>NC_136408.1:136190288-137616538 GCF_051521515.1 Lactuca serriola
TACTTGCATAAGTAAAGGAAAGTACCACTTCACGAAGCCCTTTCTACACCAAAACACCTGCTTCAAAAACTAGCAATGTACTTTCATTATTGTTGTTATAGAATTCTACTTCCATTTCTTTCTATTACATCAATGTATTTTATATATTTTTTTTTCTTATGAAAGCATTATACATTGAAATATCTACCCAATAAAAGCATTGCATTTTCAACTTATTTTATTATTAGGGCACAATACTTCAAAAACTAGCAATGTACTTAACAACCAATTTGGATTGTCATATTGCAATTCTCAAGCACACATACAAACAATCACGACTGTGTTGCTTGGATAATCCTTAGTCTACATCTTAAGTCTTAAGATAGAAATGGCTTACATCCTTTAAACCCTAAAAGCCAGTTTATCACAAATTATCAAGCCAAAATCATTCAATTGTGGTAAAAGTTAAGACATGTTTCTGGTTATTGAACTCATTTGCTTCACACATATAAACTCTTGATTGATGGAAATGCGTATATAAGTAAGGACTTTACTTTACTCAATAGCAATCACGATTCTCAACCATCATATAGGAAAATTGTTTTTTTTTTTCAAACGCAGCTTTGGATTTCGAAGAACAAATAACAATAATGCTAGTAGTTGACTGAATTTTACCGAGAGAAGTATATTTGTTAATAGGTCACGCATTTCGCAATTCGTCATTTAGATGTTGAGCCTCGACTGACCTGGTTTTGTAGAATAGCAAATGACTTGAGATTACGCAACTTCGGATCCACTTCCTGATATTTCACATCCGACTCGTCTCCCTTGGTTTCGTTGGGTGAAAGAATTGTTACGAGAAGAAATGGAATTAGCCAATTGAATAGAAAGAATTGAAATTCAGGAGAAAATTAGGTAAATGGTCCCTTGCATTACAAAAAGTCATAAATTAGTTATTAAATTATTGTCATTAACATTTTTTGTGATAAAAATACACAAGTGATCCTTGTGGTTGGTAGAAAATACAATTGGAAGTCTCTTTGAGGAATTTTTAACATCTTTTGGGCCTCCATAATGCTTCCCACTCATTCTCATTGACGCAGAACGAAAGCAAAAATAAAGAAAAACTCAAAGTGTTTTATTACTGGAATTCCAATTCTTCCCTTAAATATAGAGGCTCAAACCCCTGATTAGGTTTTGCAATTAAATAGTGGCAACACCGTGGCGATATATGCCACATTGTGACGCCAACTTAATGCCACGATAACTCTTGCCTTGGATATGTCGTGGGACTCCCTCACCACGTTGTGGCCATAAGAGATCCAACTTTCAATTTATCAAAATTACAAAAAGGAGCATTTCCGAAGAAGTTATGAGTTGATGAAAGCGTAGAGTTTGTCACACCCCCAAACCAGAACGGCGGAAACGTTCGGGGGCGGAGGACGTCATGTTCAATATCATAACAGTTCATAGAAAGGAAAGTACACACCACCATATATAATAAGTTTGCAAGATGTTTACATAGTTGTATTCATTACATGTTCAAAATAAAGGTACATAAACATCATTCAAAATGAAGTAATTAACGCCAGCGCGTTAATCCCAAAAGTTGATTCCCAACCTGCTTAGCGATTTCCTGAGAATACAAGTTATTTCAAAGAAAAAGTGTCAACAATTAAGTTGGTGAGTCCATAAGTAGTTTAGAAAAATTGGATGCCATTCCAAAATGGGTGTATGTTTTCCAGTAAACGTAGCGTTTCAAAATGTAAAGAGTTATGATTTGTGGTGTTGGAAATGAATGCATTAGCTCCAGAAAATCCCATATTTTCCTTAATAGTTGAAATACGATTTGTTGTGTTTTCCAAGAAAAACCCTTATTTTCTTATAAAAGTATGAGATGTATATAGTTGTTCATGTTATAAGTTGTAAATGATTGCACCGGGAAAATCCCTTATTTTCCTATTAGTTGTTTGGTTTGTATGCAGGAAAAACCCTTATTTTCCTCACACATAATGCCAGTCTCTAAGACCGAAAATTGCAAGAAACCGACGTTTCTCGTAAGTGTGTCATAGTTTTATATATAATAAAACTACGCGAAGACCGAACCGGTTGGATGAAGAATAGTTTTAATAACTACTGAATATCATAATAATTGTATATCCGATGAGTTTCTATAACCATACTAAACATAATATGCCTGTAACGACGTTCTTCAGGCGTCGCAGTGCTATGACAACTGTCACCCCAAAAGACGGACTGTAGCTAACAGTCAGGGTGCGGGATCATGACTTCCCGTATAGATCTATACACATTTGACACGTTCTCGTCGCGGGAGATTCTGGTTATAGACAGGACTTACTGCAGTACTTTCTAATAAAGAAAAGTAACGTTTGAAGATGTACGCGTCTCATGGATTCTCAATTAAGTCTATATTAAAGTGATAGTTTTGTATGCAAAGTTTATCTTTTTTTCAAAATGTTTGATAAAGCAAAATCATAAGTTTTTAGAATGTATAAAACGATTTAACAATGAAAGATCATTATATGCTTCGTATAAGTCTAATGCACACAAAGTATGACAAGAGTTTTCCATAATAGTAATGAGTTCCAAGTGGTTTATTTGATAATATAAGTGAAGTGAAACTTTATAAAATACACGATAATAACCGTATGTTTACTTGTATTCCCCCCCTAAAAGAGTGTAAAAGTATTTAAAAATGTATTTAAAGTGTGTTAGAAAGGGGTATGAACTCACTTGACAACTTGAAGATGGCGAGATGGAAAAACGGCAGAGTTTCGTCTCGGGAAATGGATTTTCCTCGGAAATCTCGGGATTCCTCGGGAGAAAATCGACCTTCGGATCTTGCACGAAGCGACCAGGGCTTCGGGGTAGTACGAGCACGGAAAACGAGGAAAAACGCAAGAGAAATGAGAGAGAATGAGCCCTTTCTTTGGAAACCTTCGTATGCTATTTATAGAGAGGCTGGTCTGCCTCAGTACGCGGGGCGTACGCTAGTACGCAGCGCGTACGCGTACGTCACGCATGACCGAGGCCTCGACTGCCTCGGCTTCGGATGGGACGGGTCGCTGGCACGCGGGTCGGATGGGACAGCGGGTCGGGTTCTCCGGATCGTGCGACGTGGACGATCCGAGGCCGTGGCCTCTCAGTACGCGGGGCGTACTAGGGTACGCGGCGCGTACTATAGCCCTAGGCTGACTCCTCTTCGGATAATACCGAATTTTGAATAAAAATTATATATAAATTAATTATCAAACTTCAAAAATTCATATTTCCCTCATACGAACTCCGTTTTTGGCGTTCTTTATATCCCCGCGAAGGTGAGACTACGATCTACAACTTTCATTTAGATTCCGTTGGCAAATTCCGAAATTATTTTTATTATTTATTTATTAAAGTGACGTGTTTAAGGAATTTCTTTAAAAATTCATAACTTATTCATATGATGTCCGATTTGAGCGTTCTTTTTATGTATGTTTGTAGTTTAACGATATCTATCACTTTCATTTAGACACCTAAGGTCAGAAAATGTTTTATTGAAACTTTGCGTTTTTACGTAACTTTGTATTGCTGGTTTTTGTCGGAAAACTTATAATGAGCATAACTTCTTCGTTATAACTCGGATTTTTGTGTTATTTATATGTTTGGAAACCTTAAGATGATAACTACCACATAGTGTACTCCAAATAGAGTTTTTGAATACTTCATATTCTATTTCCTTTCTCAAGGAGGTTACATGACTCGATCTTTACTGACATGAAATAACGGGTTGTTACATCATCCCCCCGTTAGAGGGAATTTCGTCCCGAAATTTTTAATACAAAAGAAGAGTCTTAGGGGCTGGGGAAGAGATGTGGATACTTCTGTTGCATTTGATCCTCTCGTTCCCACGTGAACTCGGGTCCCCTCTTAGCATTCCATCGGACCTTTACTATTGGAATGCGACTCTGTTTAGTTCGTTTAATTTCCCTATCCATGATCTCGACGGGTTCTTCCACAAAGTTAAGATTTTCATTTAGTTCGATCTCATCGAGTGGAATTACAAGTGTTTCGTCGGACAGACACTTCTTCAGGTTTGATACGTGGAATACTGGATGTACTTTGTTAAGCTCTATTGGAAGTTGGAGTTTGTAGGCTACTGGACCAACCCTTGAAATGATTTCGAAGGGTCCAATGTACCTAGGATTCAGCTTCCCACGCTTTCCAAAGCGTATCATTCCCTTCCAGGGTGAGACTTTCAGTAGTACCCGATCGCCACTCTGGAATTCCAATGGTTTACGTCTTTTGTCGGCGTAGCTCTTTTGTCTATCCCTCGAGGATCTCAGTCGCTCTCGTATTTGCACGATCTTTTCAGTAGTTTCTCTGATGATCTCTGGACCAGTGAGGGTGCTATCAGGGACTAGACCTTTTGCTAGTTGGGTGTCGCCTACTTCCGTCCAGCACAGAGGTGATCTGCACTTACGGCCGTAAAGGGCTTCAAATGGAGCAGCATTGATACTGGTATGATAACTATTGTTATAAGAGAACTCAACCAAAGGTAAGTGAACATCCCATGTTTTACCAAAGTCGATTACACATGCTCGCAACATGTCTTCCAAGGTTTGGATCGTTCTTTCGCTCTGTCCGTCAGTTTGGGGGTGATAGGCTGTACTCATGTCCAATCTTGTTCCCATGGATTTTTGCAATGATTGCCAGAACCTAGATGTGAATCTGCTGTCTCTATCCGAGATGATAGACATTGGCACTCCATGGAGTCGTACGATCTCTCGGATGTAGATTCTCGATAGCTTTTCCATTTTATCAGTTTCCTTGATCGGTAGGAAATGAGCGGACTTGGTTAATCTATCGACGATTACCCAAATAGTATCTTGGCCACCCTGAGTTTTGGGCAGTTTCGTTATGAAGTCCATGGAAATCTGCTCCCATTTCCACTCAGGAATTTCAGGTTGTTGGAGTAGTCCTGAGGGTTTCTGGTGTTCTATTTTGATCTTGGCGCAAATCAAACACTTGCTCACATATGTAGCGACCTCTGCTTTCATGTTTGGCCACCAGTAGAGTTGTTTGAGATCTTGATACATCTTGTCTGACCCGGGGTGTACGTAGTATGGAGTCTTGTGTGCCTCGTTCATAACTACCTCTCTAAGTCCACCAAACTTGGGCGTCCATATTCGGTTCATGAGGTAGCGTGCTCCGTCACTCTTGATTTCTAAATTCTTGTCCATTCCCCTAAGGGTTTCACTTGTCACGTTTTCGGGTTTTAGGGCCTCTATCTGAGCTTCCTTGACCTGTGTCGACAGGTGCGAATGGATTGACATGGCTAATGACTTCACTCTTCGGCCAGAGTACTCCTTACGGCTAAGGGCATCTGCCACGACATTAGCCTTTCCTGGGTGATAGCGAATCTCACATTCGTAGTCGTTGAGTAATTCGACCCAACGTCGCTGCCTCATGTTCAACTCCTTCTGGTTGAAGATGTGTTGTAGGCTCTTGTGGTCTGTAAAGATAGTGCATTTGGTACCATATAGGTAGTGTCTCCAGATTTTAAGAGCGAAGACCACCGCCCCAAGCTCTAAATCATGAGTGGTGTAATTGACCTCATGCGTTTTTAGTTGTCGTGAGGCATATGCAATAACCTTTCCCCTCTGCATTAGTACACAGCCCAACCCTTGCTTCGAAGCGTCGCAATATACTACAAAATCTTCGGTCCCTTCTGGGAGAGAAAGGATGGGCGCACTGCAAAGGGCCTGTTTCAAAGTCTGAAATGCAGAATCTTGCTTTTCTCCCCAATTGTAGGTCACACCTTTCTGGGTTAAGGCGGTAAGAGGCTTTGCGATGCTGGAGAAATTCTGTATGAACCGTCGATAATAACCAGCCAGGCCTAGGAATTGGCGAATTTCTGTTGGTGTAGTTGGCGCCGACCAGTTTTTGATAGCCTTAATTTTTGATGGATCCACGTGGATCCCTTCCTTGCTGACCACGTGACCGAGAAAGTCCACCTTTCTAATCCAAAATTCACATTTTGAGAATTTTGCATACAGTCTCTCAGTCCGTAACGTCTCTAGTACTTGCCTCAGATGTTGACCATGCTCTTCTTTATTCTTTGAATAAATGAGTATGTCGTCTATGAATACTATCACGAATTTATCCAAGAATGGACGACATACCCGATTCATTAGATCCATGAATACGGCCGGGGCATTGGTTAGCCCGAACGGCATCACTACGAATTCGTAATGTTCGTATCGTGTTCGGAAAGCCGTCTTGGAGATATCACTCTCCAGGACTTGCAGCTGGTGATATCCCGACCTTAGATCGATCTTGGAGAAGTAGTTGGCTCCTTGGAGTTGGTCGAACAAGTCATCGATTCGGGGTAGGGGGTATCGGTTCTTGATGGTAAGTTTGTTGAGTTCTCGGTAGTCGATGCACATTCTGAATGATCCATCCTTCTTTTTCACGAACAGTACAGGTGCTCCCCATGGTGAGAAGCTCGGTCTGATGAATCCTTTTCCCAGTAGTTCATTCAGTTGGCTGGATAGCTCTTGCATTTCTGCCGGGGCTAATCGATAGGGTGCTTTGGCTACTGGGGTAGCTCCGGGAACCAGATCGATTTGGAACTCCACTTGCCTCGCAGGTGGTATTCCTGGAAGGTCCTCGGGAAAAACATCAGGAAAATCGCGTACGTCGGGCACACTCTTGATATCTTGGACTTTGCGTTTCACATCCACAACATGTGCCAAGAACGCGTGACACTCCTTGCGTAGGCATTTCTGAGCTTGGATACTTGAGATGATACGAAGAGTGGTACTTGGTTTGTCGCCCAAGATAACGAAAGTTTCGCCGGTTGGCAGATTAAGGCGAACGGCCTTATCATAACATAGAATGTCCGCATGATGAGAACTCAGCCAATCCATGCCAATGATGACATCAAAACTCTTAATCGAGACTGGCATGAGGTTGATTGAGAATGGATGATCATTTAAAGTTAGGGTGCAATTTAAGTATATCTCCTTAGTGCCTTCGGTTTTCCCGTTGGCCATTTCTACTATGAATGGTTCACTCGATGACTGTGGTATTGATTTCAGCAGGCCTTTAAAGCCGTGACTCACAAAACTCCTTTCCGCGCCACTATCAAACAAAATGCATGCATACGAGTTATCGAGAAGGAACGTACCCGTAACAACTGTAGGGTCCGCAATGGCTTCATCCTGTCCCATTGCGAAAACTCGGCCCCTTCCACCGGTATTCCGGTTGTTTACCCTTGGGCAGTACTTGCGGTAGTGCCCTGTGTCTCCGCACTCGAAGCAGGCGCGGTTTACCCCGGTATTAGTGGTGGGAACGGATGGTTGGATTGGCCCTTTGCAATAGTGGGGTGTATGTCCCTTGTTATTACAGTTGGTGCATTGAAGATTGGAGCAAGGACCGTGGTGGTGGAAACTGCATCGGTTGCATTTAGGAAGTTTCCCAATGTATGAGCTTGTGGGGGCAGGGTTCACAGGTACAGTAATAGCGTGGGTCGCTATCACTTGTTGTTTCCTGGGGTTTTCCTGGAGAGTTTGTCCCCTCCTTTTGTTCCATGTCTTACTCTGGCCCTGGGTTTCCCTAGGTGGATTTGCAGTTGTCGAAATGATACCGGGTTTTACTCTGTGGTCGATGAGTCGCTGGGCCAGGCGCTTAGCGCTGTTGTAGGTAGCAGGGCCGGAAGCTAGGACATGCCCTTGAATCTGGGGTGACAACCCCCAAATGTACCTTTCAACCTTCTTTGATTCTGGGTTGACCATGGTGGGGAACAGTGCAGCGAGGTCATTGAACCTAGCGGTGTAGGTGATTAGGTCAGACCCAATCATTTTCAGATTCCAGAGCTCCTGCTCAAGCTTTTGTACTTCGCCCCTTGGGCAGTATTCTTCCAGTAGTAGAACCTTTAGGTCGTCCCAACTCATGGCGTTGGCGACAGTGAGCGTCACTGAATTCACATGGCTTTTCCACCAAGTGAGGGCTCGATCTACAAAGGTGCAGGCAGCGAACTTGACTTTGCTTGCTTCTAGGCATGAGCAGATCTCGAAGACCGTTTTGGTCTTTTCAAACCATTGCATTAGTGCAATGACTCCTCCTGTTCCATTAAAAGTTTTTGGCTTAGCGTTAGAGAACTCCTTGTAGGTACATTCTCTTCCTTGGCCATGACCAGTGCCATGATTTGGATGATTCGTGCTGCTTCCCGCCCCTCCATTCCATTGGGAGTTTATTTGCGAGAGGGCTGCAGTTATTGCTGCTGTGATAGCAGCCTGAACCATGGCCGGATCATAAGCTGGTGGTGGAGGTGGTGGTGGTGCCGTGCCCGGCCTGGGCCTTAGGTTTGGACGAGGAGGCATCTTGCTGCCAAAAGAAAAAATATGGAAGAAAATTATAAGTTTTGGCAGTTCAAAGATGAATGATATTGAATGAACTTCTAATAGTTCTAGGAAGTTGAGTTTAACTGACACAACAATTTTTTTTTTTTTTTTTTAAGCTTGAAAGTAAAGTTTGAATAGATGCACCAATGAATCGAACTATTTGCGCATGATTAACAACGGTAATAAAAGCGGTATACCCTTATATATATTAAACATATAGTTGTGTTACAGCGGGGTCTAGACAAAATTTCTTGGCCTCTCTAAAGGCCTCCGGTTACGGAAATTTTTTAAAGAAAGTAATACTTTTATCCGAAGTCCTAGTTTATAACAAAATTTGAGAGTTGGGCAAGTACTACTTGCGGTGCGCCTTGCGTTTAGAGCTCGACTCTGTGTCGGACTACTTCGACCCCATGAGGCGTCTATCAAACGCAGCTTGTTGTTCTCTTAATTCTGCGAAGGCCGCGTTTGCTTGTGCTTGAAACGCTTCGGCGCGAATGTGGATGTCGTTCTGCATCAACTCTAGGCGGTTGATATCGGCCGTGTGAATTTGCACATCCACATTGATCTCTCGGATTCAGTTGGCTTGCACTCCAGATTGATAGCACTGGTTGGCGAGTTTGCCAACCATGACCGGAAGTGCGCGATCGGCTGATCCCCCGCCTCTCACATCATAGAAGTCTCGGCACATGCCGTAAGGAGGGCGTAAGCTTTGTTGTTGGCTCCAATGATGGAGGTGACTTCCCCACACTGGAGTGGGTCCTTGGAAATTCCTCACGTGGACGGGAGGTTGTAGGACTGGTGGATTTATAATTTCTGGCTCCGAATCCGTGCCAGAGTCATCCCCTGCCTCCAAATCTATAGGCTCTTCGTCTTCTTCAGAATCTGCTTCGATCCACCCACCATTACCTTTGTTGGGGTAGTAGGGGTCATTGGGGTGATGGAATCCCGCCATTTAGACTGTACGAGAATAGGGTTAAAAGTTTACTATAAGTTAGAGCACATGAAACTTACTCTCGAGTTTAATGGTTGACGGCACTCGAATACACCCTCAATATTCTTTATGCTTTTGGAAATTTTAAAATTTGTTTTCCATTACAGACACTCCTTGGCATATGTTTAGTCGGCTCTTGGACAAATATAGTTGATCAGGCTATATCCTTCCCAGTTCCGATTACATGTCCCAAGGCATACCTGCACTGCACAACCTATATATAATACTTCAATGTTGTTTTAACTATGGTAATGACCATGTTGTTGATATGAAATGAATGCATGCCTACTTTACAAAAACTAAATAAAAATTAAATTTTTTTTTTTTTTTTTTTTTTTTTAAAAGTATGACTCTTACTCAGAGTGTTTTTACCCAGTTGAGTTTATAGTTGTATACCAAAAAGAAATGGTTTTGATATACTTAATTCCCTATAAACAATGCTCTGATACCAATCTGTCACACCCCCAAACCAGAACGGCGGAAACGTTCGGGGGCGGAGGACGTCATGTTCAATATCATAACAGTTCATAGAAAGGAAAGTACACACCACCATATATAATAAGTTTGCAAGATGTTTACATAGTTGTATTCATTACATGTTCAAAATAAAGGTACATAAACATCATTCAAAATGAAGTAATTAACGCCAGCGCGTTAATCCCAAAAGTTGATTCCCAACCTGCTTAGCGATTTCCTGAGAATACAAGTTATTTCAAAGAAAAAGTGTCAACAATTAAGTTGGTGAGTCCATAAGTAGTTTAGAAAAATTGGATGCCATTCCAAAATGGGTGTATGTTTTCCAGTAAACATAGCGTTTCAAAATGTAAAGAGTTATGATTTGTGGTGTTGGAAATGAATGCATTAGCTCCAGAAAATCCCATATTTTCCTTAATAGTTGAAATACGATTTGTTGTGTTTTCCAAGAAAAACCCTTATTTTCTTATAAAAGTATGAGATGTATATAGTTGTTCATGTTATAAGTTGTAAATGATTGCACCGGGAAAATCCCTTATTTTCCTATTAGTTGTTTGGTTTGTATGCAGGAAAAACCCTTATTTTCCTCACACATAATGCCAGTCTCTAAGACCGAAAATTGCAAGAAACCGACGTTTCTCGTAAGTGTGTCATAGTTTTATATATAATAAAACTACGCGAAGACCGAACCGGTTGGATGAAGAATAGTTTTAATAACTACTCGCTCATCAAAACTGAATATCATAATAATTGTATATCCGATGAGTTTCTATAACCATACTAAACATAATATGCCTGTAACGACGTTCTTCAGGCGTCGCAGTGCTATGACAACTGTCACCCCAAAAGACGGACTGTAGCTAACAGTCAGGGTGCGGGATCATGACTTCCCGTATAGATCTATACACATTTGACACGTTCTCGTCGCGGGAGATTCTGGTTATAGACAGGACTTACTGCAGTACTTTCTAACAAAGAAAAGTAACGTTTGAAGATGTACGCGTCTCATGGATTCTCAATTAAGTCTATATTAAAGTGATAGTTTTGTATGCAAAGTTTATCTTTTTTTCAAAATGTTTGATAAAGCAAAATCATAAGTTTTTAGAATGTATAAAACGATTTAACAATGAAAGATCATTATATGCTTCGTATAAGTCTAATGCACACAAAGTATGACAAGAGTTTTCCATAATAGTAATGAGTTCCAAGTGGTTTATTTGATAATATAAGTGAAGTGAAACTTTATAAAATACACGATAATAACCGTATGTTTACTTGTATTCCCCCCCTAAAAGAGTGTAAAAGTATTTAAAAATGTATTTAAAGTGTGTTAGAAAGGGGTATGAACTCACTTGACAACTTGAAGATGGCGAGATGGAAAAACGGCAGAGTTTCGTCTCGGGAAATGGATTTTCCTCGGAAATCTCGGGATTCCTCGGGAGAAAATCGACCTTCGGATCTTGCACGAAGCGACCAGGGCTTCGGGGTAGTACGAGCACGGAAAACGAGGAAAAACGCAAGAGAAATGAGAGAGAATGAGCCCTTTCTTTGGAAACCTTCGTATGCTATTTATAGAGAGGCTGGTCTGCCTCAGTACGCGGGGCGTACGCTAGTACGCGGGGCGTACGCTAGTACGCAGCGCGTACGCGTACGTCACGCATGACCGAGGCCTCGACTGCCTCGGCTTCGGATGGGACGGGTCGCTGGCACGCGGGTCGGATGGGACAGAGGGTCGGGTTCTCCGGATCGTGCGACATGGACGATCCGAGGCCGTGGCCTCTCAGTACGCGGGGCGTACTAGGGTACGCGGCGCGTACTATAGCCCTAGGCTGACTCCTCTTCGGATAATACCGAATTTTGAATAAAAATTATATATAAATTAATTATCAAACTTCAAAAATTCATATTTCCCTCATACGAACTCCGTTTTTGGCGTTCTT
This sequence comes from Lactuca serriola, assembly GCF_051521515.1. NCBI lineage: Eukaryota > Viridiplantae > Streptophyta > Magnoliopsida > Asterales > Asteraceae > Lactuca > Lactuca serriola. The sequence goes on from NC_136408.1 coordinate 136,202,078, forward strand.
TATATCCCCGCGAAGGTGAGACTACGATCTACAACTTTCATTTAGATTCCGTTGGCAAATTCCGAAATTATTTTTATTATTTATTTATTAAAGTGACGTGTTTAAGGAATTTCTTTAAAAATTCATAACTTATTCATATGATGTCCGATTTGAGCGTTCTTTTTATGCATGTTTGTAGTTTAACGATATCTATCACTTTCATTTAGACACCTAAGGTCAGAAAATGTTTTATTGAAACTTTGCGTTTTTACGTAACTTTGTATTGCTGGTTTTTGTCGGAAAACTTATAATGAGCATAACTTCTTCGTTATAACTCGGATTTTTGTGTTATTTATATGTTTGGAAACCTTAAGATGATAACTACCACATAGTGTACTCCAAATAGAGTTTTTGAATACTTCATATTCTATTTCCTTTCTCAAGGAGGTTACATGACTCGATCTTTACTGACATGAAATAACGGGTTGTTACAGAGTTTCTCATTGCCTTTTCATCGATATAAGGATTGTCGCACATCGTACAAGTTGAGTACACCTCGCGTACTCATCAGGAATGGATTCCGGTGTTTGGGCTTCGGTTTGGGCCATCTTTTGTGTTTAGTTGCTTTAGGCCATATTGCGTGTGACATCCCAAAAATCTCGGCCAGAAAAGACCGATTTTCATTTATGCTTTTAAAATAATTTCAGAGTAAATCCTTTTGATTTGAAAGAGTTGCGGAATTTGTTCCCAAAAACAAAACGTGATAAAATAATATTTACCAAAGCATTTCATAAAAGAAATGTATTTTCATTATATAATCAAAACTCGGGATGTCATGTTCCGATATAGACCATAAAGCATAAACGATGACATTACAAGTCATTCAACAAATATATACATATACAGACTTTTAAACAAAACAACTTGATGGTTCATCCATCTTATGCCCTTGCACCACTTCCTGTAATACAAATAAAACTGAGTGGGTCAGGCGTGGGAGCCTGGTGAGCATATAGGGTTTTCAACCCACAATAAATAATTATATTTAATTCCACCAATCAACAAGAACCCAATTACCCATTCCCATTATTCTCACTTTACGTCCCTAAAACAACTAACACAAGGGACCCTAGTCTTAGAATATTTGATCGGGGCAACAACACATGCATTCGGGGGTTTCCCGACAATATATGTCAAACAAGGCAACCGTGAGGGGGATGGAGTACAGCGAATGAACACCCAAGTTCATTAAGACCTACAGGTGGCGAACCTGCTAGCGTTCCACAGGACTTTCTAGAAAAGTCTGTGGTCGTCATCTAAACTCCGTTAGATGACTGAATCAAAACAACAACGAGGCCTCTCATCTGTTTATTACACACCAACTATCTACCCATGTTCTACCCATCATATTAGTAGATAAAAACATACATTTTTATACATAGTTTAAAAACCTGTATAGCATGCTTTAATCAATACATATTCCAAAACAACAGATGAGACACATACACATAACACGTATTTCATTGAGAATAAATCATATCTATGAGATAGAAGAAAGTGAATATACATTCACGCATATAACAAGAAAATGTACACATAACACGTATTTTATATTAAATACTTAATAATTATGCGTTAGAAGAAAGTAACCACACACTCACCTGATCAGAAGATGATCGGACATCACTACGGCTTGCAGAAGTAGTAATCCTCAACAGATCTGGAGGATCTCAACAGATCTGGAGGATCTCGAGAATCGCACTTCTTGGGATCCCGGGAGCATGAAACTTCCTTTTTAATTTGGATATGAGGTTCGGGGTGTCGGGATGGCTTCGGGGGTTTATGCACAGAGTTTCGACACAAAGAGGAGAAGAAATGAGCAAAAATACCCGGAACCTTCGCATCCTATTTATAGGAGGTTGAGGCCTCGTCGTACGCTGGGCGTACAGCCTTACGCGGGGCGTAAGCCTCCGAATTCGTCACTGCATGCATCATCCGAAGAACTCGAGTGCGAGGTGCATCATGCTTTGCGGTACACTGATCATTGATTCCTTCGGATATACATCCGAATTAAAGATTAAATTTAAATACTAATTATTTAATAAACTTCGGAAATTCATATCTTCTTCATACGAACTCTGTTTTCGACGTTCTTTATATCGACGCTTAGGTGAGACTACATTCTACAACTTTCGTTTAGACTTCGTCTGCTAATTTTGAATTTATTTATATTATTTATTTTTAGTAGGCCCGGACAGGAAAACTTCGTTATAAATTCATAATTTCTTCGTTTGACGTCCGTTCTCGCCTAACTTTTTATCGTTTTACTACAATTAATGAGATCTCCGATTCTCATTTAGATTGTTTCGGCTAAAAACCGCTCGGTCTCAAATTGAGTATTCGGGCTGCATACCGCTAAGTCAAAACTTCGAAAAATTATAACTTCCTCATACGAAGTCAGATTTTGGCGTTCTTTTTATGCACGCTCTCGGTTTAACGAACTCTACGACTTTCGTTTAGATTACTAAGGCTAAATATCGCTCTAACGTAAATTTCACTTTTTACGTCATTCAGCGTTTGTCGGTTCTGTCGCGAAACTTCGACAGGTTATAACTTCTTCGTTATAACTCGGATTTCGACATTCCTTATATCTCCGGAATCCTTGTTTCGAGCACTACAACCTTATGTAAAGATATTGAGTTTATTTTACACTTAAATTTTGACGCTTATTTTATTCTTAATTAATCAAATCACATAATTAAGCAATTAAGCACAAAACACATAATACTCAAATAATTCATCATTAATACTTCAAAAAGAGTTACAAGGGTTAACCTAGACTATTAAATCAATGAAAATGCCTAGCCTGGAAACGCAGGCGTTACAATTCTCTCCCTCTTAGGATGATTCCATCCCCGGAATCACACATCAACAAACAAATGCGGATAGCGACTCAACATGTCACTCTCCGTTTCCCAGGTGAGATTTGACCCATTCGTATGTTTCCAACGGACAAGCACTAATTCGACCATCTTGCATCGAAGCTTCTTAGTCTTTCGGTCAACAATTGTCTCAGGTTCTTCAATTAACCTCTTGTTTTCATCAATTCTCAATTCAGAAATTGGAATTATATCGGGAACTTCTCCCGTGAACTTCCTCAAATAACACACATGAAAAGTGTTGTGAATTCCATTCAGTTCTTTGGGTAATTCGAGCTTGTAAGCTTGGTTCCCAATCCTCTGAAGAACTTTTAACGGTCCAATAAACCTTGGACTTAGCTTCCCTTCTTACCAAATCTTATAAGTCCCTTCCACGGTGAGACTTTAAGCAAAACCGAATCTCCAACCTCAAAAGTCATCGGTCTTCGCTTCTTGTCAGCATAGCTCTTTTGATGATCTTGAGCTGCTAACATTCTTTCCCTAATCACTTTCAACTTCTCAGCAGTTTGATGGACCGTCTCGGGACCCATAAACTGTTTTTCCCTAGCCTCAAGCCAACAAGACGGCGTACGACACTTTTATCCGTACAAAGCTTGATAAAGTGCCATCTTTATGCTTGAGTGGAAACTATTGTTGTAGGAAAATTCTACCAAAGGTAAATATTCATCCCAATTACCTAGGAATTCTAGGGTACATGCTCTTAGCATATCTTCAAGTGTTTGTATTGTTCTTTCACTCTGACCATCAGTCTGCGGATGGTAAGCTGTACTTAAACATAACTTGGTACCCATTTCCTTTTGTAGACTTTTCCAAAATCTTGAGGTGAAACGGCTATCACGATTCGACACAATCGTTAAAGGAACACCGTGAAGCCTCACAATTTCCTTCACATAAGAATTCGCGAGCTTTTCCATAGACCATTTCTCATTGGCTACTATGAAATGCGCACTCTTAGTGAATCGATCAACGACCACCCAAATCATGTCGTGACCATTCTTTGTTTTGGGTAGTTTAGTGACAAAATCCATCGCAATGTCTTCCCACTTACCCATAGGCACAGGTAAAGGCTCTAAACTCCCATATGGTTTCTGATGTTGTGTCTTGACTCTCGCACAAGTCACACACTCGGCCACATACTTTGCAACATCAAGCTTCATCGTTGGCCACCAGTAGTAGGGTTTCAGGTCCCTATACATTTTAGTGCTACCAGGATGAATCGAGTACATGGTTTTGTGAGCTTCCTCCATCAAAAGATTTCTTATTCCTCCTGACTTAGGTATCCAAATACGATCTTGGAATACCTTCAGTCCATGACCGTTTGTACCAAACACCAACGTTTTACCCAAACGTTCCTCCTTCCGGTCATTCTTCTCAGAAGCTTCCTCTTGAGCTCTCTTTATACTCTCCACAATTGTCGAGACAACTTCTATTTTCAATGCTCTTGGCCTTTTCCTTTCAACATTGACTTTACGACTAAGACCATCAGCAACAACATTAGATTTACCGGGATGGTAAAGTATCTCACAGTCGTAGTCCTTGAGTAACTCTATCCAGTGTCATTGCCTCATATTCAATTCTTTCTGATTAAAGAGATATTGGAGACTCTTATGATCAGTGAAAAGTTTGCACTTCGTGCCATAGAGGTAATGCCTCCATATTTTCAGAGCAAAAACTACCGCTGCCAACTCCAAATCATGAGTCGGGTAATTCTTTTCATGCTCCTTCAGCTGTCGAGATGCATATGCTATCACCTTTTCTCTTTGGGTCAAAACACAACCCAATCCAACACCAGACGCATCGCTATAAACAGCGAAGTCTTAAACTCAATCGGGTAATGAAAGTATCGGTGCCTCGCATAGCTTCTTCTTTAGCTTCTTGAATGCTTATTTATGCTTATCATTCCAAGCATAAGTAGCTCCTTTGTGGGTCAAAGTTGTTAATGGACTAGCGATCGAAGAAAAACCTTGGATAAACCTTCGGTAATATCCGGCTAATCCTAAAAAGCTTCGGATCTCCGTGGGACTTTTCGGTTGTTCCCACTTCATTACAGCTTTAATCTTTGCAGGATCAACCATTATCCCTTCTTGGTTGATCACTTGACCCAAGAATTGGACTTCACGAATCCAAAAATCACATTTGGAGAACTTTGCATACAACTTCTCCTGCTTCAAAACTTCTAACACTTCTTGCAAGTGTCTGCCATGCTCCTTATGGCTTTTCGAGTAAATCAGAATGTCATTTATGAACACTATCACGGATTTATCAAGGAACGGATTACAAACACTATTCATTAAATCCATGAATGCTGCTGGAGCATTGGTTAGTCCAAACAACATAACCAAGAACTCATAGTGTCCATATCGTGTTCTGAACGCAGTCTTCTCGATATCCTGCTCCCTTACTTTTAGCTGATGATATCCTGACCTAAGATCGATCTTCGAGAAATAGCTCGAACCTTGCAATTGATCAAATAGGTCATCAATTCTCAGCAACGGATATCTATTCTTTATTGTTGCCTTGTTCAGCTCTCTGTAATCGATGCACATTCTCATATTTTCCATCTTTCTTGTTCACAAATAACACCGGAGCTCCCCAGGGTGATGAACTAGGTCTAATGAAACCTTTGTCTAATAACTCTTGAAGTTGCATCATCAGCTCCTTCATCTCCGTCGGCGCTAATCGATAAGGTGCTTTTGCAATTGGCGTTGTTCCTGGTAACAAGTCAATTCTGAACTCCACTTGTCTATCAGGTGGTAATCCAGGAAGATCTTCGGGAAATACTTCCGGATAATCACACACCACTGGAATACTCTGCATCACCTTCTTTTCCTTCTTAGCATCAATCACGAATGCTAAATATGATGTACATCCCTTGGTCAAACACTTTCTGGCTTTCATTAGGGAAATGATTCCAGAATTTACTCAGCGTTTGTCCCGAAACACCATAAACGAATCTTTCCCAGGTGGGTTTACTTTAACTATCTTCTTCTTGCATAAAATTTCGGCATCATTGGCGCTAAGCCAATCCATTCCCAGAACGACGTCGAAACCATTAAGTTTGATAGGAAATAATTCATCGTGAAACTTATTCCCATTAAGGTCGATTAAGATGTTTTTCATACGATGGCTAACAGGTACAAACTTGCTACTAGCAACTTCGACTAATAAAGCATTATCTAGTCTATCAATTTGAGCAGGTAATTCGTTTACGAGAAAGGTACCTGAAGCGACATCAACTTTATCTTTAGCAGCCTCAAGTGTCATTTGGAAGGCTCTCGCCTTCGGCTTTGGTGGAATGTTGGGCTCAGCTGCCTCCTTCTTCTTCGGACAGTCTTTCAAAATGCGCCCCTCTTCATTGCAACCAAAACACATCCTTTTGTTGGACGAACACTCATTGGCAAAATGCCCAATTTTTCCACACTTGTAGCAGGTTACATCCTCACTACACTTCCCAAAGTGCTTTTTCTTACACTTATCACACCATTTCGCTTCGCATCCTTTTCCTCCAAACTTTTTCGAATCAGATTTCGAAAAATTGCTTCTCTTACCAGAACCAGATGTTCCCTCAAACTTTCTCTTCTCACCAACCTCAACCTTGTTGGTGGTTCTCCCCTTAATCATGTTCTCAACAGACTTGACATCCCAAATAGCTGCCTCTAGAGTAGGTGCCTAACAAACTGGCACTGCGTACTCCCATGAGAGTCCCTTTGCATACCGGTCAACCTTTGTTAACTCATCTGGAACGATGCGCAAAGCAAACTCCATCTTATCGGTAAAGTTATTAGTGTATTCATCAACTGACATGCTGCCTTTCGTTAATGTTAGAAACTTGTTCATCAACTGAGCCGAGCAGAACTTGCGCTTGAACTGCACCAAGAATTCTGCCCGTGTCAATTGCAGTGGCTCATTAGGGCTTAAAGTCTTCCCTAGAGTGTTCCACCAACGAACGGATCCACCTCGGAACTGACGTACTGCGAACGTGGTCTGCAACATGCCTCTGCAGCCACAAGTCATAAAGGCTAACTCCATTTCGGAGATCCAATCCATCACTCCGATCGGGTCCTCCTTTCCAGTGAAGGTCGATGGTTTGCAAGTCAGAAAGTCCTTGTACTTGCATCTTATTCCATCATTCCTTCCATCAAGGTTGTTTTGCCTAACTATCAGTGGGTTGGCTTGACCAGCAGACCCACTGAAGTTTCCACCTTCCGAGTGCCCTTCATTAAATTCAGGCTCTTCCACATGAATTTACAGTTCTTCACGATTCTGTTGAAGCAACCACCTAGTTTCATCCATCTGACGATCCAACATTGTTTGAATCATCATTTGCACACCAGCCATGGTTATTGGCTCCGGTGCTGCAGCTACAACAGGTAATTGTTCAATCACTGGTGGTTGATTCCTGTTTTCATCAGCATTTCCAACTCCACTCCTTGTTCTCACCATTTGGATCTAAACACCGAATAAGGTGAAATTAGATCCTCAATCACGATAGATATTCAAATCATCCTTATCACTCCGAAACGTTCACATGCTAGTTCTAATATTGTAGACGTACGCTTAGAATCCTACACACATAAAGTTTCTAGATCCGGTTGGCAACAGACCATAGATCCGAACAAATAATATCATATATGGCAACATATGACATTTAGCACATAAAACATTTTAGGCAACTTTCCTAAAATAAACTAGTGATCGTGTCTAAAACATAACCGACACATAACGCAAAACTTCACTTAGCATTTTAAGTTTAAGTCTCGAAATCCTACAAATTCCTAGTTCGCTTAAACTAATGCTCTGATACCAACTGTGACATCCCAAAAATCTCGGCCAGAAAAGACCGATTTTCATTTATGCTTTTAAAATAATTTCAGAGTAAATCCTTTTGATTTGAAAGAGTTGCGGAATTTGTTCCCAAAAACAAAACGTGATAAAATAATATTTACCAAAGCATTTCATAAAAGAAATGTATTTTCATTATATAATCAAAACTCGGGATGTCATGTTCCGATACAGACCATAAAGCATAAACGATGACATTACAAGTCATTCAACAAATATATACATATACAGACTTGTAAACAAAACAACTTGATGGTTCATCCATCTTATGCCCTTGCACCACTTCCTGTAATACAAATAAAACTGAGTGGGTCAGGCGTGGGAGCCTGGTGAGCATATAGGGTTTTCAACCCACAATAAATAATTATATTTAATTCCACCAATCAACAATAACCCAATTACTCATTCCCGTTATTCTCACTTTACGTCCCTAAAACAACTAACACAAGGGACCCTAGTCTTAGAATATTTGATCGGGGCAACAACACATGCATTCGGGGGATGGAGTACAGCGAATGAACACCCAAGTTCATTAAGACCTACAGGTGGCGAACCTGCTAGCGTTCCACAGGACTTTCTAGAAAAGTCTGTGGTCGTCATCTAAACTCCGTTAGATGACTGAATCAAAACAACAACGAGGCCTCTCATCTGTTTATTACACACCAACTATCTACCCATGTTCTACCCAACATATTAGTAGATAAAAACATACATTTTTATACATAGTTTAAAAACCTGTATAGCATGCTTTAATCAATACATATTCCAAAACAACAGATGAGACACATACACATAACACGTATTTCATTGAGAATAAATCATATCTATGAGATAGAAGAAAGTGAATATACATTCACGCATATAACAAGAAAATGTACACATAACACGTATTTTATATTAAATACTTAATAATTATGCGTTAGAAGAAAGTAACCACACACTCACCTGATCAGAAGATGATCGGACAGCACTATGGCTTGCAGAAGTAGTAATCCTCAGCAGATCTGGAGGATCTCTACAAAAATCGAATTTGGATATGAATCGCACTTCTCGGGATCCCGGGAGCGTGAAACTTCCTTTTTAATTTGGATATGAGGTTCGGGGTGTCGGGATGGCTTCGGGGGTTTACGCGCAGAGTTTCGGCACAAAGAGGAGAAGAAATGAGCAAAAATACCCGGAACCCTCGCATCCTATTTATAGGAGGTTGAGGCCTCGCCGTACGCTGGGCGTACAGCCTGACGCGGGGCGTAAGCCTCCGAATTCATCACTGCATGCGTCATCCGAAGAACTCGAGTGCGAGGTGCGTCATGCTTCATGGTACGCTGATCATTGAATCCTTTGGATATACATCCGAATTAAAGATTAAATTTAAATATTAATTATTTAATAAACTTCGGAAATTCATATCTTCTTCATACGAACTCTGTTTTCGACGTTCTTTATATCCACGCGTAGGTGACACTACGCTCTACAACTTTTGTTTAGACTTCGTCGGCTAATTTTGAATTTATTTTTATTATTTGTTTTTACTAGGCCCGGACAGGAAAACTTCGTTATAAATTCATAACTTCTTCGTTTGACGTCCGTTCTCGCCTAACTTTTTATCGTTTTACTACAATTAATGAGATCTTCGATTCTCATTTAGATTGTTTCGGCTAAAAACCGCTCGGTGTCGAGTATTCGGGCTGCATACCGCTAAGTCGAAATTTCGAAAAATCATAACTTCCTCATACGAAGTCAGTTTTTGGCGTTCTTTTTATGCACACTCTTGGTTTAACGAACTCTACAACTTTCGTTTAGATCACTAAGGCTAAATATCGCTCTAACGTAAATTTCACTTTTTACGTCATTTAGCGTTTGTCGGTTCTGTGTCGCGAAACTTCGACAGGTCATAACTTCTTTGTTATAACTCGGATTTCGGCATTCCTTATATCTCCGGAACCCTTGTTTCGAGCACTACAACTTTATGTAAAGATATTGAGTTTATTTTACACTTAAATTTTGACGCTTATTTTATTCTTAATTAATCAAATCACATAATTAAGCAATTAAGCACAAAACACATAATACTCAAATAATTCATCATTAATACTTCAAAAAGAGTTACAAGGGTTAACCTAGAGTATTACATCAATGAAAATGCCTAGCCTGAAAACGTGGGCGTTACATTGCGCCATCAGATTTTGATCTAATATTTATTTGTGGAGACCCACTATGGGATTTGGGCCCAATTTGGAAAATTAGGCAATATTTGGGCCTTGGGTGTTTAATTGGAATTTGGGCTTTTGGATTGTTGAATTGGGCCTTGGCTTTGGGCCAAGTTATGAAGAGGCTAAAAAGGGCTTTTACCCTAGTTTGGACACTTTGTATGTGTCAGATTCGATTCTTGATAGATGATTAACTTGTGATTGATAGTGCGAAGATTTTAGCGGGGGCCAACAGTCAGAGATTTATCTGCGGGATTCAGAAGTGCAAGGTGAGTCTCCTCATTGTGATATTGGGTCGAAGGCACTGATGCCAGTCTATTGGTTTATATATCATCGGAAGACTAGGAGGTGACCCTTGGCACTTATATGTGTCACACCCCCAAACCTGAACGGCGGAAACATTGGAGGCGGAGGACGTCATGTGCAGTACCATAACAATTGAATAGTAAAGAAAGTATACACCACCATAATATATATATATATATATATATATATATATATATATATATATATTTGAAAAGTTTACATGATTGTATGTGTTACATGTTTGAAAGTCAAATACAATATGGTGTTCCAAAATATGTTACTAACGACAGAGCGTTAATCCCCAAAAGTAGTTGCTAACTTGGTTTAGCGATTCCCTGAGAATACAAGTTATTTCAAAGAAAAAGTGTCAACAATTAAGTTGGTGAGTTCATAAGTAGTTATTTGTGTAAATGTATGACATTCGAAAGTTCACGTTTGTTTTCTAGAAAACTCGATATTTTCTTATGAAATGAGTTATGAATCGTTGTTGTATGAAATGAATGTATTGAACCAGGAAAATCCTATATTTTCCTAAATGTGAGAAGCAGTCTTAAATGTCCAAGACTGTAACTTGTAAGCAAATATGTCATGCTTAAACTGATAACATATAGTTTTATTAGTGAACAAAACTATAAGAAGCTTGTAGTTGTATGTAAAAGCAACCGTAATATTACTTTTCCTGTAAAAACATAATACCATAATAATTGTCTATCCAGTGAGTTTTCATCACCGTACTATGATGGATTTGCCTGTAGCGACGTTCTTCAGGCATCGAAATGTTATGACACTTGTCACCCTTAACCTGCCGGTCCGGTTGTAGCTAACAGCCAGGGTACGAGATCATCAATCCCATATAGATCTATACACACTTATCACGTTCTCCGGACGGGAGACTCTGGTTATAAAACATCACTTTCTAGTGGTACCGTGATAGGTATAATGAAGACGAATGTCGCACAGATTCTCAATTAAGTCTAGTATTTCAAATTGAATGTGTTATAGTTGAAATGGTTACCCTTGATATGATGTAATATGTAAATATATAAATAAAGCATATTTGTATTTATAAAACATAATGTATCCCAATAGGGTAAAGTTGTGTTGTGAGATGTTTTGCATGTTCACATCTTCATATGATAGTTTTAACAACAATATGAAAAGTATAGCAAAAGATTGATGTTTTCACACGATTTGAGTCGTGTGTTTACTTGTATTCCCCCCTCCCCCCCCTCCCATAAAAGTGTTTAAAAGCATTTAAAATCGTAGTGATAGGGGTATGAACTCACTTGGTAGAAATTACGTTTTGATGGAAACGATGCTTTATTCGGGCAACACTTCGACCGGAAACAAGTCGATTTCTCGAGAATCTCGAGGCTTCGAACTTCCGTCAAAGCTTGGATATGAAGTCATGGAGTCGGGGTAGTCTCCAAAGGGTAGAAAGTGAAAAAGTAGTGGAGAGAGATTGGAAAATTAGCCCATAAACCGGAGCCTTCGCATCCTTTATATAGGGCTAGAAGAGGCCTCGAACACGGAGCGTTCTTGCGAAGAACGCTTTTTCCAAATGGATTATTTGTGAATAATGATTAACACAACTTTTTATCTGTTTTCAGTAAAAAAAAAGGAAGAATGTTGGTTCAAGCTTTATCCTAAAGGAAGCCTAACATAAGTGGTCGTGCACATAAGGTATACTTTTTGACACCCAAACATTTTCTCTCTTCGCGTGAACAAAAGGCACACACAACCGAATATTAGGAATCAAAGTTCTCAATCTGTTTAGGGTGTAACAAAATAAGAGGAGTTATAACCTTTCATTGAATGCATTAAAGTGGAAATATTAAAATTTTAAATCATTGAATACTACAAATATATGTTCATACCATGTCTAAACACTAAGTGTCAAAATCTAGGATTGAATTGTCACCATTCCCTGTCCTTGTCACAGTGTAATATGTAATTGGGACAATTCATAGATTAATCATCTTCCGTAGATGTTCTTAGGTAAATTCTATGTTAATAACAAACTATTGCATTTTGGAAAACACTATGAATTTGTTTAAGCATATTGCTTAATTTTAAGGAATCTTATTGATTGATTCATTCTTTGGATAGAACCAAGCAACATATTGAGAATGTTTAAATTGCTTCAAGAGTTCGGAGGAGATGTGTCACTAGGAATCATTAATATTGTTGAATCAAGAGAATGTAACATAAACTTTTACTATTTTCTTACTTTTCCTTCTTATGTAGGGTGAGGGGGAATCGTCAAGGTCTCATCCTTCATTCACAGGAACAGGGTTGAGAAAGAGAGGCTACATGGCTGGCATGAATAGAAAATAGATGCATTCGGCGAATTGGGGAATCTTCAAGGTCAATCGTGTGCAAGTCAATGAGTTATATCCTAGTTTTCCAGAAGAATTAAGATAATATATACCAGCCTCTACTGCAAAATTAAACACATTTGGAATTGTATATTTATCAAAATTAAATACTTTTCCATGTGTGCTGTTTCCCCATGATTCTTTTAAGCATAGTTATCAAAATTAAACACTTCTCGAATTGTGTGCTATTTCCTTATATCGGTATCTAGATTGGAGATAAAAGGAGTAGAGGCTTTAATTATCTCATATGCAACAACTATAGTAGCCAACCTAATTTGAATACAACAAAATGTCACCATAAACAAAAACTAAGAAGCAACACCCAAATGATGAGAGAAGAAGCAGCTCCAATAACTTTTTCACTCTTGCAATACTCTCAATGTAGAAAACACTTGACCCTCTCATTCCTAAACACTATACATAACATTAAATGTAATTAAGTCGCCTGTTTAAGTCAAAAGCTAGATTGCCCAAAAAATTATTCTATTTAACTTCTTTGTGGGCAATTGAGGAGATCAAGAAACACAATGCCTTCGATCCTACATCAACAACCTACAAAACAAAGCAACCTCCATCTTCCTCATAATCACCATTTTTTCATCACTGTTAATAGTCGTTGAAGTTCTTTACTTTCTTTACTACATATGTTATTCGTTGGTAGTCAAATTCATGTTCTTGAACCCAAAGAACACCACAGCTATCAGAACTTTTATCGAACACTTGGCGTGTGTTCTTACAAACTCCACCTCAACCCAAAATCTCTTTGTTGAGGGACCCCATTTTCGATTCAAATCACCAAAACAAATACAATCCAATAAAATCAATATGAATTATGATTTGAGATTTAAAAAAAATCACGTAAAATATGCACCCAAAAACAGTATGGTTTTCACTTACGACAGAAATATCCATTGATTATCCACTATGAAGTTATAACTGAAACACCATTCTTACATCTCCATCCTCCACAATATGTATGTGTTTATGCGTAAAGATACAAAGAAGAATTAGACCCGGGAATTCAAACCTTTGTACGTACATTATCTAAGGGGGTGTTTGGATAGGAAAAAAAGAGGTGCTTATTGCTTATTCCCACAATAAGCTAATTTAAGTGTTTGGATAAAATCCAGCTTATTAGGCTAAATAAGCTAATTTTAATAAGCATTCCTTTCCATGCTTATTGCTTATTGCTTATTGTTTATTTCCACCACAAATAAGCTATAAGCAATAAGCTAAAAATCTAATCCAAACACCCCCTAAATGGGTTATACACATTTCCCCATATTTACATTAACAGTCCCTAGAAATATGTGTGTATGTCTACTTTAGCCCTAGACTTTTATTTTTAAGCCACATGGTCCTACATCAACATTTGAGCATAAATTTCAAGTACTTACATGGCATATAAAACTGGCTATATCAGTTATGGACGATCAAAAAAACAGGTCAGCATCCACTCTAAGCCTCTATTAAGCCGAAAAATAACTTCAGGGACCTTTTAAACTAAGTCGAAAAACATTGTTACCCATAAGTGACATTAACCCTTGCAAAAATTGTATATTACTTTGTATGCATATGGTCATTTCCATGGATTTAATAGGTGGGCCACCAAGGACTAAAAATGTGATCAAATCGTTGGTTTAGGGATGGAAAAAGGTAAATGATGAAACTATTCGACCATATCCATGACAACATAAACCATATGGTTTATTTTTTTAGTGAACGTAGAGCTAGTTGTATGAGTATTTAACAGTTGAGCAATCTAGTTAGATGACCCAATTGACAAACAGTGTGACCAAATGTTTTTTTTTTTCGGCCTGAACAAGTAAAGTACCAAACTGTTGGACCAAATTTATAAAAGACAAAACACAGGGATGATTTTTGTAATTTACTCAACAAATAATTACTTGCAGAAGTAAAGGGAAAGTACCTCTACACCAAAACACCCGCTTTCAAAAAAAAAAAAAATAAATAAAAATTTCAAAAGAAAGCAAAACGGTGTTTCTTTTTTTCTTTTTCGGGAAAGAACCTTGAAAGCCTCCGATCCCAACGCGTAAGAAAACCCCAACATTTTCGTTGTTTGTTTATAGTCTCTCGCCCTCTCCCTTCTTTTCATCGTGGATTCACCGTTTCCCTGTTGACTTACTGCTCATCTTTCTTGGTCTTTGTCTCTGTTCATTTTTCCTCTGTTATCGTTACTTCAGGTTTTTGTAAACTCTCCTCATCCTTACAAGCTATTTTTGCTTGTCTAAGAATTTCACTTATCAATCACAGATCATTTGAATTTTCATAAACAGGTGATTAAAATTTTGTCTATTTCAGCTACTTTTTGTTAGTTTACATATCAGTTATATTGTTACAGTCCATTACGTTCTTGCTTGAAGTCTAGAATGATGTACAAAACTTTGCGCAGACTGGGAAATTCTCCAATTCTCAAAAATTCCTTCGTTAATCACTTTATATTTTGAGTTCATAAACACCATTTTTTTTTTACATTTGATTCTTTTTTTGAATGATGTTATCTGCTCCTTAATTGTACGCTAAACACTCAAAGCTTTAATATTCGATTGACATAATTCTAGATTGGCTGCTGATGTTCCCTTTGTTCAAAACCTGCTGATCTGTCAAAGCCAGAGTGTAAGACATCCAGGTGTTATTTTGCTTGAATCAATATTAGGATTTTGGTAGTGCATAGTCTAGATTCTGAAACAAATAAGTAATGCTCTCTCTGTTTGAAAATAAGCTGGATTAGGTTTATGTTTGGAGGTACAAAACTGATAAGAGATTTCTTTGTAGATTTAAGTCATATGAATAACATTTGTCAGCTAAGCTTATGTCATTTGTTACTTAAATCATTCATACCTTCGGGTTTTGAGTGTTTCAACTTCTTCCACAAGTGCTTCTACTTCTGATACAGAAAATGGTCTTCTAATTCTACCTTGTGAAACTTCACATTTCTTGGTCAACTGATAGTGCTTCAGTTTTCACTTCCAAGGATAGCATCAGAGCTTTGGAATCAGCCATTCCATCTTTTGGCGATTCCGTTTGTAAGGGTATAATTTCTTGTTTCTTGTCACCTTGGTTTTAAGGGCATTTCAGTTATCAGGATCATTAGGGCATTTACGTCTTTTTCATAGACGAGAGATCGAGAGATCAAAAGTTGCAATTTTGTCAGGGTATAATGTCTTGCATAACAAACAGGGCCTTAAAGCATTAGAATTTCCACTCAATAGTTTTGTTAGGGAGTTCATAATCTTTCTTTAAAGTTACTTTACAGTATCTAGACGCCATCATCTTCCTTATTCTTCTGTATCCAGCCAGCACGCGACTGTGCCTGAAATGCCCTCATTTTGGTTCCATGGTGATTGAATTTTCATCATCATCATCATCATCATCATCATCATCTCTAATACCCATCATTACATATACCTTATGTCTTACGAAAGGGTAGATTTACACTACTATGTAAGTGAACTTCAGATGAATTTTATTTAGACAATAATAGGATACTTATGTGGGTTTACCAAAATAAAATAGAGATGTTGTGCAACAAATGAACAGATTGGTTAGATATTTTCTTGCACCCCTGAAAAAAAAAAGAAAAAAAAAACTCAATTCAGTTAAGTGAGCAGCTACTCTTTAAATAACTAAATAACTCACATGGCAATGTAATTTTTATTTTACATCAATACTTTGCTATTAGCAGATGAGATTTAAGTTGCATATTGTAATCGGTAATTTGCTATTGTGCAGAGGCATTTTGTATGGGTCCTGACATTTAAGCACAAGCACAAGTGAAGAAAGCCGGTGAAACCAACTTTCATAATTAATAACATGTGGAAGAGTTTGAGAGCTTACTGAGAAGTGTCATCAACCCGTAATTTATTATGGTGGTTCTATCTGATCTTCCAGAAGGATCTTCATCTTCTTCATCAACTCATGGTTATAGTTCATCAGCTCGTGTTCATACTCCATCCACTCATGGTCATAATTCATCAACTCATAATTATAGATATGATGTATTTTTAAGTTTTAGAGGTGTTGACACTCGTCATAGTTTCACTGATCACCTTCATAAGGCCCTCATTGATGCCAATATCAGTACCTTCTTGGATGATGAAGAGATTGAAACAGGGGAAGATCTGAAACCGGAACTGGAGAGTGCGATTAAGGCATCTCGGGCTTCTATTATCATCTTGTCTAAGAATTATGCTTCTTCAACATGGTGCCTGGATGAATTGGTGTTGATCCTTGAGCAGCGTATGACATCCAACCATATCATTGTCCCAATATTTTATCATGTGGAGCCCACCCATGTCAGGAAGCAACAAAGTAGCTTTGGAGATGCAATGGCTAAGCATAAACAAACAATGGAGGCAGAGATAAATGCGGAAAAAAGAAGTCAATTAGCTCAAAAGATGGACCGATGGAATAAAGCGCTTACACAAGTTGCTGATTTAAAAGGGAATGACATAAATGGCAGGTAACCACTTTCTTACCCTTATTCATCTCCCAATGAATTTCAATAAGTTTTTTCTAAATCATTAAATAGACATATATCTGATGTATTATGATATATAGAAGATGCACATAATTGAAGATAAGTTTCCAAATATGTGATCTCCTAAACCAGTTCATATAGATGGGTTAGCCATTCTCATAATTTTCACATGTTTGTTATGCATTTTGTATTTTAGATGAAGTTAGTGCATTTAGATGAACCATCTCCTGGATTTTTACATGCTTTTTATTTGAAAACCAAAGTTTGATGAGTTTGCTATGCATTTACCGTTAATTATACCATACTACCTTCAAATCCCGGCTTTTATGATAAATAATTGCTTTTAGGTGTATGTAGTAAAAGATAGCCTATAACTATTTCATGGCATTTTGTTCAAATCTATGTAAACACCCACATCGATGGTTAAGTTTGATAGTCTTGTAGAAACATAGTGAATTTTGGTGGCCTATTAGTGGAATCTTGTATTTCATTGGTTGCTTTGGTTATACCATAATCAAATCTTTATGACCAATCATTAGCAAAATCTTGTATTTCATGTCATTTTGTTCAGATTGATGCAAACCAATTAATAATAACAGCTATGATATAATCTTAGTTTGGATCTTTGAATAAGTTAAATCTCACAATCTGGTTCACTAGTTTTGTAGATTGTGTTTTGAAGTTCTTATATAATCAAGTTTCAGGTTAAAGACGGAGTTTATTGAAGAAATTGTGAAGGACATCCACTGTAGATTACATGTGCACTTAAGGAGTGTTGGACCACAACTTATTGGGATGAATTATCATATTAACTTTGTAACTTCATGGTTAAAAGATGGATCCTCACATACAGTAGACATACTTACTATTTATGGTATAGGTGGGATCGGGAAGACATCTTTAGCCAAACATGTATATGGGCTATATTCTCATGAATTTCACAGAAGCAGCTATATTGAAGATATCACTAGAAAATGTGGGGGAAAGTTTAATGGGTTACTTGATTTACAAGAACAACTCTGCAATGACATTTCAAAAACAAGTTCAATTAAAGTTCATGATGTTTCGGTATACACCACAAAGATACAGAATGCACTAGCCCTTAAAAGGGTGTTTCTAGTTCTTGATGATATCAATACTCTTGTTCAGTTGGATGCATTACTTGGAAGCAAAGGTTTTCATCCTGGAAGCAAAATTATAATTACAACAAAAGACAGTTGGTTGACTGAGAGTTGTGCTTTATTCAAAACAAACATTAAACCCAAGCATAAAAGGCATTTACTTCGAGGCTTAGATTATAGTGCATCGCTACAACTTTTGAGTTCTCATGCATTCGTGTGCAACCAACCCAAGGCGGGATATGAAGAGGTGTCTGATAAACTTGTTAAGTATTGTGAAGGACATCCATTGGCTCTTGAAGTTTTGGGAAAGTCTCTGCATAATCGAGATGTAGCTTATTGGGAAGGGTGCATCGAAGGGTTAAAGAAAGAAATTAGTTCCCCTATAAATAATGTTTTAAAAATGAGTTTCGACACCTTACCATCCAAAAATGATAAGGACTTGTTTAAGTATATTGCTTGTTTTTTTGTTGGAATAGATAGAGATGTCACCGAAACAATACTAGAGGCATGTGATATAAACACAAGATCCGGGATCATGAATCTCATTGACAGATGTCTTCTTAGTATTGGATGGAATAGTGAATTGAAGATGCATCAGTTGGTTCAAGAGCTGGGAAGATTCGAAGTACGTCAAGAGTCACTTGACAAACCATGGAAGCGAAGTCGAATATGGTGTCATAAGGAGTCATTCAAAGTGTTGAAACAAAAAAAGGTGAGAGCTTATGTATACTTGTTGGTAGTGTGCATATTCAAATTACGTTTTATTATTTCATTTTTATTTTTGGCCATCTGTTTCTTCTTAGGGTAAGGGAAATCTTCTAGGCCTTACCCTTGACATGCGCATGCTTGAGAAAGAGAAGTTGGGTATATCATATGAGCTAAAAACAGATGCATTAAGTAACATGGATAATTTGATGCTACTACAACTCAATTATGTGCACATGAATGGGTCTTTTGCAAACTTCCCAGAGGAATTAAGAGGTTTGTGTATGCATGGGTTCCATTTAAAGTCTATACCTTTAGACTTACCGATGATGAATTTGGTTGCTCTTGACATGTCATATAGCAATATCGAATCATTTGTCGGTTGTTATAATAATCCACAACGGCTTGAAAAGAGGCAAAAGGTAACTTATCTTCATTTATTATTCATCTGTGCTGAGTTGATGGAATTCTCAACTGTTCTATCTTATTTCCATTTCTGTAGTTGGATGGATCGTGCTTAAAAGACAAAAGGTTGCTTGGATCATTAAAGATTCTTAATTTAAGCTTCTGTAAACAACTCCGTAGTCTTGGTGATTTTGACCAACTTCCTGCACTTGAGAAGTTAATAGTTAGAAACTGCATTGGTTTGCTCGATGTTTGTGAATCAATTGAGCAATGTGCTGAACTTGTCTTCATCGATCTGAGCTACTGCAAGAAGCTTGAAAAACTTCCAAGAAATGTAGGCATGTTGAAGAATGTTAAAACAATGTTGCTAGATGGTTGTAGTCCTGGTGGATCTCGAATCCAGAGGGCTAGCAACATTGACATAAATACAAGAACCTCTTCCTCTTCCTTTATGGTTGGTATACCAAGTGATTTGAAGTTCTTTGTAATTTATTTACCAAGGTCTTTAGTAAGTTTGTCAGTTGCAAATAGTAATATGTCCACTAAATCCTTTCCCATGGACTTGAGTTGCCTATCCATGTTAAAGGAATTATATTTAGATGGCAATCCTATAAATTCCATGCCCAGTTGTGTGAGAACCCTTCCTAGGCTTGAGATACTTAGTATGGAGAATTGTAGAAAGTTAAAGTCAGTTGAGCATCCTCCACGAACACTAAAAAGGTTGCTCTTTTATGTTAATGGGGATCTTCAAGGAAAAGTCATATTTGATCCAGAGATGTCCCCACTACAGTTATCATCAACGTTGTCTGTTTCTGCAGCTTTCTCATATGAAATTGAAGGCATTGTGAAAATCCAACCAATGGTATGTGTTGAGGAAGAGGTAGTACGTAGCTTGGGCTGGAGTAATTTAGACTTTCTTAACGAAAGGCACTTGGGAGCTTATTCTTGGGAATCTGGAACCCAGGTTTTTTTAGTTAATTGTTTGTCTCTATATGAATATGTATAATATAATTATTATGGTGATTAATTAAGGTGATTCTATTTTGCAGATGATTTATGAATTTGGAATATTCAGCACAATGTATGAGGCGCAGGAGATGCCGAGTTGGTTTAGGCATAGAAGTGTGGGGCCATCAATATCATTTACCATCCCATCATCATCATCATCATCATTGTCATCATCTCCAAACAACCTCCTAAAAGGACTCAACTTCTGCTTCTCTGCTGACAAATTGAGACCTGCAGTTCCATATGGTTGGTTCCATTGGTCACCGGTGATGGCAATTACTAATATAACAAAGAACCACACGTGGATATACAAACGTTACAAAGACAGTTATTGTTTTGATCGAAAGTGTTGGGTGTTGTTAAGTCATTGGATGTTTGGGATGAATGAGATGGAGGCTGGTGACCACATTACTGTCACTGTTACACTGCCGAATTATCAAGTTGTAAAGGAGTGTGGGGTGAGCCTTGTGTATGAAGATGGAGAGAAGAAGGAAGAAGACGATGTGTTGGGTTATTACAAGTCATGGAATCATATAATTGGTGGAGATCTCTCTTCTTTTAAGACAACTACAGGACAATATGTCTTATACTACTGGCGGTTTTTTGATTATGGCGTTACATTGTATCAATATTATCGTAAATTTGTTCCGGACGGCCCCCACTTTCAAGGTAGATGTGATTTTTGTTAAATAGATGGATAACGACCCATTTATTTTAGCAGATGGATCATAACTTAAATCTTTTAAACAAATGGATCATATGACCAAAATCCTCTCATTTTATTGATCTATAAGATAGTATTTTTTTTTATAAAATATAAATTATAAAAGTTGCACTTTTAATTTATAAAATGAATAAACCGAAAACATGGATTAGTCTAGTCTACACCAGGAGGTCCAGGAAGCCCATCAAATTAGTTGGGATCAAGTCCAGTGCTTTTTGGTTGGGTATGGTGTGCTGGCATCCATTTTACCCTACCCTAAGGAGTATTTAAGCTTTTCATTTTCTAGAAGATTGTTAGCTAAGAAAACTCTAGTAGCAAACATGACTGGAGAGGCCCTTAATTCCTCTGAAAGAATGGGAAAACCCTAATAAATCATTCAATCAGTTAGTTGTTTCTGGTTGTGAATTTCCTGCTTATTCTCTTTACTTTGTGTGGGAGGTTATAAGTACAATCAATTGATCTAGGCTTTTGATCTGTTGGATCACATAAGTACATACGACTACTTTGTATAGGTGGATTGTTTGTGAATAATGATTAACACGACTTTTTTTTTATCTATTTTCAGCACAAACAGAAAAGTGTTGGTTCAGAGCTTTCTCCCCAGGGAATCCTTGCATAATTGGAGGTGCAAATGAGGTATACCTTTTGACACCCAAACCCTTTCTCGCTTCACATGACCAAAAGGCATACAAAATAAAATATTAGGAATCAAAGTTCTCAATTGGATTAGGATCTAATAATAATAAGAGGAGTTATAACATTGCAATGAACGCTTGAAAATGCCAACATTAAAATTTATAATCATTGAGTACTGTTATGAATTTCAGTTCATACCATGTCTAGACACAATGGGTCAAAATCTAGCTAGGATCAAATTCTCACCATTCCCTGTACTTGTTATGCAATCGAGTTTAGTAGATGTTGTTCTTGGGCAAATTCTATGTTAATAACAAACTATTGAACTTTGGAAAACAATATGAAATTGTTTAAGAATATTGCTTGATTTTAAGGAATCTTCTTGATAGATGCCTTTTTTTAGGATAGGACCAATCAACGTGTTCCAAATGCATAAATTCCTTCAAGAGTTTGGAAGAGATGTATCACTAGGAGTCATTAATTCTGTTGAATCAAGAAAATGTAACATAATATTTACACTTCCAGGTAACTATCTGTTTTCATAGCATTTTGTATTAGGTATTATATCTTGTATACTTACATAACTTTTATTTTTGTTTTTTTACTTTTCCTTTATTTGTAGGGTGAGAAGGAATCTTCAAGGTCTCGTCCTTCACATGAAAATGCTTGAAAAATAGTTTGATTCAGTTGAAAATAGATTCATTCGGAAAATGGGTAACCTAATGCTATTGCAACTCAATGGTCTGCAATTGAATGAGTTATATCCTACTGCAGCTCAATCGTGTGCACCTCAATGACTTTTATCCATACCTTTCCAGAAGTGTTAACATAATATATACTAGCCTCTGTTGAAAAGACTAAACAAATTTCAAATTGTATGTTATTTCCCCATAATTCTTTTAAGCATAGTTGTCAAAATGAAGCACTTCTCGATTGTGTGCTATTTCCTCATAATTTGAACTGAAATCTTGGTATCAATCATTCCCTAATCAACAATTTCCATCAGTCTATGGGCTAAAAATCTCAAATCCTTTTTGGGATTCTATAATTTATTTTGGTACTATCTAAAAATTCACACACTACACCATAATATCCTTTTTAGGCTCCGATTCTGAAAGATGAGAATTCTCTTATCATTTGTTTTTTGATTTTAGAAGCAACATCTTTAGGTCACCCCTTTTTCTTCACAACACAGAACAGGATACTATCACAGATTAATTTATATTTCTTTTATTTACTATCCTATTTATCTTCATATTTACTTTATGTTGTTGCCTCAAGAATATCATATTCTCATATGTTTTTATTTTCCATCCCATCTTGATAACCTATGAAGTTATCAGTAGTGTTTTTGCACCACTCTCATTTACAGTTTTTTACATCTTGATATCTCATCTTGATTCCGCCTCATTTGAGCTAAAAAACCGTTCATCTCCTTACGAACAACTTGATTACCATTGAAGCCATTCAGTTGGCCATAATTAACCTTGTTTTTCATACCCACATTGGAGATACAAATAAGGTTCTTTTTAACAGTCCTTATGCATACTTGGTGACCGTTGCTCAAGAGAAGCAAACAAAAAAACAAAGAAGACAAAATTACAAAAATCGTCTCTATGGAATATTACTTTTTATGCATATGGTCATTTTGATGAATTTAATAGGTCGGCCGCCAAGGACCGAAGGTGTGACCAAACGTTGGTTTAGTGATGGAAAAGGTAAATGGTGAAACTATTAGACAATATCCATGACAACATAAACCATATGCATAATTTTTGTAGTCAACATAGAACTAGTTACATGAGTATTTAACAGTTGATCGATCTAGTTACACGACCTAACTGATTAACAGTGTGACCAAATGTTGTTTTTGGGCTGAACAAGCAAATTATGAAACTACTGGACCAATTTATAAAAAGATGAAACGCAAGTATGGTTTTTGTAATTTAGTAAACAAATAATTACTTGAATTTTTGATGTGATTAACTATTTTTCCCAACAATTAAGCCTCCATGACAATATAAATTCGTTAAAAATAGTATCCAGATGATAAAAATTCCCAAAAGTTTTATAATACTTCCACTAAACATACTTAAGCTGGGAAAAATATAAAATGGGTTTCTAAATAGTTACCTGGACTTTATTATTTTTTGCGTATTTATTCTAACAAAAATGGAAATAAATAGAATACAGTTTCCAAAATTGCCCAAACTTTTTTTTAACCCTGATTTTATACATATATAAGCTATGAAAAATATAAAAAATATTTTTCAATTAGTTTTTCTATTTTTCTTTGTTTTATTCTCTTGAATAATCATTAATTGGTGAATAATTATCAAACTGTTAAATCAAATTACAAAATTTTTTTTTAACTTCGTTTACAGTGTACATAATCTGGGAAAAATATCAATAGTGATTTTTTACATATTGTAATATGATTTTGTGGATTTAAGTGTATTTAATCTTAGAAAATAGGGGGAAAATACTATACTGAATAGAAAAATCATCAAAATTTTTATTTACAGTACTAATATATATGAGGGTCCTCTGGTACATTTTCATGAATTTTGAATTAGTAAAACTATTTTTCCCATTATTAGTCCATTATAAGTACAAAAATCTGGGAAAATAGATATGCATTATCAAAAATTCTAAAAATATTTTTGCGTGTCTTCCACAAAGGGTAGGAGCTGCGAAAATTGTTAGATAGACTTTTCAAATTTCTTAAGGTGGTTTTATGATTTATTTGAATTAAACAAAAAGAAAATTCAAAACCATAGCAAAAAGTAACAAAAATTGATGAAACTCACTGAGAAGTCATCATTCACTTTAGGGTCATCCACGAATTTACCTATGATTTATCGACATCAGAAAATATTTTATATGAATTATTTCCCTATTTTATTGCAATAATTATAATAATTTGAGAAAAATGAATTATTTTCTGAAAATTTGTAGAACATCTCATTTTGTTGATGGAATTCTGGGAAAAATCGGATTTGGTCAGAAAAGAAGTTTTAGATATTTATTTGGGAATAAATCCTTTATGAACCTATTTAAATGCTTTTTAACAACAAACTTTGATGATCAAGCCTCTAAGGTTGAAGATCATCACATGCATGTTGGTTTTTGGGTGAAATAATATCACCATAATCATAAAAATCATGGTTATGAACATGCATGTGAATAATCCATCCATAAAATGGTGTAGAAAAAGAAGATATGCAAGAAAACTTGAGATTTTGAAGGAAGATTTAACGATTTTCGTGATTACCTTGAAGAACAACCCTAGATGATGAAGATTTCATAAATATAGGTGCTGTTTGATCTTATTTTTCCAGAGATTTCGAGGGTTAGGAAGAGGGGGGGAAAGAATGGGGGTTTTAGAGAGAAGAAAAGAGAGAAAAGAGAGATTATATCTCTCTGGATAAATCATCTCTCTCGTCATCTCTTTGGGGTTCCCCTTAACCAAAATCGACCACAAAAATACAGAGATGTATCAGGACTCATGAAGAATGGACTGGCTAAATCTCTTCCACAGATTCGGCTCCTATGTTCATCAGTTTTAGAGAGAAGTGAAAGATAAGTTTTTAGAGAGAGAAAGAAAAAGGTGGAGTGTGGGAAATGAGGGATATGATTATGATTTTGGGGAAGAGAGGTATGGGGGAGGAGAGATCCGACTTTTGAATGGAGATAGAGGTTCCCTTTTTTAAATTTTATAAAATTTAAAGCAAATTTTATAAAAATATCAAGGTTTTATAATGTATACTACTTAACATAGCTTTTATTCACAATACCTTGATTTTTGGCTTATAAATTAAGGGTAATTGGTAATGACCTAATTTTTTTTCTTTAAATAAATTTTCATAATTTTAATTATTATAAGATCATATTATAAGTTTCATAATTATTTTTATAGAATTTTTAAGTTTGGTGTTTATAAATTTGAGTTTTTATGGCTTTTAGGGTTTTGGAGTTTAATAAACTTTGAATATCAAAATAGATTGAATCTTCGAGACTTCAAATTATTGTTTTTCCTAACTCTTATTCAAGTTAGAAATAATGTTTTTAATTTATTTTTATCGGTTTATCGACATTCTATGTAGTGATTACGAGATTCAAACGAAATTGAGGAATCAAGTATACTAGTCATAGTTTTCAACATCGACTTGAGTTTCTATGAGACATTGACCTAATTTCTACTTCTAGGTTAAATGCATGATGTGTGTATATGATTCATAAAAAGGTGTTCGAGTCAAAGAGTGACCCAAATATGGATAGTCTCTACAGTTAAGTAGTTACAGAATTCACATATTAATGTGAAATCTAAGTACACCATCCATTGTTTCTATCTGTTTCCAAGTTTCTAGTAGGCTATAACTTAGTTTCTAGTTACCAATTCTAGTATGTTTCGTGCCTATATGTGCAACTAAATTTAGTCAAATGTAGAACCGACTTGAATTTTGATGGTGGTCACAGGAAGGGTGCTTAGAAGGGCTAAAGAAAGAAATAGATTCTCGTATAAATAATGTCTTGAGAATGAGCTTTGATTCTTTGCCATATAAAAATGATAACGACTTCTTTAACTATATTGCTTGTTTTTTTTGTTGGAATTGATAGAGATGTTACTCAAACAATATTAAAAGCATGTAATATAAATACAATATCTGGAATTCTGAATCTTCTTGACCGATTCCTTCCTACTGTAGGAGGGAAAAACGAATTGAAGATGCATCAGTTCGTTCAAGAGATGGGAAGATTCGAAGTATCTCAAGAATCACTTGATATGCCATGGAAGCGAAGTCGATTATGGTGCCATAAAGAGACATTCAGAGTGTTGAAACGAAAAAAAGTAAGATGTCATGTATACTTTTAGTAGTGTGCATGTCTGAAGCCCTTTGTATTGTCTAATACTCTAATTTTTAAAATTTAAATTGTATTTCTTCTTAGGGTAAGGGAGATCTTCTAGGCCTTTCCCTTGACATGCACATGCTTGAGAAAGAGAAGTTAGGTGCATCATTTGAGCTAAACACAGATGCATTGAGTAACATGGATAGTCTGATGCTAATGCAACTCAATTACGTTCAGTTGAATGGGTCTTATGAGAGCTTTCCTTAGGAATTAAGAGGGTTGTGTATGCATGGGTTTCGTTTAAAGTTTGTACCTTCAGACTTACCTATGGAGAATCTTGTTGCTCTTGATATGTCATATAGTAATATTGAATCATTTGTCAGTTGTTATAGGAATTCACAACGACTTGAGAAAAGGCAAAAGGTAAATTATATTAATTTTTTGTTCTTTCATGTTCACTGTACAATGTATTTATTATGTTTAAAAAGGAGAGAGATCTTTCATTAAACTTTCCATTATATTCATTTTTTATTCTTTCATGTTCACTATACAATGTGTTTCGTAACACCTGCAGATCCGGGCTAGTCAATTTAGAGGTAATACGTGTCGAAAATGACTTTTCGGCAAAAGATTATTTGGAATAAATAATCTTAACCAAGTTGTAAAATATGTCTTAAGGAAGCCGTACATATAAAGAACGCCGAAATCCGAGTTATAATGAAGAAGTTATGGCCTGTCGAAGTTTTACGGCAAAACCGGCACGACACCAGGAGACGTAAATAGTGAATTTACGAAGGAGGACTTTTTAGCCTTGGTGATCTAAACGAAAGTCGTATAACATGTTAAACCAAGAGCATCCATAAAAAGAAATCTGACTTCGTATGAGGAAGTTATGAATTTTCTAATATTCGGCATAGCAGTGTACGATCCGAAACTCGAATTTTAGTTTGAGCGGTTTTTGGCCAACGCAACCTAAATGAGAATTGAATATATTATTTAATATTAGCACAACGGTAAAAAGACAAACGAAAATGGACGTCGGATAAAGAAGTTATGAATTTTAACGGACTTTCCTGTCCCGGCCTGTTAAAAATATAACTTTAAAAATAAAGTCAAAATTAGCTGATGAAGTCTAAACGAAAGTTGTAGATGTTGTTTGTTTTTCTGAAGCCAAAATGTCTGCAGTCTGTGGACCACATCTGCAAGCCTCTGCAGCAGAAGAGGTGGACCAAACGTCTGCAGTCTGCAATAAGAAGACTGTTTGTTTTTTAACGTCTGCAGGCTGCTGAAATAAACTGAATTTTAAATAAAATTATTTTACAAACTTAAAATGATTTTTCAACACCAAAACTTAAAAAATTGTTTTACAATAACAATTTCATTTAAAACAATTCAATCTATATTGTGCATCAACTGATCAACAATTTCATCCCGTAACTGAGTCATATATTCACGGTCTGCTGTAGTACCATGTGTTGGAATCCCGTCTTCATCATCATCAATGGCCACATTGTTATTTCGAAACGGGACATTGGGTTCATCGTATCGTGCGAAATACTCATCACTCAATCCTTCTTTCCTTATATAATTATGAAGCGCGAAACATGCCATGGCAATGTTTCTTTGTGTCACAAATGGGAATGGTTTCATCCTTTTCAATATAGGGAAGCGTGCTTTCAAAACACTAAAAGCACGCTCAATGACATTCCGAAGTTTTGCATGTCCATGGTTAAATTTTTCTTTATTGGTCAATGCACGTCTTTGACGAAAATCTCCAAGCCAATACCTCACATTACCATAAGGGGCCATAAATCCTCGAGTGTGTGCATATGCGGCATCACAAAGATAATATTTGTCTAAAAAAAATGCAAAACACTAATCAATTTTCAAATTAAGATAAAAATATTTAAAAAAAAAAAAACAAAAACTTACCTAGTGGTGGAAACGGGAATGATGCTTGTGGATCGGCTACTGCTTCTGATAATATTCTAGAGTCATGCGTTACCCCTTCCCACCCAGTCACAACAAATGTAAAAATCATATTGAAGTCACAAATTGCCAATACGTTTTGGTAGCAATCTCCCTTTCCCCTACTTCTATATAAGTCTTGTTTCTTAGTAGGGACAACAACATGTATCAAAGTGCCATCAAGTGCACCAACTGCTCCTTTGAAAACCCTTTGTAGCCTCCTATTATGTCCTGGAATGTTTGGATTCGGATTAAAAGATGTTGGTACTATAACATCTTGTGCGAAAAGCATCATTTTTTCCAACACTTCATAAAAAAATTTATGAATTGTTTGCTTCGAGTGTTGAAATCTCCGCTTGATAATCACGTAATGTTGATTATGTCCGATCATCATCGAAAACATAGCCATCTTTTTCCTCAACTGATACATGTTTGCTGTCCTTCAATGAGTAATTTGCTCTAAAATGAGCACATAGTCATACAAAAGATTCACGGGACATGCGTAATACTTCAACACATTGTAAACGATTACGGTGTAATAACTCCAATGTGTATTCATGTCCCGTCATTTCCGAATCATTATCTCGTAATCGTTTCACACCCCTCTTCCAAAAATAACGGATGTATAGGTACATAAGAATTACGAGAAGTAACTTTTGATCGTGATCCATATGAACCTAAAATCAACAAAGTAGAACTTTAAAAAACATTACATAAACCATATTTCAAGTAGCAAAAAAGCATTACATAAACCATGTTTCAAGTATCAACTAACATTCCATTAATCATATTTCAAGTACCAAAATAACATTACATAAACCATATTCCAAGTAGCAAAATAACAAAAAATAGTTCCAACAAGGGCAAAAAGACCTAACAAAATAGTTCCAACAAAGGCAAAAACATTTAAAAAAGTAGTTCCAACAAAGCAAAAAGACATAACAAATAGTTTCAACACTAGAAAATCATCGAAAAATCTTTCCATCCTTCAAAACTCCTAAACTGGTACCCATCATCTCAATCCACCCTCGTAATATCTCGGGAACATCGGGTAAATGCATCTACATCTCTCTCATGTTCATGGTTCCTCAAAAAATATGATATGCAACAAAGCGTAAAGGATCTGTAGGGCCTAACTGAAGGACCTCTAACTTCTCTAAACACTGAGGAATTGTATACCCTTTAGTCAAACTTTGTAGAGCTTTCTTCATTTCAAATGCTAAATCGTCAGCAGTAATAGAAGTTCCATCAGGTGAAGAAGCAGACGGTGAGGCACTAGGAGCTATAGGAGTTAAGGGTTTAGCCCTTTTGTTGGGGTTACCGGATGGTGTAGCAGTATATGGTGAAGCAGCAGAAGGTGAAGCTACAGAAGGTGAAGCAGTAGAAGGTGGTGGGTCATGATGAGAAGTGTCAACACCATCATCATCCATTGCATCAAAAGCGGTGGCGGTGATCTGAAGTGGTGGAACACAACAGGAGGATGCGCCAGCTACTGATGATGACTGGGTTGAGTAACTCCTAAAATTACCAGTGGCACTATTTCCATCAAAAAGACGTGCACAAAGATCTGGAAAAGGCAGTGGAATTGTTCTCAAAGAAGCAGTTTTCGGATGCCCCTAAACCCAAATGTAACAAGAAATAGTATAAGAATATTTGGCAACTTCAAACGTAAATGTTATATATATATATATATATATATATATATATATATATATATATATATATTATTGTATATTAATATATATGTACCTTCTTAAAATCATCCCACTCCTCGGCTGTTAAATTAAAAGTGTTTGTTTGAGAATTGTATATATTACCGGTTTTGTTTTTTAAATATACCCATCCAGTGTATTTGGCTTTCAGATTGTCATATGTGTTTTTCATTTGTTTTTGAGTCAACTCAACCCCAAATTTCTCCTTACGAACTCTTCCAAGCCTTATCCATGAAACTTTCTGCAAACTCAATCTTTTTCTACCAACACTCTCTACTTCTTCAATACAAGTATCCAATAAGCATTTTAAATGCTCATTGGTCCATTGTTGTTTTTCTCCTATTTCTAATAACCAATATAACATAGACAAATATGATTTCATAAGGTATTACATATCATACACATTCTAACAAAAAAAATAACGATTTAAGACAATAACAAGTATTTACAAAACCAAATAACAATAAACAGTCAACAAGTAACATCATTATTTCACAGCATTATTTCAAGAAAAAACATGATTTCAGCACATTCTAGGCAAATTATATCATCCATAAATCGAAAAAGGGCTACATATTTAGGGAATTGAGAGGGTAAGTTTGTAATTTTGTTTTATTTCAATGATAATAATGTGTAATTTTGTTTTATTTTCACAACATTATTTCAATAAATTTTGTTTTAGTAAACTTTTTATTTTCACGACAAATTTGTAATTTTGTTTTATTATTGATCATAATAATGTGAAACTTTTTATTCAATAATAAATAACCTCAATTAGAGTGTTTTAATTCAAAGTTTTCTAAAAAACTTTATAAATCAAAATCATTAGTACCAACACACATCCAAACAGCTAGTGAGTTTTCCATTTTACTTCTATCAAATAAACAAAATTTATGACTCTTTTTGATGCTTTCTATCATATACATATACACAATCAACAATCATATACATATACATATACACTATCATATACATATACACAATCAATAATCATATATATATATATATATATATATATATACACACACACACAATCAAAACTCATATACACAAACAATCACAATCAACAATCATATACATATACACTATCATATACATATACACAATCAACAATCATATACATATACACAATCAAAAATCATATAGACATAAACAATATAAATCAACAAGAGAATATGTTATCTTTTGCTTCATAGTTATGTATATTGGCTTCGAATCAAAGAAAAATATAAATCCAATTTGTTTACAGGTAAGATTTTCAATTTCATGGGAATTTGGCTTTCAATTTTAACAAGAATATATGATAGATTATACACCTCCAAGATTTTCTGTGAAACAAGGATGTGAATCAAACAAGAAATTGAACAAGGATGTGAATCAAACAAGTTCAACTGAAATTGAAATCGGCAGAGAGAGAGAGAGAGAGAGAGAGAGGAGGTGACAACAAACCTGGTTGCTCGCTATTTCTCGCTTTGCCCTTGCTGTTTGCTCGCTGCTGCAATCGACGGTGATGGTCGCTGCAATCGGAGGTCTTCGGATCGGAGAGGAAGGCTGCGATTGGTGGTTTTGATTGGAGAGGAGGGCTGCGACGATGCTGGTCGCTGCAAGATGGAGTCGATCGAGGGTTTTTTTTGGGAGGTTGGGAGGTTGGACGACGAATGGAGGCGGAAACCAAAAAAAACGCGTTTTTTTAGGTCAAAGGCATTGCAGACTTTAGAAGAGGCTATCCCATATCTGTGTGGCGAAGACCTCGCGCAGACGTTTTTATGTCTGCGCACTTCGGAAAAACAAACAGACTGCAAATCATTATGTCTGCGCGTGGTCTGCGCCTCGCAGACAGAAGAGGTCACGCAGACCTGCAGAGAAAAAACAAACACCCTCGTAGAGTACGTCTCCATCTGTGCGTGGATATAAAAAACGTCAAAAACAGAGTTCGTATGAACGAGTTACAAATTATAATAACATGTTTACATATTAAAATAACGTATAAATCATATATACGTAAACACACACACACACACACACATATATATATATATATACATATGTATATATCATTAGAAAGGTATCAATGATGTGGTCATTATAAGACTAATGTTGAGTTCTTTCGACATTAGTTTAATACAAATATCGTTAAATGTATTTAAAATAGTATTATAAAGGGGTGTTTAGTTGTTTATATAACTATAAGGCCACTAAGTAATTATGGAGGGTAGTTTTTGAAAATTCAATTACTATAAATAAGAGCCTTGGGCGCTCATATTTTTTGCACCATTCTCTTGATTCAAGAGTCTTTCTCTTCTTATCCCCCGAGCATTTCGGTCCATCGTGATTCGACTTCTCTTTTTGTAGTTTTAGTATAGTAAGGTTAACGTTGAAGCGTTGCACGAATCTTTCTTAGAAAGATTCAGCGGCGAAGTTCTGCCCCTGCAGAGCTCGGCTCCTAGCTAAAGCCCCTTTGCAAGTTTTGTCCGATGTGACAACCCGAAATTTCCATTCTGAACAAACCATATCAAGTCAATAGAAGTTAGAACAGCTACAGTGAAATTCCAGACTTTTGGGTATAAGTTGAAGTATTTCAGGATTTACACTTAAGGAGATACCAGGACAGTGGATGCACTAGGGTTTTGTGCAACACTGTTATTCCAAAACTCTATGATATTAGAGTTCATTCCGGGAATAAAATATTTTCTGCCAAAAATCCCAGGACTATATATAGAAATCTGAACCATATTCATTCATTAGTTACATTTCCAACTAGAGAAAAGCCAAATTCTCTCTCACGGATCTTCGGGTTTTCATCCCAAATCGTGAGTACTTCCATCTAGTTGTATTATATAGCTTAGATTGTGCTTAATAACATGAAAATCGGATCAAAACCCCAAGATTTGAGAGTTTACCGCCCAAGAACACTTGGAGAGTAAACTCTTTTATAAGGGCCAAAGTGTGCCCAATGTCCCTCCAAACCTTGGAAATGAACCTTGAGACTACCCATAGCTTTTTTAGACATCCAAAACATTAAGAATCAAGGGTTGAAAGTGAGTTCATGGCCAAGGATGTTCTTGGGCCGTGAACTCCATTTTAAGGTGTCAAAATGCCCCAAATGTCTTCCTTAAGCCAAGAGACTAGCATAGCACTTTACCCTAATGTGTTTAGGACTAGCAAACACCATTAGAACACCAAGAGTAAGGTGTTCACGGCCCAAGAAGTTCCAGGGCCGTGAACTCCAAACAATAGTGCCAAATGGTGCTATAAACTTTTCTAAAACCTTGTACACTAGCCTAGTTTAGTTCCTAGTTGAATTAGGAACTTGAAAACACCAAAAACACCCATCCAAGGGAGATTATGGCCGTAATTTCCATGGGATTTGGTCCCAAGGCCGTATACTCCTAAAAGGAGTTATATAATGCCCTAAACTCTTGCATAGACCAAGCCATTAGGTAGAAATGCTTCTTAGGGTCTTGTAGAGCATCAAACACAAAATGGACATATAAGTGTGAGCTTACGGTCGTAAACTCATGAGTTTACGACCGTAAACTCCTTTGGTAGTGTCATTAGGGCCGTGAACTTCATGGTGGAGTTTTCCTTGAGCCCTACACACAATAGCTTCCCCTACAAATACTTAGATGCAATCCTAGAGGCTAATAACACTTGATAAAGGTGTTCAGCATGTCCTAGGGTGTCTTGACTGATTTATTAGTTGTTTATAGACTAATTTGTTACATATATATGTGATATTATATGTTAACTAGGATCATAGAGTGTGTTCAAGACTTCACTAGACACCTAGCAATCCTACCTCTTCAGTTCATCCGTATCACCCACAACAGGTGAGTTCATACCCCTTAATCAATGTTTTAAATGATTTTAAATGCTTTAAATGTGGGGGGGGGGGGGGGGAATACAGGTAGAAAACAACATGTTATTAAATCAATCATATGTATTTATAACTGTGTTTTCATTCAGCAGATTTCACATACTACAAAATGTGATGCATGAAATGGTTTTATATCTTAAAAATACCTTGATAGCAAAAGTATTACGTTTGAAATGTTTATTAAAATGACATCAAGTCATTGTTAATTATTGTTCAAAACTCTTAGATGTCTTACAAAACCATTTTTACCTTCTTGAATAAAACTATATCTATACACTTATGTTCTTTTATATGTATTGATGTTATAGTTTTCATCCTTCATTCAGTTTCCCACACTCTTGTGTAGAAAGGGTGTATAAACCTGTTTGGACAATCAATTACCTTCTAGTTAACTATTATAGGGATAGTTAGGAGATACATAACATTATTCCTATTACAAGGAATTACATCAGAGTCAGTTCTTTCATGAGTCTACACTATACATTACATGAGTACCTTACATGAATACATTACATGAGTACCTTACATGAATACATTACATGTGTACTTTTACGTAGATACATTTTCCTGTATACATTTACATGGATACTTGTACCTCGATTCATTAGGATGATTTATTAGTACCTTCTGTGTAAATTATCATGCTTATCCCAGTTCAACGGGATATCTAGACGGGACTTACCATTCTGAAGCCCAGCTGTTAGCACCAGTGGTTGATGAACATCTACGGATGCCTATGGTTGATTCTTATATTATAATACTTTTACGGGACTAACCATTCATTGGGCCTACTGTTCGCTACAGAGGTTGATGAACATCTACGGATGCCTACGGTTAATACTTATGTTTGGAACATTGATTACGGGACTAACCCTTCCTCTCCCCTGTTGTAGCTACAGAGGACAATTGAACAATCTACAGATGTTCAAAGGTTATACATTTCGCAAATCGCGATGTCGTGTTATCCTAATACAAAAGGATAACACTTACATGATTATATTTTTCCTATTACTTTATTGTGTGACACATTCACATAAACGATGAGTTAGACTAAGTACTGTTTGTAATTGTCAAAAAGAAGGAAAAACTATCATTATCATAGCAAAACATTCGGTTCTTGGTAGAAGACTATTATATTCTTTTCCAATTTACTTTATTTTGTGACACATTCACATAAACGATGAGTTAGACTAAGTACTATTTGTAATAGTCAAAAAGAAGGAAAAACTATCATTATCATAGCAAAACATTCGGGTCTTGGTAGAAGACTATTACATTCTTTTCATATTTACTTTATTTTGTGATACATTCACATAAATGATGAGTTAGACTAAGTATTCTTTGTAATAGTCAGAAAGAAGGAAAAACTATCATTATCATAGCAAAAAATTCGGGTCTTGGTAGAAGACTACATTGTCATAACAAAATATTGGGGTCTTAGTAGAAGACTACATTTCATACTAGTAGGAAACATGGGATTTTCTAGGGTTTTTCATACTTATATATCAACTGCTTCATTTAAAGATTTACATGGCATTCATAACAGCTTTCCAAAACAAGACAATGACACTTAAATACTTATGAATTCAACAGCTTTAGGCTGATACTCGCTTTCAAAATAACTTGTATTCTCAGGTCACCGGTTAGACAGGTACGATGGCCAGGTTTTGAGAAGACGGAGCACAGATAAGACTCGTCTTATTTTGATTATTCATTTTATTGTTGTACATTATGAAAGAACACACATGTATTAAAACTTTACTTTTAATGCAATGAATGATGTTGTTGCTTGTTTACTACTTCACACTGTTTTGATACTTCACATGACGTCCTCCACCCCGAAACGTTTCCGCCGTTCTTGGTTTTGGGGTGCGACATCCGAGGGAAATTATTTTGAGATAACGAAGTGCTGCCCAAGTGTAGAGTCACCACCTTTTCAAGTGAGTGCATAGTTACTTTCATCTTACTCATAGATATGAAGTATTTAATATAAATTATGTGCTATGTGCAAATTGTCAGAATGCTTGTTGTTTATGCTGATGAAAGATTTTTATACATGTTTTAAATGATTTAAATTGTATACTTTTTTTATATCTACAAATATGTTGGGTATAACATGGGTAGATGAATGATGAGTGATAAAAGATGATGTGATTAAACATTGGAAGCTATAAATTAGTGTCCAGTAAATAACACTGGTAGCTATGGACTTAGTGCCTATTGGACAAACGAGGGTAGCTATGGACTTAGTACCTATTAGGTAAACACGGGTAGCTATGGACTTAGTACCTGTTAGGTGTTGGTAGCTATGGACTTAGTACCTGGTAGCTATGGACTTAGTACATGTTAGATAAACGTTGGTAGCTATGGACTTAATACCTACAATGGTAGCTATGGATTTAGTACCCGATGAATGAACTTTGGCAACTATGGAAGTATTTCATTGGCAACTATAGACTTAGTGCCTGTCTTATAACCCTGGAAGCAAGGGACTTCAGAATGAACGAATAGATAACTCTTAGGGTAGACCCTTAAGAGTAAAGAAGATATGGGGATGGGTAATTGGGTTGATTGTTTGATGTTTAAACAAAATAATTATATTATTGTGGGTTGAAAACCCTATGTACTCACCAGGTATCCCAACTTGACCCACTCAAGCTTATTGTATCACAGGTGTCGATACGAAGTTACATTACACAAAGAGATTAAAGAGATGTAGATCACTAGTGTAAATAAATGTAAGTTCTGTTTATGCTTATGTTTCTATATTAACGATGACATCCCACATGTTTTAAAATGAAAAAAAAATACATTTCTTCGGAAATGCTTTGATAACGTATTTATCATGTTTTTTTCTGAGAACAAAATCCGCAACACTTTTATTAAAAGATGTACTCTGATTTTTATAAAGCATAAACAAAATCGGTCTTTTCTGGCCGTGAAAATGGGGATGTCATAGTTGATATCAGAGCATTAGTTTAAGCGAACTAAGAATAAAGATTTATTTCTAGACTTAAACTTAGAATGCTAAGCGATGATTGTGAGGAGTGTGTCTAATAAATTTAGGTAATACACCTGAGTAGACACAAACACTAGATTATTTAGGGAAAATGCCAAACATGTTTTCATGTGCTAAATGATTTATGATATGCATTATATGATTGGATCTATGGTCTGTTGACGACCGGCTCTGGAAACATTATGTGTTCAGGTTTTTAAACGTTTAGTTATGGTATTAGAACTGACACGTAACTTTTCAAAGTAATAAGGAGTATTACACGTATAAAATCTTCTCTATCTATATTCTCGTCTTGATGCGATGAACGTATGCTTTAGTGAAAATAACATCATGGTGAAGACTTATAGAAAATTGAGTAAATAGAGGAAATAAAAAAGGATTATGATAGTGAATGACACCTATAAGAAGATTTCGTAAGAGAGGTATCTTGCCTTTAGAATATGTCAGACAGTACGTTTAGAGGAGTACGGTACGTCCGAAGTACACCGTCGATTGACTGGATGATGGAACGTGGTGGTTGTCGATGCCAAAAAAATAATAACCCTAAATATTACACACTAAAATAGTGTATAGTGGTAAAGGGGTCGAATCCACGGAGATTGGTTCAACTTATAACTCTTTGAAAAATCTCTTTGTAAAAATACTTGTAAAATAACAATAAAAATAAAATGGGGGATTTTGGTGTTTTGAAATACTTGAAACAAACTACAATTAACTATGATTTAAATAGACAATTTCAACAAAAATAAGGGTTTGATGTAAAATCAATAAGGGTGAGATGGTTGACTTAAATTTTCCTCACTTTGACTTTTGATGAACATATCATTAGAATCCAATGGTGCAATACTTTGATTTAAATCCTTAATTTGGCTATAGTAATCCAAGGAGATTGAGATTGCCTAGACTTTTCTTAACTGTTGAAATGGCTACAAAAGCTCATAACAATTTCCTTAGTCAAAGTCACTAATTCCAAATAGCATGTAGTTAGTGAAAGTCAACTAGCATTAAGAACCAAAAAGTCATCAAATCCAAGAGGAGTTAATTTCTTTCACTACCATGTTGGAGAAAATGTTTTTATGATTGTGTGAAGCAAAAACAACACAAAAATCATTTGTTGCTTGCTAATTTGAGGATCCTTTACTTAATCAAGAAATTAGTTAACTAATCACCACAAACACATTTAAACTCATGAATAAAAACATACTAGTAGTGATAATATGATAAAACACAAAACATTTCCATAAAGATTTAAGAACAAGTTCATGGATTCTTCAACATTCAACAAAAGTTCAAAGGATTCAACAAAAAGTCAACCAAGATTAGTTTAGCCAAGCAT
The DNA here is from genome assembly GCF_051521515.1 of Lactuca serriola. Taxonomy (NCBI): domain Eukaryota; kingdom Viridiplantae; phylum Streptophyta; class Magnoliopsida; order Asterales; family Asteraceae; genus Lactuca; species Lactuca serriola. The sequence goes on from NC_136408.1 coordinate 136,240,592, forward strand.
GACTAAACTCAAAGAAGCAAAATTAGTTAAGATTGTACCAAACATTAGACAAGAATCAAGAGATGAAAAGAAGATATTCTTGAAGTGTTCTTGGCCTTCAAAAGTACTCTAAACTCCAGAGAGAAAGTGTCAAACTCGGACCTCCAAGATAAGGCTGAAGAGGCACACCAACCTTCCCAATATATAACTTTAAGTAAAATCCCGAAATTGCCCTTTTTAGGAATCCACGCGGGCCGCGGGGAATCTTACGCGGGCCGTGTGACTGCGATGGAATTTTTGGGCTTCTTCAAGTCTTGGGCCCCCACTGCTAATCCATTGGCCCAGTTCGAATCCAATCAGCTTCTAGCCTATTTTTCTTCAATATTTCTTCAATTAGAGCCCAATTTGTCTCTCCACATCACTCAAAACTTCCACAAACTCCTAGACATCGATCTTGCACACTCAAGAATTATCCCGCACCCTTTCAAATTTAAAGTTCAACACTTCTGCGCCTTCAAGCAGTCAACAAGCCTACTCCCTGAATCACCTCCACAACCATCAAGCACGAAATCCCCACTGCTCTTCAAGTCCAATAGCCTTCCAAAAGATCCCGCACACTCCCGCTCCTCTAGTTTCCTTAAAATCTGTAATAATGCTCAAGAAACTAGAAAGTACCCGAAATGGTCATAAAAATAACAAAAAGGAAAACATGCATGGAAATTAACTAAAATGCAAATGGAATGTGCTAAAAAAACTATAAAAAGAAGTAAATAAAATGAAGCTATCAGAACGATTGGTTTAATTCCTGAAGTTGTCCTATCGTATGGCATTTCCACCACTAACCGAGTTGAAGCAGAATTATTGATTGAAGATACGTGTGGATGAAGTCCTAGTAGAGTCTAGGGGAGAATTTTATGATTGTATGGACACATTTGTATGTGTTAAAAATTGTTTTTGTGATAAAGACTTGGAGAACTGCGAGACAATACTTGGGATGGGGTATGAGTAGGTGTGGATGGTAGTAGAGGCCTATACTATCGGAAGCACATCACTCGCACTTGGATCAGGGAAAGTCACAAGGTTACCAAGAAGCTAGTAATTGATTTTGTTTTGTTCATGTGTATCAATATCACTGTTTCGGTAATAATTAAGAAGATGATTGTTATTCCGACCCTAGTGTTCATATCATATTGAGTCAGACTAAGACGAGTATGTTACGTGGTTCAGAGAACCAAGTTCAATGTAACATCTGACTTAAGCCAGAAGATTGAAGTGAGAGATAATCGAAGTGATCAATAGAAGTATCGTGCTCGTTGTTAAAGCTTGTATCTAGAAGTGTTACATGCTATGACATGATTATATCACATTAGAACATGAAGGAAGACAAAGTCTGTTATGGAATTTGACTCTAAGAGACCTGAGTCTAAGCGTTGCAATATACGATGATAGGTTATTAGAATATGACAGATCGGTCCATTGTAGTAATAAGAGAACTTATCTTATGTTGAGTGTCCAGTAAGGATCAATATTGCGAATCGAAGGTCTAACATGGGACAGAGCGAGATCAAGAACTACTTGCAGTCAAGAAGACCATGACTTAGATATTTATTCAAAGAAACATAGAATTTACGATTATTACCTAGGATGAAGGGATAAAGTATGGAGCCATTATACATCCATGTTTCGTTGATGATTCCAAGACGTAACCATCCTAAGGGGGAGATAATTGTAACACTCGCAGATCTGGGCTAGTCAATTTAGAGGCAGTAAGTGTCGAAAATGACTTTTCGGCAAAAGATTATTTAGAATAAATAATATTAACCAAGTTGTAGAATATGTCTCAAGGATTCCGTACATATAAAGTGTTAGTGTGCAAAGTCATGCTTGGATGAAGTGTTTTAGGCTTTCCTCTTTATATGTGTAAATGGGTGGAGTCTTTCCTATAAATAGGAAGTGAGTGACTCCCATTATGTAAGAGTCCATTTTGGAGTGTTAGACTAGAGAGAGAAATTGTATACAAACCCATTTGTATAATCTTTCTAGATCTAATAAGATCTTACAAAGATTTATTTACTCCATGTGTTCTTGAATTTGTATGATGATTCACTAGATCTTTCTAATTTCGCACATGCCATCATAATCAAAACCACAACAATTGGTATCAGAGCGGGTGTTCTTGATTTCATCAATAATTGATCCTTGATGGTGATTTTGATTTAGTGATTGATTTTATGATCTTGGATCTTCGTGTTTTAGAGAGTTTTTGGATTCTAGAAATCGAATTCATCTTTGATTCTATTCATAATTCAATTTTCTTCACTAGAATTCAAGTGATTTTTTACTTTCTCTCTCCAGAAAACCAATTCAAAATCACTTTCTCTCTCTAGAAATCTTCAAGTTTTTGTGATCATGGTGCGTTTGGAGTATGATTATTGGATTGTGATCGTTAAAGATGTGAAATACAAAGTAAATGAAGATCAATTTTATGGGTTGGTGTTAAGCAAATTGATTTCATGGGGTAATATGGTTTCTTATGGAGATTTGAAGGATGATCATGGAAGCTTGGTATTTCAACCAATTTGTAAGATTGCATGGTTGAATAAAATTGCCTTGTCCATATTAGTTCGTAGTAGAAATCAAAAGGAAGGAGAAGAAAGAGATTTGTTCAATAAGAAATACATTTCTCTAATTGAAAAGCCAAATGATCTTCGTGCTCTTAAGTTTGTTGAAGTTCTTGAGAATGGAGTTCAATGTGATGTTCTTAATGTTCAAGAAAAAGGAGTTCAAGTTGATTTTCAAGATGAAAAAGTTTTTTGCTCAATTGGAGTTCAAACCAATGATATTTTGTGTTCTTGTGATTCGTTTGAAGGAATGATTCCTTATCGGAAGCCGGTGATCCAAGAAAATCACAAGTATAAAACTCCAAAAGATTTGATTCAAACTCAAAATGTTCATGTTGTTGAAAGTGGGTTTGTTCATGAAATCAAGTCTTCAAGATGCAAAAAGATGAGAAAGAAAAAGAAGAAGAAAATGAATCGGAAGAACAAGTGGGTTTACTCACAAAAATCATCAAATGTTGTGAAGCCGAAATCCGTGAAGCAAATTTGGGTTCCAAAGCAACAATCTCCAAAGGTTGCATTGAATTTGAAGTCAAAACCCAAATGTGTTGGTGGTTCTTTTGAAGATGTTCTTGGATCGTTGAAGATCACGAAGAACGAGTTGTACATCTCGCATGGTGGGTGGTACAATGTTCGATTTGGAGATTTTCTCATTCCGAGAAAAGAACCAAGGTCTTCCAAATTTGATTCATTCGTTAAAAATGGATCTCGATTCGTCAAAAAGGTATCTCAAATTCTCAAATGGATTCCAAAACATCCATGATTTCAATTCGTGCTTTGTATTTTTCATTTTTGATCGAGTTGTCTCATTGGATCAAATCCGTTTCAACCTCTTTGAATGATCCAAATTTTTTTTTGATCAAACCCAAACCATTTGTTTTCCATTTACTGTTCTTTAATTCAACTCATTTGGAAATTTTTTCATTTTTTTCAATTCGAAACACATATTGAGTCCGATACTGTTCATTGAGCCCAATCTAATTTGTTTTGATCTAATTTCTTTGATCTAGATCCACACATGCGAACCGATATTGATTGAGCCCAAACAAAGATTATTCACTGTTACATATGAATTCGAAGCTCATTCATATTTGTTTTGAACCGATATCATTTGCTTGTTGGTCAGTCGATTTGTACACAAGCTTTACATTGTTGTACGTTCCGTTCCAAATATCTTAGTTTTTTTTTAACGATTGATCGTTTGTTCATCAGTTGTTCTTGAGTTCTTCATCTCGTTTTCTAATTTTTTTTCCAATCGATGATGAATGCTTAACTGAAAATGAGTTTCGATTTCTTGTAAATTTGGAATCAAAATTGAACGATTGATGGTTGATTCTAAATGAAGAACATCAATAACAGATGTGAATGGAAACGAAGAAGGATTTTCGATTCAAAGGTTTTCTCAAAGATTTCGATTTTGACTTTTGAGTATTGATTGCGGTTAGAAGGTTGTACAATCGAAAATTTTGGAATCGATGTTTAATGATTTTGGAGTTGCGATTCCTTGGTTTTTCAGTCAGTGAATTTTGTTTCGATTTTTGAGATTAAAGGATCGATGTTAGATGTTAGATGAAGCATTGAGTATCATAGTCGTTGATTTTGGATTTGCAATTGATAATCAATTTTAATTGAAGAGTTGGAATCGATGGTTGGTTTATTATGTCGAGTCGCTATTGATGAAAAGCGAAGACTCTTAATTTTGAGTTGAATCATTAGGAATCAATGATGTCAAGGATCGATTATGCGAAGTAAAGGCTTGAAGGTGAACTTTAAATCGATGGTTTGGAATCGGTAGCTGACGAAGGCTAGATTGAAGAATCTAAGATGCGAATATTTGAAATCGAATGGGAAGTTGTGCTCAAAATTTGGATTCAATCTTGATTCGTAACTCTGTTGAAGTTGAAATCAAAGGGCAGATGAGTCAATAGTCGACGCCTGATTTGATTGAGAAGCAATGATAATTTCGCATGTTTGAGAGTCGCTTATTTGTGAAATTGAGTTCGCATCTATGGATTGAGTTCGTATGTGTGATAATCAATTTTGGGTTCGCATATGAAATTTTGTGGTACGCATTCTGGTATGGGTTGGAATGTGTTCGCATATGGAAATGTAAAGTCTTGGTGAATGAAATGCGAATAATGGAAAATTTTGTGGTTGATGTTCAAGATTCGCATTTGGTTACAGAGACCAAAATCGGGTTCGTATCTGAGAGTGAGATTTGTTCAATTTTGGAATCAAAACTAAGTTCGCATATGAGTGACTCAAAGAAGGGTTCGCATCTGGGTTTCTCAGTTAATTTCGCATTTGATTAATTGGATTAAAATGCGAAGGTGATTAACAGTTCGCATTTGTTTAGATGGATACAAGATGCGAAGAAATGTGAATGAAAATGCGAAGTCTTTTACTGCATATGGTGATTTGGGGAAGAACACAAAGAATTTCATTTTGCACCCCTGATCTTTTCACGAAATGACAGTTTATACCTGTTAGGTTTTGAGCAATCTAACACTTCCTAAGTGTGCATGCAACCCTAATAAACCTTGGATATATGTTTGTCTAAATACATGCAAGATAATAATATTTCCAAGGTTTATAACCTATCTAACATGTCATGGGGAACATTTCAACATAAAGAGTTAGAAGAGATTACATACCTTTTTGATGAGTTTGGTTCTTGAGGAGTTTGAGGGCCAAGCACCAATAGTGTGAATGCCTCAAATGGAATCAAAAAACACCACAAACTCTTAGAAAACTTTGAGAGAGTATATACACTTGTGTATTTCGGCCACACACAAGCTCACACACACTAGTTCACTAGTTACACTTAGCTTTTCTTAGGCACCATTTCATGCTCCATAAGCATGCTTATATAGCGTACATGATTAGGGTGAAACCCTAATAACCCATGACCTTTCCTTTCCAAGGATCCATGGGTTAAAAGCTCCATGGATCATCCATGGACTTCCATATAAGCCTAGCCCATTAACAAAAGAGCATTAGCCCACACTATATAAAACCAATAGCCCATAATCTAATTAGTCTTCCTTTTAATCTTTAAATTAATTCATAATTAATTTAAGACTAAAACTAATTAAATAACATGACTTCATATTAATATATTATAACTTATAATATATTAATAAACATATGTGTATAACTCTCACAAAATTATCCATAAATAGTTTGGATGAGATGCAACCCAAATGGACCATGCCGGGTCGGGTCAAGTATATACCAAATAAGTTATCGACTTAGAAACCTTATCCAACAATACCCAACTTCGCATATGGGCAATAAAAGCTGAGAAATTACAGAATTTTCAGTTTTGGTCCTTGCAGTTTGTGCGAATTTACGCTTTATGCCCGGTTTCGCAAATGGGCTAGAGTTTCGGATATTTGACTGTTTTTGGCGCAACGGGTCCCTGCAAGTTTCAGAAAGTGACAATATCTACCTGAATTTTGAAAAATCTTGCAACTTTCACCTAAAAAGTCAAAATTTTACTTAAATTGGAAATTTTTTGTAGCTTTTTCGTGATTGTTTTTCCGTGCAAGATTTTTGGTGATTCATTTTTGGTACACATCAAGGAGGAGTATCGTGAAGTTTATTTCTCGGATAAAGAAAGCCGAAATCCGAGTTATAACGAAGAAGTTATGGCCCGTTGAAGTTTTACGGCAAAACCGGCACGACACCGGGAGACGTAAATAATGAATTTACGATGGAGGACTTTTTAGCCTTGGTGATCTAAACGAAAGTCATATAATATGTTACACCGAGAGCGTCCATAAAAAGAACGCCCAAATCTGACTTCGTATGAGGAAGTTATGAATTTTCTAATATTCGGCATAGCAGTGCACGACCCGAAACTCGAATTTTAGTTTGAGCGGTTTTTGGCCAACGCGACCTAAATGAGAATTGAATATCTTATTAATATTAGCACAACGGTAAAAAGATAGACGAAAACGGACGTTGGATGAAGAAGTTATGAATTTTTAACGGACTTTTCCTGACCTGACCTGTTAAAAATAAAACTTTAAAAATAAAGTCAAAATTAGCTGACGAAGTCTAAACGAAAGCTGTAGAGTACGTCTCCATCTGTGCGTGGATATAAAGAACGTCAAAAACAGAGTTCGTATGAACAAGTTACAAATTATAATAACATGTTTACGTATTAAAATAAAATATAAATCATATATACGTAAACATATATATATATATATATATATATATATATATATATATATATATATATATATATATACACATATGTATATATCATTAGAAAGGTATCGACGATGCGGTCATTATAAGACTAATGTTGAGTTCTTTCGACATTAGTTTAGTACAAATATCGTTAAATGTATTTAAAATAGTATTATAAAGGAGTGTTTAGTTGTTTATATAACTATAAGGCAATTAGGTAATTATGGATGGTAGTTTTTGAAAATTCAATTATTATAAATAAGAGCCTTGGACTCTCATATTTCTTGCATCATTCTCTTGATTCAAGAGTCTTTCTCTTCTTATCCCCCGAGCATTTCGGTCTCTCGTGATTCGACTTCTCTTTCTGTAGTTTTAGTATAGTAAGGTGAGCGCTGAAGCGCTGCACGAATCTTTCTTAGAAAGATTCAGTGGCGAAGTTCTGCCCCTACAGGGCTCGGGTCCTAGCTAAAGCCCCTTTGCAAGTTTTGTCCGAGTGAAATTATTTTGACATAACGAAGTGCTGCCCAAGTGTCACACCCCTGAACCAGACGACGGAAACGTCTGAGGGCTCTTGTGACTTAAATTGAATACCATCACAATGAATATACATGAATCATAACATAATTCATCACCATGCATTGAAATATTACAACTGATATTTTTTACATCCAGTACATTCTTTTAGACATTATAATTTCATAACATAAACTGTCTGATAGATAATCTAAGCAAAACATCATGACATTTCTTGGTACTTATTCTTCGGTTTACCTGTTACCTGAGAATACAAATTATTTTGAAAAAAAACATCAACATATGAAATGTTGGTGAGTTCATAAGTAATGTTGTGGTAAAATGATTTGGTGTAATTTGTAAAACCCAGAAAATCCAATATTTTTTGAAAGGATCATTGTTTATAAAAAGTGTGAAGATCCGTGAATATATGCTTGTTGATTTTCAAAACATGTATAATTGTTGAGCTTTTGTATAAATCACGCAAGTGAAAATGTTGAACTTCCCAGGAAAACCCAGTGTTTTCCCATTACATAAAATACAATGACTTGTCTATTGTTATATCGATACGTCGAATGATTTTGATTACCCGGGTGGCGTTGGATTAATTAGGGTTTGTGAGTTGTTATAATCACGCATTAAAGAAAATGACTAGTTTATAACTACAGATTACGAATGATCCTTAAAGGCGTCGATCGTTACTACTCACTTAATCCACCCACCATGATTACTCTTGTTTATTGCCCTGAATCTGCTTACTTTGATTTCTCATAAGCCCAACAACCGAGGAGATAAGAGAGTACAAAGCCCCTTTATTTCCATAAGTTATTCAAGGCTATCAGGAATGCGAAAGACACTTGGCCCAACTCGTATTTGACTTCTCGACTTCACTGACAGTATAAATGGGCCACTAGGGCCCAATAGCACATTAGAGCTATTGAAAGTCCTTTTACATGGAATTGGGTCATACGAGGCCCAATAACATGTAAGCATGTTCCCTGTGGGCCCAAAGATCATGTTAATGGGCTAGCAAGGCCCAACAAGCATGATTTGAAACTTCCAAACCCAAAGTTTGTATGTTAGCTCATCATAGTTATCGCGTGTTTATTGAAATGTTTTTGTTTAACGATTTTGTTTTGTTATTGATTCGAGACTGAATCAATTCGTTTTGTAACGATATTTCTTATTGAGAGTGTATTCGTTTTTCGTTTCGTTGGTAGCCGTGGATCTTGAATTTTGTATTAATGAATTAATTTGTTTGAAAGTGGAATTTGACCCTTTTCACTACCCTTCTTTTATAAAAATAACACTTTTGGTCCTTTTTATATAAAAGAATTTCATTTTTAGTCCCTAAAACCCTTTTCTTGACACTTTTGTATTATTTATTTGTTGAAAATATGATTTTAACCCAAAATTTGCTTTGTTGACAGCTTCAGCACCTCCAGAATAGTGATTCTCGGTTAGGAACTCATTTTTCGCAACTTTTATAGTTTTGACCCAAAATCTAAAAAGTTTACATTTTTGGTCCTTTTTGATAGTGAAAAGTATTTTTGACCCTATAAACATTTTGTTATGCTAACTACCCCCTGTTTTACAAAAAGTTACATTTTTAGCCCCTCAACTTATCATTTTCGCATTTTGAGGCTTATTGGGCCGTGAAGCCCATAAATAGCCCATTAGGCCAAAAATTTACATTTTTAGTCCCTTGAAATTCCTAATGTTCAGAAAAATATTTTTAGAAACTGTTTTGACCCTTTCAACCTTCAAGAAACCGTGACTTGCTGATTTGTACCCATAGTTTTGTATTTTTGACAATTTAAGCCCAAAAAAAATGGGTTTCATGTTAGAATTTGTTCATCATGTTCTTATAAGCTATTATTCTTGACTTGTTTAGTGTAAGATAGCTTATATTATGTTTGTTTCTTTTCTCATGTCATAGATTTCGGGTTTATACCCTTTTTGATAACATATTCATCACAAAACACATGATATCACACACATACATGCATCAAAGCACACATAGAATACATATACACATAGATCTACACATTTTCTTGTATTCTCCCCCATAAAACTCATAAAAACTGAAAAGAAAGGGGTATGAAACTCACCTTTGCTTGTTGTTTTTGATTTGAAGAAGAAAGAGAAGAGTTTGTTGCTATTTTCGGCCCTAGCAAGTTCCTTGGATGGATCTCGAACTTAGTGGGTTCTAAGATGCAAGATCATGAATTTGAATGGATTAAGAGGTGATTTTTGATGAAAAGAAGTGAGTTAGATCATAGATTTATGCATGATCTTACCTTAGATGATGAATTTGTGGGGTAATCTCCTTGAAAAGCTTCCTAATCTCGAAAATTTGGTGAAGAAAAGAGAGAGTTTCTTTGAGAGAATTTTGAGTGAAGTGTGTGTGTGTGTGTGTGTGTGTTTGGATTCGACCGAGAGCAAAGGAGAGAGAGGAAAAGAAGAGAGAGTGAGCGATGAGATGGTGCATGGAGATATGAGTTATATGCATGGAAAACCTCCATGTAAAAATGAGGTGGCAAGCATAAGTCAACCTTTCCTTTTTTTGGGCTTGGGCCGAGAACGGAAGGGGAAAAAGGAAAGAATTGGGCCCTTAAATGCTTAAGCCCAATTCATAAATATTTTAGATAATGCTTGGTCCAAATAAATCAAGAAATGATTTTTATGGCCTATTTAGGTTGATTGGATTTGTTATGGTCTAATAAGGACCATTAAAGGATTTTACTTCATTCTAGGCCCAATATGGCCCAAAATATTAAAATAAATGAAAGTGGGTCCAATTAGAGCCCATTTAAGAGTTCTAAGCCCAAAATAGTCAAATTGGAAGCTTATTGGCCCATTAGGCCCAATAAGGAAATCCTAGCCCATAATGGACTTAAACCGGGATTTCTAGGATTTCCAATTATTTGTTGACTATTTGCAGTGCTTGTATGAAGTGTTTGATTGAAATTCTGTTGTTATTGAATAAGCATCATATGTGCTTTCACATTGTTGGTTCACATTTGTTATCATTGTTAAATGTTTACAAGAAATCGAATTTCTTGGTTGTGACACCAAGTGCAGAGTCACCACCTTTTTAAGTGAGTGCATAGTTACTTTCATCTTACATATAGATATGAAGTATTTAATATAAATTACATGCTATGTGTGCAAATTTTCTAAATACTTGTTGTCTATGCTGATAAAAGATTTTTATACATGTTTTAAATGATTTAAATTGTATACTTATTTTATATCTACAAATATGTTGGGTATAACATGGGTAGATGAATGATGAGAGATAAAAGATGATGTGAGTAAACATTGGAAGCTATAAATTTAGTGTCCAGTAAATAACACGGAAAACTATGGACTTAGTGCCTATTGGACAAACGAGGGTAGCTATGGACTTAGTACCTATTAGGTAAACACGGGTAGTTATGGACTTAGTACATGTTAGGTTTTGGTAGCTATGGACTTAGTACCTGGTAGCTATGGAATTAGTACCTCTTAGATAAACGTTGGTAGCTATGGACTTAGTACCTACAATGGTAGCTATAAATTTAGTACCCGATGAATGAACTTTGGCAGCTATGGAATTAGTGCGTTGGCAGTTATGGACTTAGTGCCTGTCTTATAACCATGGAAGCAAGGGACTTCAGAATGAACGAATAGATGACTCTTAGGGTTGACCCTTGAGAGTAAGGAAGATATGAGGATGGGTAATTGGGTTGATTTTTTGATGTTTAAACATAATAATTATATTATTGTGGGTTGAAAACCCTATGTACTCACCAGGTTTCCCAACCTGACCCACTCAAGCTTATTTGTATCACATGTGTCGATACGAAGTTACATTACCTTGAGAGATTAAAGAGATGTAGATCACTAGTGTAAATAAATGTAAATTCTGTTTATGCTTATGTTTCTGTATTAACGATGACATACCAACTGTTTTAAAACGAACAAAAATAAATTTCTTCGGAAATACTTTGATAACGTATTTATCATGTTTTTTTATGGGAACAAATTCCGCAACACTTTTATTAAAAGATGTACTCTGATTTTTATAAAGTATAAACAAAATCAGTCTTTTCTGGCCGTGAAAATGGGGATGTCACATGTTTATTATGTATAAAAAGGAGAGAGATCTTTCATTAAACTTTCCATCACATATCCTATATTAATGTGTTTATTATGTTTGAAAAGGAGAGAGATCTTTCATGTTTAATGGGCGGGCCTCGATCTGTATGCCGATCGGGGCCCGATGACGGGCTGTATTATGTGTTTATTATGTATGGTAATGTGGTATTTTGGGGAACTTACTGAGCTTTGTGCTTATGGTTTTCAGTTTATGCTCCGGATATTTCTAGTTTCAAAGGGAATGGCTCGGGATGATTGCAGGGCACACACCGCCTTGTTCCGCATTTTCTTTATTTACTCTAATATGTCATGATGATAGATACATTTTTTTTTATCTGGATTTGTATGACAATGTTTTGGAATAATAGTTTTATTAAATTAAAAATAAAATTTTTGTATCTTATTTTTGGGACGTTTCATATGATTTTGGATTTCAGTTTATGAACAAATGGTTTTACCATGATTACAAATGACATTGTACATAATTTTTATCTAACAAAATAATAAAGAAATTCTGAAGAAGCAATAGCGTAAGGCAAAACTACAAGGGATTTTGACATGAAAGTCCTTAAGTTTGTTAAATTTTGTTTGTTTGTACATGTGACGGTTTATTGTTCGATAATGCCCAAAGTGTATTTATTGAGGATTTTTTTTAACCAAAGATCATATAAATATGTTTTTTTGGAGTATAAAAGTATTTTACATTTTTTTAAAATATAAAGACATTTTTTAGAAATATTAATCTATGTTTTAGAATAAATATGTATCTTTACGTAGCTATAAGTATATAAATAAAAAAGGTGACATGTTTTAGATATATTAATATGATTTTTAGACGTATAGATATATATATTTTTAACTAGCTAGAAGTAATATAAATTAGAAGGGGGTTTATATGAAAAAAAAAATATAGTTATAATTCTAAAAACATAAAAATACATATTTGTACTTCTATATTTTCTGCCGTTAAAAACAAATATGTATTTATATCGCTGTTGTAAAAATCCCAACTAGGTCCCGATTAATCTCCGATTAATCCCTAGGCGCTACTCGACCAAGGCGCCTAGCGATTAATCCATGCATACATAATGAGTGAAAAATTATAAAACGATGAAATTTTAACATTTTGAAGAAGTTTAATCTCAATGGAAATTATTTGAGCCATGATTACTCTGGTATTAATCATACTAATCTATTTTGTTATCATATTAGTGGTATTTATGAACTTTGATATGATATTAGTCATATTTATTTTTTAAAATTCAACAAATTAGCAATTAATGGTACCCGATTAATCTCCGCCTAACCGATTAATCTCCGCCTAACCGATTAATCTCCGCCTAACCGATTAATCCCTTGACCCCAATCCACCGATAAGCTAACGTCGAACGTTTTTTACAACCTTGATTTATATGTAACAATACGTATTTATACTATTAAAAACTTATTTATACGATGTTTGGTTAAACCTTTTTTCGTACATAATTTTTATTTTTCTGTATGAATATATATAATATAAAGAAAAAATAAAGAAAAAATAATTAGGTTACAAACATAAAAGATTTGTAAATTTTTATTTATTTTTTTAAATTTTAGTTATGCTGAATTGGAAACCCATTATCAAAGACAACAATCACAAAAAATAAAAATAAATAAATAAATAAATAAATAAAATACAAATTTCGAAGACCAAGGAACAAAAGTCATAAAATGAGACAAAAACCTGCAAAAATTTCCAAATATTATCGTTGTTAAAGTCTTTGACGTTGAGTTATATAATTTCTTTGAATTTTCCCCAATTTACCATTAATTTCTTGGAATTCTCCATATCTCCAGAAAATAATAAAAAGAGAACACCATCGGTTTTTAGCTGTCTCTCTTCCTTCCTCGTTGGTTCGTCATTTCCCTGCAGACAAACCTCTAATTTTCAGTCGTCATCTTTCTTAGACTCGAGACTCATCACTGGTTGTTCGTTCTCTGTCATCGCTGCTTCAAGTCTGCTTGTCTTCCTGTCGGTAGGTAACTATGAAGTATGAAGGGACATTCTTATAGTTTAGCTTCACATGTTGGTAGATAATGTCATCTTATTAATCATAAATTACATCATAATCCTTTTTTATTTTTTTAACAGATGAATATTGAATTTTGTCTATTTCATTTACTGTTGCTCAATTAATTCTGGAGAGGTTGAAATTGAAACCATAGAAAGATCATGGGTTGTTAGTTTCAAAAGCATATCATTTGGATCAAGCCCATGAATGAAAGTCGAAATCCTTTAGATGTATGCTAATACTAGATCCAGTGATAGAGAATTTCAACGTTAAAAAGATTTTTGTTGCTAATTTAGGGGGTCTATAAACAACCATGTCAACAAACTTACTCCTTTTTTGTTTAGATCTTTTAATTGTTTGTTGATATACAGTGCAAGCTTGAAATTTCCTCTATGTATTGCAATTTCTCTTATGAGGGGTAATAGTGAATCTTGTAGTTGTTTACAGAATGGTATTTGGTGTTGATTTGTTTAAGTGAACTTCAAATGGATTTTAATTTTATTCAGACAAAAGTAGGGCAGTTTATGTGGGTTAATCAAATCAAAATCAAGGGATAAAACACACATTACGTACTATATAGCTCCAAATCTACTTGAAACTTGATGTTTGGGAAAAAAAAGGGGCATATTTACACATTTACAGTTCATATGTGTTGTAATCTAATCACTTTAAAGTTTATTTTCGAAGAATTCAAGGATACTATTATCATTGAGTTTCAATTTGTTTGATGAGATTTAAGTTGCATATAGTAGATATTAATAGTTCCGTATTTATGTAGAGGCATTATGTACTAGATCCCTACATTGGTACATAAGGTAGGGAAGCCGGTGAAACAAACTTTCATAGCCGATAACGTGTGGAGGAGTTTCAAACTTACTAAGATACACCCGGTATATAAGGAGAAACTTTAAATAAATAAACAAAATTGTGGGAAGGGTGAAGAGTCATCAACTCATTACTCATAATGGTTGTTCTATCTGAACTTCCAGAAGGATCTTCATCTTCTTCATCAACTCATGGCCATAGTTCACCAACTTGTGGCCGTAGTTCATCAACTAATGGTCATAGATATGACGTATTTTTAAGTTTTAGAGGTGTTGACACTCGTCATAGTTTCACTGATCACCTTCATGAGGCCCTCATTGATGCCAATATCAATACCTTCTTGGATGATGAAGAGATTGAAACTGGGGAAGATCTTAAACCGGAATTAGAGAGTGCGATCAAAGCATCCAGGGCTTCTGTTATCGTCTTGTCCAAGAATTATGCTTCTTCAACATGGTGTCTCGATGAATTGGTGCTGATCCTTGAGCAGCGTATGACATCCAACCATATTGTTATCCCAATATTCTATCATGTGGAGCCCACACATGTTAGGAAGCAACTAAGTAGCTTTGGAGATGCAATGGCTAAGCATAGACAGATGATGGAGGCGGAGACAAATGCAGATAAAAGAAGTCAATTAGCTCAAAAGATGGACCGATGGAATAAAGCACTTATAGAAGTTGCTAATTTAAAAGGAAATGATGTCAGAGGAAGGTAACCACTTTCTTATGCACATTTACATAATCCTTCAATTTTGTTTGATTAACACATCAATGTTAGTATCATTTTCTCCCAATGCATTTCAATAAGTTTGTTTAACATCGTTAAATAGACATATTTTGATCTATTAGGATATAAATAAGATTCACGTAATTTTATCTAGGCTTTCAATTATGTGATCTAATAAATCAGTTCATATAAATGGATTCATTATTCTAGTAAATTCCATACATTTGTTCTGTATGAATTTTGTGTTTCATCATAAGTTAATTCATTTAGACAAACTATTTCAATTATTTTTTATGTTGTACATTAATAAAGCAAGATTTGAAGGGTTTGCTATGCATCTACTGTTAATTATACCATGCCACCTTCAAATCATAGTGTCCTTTATGATAAATAACTTATCTTACCTTCAGTTAGTAAAAGATTACCTATAACTGACACTTTTTTTTTTCAAACACACCACAATGATAGTTATGGTCTTGTGTAAACGTAGTGAAGTTAGGTTGCCCATTACTAAAATCTGGTATTACATTGGCATCTTTTATGTTATTATAGTATGACCTTACACATAGGATACTAGCTTGTATAGTTAGACTTGTAAACAAAATATCGTTTTAATGTGAAGGACTTGATTAAAATTAATAGCTATGATATAATTTTGATTTTGGATCTTTGGGCAAATTAAATCTCCAAAACTGGTTTGTTAGTTGTGTGGTTCTCATAAAATCTGATTTCAGGCTAGAGACAGAGTTTATTGAAGAAATTGTGAAGGACATCCACCATAGATTACATGTATCCTTAAGGAGCGTTCGATCGCAGCTTATTGGGATGGAATATTATATTAACTTCATCACTTCATGGTTGAAAGATGCATCCTCATACACAGCAGACATACTCACTATTTCGGGTATGGGTGGAATCGGGAAGACATCTTTAGCCAAACATGTCTATGTGCTATATTCACATGAATTCCACAAAAGCAGTTGTATTGAAGATATTAGTAGGGTATGTGATGGAAAGTTTAATGGGTTGCTTGATTTACAAGAACAACTGTGCGGCGACATTTCAAGAACAAGTTCAATTAAAGTTCATGATGCTTCAATATACACCTCAAAGATAGAGAATGTTGTAGCTCGTAAAAGGATGTTTCTTGTTCTTGATGATATCAACACTCTTGATCAGTTGGATGCATTACTTGGGAGCAAAGGTTCTCATCCTGGAAGCAAAATAATTATAACCACAAAGGAAAGACGTTTGATAGAGAGGTGTGCACTATTCAAAACAGACATTAAACGAAAGCATACAGAGCTCTTGCTTCAAGGCTTAAATGAGACCGAATCATGGGAACTTTTGTGTCTCCATGCATTCAAATCCAACTATCCCAAGACAGGTTATGAAGGTGTGTTATATAAGCTTGTGAAGTATTGTGAAGGACATCCATTGGCTCTTGTAGTATTGGGAAAATCTTTATATGATCGAGATGTAACTTATTGGGAAGGGTGCATAGAAGGGCTAAAGAAAGAAACAGATTCTCATGTGAATAATGTCTTGAGAATGAGCTTTAACTCTTTTCCGTCCAAAAATGATAAGGATTTGTTTAAGTATATTGCTTGTTTTTTTGTCGGAATAGATAGAGATCTTACTGAAACAATATTAAAGGCGTGTAATATAAACATAGGATCTGGAATCCCAAATCTTCTCGACTGATTCCTTCTTTCTATTGGAGGGAAAAACGAGTTGAAGATGCATCAGTTGGTTCAAGAGATGGGAAGGTTTGAAGTACGTCAAGAATCACTTGATAAACCATGGAAGAGAAGTCTATTATGGTGTCATGAAGAGTCATTCAGAGTGCTGAAACAAAAAAAGGTAAGAGGCCATGTATGCTTTTAGTAGTGTGTATGTCCAAAATATTTTTTATTGACTGATTTATTTATTTGTATTATGTTTCTTATTAGGGAAAGGGAAATCTTCTAGGTCTTGCCCTTGACATGCGCATGCTTGAGAAAGAAAAGTTTGGTGTATCATATGAGCTGAAAACAAATGCATTGAGTAACATGGATAATTTGATGCTACTACAACTCAATTATGTGCACATGAATGGGTCTTATGCAAACTTTCCAGAGGAATTAAGAGGCTTGTGTATGCATGGGTTTCATTTAAAGTCTATTCCTTTAGACTTACCTATGCAAAATCTTGTTGCTCTTGACATGTCATATAGCAATATTGAATCATTTATCGGTTGTCATAATAATCAGTTTGAGAAGGGGAAAAAGGTAACTTATCTTCATTTCTTATTCATCCATCTTGAGTTGATGAATTCTCTACTCTTCTAACTTATTTCCATTTCTGTAGTTGGATGGATCGTGCTTAAAAGATAAAAGGTTACTTGGGTCATTGAAGATTCTAAATTTAAGTTTTTGTAAAAAACTTCGTAGTCTTGGTGATTTTGACCAACTTCCTGCACTTGAGAGGTTAGTAGCTAGAAACTGCATTGATTTGCTCGAGGTTTGTGAATCAATTGAGCAATGCATTGAACTTTTCTTCATCGATCTAAGCTATTGCATGAAGCTTGAAAAACTTCCAAGAAACATAGGCATGTTGAAGAATGTTAAAACAATGTTGCTAGATGGTTGTAGTCCTTGTGGATCTCGAATCGAGAATAGGGGTAGCGATTCACTGGAATTGTGCAAGGCTGACAACATTCACATAAATACAAGAACCTCTTCCTCTGCCTTTGTGGGTGCTATACCAAGTGATTTGAAGTTGTTTGCAAATTATTTACCGAGGTCTTTAGTAAGTTTGTCACTTGCAAATAGTAATTTGTCCACTAAATCCTTTGCCATGGACATGAGTTGCCTATCAGTGTTAAAGGAATTATATTTAGATGGCAATCCTATAGATTCCATGCCCAGTTGTGTGAGAACCCTTCCTAGGCTTGAGATGCTTAGTATGAAACACTGTAAAAAATTGAAGTCAATTGAGCATCCTCCACGTACACTAAGCAAGTTGCTCTTTCCTGTTGATGAGCGTGTTTTACGGAAAGTCGTTTTTGATCCAAACATGTCCCCACTAGATTTGTTAAGAAGTTCGATGGTTTATTCAGGTTTGTCATATGAAATTGAAGGCATTGTGAAAATCCAACCAATGGTAGGTGTGGAGGAGAAGGTATTACGTAGCTTGGGCTGGAGTAATTTAGACTTCCTTAACGAAAGGCACTTGGTAGCTAATTCTTGGGAATCTGAAACCCAGGTTATTTTAGTTAATTGTTTGTCTCTATGTGAATATGTATAATATACTTCTTATGTTGATTAATTAAGGTGGTTGTATTTGGCAGATGATGTTTTATGAATTTGGAATATTCAGCACAATGTATGAGGCGGAGGAGATGCCGAGTTGGTTTAGGCATAGAAGTGTGGGGCCATCAATATCTTTTACCATCCCATCATCATCTCCGAACAACCTCCTTAAAGGACTCAACTTCTGCTCTCTGCACACATTAAAACCTCCTGTTGAGTGGTGGAATTGTTTCCCTTTTACGCCAATGATGACAATTAGTAATATAACAAAGAACCGCATGTGGATATAGGAACGTTGCTTTGACAGGGGTATTTTATCTAGAGACTGTTGCGTGTTGTTAAGTCATTGGATGTTTGGGATGAATGAGATGGAAGGTGGTGACCACATTACTATTACTGTTACACTGCCGACTTATCGAGTTGTAAAGGAGTGTGGGGTGAGTCTTGTGTATGAGGATGATGGAGAGAAGAAGGAAGAAGAAGATGTGTTGGGTTATTACAAGTCATGGAATCATATAATTGGTGGAGATCTCTCTCCTTTTCAAACAACTACAGGACAATACATCCTAGACAACCGGCGGTTTTTTTCACATGGCATTCACTTGTCTCCCTATCATCGTGAATTCGTTCCAGACGGCTCCTGCTATCAAGGTAGATGTGATTTTTGTTAAATATATTTTATTCTCATGTTTTATGTATAATGACCTACCTGATGCATCACCCACTTCCTTTAAATAGATGGATAATGACCCATTTATTTATTAAATCTTTTGAACAAATAGATAATATGACCCAGATCCACTCATTTATTATTGATTTAATTGACCTATAAGATAATATTTTGATTTTATAAAATATATAAAATAAAATTTGTACTTTTAATTTATAAAATGAATAGACCCAAGCATTGATTTGTCTAGTCTACAGCAGGAGGTCCAGGAAAGCCCATCAAAATAGTTGGGATCAAGTTCAGTCCTTACACTCTTAAGAGAGTTTTATTTTTCTGTTTTGTCTTAATAGAATTCCCTTATGGGTGAAGCACTATCTTTATGTTTGGTTTGGTATGGAGTGCTGGCATCCATTATTTTACCCTACCTTGAGGAGTATTTCAGCTTTTCATTTTCTAGAAGATTGTTAGCTAAGAAAATTGTAGTAGCAAAAACTATTGGAGAGGCCCTTCCTCTTGAAAGAATGGGAAACCCCTATTATATATATCATTCATTATCGGTTACTTGTTTCTGGTTGTGAATTTCCTGCTTATTCTCTTTACTCTGTGTGGGAGCTTATCAATACAGTCAATTGATTAAGTCTTTCGATATGTTGGATCACATAAATATATCTGGACCCAAAACGACTACTTTGTCCAAGTAGGTTGTTTGTGAACAATGATTAACATATCACTTTTTATCTGTTTTCAGCAAAAAAGGAAGATTGTTGGTTCAGAGCTTTATCCCCAAGGAAGCCTGGCATAATTGGTGGGGCACATGAGGTATACTTTTTGACACCCAAACCCTTTCTCTCATCACTTGAACAAAGGCTTACACAACCAAATATTAGGAATCAAAGTACTCCATTGGTTTTGAATCATTTTCTGTTCATACCATTAAAATTATGACCTTGCAATGAACACTTGAAAATGCCAACATTAAAATTTTGAATCATTTTCTGTTCATACCATGTCTAGAGACAAGGGGTCAAAATCTTGGATCAAATTCTCACCACTCCTGTACTTGATATGCAGTTGAGTCCAATTCATAGATTCATCATGTTCAGTAGATGTTGTTCTCGAGCAAATTCTATGTTAATAACAAACTATTGCAATTAATTTGGAAAAGAATATGAAATTGGTTAAGCATATTCCTTGATTTTAAGGAGTCTTATTGAAAGATGTCTACCCAGGATAGGACCAAGCAATATGTTGAGAATGCATAAATTTCTTCAAGAGTTTGGAAAGAGATTTATCACTAGGAGTCATTAATTCTGTTCTATCAAGAAAATGCAACATAATATTTACACTTCCAAGTAACTATCTGTTTTCGTAGCATTTTGTATTATATCCTGTAAACTTACATAACTTTTAAAATTTTCTTACTTTTCCTTTCCATGTAGGGTAAGGGGGAATCTTAAAGGTGTCATCCTTCACATGAAAAGGATTGAGAAAAAAAGGCTATGTGGCATGAATAGAAGATGAATGCATTCCGCAAATGGGTAACATAATGCAATTGCAACTCAATTGTGTAACTCGGAGTTATATCCTACTTTTCCAGAAGTGTATACTAACTAGCCTGTATTGCAAAAAAGTATACACATTTCAAATTGTATGGTATTTCCCAACGACTCTTTTAAGCATAGTTGTTCAAATTAAACACTTCTCAAATTGTGTGCTGTTTCCTGATCATAATTTGAACTGAATTTTTGGTCTCAATCATTGGCTTATCAACAGTGTCCAACGTGTATGGGCTCAAAATCTCAAATCCTTTATAGGATTCTATAAATCAGCTACAGTCTCCACTCCTTCAAGATTCCCCTGTTGTACTTGTCGGATTGAAGGCAGCTCACTCATACTACTAATAACACCTTTCAAATTCCCCTGAAGCATCGCATTGAGGTTAAACCTCCTGATGAAACATGAAACTTCCTCTTTCCCATTGAATTAATTAGCCATGGAAACTAACACAGATTGTATCCCTAGAATAAACCTAACGCCCCTAACCTCTGTCATGTACAGCAGCCATCAGCTACCATCATTTGACCTAAAACAGCTAGATTTGGTTGGGATAAATTTCAAAAACGAATAATAGTTTTTTTTTAATATTTATATATTTAGAATGGCGAAGAAATAAAATTAAAACTGGAAGGGTACAGAGACGATTGAAATAGAAAACAGTAATAGCCAACCTAATTTGAATACAACACAAAAACCAAAACTAATGAAGCAACACTAATTAAATGATGAGAGTAGATGCAATGCAACAGTTGAACAAGGAGGAGATGTACAAAACGCAGCAGCAATTAGCCAAAGCTAGTTACTGGAGACAATAAACCACTTAAAGCAACTGGAGAATGAAAAACAATGAAAGCGACCCTATTTGAAAACTCTGAATAGCATTCAGTGCACCACCACTTTAAAGTAATAATATCCACACCACTAGTAATCCCCAAGAAATATTAAGAGCACCTGAAAAAGCAACCTAAAACTACAATAGAACTTGCACCAAAAACTTGAAGCAGCTCCAATAAACTACATGTGTCAAACAACTCCAAATGACAGCTCCAATAACTTTTTCACTCTTGCAATACTCTCAAGTCTCAACATAGAAAACATTTGAACCTCTCATTCCTAAAACCTGTACATAACATTAACAAGTTACAATATGTTCAAATAATTTTTTTTTTGGAATTTTTTTTTATGAAATAGACATCAAAGAACATCTACACCCTTCTTTTCTATTACTATAAATATAAGAAAACAAGGTCTTACATCGGTGTTTTAACATCTAATTAGCTATGTGGATATGGGCTACAAAGATTTGATATTACATAATGTTTTTGTCAACATACCAATCAAAACCATGTTTGTTTTGATGACTTCCAAAACCACAACCCTTGAAGATGGATTTAAGAAAAATTATAGCCATGGATGCACATTCTAAAATATAGATTTGGATTTTTTTGCAAGTACGGGTTGTGGTGTTTAAGTTCGATTTCATATTAATTTGTTTTTTCCTCAACTTCTTATAAGATTTAATGAACCAAAATGAATATGAAGATGATTTTCATACCATAATCGATTTATGGGTTTCAATTTTCTTTTGAGTTTTCATATATTTTATGATTTAGTAAATGTTGAATGGACATTTAAAACGAGCTTAAGTTTTCAAATTTTACATCTAGTTTCTATTTTGTGATTTTGCATAAGAGAATAAGACTGTTTTGGATTATCCTTTTGTATTTTCTAGCAATCTTATTCTCTAAAAAATAGCAAAATATAAAGGAGTATGGTAGTGGGTGCTGGTGGCGGTAGTAGGCTGATGCGGACCCAAGAAGTTTTAGTAGGGGTAGCACCAAAAAAAATTCCTGATTATATATATATATATATATATATATATATATATATATATATATATATATATATATATATATTACATTTTAAAGTTAACATCTTTGTGTAATTATTTTTTAAAACAATTCATCATTTTTCAATCTTAACAAACATACGCGTCGCTCGTTAAATCATCACCCACTTTCATCACTACTACGAAGTACCAACATTCAATTTCCAAAAAAAATATTAAAGTTTTAAAATTCATAGTTGAATATTTAAACCTAATTTCACCAATAACATAAATAAATAACAAATGAAGAATTAATTGATTAATTTTAGGATTTCAATTTGAATAAGTAAATTAACTAAAGTGTTAAAGATAAAGGTAATACTTTATTTTGCTAGTGGGAAAAAAAGCCTAGCTTTTGAGAGGAATGAGCAAGCAGGAGAAAATGCCAAGCTTTTGTTATTTATGGTGTGGACTTGTAGTGAAGGAGGGGCAGGAGAACTCATTTTTTCCCTTATGCTATTGAAGAATGTCATATGCCTTTTTAGTAATTGATTCACACGTAATGGCCTTAATTGGCTAATTGATTCACATAATGGGCTATTTACTTGGATTTTTTATTTAGCCGATAGTGAGATGTTTAGTTGGATTTGCATTAGGTGCACATTAGATCAAATATATAAAATCCATTTTTTTTTAAACTTTTGAGGAGATATTGAGGAGTAGTACTTGCTATCCCTACCAAGTAACTACATCCACCACTGGTGGTAGGTGGGATGGGGTTGGGGGTTTACATATAGGGGTTCACATATAACAGAGGAACAACTGAGACATGACAAAAGAAGGTTAAAAAAGTCTCTTTATAGTTGAACTTAAATGAAAAGTTTAACAGATTTGGCAAAAGTGACAACCAATGAAAGAAATTAAGACCATAAGGATGGATGGTTGTGTGTCGTTTTTTAAACTTGACTTAAAAGTGAAATTTTCACTAAACATCAAGGGCCAATTTGTAATTTAGTCTTCCATTCCAGAAAATAAATAAATAAATAAATAAGGAAATTCAAAAAAAGCAAAACCTTGTTTCTTTTTTCTTTTTTGGAAAGAACCCTGAAAGCCTCCGATCCCAACGCGTAAGAAAACCCCAACATTTTCGTTGTTTATTATTGTCTCTCGCCCTCTCCCTTCCTTTCATAGTGGACTCCTGCTGACTTACTGCTCAATTTTCTTGGTCGTTGTCTCTGTTCATTTTTCCTCTGCTTATCGCCGCTTCAGGTTTTTATAAACTCTGCTCATCCTTACAGGTTAGTTTTGCTTGTGTAAGAATTTCACGTATCAATCACAGATCATTTGAATTTTCATAAACAGGTGATTAAAATTTTGTTTATTTCAGATATATTTTTTTTAGTTTATACATCAGTTACAGTCCAGCACGTTCTTACTTGAAGTCCAGAATGACGAACAAAACTTTGAGCACGCAGACTGGGAAATTCTCGGATTCTTGAAAATTGCCTCCTTAATCACTTTATATTTTGAATTGATAAACACCATTTTTACATTTGATTCTTTTTTGAATGATGGTATCTGTTCCTTAATCGTAAGCTAAACACTCAAAACCAACAAGCTTCAATATTCGATTGTCATAATTCTAGATTGCCTGCTGATGTTTCCTTTGTACAAAACTTGGGGTTCTGTCAAACCCAGATTGTAAGACATCCGGGTGTTATTCTACTTGAATCAGATCCTGAACCAAATAAGCAATGATCTCTCTGTTTGAAAATAAGTTGGATTAGGTTTATGCTTCAGTTTTCACTTCCATAAGTTCTACTTCTCATACAGAAAACAGTCTTCTAATTCTACGTTTTGAAACTTCAAATTTCTTGGTTAATTAGTGGTCAAGTGATAATGCTTCAGTTTTCACTTCCAGGGATGGCATCAGAGCTTTGGAATCAGCCATTTCATCTTTTGGCGACTCCATTTGTAAGGGTATAGTATCTTGATTCTTCTCAACATGGTTGTCTGAGCTAGTTGTTTGAGGAGAACCCTGAGAAGAATTTGAAAATCCCACAGCCGCTGACCTGGCAATCATTTCTTCATTCTTATCTTGAAATGGAGATGGAATAGCTTGGAGGAAATGTAAATCCCAAAGTCTTGAGTTCAGAATCCCAGGAAATACCTGTTTGTTGTAGGGTTCTGTTGTAGTCTCTGACCTTTTTGCCCTCAAACAACTAACCCTTCATGTAGTTCGCCTCCTAGGATAGCTGAAACAGCCTCCATAACAGTCCTCTATGGAAAAAAGAAATGAAGTTCCAAAAATTGTATAAATGAAAACCTTATAGTTGATGCTAAACTTCACTGGAAAAGAAACATTACGAGGGAATTTTCAACCATAATGTAAATGAGTTACATGAGAGAGGAAACTTACCATGATTATCTCCATTGCCACTCTTCTCATGAAACAAAGGAGTCTCTGTTAGACACTTTGTCTTGACTGTATATCTGTTTTCTATTTTTGGTAAAGTGGCTTTGTTTTACCTACTAAAAGAACCAACAAAATGATATAGTTACACAGAGGGCTGCATGATCTAACTTTTAGGCTGCATTTGTCAAGCTAGATATACTTTCAAGGGCATTTCAGTTATGAGGATCAGGAGGGCATTTACGTCTTTTTCATAAACGAGAGACCAAGAGATAAAAAATTTCAATTTAAATAACTCACATGGCAATATAATATTATTTTACATCAATACTTTGCTGTTAGCAGATGAAATTTAAGTTGCATATTAATCAATAATTTGCTATTATGCAGAGGCATTTTCTATGGGTCCTGAGACATTAAAGAACAAGTGAAGAAAGCCGGTGAAACCAACTTTCATAACTAATAACATCTGTGGAGGAGTTTGAGAGCTTACTGAGAAGCGTGAAGGATCATCAACCTGTAATTTGTTATGGTGGTTCTATCTGATCTTCCAGAAGGTTCTTCATCAACTGATGATTATAGTTCATCAGCCCATGTTCCTACTTCATCAACTCATGGTCATAACTCATCAGCTCATAATCATAGATATGATGTATTTTTAAGTTTTAGAGGTGTTGACACTCGTCATAGTTTCACTGATCACCTTCATAAGGCCCTCATTTATGCCAATATCAATACCTTCTTGGATGATGAAGAGATTGAAACCGGGGAAGATCTGAAACCGGAATTGGAGAGTGCGATTAAGGCATCTCGGGCTTCTATTATCATCTTGTCCAAGAATTATGCTTCTTCAACATGGTGTCTGGATGAATTGGTGTTGATCCTTGAGCAGCGTATGACATCCAACCATATTGTTATCCCCATATTTTATCATGTGGAGCCCACACATGTTAGGAAGCAACAAAGTAGCTTTGGAGATGCAATGGCTAAGCATAAAAAGACAATGGAGGAAGAGACAAATGCAAATAAAAGAAGTCAATGGGCTCAAAAGATGGACCGATGGAATAAAGCGCTTATTGAAGTTGCTAATTTAAAAGGAAAGGATGTAAATGGAAGGTAACCACTTTCTTACCCATATTTCCATAATCCTTCAATTTTGTTTGATTAAAACATGTATGATAGTATCATGTTCTCCCAATGCATGTCAATAAGTTTCTTTAACATCATTTAGTATACATATATTTGATGTATTAGGATATAAATTTCACACATTTATTATGCATTTTGTGCTTCATTATAAGTTACTTCATTTAGACAAACTATTTCAATTATTTTGTATGCTTTCTATTAAAAAACAAGATTTAAAGGGTTTTCTATGCATCTACTATTAATTATACCATACCACCTTCAAATCATAGTGTCTTGTATGATAAATAACTTCTCTTACCTTCAATTAGTAATTACCTATAACCGACACTTTTTTTTCAAACACACCACAATGATAGTTATGATGGTCTTGTGTAAATGTAGTTAAGTTAGGTTGTCCATTAGTGAAATCTGGTATTACATTGGCATCTTTTATCTTATTATACATAAATATTTATGACCTTGCACATTGGAACTTGTATGGTTAGAACATAGAAGTGTAAACACAATATCATTTTAATGTGAAGGACTTGATTAAAATTAATAGCTATGATATAATTTTGATTTTGGTTCTTTGGACAAATTAAATCTCCAAATCCAGTATGTTAGTTCTGTGGCTCATATAAAATCTGATTTCAGGCTAGAGACGGAATTTATTGAAGAAATTGTGAAGGACATCCACCGTAGGTTACATGTACCCTCAAGGAGTGTTCGACAACAACTTATTGGGATGGACTATGAGATTACGTTCATAACTTCATGGTTGAAAGATGGATCCTCACATACGGCAGACATACTCACTATTTCGGGTATGGGTGGGATCGGGAAGACATCTTTAGCCAAACATGTCTATGGGCTATATTCTCATGAATTCCACAAAAACAGTTGTATTGAAGATATTAGTAGGGCTTGTGATGAAAAGTTTAATGGGTTGCTTGATTTACAAGAACAACTCTGCAATGACATTTCAAAAACAAGTTCAATTAAAGTTCATGATGCTTCGGTATACACCTCAAAGATAGAGAATATTGTAGCTCGTAAAAGGGTGTTTCTTGTTCTTGATGATATCAACACTCTTGATCAGTTGGATGCATTACTTGGGAGCAATGGTTTTCATCCCGGAAGCAAAATAATTATAACCACAAAGGAAAGACGTTTGATAGAGAGGTGTGCATTATTCAAAACAGACATTAAACCAAAGCATACAGAGCTCTTGCTTCAAGGCTTACATGAGACCGAATCATGGAAACTTTTGTGTCTCCATGCATTCAAATGCAAATATCCCAAGACAGGTTATGAAGGGGTGTTTTATAAGCTTGTGAAGTATTGTCAAGGACATCCATTGGCTCTTGTAGTATTGGGAAAATCTCTATATGATCGAGATGTAACTTATTGGGAAGGGTGCATAGAAGGGCTAAAGAAAGAAACAGATTCTCATGTGAATAATGTCTTGAGAATGAGCTTTAACACTTTGCAATCCAAAAATGATAAGGACTTGTTTAAGTATATTGCTTGTTTTTTTGTTGAAATAGATAGAGATGTTGCTGAAACAATATTACAGGCATGCAATATAAACATAAGATCTGGAATCCCGAATCTCCTCGACCGATTCCTTCTTACAATTGGAGGGAAAAACGAATTGAAGATGCATCAGTTGGTACAAGAGATGGGAAGATTTGAAGTACGTCAGGAATCACTTGACAAGCCATGGAAGCGAAGTCTATTATGGTGTCATGAGGAGTCATTCAGAGTATTAAAACAAAAAAAGGTAAGAGGTCATATGTGGTTTTAAAAGTATGCATGTTAAAAATATTGTGTATGGTCTTAACTTTTTATTTACATTATGTTTCTTCTTAGGGTAAGGGAAATCTTGTTGGCCTTGCCCTTGACATGCGCATGCTTGAGAAAGAGATGTTGGGTGCATCATATAAGCTAAAAACAGATGCATTAAGTAAGATGGATAATTTGATGCTACTACAACTCAATTATGTTCACATGAATGGATCTTATGAGAACTTTCCACCGGAACTAATAGGTTTGTGTATGCATGGGTTTCATTTGAAGTATATACCTTCAGAACTACCTATGGAGAATCTTGTTGCTCTTGACATGTCATATAGCAATATTGAATCATTTATCGGTTGTTATAGTAATCCACAACGACTTGAGAAGAGGCAAAAGGTAACTTATCTTCATTTATTATTTTTTATGCTTAGTTGAATTTCACTACAATTCTAACTTCTTCCATTTTTTATAGTTGGATGGATTATGCTTTAAAAAAAAAAGGTTGCTTGGATCATTGAAGGTTCTTAATTTAAGTTTCTGTAAACAACTTTGTAGTCTTGGTGACTTTGACCAATTTCCAGCTCTGGAGAGGTTAATAGTCAGAAATTGCACTGGTTTGCTTGAGGTTAGTGAATCAATTGAGCAGTGTGTTGAACTTGCCCTCATCGA
Source organism: Lactuca serriola (assembly GCF_051521515.1). Lineage (NCBI taxonomy): Eukaryota > Viridiplantae > Streptophyta > Magnoliopsida > Asterales > Asteraceae > Lactuca > Lactuca serriola. Next base: position 136,269,011 of record NC_136408.1, read on the forward strand.
TCTAAGCTACTGCAAGCAGCTTAAAAACCTTCCAAGAATCATAGGCATGCTAAAGAAGGTTAAAACAATGTTGCTAGATGGTTGTAATCTGGGTGAATCTCAAACTGAGGATACAAATTTAGATATGGATTCACTGGACATGTGCAATGCTAACAAAAACATTAGCATAAGCACAAGAACCTCTTCCTCCACCTTTGTGGGTGCTATGCCAAGCCATTTGAAGTTTTTTTCAAGTTCTTTGTTGAGATCTCTAGTAAGGCTTTCGCTTGCAAATAATAATTTGTCCACTGAATCCTTTCCTATGGATTTCAGTAGTCTGTCCTTGTTAAAGGAATTATATTTAGATGGAAATCCTATCCATTCCATGCCCAATTGTGTGAGAACCCTTCATAGGGTTGAGATACTTAGTATGCTATACTGTAATAAATTGAAGTCAGTCGAACATCCTCCACACACACTAAAAAAAATATGGTTCTATTCTCGTTCCGAATCTTTAGAAAAAGTTGTATTTGATCCCAAAATGGCTCCCCTCGAGTTATTTTCTTTTGCAAGAGGTTACACCCCTGGGTCGTATGAAATTCAAGGTGTGATGAAAATCCAGGCAATGGTGAGTGTTGACGAAAAGGTATTACGTAGCTTGGGCTGGATTAATTTACTCCATAACAAAAGGAACGGGGGAAATAATCCTAGGGAATCTCGAATGCAGGTTTTGTCCATTTAACTGTCTTTCTTTATTTGACTAAATAAAATACTATAATATAATCATTTAACTAAGATGTTTGTATTTGGCAGATGTTATATGAATTTGGAATATTCAGCACAACATATGACGCACAGGAGATGCCGAGTTGGTTTATTCATAGAAGCGCAGGGCCATCGATATCATTTACAATCCCATCATCATCTCCAAACAACCTCCTTAAAGGAATCAACTTCTGCTTTCTGCAGACAAGGAGAGTTTGGTATGAGAGGCCTTCAATTCTACTTGATCATTTCCCCATTACCCCGATGATCACAGTTAGTAATATAACAAAGAACAGTATGTGGATATACCAACATTACAGGATGCCATTTGGTGTAGGGCGAGAGTGTTGGGTGGTGTTAAGTTATTGGATGTTTCGGATGAATGAGATGGAGCCTGGTGACCATGTTACTATTACTGTTACACGGCCGTATAATGGAATTTTAAAGGAATGTGGTGTGAGTCTTGTGTATGAGGATGATGGAGAGAAGAAGGATGAAGAAGATGTGTTGGGTTATTACAAGTCATGGAATCACATAATTGGTGGAGATCTCTCTCATTTTCAAACAACAACAGGACAATACATCCTAAACAATGACAGATTCTTTACACATGGCATTGTATTATATCCCTATCATCGTAAATTCGTTCCAGACGGCCCCGACATTCAAGGTAGATGTGATTTTTGTTAAATATATTTTTATTGTCATGTCTTATGTATAATGACCTACCTCACCCATCACCCACTTTCTTTAATTACATGGACAATGACCCATTTTTTTTAACAGATGGATCATAACTTAAATCTTTTAAACCACAGGATCATATATATATTATTGATATTTATTGACCTATAAGACAAGATTTTGTTTTTATAAAATGTGAAAAATAAAGGTTGTACTTTTAATCATTGATTCAGAAACGGGGACAGTTTTGGTCCCAGGGGTACTTTGTGAAAACTTTCCTAATTTAAAGTTTTGAGTTAGTTTAGGATTCCAATTAGTTTAGTATAAATAGGGTATGGTTTTGTGACCTTTTTAATTATGTTTTTTTCAGTCTTTTCAGAAATAAAATTAGGAGAACAAGTAATTTTCCCAGATTTCTTCCTCCCCTGTTTCGCTCATGCTCTGTTTCTTTTTTGCACACAGCTGAAGTTTCCATTCTGTCATAATCAAGTGAATTGATATGGTGTGGTGGCATCCATTTTACCCCACCCTGAGGAGTATTTAAACTTTTCATTTTCTAGAAGATTGTCAGCTAAGAAAATTCTAGTTGCAAAAACTGTTTGAGAGGCCCTTCCTCTTGAAAGAATGGGAAAACCCTAATAAATCATTAATTATCAGTTACTTGTTTCCGGTTGTGAATTTCCTGCTTATTCTCTTTACTGTGTGTGGGGCTTATCAGCACACTCAATTGATCAAGGCTTTTCTGATATGCTGGATCACATAAATATACCTGGACCCAATACATATAACTACTTTGTCCAAGTGTTTTTTTTGTGAATAATGATTAACGTATCACTTTTTATCTGATTTCAGTTCAAGAGGAAGGATGTTGGTTCAGAGCTTTATCGCAAAGGAAGCCTGACATAAGTGGTCGTGCACATAAGGTATACTTTTTGACACCCAAACCTTTTCTCTCTTCGTGTGAACAATAGGCATACACAACCGAATATTAGGAATCAAAGTTCTCAATTGATTTAGGGTGTAACAAAATAAGAGGAGTTATAACCTTTCATTGAATGCATTAAAGTGGAAATATTAAAATTTGGAATCATTGAATACTACAAATATCTATTCATACCATGTCTAAACACTAAGGGTCAAAATCTAGGATTGAATTCTCACCACTCCCTGTCACAGTGTAATATGGAATTAGGACCAATTCATAGATTAATCATCTTCGGTAGATGTTTTTGGGTAGATTCTATGTTAATAACAAACTATTACACTATGGAAAACAATATGAAATTGATCAAGCATATTGCTTGATTTTAGGGAATCTTAATGATAGATTCATTCTTAGGATAGAAGCAAGCAACATGTTGAGAATGCTTAAATTGCTTCAAGAGTTTGGAAGAGATGTGTCACTAGGAATCATTAATTCTGTTGAATCAAGAAAAATGTAACATAAACTTTTACAATTTTCTTACTTTTCCTTTATCTGTAGGGTGAGGGGGAATCTTCAAGGTCTCATCCTTCACATGAAAAGGATTGAGAAAGAGAGGCTACATGGCTGGCATGAATAGAAAATAGATGCATTCGGCAAATGGGGGAATCTTCATGGTCAATTGTGTGCAAGTCAATGAGCTATATCCTAGTTTCCCAGAAGAATTAAGATAATATATACCAGCCTCTACTGAAAAATTAAACACATTTGGAATTATATGTTATTTCCCCATGATTCTTTTAAGCATAGTTATCAAAATTAAACACTTCTCGAATTGTGTGCTATTTCCTTATCATAATTGGAACTGAAACTTTTGTCTCAATCATTGCCTTGTCAACAATGTCCATCGTGTCTATGGAATCAAAACCTCAAATCCTTGATTGGATTTTATAATTTGTTTGGGGACTATGTAAAATTAGCATGCTACACCGTAATATATTAAGACTCCGATTTTGATAGATGAGAATTCTCTTATCATTTTTCATTTTAAAAGCAACACTTTTAGGTCACCCCTTTTTCTTCACATCACGAGACATAATAGTATCACATATTAATTTATATATCTTCTCATTTATTTTCATTTTCCGAATATCATATTCTCATTTATTTTCATTTCCATCTCATCTTGATATCCTATCGAGTTATCAGTAGTGTTTTTGCAATAAAGTTAGACTCCACAATCAGGTCATTTGATGCTGAAAATAAATCATCTACATCAACTTATCCGTGGTCTTTTTGCACCACTCTCATTTACTGTTTTTTTTTTTTCCATGTCCTCAGTGTCATTAACAACTTCAACATTACATAACCCCTTGCCTGATTTCTCCTCATTTGAGCTAAAAAATCCGTTCACCTCCTTACCAACATCTTGATTACTATTGAAATCATTTAATTGGTCATAGTAACCTTGTTTTTGGTAAGTACATTGGAGATAAAAGATCTCTCTCATTTTCAAACAACAACAGGACAATACATCCTAAACAATGACAGATTCTTTACACATGGCATTGTATTATATCCCTATCATCGTAAATTCGTTCCAGACGGCCCCGACATTCAAGGTAGATGTGATTTTTGTTAAATATACTTTTATTGTCATGTCTTATGTATAATGACCTATCTCACCCATCACCCACTTTCTTTAAATAGATGGACAATGACCCATTTTTTTTAACAGATGGATCATAACTTTAATCTTTTAAACAAATGGATCATATATATTATTGATTTTATTGACCCATAAGATCAGATTTTGTTGTTTTATAAAAATATAAAAGCTAAAAGTTGTAATTTTAATTTATAAAATGAATAGACCCAAACATTGATTCAGAAACGGGGACAGTTCTGGTCCCAGGGGTATTTTGGGAAAACTTTCCTAATTTAAAGTTTTGAGTTAGTTTAGGATTCCAATTAGTTTAGTATAAATAGGGTATGGTTATGTGACGTTTTTAATTAAGTTTTTTTCAGTAATAAAAAATGGAAAACAAGTAATTTTCCCAGATTTCTTTCCTCCCCTGTTTCGCTCATGCTCTGTTTCTTTTCTGCACACAGCTGAAGTTTCCATTCTGTAATAATCAAGTGAATTGATTCTTGTGTTAAGTTCATTTTCAAGAGAATTAATTCCTTCACCACTTTCTTTAAACAGATGGATAATGACCCATTTATTTTAATACATATGTCATAACTTAAATCTTTTAAACAACTGGATCATATATACTATTGATTTTATTGACCCATAAGATAAGATGTTGTTTTATAAAAATATTAAAGATAAAAGTTGTACTTTAAATTTATAAATTGCATTGATTCGTGTAGTCTACAGCAGGAGGTCCAAGAAGCCCATCAAATTAGTTGGGATCAAGTCCAGTCCTTATCACCCTTGTTTAGCTGCAATTAAGAGAGTTTTATTTTTCTTTTGTATGTTAATAGCATTCTGTGTGAATGGATTATTTGTGAAGTTGGATCACATAAATATACCTGGGCCCAATACGACTACTTTGTCTGAATGGATTATTTGTGAATAATGCTTAACACATAACTTTTTATTTGTTTTCAGAACCAAAGGAAGAACGTTGGTTCAGAGCTTTATCGCAAAGGAAGCCTGACATAAGTGGTCGTGCACATAAGGTATACTTTTTGACACCCAAACATTGTCTCTCTTCGCGTGAACAAAAGGCATACACAACCGAATATTAGGAATCAAAGTTCTCAATTGGTTTAGGGTGTAACAAAATAAGATAAGTAATTATAACCTTTCATTGAATGCATCAAAGTGGCAACATTAAAATTTGGAATCATTGAATACTACAAATATCTGTTCATACCATGTCTAAACACTATGGGTCAAAATCTAGGATTGAATTCTCACCACTCCTTGTCACAGTGTAATATGCAATTGAGACCAATTCATAGATTAATAATCTTCAGTAGATGTTTTTGGGTAGATTCTATGTTAATAACAAACTATTACACTTTGGAAAACAATATGAAATTGATCAAGCATATTGCTTGATTTTAGGGAATCTTAATGATAGATTCGTTCTTAGGATAGAAGCAAGCAACATGTTGAGAATGCTTAAATTGCTTCAAGAATTTGGAAGAGATGTGTCACTAGGAGTCATTAATATTGTTGAATCAAGAGAATGTAACAGAAACTTTTACAATTTTCTTACTTTTCCTTCTTATGTAGGGTGAGGGGGAATCGTCAAGGTCTCATCCTTCATTCACATGAAAAGGGTTGAGAAAGCTAGAGAGGCTACATGGCTGGCATGAATAGAAAATAGATGCATTCGGCAAATGTGGGAATGTTCAAGGTCAATCGTGTGCAAGTCAATGAGCTATATATGTTACTTTTCCAGAAGAATTAAGATAATATATACCAGCCTCTACTGCTAAATTAAACACATTTGAAATTGTATGTTATATCCCCATGATTCATTTAAGAATAGTTATCAAAATTAAACACTTCTCGAATTATGTGCTATTTCCTTATAATAATTTGAACTGAAATCTTGCTCTCAAGCATTGGCTTATCAACAATGTCCATATGAAAGATGAGTATTCTCGTATCATTTTTTTTAGAAGCAACACTTTTAGGTCGCCTCTTTTTCTACATGTCACCAAACAGAATAGTATCACATATTAATTTATATATCTTATCTTTACTGTCCTCTATATCTTTTATTGGTACTATTTGTGGTTGTCAAAAGAATATCATATTCTCATTTATTTTCATTTTCCATCTCATCTTGATATCGTATCAGGTTATCAGTAGTGTTTTTGCAACAAAGTTAGATTCCACAATCTGGTCATTTGAGGCTGAAAATAAATCATCTACAGCAACTTATCTGTGGTCTTTATGCACCACTCTCACTTCGTGTTTTTTTCCCATGTCCTCAGTGTCATTAACAACTTGAACATCACATAACCCCATGCCTGATTCCACTTCATTTGAGCTAAAAAAAACTGTTCATCTCCTTACCCACATCTTGATTACCATTGAAGTCATTTAATTTTCCATAATTATCATTCACACATGCATTAGTAACCTTGCTTTCGGTATCCAGATTGGAGATACAAGGAGTAATTAGCCAAAATTATATGGCACCAAAAACAAAAACTAAAAAGCAACACCCAAATGATGAGAGAAGATGCAACATGGCCAAAAAGCAATTAGCCAAAATTATATCATTGGAGACAATAAACCACTTGAACTTGGCCAAAAAGCAACATGAAGCAATGAAAGGATACACTATTTGAAAACTCTGAATTGGATCGAGTCACCAATTTAAACTAATAATATCCACATCAAAAGCTAGTAATGCTCAAGAAATATCCACAGCACCACTTACTTAAACAGCAACCTAAAAGTACAATAGAAATTGCACCCAAAACTTGAAGCAGCTCCAATAAACTACATCCATCAAACAACTCCAAATGACAGCTCCAATAACTTTTTCACTCTTTCAACACTATCAATATTGAAACAAAGAAGTCTAAACTACAAAAATGGGTTAATGACACTGTTAGGTAACAGATTTTTTCGAATTGGTTTAAAAGGTCACTGAAGTTCTTTTTATTTTTTGCATCCTAGGGGAATAATGTGGAATTTGTCAGGTTTAAAAGGTCCCTTTCAAGTTTTCAAAGGGGTAAACCGGTTACCCTTGACTTTAACGAAATCAATAATTGTTTTCCCTCCATTTTCTTTTATCTCTCCTCAAAAAATCATTCTCCTTACCTACAATTCATTCAACTGCTATCCTCGCCACCTGTTTGAGTCAAAAGCTAGATTGCCCAAAAAATTATTCTTTGCTACATATGTTATTCATTGGTAATCAAATTCATGTTCTTGAACCCCAAGAACACCATTGGACCTCTTTGAGAATTTTTATCGAACACTTGGCGTGCGTTCTTACAAACTCCACCTCAACACAAAATCTCTTTGTTGAGGGACCCCATTTCGATTCAAATCACCAAAAAAAAATACAACCCAATAAAATCAATATGAATTACCTGATTTCAGATTATAAAAAATCATGTAAAATATGCACCCAAAAAGAGTATGGTTTTTCACTTGCTGCAGAAATATCGATTGATTATCCACTGTGAAGTTATAACTGAAATACCATTCATAAATCTCCATCCTCCACAATATGTATGTGTTTATGCGTAAAGATACAAAGAAAAATTAGAACCCGGAATTCAAACCTCTGTATGTACATTATCTAAATGGATTATACACATTTCCCCATGTCCTCGTTGTCCTTAACAACTTGAACATCACATAACCTCGTGCCTGATTCCACCTCATTTGAGCTAAAAAAACCTGTTTATCTCCTTACCAACATCTTGATTACCATTGAAGTCATTTAATTTTCCATAATTATCATTCACATTGTTGAGTCTATTGGGTTGCGTCATGGGCTCGGTCCATAGCCTAGTTTGAATGCCGGTATTGGGTCTGTCCAACCGTGGATAATTTTGTATTAGGGTTTAGTATATAAGTTGCATGCATGCAGAGTTAGAGATTATCGCTTTCATTGTTTTTATTTCATATTTACTGTAAACCCTAACTCGCGTCTACAGCGGGAGTTCTTCATCGAGCTCTGCTGAGGCGTGACTTAGTTTTGAATCATAAGCATAAGTTTGATTTTATTTTGTGTTCTTTCTCATATTGATCTTAAACTGTTTGATTACTTTTATCGTACTTGTGAAAGATCTAATCGATCTAAGAGTTTTTGAACTCATCAATTGGTATCAGAGCAGGAGACTGTGTAATTCATACACACCTCTTTTGTCGAAGAAGTTCATAAGGTTTTAATTCCGCATTGATTGATATTTATTGAGTCGTCACTCTTTATTGACGTATCTCATTAATTGTTAATCCAACCCTAACGAAATATTACAAGTCTGATCTTTTACAGGTTATCGATCAAAAGTATTTACAATGTCCATGGACGATTCACAAACCAATCTGATCAATATTTCCAACAACATAGGTTCTACAACAAGAATACCAATCTTGTATACGCAAGACTATGAAGTTTGGACGTCTCAATTTGAAGACGACGTGATTGCATCGGAAGACAATGGATATCTAATCTGGGAAGTAATCACTTCAGGCCTATTCGCTCACTCAAGCATGCCAAAGATTGTTAAAACACAAAAAGAATACAATCAGCTTATTAATGACGTTAAAGACATTCCTCAGGATGAAAAAGAGAAGTTTCAGTGCAACATCAAAGCTCTATGGATGATAAGGTTTGCTCTACAATCGGATACGTTTCGTTTAGTTAGTTCTTGTGCTACAGCTAAGGAGATCTGGGATAGATTGAAGGAATTATATTCCACAGATGAAGATCTGGAACAGTCTATCCAAACTCTCTTGTTATCTGAGTTTGGGGACTTTAAGCAGAAGCCTGAAGAAAAACTTGTTCAAACTTTCGATCGCTTCAATCATCTTTTGAGTAAGACGATAGAGCATGGAATAGAAAGAAAGGTAATTGAACAAAAGGTCACTTTCATAAACGGCCTCAGATCCGAATGAATGGCTGTTGTGTCAACAGTAAAGGCTCATGAACAGTTCAAGTCTTACTCTCTAGCTAAATTGGTGGGTATTTTTAAAATCCCATGAGAATGCTTTATCAAAGGAACCGAATGTGGTCTCGGGTCTGGGTTCTTTAGCTCTTGTCTCCACAGGAAAGAGTTTGGTTGAAGAAGAAGAGGAATTAGATCTTGTTGATTTTGATCTAACCAGCAAAGAATACGCCATGATGGTTTCAAATCCCAGAAAATTCATTAAGAAGAAATTCCCATCCAACAAGAACCGAAATTGGCAGGGAAGTTATAGCGCCGAAAGGATCAAGGAGGAACCGAAGATGAGGTCAAAGTCAGAAGAGTCAAAGAAGGAAGCTAAAGTTGGAGGAGACTCAGGATTTGACTGTCATTACTGTGGAGGCAAAAATCATTTTGCTAAAGATTGTATGCTGAGAAAGAAAGAAGAAAAGTCAAATGAAGAAGATGAAGAAGCGAGCCTCCTAAGAAGATTAGAGGAAATAAAGAAAAGAAAGTTTGTTGTTAATAACTCTACCAGGAATGCTTTGATTGTGCAGGGTACAAATAACAGTGATGAATTCGGTAGTGTGGAGGTCTGGTCCACATATTCTGAGGATGACAAAGTAAGGAAGCCTACTCACGGAAAAGCTATGTTGGCAAAAGCAGAACAGGCAACGGGAAGATGTTTTGTGGTGACTGAGGGTGTGTCCCAAATGAGAGGATACACAGCTAATGGGGGAGTTGAAGAAGAAAGAGAGCGAGAGGACAGATGTTTTGCTGTCAATCCTGTTAATGCTCAGATCAACGAATGTGATGAGTTGATCAAAAAGGTACAAAATATTCTTGCTTCTTTAAAAATACCTACTAATAATTATGAAAAGGATTTAAATAATTTAAAGTTAAAATTCTCTAGCATAAGTAGCAGTCTCACCCAAACCCGTGTCACAAACTCTAACTTAACTGATCAAATCAGCAGGATTTCTTCAAAGAGTGAGGAACGAAGAATGTGGATCGAGCAGAAGGAGAAGGAGTTAATTAGATCTAAAGATGATTCTATTTATTTGCAGAGAGACAATCTTAAACTTCTTAAATAGAGAAATGTTTTTTGTTTAATTGCTAAGAGACTCTATTTTAACATCACTCAGTTGCATCTTGACTGTGAAATAGGGAAAAAGATACATCGTATGATTTTGCCTTTCCTTGAATTAAAGGAGGATGAAATTGATGTTGAAGCCTACAACTGTGAAAGTGTTGTATCTTCTGACGAAGTGTCCCCAGCATACAAAATAGGTCTGGAGAAAATTGAATCCTACATAAAGTCCAAGGACCACAAGGACATGCTCAAAAATCTGTTAGATGAAAATGATAGATTGAAATTGAGAGCTGAAACTATACAAAAATTTGACTCCTTGAATGCCAATTTAAGTTCAGAAAACAAAATTGATGTTGAAAATACATCTTAACTTAATGAGGATGATGACATGAGTGAAATTTTTGTAGAAGATTTGGTAGACTGTTCTGAATTAGCCAAAAACGAACCCAAGTCCCATAAGAACCTAATTTCTGAAACTCTGTTGAGTTTGCTCGTTCCTCTACTGACAAGTCCAAGGTTCTCAAAGCTAAAGTTGTTGTGTACCAAAAGGTTCAAACCACTCCAAACCAAGTCTACACAGTGCCGAGAATCACTCCACAACAAACTACAGAGTTAAATGCTATAGTACAAGAAGATAATGTTGGTGGATGTGATGAATTTTTTTGCTCGGCCCCAATAGAGAACGCAGACGAGACGAAGGGTCTTTCTCAGAAAACCTCATGGAGGGTAAAAGGTAGATACATACCTGAACCACTAAATGATCCTACAAAGTATGATGTGCCGAGCACAAGCGAAACTAAAACTCCTTTGTGATGGGTTTTAGCCATAAGAACTTTCCTATGTGCGCATGCAAAACCCTATTGCTCGGATCTAGGCTTTCTAATTAAACATGCTTTGAATCCAAGACTTCTAATAGCTAATTAGGTTAAATAACAACATCGAAACAGATCTAGAATCATACCTTTGAGTTCCTTGTTGATCTTGTTGTCTTGGAGCTTCTAGAGTCACAAATGTCACTCCTCTAATGGCTTACAAACACCAATAGCAAGCAAGATGATTTAGGAGAGAGGAGAGGGGAGGAATTCGGCCAGAGTGTCTCTACTTTAGATGGTGTGTCGAATTCCCTCACCCCTAGGGTCTATTTATACTTGTAGACTCCTTAAGGGTTACAACCTAAACCCTAATTGGATAATCTTCTCTTAAGGCTATCCAAATCCATTCCATAGATAACCCTATGGACGATTTTGGCTTATCCAAGCCCTAGAAATCGTCCATCCTATCTAGGATAAGGATTTATAGTCTAAAGTGTAACTATCAACCAATTGATAGTTTATACCCTCTTATTTAATTAATCTCTTTAAGTCACCAAATTAATTCCAATTAATTTATGACTTATATTAATCAAATAACCAAATATTATTCCTTATAATATTTACTCTCTTTTTAACAAATCATCCATCAAGTTGCTATGGTGAAGGCAACCCAAAAGGACCATGCACAACCGGATATAGTTACAGCCTTAGACACTATTCCAACAGTCTCCCACTTGGATAAGTTTAGTAACTATACAAGTACAATTCGGTTTGCAATCGTAGCTCTCAAAGACGCTGTCAACTCTAATCTAATCAATCTTGTCCTTTAGATAAGGGATAGTACAATCCTCTGTTAGATATCATGCTGACAATCCTATGGAATGGTTAGTCTAGCATTTGATTTCTCGATCTCCGATTTATTCGACATAGAACTTAATCAAACACATCAATTCAGTTCTGACCGGGCCCGGCACATAAGTCAAATCAAATCATCGAGTGGCCAAGATATCTCTTCTACCCTCTTAGGATAAAATTTACAAATAAACTTCGACTTATATGCATTTACTTATTCATTAACCAACTATACACAACAATACGTTTTATAACACCAAGTTACTGATGCGTTTTCGCATTATCAATGTACAATCAATTAACAAATAATAAACCATATATCTAGGTTTTAAGACTATATGATATTATCGTCTTGCGATCACCTTTTATATCATATTCCATAAGGTGATTCCAGCAAGCGCGGGTTTGTTCCAATGCTCAAAACCAGTTCATAAGCACTCATGAACGTTGCAGCAACCCTTGCTATGTCTAACACCATTTAGACAATCTACACACCAATTCATGACAATCTTCATTCATATCTACTTCCAACATATGAACGATTGTGGACAATTTGAATAATTCGATTATTCCTAATAAACTCAATTATTCTGGAAGTCAAAACATGCAAAGTGAAACAATAGTTAAACAATTAACATATGACAGTAACTTTACTCATAAATAAAACTCCTTTATTTAATCATCAAATGTTAATTACATTTATCTATTATACGTTTCTAATACTATCTAATCTATACTAATATCATCCTTCAGCCCAATACTCCTAGCATGCTGCAAGTGCTTAACCCTACTCAGTCCCTTCGTAAGTGGATCTGCTGGGTTATCTTCTGATGATATCCTCTTTACTACGAGTTGTCCTTCTTCTACACGATGTCTAATGAAGTGATATTTTCTGTCGATATGTCGAGATCTACCATGATCCCTTGGTTCCTTGGTCAAGGCAACCACACCTTCGTTATCACAGAAAATCTCCATGGGCTCCTTTATGGCCGGCACAACTCCAAGATCACCAATGAAGTTCTTTAGCCATATTGCCTCCTTCGACGCTTCGCTCGCTGCGATGTACTCTGATTCGCACGTTGAATCAGCTACGGTTTCCTGCTTGGAACTCTTCCATGTCACTGCTCCTCCATTCAGGGTAAAGACCCAGCCCGACTGCGAACGGTAGTTATCCCTGTCGGTCTGAAAGCTGGCGTCATTATACCCTCGCACCTTCAAGTCATCACTCCCTCCAAGGACTAAGAACCATTCCTTCGTCCTCCGAAGGTACTTAAGGATGTTCTTCACCGCAATCCAATGTGCTTTGCCAGGGTTCCCTTGATATCTGCTAACCATGCTCAAAGCGAAGGCTACATCAGGGCGAGTACAAGTCATAACGTACATGATTGAGCCAACTGCGGAAGCGTATGGTACTCGGCTCATTTTTGCTATCTCAGCTTCGGTACTCGGACTTTGAGTCTTACTCAACTTGGCATTTCCTTGTATCGGTAGTTCTCCCTTCTTTGAGTTTTCCATACTAAAACGTTTTAGTACCTTCTCTAAGTAAGTATTCTGACTAAGTCCAATTAGTCTCTTACTTCTTTCTCTTACTATCCTTATTCCCAAAATGTAAGAAGCCTCTCCGAGGTCCTTCATAGCGAAGCACTTCCCGAGCCAGGACTTAACCTCCTGCAGAGTCGGGATGTCGTTTCCTATGAGTAATATGTCATCGACATATAGAACGAGGAAGCTTACTATACTCCCACTGGCTTTGACATATACACAAGATTCGTCTTTGCTTCGTACAAATCCAAACTCTTTGACTTTCTCATCGAAGAAAAGATTCCATTTGCGAGACGCTTGCTTAAGTCCATAAATGGACTTCTCAAGCTTACACACTCTATTCGGATGCTTCGGATCCACAAACCCCTCTGGCTGAGCCATGTAAACATCCTCAGCCAACTTTCCGTTAAGGAAAGCGGTCTTGACATCCATTTGCCAAATCTCATAATCATGAAATGCGGCAATTGCTAGCATCACTCTAATAGATTTAATCTTCGCAACTGGTGAAAAGGTCTCATCATAGTCAACTCCGGGAGTTTGAGTAAAGCCCTTCGCGACCAATCGCGCTTTATATGTGTGTACGTTCCCATCCACGTCGGTCTTCTTCTTGAAGATCCATTTGCACCCAACGGTCTTACGTTCGGGCACATAATCAACCAAATTCCAAACTTGGTTATCGTACATGGATTGGATCTCGCTATCCATTGCCTCTTTCCATTTCGCAGACTCCGGGCCTGCCATGGCTTCCTTATAGCTATTAGGTTCATCAAGATTTATTAGTGTACCATCACTAATATACGTGTCCCCTTCGGTAGTAATATGAAAGCCATAAAACTGGGGATGAACTCTAACTCTATCGAAACGTCTAAGAGGTAAGGATTCGTCAATCGATTCAACCGGAGTTTCCTCCTCGGGTTGAATGCCAACGGTAGAGGTTCCTTCATCTATCGACTCTTGAATCTCTTCAAGTTCGATTTGCCTCCCACTGTCTCCTTGGCTTATGAGTTCTCGCTCTCGGAAAACTCCTCTCCTCGCAACAAAGACAACATTGTCTTTCGGTCTATAGAAGAGATATCCAAAGGATGTTTGCGGGTAGCCGATGAAAATACATCGCTCACTTCGAGGTTCAAGTTTGTCGTGAGTATCTCGTCTTACGAAAGCCTCACAACCCCAAACCTTGATATGTGCCAACGAGGGAGCTTTCCCTGTCCACATCTCATGAGGTGTTTTGGCAACCTTCTTTGTAGGGACTCGGTTAAGGATATGGGCGGCAGTCTCTAAGGCATACCCCCAAAAGAAGATAGGTAGTGAAGCACGACTCATCATAGAGCGAACCATATCCAATAAGGTCCGATTACGCCTTTCTGCCACACCATTCAACTGCGGTGTCCTAGGAGGCGTCAATTGTGAAACTATTCCACACTCCTTGAGATAATCGTGGAATTCAAGACTTAGGTACTCTCCTCCTCGATCGGATCGAAGCATCTTGATTTTCCTGCCCAATTGATTCTCCACTTCATTCTTGAACTCTTTGACCTTTTCAAAGGTGTCTGACTTTTGCTTGATTAAGTAGATATACCCATATCTACTATAGTCATCGGTAAAAGTCACATAGAAGCGGTTCCCATCCTTCGTGGTTGATCTAAAGGGTCCACATACATCGGTATGTATTAGGTCCAATAGCCCCTCACCCCTTTCATAAGTACTCGTGAAGGGTGACTTAGTCATCTTTCCAAGTAAACAAGACTCGCATGTGTCATCTTCCCTAAGGTCGAATGACTCCAACACTCCATCATTTTGGAGTTGTGCTATGCGTTTCTTGTTGACATGTCCAAGACGACAATGCCACAAGGATGCTTTATCCATACTAGTGGAAGAATCAATATTCAAAACATCATTTCCTAAGTTATCAACAATCATAACAGTTTCATATATTCCATTACATGGTATAGCTTCAAAGTAAAAGGCACCATTTAGATAAGCCAAAATAGAACCATTCTCATTATTAAAAGAAAATCTAAATCCTTGTCTATATAAACCATGAAATGAAATGATGTTTCTAGCCATTTCTGGCGAATAGCAACAGTTGTTCAAATCTAAACACAAATTATTCCTAAGCACTAAAGAATACACTCCAATCTTGGTAACAGGCGACGATCTTCTATTCCCCATGATTAGATTGATCCTTCCTTGCTCTACATCCCTACTTCTTCTTAGTCCCTGCACATTAGAACAAATGTGATAACCACAACCGGTATCAAGAACCCAAGAAATAGCATGATTAGAATCGTTAGATTTGATTGTGTATATACCTGCGAAAGATGGCTTGATCTTTCCTTCTTTGATTGCTTGCAGGTAATCCGGGCAGCTTCTCTTCCAATGTCCTATCTTGTGGCAGTGGTGGCACTCTGCCCCCTTTGGGTTAGAGCAGGGCTTAGAGGGATCAACTTTGGTCCCACTAGAAGAGGCACCATCTTGGGCTTTCACCTTGCGATAGTTATTCGATGAAGCTTTCCTCTTCTTTCCCTTCCCTTGACCAATAGCCAAGACAGGAGCAGCGGACAGATTGGGAGTAGGTGCAACAGACTTGTCCTTGAAGTTGCTCTCAGCGACCCTCAAGAGACCTTGGAGTTTGCTTAGGGTGACCTCCTCTTTGTTCATGTGGTAGGTCATCCTAAATTGGTTGTACATCGGAGGCAAAGAGTGAAGCACCATGTCGATCGCCAAGTCTTCGCCGAAGTCAACATTTAACTTGCGAAGGCGGTCGACATACCTTTGCATCTTTTGCAGGTGCACGGTAAGAGATTCTCCATGACCCATCTTAGCGGAGATCATATTAGTGAAAATCTCATAACGCTCTTGTCTCGCGTTTTGGTGATATCTCTCCAACAAGTCTTGATGCATCTCGTATGGATACATGTCCTCGTAGGACTTTTGGAATTCGGAGTTCATGGTGGCGATCATGATGCAATGTACCTTCGTTGCATCTCGCTCATGAGTTTCAAAGGCGGTGATTTCTTCGGGAGTAGCAACTTCGGGGTTGATTTTCTCAAGCTTCTCATCGAGGACATACTCTTTATCCTCATAGCGAGCAATGGTGCGAATGTATCTTATCCATTCGCTAAAGTTCGTTCCATCGAAGGTGACCTTTTGGCAAAGGCTCATCAACGTGAATGAACTAGCAGCAGCGTTGTTTGCGTTCGACATCTTCAATTAGAAAAGGACGAAGATAGATTAGAATAAGAATCCCTAATTATCACCCAATAAGAAAAATTAGGGCTAGGATCCAACAATAACATTTACATACTAGAAAAGGGATGCCGTAATCTAACATGCAAATAAATTGAAGGTAAGTGAATGACGATTCACTAATTCTCCATTACAAAACTTAAACTATTAGTCCTAAGTGTTTTTGAGAATTCCTAGATTCAGATGAGATTCATTGAACTATTCAATGGCATGTTTAAATCTCGATATGCCCCTCTTGTTTGTGACTGGGATGCCGAGGATCACAAAGCGGGTGTGAATTACCATGCAAATTCACATGGTGCCTTCATTGTAACGATCACCTATTCGATGTGCCGGTAAACCACACACGCTCCATCGAACTATGATAAACAATGAATCACCCTTTGCCACATTCGCTTAGAACTAATTAGTGTGCCGGTAAACCACACACGCTCCACTAACTTCTTAGCAAGGTGCAAAGTGTAATTTCATGGGATTGCATCAATTCACTTTTCCTAAAGTAACTAAGATTGGGAATTTTTTTTTTTTAAACGTGTAGTTACATTGTATTTCTTATTATACTTTTAATGAGAGGATGAGGTTGCCCTATCCTACCCGTTCGGCTAACGACCCTCCACCAATCAAGCAAGCGGTGGGTGTGAGTGTACACCCATTAAGCGTCATTTTATAGGCCGCAACCTTATACCCACCTTATAGATTGGCTTTGTGAATGAGGCCTACTAACTGTAAGACTAGCATTTAGTTATACATATATATATTATTCTAGTAATATCATATTAGTATAGGGTCGTATTTTAAAACTTTTTAAAATCTAGGGTTTGAAATTTAAGTTGTCTAAATTAAAACTTTTAATCACAAATATAAATTTCAAAACTTTAGGGTAGGTTTTAAACATTTAAAACATGGAGGATCAAATAACAAATAATTCCAATTAACAATTAATATCCTAATTATCTTTATTTGATTTATCCAAGATTTCTTTTAAGATAATTATCAAAATAATTAATCAATTATCATATAAGGAAATTAAATATTTTATTAGATGATAAATATCTTTAATTAGATCAAGATAATAGTCATATATATCAAAAATTCGGATTAGGGTTGATCTAATATGATTAAGGTAAGTTTCCATAAGATAAACATGAAAAAATCCCGGTTTTGCCTAATCCTGACGCCCGGACTCGCCGAGTACACAAGGGGACTCGCCGAGTCAAGCCTACTCGCCGAGTCCAACATTGGGACTCGCCGAGTCAGTGACCAAAAAACCTAAAAATCGAATTTTGCAGGTTTGTTTCAGTTAATCAAGCAACAATTTAAAGAAAACCAAGCTAGGCTCTGATACCACTGATGGGTTTTAGCCATAAGAACTTTCCTATGTGCGCATGCAAAACCCTATTGCTCGGATCTAGGCTTTCTAATTAAACATGCTTTGAATCCAAGACTTCTAATAGCTAATTAGGTTAAATAACAACATCGAAACAGATCTAGAATCATACCTTTGAGTTCCTTGTTGATCTTGTTGTCTTGGAGCTTCTAGAGTCACAAATGTCACTCCTCTAATGGCTTACAAACACCAATAGCAAGCAAGATGATTTAGGAGAGAGGAGAGGGGAGGAATTCGGCCAGAGTGTCTCTACTTTAGATGGTGTGTCGAATTCCCTCACCCCTAGGGTCTATTTATACTTGTAGACTTCTTAAGGGTTACAACCTAAACCCTAATTGGATAATCTTCTCTTAAGGCTATCCAAATCCATTCCATAGATAACCCTATGGACGATTTTGGCTTATCCAAGCCCTAGAAATCGTCCATCCTATCTAGGATAAGGATTTATAGTCTAAAGTGTAACTATCAACCAATTGACAGTTTATACCCTCTTATTTAATTAATCTCTTTAAGTCACCAAATTAATTCCAATTAATTTATGACTTATATTAATCAAATAACCAAATATTATTCCTTATAATATTTACTCTCTTTTTAACAAATCATCCATCAAGTTGCTATGGTGAAGGCAACCCAAAAGGACCATGCACAACCGGATATAGTTACAGCCTTAGACACTATTCCAACACTTTGGACGAACCTACACAAACTACAAGTGATACTTCTTCAGCAAAAAGTGCATGTTGTGCACATGCTTCAAAACGAAAGGCCAACATTCACAGAAATCCAAAACAGGTGGCTGATCGCAAACATCAAAAAAATCTGAGATACAAGAAGAATCTCTCAAAGAGAAAACTGTTTTGGAATTCTCAAAATCCCGATTTTGTAAGGATTGAAAGGAAGCAAAAATCACAAGAAGAATCAAGGAACCGAAAGGATGGGTTCGGTCCTTCAATCAACAGGAACCGAAAGGATGGGTTCGGTCCTTCAACCAACAGGAACCGAAAGGATGGTTTCGGTCCTTCAATTGACAGGAACCAAAAGGATGGTTTCGGTCCTTTGACCAATAGGAACCGAAAGGGTGGTTTTGGCCCAACGACTGAAAACAACCGAAAGGGCAGTTTCGGTCCATTCTCCATCTACAACCGAAAGAGCGGTTTCGGTCCCTCATCCTACAACAACCGAAAGGAGAGTTTCGGTCCTTCATCCAATGTCAAATGAAATTGCAATTTCGGTCCTCCTGCTTGCAAGTCTGATCAACAAAACCGGGAATCTAATGTCTCTTCTAAATCCAATTCTCTAAATTCCTGTTCCTCAGCCAAAAATCCCAGTTGGTCTTTGGTGATCATGTTCGAGGTCTACCAGTTCTAAAATTTGATAAAGAACATCTCTATGCAGCATGTGAAATGGGAAAGCAGAGTCGGAAGAGTCATCCTTCTATTATCAATACTAAGGTGATAGAACCACTGGAATTACTGCACATTGATCTATGTGGTCCTTCGTCCATCGAAATCATTCGGGGAAACAAATACATTCTGGTTATTGTGGATGATTTCTCGAGGTTTACATGGATTTTCTTTCTCAAGCAAAAGTCTAAAGCTACTCCAAAGGTCATGCTCTTCATTAAACAAATCGAGACACAACTAAGAAAGGTAGTCAGTAATATAAGGAGTGACAACGACCTGGAATTCAAGAATAAAGAATTTGAAGGTTTTCTTGCTGAAAAAGGGACGACTCACAATTTCTCAGCTCCCTATACTCCGCAGCAAAATGGCATTGTTGAAAGGAGAAATTGGTCACTATGTGAAGCTGCTCCTACCATGTTATGTTTCATGTCCTTGCCGTTATATTTATGGGTTGATGCAATCGCGACTGCATGTTATACTCAGAATCGATCATACTTGAATAAAAAATTCTCAACTACTCCTTACGAGATCCTAAACAATCGAAAACCAAACGTGAAATTCTTTCATGTGTTCGGTTCAAGATGTTTCATTTTCAACTCCAAAGAGAATCGAAACAAGTTCGATGTCAAGGCAGATGAAGGAATTTTCTTAGGATGCTCCTTGAACTCCAAGGCGTATAGAGTTCTCAATAAACGATCAAAGAAAATTGAAGAAACATACTACGTCTCTTTTGACGATAGTTATGTTAAGAAGTTGAAACCCAGAGAAGATGCATCACAAGACATATTTTCGAAGAATGGTTTGGTTACTATCTCTATCTCGAATCTTTTTGACCAATTCATGCTCTTGTTTGATGAGCCTCAAAAGGCGATTGACTCTAAATCAATTGCAAAAGACAACAAAGTTGATAATCTGAAAGAGGTTATAGACGAAGTTACTAAGAAGATGGCTGAAAATCAATCCAAAGACACCGAAGGCACAAACGCAACCGAACCTTCTAGTGACCAACCTACTGTCCAGGGGGAGGGTTCCTCTACTCCTCATGATCAAGGTCCTTCATTCCAGGGAGAGAACTCATCGCCAAATTCATCAAGCTCTACTGAAATTCCAGTCAATGTAGAAGAAACAAATGCTAGTGGCTTATTCTTCGAGGGGGAGAACACCAATGTTGGTGATGATGACACCATGTCTGAACTAGGGGAAGAAACTAATGTTGAACTAGATGAGGTTTTCTAATCAAACATGCTTTGAATCCAAGACTTCTAATGACTATTTAGGTGTAATAACAATATTGAAACAGATCTAGAATCATACCTTTGAATTCCTTGTTGATCTTGTTGTCTTGGAGCTTATAGAGTCACAATTGTCACTCCTCTAATGGCTTACAAACACCAATAGCAAGGAGGATGATTTGGAAGAGAGGAGAGGGGAGGAATTCGGCCAGAGTCTCTCTACTTTAGATGGTGTGTTGAATTCCCTTAGCCATAGGGTCTATTTATACTTGTAGACTCCTTAAGGGTTACAACTTAAACCCTAGTTGGATAACTTAGACTTTAAGTTAATCCATATCCTTTCCTTGATAACCCTATGGACGATTTTGGCTTATCCTAGCCTTAGAAATCGTCCAATCCTTTATCAATAAGGATTTACAGTCTAAAGTTTAACTATCAAGCAATTGACAGTTTATACCCTCTTATTTAATTAATATCTTTAAGTCACCAAATTAATTCCAATTAATTCTATGACTTATATTAATCAAATAACAATATATTGTTCTTTATATTATTCTCATAATATACTAATAATATTTACTCTCTCTTAATAAATCATCCTATCAAGTTGCTATGGTGAAGGCAACCCAAAAGGACCATGCACAACCGGGTCAAATACTTGCCTAATATAGTTGTAGCCTTAGACACTATTCCCACAGTCTCCCACTTGGATAAGTCTAGTAACTATATGCACAAGTATAATTCGGTTTGCAATTGTAGCTCTCAAAGATGTTGTCAAACTCTGATCTAATCAATCTTGTCCTTCAGATAAGGGATCGTACAGTCCTCTGTTAGTTATCATGCTAACAATACTATGGAATAGTTAGTCAAGCATTTGGTTTCTCGATTTCTGATTTATTTGACATAGAACTTAATCGAACACATCAATTCAGTTCTGACCGGGCCCGACACATTAGTCAAATCAAATCATCGAGCGGCCGAGATATCACTTTTTCCTTCTTAAGATAAAAGTTACAAATAAACTTCGACTTATATGCATTTACTTATTCATTAACTAACCATACACAACAATGAGTTTTATAACATCGAGTTACCAATGCGTTTTCGCATTATCAATGTACAATCAATTAACCAATAACAAACCATATATCTAGGTTTTAAGACTATATGATATTATCGTCTTGCGATCACCCTTTTATATCATATTCCATAAGGTGATTCTAGCAAGCGCGGGTTTGTTCCAATGCTCAAACCTAGTTCATAAGCACTCATGAACGTTGTAGCAATCTTTTGCTATGTCTAACACCATTTAGACACTCTACATACCTATTCATGACAATCTTCATTCATATCTACTTCTAACATATGAACGATTGTGGACTATTTGAATAATTCGATTATTCCTAATAAACTCAATTATTTTGGAAGTCAAAACATACAAAGTGAAACAATAGTTAAACAATTAACATAAGATAGTAACATTACTTATAAATAAAACTCCTTTATTTAATCATCAAATGTTAATTACATTTATCTATTACATGTTTCTAATACTATCTAATCTATGCTAACATCATTCTTCAGCCCAATGCTCCTAGCATGCTGCAAGTGCTTAACCCTACTCAGTCCCTTCGTAAGCGGATCTGCTGGGTTATCTTCTGATGATATCCTCTTAACTACGAGTTGTCCTTCTTCTACACGATGTCTAATAAAGTGATATTTTCTGTCGATATGTCTTGATCTACCATGATCCCTCGGTTCCTTGGTCAAGGCAACCGCTCCTTCGTTATCACAGAAAATCTCCATGGGCTCCTTTATAGCAGGTACAACTCCAAGATCACCGATGAAGTTCTTTAGCCATATTGCCTCCTTCGACGCTTCGCTTGCTGCAATGTACTCTGATTCGCACGTTGAATCAGCTACGGTTTCCTACTTGGAACTCTTCCATGTCACTGCTCCTCCAGTTAGGGTAAAGACCCAGCCCGACTGCGAACGGTAGTTGTCCCTGCCGGTTCGAAAACTGGCGTCACTATACCCTCGCACCTTCAAGTCATCACTCCCTCCAAGGACTAAGAACCATTCCTTCGTCCTCCGAAGGTACTTAAGGGTATTCTTCACCGCAACCCAATGGGCTTTGCCAGGGTTCCCTTGATATCTACTAACCATGCTCAAAGCAAAGGCTACATCAGGGCGAGTACAAGTCATAGCGTGCATAATTGAGCCAACTGCGGAAGCGTATGGTACTCGACTCATTTCCGCTATCTCAGCTTCGGTACTCGGACTTTGAGTCTTACTCAACTTGGCATTACTTTGTATCGGTAATTCTCCCTTTTTCGAGTTTTCCATACTAATACGTTTTAGTACCTTCTCTAAGTAAGTGTTCTGACTAAGTCCTATCAGTCTCTTACTTCTTTCTCTTACTATCCTTATTCCTAAAGTATAGGAAGCCTCTCCGAGGTCCTTCATAGCGAAGCACCTCCGAAGGTACTTAAGGGTATTCTTCACCGCAACCCAATGTGCTTTGCCAGGGTTCCCTTGATATCTGCTAACCATGCTCAAAGCGAAGGCTACATCAGGGCGAGTACAAGTCATAGCGTACATGATTGAGCCAACTGCGGAAGCGTATGGTACTCGGCTCATTTCTGCTATCTCAGCTTCGGTACTCGGACTTTGAGTCTTACTCAACTTGGCATTTCCTTGTATCGGTAGTTCTCCCTTCTTTGAGTTTTCCATACTAAAACGTTTTAGTACCTTCTCTAAGTAAGTATTCTGACTAAGTCCAATTAGTCTCTTACTTCTTTCTCTTACTATCCTTATTCCCAAAATATAAGAAGCCTCTCCGAGGTCCTTCATAGCGAAGCACTTCCCGAGCCAGGACTTAACCTCCTGCAGAGTCGGGATGTCGTTTCCTATGAGTAATATGTCATCGACATATAGAACGAGGAAGCTTACTACACTCCCACTGGGTTTGACATATACACAAGACTCATCTTCGCTTCGTACAAATCCAAACTCTTTGACTTTCTCATCGAAGCAAAGATTCCATCTGCGAGACCCTTGCTTAAGTCCATAAATGGACTTCTCAAGCTTACACACTCTATTCGGATGCTTCGGATCCACAAACCCCTCTGGCAGAGCCATGTAAACATCCTCAGCCAACTTTCCGTTAAGGAAAGCGGTCTTGAAATCCATTTGCCAAATCTCATAATCATGAAATGCGGCAATAGCTAGCATCACTCTGATAGATTTTATCTTCGCAACTGGTGAGAAGGTCTCTTCATAGTCAACTCCGGGAGTTTGAGTAAAGCCCTTCACAACTAGTCGCGCTTTAAACGTGTGTACCTTTCCATCCACGTCGGTCTTCTTCTTGAAGATCCATTTGCACCCAACGATCTTACTTCCAGGCACATTATCAACCAAATTCCAAACTTGGTTATCATACATGGATTGGATCTTGCTATCCATTGCCTCTTTCCATTTCGCAGACTCCAGGCCTGCCATGGCTTCCTTATAGCTATTAGGTTCATCAAGATTTATTAGTGTACTATCACTAATATGCGTGTCCCCTTCGGTAGTAATATGAAAACCATACAACTGGGGTTGAAACCTAACTCTTTCGAAACGTCTAAGAGGTAATGATATGTCAATCGGCTCAACCGGAGTTTCCTCCTCGGGTTGAGTGTCAGCGGTAGAGGTTCCTTCATCTATCGACTCTTGAATCTCTTCAAGATCAACTTGCCTCCCACTGTCTCCTTGGCCTATGAGTTCTCGTTCTCGGAAAACTCCTCTCCTCGCAACAAAGACAACATTGTCCTTCGGTCTATAGAAGAGATATCCAAAGGATTTCTGCGGGTAGCCGATGAAAATACATCGCTCACTACGAGGTTCGAGCTTGTCGTGCGTATCTCGTCTTACGAAAGCATCGCAACCCCAAACCTTGATGTGTGCTAACGAAGGAGCTTTCCCCGTCCACATCTCATGAGGTGTTTTGGCAACCTTCTTAGTAGGGACTCGGTTAAGGATATGGGCGGCAGTCTCTAAGGCATACCCCCAAAAAGAGATAGATAGCGAAGCACGACTCATCATAGAGCGAACCATGTCCAACAAGGTTCGATTACGCCTTTCTGCCACACCATTCAATTGGTGTCCTAGGTGGCGTCAATTGTGAAACTATTCCACACTCCTTGAGATACTCGTGGAATTCAAGACTTAGGTACTCTCCTCCTCGATCGGATCGAAGCATCTTGATCTTCCTGCCCAATTGATTCTCCATTTCATTCTTAAACTCTTTGAACTTTTCAAAAGTTTCTGACTTTTGCTTGATTAAGTAGATATACCCATATCTACTATAGTCATCGGTAAAAGTCACGTAGAAACGGTTTCCATCCTTTATGGTAGATCTAAACGGTCCACATACATCGGTATGTATGAGGTCCAATAGACCTTCACCCTTTCGCACGTACCAGCGAAGGGTGACTTAGTCATCTTTCCAAGTAAACAAGACTCGCATGTGCATCTTCCCTAAGGTCGAATGACTCCAACACTCCATTCTTTTGGAGTTGGGCTATGCGTTTCTTGTTGACATGTCCAAGAGGACAATGCTATAAGGATGCCTTATCCATACTATTGGAAGAATCCAAGTACAAAACATCATTTCCTAAGTTATCAACAATCATAACAGTTTCATAAATTTCATTACATGGTATAACTTCAAAGTAAAAGACACCATTTAGATAAGCTAAAATAGAACCATTCTCATTATTAAAAGAAAATCTAAAACCTTGTGTAAACAAACCATGAAAAGAAATGATGTTTCTAGCCATTTCTGGCGAATAGCAACAATTGTTCAAATCTAAAGATAAACTATTCCTAAGCACTAAAGAATACACTCCAATCTTGGTCACAGGCGACGATCTTCTGTTCCCCATGATTGGATTTATTCTTCCATGCTCCACGTCTCTACTTCTTCTTTGTCCCTGCACATTAGAACAAATGTGATAACCACAACCGGTATCAAGAACCCAAGAAGTATTGTGGGAATCATTAGATTTAATTGTATATATACCTGTGAAAGATGGCTTGATCTTTCCTTCCTTGATGGCTAGCAGGTACTCCGGGCAGCTTCTCTTCCAATGTCCTATCTTCTGGTAGTGGTGGCACTCTACCTCCTTCGGATTAGAGCAGGGATTAGCGGGATCAACTTTGGTCCCACTAGAAGAGGCACCATCTCGGGCTTTCACCTTGCGATGGTTCTTTGACGAAGACTTCCTCTTCTTTCCTTTTCCTTGTCCAATTTCCAAGACAGGAGCAGCGGGCGGATTGGGAATTGGTGCAACAGACTTGTCCTTGAAGTTGCTCTCAGCGACCCTCAAGAGACCTTGGAGTTTACTTAGGGTGACCTCTTTTTTGGTTATGTGATAGGTCATCCTAAATGGATTGTAGCTCGGAGGCAAAGAGTGAAGCACCATGTCGATCGCCAAGTCTTCCCCAAAGTCAACATTTAACTTGTGAAGGCGGTCGACATACCTTTGCATCTTTTGTAAGTGCACGGTAAGAGATTCTCCATGACCCATCTTAGCGGAAATCATGTTCGTGAAAATCTCATAACGCTCTTGTCTCGCGTTTTGATGGTATGTCTCCAATAAGTCTTGGTGCATTTCGTACGGATACATGTCCTCATAGGACTTTTTGAATTCGTTGTTCATAGTCGCCATCATGATGCAATGCACCTTCGTTGCATCACGCTCGTGAGTTTCGAAAGCGGTGATTTCGGCGGGAGTAGCAATTTCGGGGTTGATTTTCTCAAGCTTCTCATCGAGGACATACTCCTTATCCTCATATCGAGCAATCGTGTGAATGTATCTTATCCATTCGCTAAAGTTCCTTCCATCAAAGGTGACCTTTTGACAAAGGCTCATCAAAGTGAAAGAACTCGCAACAACATTGTTAGCGTTCGACATCTACAAATAAAAATTACAAAGATAGATTAGAATATGAATCCCTAATTATCACCCAATAAGAAGAATTAGGGCTAGGATCCAACAACAATATTTACACATTAGAAAAGGGATGTCGTAATCTAATATGCAAACAATTTGAAGGTAAGTGAATGACGATTCACTAATTCTCCACCATGAAAAACATAACTTTAAGTCCTAAATGTATTGAGAATTCCTAGGTTTAGATGAGATTCATTGAAACTTTTCAATGGCATGTTTAAATCTCGATATGCCCCTCTCTACTTTAGATGGTGTGTTGAATTCCCTCGGCCATAGGGTATATTTATACTTGTAGACTCCTTAAGGGTTACAGCTTAAACCCTAGTTGGATGACTTAGACTTTAAGTTAATCCATATCCTTTCCTTGATAACCCTATGGACGATTTTGGCTTATCCTAGCCTTAGAAATCGTCCAATCCTTTATCAATAAGGATTTACAGTCCAAAATTTAACTATCAAGCAATTGACAGTTTATACCCTCTTATTTAATTAATCTCTTTAAGTCACCAAATTAATTCCAATTAATTCTATGACTTATATTAATCAAATAACAATATATTATTCTTTATATTATTCTCATAATATACTAATAATATTTACTCTCTCTTAATAAATCATCCTATCAAGTTGTTATGGTGAAGGCAACCCAAACGGACCATGCACAACCGGGTCAAATACTTGCCTAATATAGTTGTAGCCTTAGACACTATTCCAACACAAAGATCATCCGCAAACTCAAATTATTGGGGAATTATCAGAAAAAGTGCTAACTCGCTCTCAAATCAAAGAGAAACAGGCTGCACTTTTTTCAAAAGTAGAATTCTGCATGTTCAATTCATTCGTTTCTAAAATTGAACCAAAGACTGTCAACTCAGCTCTTGATCATTCAGACTGGGTTCAAGCCATGCAGGATGAGTTTAATGAGTTTGAACGAAACAAGGTATGGCATCTTATTCCAACTCCTAAGGATGCTTCGGTTGTCGGTCTCAAATGGGTATTCAGAAACAAGATGGATGAAGAGGGAAATGTCATTCGTAACAAAGCGAGGCTGGTCGTCAAAGATATTGTCAGGAAGAGGGAATCAATTATGAAGAAACCTTCGCTCTCGTGGCAAGATTAGAATATATTCGTATCTTTCTTGCGTACGCTGCTCACAAGAACTTTGAAGTCTATCAATGGACGTCACATGTGCTTTCCTCAACGGTGAACTTGAAGAAACCGTATATGTTGAGCAACCGCCAGGCTTCGTGAACGAGAAGTATCCCGATCACTGTTATATTCTTGACAAAGCTGTATATGGTCTTAAACAAGCTCCCAGAGCATGGTATGAAACTCTCATTTGCTTCTTAAAAATGTATAAAATCAAACAATGTTTGGTTTACCCAACCTTCTTTCGTAAGCGAGAAGGTAACCACCTTATGATAGTCCAAATTTACATTGATGACATCATCTTTGGCTCCACGAATCCTAGCTTAACAGCTGAATTCAGAAAGTTAATGGAAACTAAATTTGAGATGAGCTCAATGGGTCCAATTAACTTTTTTCTTGGATTAAACATTAGACATGGACCCGAAGGCATTTTTATTAATCAGGAAGCATATACCAAGACTTTGCTAACCAAGTTTGTAATGATGGGAGACTCCAAAGTGAAAGTGCCTATGGATTTTGGTACTAAACTCACACCATCATTGGAGAAACCAGCAGCTGATGTAACATTTTATCGACAGATGATTGGATCTCTGATGTATCTCACAGCCAGTAGACCTGACATAATGTTTTCTGTTTGTTACTGTGCACGATTTCAAGCGAACCCAAGAGAACCTCATCTTCAAGCCGTGAAAAACATCTTTCGCTATCTGAAGCGAACCTCCTCTCTTGGCTTATGGTATCTAGCCAACTCAGGATTCTTCGTTCAAGCATTTTCAGATGCAGATCTAGGTGGTTGTGGATTGGATCGTAAAAGCACCACAGGAGGATGTCAGTTTCTTGATGGTAAATTAGTCTGTTAGCAATCGAAGAAACAAACTTGTGTTTCACTATCCACTGCACAAGCAGAATATATTGTTGCAGCATCCTGTACATCTCAGGTCGTATGGATACAAAGTCAACTCCGGGATTATGGGTTAAACATGAAGAAAATCCCACTATATTGTGACTCTGAAAGCGCAATTAGGATTTGTCACAACTCAGTGCAACACTCCAAGACCAAGAATATAGCACTGAGATATCACTTCATCAAGGATCACGTCGAAGATGGTAATGTAGAAATTCACTTTGTCAGAACGACTGATCAATTGGCAGACATATTCACGAAGGCCTTATCTGAAGCAAGCTTCAATAAGATTCTACAAGGCCTAGGAATGATGCAAGCCGAGTCTATACCGAAATTGCCTTCGCTCTCATAAAGGTAACAAGTGAAATAGAGCGAACCGAAATGAACCGAACGTTCGGTCTATTTCGGGTTCGGTCTATTTCAGTGAAGTTGGTCCATGAACCGAAATGAACCGAACGTTCAGTCTATTTCGGGTTCGGTCCTTCTGAACTCGTTCGTTTTTTTAAGGCATTTCAATTGTTCTCTTATGTACATCTTTTCTTTATTTTTTTTTCACTTATAAAATTCCAAAAATATTTTCTTTTTATAAAAAATTTTAAGAAATCCAAAAATATATTTTATTTTCGTTCAATTGACCAACTCTCACAAAATTCAAAAATACTTTTTTTTATTGGTTAAAAATGGCTCTCGATGGCAATGCTAAGGCAAGCCAATAATTTTCCTAGTTAGGAGTCCCTAGAAGCATGTTGTTGTATCTTGACTAAAGCCTCGACAGATTTTGAGTGAAGCCTTAATAACGTGATATATACCAATCGTGTTTTCCCAATCCAGGCTATCCGATTCACTCTAATCATAAGCTACCTTACTCTGCTCATATTGAGTTTTGAGTTTTCTGTTTGGTCCTTCTTTTCTTTAATGCAGAGGTACTTTCGCTTCTTATACCATCTCCATCATCTTTCTCCATTATAATTCATTTCATCAATTTAACCCCTGAGACTCTCAGTTTTAACCAATAAGGTTTATGGTTGTACCAAGTCTGTGTTCATGATCTTAGTTTCATGCTACTATGTACTAAGTGAAAACTAAAATTCAACACCACTAATGAATTAACGGTAAATTTAATAATTCAAGATCTTACTTGTCACCTTATGAAATCTCCTTTTTCTTTTGAGTGATCTTTATGAGTTTGCCTTTCACCAACGCTTCTCTAACCCTAAAAGATCTAGTTTTTTTTTTTTTTTTTTTGAAATTTCCTCTTTCCCTTGTCACTATAAAGTTTATCATACCTACTTGTTCACCAAATCACAATGATCTCACAAGTACTTCATTCAGTTTCGGTCTTATGTTAAGTATCAAAATTATGCATTGAAGTAAAAGCCACCCTCTTTAACCTTTAAAAGAAGCCTTTCAAAACTTCTCAAAAAGTTATTGATCGTTATCCCATGGGAAACCAAGCAAGCACTTTAATGTCTCTCTTGACATTGAAGGAAATGATTTCTGCCCAGAATCAATTGTTTTATGTCAGATTACGACATCACATATGATCCCCAAAATATCGTCTTATTTCCTTATCTTTTACACCCTATGCACGAAAGTTTTTAATTTTCCAAATTCTAGTTCTGATTCAGATTGATCATTAAAGCGCTACAGGCACAGAGATTCAAGCGTCAAAAGAAACGATTGGGATAAAGTGGATGCTGACTCAACAGCTATCCAAACGACTTGGTGATTTGAAAAAGTGAATTTTTATGAAAAGGCGTGAAAAAGGGAAATGTTTTTTCTCTCTCCTACGTCATCCTTGGCATGCCAACTGTAGACCCATCAACTCAGGCGCTATTTCTGAGATACTCCAAGATTTCAGCCGGATTTTTCTCTCTCCTCATTGTACCTATAAAAAGAATTGGAACGGTACACTCTCATCCTTTATCACTTCCAAAATTCTCTCAAAGAAACCTGGTGATTCTCTACAACTGTTCATTATCTTCTTCAAGCTACATCAATGGCAGACTCATCAGTTCACGATACTTCAGTTCGTCAACCTCTTCTCGCCATCAAACCCCAACAGAATCTGATCATCAATCTTACACCATTCATCTATGAGCCGTATATGCTGTATGTGGTTGAGTGTCTCAAATACTCACCACTCGTCGACGCACTGACTAAAGTTGAAGTTGTTCCCATGCCGTGCTTGTCTCTTGTCTACTCTACTGCTTTCTATGACAGGATTAATGAACGCATTCACTTTGAACTCCACAATGAGAAGACCTCCATCTCCAAGCATCGATTATGTTCCCTAATCGGTCTTTCTCAAGATTCATCTCTGGTAAACCCTGAATCCATTACAACTGGTCAATTGTTTTCCATGTTCTATCAGATGGGGTATACTGAAACCCTAACCACCATTACGAAGTTCAAGAAGTCCTGCCTTCTTCCTCAATGGAATGGCCTTTTTACGTTGTTGTTCAAGGTACTGTCTGAGCGAAGCGCCGGCTCCGATGGTGCAAGCAAATCCTTCATGACGGTACTGTATGGGTTGTACCATGGAATTGACCTAGATTATGGGTCCATCATCTGGCAGCAGTTGGTCCAAAGCCTGGTCTCTTTATCCAGGCATTCTGAAATATCATGTGGGCATTTTTGGTCTATCATCACCCAATGGGCAATGGATCGCCTTTGTATTCCAATAATGGCGGAATCCTTGCTCTCATCCATTGCTACCTTTCATATGACGAAAATCATTGTTACTGATCCATCGAAGTTTTCGTTTATTGGATCCATTCCTGAACCAATGCTCAGTCGTATTTCTGAGTCGAGTAATGTTCTACAACAATATAGGAAGCATCCATCTGCTGGCCCAAGAGAGCTTACAGAGGCAATGGTTCGGTCCATTGAAGAGGCTGACAAGCCAGCCAAGAGGGGCAAGAATCCTGAAACACAGAAGGGAGAACAGGTCACTAAGCAAACCAAGGGGAAAACCCCCAAGAAGCGAAAATCTGATAAAGCTGCCCCTTCTCAGGCTCAACCGAAAAAGCAAAAGATTCCCGCTCAGAGACTTATTCTGAAATCTTCAAGCGATTCAAAATATGTCCCTCCTAAGCACAAGAACGCTCCTCCATCGGAATCTGAGAGCGAAAGCTCAGAAGAAGAGGCTTCGGGCCGAGGTGATACTCCGCCTCGCTCCCCTACCCCAGAAATTCCAGTTCGCTCCAATCCCCCTTCACCTACACCTGCAACAATCCCAATTACCACCTCTCAACCATCCACTACAATTCCTATTCCCACTCCCATTTTCACAGATACCACCACTACCACACAAACTTGCTCTACTGTTGCTAATCCACCTACAACCAAACCTCCGGTTACAACCGAACCTCCACCTTCTTCCAAACCCTTATCTCCCACTCAATCTGCTGAAACAACCCCTATTCTGGGTGGTGAGGATTTGGAGTTTGAATCCACATACTTCAATCCTTATAGAGTGCAGAGCGATGATGATGACGATGAGTCTGTTACCAAACGTTATTTAAAGGCAGTAAACGAAAAGCTTGATAAGCTGCTTTCATCCTCTTCCTCTTCCTCTGGTGCCTATTCTGAAGCTGCCTTGAAGGTCTTGTTCTCCTCGGTTGTCACCGAACACATCACTACTCTATCTGATACAGCCAAGGAAATAGCGGCCTCCACTTCCCAATGTCAACAGGCCTCCCTTGCTGTTGATGCCTCTACCAAGGAATGCAAGGAAGCGACCGCAAAAGTCAATAAACTAGTCTCCGAAGCTCACATATTTTTAGATTCCTTGCAGGGTGCTGCTGCCAAAAACGCTAAAATGATCAACGCTTCGGTCGAGAACCTTCAACAGTCTCTTCAAGCTGAGCGCTCAAACCTCGAAGCAGCACGCCAAGCCATTCAACAAGCCAACGAGAAGCTCCATGCTAATGTCAACGATCGCTTAACTCAACTGGAAGCGGAGTTAACTGTGGAGAATCGAATTATGGATGAGCTAGACCGATGTACCTCCCAGCTTAAATTGCAAACTCACAAGCTGCGTACTGCTGAGGCTGAACTTAATGACCTCAAGTCAAAAAAGGGAAGTCATTAGGAGTTCTGCTGGAGATGTTCACTCCATCCTTCTTCACCTTATTGAGGCTCATGATCCGGTCATCACTATCACTGTCAGGCATCATTTGGCAGACAAGCTCAGACCAGCGTTGGATATTCTTAGCCGACTCGAAGGTGTTCCCGTTACCGGAGTCCAACCAAAACAAGGGGGAGAAAAAGTGACATCGTAACCTCCTCCTTCTGTATCAAAGCCATCCGCTGGACCATCTGCTGGACCGAAGGGTAATGAAGCTTCGGTCACCAACAAAGACAAAAAGAAGAAGAAAATCAGCGATGATGACACATACAATGAAGAAGATGTCTATGTCGAAAATACTGAGAATCCCTTCAAGAAGCAGCAAGCTGAGCTGGAGATGAAGCGAAAGGAGGCGGAGCTCCTAGAAAAGAAAAAATCTATGTTTCCTGTATGGACAAAAGATTCGCTTCAGAGATGTGTAATTGACGAGCCAACTGTTCTCTGGCTCGAGCCTATAATGTCCTTCGGCCTTGACAACTCCAAGGATGCACAGTTCGACATGCCAATCACTCAAAAGGCATTTATCTTCCACTGCTTCAACTCGACTATTGTTATTCCTTCTCCAGACCAGAAGGTAGATAGGGATCTTCTGGAGTTTTACTTGGAGTTTGCTCAACCCCAATACCTGACTTGGAGCTCAAAGAAGATAACTACAGTCAAGGTGATGAAGCCCTATTCAGCAGGGAAATTTATTGATGTCAAATTCAGGGTGACTCGAGGAACCGAAGGCTCAGTCTACCATTTTACCCTTGCTGATCTACCAAACCTCAACCCCCATGACTGGATACTCCTCAACAACATTCTTCTGTTGAATCCTCAGGAGTATCAGCGAATAATCGATCATGTCAAGCGTATGCTTTTTTACTACATACATGAGGTAGCGAAGATGGACCAGGAGATTGCCTCTACCATACACAAGAGACCAACGATAAAACCCATGGGCAGAGCTGGCAATGTCAATACCATGATCCAGGGAAAGATAGATTCAATGTATCACACGATTATGTTTCTCCGGGGCGAAGGTCAAAAATGTATGTTCGCTCTTGTTGATAAACACCTCTTCTCGACGTCTTGTCTTGAGCATATCTTGGAGATCATACGGAGGTGCGACCAGAACAGTGCTGCTGATAAGAAACTATTTGTTGACATGTTGAGGTGGTGCATTCGGTTCTGACAGACTCTTCTTGCCATTATTCCTAACCTGTTTAAAGTTATAAAGACAGTGAGGCCTGCTCAGAAGAAATAATCTCTCGCCTCATTTGACGCAAAGGGGGAGATTGTTGAGTCTATTGGGTTGCGTCATGGGCTCGGTCCATAGCCTAGTTTGAATGTCGGTATTCGGCCTGTCCAACCGTGCATAATTTTGTATTAGGGCTTAGTATATAAGTTGCATGCATGAAGACTTAGAGATTATCACTTTCATTGTTTTTATTTCATATTTACTGTAAACCCTAGCTCGCCTCTACAGCGGAAGTTCTTCATCGAGCTCTGCTGAGGCGTGAGTCGGTTTTGAATCATAAGCATAAGTCTGATTCTGTTTTGTGTTCTTTCTCATAATGATCTTAAACTGTTTGATTACTTTTATCGTACTTTTGAAAGATCTAATCGATCTAAGAGTTTTTGAACTCAACACACATAAACAAAAATATGTTCCTAGAAATATGTAAAATGTAAATATGGGTTATACACATTTCCCCATATTTACATTAACAGTCCCTAGAAATATGTGTGTATGTGTACTTTAGCCCTAGACTTTTATTTTTAAGCCACATGTTCCTACATCAACATTTGAGCATAAATTTCAAGTACTTACATGGCATATAAAGTAATAAAACTGGCTATATCAGGTGTGGATGACCAAAAAAACTGGTCAGCATCCACTTTACGCCTCTATTAAGCCAAAAAAATAACTTCGGGGACCTTTTAAACAAATTCGAAAAC
Organism: Lactuca serriola; assembly: GCF_051521515.1. Taxonomy (NCBI): domain Eukaryota; kingdom Viridiplantae; phylum Streptophyta; class Magnoliopsida; order Asterales; family Asteraceae; genus Lactuca; species Lactuca serriola. The sequence continues at coordinate 136,303,674 of NC_136408.1, forward strand.
ATTGTAACCAATAAGTGACATTAACCCTTACAAAAATTATCTATATTGTATATTACTTTGTATGCATATGGTCATTTCGATGGGTTTAATAGGTGGGCCGCCAAGGACTAAAAATGTGACCAAACGTGGTTTAGGGATGGAAAAGGTAAATGATGAAATTATTAGACCATATCCATGACAACATAAAGCATATGGTTTATTTTTATAGTCAACATAGAGCTAGTTGTATGAGTATTTAACAGTTGAGCAATCTAGTTAGAACACCCAATTGACAAACAGTGTGACCGATTTTTTTTTTGTGGGCTGAACAAGTAAAGTATGAAACTGTTGGACCAAATTTGTAAAAGATAAAACACAAGTATGTTTTTTTGTAATTTACTCAACAAATAATTAGTTGCAGTCACGAGGCCCTTTCTACACCAAAACACCCCCTTCAATAACTAGCAATGTATTTTCACTTCATTATTTGTGTTATGGTCTTCCACTTCCATTTCTTTCTGTTACATCACTATATTTTACATTATTTTCTTATTAAAGCATTATACTTTAAAAAATCTACCCAATAATAGCATCACATTTTCTACTTATTTTATTATTAGGACATAACACTTTGAAGAATCCATCCGATTATAAATGTGAAAATTGCTTTGTATCGGGATGATATTGCTACAATTAATAGGTTTTTAAAGTATACTGATGTAATATGCAGGAATGAAAGTAGGATGCTATTAGAAACAAATCAAATTTATGTTTCTTACATTTAGCCCTAATTAGTAAAGTGAACAATTTGAATTGTTTGAGACATAAACAAGATAAAAAATACACATACTTGACATTTTACGTTATGACACCTCTATTAACAATGTTTTTATCCACTGGAACCTTATTGGAAATCTCACGCCAAATAAGACAATTAATTCCAATGGATCTTCCTTTTGTTATCAACACCTCCCCAAAGGAACTTTCTCCTAATGCTCTCTTGCAAAGTCAATATCTATTACCCCTCAATTGTTCACTCTCTCACATGGAGATCAATTTGCACATCACGCAAAAGAAGATAGAAGCAATGGTACAATGCAAATTCCAGAAAAAAGATTGTGGTTCACTCAATATTTGTTTCTCAAAGAAAAAGAAAAGAAAGGGCATTTTCGTCATATTACAAGAAAGAGAAAATATGTCATGTGCTCCAAAGTCAACAAAACTATAACTCAATTTTGATGAGTCCATTTGATTGTCTCTGCATGGATTAGGACATCAACTACAATCCTTCTTTGTTTCCACATCTCACACTTAAATCAATGTTTTCTTTTTACAATTCACAAGGAATCAAGATGTATGTTTTTTATCTTTAAAAAAAACATAAATAAAAAAAGTTTATGTGTTTGTATGCAACTTGGAAAGTACAATGCTATAATGGAAAAAAATGAAAAAAAATAGTTTGTACTTTCATATTATTTTTTTTCATTTTTTTTCCATTAAAGCATTGTACTTTCCAAATTCCATACAAATACACAAACTTTTATTTTTTTTCATTTTTTTCTATTATAACATTGTACTTTCCAAATAAATACAAATACTAGGGGTGTGCGCGGTGCGGTTTGGTGCGGTTTAGAGTCAAAACCGGAAACCGCAAACCGTACCACAAATGTTCAAAACCGCATTATGCGGTGCGTTTTGATGCGGGTGGTTTATGTGGTTTGGTTGTGGTTTGTGCGGTTTAAGGAGTTGTTCAACATTAAATCTATCAAAAAACCAAAAAACTGACTCATTTAAAAAAATTGATTGCTTTCATTTTGTAAAAATAAATACAATTTTCAAGTTAAATCGTTTTCAATAAAATGTGATTCATACTACTATAGTTTTGTAAGTGTCATTGTTATTGCTTTATATTGCCGTTATAGTTGCTATATTCTAGTAAACTAAGAGATCTTGATCTAATAGTCATTTAATCTTACGTTATAGATATTTGGTTATTGTAAGAAATATATTTAAATACGTCGTTTCTAAATCGTGATTTGAAGTTATAACAAAGTAAAGAAAAAAACGTATATATATAACATGCGGTGCGGTGCGGTTTGAATCGCGGTTTTATAAATACAAACCGCAAACCACACCGCATAGTGCGGTTTGATAAAACGATGAACAACAAACCGCACCACAAAATTCTAAGCGCATTATGCGGTGCGGTTTGGTGCGGTGCAGACAGTTTGTGCGGTTTTTTGCACACCCCTAACAAATACACAAACTTTTATTTTTTTCATTTTTTCCATTATAGCATTATACTTTCCAAAAATATTGTAAAGTACAATGCTATAATAGGATAAAATATGATACTATAAATAAAAAAATATACCCAAAAGTACAATGCTCAAATCGAAAAAACAATATAATATTTAAAGTACAATGTTATTAAATAACAAAAATATTGTAAAGTAGAATGCTATAATAAGATAAAATATGTATTATAAAGTACAATGCTTAAATAGGGTAAACTATATAATGTTTAAAGGATAGTGCTATTATAGAAATGACAAAAAAATTCTTCCAAATTTTGTTCGTTTGCGTGTTTTCTTTGTAATCATCATGAGCCTAGAAATACCCGCTCGACATTGATTTATAAATTAATTTTGTGTTGTGCCCGTTTTGGGACTGCTTTTGAATACTTTTATCTCATTTAGGATGGAACATGTATTACATGATTGTTTGTTTAAGAAATATTCAGTTGTCATTTTCTCTTTGCTCCTCGGGTATACACACACACACACACACACACACACACACATATATATATATATATATATATATATATATATCGTTTATGTCGGTCATCGTCGATTCTTAGATATTGATGATCCATTAAGGATGAGTTTGAAATTATAGGGCAACCCGAGACAAGACCCGCTCCGAGACACTTTACTAATGATGACATACAAGAGCAACTAGTTCTTCTAATACTTCGTAAACCAGGTAAACATCCTAAGACTCTCAAGGAAAACATGGATCGGCAAGGATTCGAGTTGAATCGGTCAAAACATAGCATATTTTTTCGAGCTTGAGTATTGAACTTCTCTGCAGCTGAAGCACAACATAGATGTGATGTATTTGCGACGAGGCATTAGTGACGACCTTTTTGCAGCGACATGTCGCTGCTAATACCTTTAGCGGCAACTCCCGCCGCCGCTAATACCTTCGTTTCATGTAGCGAAAGCAACACTTTCCCAACCAAGAGTTCGAGAGGACATCTTCCTTAGGGATAAGATACAAACCTTACTGAACTTGACTAAGGGTTGACTCATCAGTTGCACCCTTACATAATATAAATTGAATCCTCTGAGTAACCTCAACTGCTTTCGATAAGCAAAGTAATAAACGTTCAAAAACTTTGGTTGAGAACTAAACTCGATGACCCCACACGTACTGAACAAACCCCTATGTAAATACTCTTTTCGATCTCTGAATCTACCCTACACAACAATGATTGCCCATTCTTGGCTCTAAATAACCAATCCCCACCGCGAGCTAACCATGACTTCTAAATCCGATTCACAACTCGACTGGTACAATGCTCCTTTATCAAAATTCCTAACACTTCGGAAAGGAACTACTAGCTGCAACAAGTTCCTTACCCATCAGCCTTCTGTTGTGAGAACAACATATACGTTCCCAAAGATGTGTACATAATGATAGCTTGCTCTGCACCCATGATCTGATCAAACCTTAAATTCTCCGCATCCATGGAGGACTTTGGCGGAACCCGAAGGAACAAAATAAGAAGCTTCCAGATCACGAACACTTTGATGATAAGCCACTTCTTTCCTAAATGCATCCATAAAATCTGAACGAAATCTAACAACCACGAACTTCAGAGTAATTACTGTGACCCATTATGATGAAACCATAAAAAACGGACCGTCCAATGATTCTCCAATATGAATACCAAGTTCTCCCCCACTTTGGGTTCGAACCATCATCGACTGATTTATGCAATACCAAAGCCTCATACCAGCTCAACAAGATATAGGCCAACATTAAATCCTAATATGCAAAATGGTATATGAAAACCCTCCACATAAAGACTAACAAAGAAAACCCTGAACCTTAGGTGAAAACCCTGAAAACCCTTTCTAACATTGTTGTCGCAATGTAAATGAAATCCATCAAAATACCCTTGGATTGACAAGGTACCTTATAAACCGAACTTATGCATAGAAACCTTGCAATTGGGGAATTTACTTACAACCTCATCCTTTTCTTGAAACTTCAAGAATCTCCCGACATACGCTTAACAAATAGTTCCAACAAGTTTAGAATATCTTTGAAACTCTCCTGTCCTTAGACAGGAATAATCTGGTGCCTCCACGGGTACACCCAACCTTCCAGATCCTGCAATACATATTACATCAGTGACACCGCCTTCTCCTTGTCTATCGAACCACCAGAAACCATCAAATCTATAACATCCATTCGTTGTGGCACAAAGATGATTTCTTGTGAACTAAACTTTGCCTCCTTAGAGAAGAATCGATAAGGATATCACCACCTCCTATCTCAACCATTAAATGACCCACATCTGATGTCTCTCCTCCCTTGAGCATGGACGACAGGAAAACACAGCCCTAATGTAGAAAATAACATCCCTTTCGATTGGCTGTCCACCCGGCCTTAAGCTACAATCCTCTACTAGATCATCATAGTGGCTTCCTTCTTGAGTTCCGCAACTCAAACTAACACTACTTCGAGTACAGTCCCTGAGACCTATGCATCGGCTAACTCATCCCGATCTGCACAATTCAGACCCAAACTGCCACAGACACCCAAGCCCAAATGAGTACCGATCTCATTTTGCATTGTCATAGCCGATAGGTTGACAGCGACGAGGATCACTGCAATTAATGCTAGTGTTATAGCATACTACCTACCCTACAATAGCTTCTTAGAAACATTTTCGACCCTTCTTGATCCCCGCATAGATCTTATGCTTTTAGTATTATGGAGCCCTACTACCTTCCATGCCTATTTATACGTGTCCCAAAAAGTGTCTTAAGTCCTTAAGTCGCTACACCAGACCACAATCAATCCCAAATACCCATACCGCCATAAATACACATTATCAATCATCCTAGATTTTATCCCTCTAGGATTCTTATCACGTATGATCATATACTAGAATGCTTTTCTAGAAATCCTACCACTGCCAGGTGTATCAGCTGTGACATCTCATAATTTAGGTCAAAGACTGTGAAAAGGTCTAGTTCATAGTAAATCTCTTTGTAATTTGACTCATTGAGTTTTGGTACATCTAATATAAAATAAATGAGTTCATTTCAACTATTATAAGATATCAGATGGTATCTTACTTCCAAATATGTAATCTAACAAACAAATCAAACAGCTCAAATTACAACCTTAGGAATGCATCTAAAAAATTGAAATCATGTATTAAACAGTTTTGAGAAAAACAAACACTCTAGTCTTGTAGTACATGTTTCCCTATTTCGTAAAGTATAAAAAACATCGAAAACGGAGTTCGTATGCAAAAGTATGACCATTTTAAGAATTCAAACGAGTATAATACTAATTTTCTTAAAACTACTAAAACTGTTTCTATCTGTTGAAGGACTCACACACCTCGGATGGAAATTCCGAAAGAATTTTGGACTCAGGCTATAGTCTAATATTTAATTTCATACTTGAAATATTTTTAATAAAAATATTTATTAAAGTAAAAAAATCAGACATTTTGAATCATTTAATCGTGAAACTTTTAACGCCATTTCACGGAGTTTTGTTAATCGAAATTGAATTATGTCCGATGATTATTTCCTCACTAAATACTGAAAGTACAATTCATATATTTATGTATCTTCTTAATACATTCCTATACCTTTTTTAATTTACCAAAAAACTATTCCAAATATGAATGTGTATATACGAGACTCATTAATGCACAAATTTTTCCTAAACCTCCAAATACATACATGTGTTTGTATATATTGCCAATTACTCTTTAATATCTAACAAAAAATATTGCTTGTACAACCAAAATCACGTTTAAATCTGCTCCAATAGGAGATCAGAACTTATATATTTGTAAATCAATTGTACATTGACAAAGCTTTTCCCAGACACACCACCTTCTTCTCTCTCACTCAAAAGGGATGATATCTCCATAGGAGATTGTATTTTTTGACCAAGAGGAGGAAATAACCCTCCTCCTTCTCCCTTCTCTTTCTTGAATCTCAACAAAGCCAAACACCCACTGATTTTTTCCTTCTTTCTCCTATCAAAAATCAAACCAAAACATACACCAAGGGGGTGTTTGGATAGGAAAAAAATAGGCTGCTTATTACTTATTGCTTAATCCCACCGCAATAAGCAAATTTAAGTGTTTGGATAGGAGTCTTTAAAAATTAGCTTATTGCGGTAGGAATAAGCTAAATAAGCTGATTTTAATGAGTAAGGGGGGAATGCTTATTGCTTATTGGTCATTTTACTCATATAAGTTGTCTTGGTTTCCAAACACTTAAAATGCATATTTCTTATTACTTATTCCCGCCACAATAAACTAATCCAAACACATTTTAAAAAGTGTTTATTCCCACCGCAATAAGCAAATAAGCAATAAGCTAATAAGCTAAAAACTATTTATCCAAACACCCCAAGTCCCATTGATTTCAGTCAAAAAAAGAAAAAGAAAACAAGAAAAAAGAAAAGAAAAGAAAAGAAGAATCGGAAGCAACGAAGGCAAACTGCCGAAGCAGCCCCATCTGCTCACCTATTAGCCACCATTGATCCACCTTTTGATATGGCTACTTGTCACACCCCAAAACCAGGAACGGCGGAAACGTTCTGGGGCGGAGGACGTCGTGTATAGTATCAACAACAATGTAAAGTAGTAAACAAGCAACAACATCATCCATTGCATTAATAATATAATTATTATACAAATGTGTTCTGTCAAATTTTGATAAACACTAAAGCATAAATCAAAATAAAAGATAAGTCTTGAACAAGCTCCATCTTCCTTTCTTCTTGCATTGGTACCTATCTATGATGACCTGAGGATACAAGTAATTTTGAAAGCGAGTATCAGTTTTGAAGCTGGTGAGATCATAAGTATTTTAGTGTCTTAATTTGTATATAAATACTTGTATGTATTTGAAATGTAAGTATTTGTATGTATACGAATTGTAAGTATTGAAAATGTATATGAACTGTAAGTTTTGAAAATGTATATGAAGCAACTGTAAACGTTTGAAAAACCCTAGAATCCCTATGATTCCTACTAGTATATGAAGGTGTCTTCTACCAAGACCTAACTATTCTGAATGTAGTCTTCTACCAAGACCTAACTGTTCGGAATGTATGTTCCTTGTAAGAGTATGTATTTTCCCAAGTATAACTATCATTATCCAAAAATATAGTTTCTACATTAATGTGCGTCGTGTGAATGTTCACGAAGTGAATGTAATGGGAAAATGAAATAGTACTATGGTGTAGTGCTGTAAGAACTACAACCGTACCTATTACCTTAAATCTAGGGTAATACTTCCAAGTACTGTAGTATTTAATATAAATAACTACATCGGTACTCAACTGCCTTATTTGAGGGATAAGGTATAATGTGATGTCTAGATCCCAGACTATACGCTCCCCTATCAAAGGGATTTTGGGACCTACCCACTACCCCTGCATGAATGCAAGCAGTGAGCATCCACATTACCGAATGATCATGTATACTCGATATAACTATCACAATTGCGGTGTGATTCATCAGTATAGTTAGATCCTGAACTGGTTCCGTGCTATAGCACCTAGTGACGTCTATTCTATGTATATGTAAGTGTACTCATGTAAGTGTGATCATGTAATTGTACTCAAGTAAGAGCGATCATGTAATAGTACAGTAGTGTATTGTAATGTTCTACGTGTGCTAGTTGTAATGTGTGTTCTCTCTATCTAGCAAGTATAGTAATGTAATCATGCTAGTATAGCTGTATATGTTCTCGTCCTAGTATAGTTGTATATGTAATGTGCTGAAAAGTTCTAGCAAGTATTGACTCATGAATGAACTGACTCATTGTATGATATCGCGTTCTAGCAATGGTTCTAGTATCTTCTTGAACTACCCATATGGTAGCTTTCTAGTAATCTAAGTGGTACGTGTAGACATGGATGTATACCCTTGCTACCCAAGGGTATAGGATGAACTTAAAGGACCTTTTATGACTATATATGTACACATGATATATAACTAATATTTAAACGACTTTCGGACGAATACCCAATGTCCCACCAGACCACATCTCAAGGCGCGAAAAGGAAATAGGGTGGATAGCCTTCCTAAGTCTTTTAAACATTTCTTATATAACTATACATATAGAGGCATGCAATTTATAATATAAAAGCATAAATAAGTTTTGTAAGACATTTGAAATATAAGTATTATTTTAAGAAAAGATCGACTTGATGTCAATCTATAAAACAATTTGAAGGCATAAGTTTAATAAAACAGTTTAAGTATAAGGAAACATTTGTTTGAAACACAGTTGTAAATAAGTTTGAAGGGAAATGTACGAAGTAAGCTGTACAGTGTAAAAAGGAGTTTAAAACATATAAAATGTTTATAAAAAGTCATTTGAAGGAAACTGTTTGGTAAAACGGCTAATGAGTAGCCAAATCATTTGAATGTTGTATATTAATCACATGTGATTGATGTAATAAGTAATATAATCCTACTTACTAATCACATGTGATTGACATAATAAGTAGCATGATTCTACTTGTATCCCCCCAATAAAACATTTAAAAAGAATTTAAAACATTAGTTAAGGGGTATGAACTCACCTGTAGTAGGTGATTGGAATGAACTGAACGGTATAGGATGGCTAGGTGTCAAGCGAGGACGTGTGAACACACTACGATCCTAATGAACATATAATCACACATATATGCACTCAATTAGACACAAATGACTAATTGATAATGTTTAAGACATCCTAGACATAATAAACACTTTTATATAAGTGTTTCAAGCCTTAAGGATTGCATCTAAGCTATTCTGGGACAGGGTATTTGTGTTTAGGGTTTCCAAAGGACCCTATGTGAGAGTTTACTCTCTATAAACCATCACACATGGAGTTTACGGTTGTAAACTCTTGAGTTTACGGCCGTAAACTCCCAAACATGTGTGTTTGGTGTGTTTTGAAGTCCCAAAGGCTTTCTAGAATTGTTCTAACTTAGTGGTTAAGTCCTTGGAAGGGTTTAGGGTCTAGAAGTACTCCAATTAGGAGTTTACGGCCTCAAGGCCATTCCCCTTAGAGTTTACGGCCGTAAACTCTAAGTAATGTGGGTTTTTGTAGCTTTCAAGCCTCTTGTACTTGTGAGATATGTTCTAGACTTTTATTCCTAGCATATGAAGGCATTATGCACACCTTAGTGCTCTTTTTAGGAGTTTACGGCCCAAGAACCATGTCTTGGCCGTAAAATCACTTGGTTAAGTGATTTTGATGTGGTTTGGTTCTTCATTTTTGTTGGAAACAATTCCATGAAGGGGTCTAGGGCTTTAGGTGTCTGGAAGACACCCTTTTGTCCATTTCAATGGAGTTTACGGCCTAAGCTTCTCTTGGGCCGTAAACTCACTTTTAGTTGTGTCATTTGATGTGTTTAAGACCTTGTTCTACTTGGGGAAATAGTCTAGATACAAGCCTTTAAGTCCTAGTGTCCTCAAAACACCATTTAGTGTTGGAATGTGGAGTTTACGGCCTAAGAGGGTTATGGGCCGTAAACTCCCAATTTTGGGTGGATTGTGGCTTGTTTTCTTGTCCCTAACACACTCCCATACATGTCCAAGGTAGTTTCTAAGCACGGGGGACAATCTAGGCTCGGTTTCGGGAGTTTACCGCTCAAGAACACCTTGGGAAGTAAACTCCTAAATCGGATGATTTAGCTATGTAATCTATGTTATGAACACATTTAAAGCTTTCTAACACTACTAGAAAGAGTTACTCACAATTTGGGATAAAAACCCGAAGATCCGTCAGAGAGAAAATGGCTTTTCTCTAGTTGGAAATGTGAATAATGAATGAATTTGGTTCAGAAAACTATTTATAGTCCTGAAATATTTGGGCAGAAAATATTTCTATTCTCGGAATGGATTCTAATGATCTAGGGTAATGGAATTTACAGTGTTGCACAAAATCCTAGTGCAACCACTCTCCGAATAACCCTTTTTGGTGTAAAACCCTGAAACTGCCAAACTTATATTCTAAGTCTGAATTTTTACCGTAACTGCTCTACTTCTATTGCATTGAAATGGTTTATTCAGAATGGAAATTTCGGGTTGTCACACTACTTCCGTTCATCTTCTTTTCCTTCGATCGGTCAAGGATCGAAGTCTATTTCCCCTTCGATTTATGTATTTGACTTCCACCCTCTTGCTTCGTAGAGCACCACCACAGAACCACCTTCCCTTCAAATTTCACCGTCGGATGCCGCCTCCGCTTCCCCCTGCCTCCCCCTTCGGCCTTGTTGTTGTTTCCCTTGGTCCTCTTTGCTGCCGACGACGAGTAGGAAACCACAAGGGTTCCCTAGAGATAGGCTGAGACACCCCCTTGCATCACTGATCAGCTACCACCGAGACATCACTCAGCGCCTCCGTGTTCCTTCGTATCTGATATTAATCGTTCCGTTCCATTCCCCTGATCGATCAATAGATGACGAAGGCAAATTAAAAGCCCTAATTTTTACTTAGTTTAGGTTATTAAACAAAACTAGTCCCTCCATGAGTTTATTTAACAAAATAAATCCCAAATCTTCAAACTTTAAATAAATATAAGCATTTCACCCCCTTCATTGGGAATTCTTAACCAAATCAGCCCAGATTTTCAAACATTAATTCCATCTGAACCATTTCAGTCCCTTTCTTGATTTATTTTAACCAAAATAGTCCTACCTTGGTTAATTAAATTACAAAGCAGCTCCTGATAGTTTAAACTCTTTACGGAACATTCCCGAAAATATTTCAAAGATTAAGAATTGTGGTTTGTGGTTTCTCACGTCAAGCTTCTCGAAATAAACCAATTCCGTACAAATCGAACTCACGTTTCAAGGTGAGTGGTTATGGTCTGTTTTTAATAATTTCAATTATTTTCGCGGGGGGGGGGGGGTGCATGTTCCTACATACTTTGCTTATGGTAGAAACAAGTATTCTGTTGTCTATGGAATCCAACATTATGTATGATTAACATGCATGAGCGGCTGTAGGGTTGGTGGAAGTTTTGTGAGTGAGTATGGGTTGGTGGAAGACCGATGGATTTCCAGTGTTGCAAAGTTACATGGGATGGAGATGGTTGTGAGCTGTATAAGTTTTGATGGTTGAGTTTTAAATAACGACATTGCCTAGATTCCAAGAGGTATTGTGAACCCTTTTATTGATGCATTGATTTAATGAATGGTCTGGATGAGTTATAAGGATTTACGTAAGGGGTTGTTTTCTACAGTTTTAGTCAAGGTGGATTTCAAGGACGAAATCCAGTTGACGTGGGGGAGAATTGTAACATCTGGTTTTGTGATGTTTGATTATTCGGAAAGATAGACTTTAATTTGATCAAGAGAAGGTCTCAGGTCTTAAGGGATGAAGTCTTGGACCAAAAAAGAATGAGTTTTGTGGGCTAAGATAGACTATAAGGGTTAGTTTTGGGCTCGAATTAGTTTAGGCTTATGTTGTTTTGGGCCTTGCTGGAACGTGCCCTTCACGACGCAACATAAGAGGTGTCATGGTGTGACTCCTTCTATGTGGACTTAGGCTTTATGCCTCCAGATTTGGGCCTATTTAATGGTATTAAACCTTGAGTATCGGTATTTGCAACCTCTATCACCTCCTTGACCACCTCTAATGAAACCCTAGCCTCTCTTGAAGCATTGAAGCTCATCCTCTATCCTAAACTCATTCTTGGTGTTGTTTGATGCTTTTCAACAAAGAAAAAAAGGAAGATTGATCTTGGAAGTGTTTCATCTAGAGTTTTCATCCTTCACATCATCTTTGGACCTTTGTAGGTTCAAAGCTTCAAGCTTTATGTCTTTTCTTCCATTGATCTATGATTTGTTCGGTTTTTGGTCAATTTTCATGAGTTTTAATTCTTTTGTGGCTTGTTCTATAGAGTTTGGAGATCTCTTAAGCTTTGGATTCATGTTTGGTTCCATATCTGATCAGATGGTGGAATAAAGATTGCATGCAAGAGCTCTCTTTTCTCCATACATGAAGATAAATGTGTCTTGGACACTTTTGGACTTATGATTTGATATCTAGCTTAATTAAGTCATTTTAATGGATAAAGTTGGAAACACTATCCATTAAAACCTTTGTGAGAATTAGATATGAAGTTTTGAGCTTTTGGACTTAAGGGATTAGACTCTTTAAAGAGAAGGTTGTTAAGCTTGTTATCATAACGTGACAACTTAGGGCTCCCGGCGTGAGATTTAGGAAAATCACGACTATTTTGTCAGTTTGTGTTTCTCGATGCAACACTGTGTATGGGCATGACACGGCCAACCGTTGACCATTGACTTTTTGACCAAATTGACGTTTGGTCTATCATATGTCAATCTATGAGATGTTGAGTTATAGACTGAGTTTTAGCCTTTGATTAGTTAGGCGGTTCGTGTAACTAATTCGTTGGACCTTGGGTAGTTGGATTGAGCTCTTGGATTTATGTAAGTTTTCTCAATGTATTACTTATGTCATAGTTGTATTCTTAGCTAGATTATTAGGGACTTGCTCGTTGCTTGTATATATACATGCTATGTTTGGCTAAAACAGGTCGTTGGCTTAAACAAGCGGTTATGGTTATGTATAATGTTCTATGATGTATGTAATATTTTTGGGGTAAATTGCTAAATTTTGGCTTACAATTATGGATTAAGCGTTTTTAGGTACTTCTAGTCAACGTGGGAAAGCGAAAGTGTGACTGTACACACACATTAACAATTTATGATTTAAGATTACACGACGTTTTATTTATAACTCTGATTTTGGATTTCGGTTTATGAAAAAAATGGTTTTATTGTGATTACAACTTTATGACATTGGACATTTACTTTTGTTTAAAAAAAATTATTGTGAAATTTGGGATGTTACAGTTAGCCTACAAAACAATAATTATTGTGTATACTATTCATAAAACATTGCAGATGAATATATATCATTAGTTATGGAAAAGAAAATAATAAAGAAATTCAAAAGAAGCTAAACCATGAATATAGGCATCATGGGTAAGGCAAAAACTACAAGGGCTTTTTGACATGAAAGTCCTTAAGTTTGTTAAAATTTTGTCGGTTTTGTATATGTGATGATTTCTTATTCGTTAATACCCAAAGTTTGCTAAGATTTTTTTTCCTATTTTATTGGCCCTTGTTACCTGTAATTGTAAGTTTCGAGGTGGATATGAAAATAAATTTGAAAAAATACCCTTAACTTGACAAATCTTTTATGCTTTTACCCTATATATGTTTTTTCCCGTATCATCCGTATTCATTCAGAAAAAATGCACTTATTGAGGATTTTTTTAACTAAACATCATATAAATATGTTTTTTGGAGTATAAAAATGCATTTTACACCTTTTTTTATATAAATATAAAGACATATTTTTAGAAATATTAATATATGTTTTAGAAGTATAAATATGTATTTTACGTAGCCAGAAATATTATAAATTAGAAGCGGGTTTATATGAAAAAAATGTAGTACTTATAAAAACCTAAAAATACATATTTGTACTTATGTACTTTTTAAAAATATAAAAATATAGATTTATACTTCCATAGAATTATAAATACATATTTATACTTCTAAAAAACATAAAATACATATCTATGCTTCTAAAAATGCATCTATATACTTCTAAAAATATAAACATACGTATTTATTCTTCTAAAAAGGAAAAAGTATTTATACTTTTAAGAAGCATATATGTAAAAATACGTATTTAGAAACAAAAATATGTATTTTTATGTTTTTTGAAATATAATTATATTTTTTAGTAGTTACAAATATATATTTATACCTTTTTAGAAGTATAAATATGTATTTATACTTCTTTACAAGTACAAATATGTATTTTACATTTTTAGAAGTATAAAAATATAAATTTGTATTTTTATGTAACAATACGTATTTATACTTTTTAAAAATTATTTAGAAAAAATTGCAAAAATGGTCCCTGTGGTTTGTCAATTTTTGTGGTTAAGGTCCAAAAAAAGTTTATCAAAAATGGTCCCTAATTGAAGGTTTTGTTGTGGTTTTGGTAACTTTTGGCAAATGATGAATTTACCCCTGGGATTATTTCTACAATTTTATCTTTTTACCAAATTACAAGGACCAATTATGCAATTTTTCTTTTTCATTTTTTTGAATTACTTTTTTCTTTTTAAATTTTTACTTATTGTATTATTATTTTTAATGAATTATTATATATTAATAAATATTATATTTAGTATATAATATTTATATATTAATAAATATTACTTTTTTTTATTATTAATTTTTTTAAATACGGTTTTTGAATTTCTTCTTTATCGCATTAATTCCTTTTTGTTCTATTATTGTTATTATTATTATTATTATTATTATTATTATTATTATTATTATATATATATATATATATATATATATATATATATATATTAAATAAATATTATTTTTAACATATATTATTATATTTATCTATTAGTAAGTGTTATTTTATTGAATTATTAAATTCATTTAATTAATTTTTTTATTTCGTTATTTGTTTTGATTGGATTATTATATATTAATAAATATTATTTTTAATATATTATATTTATATATTAATAAATATTACATTTTATATTATTAATTTTTTTAATTGATTTTTTTTTAATTTCTTCTTTATTGCATTAATTTTTTTTACCGGATTATTATATTTTAAACAAATATTATTTTTAGCAGATAATATTTATCTATTTGTAAGTGTTACTTTATTGGATTATTAATTTTATTTAATTATTTTTTTTTAATTTTTTTATTGCATTAGTTATTTTTATTGGATTGTTAATTTAAATTTATTATTTTTATTTATAATAAATAATATTTTTTAATTGTTTTGTATTTATTTTTTTAAATTTCTTTCTTTATTGTTTCAAATAAAAATACCAAAAAATCATACCTACCCGCATTCTCTAATTTATTTTAAATATTTGAAAGATAATATATTTTGGACAACACCACCACCATCACTCAGTTACAACATACCACTATGGGGTCGTCTCCAACCCTGTTACTATATATATATATATATATATATATATATATATATATATATATATATATATAAATATATAAGTTTAGTAATTATTCACGAAGTGAGATCATTGTGTGTATTTTAGTTTTTGTGTATTCACATATATCTAAATTTGTTATTTATTTCAATAAACTTATGATTTTAACATATATAATTTCCTTAAAAATATTTGTACATGAATTACCAAATTTGAGTATTTGCTACTCGGCGGTCAGCCGAACGAGTACCGAGTAACGAGTTCTACAACTTTGTCACCACCTAAAGCAACTATGGTGGTTTGAAAACCCTCGATCTAACATTGTCATCATCGATGGTGGTATCTGTAATGAATGGTCGGCTAGAGGAAGTATGTTTTCTGGGGTTTATTTCACATTGTGTGAGTAGTCAACTGGTGTAGATTCATCGAGAATAGCCGACTATAGTCGGTGATCGATGATTTCCAGCGAGATGATACGAGGACGCAAGGTGGTAAAGTGCAACGAATGGAGGAGCTGACTCGGAGTGTTTGATATTTTTATTTAAAACAGTAAAGAAAGAAATTAAAATAAAATAAAACAATTAAATAAATATTATTAATTATTAATAAAAACAATAAATTTAAATTAATAATCCAATAAAAAGAACTAATGCAATAAAAAAATTAAAAGAAATTAATTAAATAAAATTAATAATCAAATAAAGTAACACTAACTAACAGATAAATATTATATGCTAAAAATGATATTTGTTTAATATATAATAATCCAATAAAAAAGAATTAATCCAATAAAGAAAGAAATTAAAAAAATCTTTTAAAAAAATTAATAATAAAAAATGTAATATATATTAATATATAAATATAATATATTGAAAATAATATTTATTAATATATAATAATCCAATCAAAAGAATTAACGAAATAAAAAAATTAAAAAAATTAATTAATTGAGTTTAATAATCTAAAAAAGTAACACTTATTAAAAGATAAATATTATATTTTAAAAATAATATTTATTAATATATAATAAACCAATAAAAAAGAATTAATGCAATAAAGAAAAAATTCAAAAAAAAAAATTAAAAAGTAATACTTATTAATATATAAATAAAATATATTAAAAATAATATTTATTAATATATAATAATCCAATAACAAATAATACAACAAGAAAAAAGTAATTAAAATACTTAATATATAATAATTCAATAAAATGTAAAAGAACAATTGCATAATTGGTCCTTGTAGTTTGGTAAAAAGATAAAACTGCAGAAATAGTCTCAGGGATAAATCCGTCAGTTGCCAAAAATTAACAGCCATGCTGTTAAACTTAACGAAGTTGA
Source organism: Lactuca serriola (assembly GCF_051521515.1). Lineage (NCBI taxonomy): Eukaryota > Viridiplantae > Streptophyta > Magnoliopsida > Asterales > Asteraceae > Lactuca > Lactuca serriola. Next base: position 136,320,316 of record NC_136408.1, read on the forward strand.
GAACAAAACCGCAACAAAACCATCAAATAGGAACATTTTTTGCTAATAAACTTTTTTTTAGACCTTACCTACAGAAATTGACAAACCACAAGGACCATTTTTGCAATTTTTTCAATTATTTATATGATGTTTAAATAAACTTTTTTTTTTCTCAATGAATATATATAATATGAAGAAAAAAATAATTAAGATAAAATCATAAGGGTTTGTAAATTTAAATGTTATATTTTTAATTTGATTTTATGATAAATTGAAAACCCATTAATAGAGACAAGGATCACAAAAAAATAAATAAATAAATAAAAAATCGAAGACTAAGGAACAAAAATCATAAAAGAAGACAAAAACCTACAACATTTTGCAAATATTATCGTTGTTAAAGTCTCTGGCGTTGACTAGTCGTTTCCCTGTTGACTCAAATAATTTCTTAGAATATACCCAAGTTACCATTAAATTTCATGGAATTCTCCATATCTCCAGAAAATAATAAAAAGAGACCACCATCGATTCTCAAGGCAAAGGAGAACCACCCCCATCTTATCCTCTCTACCAGTCTCCCTTCCTTCCTCGTTGGCTCGTCATTTCCCTGCCGACAAACAAACCTCTGTAATTTTCAGTCGTCATCTTTCTCAGACTCGTCACTGCTTCTTCCTTCTCTATCATCGCTGCTTCAGGTCTGCTTGTCTTCATGTCGGTAGTTAACTATGAAGGGACATTCTTATAGTTTAGCTTCACATGTTAGATCATTTCATCTTATTAATCATAAATTACATCATAATCCTTTTTTATTTTCTTAACAGATGAATATTGGATTTTGTCTATTTCATTTACTGTTGCTCAATTAATTCTGGAGAGTTTGAAATTGAAACCATAGAAAGGTCATGGCTTGTTAGTTTCAAAAGCATATCATTTGGGTCAAGCCCATAAATGAAAGTCGAAATCCTTTAGATGTATGCTAATACTAGATCCAGTGATAGAGAATTTCAAAGTTGAAAGGATTTTTGTTGCTAATTTAGGGGATCTATGAATTTCCAAGTCAAGAAACGTACTCCTTTTTTGTTTAAATCTTTTAATTGTTTGTTGATATACAGTGCAAGCTTGAAATTTCCTCTGTGTATTGCAATTTCTCTTATGAGGGCTAACAGTGAATCTTATAGTTGTTTACATAATCGTATTTGGTGTTGATTTGTTTAAGTGAGCATCAAATGGATTTTATTTAGACAATAGCAGGCATGTTTATGTGAGTTAATCAAATCCAAAAGAAGGGTTAAAACACACACTCTATACTATATAGCTCCAAAATCTACTCAAAACTTGAAGTTTGGGAATAAAAAGTGGCATATTTATACATTTAGAGTTCATATGTGTTGTAATCTAATCACTTTAAAGTTTATTTTCGAAGAATTCAAGGATACTATTATCATTGAGTTTCAATTTGTTTGATGAGATTTAAGTTGCATATAGTAGATATTAATAGTTTCGTATTTATGTAGAGGCACTATGTACTAGATCCCTACATTGGAACACAAGGGAGGAAAGCCGGTGAAACCAACTTTCATAGCCGATAACGTGTGGAGGACTTTCAGAACTTACTAAGATACACCCTGTATATAAGGAGAAACTTTAAATAAATAAACAAAACTGTGGGAATTGTGAAGAGTCATCAACTCATTACTCATAATGGTTGTTCTATCTGAACTTCCAGAAGGATCTTCATCTTCTTCATCAACTCATGGCCATAGTTCACCAACTTGTGGCAGTAGTTCATCAACTGATGGCCAAAGATACGATGTATTTTTAAGTTTTAGTGGTGTTGACACTCGTCATAGTTTCACTGATCACCTTCATAAGGCCCTCATTCATGCCAATATCAATACCTTCTTGGATGATGAAGAGATTGAAACAGGGGAAGATTTGAAACCGGAGTTGGAGAGTGCAATTAAGGCATCTCGGGCTTCTATTATAGTGTTGTCTAAGAATTACGCTTCTTCAACATGGTGTCTCGATGAATTGGTGCTGATCCTTGAGCAGCGTATGACATCCAACCATATTGTCATCCCAATCTTCTATCATGTGGAGCCAACCCATGTCAGGAAGCAGCAAAGTAGCTTTGGAGATGCAATGGCTAAGCATAAACAAACAATGGAGGCAGAGACAAATGCAAATAAAAGAAGTCAATGGGCTCAAAAGATGGACCGGTGGAATAAAGCACTTACACAAGTTGCTGATTTAAAAGGGAATGATGTTTATGGAAGGTAACAGCTTCATATTTTCATACACCTTTGATTTTTTTAGTAAACACATGAAATGTCAATGCGGTCTTCTGCCTATGCTTTTCAATATCATCAAATAGGCATATATTTCATGTATTAGGATGATGAAAATGCAAAAAATCGAATCCAAGTATCCTGCTTTGTGATCTCATTAACTAATACAGATAGATAGATTAACCATTATGATAAATCTGACGTGTTTCTGTGCATTTAGTATTTTATTATAAGGTAGTTCTTTAAGATAACCTATTTTCAATTATTTTAATATGTTTTTTTAAACCAAATTTTGAATAGTTTGCTATGCATCTACTATCAATTATGTTAATATGTTCTTACGTATAACTAGTAGCGGACAACCTAAAACTGGCGTATTTGTTTTAGACACATGCAAAACCACATTAATAGTTAAGTTTGATGGTCTTGTAGAAACATAGTGAAGTTAGTTGGCCCATTAATGAAATTGTAACATTAATGAAACTGTAACATGTTTGTGGATTTGGCTTTATCATACATAAACATTCACGACCTTACACATTAGGTGCTAATCCTATATGGTGTTGATGTGAAGATGTTAATTAAAAATACAGCTATGATATAATTTTGATTTAGATCTTTGGATAAACTACATCTTCAAATCTAGTTTGTTAGTTTTGTGTATTGTGTTTTGTAACTCTTATTAAATCAAGTTTCAGGCTAGAGACGGAATTTATTGAAGAAATTGTGAAGGACATCCACCGTAGGTTACATGTACCCTCAAGGAGTGTTCGGCAACAACTTATTGGGATGGACTATTCCATTAAGTTCATAACTTCATGGTTGAAAGATGGATCCTCACATACGGCAGACATACTCACTATTACGGGAATCGGCGGGATCGGGAAGACATCTTTAGCCAAACATATCTATGACCTATATTGGAATGAATTCAGCACAAGCAGTTGTATTGAAGATATCAGTAGGAGATGTGATGGAAAGTTTAATGGGCTGCTTGATATACAAAAGCAACTTTGGGATGACATTTCAAAAAAAAGTTCAATTCAAGTTCATAATGTTTCAGCATACACCTCAAAGATAGAGAATGCATTAACCCTTAAAAAGGTCTTTATAGTTCTTGATGATATCAGTACTATTGATCAGTTGGATGCATTACTCGGAAACAAAGGTTTTCATCCCGGAAGCAAAATTATAATAACAACAAAGGAAAGATGGATAACACAGAGTTGTGCACTATTTAAAACAAATATTAAACCCAAGCATGTAGAACGCTTCCTTAAAGGCTTATGTAGGCCTGAATCATGCCAACTTTTGTGTTCCCATGCATTCATGTGCAACCATCCCAAGGCAGGTTATGAAGAGGTGTTAGAGAAGCTTGTGAAGTATTGCCAAGGACATCCATTGGCTCTCAAAGTTTTGGGCAAGTCGCTACATAATCGAGATGTAGCTTACTGGGAAGGGTGCATACAAGGGCTAAAAAAAGAAACAAATTCTTGTATAAATAATGTCTTGAGAATGAGCTTTGATTCTTTGCCATCTAACAATGATAAGGAATTGTTTAAGCATATTGCTTGTTTTTTTGTTGGAATAGATAGAGATGTTACCGAAACAATATTAGAGGCATGCAATATAAACACGAGATACGGAATCATTAATCTCATTGACAGATGCCTTCTTAGTATAGGACAGAATAATGAATTTAAGATGCATCAGTTGGTTCAAGAGATGGGAAGATTCGAAGTACTTCAAGAATCACTTGACAAGCCATGGAAGCGCAGTCGATTATGGTGTCATGAGGAGTCGTTCAAAGTATTAAAGAAAAAAAAGGTAAGAGCCTTTGTAACCCCGTATAGTTAGTAATGTGCATATTTAAAATATTTTGTATTGTCTAATTTTTGTTGGATTTTGGTTCTTCTTAGGGTAAGGGAAATATTCTAGGCCTTGCCTTGGACATGCGAATGGTTGAGAAAGAGAAGTCGGGTGCATCATTTGAGTTGAAAATAGATGCGTTGAGTAACATGGATAATCTGATGCTGCTACAACTCAATTATGTGCACATGAATGGTTCTTATGAAAACTTTCCGGAAGAATTAAGATGCTTATGCATGCATGGGTACCATTTAAATTCTATACCTTTAAATTTACCAATGGAGAATCTGGTTGCTCTTGACATGTCATATAGCAATATTGAATCATTTGTCTTTTGTGATAGTAATCCACAACGACATGAAAAGAGACAAAAGGTAACTTATCTTCCTTTGTTATTATTCCATGTTGATTTGGTGAAATTCACTATTACTCTAACTTATCCCTATTTCACAGTTAAGCGGATCATGCTTAAAACACAAAAGGGTACTTGGATCATTGAAGATTCTTAATTTAAGTTTCTGTAAACAACTTGGTAGTCTTGGTGACTTTGACCAACTCCCTGCTCTTGAGAGGTTAATAGTTAGAAATTGCATTAGTTTGCATGAGGTTTGTGAATCAATTGGGCAATGTGTTAAACTTGTCTTAATCGATCTGAGCTACTGCAACAAGCTTGAAAAAATTCAAAAAATCATAGGCATGTTAGAGAATGTTAAAATAATGTTCCTAGAGGGTTGTAATCTTGGGGAATCACAGATCAAGATTAGGGATATTGATTTACCAGAAAGGCTCAAGGCTAACGACATTGACGTAAATACAATAACCTCTTCCTCTGCCTTTGGGGGTGCTATACCAAGTGATTTGAAGTTCTCTGCATTTTCTTTACCTAGGTCTTTAGTAAGTTTGGTACTTGCAAATAATAATTTGTCCAATGAATCCTTTCCCATGGACTTCAGTTGCCTATCCATGCTAAAGCATTTATATTTAGACGGAAATCTTATCGATTCCATGCCCATTTGTGTGAGAACCCTTCCTAGGCTTGAGATACTTAGTATGGAGAATTGTATAAAATTAAAGTCGATCGAGCATCCTCCACATACACTAAGAGCGTTGTTCCTCAGTTCTCATAGGCCCTCTATAGAAAAATTGGTATTAAATCGAACAACATGCATAAACGAATTATCATATATCAATAGAGATTATGGACGTTGGACATATGAAATAGAAGGCGTGGTCAAAATCCAAGCAATGGTGGGTGTTGAGGAAGAGGTATTGCGTAGCTTGGGATGGACTAATTTAGACTTCCGTAACGACAGGCGTGTGAGAACTAATCTTCGGAGATCTGGAATCCAGGTTTTGTCTAGTTAAATGTTTTGTCTTTATGTGAATACGTTTAATATAATTATTACGGTGATTAATTAAGGTGGTTTGTATTTGGCAGACGATGCATTATGAATTTGGAATATTTAGCACAATGTACGAGGCAGAGGAGATGCCAAGTTGGTTTAGGCATAGAAGCGTGGGGCCATCAATATTATTTACCATCCCATCATCTCCAAACTGCCTTAGAGGAATCAACTTCTGCTCTGTGCAGACATTGCGAGTTCCAGATGAGGATTCAGGATTCCATCTTTCGCCAAAGATCACAATTAGTAATATAACAAAGAATCGCACATGGATATACCAACGTCGCTTGACCAGATCTAGTGTATGCCGAGAGTGTTGCGTGATGTTAAGTCATTGGATGTTTGGAATGAATGACATGGAAGGTGGTGACCAGGTTACTATTACTGTTACAGGGCCATATAATGAACTTATAAAGGAGTGTGGGGTGAGAGTCCTGTATGTTGATGATGATGATGGTGCGTTGGGTTATTACAAGTCATGGAATCACATCATTGGTGGAGATCTCTCTTGTTTTCAAACAACAACAGGAGAATACATACTAGACTACTGGGATTTTCAATTCCAGTTTATGAATTTTTTCATGGAACACTAAATTCATTAGAGAAGGCGCCAGCTATTAAGGTTGATGTCATTCTTAATAAATATTTTGTTGTCAGAGCCTTATGTATACAACCTGACCCATGACCAAACTTCATTAAATAGATGAACAATGACCTATTTATTTTAAATAAATGGATCATAGCCTGATTCGTCTAAATATGTACATCATATGACCCAAATCCACCCATTTATTATTGATTTTGTTTGCCCTCTAAGATGAGAGTTTATTTTTAATGTATCGATCCAGATGCACGATGGGTCGACCCAAGTATTGATCCTTCTAAATGGGTTGATCTGCTACATCAATTGGTTAAGTTTTTTGATATGTTGGGTCACATAATTATAATATACCAGGACCAATACAACTGCTTTGTCCAAATGGATGTATGTGAATAGTGATTAACACAACGCTTTTTTTTTTCTCTATATTTTCAACACAAAAGGAAGTGTGGTTCAGATATTTTTCGCAAAGGAAGCCTGACATAATTGGTCATGCACGTGAGGTATATTTTTATACCCAAACATTTCTCTCATCACATAAATAAAGGGAAAAAATAAATGACTTAGATTTTGTTCACATTTGGTCACTTTCAATTTTTTTTTTGACAACATTGACCATTAAACTCTCATTTTCTGTTCAAGTTATAGTAAGTTAATGCCCAATTGGCATATACTTGGCATCTACGTGGTGGCATTTGAGTTTAGCTGATACATGATATAAGGTATTTCTTCACCCTCTTGCTCTTTTGTGCCCTAGAATCACAAAATCGACATGTCTTCTTCTTCTTCTTCTTCATCTGCCAGTCAAAATCAAGAATTCCATATTGAAAATCCTTGGAAATGTGGGTTACCTTCTCGATTGAGGACATCACAGACTGATGACAACCCTGAAGAAAGTTCAAAGTGTGCCCTAACTCCATGGTAAATCAAGTTATGTTCTTTCTTTAACCCTTCTTTTTTATGTTCTTGCTTTAACCTTCATATTTTTTCAAGACTAAAAGGAAATGTTGCAATTTCTAGGAGTGGTCGATGAAGATTTTCAATATGACGATTCAAACATCAAGTTGAAGTCGAAGAATATGGGTGTAATGGAAGCTTATGAACTAATGCTGAAAATTTGCTACATCAGAGCATGAGATGAAGATGAACCATGAAATGGAGGCACCGAAATGGAAGGTGTCCACTCACAAAATAGTGCTCTTTGTGCTGTTTGTTATGTTTGTAGTTAATCTACTTTAGGTTAGGGATTAATGGCTTAGTGAAAGTTGGCTTAATGGGTTGATGTACTTTGGATGTAACTGAAAATGGCTTAATGAAAGATGGATGTTAGCTAACTGATTCTCAGTGACAGTTTTGGATGTTTTTTTGACATGGCTTAATGAATGATGGATGTTGGGTTACAGATTGTTAATGACAGACGAACATAAAACATATAAACACATATAGCCATGAACATACTAAATTAAAAAATTAAAGAACACCTTAATGTTAACAGACAAACTAGCATCACATAAATATCAATCGTTAGTACAAAGTAGCATGTGGATGCTTACAAAAGGTGTGTAAATGCAAAAGATGTTCACACATGTCTTGCATACTTCCAAACAGCATCTTTCCAAAAACATAAACAAAACACATATCCCACCTTTCTGGATGGAACAAAAAAACTATTTTGGTCCAATTCACATGAGTTTGTGTCCTAGAATGCAAGCCAAACATGGTACAATGTTGATGGGATATTCAAAATTAAAAAGTGAAATAATCAATGGAACAGGGGATAAATTAAGAGTAAATTAAAAAGTAATTAAAACGAAGACACAAAGAAGAGTAAATTAAAAAAATTACCGCCGTGGTTTATCATTTTTTATGGATATGGTCATTTTTATAGAATTAGCACTTTAGGAGTTGGGCCTCTAGTTAGCCAACCCAGAGACTCACAATTACCAAATGTCGTTTTGAGGACAGATTAGGAAACTAAACGAAGCTATTGGACCATATCCATAAAAAAGGACAAACCACAGAGATGTATGTCAACAAAGGATTAGTTAACAAAGTACTTTATGGATTTAATGATTAGATAGCCAGGGACTAAAAGAGTTACCAAACAGGTATGGAAAAGACAAAAAATGAAACTATTGGACCATATCCATAAAAAAATAAAGCACATGGATTTTCACCATAGGTCCCGACTTCACGACTTCTATAAATCCACATAAATTGGGAGGACACCCACTTCAAAAAGAACAACGCATCTTCATTATTTACGTGTTGTAGTATTATACATTAAATATTTTTTCTTCTAAGGCATGACACATTGAAAAATCTAATCAATAATAGCATTGTAGTTTCAACTTATTTTTGTTATAAGGACATAGTAGTTTGAAGAATTTATCCAATTATAACAGTGAAAATTGTCGTGTATTCGGTTGATATTGATATAAAAGAAAGGTTTTCACAGTACATTGCTGTAATACACAGGAATAAAAGTAGGATGCTATTACAAACATATCATTATAAACTGTTTCTTGCATTTACCCCTAATTGGTAAATTGAACAACTTAAATAATTTAAAAGATATAAACAAAGAGCAACAAGATAGAAATACACATACACAACATTTTACAATGCATGGTTTACTAAACATTAAATAACATCATATGCATTTAGACCTGACAATTCGTGTAATCGTGTCATGAAAACGTGTCAGCCACAAATTTGACACGATATGATTACACGATGAGAAATAAGCTTTATCTCAAATTTTAAGATGTGTTCGTGTCGTGTCGTGTCTCTCACATATTCGTGTCTTCGTGTCTGAAATTGCCAGGTCTATATGCATTTATGCCATATCAGCTAACGAGTCCTCAAAGACTCTTGCTTTCCGAAGGTTCATAAAATTAGCTGTTGCAGCAAAGTCACTGATAGGATAGAACTCCAACAAGAATGAAACTATCTCTTTGCTGATCATTTTAAGGAATGAGGTCTGTCAAAATTTGGAATCTACATAACTTTAAGATTATTGGGTTCATCAGTATCAGTAACAGGGTATGTAAAATTTGTTGTAGAATAATTTGTATCACAATAAAAGGGGTGCATCGAGTTGCAGGTATTGTTATTTTATTCCACTTACTAAAAGCATGGAAAGGGAATATTTGGTTTATAAATAGAATCCCATAAGAATATACTATATTTTTTTTATCAGCTGGAAACATATATAGCTCAGATAAACATCTCCCCTATCACCAGGATAGATGATACCATATGAACCAAATATAAGAAACAGCACAAGCATTTCATCAAATACCTTGACTACGTGATGTAAGATGACCACATTCACCCAAAAAACACAATGAAAGAAGGAAATTTTAGGAACATAATCAACATATAAATGTAAACTTTGATACAAAGTATAACATTCTAATGATTGAGAACTGAATAAAAAAAAACATCATGATAATAATAATGAAACAAACCAAAACAAAGACGACGTAACTTGAACGATTGCTATCAAGCTCTATTATATCTACTGACGGAATAAGAAATTGAGGATGATCATGGAACTACAGGATCTATATAACCATGAGAAACAAACAAGGATCGTTGGTTTGTAGATGTTAGTGTCTAATTTCCAATTTTCTTGAAAAATTGGAGGGGTGATTTTAAGAACGTCTTCGAACACCTCACATCATTTCTTATTCAAATTTTGATCCGGAATATCCAATAAAGATACCATAGAAAGACGATCCATTAGAAACAATAAATATACTTGAGGGCAGGGCGAGAAGAGGTGGAAATATGAAGCATTAGCCTTTGATCACTGTTATTACCGAAGTATACAATCAACAAATCTAATTGAAATAAAACAAACCAAACTCAAATATATATATATATATATATATATATATATATATATATATATATAGAGAGAGAGAGAGAGAGAGAGAAAGAGAGCTAGGTTCAAATGTTTTTAGCAACTATTATGTGCATGAATGCACCAATAGGAATTTAGGAAAAAATAAATAATTAAATAAATCTGTTAAGGGTATTATAGTAATCTTTGCTAGTTAATTATGGAAGATAATTAATATTTCTGATTTCACTCAAAAATCAAAGATAAATTTAGAGCATTAGCCCTAAATCGTACTCAATATCGTTTCTAATTCACCTCTTCTTCTTCTACAATCGATCGCCAGCTCCACTGTCTCTTCTCATGATCAAGTTAATCGATTACCCTCATCAATTACCCTCTTGATTGTTACCGCTGTGTGATCGGTTGTCGTTTTCAGATTTAACGGAAGGAAACCCTAACTCTCCCTGCTTTGCGATTTTTCGATTCACTAGCCAGGTAATTATTTTATAGTTTCTAGGGTTGTAATTTCCTTCGTCATCTATAATTATAAGATATTTTTTTAATTAATTTATTGCCTTCTCATTCACTATTGTCATCCATTGGAGAATTAATCCAAAACGATAAAGGATCGACTAATATTTGTTTAAATGGCGTCGAAACATTTTTGAGTGAAGGTTTATTTCCATTCTTAAAAGTTTGTGGCCTCATTGTAGATTATTTCTTCACTGTATGCTTAGTATCTATATACATGTGGCTATATCTACGATATGCACCTTTTTTCCTTCTTCTGAACACATATTTATTACATTAAATTAATCCTTTAATAAAGCATTGATTTGATCCTTAATCAACTTTAACTTTGTTTTTACATATACTATGAGTAATTAAACCCTATGACTTTTGATGTTTTGTTTCTTTGGTTTTTTACAATTAACATATTTGTGATCGATATTGTGTGTTTGATTGTTTTGATTCATTCGTCTTTAGTATAGAATAATATGAATTTATTCTTAATTTAACTACTTTTTGTTGTTGTAGACGATTTCATTTTCACTGATTAAGTTAAATTTTTTTATTCCATGTGAGTTAATTAAAGGGGTATGTGTGTAAGTGTGTTCACAATTTCTAAGTCTACAGAATTGTGAATTGATTTTTAGCATAATTTTTTGTTTTTCTTAGCATCTTCTTCAATTTACTGTTTATATATCTTCATTAAATTTTTTTGTTTAATGGATTATGAAACTAATTTTGATTATAACAAGTTTCTCACAGAATGTTATCATCATATAGTAAGATTTGAAGGTAATTATTTTTATAGAATGAGCCATTCCGACAGAATATACTGAAAAGTTATACTAATTTAAAGTTGATTATGTTATTTTTCACTTTGATATTTTTCCAATAGAATGCATACGGTAACTGAATCTTGAATTCAAATTCTATCGGAATGGAATCAAGAATTCCAATTCTGTTGGAATGAAATATGTATATTTTTTATAGTTTTTATTCTCTTAGAAACCGAACACAGGAGGTATACCCTCCCGTGTAACCATTCACTTTGCAAACTTTATTAATTAATATAAACCCTCATCTATGAACTTTTCATCCAATTGCTTTTTGATTTTGATTTTGAATCACGAATTCGAATTCTGTTGGAATAGAATATGGATTAATTGATTTATTCTATTTAATGCACTAAAATTTTTAATATTTTGAAAGTTGATTATGTTTTCCTTGTGAATTTAGGTTTTGAAAATGTTGCCATTAATGTGGAAAATGAAGAAAACATGGAGAACGATATTTGTATTCTAACAGAATGTATTCTATCAGAATTTATAAATTGTTTCTTAGCAATAATATTCTTTCGGAATATTATTATTAGTCATAATTTTTTTAGAATGATTGTAATAATTGTTTATAGTCTTTTCTTTACCGATGAATGTAAATAGTGATTCTTAAAGAATAAAATCTTTATTCTTTAGAAAATGTTATTCTTGATAATATCTTGTATAATTCTTTAAACATGTTTAATATAAAAAGTATATTAAATGAAATAATATTCTGCAAGAATTAAACCGTAATATGTTTATTAGTTTATTGTTGACTTTTTTGTCATTCTGACAGAATAAAATCGGTTATTATTAAAAGTCATATTAAAATTTGAATTAGAATTAATTTAAAAAATTCTTATTAAAAGTAATATTAAAATTTGAATTAGAATTAATTTAAAAAATTCTGATTTTTTAAAAATAAGGGAATTAATGATCCTTTAAAATCCGAAAATTTCCTTTTTTAAAATAGGTTAATTGACCAAAATACCCTTTTGCTGAAATTTGTATGATTATAGGATACATGCTACCCTATTGTAATATTATAGACTCTCATATCATGATTGTTGATTCTATACATCCGGTGGTCCAGATCTGTGCATTCTGCCACACAATAGTTACTAGAAACAATATAACCTAACTGTGACAACCCAAGTTGTTCCGTTACATTTCCCCGTTACCGTTAACGGAATATTCCAGTTTATAAAAGTTCCGATAATTAGAGGTCGTCAATTTAATAAACATTTCATTTGTTTATATTTAATATGCCATTAAGTCGTGATAAAAGGAAATAAAAATAAATAACACACAGTTCCATTTAATTGGAAAAAGTTAGTTTTATTATTACGACCACTAAATCGGGTGCGACCAAAAGCCCCGTCTAACGGCAGTATCGGGTAGAATTCCACTGAGCCCCGACTTGAACCCCTATATAAAGGTGAGTGGAGTCCATTGGAGACTTTTTACACTCCCTAAACACACACACACACTCTCTTTCTATACTCTCTCACTAGACCCGTTTTCGACCCAAATCCGCAACCAAACGCTTCCAAATCGTCAGTCCACTTACCCTAGCTTATTCTAAACATTATGATTCGTGTTTATAGCTTAGAAATCGGACTTGAAAGCTGTGAAAGAGGAGTTTACGTCCTAAGCTCCTCCTTAGGCCGTAAACACCATAAATGAGGCCAAAATGACCCCAAAATGTCCCTAAAGGCTTGGAAATAAATTAGGGATTTAGCCTAGGAGTGTTTAAGCATTAAAACACATGGTTTTAGGGGGTAAAAGAGAGTTTACGGCCCAGGCATATGCCGAGGCCGTAAACACCTCTTAAACATGTCAAAAAGCCCCAAAACACTCCCAAACCACCCTTGGACTTAATACATAAATTAGGGGCTTATCATTTCGGGTTAAACCATTTAAACACAATGAAATGAAGGGGAAAAAGGAGTTTATGGCCCAGGTATGTACCAAGGCCGTAAACACCCCTAAACATGCCCAAATGATAGTTTTAATTCCCCCAAATGGCCTCACACTTCATTATAAATTACTAGGAAGGTATTAGGGGCTTGAAACTTCACTAAACTCAAGGGATGAGAGTTTACGGTTGTAAACTCCCTTAGGAGTTGTCCCTGGGCCGTAAACTCCATTATGATGCCCTTAAAGACCTTAAACTCACTCATGCCTTTTGGAATTGGACCTAGAAAAATCCCACTATCAAGATGGAAGCCTTAGAACACACTAGAACCCATCACCATGAGTTTACGGCCGTAAACTCATGGTGAGTAGTCCCTGGGCCGTAAACATGGTATTGAGAGTTTACTCTCGTGGAGTAAACTCCATTCCTAAGCCATACACACCTTTAGACGCTACCCGGGACACCCAAACACTTATCCAAAGTGTTTTCTGCTCCTTTGAGTGCGTATATTTGTTTAATTAGTATTAAATACACTAATTGTATGTGAACATATGTTATCATATGTTAAATAGGTCATTGAGTGTGTTCAAGTCCTTACGTGACACCGAACGCCCAAACGGCACCTTCGTCGGACCTACTTATACCAGGTGAGTTCATACCCCTGAATGAACCTTTTAAATGTTTTTACATGTTTTATAGGGGGGAATGCAAGTTAAACATGCCAATTATCATATCAATCACATGTGATTGATAACCCGCATGCACAAGATTTTACCACACTGTACACTGTTTTACCGAGTAGGATACTATAATGGTTTTCAAAAAGGTTTTCATTTGTTTCAAAACTCTTACTTATACGGTTTTATTTAAATTCATTTTAAAACTGGTTTATAAAGGTTCCAAAGATTTCTAAAGGTTTTCACACTTATTTAACCAAAGAATACCAAATGTGATTTTCCCTGCGTATAAAGGTTTTTCCAAAGGTTTTCATCAAAGTTCCCTTCTCACGACGTATACTTTTACTTGTTAGTTACTGCTGCTTCGCTTTCGTTCATTTTAAACTCCTACATGATAATGCATTCATTTCGTGATACGCTTATACCTGTTGTTGTCTCTATTTCGCTTATACTTGTAGTCGCTTATACCTAATAGACACTTTTACTTCACCAGTTGTCGTTTCCACTTCGTGATACACTTATACTTGATACACTTATAATTCACAATTCGGTTATTCCACATTGTATGATTTCACACCACGGTGATACGTTTCCACTTAATACACACCCAGTCGTAGTTAGATGTATGTTTGTGCTTGTATAGATGCATATAAATAATGATTGAAGGACTTAGGAAGGTTCGTCCGCCCTATTTCCTTTTCTTCGTTGAGATGTGGTCTGGTGGGATCGGATGGCCATCCGAAGGTTGTTTGATTCATTAGTTATATATTATGTATATGAGTATGGACGTACAGGAATGCTCTAGTCAGTTCAGTTAAGAGTCTCTACCTCTAGTTCAACACTTACATTAGAAACACATTACCCACTATTTGGAAGTCTCTACCCACTATTTGGGATGCATCTTCAGGACACGGCCTTCTCCGTCGTCTAGTTGGTAACCAGAGTCTCCTGTAGGGAGAGCGGACATTGTGTGTATAGATCTATACGGGATTGACACCCCCGCACCCTGACTGCTAGCTACAGTCCACGGCCTACCAAGCCAAGGGGTGGAAAATGTTATATTTTAGACGCTTGTAGGGCATCTGGTACTCTAGTCAGTATGGTTACGAGTATCCCGGGTTACCTTATAATTCATTGGCCTTAAGGTAACGGTATTTCACCAGCAATTTACATTGTATGCTGGTAACTCCTTTTCAGAGTCACACTGTTTTGACCTTGCAAGTCGTATCTTTCATTTGATACTAGCTGCGGTCTATATTCTCTGTTTTTGACCTTGCGAGATGTATCTTTCATTTGATACTGCATGCGGTCTATATTCACTGTTTTGACCTTACAAGACGTATCTTTCATTTGATATTGTCTGGGGTCTGTATTCACTGTTTTGACCTTACAAGACGTATCTATCATTTGATACTGTCTGGGGTCTGTATTCTCTGTTTTAGACCTTACCAGCTGTACCTTTCATTTGGTGCCTTCTGGGGTCTATGTCTCCATTTGTTAGACTTAACCAGGCGTGTCGTTTGTTTGATACTTTCCTGGAGTCTATGAGTCCTTTGCCTTAGTCAGCAGTCCTCACTGTTGAGGCATATGTATTTCCCTGACATCTCTTGCTTTCTTTAATAATCAAATTCAGTATTTTGATAATGATAGCAATTTAGGGAAAACTACTTTTTACCACATAACACTGACCAGTCTTGGTAGAAGGCTGCTTTTATTAAAGAAAATATAGGATTTTCTGGAAAGAACTCTAATACACTGTAAACACTTAAACTACTACTTATTAAAGTTATTTGAATGAAATGTCACTAAATACTTATGAACTCACCAGCATTTGTAAAAATTTTGATACTCGCTTTTCAAATAACTTGTATTCTCAGGTCAGCATTAGACAGGTACATCCTCAGAGCTGTTGATGAAGATGGCTTAGTACCTTGCTGTACTTATTATTACTTACTTGTAATACTTTGTCATATTGAAACGTAAACCTTGTAAAACTATTACTATTTGTTGAGATTAAGATGTTGCGTCTTGGGCCCTTTTTGTATTATAATCGGGTTGGGCTTGTCAATCCGTGTTTATCTAGATTAGTTTCCTTTTATTTAGATAAACTGTTAGGGTTTCATTATAAATATATGCATGCATGTATGTGTATAAAATATATAGTCGATTACGTTGATTTTTGTAACCCTAATATACCTCTACATTTGAAGTTCTTTATCGAGCTCTTCTGGGGTATTTTGCATTAATCATTCGACATATTCAGTACAATACTTGTGTTCTTTATTACGTTCTTACTTATACTTTGCATTAGAATCATACGATCCTGAAAGAACTTTGTTCTAACAATTGGTATCAGAGCAGGAGATTGTGTAATCAATACACTCTTCTTCTGTATTCTCAAATATTTAGGGTTTCCGCTTTTATCGAAGCCGTCGTCTTCTTAACGACGACTACTAGGTTTTTTATAAAACCCTAATCTCAAGTTTATAGGTAAGATTCTTGCAGCTCACCATGTCTCACGACGATATGCATACAAACCCAATTAATATCTCAAACAACATCGGCTCAACAACTAGAGTTCCCATACTCTATACTCAAGACTACGAGGTATGGGCTCATCACTTTGAAGATTACATGATTGGATCTGAGGATAATGGTTATCTCATCTGGGAAGCTATACTTCTTGGACCGTTTGTGCACTCAGAGACAAACACAATCGTCAAGACACATAAGGATTACAACAAGTTGGTGACAGATGTTCAGAAGATGCCACAGGATGATAAGGATAAGCTCCTGTGCAATGTTAAAGCCATGCGAATGATAAGATTCACCCTACAATCTGACACCTTTCAGCTTGTAGGCTCATGCACAACTGCTAAGGAGATATGAGATAGGTTGAAGGAACTCTACTCCACCGATGAAGATCTGGAACACTCCATTCAAACTCTGTTGCTGTCAGAATTCGGAGTTTTTGAACAGAAACCTGAAGAGAAACTAATTCAGACCTTTGATCGGTTCAACCATCTTCTAAGTAAGATGATCAAGCACGGAATTGAGAGGAAGCTGATAAAACAGAAAGTTACATTCATGAACGCTCTCAGACCAGAATGGATGGCTGTAGTCTCCACTGTGAAGGCGCATGAACAATTCAAATCCTACTCGCTGGCAAAACTGGTTGGCATACTGAAATCACATGAAAGTGTTGTAACCAAGGAGACGAAAGCGGTCTCTGGCATGGGATCTCTGGCTCTTTTCTCTAAAGGAAAAAGCATTGCTGAGGAAGAAGAAGATTCAGACATGTCGGAATGTGATCTTACGAGTGAGGAGTACGCTCTAATGATAACAAATCCAAAGAAATTTGCAAGAAGAAAATTTCCCACCAATAAGAACCGAAATTGGCAGGGGAGTTATAGCTCAGAGAAAGCAAAAGAGGAACCGAAAGTCTCTTCTCAAAAGGTGGAAGAGAAAAAGGAAAACAAACTTGCAGGAGACTCTGGATTCGACTGCAACTACTGTCATGGCAAGAACCACTTTGCCAAAGACTGCATGTTGAGAAAGATGGCTGAGAAGAGAGAGGATGAAGACGATGAAGCATATCACATGCGTAAGCTCGACGAAGCCAAGAAGAAAAAGGCTTCCAACAGCTCAATGAATGCACTTATTGTACAAGAAAATGCAGGTGAAGATGAGTTCGGTGGTGTGGAAGTCTGGTCAACAGACTCTGAAGATGAAGAGGTTAGAAGGCCCACTCATAGGAAAGCGCTTCTGGCAAAGAATTCAGGTTCTGGGGGAAAATGCTTTGTTGTCACAGCTGCTTCATCAACCGAAAGTGCAGACACAGAACCGAATATGACTTAGAACAAGTGCTTTGCAGCTAAACCTGTGATTGAGAAGATCAACGACTGCGATCGATTGATCAAAAAGGTACATTCTATCCTTGAAACTCTTAAAATATCTAAAACTGAATATCTAGAAGAATTAAATGAACTAAACTTTAAATTCTCCAACCTAAGTAGTAGCCTCATGCAAACCCGCCTGGCAAACTCTAATCTGACTGATCAACTCGGCAGGGCATCATCAAAAAGTGAGGAGAGGAGAATTTGGATTGAGTAGAAGGAAGCAGAATTAGTTAGGGCTAAGGATGAAAGTATTTATTTACAAAGAGACAATTTAAGATTGTTAAAACAAAGAAATGTTTTCTGTTTAATTGCTAAGCGTCTTTATACTAATATTGCTCAGTTACATCTTAATTGCAAAATTGGAAAGAAAATACATAAAATGATTTTACCTTTTCTTGAATTTAAGGAAGATGATGTTATAGCAGAATGTGAATCAGAAGTATCCTCTGATGAAACTTCCATGTCATATAGGTTAGGTTTAGATAAGATAGAATCCTTCATCGACTCTAAGGAACATAAAAGCATGTTAAAAGATATCTTAGATGAAAATGATAGGCTAAAAATTAAGACCGAAACTATACAAACATTTGATGAATCAAATGCCAAAATTGTCAAGAATAATAAAATAAATGTAGATAATTCTTCTGAATTTGAAACCGAGAGTGAAATGAGTGAGATTTCAGTAGAGGATGTCGTTGAATGTTCTAAGTTTGTGAATAATGAAACCAAGAGAGAAAAACCTCTAATTTCAGAAAATTCAGTTGAGTTTGTGCGGTTGTCAAAGGAATAGAAACCGAAACTCAAAGAAAAGGTTGTTGTCTATCAGAAGGTACAGACTGTGCCAAACCAAGTTTATGTTGTTACTGGAGTCACTCAAAGACAAACAGCGGAATTAAAGATAATAGCTGATGAAGATAACGCTGATGGATGCGAAGACTACTTCTGGTCAGCTCCAACTGACAATGCAGATGAGACTGTAGTTCTGTCTGAGAAAACCACATGGAGAGTCAAAGGAAGATACATACCAGAACCCATCAACAAACCATCTAGTTTTGATATTCCCAGCACAAGCAGAACTAAAGAAATTCCGGAAGAACCTTTGATGAAACCTGATGTTCCAATCGAGAAGAAAGAGTCAAAAAGTCTACTCAAGAAACAGACGGCACGGGAAGATCAAAATAAGGAAAGCACCGAAACAAGATTGGAAGATAAGACAACTGCAACTCAGGCAGAGAAACCAAAGGCCAGGTTCAATATTCACAAGACTCAGAAGGAGCTTGCTGAACAGAAAAGACTTAGAAATCAAATATATGCCTCGAATCTGAATGAACGAAAAAGGCACTGGAATTCTCAAAATCTTAACTATCATCCTCATAGGAAGGAACCCATGGACAAAGGAAAGGAAAAGTCAAAGGAAAATTTCAGTCCTAACTCCTATTATTCTAAATCCCAAAACCGAAAGTCAAGTCTCGGTTCTAGACCCAGTTTCGGTCCTCAACCCAAGTTCGGTGCTAAACCCAGATTCGGCTCACAATTCAAGTTCGGTCCTCAATCTGAGTTCAGTTCTCAACCCAGTTTCGGTCCTCAACCCAAGTTCGGTGCTAAACCGAGATTCGGCTCACAATCCAAGTTCGGGTCAAACACCAGTTTCGGTTACAATTCCAGAAATGGATCCCCTCCCTCAACTAACAATCAAAGGAAAAACACGAAACCATCTAACAACAATAACTTAAAATTCAAAGAAGATAAAACTAAAATCAAAGTGTTTACTATTAAAAGAAAAGATCAAACTACTCTTGTTAAACGCACTTATTTAGTTGATGCTTCTATAGTTATTCCATTCTCTGTGAAAAACTTACCAGGACCCAAGAAACTTTGGGTTCCTAAATCTGCTTGAATTCGCAGGTAATAAGTGACGAGCAGTTTGACGAAGAATGGTATATAGACAGTGGCTGCTCGCGTCACATGACAGGAAGAAAGGAGGAACTAAGGGAATTTCGATCTCTAAAAGATGGAGGCTCAGTAAAGTTTGGAAACAACTCTTATGGCACGATCAAAGGATATGGGATGATAGCTAATGGAGATTTCTCAATCAGAAAAGTGGCATATGTAGATGGATTGCAGCACAACCTCATTAGTGTCTCACAATTAGTAGTGGGAACAGGTTTGAAAGTTTCATTTGATGATGCAGGTTCAGAGATAATTGAAAAACAAACCAAGAAAGTTCTACTGAAGTCTGCACGTAAAGGAGAAATGTATCCTCTAAATCTAAATCGTATTCGAGGGACAACAGCAATCTGTCTGCTTTCAAGGGCAAACTCTGATGAAAATTGGCTCTGGCATCGATGTTTATCTCACCTGAACTTCAAAGACATCAACAAATTGGTGATTGGTGATCACGTTCGAGGTCTTCCTCTTCTCAAGTTTGACAAGGAGCATTTATGTACAGCATGTGAAATGGGTAAACAGAGCAGAAAGAGCCATCCTACATGCATAAATACCAAGATTGTCGAAGCACTTGAACTATTGCATATCGATATGTGTGGACCTTCTACTATCGAGAGTATCGGTGGAAGTAAGTACATTCTGGTTATTGTCGATGATTTTTCACGCTTCACGTGGGTTTTCTTTCTTAAACAAAAATCAGATGCAACTCCTAAACTGAAGATGTTCATCAAGCAAGTAGAAGTTCAATTAAAGAAGACCGTAAGAAACATCAGAAGTGACAATGGGCTGGAATTCAAAAACAAGGAGTTTGAAGACTTTCTGGCTGATAAGGGAATCACACATAATTTTTCGGCCCCTTATACACCGCAACAAAACGGGATTGTTGAAAGACAAAACCGATCGCTGTGTGAAGCAGCCAGAACCATGCTCAGCTATGCCTCACTGCCTCTATACTTTTGGGCTGACGCCATTGCTGCTGCCTGTTATACTCAAAATCGGTCCTTGCTCAACAAAAGATTCTCAATAACTCCATATGAGATCTTAAACAATCGGAAACCAAACGTCAAGTTTTTCCATATTTTCGGGTCCAGATGCTTTATCTTTAATTCTAAAGAAAACTGAAATAAGTTTGATGTTAAAGCCGATGAAGGAATCTTTCTGGGTTACTCTCTGTCATCCAAAGCATATCGGGTGTTGAACAAGCGTTCCAAATGTATAGAAGAGACTTACTATGTCACCTTTGATGACAATTATATGAAGAAGGCTCAAAGAACAGAAGACACTTCAGGAGACATCTTTCCAGAATCTGGCCAGGTCTCGGTCCCAATATCCAATCTGTTCGATGAATACATTCGGTTATTTGATGAACCAGAAAAGGCAATAAATTCGGAGGCAACAGCAGCAGATAATAAAGTAGATAATTTGAAGAAAGTAATAGATGACGCTGCCAAATCCATGGAAACCGAAACTTCTTCAAACACCGATTCCACATTCCAGGGGGAGAATTCCACAACTCATAAAACATCTGAAGCTCCAGCTGAGGGGGAGGATCACAATTCGGTCCCAAAATCTACTAGTTCAACTTCCACTCAAACACCTGAACCAAAATCAACAGGTGATAGTCCTATCGAGGGGGAGATACCCACTGCTGATTCTGCTAAAGAAACCGGCTTCACTTTGCCAGTCGAGGGGGGGAAAACATGCAATAATTCAACAGACAAAGAGGAAGAAGATCAGTCAGATTTTGAAGTTGAAGTAGAAGCAGAACTAAATCTAGAATATGATCCAAACTATCCTCCACTAGCAAAATGGACAAAAGACCATCCCAAAGAGCAAATCATTGGAGAATCATCCGAAAGTGTTCTTACTAGATCTCAAGTGAAGGCGAAACAAACAGCATTATTCTCTAAAGTGGAATTTTGCATGTTTAACTCTTTTATCTCCAAAATAGAGCCGAAAACCATAAATGCTGCACTTGATCATTCTGATTGGGTACAAGCAATGCAGGATGAACTCAATGAATTCGAACGAAATAGAGTTTGGAGATTGATTCCTACACCGAAAGATGCCTCTGTTGTTGGATTGAAATGGGTGTTTAGGAACAAGCTAAACAAAGAAGGAAATGTCATTCGTAACAAGGCTCGGTTGGTTGTTAAAGGCTATTGTCAAGAATAAGGAATTGATTATGAAGAAACCTTTGCTCCTGTGGCAAGGTTAGAATCTGTTCGAATTTTTCTAGCATATGCCGCTCACAAGAACTTCGAAGTTTTCCAAATGGACGTCAAATGTGCTTTTCTAAATGGAGAATTAGAAGAAACAGGTTATGTTGAACAGCCACCTGGTTTTGTGAATGAAAAATACTCGGATCATTGCTATGTACTAGATAAAGCCGTCTATGGACTAAAGCAAGCACCGAGAGCCTGGTATGAAACACTTACTTGATTTTTAAAGATGTCAAAATTTAAACAAGGTTCGGTTGACCCAACCTTCTTTCGAAAGAAGGAAGGCGAACACTTAACGATTGTTCAGATTTATGTCGATGATATCATCTTTGGCTCCACGAATCCAGGCTTAACTGCTGAATTCAGAAAGTTGATGGAGACTAAATTTGAAATGTGTGCAATGGGTCCAATTAACTTTTTCCTTGGCTTAAATATTAGACAGGGACCAGAAGGCATCTTCATAAATCAGGAAGCATATACCAAGAATTTGCTGACTAAATTTGGAATGAAGGGCGATTCAAATGTAAAAGTTCCTATGGCATTCGGCACCAAGCTAACTCCATCACTAGAGAAACCGGTTGTGGACATAACTCTTTATCGACAAATGATACGATCTCTAATGTATCTAACAGCTAGTAGGCCAGATATCATGTTCTCTGTTTGTTATTGTGCCAGGTTTCAAGCGAATCCAAGAGAACCTCACATGCTTGCCGTGAAGAACATTTTTCGATATCTGAAGAAGACTTCATCTTTCGGTCTCTGGTACCCTGCAAGATATGGATTTTTCATACAAGCCTTTTCCGATGCTGATCTTGGAGGATGTGGACTGGACAGGAAAAGCACTATTGGAGGATGTCAATTCCTTGACAGAAAACTTGTCAGTTGGCAATCAAAGAAACAGACCTGTGTTTCCTTGTCCACAGCAGAAGCTGAATACATTGTTGCCGCATCGTGTACCTCTCAGGTTGTTTGGATTCAAAGTCAGTTAAGAGATTATGGGCTGAGCATGAAAAAGATCCCTCTTTACTGTGATTCTGAAAGTGCAATAAGAATTTGTCATAATCCAGTGCAACATTCGAAAACCAAGCATATTGCACTTAGGTATCATTTTATTAAGGATCATGTAGAAGACGGGAACGTAGAAGTGCATTTTGTTCGTTCTGCTGATCAACTGGCTGATATCTTTACTAAAGCCTTACCAGAAATCACATTTAATAAAATTTTACAAGGTCTGGGTATGATGGAAGGAGAATCGGTACCGAATCTACAAATCTCTCTTTAAAATTCAGACAACCGAAATAGACAGACCGCTCGGTTTATCTCTGCTCTAGAAATCTTATGGAACCGAAATAGACAGACCGCTCGGTCTATCTCTGCTCTAGAAATTTTATGGAACCGAAATACACAGACCGCTCGGTCTATCTCTGCTCCACAATTTTCAATTAATTTCCGTTGTATATTTTATCTTTCTGTTTTTATTTCAGAAAAAAATTTCAAAAACCCAAAAAGATTTTATCTTTCTGTTTTTATTTCTTTTCAGAATCTCATTCAAAAATTATCTTATTTCTTCCAACTGCTTGTTAGTTTTGGTTGGTGTCTGTTATTAACAGGAAAATACAAGTATAACCAACGATAGAGTTAAAGCAGGTATGTTTCGATTTTCTCTCAAACTAGTTAGGAGTCCCTAGAAGCATGCTGCTGTATGTTGTCACAAGCCTCTATGATCTTGAGTAAGCCTTAATGATTCAATTGATACCCATCGTTTCTTCCCAATCAGGCTACTTTTCATCACTCGGTCTAGAGCTACCTTACTCTTCTCATTTGAGTTAAGAGTTTCTCTGCTCTGTCACACTTATCTAGCAGAAGGTACATTCGGTTTCTTAACCACCTCTTGATATTATACATTTACCTTCGGTTCACTAACGTAACCCTTGATACTTTCGGTTTTTACCACTGAGGTTTATGGTTACACAACATCTGTGTTTATGATCTTGGATACGATTACCACGTTCTAAGTGAAACCTAAAATCCGACACCTAAAATGAATTGATGGTGAGTGATATACTCAAGCTATAACTTGTTATCTAAGGAAATCTCTTTTTATTTTTTGCGTGATCTTTTATGAAATCGTCTACAACCAAGACATTTCTTCCCAAAGAGGTCCAGTTTATTTTTTTTTTGAGATTTCTGCTTCTTACATGTTAGTCACAAAATAAATCCCACCTACCTGTTCAATAGATCCCCTCGGTCTCACAGGTACCTCTACCAACAATCACTTTTATGTCGAAACTTGATGCTTGGTTAGAGGACAGCCACCCAAAAGCCTATGATCAAAAAGAAGCCTTTCATTGTTTATTAACAAGCAATTGATCGTATTTCTCGGGATACCACACAAGCACTTCAAGTCTCTTTTGGCTTTGAAGGAAGTGATTCTTGCCCGGAATCTTCTGCTTTATGTCTTCTACAAGACATCACTCACATCTCATACACATTTGGTTTATTTCTTTATCTTTCACACCCTTATGCACGAAAATTAATTTTTTCCAACATTCTTATTGTTGTTTGGTATATGGTTTTAGTTTTCAGTTGTAACCAAACAAGAGTAAAAGGAATTTCAAACGGTACGAAGATAAGATTTGGGCGTGTGAATTTGATTCGTTTCACACCCACGTGTGCTGACGTTTTCCTAGGATACACCATACCATCAAATCGCGCTTTTTCAGGCGACGTTTTAGTTCCATCATCACGATCTTCTCTCTCCAGGCAACGGTATAAATAGGGGTGATCGTGTTATTTGTCATTTACCAAACACGAATCATCTCTCTCTAAAAAAGTTTCCACTGTTCATCTTCTTCTTTGTTCAACAATGGTGACTTCATCTTCTGCACATGATCAACCTACAACATCATCCCTGCTTACCATCAAACCCAATCAGAATATGATCATCGAGATGACTCCCTTCTTGTATGTCGCGTACATGCTACACGTTGCGGAGTGTCTGAAGTATTCACCACTGTTGTTGGCCCTAACACAGGTGGAAGCAGTTCCGATGTACTTGCTCTCACAAGTTTATTCATCCGCAAATTATGACAAGAACAAAGATCGTATCTACTTCACAATACATGACAAGAAATCCTCGATTTCAAAAGCAAAGTTTTGTTCGCTTTTAGGGCTTGCAGTTGATTCCTCAGTCATCTCGCCTGATTTCATCTCTACAACACATCTTTTCTCAATGATGTATGAGATGGGCTACACCGATGTCCTTACGACGATTGCGAAGGTTAAGAAGTCATGTCTACCATCTCAATGGAATGGGTTGCTGACCCTGCTGATCAAGGGTTTAGCAGAACGATGCGGTGGTTCCGATACTACAAGCAAAGGATTTCTCACAATTCTTTATGGTCTATACAATGGAATCAATTTAGATTATGGCTCAATAATCTGGTCTCAAGTTGTTCAGAGTCTCAACACGACGACCCGTTACTCAGAGATTTCTTGCGGTCAATTTTGGACGCTTATCACTAAGAAGGCTATGGACTCTCTGGAAATTCCTGTGATGAAGGATGCTCTTCTTGCTTCAATCGCCTCATTCCATACCAAGAAGATCATCGTCTCTGACCCCTGTAAGTTTCGTCATTATGGATTGATTCCTAAATCCATGTACAGGTGTGTTACGCCCCATAACAGAGTCATGGCTGATTATAGCACCAAATCTCCTCTGCCTCCAAGGGTTCTGTCTGAAGAACAACAAGCTGCCTTGGATGCCTTGGATCAACCTACTAACCGAGGCAAAAGGGTTGTGAAAAAGGAGAAAGAAGAAAAGAAGGAGAAAGAAGCGAAGAAGGAGGGTAAGCCAAAATCGTCTAAAAGAAAATCTGGTGAAGAAGAAACTTCTCAATCCAAACCAAAGAAGTTTAAGAAGATGGCTAAACGGTCCAAGGGAGACTCTTCTCCTGGACCTGATAAAACTGAAGAACAGGAAGAAGAAACAGAAGCTCCTCATGATTCCACCAGAGAGCTAACTCCTCCACAGTCTCAAATTCCACCACCATCTCCTAAAGACACTCACATTCCAACTCCACCAGCTTCTCCCAAAATTACAAAACTTCCCACTCCTCCACCATCTCCTAAAAATCCTACCCCACCTCCATCACCGAAACAGAAAGTTTCACTTTCTGTTCCTACCACTATACCTCCCATTACAACTGAACCAACTTCTGTACCCACTTCAACCATCATTTCTACTGTCCCTATCTCAACTACCCCAATTTTAACTCCACTAATAACCGAATCTATCACTACCACCATTTCCCAAAATCCAGAAAAAGTCAATGTATCTGATACAGGGGCTGCTACTGTGATTGAAACACCAGTGATTCATATCCCACCATCACCTACCCCATCCTCTACCTCTAGTGCTACTCTAGGTGGCGATGATGAAGATTATGATTCCTTATATTACAGTCCATACAGGATTCCCACGGATAATGATACTGATGCTCCAGTCACTAGTCAGCAGATTCAGGACATTAGTGACAAATTGGATAGTCTGCTGGCAGATAATAAAGCTTATGGGAGTGTTGTGTTGAAAGCTTTCATAGAGTCCGCCATCAAGACCTACACAGATGCTATTGATCGATCAACTGATGCCATTGATAAGTCAGCTACTTCATGTTCAAAAGCCACGAAAGAAGTTTCTAAGGTTGTTCACACAACTCAGGTTTTTCTTGATTCTCTTAAGGCGCATGCTGATGTCAATGCGGCCAAATATCAAGCATCAGTGGACACTTTTTCTACCACTCTCCAAAGTGAAACATCAAAGTTTAAAGCTCTCCGTGCTGATCTCAAAACCGAATCTACTTCTTTTCTTCAATCTTTGGATTCCCGTTTTGCTTCTCTTGCAGCAGAGAGTACAATGAAGGAGGATCTAGTCAAACACCAGGCAACTATTGATCTTCAAAAGGTGCAACTGGCCCAAGCAGAACAAGAGATATCTCTGTTGAAGACTCAACGGGCAGTTCTTCAGAGTTGTGCTGGTGATGTGAAAAACATCTTGACGAATTTGATCGAAACTCATGATCCCTTTCTCACCTTAACCATCAGAAAGCATCTCCAGGCCAAACTCCTTCCTGCAATCACAATTCTAAGTGAAATGAAGGGTGTCTCGGAGACGGAAGTTCTTCCAAGACAAGGGGAGAGGAAAGTGTACTCAAGACAGACCCAAAGGTTAATTTAGCTTCGGGTTCTGGAAAGAAAATTCAAGTTGAAAGCGATACTGACACTGATGAAACCATTGATGAAGCTCTTCAAAGGAAGAAGAGAGATAAAGAGCTTGATGAAACTTTGAAGATAGCTCAAGAAGTAGAGGCAAAAGAAAGAAAGAATAAGGAGGATGAGGATGCTCTTGAATGCAAGAAGACTCTGTTTCCGGAATGGGACAGAGACACACTCATCAATCAAGCGATTGAGTTTCCTTCCATGTATTGGCTGGAACCGATTGCATCATTCGAGTGTGAAAACTCCAAAGACTTGCAGTTTGACATGCCGATCACGAGAAAGGCTTTCACGTTTCATTGCTTTGATGTCACTGCTGAGATCCCTCATCCAAACTTAAAGGTTGACAAAGAATTGATTGATTTTTATTTGAAGTACTGTCAACCGCAGTACTTGACATGGAGTGCCTAGAAGATTGTGAAGGTCAAGGTACTGAAACCGACACCGGCTGGGAAGTTTGTGAACGTAAATTTCAAGATCAATAGAGGAACAGAAAACACAGAATATTTCATTTCTCTGGCAGATCTTCCCAGTCTGAATCCTCATGATTGGATTCTGCTATACAACATTCTTCTCTCAAATCAAAGGGAGTATGAACCGATTTTGAAGCATCTCAAAAGAATGTTGGCTTCCTATATCCATGAGCTTGCCACTATGGATCAGGAGATAGCAAAGATAATGAACAAGAAACCGACCGTCAAGCCTACTTCCAAGCCAGGAGATGTGCACAAAATGAAGTTGGGGCAAATCGATTCTACAAACTTGACGGTTATGTTCACAAAGGGCGATAGGCACAAGTTTCTGTTTGCTTTGGTAGACAAGCATCTGTTTTCAACAGACTGTCTAGAGCATATTATAAACATCATTCACCGATGCAAGCAGAACTCAACAGCAGACAAGAAGAATTTTACAGATATGCTTTGGTGGTATATTACTTTCAGGCATCACATTCTGGCCATCATACCGAGGATATTTGAAACTGTGAAGAAACCCTTTGCTGCGAAAAGGGAATGAAGTCTCTGCTCCAAAGACGCAAAGGGGGAGATTGTTGAGATTAAGATGTTGCGTCTTGGGCCCTTTCTGTATTATAATCGCGTTGGGCTTGTCAATCCGTGTTTATCTAGATTAGTTTCCTTTTATTTAGATAAACTGTTAGGGTTTCATTATAAATATATGCATGCATGTATGCGTATAAAATATATAGTCGATTACGTTGATTTCTGTAACCCTAATATACCTCTACAGTTGAAGTTCTTTATCAAGCTCTTTTGGGGTATTTTGCATTAATCATTTGACATATTCAGTACAATACTTGTGTTCTTTATTACATTCTTACTTAAACTTTGCATTAGAATCATACGATCCTGAAAGAACTTTGTTCTAACACTATTAATGCAATGTTTTGTTGTACTTTGATTACTATAATGCATGTGTTGTGATACTTGACATGACGTCATCCACCCCAGAACGTTTTCGCCGTTCCGGTTTTGGGGTGTGACAGATTGGTATCAGAGCATTGTTTATAGAGATAAGTATATCAATTCATAAAAGATATACAACCTATAAATACACTGGGATAAAACACTCTGACCAAGAATTATACTTTAAAATATAACCATATTTTACCAAAGTATAATAAAATCCAGAATCTAAACACTCGAACAAAAGTATCACAAGAAGAACAATAATAAAAGTCTTCGGATGTTGAGCATTGCCGTCAAACCTGGGTAGTTATGTAATCGTAAGCTGGAATAAATGTAACCTGATCAACTACATTTATTCGAGATGCGATGAACATGTGCTTGGGAGTGATAGTGGTGTGCAACAGGTCTGAAACTTACCAACTAGGAATGCTAGAGCCAAACATAAAGTTAAAATACTATAGGAGTATTTTAGAACATTAAAAGACTCACACTAATCCCAGAATCACATTCAGAAGATAAGAAACAAACAAGAACATTAAAATACCATAGGGTATTTTAGGAACCATAAACAACCTTGTGTGAAGAACTAAAAAGATCCTTATTGATATACCTACAACTACAGAGGGTATACTCCCAAGGTTATATATGATAAGGATCCCATAGGCTAAGAATTTGTGGTTTCGCTCTACTTCCTTTTCCTCGTTGGGATGTGGATATAGAGTAGTATCACATATTCTAAGGCCTATCGGATCTAAGCTATATATGATTTGTATACCCTGTGTAATCGTAGCAGGACTCGATATGGATCATCCAGTGAAATGTTAATAATCTCTTAGGATTCTTTAGACATTTCCATTCTCGCACGAACCCTGTAGAAACCCTATCCACTTCAGTGCTTGACAGAAGAGTTGACTCAGACCCAGAGGAGGTTCATTGAGTAGATTTCATGTTCGGAAATAAATGAACTGGGTCGAGACTATTGAATTCACCAAGTGCCTATATCTTTTTATGTACATCGGTGAGAATTCGCCTAAACTTCCGAGATTTCCAGTCATCCATCATGAAGTGATGGATCCGGAGTCGGGTTCAGGAAGCAAGGCGGAGTAGAAATTCAATATGTCCATACGAGGAGCAAACCCTAGGTAACTACCCGAAGGAAACCAACACCGGTACTAGTCAAAGATATGAGACAGACAGAGGGAGCCAGTACATGGAACCTGAGAAGTGTCTTTTCCTCGTGTTCGTCACGCTAATACACCTATAAAATAATACAAATTTAGTGAGTTAGTGGTTACACTACTCACGCTATGTGTTAGGTAAATCATCGTTTCCCGTTGCCAGTTACACGATTAGAGTGGATCCCCGCACCTCTAGTAAGGGTATTTAGCCATAAGTCTTCATAAGCCTCTCTTTCCACAGTTTCGTTCCGAACTATTCTCAAATCCTTCCAGACCGGAGGGTGAAACCTTTCCCAGTATAAAGGTAACATAGTAGGAACGACTCGCATCTTATGGCCTCTTTCCTATACTCATACATCTACTTCGGTTACCAGGACTACATCATAGGGATGTAGGTCGACACTCAGACAACCAGTACCCAAGGCACAGGAAAAATTTACGCCTAATACATTCAGGACAGAAATGTCCAGGGTTAACCATCGTCTCTCATTACCTTGTATTCCTTTCCGTGTAGGAAAAACCATGCCACCGAAGAAGCGTAACCAGTCCACAAGAAAGAAACCTACTCTCCTGTTCGATGAAGCTACGTTCCAAGCTACAGTCTCAGCAGCCGTAGCAGCTGTCATGGCTCGCCTGAATGCTAACAGCGCCAATGTTAGTAAGGTGCCTATCGGGTTTCCGATCCTAGCAATGGACAGCAGCAACCAACACCTTCATACCCAGTCACCCAAGAAGCTCAACTGAACCCACTAAAGAGAAAACTCAAGATCGAGGAGGGAAGTACCTCGGCTCAAGGACCTCCCGAAGGGCAACAAGCTGAAGCAACTCATGTCAATCCTTCCCTCCCGACTTCAAGAAAACCATACCTACAAGACCTTCCCCACTGCAGCAAGTGCAGCTACCATCATCATGGTGCCTGCCGGGAACTCTTATGTGCTAGGTGCAACTTGAAGGGGCATACTGCCCGTGTATGCAGAACTCCGGTTGAGCGTATTGCATCAATCACCAATGTGATGACCAATCCAGTTTGTCGTCTATGTGGTGCGATTGGACACTTCAAAAGGGACTGCCCAACAGAAGGAAAAGACAAAGACACAGGAGGAGCCTAACTCTACTGCTTAGGGAGAAGCGTCAAGGAACTCATTAGATTTTGGTACGTCTCTTGATCTCGGATAACTAAACTAAAAACAATAAAAGACTAATTCAAATGTAAATTCTTCCCAGTAAGGCGAAAGTCGCAGCACTGTTATAAATTTAAAGATTCATTAGGTAAAACTATAATGGCTAAACATATACGTGACGGCCATGTATAGTTAAGATGGATAGACCTTGAGTGAGCGAATGCCGCCTCATTTCCTGTTCCTTGTTTGGTTGTGGATTTAGGGCGGGGTCGCTCAGTCAACAGTCCTCCCCACCTTAAATATACATGACTAGTATATGTGAGGCGATTATAGACATGCCTTGTGAGGATCCATTCATGAAAAGGTACTATATTCGGAAACACTTAAGACTCTCTATAGTTCCGCGTCGACTCTATCGGTCCAAGTATTCGCGGTAGTGATACATAGGACAAAACCCGAGATGCTTAGAACTTGTGTGCCTGTTCGGCACATGACTCTATCGATCTTCATTATATATCATGTCGGAGTGTGCCAACTTTGATGACTCTATTGATCGTGGTTTGAGTTCGTGCAACCATGTGTACATTCTTAGTGTTGTGTAAAAAGAACTTTCTCCGTAGCCATATCGGCAAATAAAGGTTCTCCCGAACCTAAACCTAACACAAATAATCAAACCTAATGCGATCTATCAATCGTTCCTCTTATCTCAAACCTTCCGAAGTACCCAAGATAGGGTACCACGCGCTGTCGACCGACTCCTCATAGTCATATGGAAACCGAAGCGAAAGACACTTCAAGACACTTCAGAAGACAATGACCATCCAAAGCCAACTCCGTAGAATTCCCCAGAAAGGCCCTTCGCACCTCGCACATCGGGTTCGTGAACCTAGAGATTAGAACTCATAAGGAATGACCACTATAGCCAGGTATGAGCGTAAAGGTGGTATATAATTGAGATAAAAAAGATTTAAGGTGTGTGTTTCCTCCCTACTCCCTGTTCCTCGTTGGGTTGTGGGTTTAGGATGGAGTCGCACAGCTGAACATCCTGCCGACCTCAATTATATACTGCTTGTATACACCAAGTATTGGTGGTTAAGCCAAGTATGAGCTCTACCACGAACCTCTTAGTAAAACCCTCCATCCTATTCCATAAAATAGGAGCCGGAGTCAAGAGAATCACTATGGGTTGAGCTATTAGAGTTCTGAGTTATGAGACCCTATACTCACTAGATTTGACCTAGACCGAGAAACTCAGAACCTTCGGAAGAGTAGTTGCTGTAGATGCTCGCACTACTCAGGCACTTCGTCCACCCTGTTATAGACGAATAGTGCCTATCATCCTCCACCCTCTTGCATGGAGGAAATCGTCGTCGCCCTATAGACGATAGACTTCATTCTCCAAAGAGAACACTAGGATACCGAGAACCACAGGATAACTTCCACAGCCAAGAATACTTGATCATAGTACGAAGGTAGTTGCGTTAAGCCTCATGACCCAGATCCCAAAGAGATTATAGACTTGAAACCAGCCTTGGTGTTAGTCGAAGGGTTATGCAGGAGCAGGCGCTTTCCGCACTTGAATAAACTAAAGTCTTGGAGAATCCTTGGACTAATAGGTGTTCCACGGACACTGTCTCACGCAGAGATAGTAGAACCACCTCCCGAGATAGTCCAACACTTGTCTGGAGAAACCTTATCTCTCCGACCCTCAGGGTTTCCGTATCTCAAGATTCTTTAGTGCAGGTCCATTTTGCACAAGCTTGAGATATACACTCTATAGCAAACAGATAACCATAGTCGCGCAACCCACTCGACGACCTATAAAGTCTCTATCAGCCAGTTGACAGGAAACGCGAAACCAAGGACCACTCGAGCTTCCTAAGAACCAACCTGAAGGATAACACATCCAGTACGAGTGAGAACGTTAGAAACTTCCTAAGGGCGATCACGCCAGTGATGATATTGCCATAGAAGTACACTTTGTTCTAAGTACTGAAAAGCTCTACCTTTCCGAGAGCTTAGGACCATATGAGAACCCTCATGGAGATTTGGTCCAATCCCTTGTTAGACCGCTACTACTTTCGGATATACCACAAGATTCACACGCGATCGATCCACTTCTTAGACTTGATATGTGATTTTCCGACATCACTTTTCATACCAAACTCATCTTGATAGAATCCATTAAGAACTCTGACCTCGTAGATACACCAGTCGGAACCCACTAGCTACACAAGACGGAATCCGCATCCCGTGCATGAAGGTCTATTGGAATAACAAACACAGACCAGAGTTCACTTGGGAATGCGAGGACAAACCGTATAGGAAGTACTCTCTTACCTTTACTTGGCCATTCGTACCTACTTCCTTGCCTAGACCTGAATTTCGGGACGAAATTCCCTCTAACGGGGGGATGATGTGACAACCCATGTTGTTCCGTCACATTTCCCCGTTACCGTTAACGGAATAATCCAGTTTATAAAAGTTCTGTTAATTAGAGGTCATCAATTTAATAAACATTTCATTTGTTTATATTTAATATGCCGTTAATTCGTGATAAAAGGAAATAAAAAACACATAACACACAGTTCCATTTAATTGGAAAAAGTTAGTTTTATTATTACGACCACTAAATCGGGTGCGACCAAAAGCCCCGTCTAACAACAGTATTGGGTAGAATTCCACTGAGCCCTGACTCGAACCCCTATATAAAGGTGAGTGGAGTCTATTGGAAACTTTTTACACTCCCTAAACACTCTCTCTATACTCTCTCACTACACCCGTTTTCGACCCAAATCCGCAACCAAACACTTCCAAATCATAAGTCCACTTACCCTAGCTTATTCTAAACATCATGATTCATGTTTACAGCTTAGAAATCAGACTTGGAAGGTGTGAAAGAGGAGTTTACGGCCTAAGCTCCTCTTTAGGCCGTAAACACATTAAATGAGGCCAACATGACCCCAAAATGTCCCTAAAGGCTTGAAAATAAATTAGGGATTTAGCCTAGGAGTGTTTAAACATTAAAACACATGGTTTTAGGGGGTAAAAGAAATTTTACGGCCTAGGCATAGGCCTAGGCCGTAAACACCTCTTAAACATGTCAAAAAGCCCAAAAAACACTCCCAAACCACCCTTGGATTTAATACATAAATTACGGGCTTATCATTTCGGGTTTAAACCATTTAAACACAATGAAATGAGGGGGAAAAAGGAGTTTACGGCCCAGGTATGTACCAAGGCCGTAAACACCCCTAAACATGCCCAAATGATAGTTTTAATTCCCCCAAATGGCCTCACACAACATTATAAATTACTAGGAAGGTATTAGGGGCTTGAAACTTCACTAAACTCAAGGGATGAGAGTTTACGGCTATAAACTCCCTTAGGAGTTGTCCCTAGGCTGTAAACTCCATTATGATCCCCTTAAAGACCTTAAACTCACTCATGCCTTTTGGAATTGGACCTAGAAAAATCCCACTATCAAGATGGAAGCCTTAAAACACACTAGAACCCATCACCATGAGTTTACGGCCGTAAACTCATGGTGAGTAGTCCCCTGGGCCGTAAACATGGTATTGAGAGTTTACTCTTGGGGAGTAAACTCCATTCCTAAGCCATACACACCTTTAGACGCTACCCGGGACACCCAAACACTTATCCAAAGTGTTTTCTGTTTCTTTGAGTGCGTATATTTGTTTAATTAGTATTAAATATACTAATTGTATGTGAACATATGTTATCATATGTTAAATATGTCATTGAGTGTGTTCAAGTCCTTACGTGACACCAAACGCCCAAACGGCACCTACGTCGGACCTACTTATACCAGGTGAGTTCATACCCCTGAATGAACCTTTTAAATGTTTTTACATGTTTTATAGGGGGAATACAAGTTAAACATGCCAGTTATCATATCAATCACAGGTGACTGATAACCCGCATGCACAAGATTTTACCACACTGTACACTGTTTTACCGAGTAGGATACTATAATGGTTTTCAAAAAGGTTTTCATTTCTTTCAAAACTCTTACTTATACGGTTTTATCTAAATTCATTTTAAAACTGGTTTAAAAAGGTTCCAAAGATTTCTAAAGGTTTTCACACTTATTTTACCAAATAATACCAAATGTGATTTTCCCTGAGTATAAAGGTTTTTCCAAAGGTTTTCATCAAAGTTCCCTTCTCACGATGTATACTTTTACTTGTTAGTTACTGCTGCTTCGTTTTCGTTCATTTTAAACTCCTACTTGATAATGCATTCATTTCGTGATACGCTTATACCTGTTGTTGTCTCTATTTCGCTTATACTTGTAGTCTCTTATACCTAATAGACGCTTTTACTTCACCAGTTGTCGTTTCCACTTCGTGATACACTTATAATTCACGATTCGGTTATTCCACATTGTATGATTTCACACCACGTTGATACGTTTCCATTTAATACACACCCAGTCGTAGTTAGATGTATGTTTGTGCTTGTATAGATGCATATAAATAATGATTGAAGGACTTAGGAAGGTTCGTCCGCCCTATTTCCTTTTCTTCGTTGAGATGTGGTCTGGTGGGATCGGATGGTCGTCTGAAGCTCGTTTGATTCATTAGTTATATATTATGTATATGAGTATGGACGTACAGGAATGCTCTAGTCAGTTCAGTTAAGAGTCTCTACCTCTAGTTCAAAACTTACATTAGAAACACACTACCCACTATTTGGAAGTGTCTACCCACTATTTGGGATGCATCTTCAGGACACGACCTTCTCCGTCGTCTAGTTGGTAACCAGAGTCTCCTGTAGGGAGAGCGGACATTGTGTGTATAGATCTATACGGGATTGACACCCCCGCACCCTGACTGCTAGCTACAGTCCACGGCCTACCAAGCCAAGGGGTGGCAAATGTAATATTTTAGACGCTTGTAGGGCGTCTGGTACTCTAGTCAGTATGGTTACGAGTATCCCGAGTTACCTTATAATTCATTGGCCTTAAGGTAACGGTATTTCACCAGCAATTTACATTGTATGCTGGTAACTCCTTTTCAGAGTCACACTGTTTTGACCTTGCAAGTCGTATCTTTCATTTGATACTAGCTGCGGTCTATATTCTCTGTTTTTGACCTTGCGAGATGTATCTTTCATTTGATACTGCATGCGGTCTATATTCACTGTTTTGACCTTACAAGACGTATCTTTCATTTGATACTGTCTGGGGTCTATATTCACTGTTTTGACCTTACAAGACATATCTTTCATTTGATACTGTCTGGGGTCTGTATTCTCTGTTTTAGACCTTACCAGCTGTACCTTTCATTTGGTGCCTTCTGGGGTCTGTGTCTCCATTTGTTAGACTGAACCAGGCGTGTCGTTTGTTCGATACTTTCCTGGAGTCAATGATTCTTTTGCCTTAGTCAGCAGTGCTCACTGTTGAGGCATATGTATTTCCCAGACGTCTCTTGCTTTCTTTAATAATCAAATTCAGTATTTTGATAATGATAGCAATTTAGGGAAAACTACTTTTTACCACATAACACTAACCAGTCTTGGTAGAAGGCTGCTTTTATTAAAGAAAATATAGGATTTTCTGGAAAGAACTCTAATACACTGTAAACACTTAAACTACTACTTATTAAAGTTATTGGAATGAAACTTCACTAAATACTTATGAACTCACCTGCACTTGTAAAAATGTTGATACTCGCTTTTCAAATAACTTGTATTCACGGGTCAGCATTAGACAGGTACATCCCCGGAGCTGTTGATGAAGATGGCTTAGTACCTTGCTGTACTTATTATTACTTACTTGTAATACTTTGTCATATTGAAATGTAAACCTTGTAAAACTATTACTATTAATGCAATGTTTTGTTGTACTTTGATTACTATAATGCATGTGTTATGATACTTGACATGACGTCATCCACCCAGAAGGTTTTTGCGGTTCCCGTTTTGGGGTGTGACACTATCCCTATATATATATATATATATATATATATATATATATATATATATATATATATATATATATATATAATACAAGAATCAATTTACAGGAAACATACTTGTTTGATGATTACATAGAAATATAATCAGGAAATTGTAGAGATTGAGGTCTGCCTTGCGGTGTCCTAAGACAGAAATTTCCCTGGTAGGGATCTGTCAAGAGGATACAAAAATCAACCAAGATGTTCTCTTGATTCTGACGAAATTCACTATGTTCCCTTCATTGCATGATGAATATGAATTTATATGAGGAATATCTCTATGGTTTTTTCTGAACCCAAAATCTGTTCTTTGGTGATCTATTTATAGGTATAGAGTGACTGGTTTTCCCTCCAAAAAACTGCCAACCGAAATAACTGTCAAAACAGTTAAAACCAATTTAACAGATTTTTAATAGATAATAAAAGTCAAAATCGGAATTAATATATATAAAATAATGTAATTAGTCAATGAGACCCATAGAGCCCCAAGGCCCAAGGCCAATCTTTTGACCATTAAATATATATATTAATCTAAGTCTTTCAAGACCATTTTGACTAGCCCAATCACCAAATCCAACCCAATCCCTCTAGTCTAAGCCTTTTATCTAATTAGTAAACAACTAGTAGAAGGCTTTTTAAGGGTGTATAAAGTTCCTCTTTCTTCCAATGTGGGATAAGTCCCATATGGAGAGTTTTCCATTTAACAAAGTTCCAACAATACCCCACATTTTCTATTCAAACTCCAAGAATACCCCACATTTTAATACAAAATAAGTGAACTTTGATATTCAAATAAGGGAAGTAAGATATGACATGCATCTGAACAGGTGTTGTAAAACGTAAACCTTTCATAGTGAGTACTACTTGGATCTACTTTGTGGGTAGTGAACTAGATTCTTGAACTAACCACTTTTTATAGTAGAATCGAAAACAAGAAGTATCACACATATCATAGCTAAGCATAGATCATTTCTTATCGTTGTGTTCATTTCAATCGTGAACAATCATTTCTTCATGAGACTTTTAGAGAGCTTAGCCATATCAGCTCCCAAAGATGCGACCTCACATCCATCTCACATAGGTAATGCTAATCTGGAACAATCCGTACTATTCCACTATAAAAGCTATCAACATTATTAAGAATAAAGAATTCATCCCTAGATCATCAACGGAAAAACACAAAATAAATATCATAGAAGTGAGCATACATTTGTGTTAGTGCTTCTTTGAGTATTCCCCAACTAGTTTTTTTATTAAACCTAGACCATGGGATCGCCAATGTTGCTAGGTTAGGTTTCCGCCAGGTGGTGACTCATTGTGTTGGCTTTAAGCCCATTCCCCTTGATGTGAAGAGAACTTGCTCTCTACTAAGGCCTTTTGTCAAGGGATCAACTATATTTTCCTTTGACGTTATGTAACTAATGGAAATGATTCCATTCTTCAGCAAGTCTCTTATGGTAATATGTATGCGCCTAATGTGTCTCGACTTGCCATCGTATATCTGACTTTGTGCTCTAGTAAGAGCAGCCATACTATCACAATGTATGCTAATGGCAGTAACAGGTTGAGGCCACAGAGGAATACCTTCTAGGAAGCTTTTAAGCCATTATGCTTCTTCCGCAGCTTTATCTAAGGCGACAAACTCTGCTTCCATTGTAGAACGAGTATTCACAGTTTGCTTAGATGATTTCCAAGAGATAGCAGCTCCACCAAGAGTGAACACGTATCCACTTGTGGATTTTGCCTCAGAAGTATTGGAAATCCAATTTGCATCACAATACCCTTCAAGAACAGGAGGATATTTCATGTAATGCAACCCATAATTCATTGTATGCTTTAAATATCTAAGCACTCTCACTAATGCATACCAATGATCTTTCCCAGGATTGTGGGAGTAACAACTCAATCTACTTACACTATAAGCCAAGTCCGGTCTAGTACAATTCATAATATACATTAAGCTACCAAGAACATGAGTATATTCTAACTGAGCTACACTATCACCTTTATTCTTCTTAAGATGACTAGAAGGATCAAAAGGGGTGACTACCGGCTTGTCATCATAGTGTCCAAACTTCTTAAGTACACTGTCAATATAATGGGACTGAGTAAGAGTATAACCATCTGATCTTCTTTGAACTCTTACACCAAGGATCACATCTACTACTCCCAAGTCTTTCATGGAAAAGGAGGAGTGTAGCATTTTCTTGGTTTGATTGATCACATCCAAATTAGTACCCATTATAAGCATATCATCCACATACAAGCATATGATGACACAAGAATTCTTGTATTGTTTGACATAAACACATTTATCACATTCATTAATTCTAAATCCATTAGAGATTAATGTGTTGTCAAACTTCTCATGCCATTGCTTTGGAGCCTATTTTAGTCCATAAAGTGATCTAACTAACTTACAAACTTTGCTTTCTTGACCCTTAACCACAAACCCTTCAGGTTGGTTCATATATATCTCTTCATCTAGTTCACCATACAAGAAGGCAGTTTTCACATCCATTTGGTGTATTTTCAAATTGTGAATGGCTGCAATTACTACTAATGTGCGAATTGATGTAATTCTTGTAATAGGTGAGTAGGTGTCAAAGAAGCCTTGACCCTCTTTTTGGCGATACCCTTTAGCCACTAAACGAGCTTTGTACTTCTCAATGGTACCATTAGGTCTAAACTTCTTCTTGAATATCCATTTGTGCCCAATTGGTTTTTGCCCAGGTGGCAAATCTACCAATTTCCAAGTGTTATTCTGCACAATGGAATCGATCTCAATTTTGATTGCCTCTTTCCAAAAGGGAGCTTCAGACGAATCCATAGCATCCTTGTAGGTTTGTGGTTCCTTATTCCTACATAGGTCATGTAATCAGGTCCAAAATCTTTGGCTATTTTGCCCCGTTTGCTTCTTCTGGGTTATAAGTTCTCTTCTTGAACCTTAGAAGAACTCTCTTCATTTGATTGTAAACTTTTTTCTGGAATGGTATCATTTAGTCCATCATCTAGAGGTCTTTTCCTAGAGCAGGTGACCTCTTTCCCTTTATCCTTAAAAGGAAAAATATACTCAAAGAATTCAGCCTCTGTTGATTCCATGATGGTTTTGTTATGGATATAATCAACATGTGATTTAATACAAGAAATCTATAGGCTGCACTATTCATGGCAGGGCCAAGATAGATGCAATCTAGGGTTTTTGGTCCAAGTTTAGTCCTCTTAGAAAGATGTACTTGTACCTTAGCAAGGCAACCCCACACTTTCATCCTTTTATAAGAGTGTAACCTCCCTTTCCACAGACTGATAGGGTGATTTATCACTCTTTTTATGAGGAATTCTATTAAGTATTGAATTTGCTGCAAGACATGCTTCTCCCCACAGATTATGTGGTGCTCCAGAAGTAATTAACATTGAATTAATCATGTTTTTCAATGTTCTATTCTTTCTTTCTGCCACTCCATTTTGTTGAGGAGTATATGGAGCAGTTGTTTGATGTATAATACCATTTAAAGAACAAAATTCAGCAATGTCGTTGGATTCATATTCTCCTCCTCGATCAGACCTTAGAATTTTGATCTTTTTGTCAAGTTGATTTTCAACTTCAGCCTTGTAATTCTTAAAATAATTTAAGGCTTCATCTTTGGTATTTAACAAATAAATATAACAATACTTGCTGCAATCATCAATAAAAGATATATATAATAATTCTTTCCTCCTCTTGTAGGTGTTGCTCTAAAATCACATAAATTAGAGTGGATTAAGCCAAGTATTTCATTAGATTTTTCAACTGATTT
Organism: Lactuca serriola; assembly: GCF_051521515.1. NCBI lineage: Eukaryota > Viridiplantae > Streptophyta > Magnoliopsida > Asterales > Asteraceae > Lactuca > Lactuca serriola. The sequence continues at coordinate 136,361,072 of NC_136408.1, forward strand.
ATGAGGATGTTGTGAAAATTTGGATTCAACGCAAACCTCACATTTTATGTTTTTATCTAATGAACATTTTGGTAACATGCCAAGTTTTGGCATTCTTTGAATAGAACGAAAATTGACATGTCCCAAACGAGAATGCCACAAAATTGAAGGATCATGCATATACATAGAAGAGGGGCTAGTAGTGCCCATTATTGCATTAGCATTAACATTAGTTACATCATTGTTTGGTGTTTCAAGACTATAGTACAAAGGTAAGACACTGACTTTGAAGAGACCCTCACTAAGGTATCCCTTTCCAACGTACACCCCACCCTTGGTGAGAACAAACTTATCAGACTCAAATACAAGTTTGAAACCTTTGTTACTAAGAATAGGACCAGAAATCAAATTCTTAGTAATTTCAGGAACATGCAAAACATCACATAAAATGAGTTCTTTTTCAGAAGTTAGTTGCAGCTTCAGTTTTCCCTTTCCTTCAACTTTTGTAGTAGAGCCATTCCCCATAAACATTGGTTTAGAATCCGAGACTTTCTGGTATGTAGAAAACATAGTTCGGGAGTTGCAAATGTGCCTTGTGGCTCCGGTATCAATCCACCAATCGACACAATTGCTAACCATGTTGGTTTGAATCACAGCAACAAACTGATTTGGTGATTCAACCATGTTGGCTTGACCATAATTTCCTCCACCAGAAATACCACCATTGTTTCCATTGTTCCCTCCATTGTTCCCTCCATTATTTCCTCCTTGACCCCTCCTAAATCTGCAATGTTTGGCCTTGTGTCCAATTTTGCCACAAACATGGCATGGACCAGAATTCTTCTTGAAATTCTTCTTGTTAGGGCCATGATTTTTGCCATCTTTGGAAGAGTTTTTGGATCATTGATTCCCTTTCTTGTTGTTGTGCTTTGTCCTTGAAGTACTTGCTTCTCCAACAAAGTTTGCACTTGGTTCCAAGGAATTTGTATCTTCCTTCTCATTCAATCTGTTATCTTCTTCCACACGAATTCTCAACACAAGTTGCTCAAAACTCATGTCATCAGTTAAGTGCTTAAGATATAATTTGAAATTCTTCCAAGAAGGAGGATGTTTTTCAATGATTGAACCAACAAAAAAAGTTAGAGTTTATACCCATACATTCAACTTCAAGATCATGTGCAATGACTTGAATTTCCTCCACTTGTTTGAGGACCTATTTGGTATCCACCATCTTGAAATTCATGAACTTTCTTGTAACAGCCCGAAATCCAGGTATTCTTCTTTTGGCCTTGCATCTTGGTTAAGTTGATGATTTAGGGTTTTCATGGTAGGCGAGTACACTGGGCGTACAAGGTGTACGCTGCACGTAATCGCACGCCTCATTTGGATGCGTTCCCCCTCAGGTACGCGGGCCGTACCCAAGGTTACGCCCGGCGTAACTCATTCAGATCCAAACCCTAATTTCCTTTGGAGGGGCTATAAAATGAATGTGTGGCTGGACTTCTCAGCCACCATCCCTCAGAGTGAAACCCTAAAAAGAGTGTACCTTCGTTCTTTAGCCATTGTGTGTGTATTCTAAGCTTGGTGGTGCCATTCCAAGGTTGCAAAGGAGAAGAAGAGCTTGTTGGAGAGGCTAGAAGTGGTGCTCAAGTGTAGATCTGAGCTTTGCAAGGGTTAAAGCTTCATTTTCAGGTAAAAAGTTCGGATCTTGTCACTTGGTTCATGTTATATGCTTAAGATGTCATTTTCTAGGGTTTAAGTCCCAAAGGTGGAGACTTTTTGTGCAAATGGCCTCCATAAGCTTAGATACTTCATATTTCTGATCTATTGGAGTTGTAGACTCATAAAAATAACATCTTGGACGTGGGTATTGCACCATGCATGAGATCTAGGTCCTTGTATTTGAATAAAAGGTTGTTATGTGATGTTGGAGCCTTTACAGCCATGCCAAGGCTTAAAGGTCTCGACTTTATGGGTTTAGACACACTAAAAGAGTCGGATCTAGAATTGTAGTAATGGCTCAACCGATTAAGACCAGAAATGGAGGGTGGCTGATTCTGGTGGTTACGCTGGGCGTAACTTCCAGTACGCGCAGCGTACTTGGTGGAGACCCCGATCCAAGGGGGGGTTGGCGATGTATGCCCCGCGTACATCTAGCAGTACGCCCAGCGTACTCTCAGGGTTGAATTTTGTTGACTTTTTTGGGTTTGGTCAACATGTGGACTTTAGGTCAAGGAAGGGTAAAATGGTCTTTTACCCTCTGAGGAATGATGATAAGGGTAAAGTTTTAGTGGTGGAAGTCTTTGTGTAATAAATGATATTTTATGTTTAGGCGAGGCTGAGCCGTCGTTGGATTCGGTGATAGCGAGGACACGAGATCTTAGACTTTCCACAAGGTGAGTTTTCTCACTATACTGTACTCGGAAGGGTTTGACTATGTGATCGGAAGATCATATATACTATGAGATATATGTGTTATGTGTGATAAGTTATTCGTTATATGTGCCATGTATGATATGCTTGATATGGGCCGGAAGGCATTATATTATGGGCCGGAAGGCGAATATGTTATGGGCCGGAAGGCGTTGCGATGTGGACCGTAAGGTTGACGTGGGGAGGACCGGAAGGTTTACCTAGTCAGGACGGAAGTCCCCTGAGACACATGGACTAGAAGGTCAAGGCCTGGAAAGGCGTATGTGCGTAGGTTGTATTTTGGGGAACTCACTAAGAAATTATGGTTACAGTTGTTGTGTTATGTGTTTCAGGTGCTAGCGAGGACCGTGGGAAGGCGCCGGCGTGACTGTACACACTCACGGAGAAACTGTTTTTATGATCATGGGATGTATTTCGTTATGATAATATTGTTCACATTTGAATTTGGAATATTAAACGATGGTTTTTGATATTTACAAAAATGTAAAAAAAATTGGTTTTAAAATTTACGTTGTTACAAGTTGGTATTAGAGCCTTGGTTTGAGGTATTCGGATACACCTCCGGGCGTAACTGAACTCAATTCGGGGATTTGAGGAAAATTTTAATAAAAATTTTATAAGGGATTTAAGAAACAACCAAAGGAGAAGCAGTGTGTACGGTCAGCCAGCGCCCGAACGGTAAAATCCCCAAAATACCCTTACAATATGTGATATGAAATATGTTATGATATGATACGCATGCTAGTAGACTAGGTATTCATATTAGGACCAGAGTGGCCTGATTTGTGATGCCTTAGTCTAGGGGAACCTACTGCTATGAGATGCTTTGAGAGCGAGTGGGTAGCCAGTGCATAGCAAGAATAGAGTACTCATGATCCGGGGTTCGGGGAGGAGGACTTGGGGTGAATGCTGATGCGGTGTAGTCGGTAGTATTGGGCCCGTACTACTGAAGACACCGGGTCAGTGGGCAACCCAAGTAAGAATCCTTGGGTATCGGAGACCGAGTAGGGTTGCGTTATCGAGTGCGAGTATGCTCGATGGAGTCTCTGATAATTTTTCTGTTGTATTTCAGAGGCATCATGGTTAGGACGCGTCACAGACCTGAGACGAGCGGTGTGAGTGACGAGGAGCTTCGTCAGATGATTCACGATGAGGTAGCTGCGGCAATCCGGGCCGAGATTCCGGAGATGTTCGGGTCTATCAAGACCATGCTGATGGAGACTTTCGATGAGTGGTACGCCACGGTGACTGAGGCCGCAGCCGATGCAGCTGTGGCCGCTGCCAGACCACAGGGAGGTGACTCGCTGCAGTTCCGGAAGTTCAGCAACACGAAGCCACTTGAGTTTGACGGGACGCAGGATTCGATCACTGCGATGAGATGGATTGCTGATATCGAGGGATGCTTCTACACTTATTCATATCCGGAGCATCTGAGGGTACGGTTCGCCTTGAACCAGCTCCGCCTGGGAGCAAAGGATTGGTGGAAGTTCGTGACGGCGAACTTCACTCTGGCAGAGGTTTCAGCTGTGACTTGGGAGAGTTTTACTACTATGTTCAGAGACGAGTAAGTTCCCCCGGTGGAGAGGGAACGGTTGGTTCAGGAGTTCTTGACCCTCAAGTAGGGTAATGATTCTGTCACGGTGATCACGTGAAAGTTTCATGAGAGGGCGATGTTTTGCCCTGAGCAAGTGTCCACGGAGCAGGCTCGAATGAGCCGGTATTTGGGTGTGCTGAGGAGGGATAACCGGGAGTTCGTATCGAACTCGTCGTACCAGACTTTTGCTGAGCTTCAGGCGAATGCCAGGAAGCGTGAGATCGAGTTGGAGACCCAGGCCAGGGAGGGGGTCGAGTCTCAACGGGTGGATCGGCAGCCGACTCAGTCTCAGCCGGCAGCCAAGCGGACCAAGTCCGCGATTCGAGATCGGGAGGTCATAAGGGCCGTACTTGCGGAAAGTGCGGCAAGGGTCACGAGGGGGCATGTCGATTGGGTGCTTGCTACAAGTGTGGCAAGGAGGGGCACATTGCAAGGGATTGCCCCAAGGGATTTATGGTTTGCTTTCATTGCAACCAGACTGGCCACCGAAAGGCCGAGTGCCCCCAGCTTCGCCAGGGTTCTACGCCTGCTGCCAGGGTTACCGAGACTCGGCCAGTGAAGGCCGAGGCTCCGAAGGCTCGTGGAAGATCTTTTCAGTTGACTGCGGAGGAGATCCGCGCGGCGCCTGATGTCGTAGCCGGTATGTATTCTTTCGCGTATTTACTTTTATGATAAGGTATTGTGCTTATATTATGATATGCGTAGGTACTTTCTTGTGAATTTTGTACCTGCTTTGGTATTATTTGACTCGAGTGTGAGTCGATCGTTTGTATCGTTGGCTTTTAGCCAGCACATCGGTATTGATCGGGAGGTGATGAGTCAACCCATGCGAGTTTCTATAGCGGATGAGAAAGTGGTATACGCCACTGATGTGATTCGAGGGTGTGTGCTCAAGATTTTCGGGGTCAAATTCCCTATAAACTTGGTTCCTATAGCGATGGGGGATGTATGCGTCATCATGGACATGGACTGGTTGAGTAAGTTTGGGGCAGTCATTAACTATGAGAGACAGCTGGTGACGATTCGAAACCCTAGTGGGGGAGTGCTTACGGTGTATGGCGAGGGGACCCGGTGTGGGTCGGCGTTTTGTTCGGCTGCCAGGGCGAGGCAGAGTTTGCAACAGGGCTGCAATGGATTCATAGCCTACGTGGCGGATACGCGAGTGGTCGCGGGGAGGCCCAATTCGGTTGATGACGTTCCTATTGTATGCGAGTTTTCGGATGTGTTCCCCGAAGAGTTACCAGGTGTGCCTCTGGAAAGGCAAGTGGAGTTCCGTATCGATTTGGTTCTGGGAGCGGCGCCCATCGCCAAGGCGCCTTATCGTCTCGCTCCACCAGAAATGCAGGAGTTATCCTTGCAGCTTCAGGAGCTGTTGGGGAAGGGGTTTATTCGACCAAGTAGCTTACCTTGGGGAGCGCCGATTCTATTTGTCACGAAAAAGGATGGTTCGCACCGAATGTGTATCGATTATCGGGAGTTGAACAAGTTGACGGTTAAAAACCGATATCCGTTACCTAGGATCGATGATCTATTCGATCAGTTGCAGGGGGCATCTTGGTTCTCCAAGATAGACTTGAGGTCGGGTTACCATCAGATGAGGGTTCGGGATGAAGATATTTAGAAGACTGCATTCAGAACTCGTTATGGACATTATGAGTTTGTGGTGATGCCTTTTGGGCTCACCAACGCCCCGGCCGCGTTCATGGATCTTATGAACCGGGTGTGCAGGCCGATGTTGGATCGGTCGGTGATCGTATTCATTGATGATATTTTGGTATATTCGAGGTCTACGGAGCAGCATGAGGAACATTTGAGGGATATTCTAGGGGTATTGAGATCGGAGAGGCTGTATGCCAAATTCTCCAAGTGTGATTTTTGGTTACGAGAGGTCCAGTTCCTCGGGCATCTTGTTAACCAGAAAGGGATATTGGTCGACCCGGCCAAGATTGAGGCGGTGTTGAGGTGGGAGGTGCCGAGATCGCCCACTGAGATTAGGAGCTTCCTGGGGTTGGCTGGATATTATCGCAGGTTTATCAAGGATTTCTCCAAGATCGCCGTGCCACTTACTAGGATGACCCGGAAGGGTGTTGCATTTTCATGGGGACCGGAGCAACAGTCCTCCTTCGAGACCCTTCGTCAGAAATTGTGCGAGGCTCCGGTGCTTGCACTCCCGGAAGGGATGGAGGATTTTGTGGTGTACTGTGATGCATCTATATCGGGTTTGGGGGCGGTCCTTATGCAAAGGGGACATGTGATAGCGTATGCTTCGAGGCAGTTGAAGTTTCTTGAGTCGAGATATCCCACCCACGACCTGGAATTGGGGGCTGTGGTGTTTGCCCTCAAGATCTGGCGGCATTATCTTTATGGGGGTTCGGTATACCATCTACACGGACCACAAGAGTCTGAAGTACTTGATAGATCAGCCAAATCTAAATATGCGACAGAGGAGATGGTTGGACGTGGTGAAGGATTACGATTGCAAGATCATGTACCACCCGGGCAAAGCTAATGTGGTGGCCGATGCGTTGAGCCGTAGGGCGGAAAGCGCCCCGATCCGGGATATTTGTATGAGGTTGACGGTGATGACCCCGATTTTGGATACCATTCGAGGAGCTCAGGCTGAGGCTGCGAAACCAGAAAATCAGAAGAGGGAGCGAGTTGTAGGTCAGGTATCAGGATTCATTACGGATGGTCGAGGGCTTATGACTTTTTAGGGTCGGATTTGGGTACCGTTTGTGGGCGGTACGCGTACTATTTTGATGGAGGAAGCGCATCGATCGAAATTCTCGATTCATCCCGAGGCTACAAAAATGTATTTGGATCTAAGGAAGGAGTATTGGTGGCCCTGTATGAAAAGGGATGTTGCATGGTTTGTTGAGAGATGCCTGACTTGTCGGCAGGTTAAGGCCGAGCACCAGCGTCCGCACGGTAAATTACAGCCGCTAGAGATTCCCGAATGGAAGTGGGAACAAATTACCATGGATTTTATCACCAAATTCCCGCAGACTGCGAGGGGAGTCGATGCGATTTGGGTGATCGTGGATAGATTGACGAAGAGCGCTCATTTTCTAGCCATCAGCGAGAGCTCTTCTGCGGAGAAGTTGGCGGAATTATACATGAGGGAGGTGGTATCGCGACATGGGGTTCCGATGTCGATTGTTTTAGATCGTGATGTGCGTTTTACTTCCAGATTTTGGAAGAAGTTTCATGAGGAGTTGGGTACGAGACTGCATTTCAGTACCGCATACCACCCGCAGACGGACGGACAGAGCGAGCGAATGATTCAGACGCTTGAGGATATGCTCCAAGGATGTGTTTTGGATATCAAAGGGAGCTAGGACACCTATCTACCTTTAGCAGAGTTTTCGTATAACAACAGCCATCATTCGAGCATTGGTATGCCACCCTTTGAGCTGTTGTATGGGCAGAGGTGTCGCACCCCCATCTGCTGGGGAGAGGTGGGGCCGCGGGTGATGGGTAGCACGGAGATCGTACTCCAGACGACCGAGCAAATTCAGCAGGTCAGGCAGAGGTTGTTGACCGTGCAGAGTCGCTAGAAGAGTTATGCGGACAGGCGGCTGTCCGAGCTCGAGTTTCAGGTTGGTGACCTTGTGCTCCTCAAGGTCTCTCCTTGGAAAGGAGTGATACGATTCAGGAAGAGGGGCAAGTTGGGACCCCGGTACATTGGACCCTTCAGGGTAACTGCTAGGGTAGGCCGGGTAGCCTACCGGTTGGATCTACCTACTGAGTTGGGGCAGATCCATGATACCTTTCATGTCTCGCAGTTGAGGAAATGTATTGCCGACGAGTTGGCAGTGGTGCCATTGGATGATATTCAGGTGGATGCAGGCCTGAACTATGTGGAGAGACCGGTAGCGATCAGGGATCGGAAAGTTAAGGTTCTGAGGAACAAGGAAGTACCCCTGGTACAAGTGCAATGCCAACATCGGAAGGGGTCCGAGCTGACATGGGAGTCCGAGTCTGAGATGCGGGATCAGTATCCGGAGTTGTTTACAGTATGAGACTTCGGGGGCGAAGTCTGATTCTAGTGGGGGAGAATTGTAACAGCCCGAAATTCAGGTATTCTTCTTTTGGCCTTGCATCTTGGTTAAGTTGATGATTTAGGGTTTTTATGGTAGGCGAGTACGTTCGGCGTACAAGGTGTACGCTGCGCGTACTCGCGCACCTCATTTGGACGCGTTCCCCCTCAGGTACGCGGGGCGTACCCATGGTTACGCCCGGCGTAACTCATTCAGATCCAAAGCCTAATTTCCTTTGGATGGGCTATAAAAGGAATGTGTGGCTGGACTTCTCAACCACCATCCCTCAGAGTGAAACCCTAAAAAGAGTGTACCTTCGTTCTTTGGCCATTGTGTGTGTATTCTAAGCTTGGTGGTGCCATTCCAAGGTTGCAAAGGAGAAGAAGAGCTTGTTGGAGAGGCTAGAAGTGGTGCTCAAGTGTAGATCTGAGCTTTGCAAGGGTTAAAGCTTCATTTTCAGGTAAAAAGTTCGGATCTTGTCACTTGGTTCATGTTATATGCTTAAGATGTCATTTTCTAGGGTTTAAGTCCCAAAGGTGGAGAATTTTTGTGCAAATGGACTCCATTAGCTTAGATACTTTATATTTTGGATCTATTGGAGTTGTAGACTCATAAAAATGGGATCTTGGACGTGGGTATTGCACCATACATGAGATCTAGGTCCTTGAGTTTGAATAAAAGGTTGTTATGTTATGTTGGAGCCTTTACAGCCATGCCAAGGCTTAAAGGTCTCGACTTTATGGGTTTAGACACACTAAAAGAGTCGGATCTAGAAGTTGTAGTAATGGCTTAACCGATTAAGACCAGAAATGGAGGGTGGCTGATTCTGGTGGTTACGCTGGGCGTAACTTCCAGTACGCGCAGTATACTGTGTGGAGACCCCGATCCAAGGGGGGTTGGCGATGTACGCCCCGTGTAGATCTAGCAGTACGCCCAGTGTACTCTCGGGGTTGACTTTTGTTGACTTTTAGGGTTTTGGTCAACATGTGGACTTTAGGTCAAGGAAGGGTAAAATGGTCTTTTACCCTCTAAGGAATGATGATAAGGGTAAAGTTTTAGTGGTGGAAGTCTTTGTGTAATAAATGATATTTTATGTTTAGGCGAGGCTGAGCCGTCGTTGGATTCGGTGATAGCGAGGACACGAGATCTTAGACTTTCCACAAGGTGAGTTTTCTCACTATACTGTACCTAGAAGGGTTTGACTGTGTGATCGGAAGGTCGGATATACTATGAGATATATATGTTATGGGTGATAAGTTATTCGTTATATGTGCCATGTATGATATGCTTGATATGGGCCGGAAGGCATTATATTATGGGCCGGAAGGCGAATATGTTATGGGCCGGAAGGCGTTGCGATGTGGACCGTAAGGTTGACGTGGGGAGGACCGGAAGGTTTACCTAGTCGTGACGGAAGTCCCCTGAGACACATGGACCGGAAGGTCAGGGCTTGGAAAGGCGGATGTGCATAGGTTGTATTTTGGGGAACTCACTAAGCAATTATGCTTACAGTTGTTGTGTTATGTGTTTCAGGTGCTAGCGAGGACCGTGGGAAGGCGCCGGCGTGACTGTACACACTCACGGAGAAACTGTTTTTATGATCATGGGATGTATTTCGTTATGATAATATTGTTCACATTTGAATTTGGAATATTAAACGATGGTTTTTGATGTTTACAAAAATGTAAAAAAATTGGTTTTAAAATTTACGTTGTTACATTTCTAATCACGAATTTCTTGGAACATGCCACTTCTGTTTTGTATTTCTTTTCCAGTGATTCACATATCTCTCTTGCAGTAGTCATGGTAGAGTAGATATCATTGAGAGAATCATCCAGGGCATTCAGAATATAATTTCCGCAATTATATTCATTTGTGTTCCAAGTTTCCATTGCCCTTTGATGTTCTGCCAATTGGGCTTCACTGGGTGGTGTTGTTCCTTCTGCAGTGGTTATACCAATAGGAGGAGAGGGAGAATCATCAGTGAGAACATTGGAATCATGAAGAGTTGTCAGATAAAACAACATCTTCTGTTGCCATCTCCGGAAATCTAAGCCTTTGAATTTCTTAGGCTTTTCCACATGTGTTTTGATGATGGAATTTTGATCCATTCTTCACTCTTTGATTTCTGTCTTAGATTGTTATGACAGAAGTATACAATCAACAAATCTAATTCAAATAAAACAAACGAAATTCAAATATATATAAAATACAAGAATCAATTTACAAGAAACATACTTGTTTGATGATTACACAGAAATATAATCAGGAAATTGTAGAGATTGAGGCCTGCCGTGGAGTGTCATAAGACAGAAATTTCCGTGGTAGGGATCTGTCAAGAGGATACAACAATCAACCAGGACGTTCTCTTGATTCTGACAAAATTCACTATGTTCCCTTCATTGCATGATGAATACGAATTTATATGAGGAATATCTCTGTGGTTTTTTCTTAACCCGAAATATGTTCTTTGGTGATCTATTTATAGGTATAGAGTGACTGGTTTTCCCTCCAAAAACTGTCAACCGAAAATAACTGTCAAAATAGTTAAAACCAATTTAACATATTTTTAATAGATAAGAATAGTCAAAATCGGAATTAATATATATAAAATAATGTAATTAGTCAATGAGACCCCAAGAGCCCCAAGGTTTGACCATTAAATATATATATTAATCTAAGTCTTTCAAGACCATTTTGACTAGCCTAATCACCAAATCCAACTCAATCCCTCTAGTCCAAGCCTTTGATCTAGTTAGTAAGCAACTAGTAGAAGGCTTTTTAAGGGAGAATAAAGTTTCTCTTTCTTCCAATGTGGGATAAGTCCCATATAGAGAGTTTTCTATTTAACAAAGTTCCAACAATCACCACCGGCAATCCGGGATTGAGTTTGATTGTGTTTCTTGCCCTTGAACACCGCCATTGAAATTGGGAATTAGGGGACGCATTTGAGGGAGAAATAACAATTGAAGCAACATGGGAATGTGGGGTCGTGGAAAAATATGCTTCACCTATGTGAGGTGGGAGTGTTGCCGATTCTTTGAATCTCATAAAAAATGTTGTACATGATATTCAATGTTGTAGCTCTTAAAAAATTAGTAGGTTTGGTTGACAATTATTTTTTATGGAATTTGAATTTGTTAAAGAAATTGAAATTCATTTATTACATTTAGAATTTAAAGGAATTAATCCATGTCACATCTTTGGTTGGTAAAAAGTGAGATGAAATTTTAATTTATAAACAAACGCTAAAATGGAAATTTTTTCTCATTAAACAACTTTACCAAACAACACAAATCATCGTTAACTATTTAGGCCTAAATCATTCAAATGTTACCAAACAGCCCTTCAATTTATAAATGGATATTCACATAAAAGACTATTAGGAACAAAGTTATTATCCAAAAAGATTCGTACGGGCCATTTTCTTGGCAGCACATGACACATGAAGTATATGGTAACTTGTTGATGTGAAAAACAAATTCTTTTATGAGGAGGTTGAGTGTGATATATTTTTACAACAACCCCAAAGTTTTATTTCACATATGTTTTTAGAATATGAAGATAAGTGTGCAAGATTTATCTTTATTTCATCCGTTATCTTTTATTATTATTTAAGATTAGTATTTCCTTAAAAGTTATCCTTTTGTTTTGGTATGTATTTAATTTTGGTAAGTAGGCTTTTGTCAGAACATTATAAAGTAGGGTAAATGTCACTATAGCCCATTCAACTATCGTCATTTATCCTATTTGGTCACTAAAGTATTTTTTGCTTAATAGGTCATTAAACTTACAACTTACATGTCTATTAAGTCATTTTCGTTAGTTTTTAATATATCTTCCGTTAACCAGTTATTATAATTTACAAGAATGGTCCCTATGATTTCAATTTCTTTTGTGGTTGGTTATTTGCTAGCATCGTTCGTCACATGAACCACTACCATTCTTGAACATGTTGTAAAGTTGCTTGTTCTTGAATATTGGAACTACCTGACCCGTTTTTTGTCTTCCAGTCGATGTAAAGTTGTTTGTCTGAACCCGTGGATCTCTGAGCGTTCACAATGTCACCAACTTTTAAGTTCTTTTCCTTCACGAATCGACTCCAACCTTTGGTTAAAATGTAGCTCTGGCTACTATTAAAGTATGAGTAACGAAATCTCCATACTTTCATCCCGATGTCTTCGAAATGTTAAAGAACACCTTTGAAAGTGCTTTCGGTTTGCAACGGGAAGTGCTTCTCTACATGCTGCTTTGGTATCACTAACCGGTTCAGTTTTCCAATGTCGTTGGGGTGACTATCTTACTTTGTTCTAGCTCATCATTGTATGTGTGTTTCCTCAACATATCAATAATCTCAGCTTTTGAATGAGAATTCAAGAAACTAGCTTCCAACCCCGCTTCATCGGTGTCAGGAACCATGTTGCCCCCACTGACGGTCAGTGGAGGCATAGTCACTGGTGCTGCAACTATTGAAGTTGCTTATGTAGTTGTTCTTTAATCATCAGTGGAACTTCCTTCCATTATAATTAGTGTTCTTGAAGGAGAGTAGCATGAAGAAGAATGAGGTTTTATATATATAGAGAGAAATATGATATATATATATATATATATATATATATATATATATATATATATATATATATATATATAAATTGGGTGTAAGAGAAAGGCTGAGTATAATAGTTGATGGGGTTGCCCAATGTGAAGGGTGGTGGTTGTCGGAATTGAAGGGTGGCGACGTCGGTGATGAACTATGCTGGTATGGGACCAACCACGAAAGAAATTCAGATCATAGGGACCATTCTTGTAAATTATAATAACTGGTTAACGGAAGATCTGTTAAAAACTAACGAAAATGACTTAATAGACATGTAAGTTGAAAGTTTAATGACCTATTGAGCAAAAAAATACATTAGTGACAAAATAGAATAAATGACGATAGTTGAATGGGCTATAGTGACATTTACCCTTATAAAGTATAATGAGGACCTTAGGATTATTTTATGATTGAGTCTTGAACTCGGTTTTGGAGAACTCCCTTTTTATTTAATTACATGCACTATCTTTACAATTTTTATCGATTTGTGTCAATTGGTATAAGAGCAACGATTCTCGCAGCAACATTGTTCATCAGAATTACCATTCATAGAGGTATGGTTTATGTGTCACTGTTCACCATATCATTAGATCTTTATGCACAAGATTGAGTTTCTATGTTCCCAAGGTCCAAATTTCATATAATATGTTCGGTAATTTGTCGATGATCATAATTAGTAATATTACAAAAAATCATCCAATATGGATGTACCAACATTATATTCATAAATGTCAGTGTACATGAAGATTGATTAATTTTGTTAAGCCATTTACGAGGATTAGCAATGTACTTTATCTTATTAATTTTTGCATTAAAGTAGACAACTTTCTTTATAATTATCCTTGGCTACGCATCCCCCTTAAGCATCTATTTAACATAGGAATTTTAGAAAAATCGTTAAAATAAAGCACATCTTATTAGTGGAAGGGTAATTTATGCACTTTTATCATTTTACTTGTTAACTGGAAGGAAGTCTACACAAAAGTCCCAATATTTTGGGAAAATTTTTAAAAAAGTCATGAACTTTATTTTTTTAATAGAAAAGTCCCGACTTTTAAACTTTTTGAATAGAAAAGCCCAAGAAACCGATTAATTTATTCATTTTAGTCATTATTGACCTGTTCAGCAGATCACAAGACCAAATCGTTAATTTTTCTAAAATAATGACAATTTTCTGCAGAGTCAAGATAAAATAAGAAGGAAATTTATATATATATATATATATATATATATATATATATATATATATATATATATATACACGTATTTATGTCTTTTTGTAAGATTTTATATATACATGTTTACAATGTTTATGTATTTTAAATTTATAAAAGTATTTTTTAACTTATTTATATGCATTTTTAAGTATTATATATATATATATATATATATATATATATATATATATATATATATATATATTATTTATTTATTTCTTTTTATGTGTTATTTTTTATGTATTAAATATTTATGTATTTTGTTTAAGTTTTTTTTTATATGGATGATTATGTATTTCTATGTATTTTAAATGTATAAACGTATTTTTACTTATTTTTATGTATTTTTAAGTATTTTACATATTTTTATGTATTTTGATGTATTTTTTTACTTATTACGTATTTATATCTATTTTTATGTATTTATGTATTTTGATGTGTTTTTTTATGTATTACATATTTATATCTATTTTATGTATTTATGTATTTTTTAAAAGTTTTTTATATAGATGTTTATGTATTTTAAATGTATAACTATATTTTTCTTACGTATTTATGTATTTTTTACTTCAAGTCATATTCACCATTTCATCAAATTCGTACAAATTCTTTGAATATGCCTAGATGGTTTTCCTACATACCCATATATTTTAAGCTTTTCCCTTTAGCATATCTTGAAATTAAACATCGAATAGGAAAATATTTAAATATATGGATATGTAGTAAACCATCTAGACATACTCGAAGAATTTGTGTGAATTAGATGAAATGGTGAATACGATTTGAAGTAAAAAATACATAAATATGTAAATATAATACAATCAAATATTTAAAATACATAAAAATACATAAACATCTATATAAAAACAAAAAAAAATACATAAATACGTATAAATACATAATACACAGAAAACACATAAAAACACACAAAAAATATGCAAAAAATTTAAAAAATACATATAAATACGTAAAACAATACATTTATACATTTAAAATACATAAACGTCTATATAAAAAACTTAAAAAAATACATAAATACATAAAGATATATATACATAATACATAAAAATAACACATAAAAAATACATAAACAAATATGTAAAATGGTTAAAAATACATACATACATACATATATATATATATATATATATATATATATATATATATATATATATATATATATATATATATATATAGAGAGAGAGAGAGAGGTAGTTTTAAATGTTTCTCACATTTATTGTGTACTAGTATGCACCAATAAGAATTTAGTACTAATTATATGTATATTAAATGCTATCCATACTTATAATTCATTTTTAGGAAACTAATTAAATTTTTCATTAATGTCAACAATAATATTCTTTCGGAATGAATTCATATCTAGAAGAATGAGAGTGTCTTCCAACAGAATTAATGTGAGTGTATTCTAGTAGAATACACTCTCGTTCTTCATATTTCATGCAACTTTATTGTATTTTAAGTGAGTGAGTCCTAAACAAAATACAAAATCATATATAAAAACCTAGATGCGAATTTATTTATTGCTAACATTAATTATGGATATCATTTAATATAGATATAATTATTGAAATCATTTAATATCTATATTTATTTAATTAACTAATTATTTAATTTACTAAATTCCTATTGGTGCATTATGTTTTTTCTTTAACACTTCTTTTTTATGTTCTTGTTTTAACATTTCTATTTTTTCAAGATTGTAAGGACAAGTTGCAATTTCTAGGAGTGGTCGATGAAGATATTCGATATGAAGATTTAAACATCAAGTCGAAGTCGAAGAGTATGGGTGTAATGGAAGCTTATGAACTAATGCTGAAATTTGCTACATCAGGGCATGAGATGAAGATGGACCATGAAATGGAAGGTGTCCACTCACAAAATAGTGCTCTTTGTATTGTTTGTTATGTTTGTAGTTAATCTACTTTAGGTTAGGGATTAATGGCTTAGTGAAAGTTGGCTTAATGGGTTAATGTACTTTGGATGTAACTGAAAATGGCTTAATGAAAGATGGATGTTAGCTAATTGATTATCAATGACAGTTTTGGATATTTTTTTTGACATGGCTTAATGAATGATACATGTTGGGTTACTGATTGTTGATGACACACAAACATAAAACTATCAGACAAATATGTCATGAACATAAAACAGATAAACAAATATAGCCATGAACATACTAAATTAGAAAAATTAAAGAACACCATAATGTTATAACAGACAAACTAGTATCATATGAATAATATCAAAAGTTAGTACAAAGTAGCATGTAGATGATTACAAACGGTGTGCAAATAATACTTCCAAACAGTTTGTCTTCCCAAAAACATAAACAAAACACATATCACTACAAGGACATTAGGTGTTCTTGAGTGCTTCCGGCTCCATTCACAACCACTTTCCTTTACAACTTTATCTTGGTAATTCTTTGTGTGGGTTTCCTTATGCTTCACACAATATGAGGGACATTCACATGTGGTTCCTTTTCATGAGGTTCGTCTTAAGTTGGTTTGGGAACTTCCATGTGTCCTTGAACTTGTTGTTCCACTTAAATTTCCACATCTGTTTTCACTAAAAAAATTGTAATTTGCAATATATTTTTTTTTGCCATAAATATTTTGTTGTAAGTTACGATACATTTTTTTTGTCTAGGTTATGGAGCTTTCTTTGTTTTTACAATTGAAGTAGAAGCAACTTCATTTGGTTTTTGAGGACATGTCCTTCTATTGTGTCTTGTTGCTTTATGTATAGTACATCTGGAAACCATAATAGTGTACATGTAACAATTTCCAAACATGGTTGTAGTAAATGATGGTGAAACAAATTTCTCTGTATATTTGTAAAGAAGCAATACTCTGCATATTAGTTTTCCATGTATTATACCATCCTACCTTTAAATCTTTCTATCACAACATTGTCCTTTAAATTAGATTTTCTTACTAAGGTATTTTAGTTTAATAAAACCTAATCAATTATAGCATTGTACTTAAAAAAAAATTCTTATTAGGATGCCATAGGTTAAAAAATATATCCAATTACAATGGTGGAAATTGTTTGTATTTGATCACATCTCTATAATCGAGTAGATTTTAAAGTACAATGGTGTATAAGAGTCTGTTGAAGATAGTAGCCTTAAATATTTAAACATTGAAGACACATTTAAACATATTCTAGTTCATGCATTGTACTTTAATAAATCTACCAAAGTATGTCATTCAATTCTATTTCTTTTTCTTTTTTTAATTTAAGAAAACTGTACTACAAATGTCTACCCAGTCATAACATTGTACTTTCAACATACTTTACAAAAATTTATCCAATTATTGAATTGTATTTGGATTACATCCGGGTAGATTTTTTTCTAAAATACAATGTTGTAATTAGAAGAAATTGAAAGTAGGATGCTATAATAAACATATAAATCCATGTATGTTGATACGTCTTGCATTTTAAAAGAGTTTGTCAAAGATGTTACTCTAAAATATTCAGAATTTGAAAACCTATACATGCCATCACATATAGGCACACAAGTTCATGAAAGTAATTAAAATGTAAACACAAAGAAGAGTAAATTACCAAAGGGCTTCTTGCCCAACAATATCAGATATTGCCCTCCCTTCTTAAAGTCGAGGGTTCAAGTCCCGTCTGAGACATAGGTGGTAATAGGAGTGGATTAGATTTGCCGATACAAAAAAATCCAAAAAAAAAAAAAAAACAAAGACGAGTAAATTTGAAAAACAACCCCCGTGGTTTATCGTTTTTTATGGATATTTTCTCACTGTTTTTATAGATATTGTCATTTTTATGAAATTAGCACTTTAGGAGTTAGGCCTCTAGTTAGCCAACCCATAGACTATGGTATTGTCTGTTTTTTCGAAACGAAAACGTTTGAAGTCTGCAGACCATCTCTGACCCTCTGTAACAGACGAGGTGGGCCAAACGACTAGATCATGTAATAAAAAGTATGTTTGTTTTTTAACGTCTGCAGACTGTTGCAGTAAGTTAAAGTAAGGTGTGAAGAGGTTTGAAGCGGACGGTCCAATGTTGCGCTACGCAGTACAAGCGGAACAGTTTTTAAGTCAGAAGTCTTCTGAAAAAACAAACAGTTGTGAATGGGCAAGTGTTGCGTGTGTTGTGCGGCGCTGCAAGAAGTGGTTTTTTTAGGAAAAACAAAAAGGCCCTATAACTGTTACCAAACGTCGTTTTGGGGACAAAAAATAAATAAATAAATAGATAAATAAATAAATAGATAAATAAATAAATAAACGAAGTTATTGGACCATATACATAAAAAGAGACAAACCATATGGACGATTTAGGTCAACAAAGGATTAGTTAAGAAAGTACTTTATGGATTTAACGATTAGCTGGCCAGGGACTAAAAGAGTGTATACAACATTTTAATGGACTACTAGAAGTCATAAATTCAATCATTAACTTTTTTACTTGACGTAAATGGTGTTTGTTATTTCAATTTCTTAAACAGTTGGTCTGTCTCTAATCCATACAAAATGATATTTATACAATTTTAATACATTTTATCTTTTTCTTTTATTTAATTTTATTTTTTAATATATTAATATTGAAGGATCCACCATACTAAAGACTACTAAAGTTATATTGAAGCTCAGAAAGATTACTAAAGTTATATTCAAACATAGAAAACTACAAGAAAGGTTGTATACAACATCAACAATAAAAGAACTCCAAATAGAAAGAAATCGTATCTTTTCTGATCATTTTGAGGAATGAGGTCTGTCAGAATCTGAAAATCTACATAACTTTAAGATTATCGGGTTCATCAGTAACGGGGTATCTAAAATTTGTTGTAGAATAATTTGCATCACAATAAAAGTGGTGCATCAAGTTGCAGGTATAATTATCTTATTCCACTTAGTAAAAGCATGGAAATGGAATATTTGGTTTATAAATAGAGTCCCACAACAATACATATTTTTTTATCAGCTGGAAACATATATAGCTCAGATAAATATCTCCCCAATCACCTAGATAGACGATACCATATAAACAAATGTAAAAAAGAACACACGCATTTCATCAAATACCTTGACTACGTGATGTAACATGACCACATTCACCAAAAAAGGAAAAATCAATGAAAGAAGGAAATTTTAAACTTCGATACAAAGTATAACCTTCTAAACATTGGGACTGAAAACGAAAAACATAATCATACTAATAATGAAATAAACCAAAGAGAAGACAATGTATAACTTGAACGATTTCTTTGAAGCTCTATTATATCTACCGATGGAATAAGAAATTGAGGATGATCATGGAACTACAGGATCTATATAACCATGAGAAATGAATAAGGAGCGTTGGTTTGTAGATGTTAGTGACTAATTTCCAATTTTCTTGAAATATTGGAGGGGTGATTTTAAGGACGTCTTCGAACACCTCACATTAATGTCTAATAAAGATACCATAGAAAGATGATCCATTAGAAACAATAAGTGTACCTGAGGGCAGGGTGAGAAGAGGTGGAGCAACTGATCGCAATATGAAGCATTAGCCTTGATCACCATCAGCAATCAGGAATCGAGTTTGATTTTGTTTCTTGCCCTTGAACACTGCCATCTAAAATTGGAAATTGGGGGACGCAATTCAGGGAGAAATAAGAATTAACTGAAGCGGCGTGGGATCGTGGAGAAATATATGATACCAGAGTGAGGTGAGAGTGTTGCCGATTCTTTGACTCCATCAACAATGTTGTACATGATATTCATTTATGTTGTACCTCTTAACCCATGTCACCATTTTGGTTTCAACAAGAACAAATTACACTTATGGTCCCTATGGTTTGAGTTATTTTACGTGTTTACTCTCTAACTTTATTTTTTAACTCGGACCATCCCTTTAGTTTGGTTTGTTTCACGTTTAGTCACTCTCACACATGAAATGACTATATTGCCCTTAATGATTTATTTTTATTTATTTTAAATATTTATATTCTTTATAAAATAACAGTGGGACCCATCCCCCTTTCCTTCCAACCCTTATGATACCAGATCAAATGAATATTCCATCGCCGATCTCCTCTATCTCCTCCATTATCACAAGCATTAGAAAACTCTAGTGACGAGTTTGAAAAATACAAGCAAAGACAAGCAGTAAAATTCGAAGGTGCTATCGAACAAATGTAGAAGCAAAGTATCATCAGGAAACATTAACAGAAGATGAGGAAGAGAAGCATGATTTCCATGTTCCAATCGAGGGACATCATCTTTATTAGGAAAGCTTGTTCCAAGAGATTTAGGAAGATCATAGTTGTCTGAACCAAACATCTATAATGGGAGAAATTCAAGTTAGTTGATTTAAGTCCTTAATAGAACATCCAATATGAAATATTACGGTTAAGACCTAAAACAATATTTTATAACTTCGAAGAGGGATGTCGTAATCCAAGCTATAAAATATTTGAAGGTAGGTGAATGACGATTCACAATTTCCACCATGAAAAACGAAATAGAAATTAGGTTTTAATTGGTTTGAAACTCCTAGATCTTTTGAGATTCATTGAACTTTTCAATGACATGTTTAAATCTCGATTGTGCCCTTTGAAGTTTGTGACTGGGATGCTGAGGATCATAAACAAGGTGTAAATAACTATGCAAATTAACTTGGTACCATTAATATCATCACCTAAACATTAAGTTACCCTTTGCCTTTGCCTTCACCGATGTATGATAAACATTAAGTTACCATTTGCCTTCATTACTAGTCCAAGTTAGTGTGTCGGTTAACCACACACGCTCCACCAACGACTTGGTAACGTACAAAGTGTTAATTTCATGGGTTAGCACCAAATTCACATTTTCCTAAAGTAACTAAGATTGAGAATTTATAAAAGGTTTAGTTACTTTATATTTATCATTATACTTATAATGAGAATTATTATCCTTGTCCTACCCGTTCGGCTACCGAACCTCCACCAGTCAAGGAAGCGGTGGGTGAGAGTAACCCTATAGTCCCTTGTAGACCAGCTTCGTAAATGAGGCCTACTAACGGTATAACTGACTTGATTTTTATATATATATATATATATATATATATATATATATATATATATATATATATATATATTATTAGCTTATAATACTATAAAGTATAAGGGTTGAATTTTAACTTTTAAAACTCTAGGGTTTGGAATTAAAGTATGTGTGAGACTTTACAAATTCCAAAACTTGAGGGAAAATTTTGAACAATTCAAAAAACCTTTGGATTTTCGTAACTTATGAGTTCAATTAAGTTTTTAAAAACTTTAATGAAGAGACTCTTTAACATCCATAACTAAAGGACAAGTTATGGAGTTCATAAGACAATTTATGATGAAAAAGACTCTTCAATTGTGTAACCTATGAATTTTTTAATGGATCTTAAAAGAAATGACTTTGGTAATCCATAACTTGAGGATAAATTATGGACTCCATTAAAAACATTTAGATCAAGAATTAACTAACAAACAAATTGCAAATAATTCATATGATCTACCAAAACTCATAAGTGTATGAACAATCATATCAACAATTTCAAGAATTACATAAACACACATAAAACATGAAATTTTGATAATAACCTTGAAATTGGTTTACCATAATCATTACCACATTAAAAACAGGTTTTATAAGCCCAAAACAGTTTCAAGTAATGATTCTAGACCAATTTCAGCCTTAAAACTTGAAGATATGTTGTCAGGGGGTCCAACACGTCGAGTGCATGAACAAACTCGACGAGTTGGATGATTTTAGGCATGGACTCATCAAGTCCCTCTCTGGACTCGTCGAGTCAACTGTCCAGACAGCATAAAACTTCGATTTTCAGCCTATATCAACAAGTATAATTGAAAACAAGCCTAGACTTTGTTACCATCGATGGGTTTTGAGCATTCTAACACTCCTATGGTGTACATGCAACCCTATAAACCTTGGATCTATGTTTTCTCTATTATACATGCAAATATTCTATATTCTAAGGTTTCATCCTAACTAGCATAATATGAAGCAACTATACTACAAAAGCCTAGTTAGATAACATACCTTTTGATGAAGCTTGAAGTCTTGAACTTTAAGAGCTTAGCCCCAATAGTGTGGAAGCCTCAAGTGGAAGAACAAATCACCAAGAACAAATTGGAAAAATCGAGAGAATAGTAAGCACACTAGAAATTGACCCAACCTTGTTTTCTCACACACTAGTCCAATTTCATGTGCCAATGACTCCTTTATTTAGTGTGGTAGATTATGGTTACATTCATGTAAACCCTAATACCCATGACATTTCATTTCCATAAGATCCATGGGTTAAAGCTCCATGGACTATCCATGGACTTTCCATGTAAGCCTAGCCCATTCTAAATAAGCATTGTCTCACTCTATATAAATATTAGAGTCCATATTTAATTAGTTCCTTTTGATCACTAAATTAATTCTAAATTAATTCTTAATCAATACTAATTAAATAATATGATTTCATATTAATATATTAGAACTTATAAAATATTAATAAACCATAGACATACTATTCTCAAAAGACTATCCATACAAATTGTTTCGGTGAAGTGTAACCCAAATGGACCATGCTACTTTCGGGGAGAGTACATATCAATAATAGTTATGGGCTTAGACATCTAATCCAACAATCATTCCATGTTGAGGGATGATATCCGAGAGTTTGTGAGCTTTACATGTTGAAAAACCCTGAATGAGATGGTAGAGAAGGCCCGGGAACGGGAAATAAAGTTGGACTTCCACACCAAGTGAAAGTCGAAGTAGGCACATGCAGCGGTTCGTTAGGATAAGAAGCCTAAGACCTCAAACACTTCCAGCAGGGGTCAGCAGAGTTGGGGTCGGTGTGCCAAGTGCAGTAGGGTGCATAGTGGAGCTTGTCGTATCACATGCTTGGTATTCTATGCATGTGGTTAGCAGGGCCACTTGATCAGGGACTGCCCCACGAAGGGCTTGATTTGTTTTCACTGCAACCAGACCGGCCATAAGTGGGTCAACTGTCCGAGGTTGCAAGGAGGAGGAGGAGCGGTGGCGGCTCCTGTGCCCGCCACGATGAGGATTACCGATGGTCGCCCTACTAAGGCATATGCTCCAGTGGTGAAGAGTCGCGCATGTCAGTTGACCACCGAGGAGGCTCGAGCAGTGCCAGACGTTGTGGCTGGTATGTATCTATTATTCTCTGCTCCTTATGATTTATGTGTACATTATGCTTGTATTTGGACCTTTTTGGTCAATGGTATGTTGGTGCATGTTTTGTTTGATTCGTGTGCTACCTGATCGTTCGTGTCTCTTGCGCTTAACAAGAAGTTCCAAGACACACCTGGAACTCTGGATTCCCCACTCGAGGTAGAGATTGCAGATGACCACACTGTTAGTGCTGCGAGGGTGTATCAGGACTGTCTTCTGAATGTGCTTGGTGAGAGGTTTCATGTTGATCTAGTCCCGATACCATTGCAAGGGTTGAAGGTGATTGTCGAGATGGATTAGTTGGGGGCCAATGGGACCATGATTGATTATGAGCATCAGTTAGTGAGGGTTCGAACCCCAAGTGGGGGAGAACTGGTTATACATGGTGAGCGAGCCTTGCATGGGTTAACTCTCTATTCGGCTGCGAGGGCCAGTAGATTTCTGCAGCATGGATGTACGAGATTTCTGGCTTATATCTTAGATACGAGGGTTGAGACCACGACATAAGTGGGCAGTTTACCGATTGTACAAGAATTTTAGGATTTTTTTCCCGAAGAGTTACCACGATTGCCTTCGGAGAGGCAGGTGGAGTTTCGCATCGATTTGGTGACGGGTGCCGCTCTGATAGCGAAGGCACCATAGCGGTTGGCACCGCCCGAGATGGAGGAGTTATCTACATAGCTTCAGGAGCTGCTAGACCGAGGGTTCATCTGTCCGATCAGTTCCCCGTGGGGAGCACTGATCCTGTTTATGAAAAACAAGCATGGATCACACAGGATGTACATTGATTACCGAGAGCTAAACAAACTAATGACGAAGAACCATTATTCGTCACCGAGGATCGATGATTTATTCGATCAGCTGCAGGGTGCGTCTTGGTTTTTCAAAACTGATCTTCGGTCGGGGATACCATTAGATAAGGATTCAGGCTGAGGATATATTGAAGACAACTTTCAGGACTTGGTATTAGCATTATGAGTTTGTGGTGATGCCGTTTGGGCTCACCAATGCCCCGGCAACAGTCATGGATCTCATGAACATGATATGTAGAACGATGCTAGATCGGTCGGTGATGGTTTTTATTGATGATATCATGGTCTATTCTAAGGCTAAGGAGCAGCATGAGTAGCATCTGAGGAATGTATTGCAAACCTTGAGAGTAGAGGTTGTATGCCAAGTTCTCCAAGTGTGATTTTTGTCTTCCAGAGGTACAGTTTTTGGGGCACATCATCAACCAGGAGGGTATTTTGGTTCATTCGGCCAAGGTTGACGCAGTGATGCGATGGGAAGTACCGAAGAATGCGTATGAGATTCATAGCTTCTTCGGTTTAACGGGCTATTATCGGATATTTATCCAGGATTTTGCAAAGATAGTTGTCCCATTGACGTGCTTGACCAATAAGAATGTGACATTTCAGTGGAGCACCGACCAACAGTTGGCCTTTAAGACCTTGAGACGGAGGTTATGCGACGCTCCGATCCTAGTACTGATGGGTTTTATACAAACAATCCTATGTGTGCATGCAACCCTAGAGTTGGATCTATTTTATCACTATTAGTTATACAACATTATGAACATGTGAAGAACCCTAACAAGCTTCTAGGGATTTCGATATTCACAAATAAATATGAAATACATACCTCTTGTTGTTATGTTGTAATAAAAACTTGTTTCTTGAATCTTCTTGTCTTTGAAAGCAAGTACCACAAGTGTAGTACCTCTAATGGCTCACAAACACCAAGAGAAAATGGAGAGGCAAGAGAGAAAGAGGAGAGGTATGAAATTCGGCTCTAGGAACCCTAGATCAAGGCATGGACGAATTACATATGCCAAGGGGTGTTTATATAGGTGTAGGGATTAGGGTTTGAGTCCTTATCCTTATTTGGTTTCTTGCCCACTAAGCAGCCCAAAGGATAACCCTAGAAACCTTACATGGATGAATTCTAAGGCCTTATCCCCTTGAATTCGTCCACCCTATCCTATAGGCCATCCATTGCCCTACTTTGCAATTATCATATAATTACAGTTTAGCCCCTCTAGTTTAGTTAACTTATTTTAATCACAAAATTAATTCTTAATTAATTCTTGACCAATGTTAACTAAATAAAGATGATTTCTCCTTTAATATATTATTCATATAATATATTAATAAACCATAAGAACCTCTTTCTCTATTATTTCTCCAGTCAAGTCCCTTTGGTGAAGGCAACCCAAAAGGACCATGCACAATCGAGTCAAGTACTTATCAAATATGGTTACGGGCTTAGACACTAATCCAACAGTCTCCCACTTGGATAAGTCTAGTAACCATAAATGCATGTACAACCCGATTGGCAATCGTAGCTCTAAAAGACGTTGTCGAACTCTGATCTTATCAGTAACATGTCCTTTAGATAAGAGATCATATATTCCTCCATTCTAGATATCGTATAGACGTGAGACGTGGATTGAAATCATTCTCTCAGTCTATGTGTTGTTTCCTGATTTCTGATTTACGAGGACTAACTAATTGAACAAATCAAATTAGCCCTACCTCGGCCGAGCATTTACGTTTGTCATCACTAAATCATCGAGGGGCCCACATATATCGCTTTTATCCCACTTTGTGTAAAAGGAGTGGATAAACTTCGACTCAATGCTTGCTTGCACTCACTCACCAAATCACACACAACAATATGTTTTATAACACCAAGTTACTGGTACGTTTACATATTATCAATGTGTAACCGATTCGCAAGATACAACTCACACATCTCGGTTTCAAGAATACAAGATATTATTGTCTTACCAATCGCTCGTGATAAAATCCATGAAACGATCCAAGTGAGCATGGGTTTAATACAATGCTCAAAATCATATTCATAAGCACTCACGAACGTTGTAGCACACATTTGCTATGTCTAATACACTTTAGACAAGCTACAAACCAATTCATGACAATCTTCTTTCATACCTACTCCCAAAGTATGAGTGACTGTGGAACATTCGAATAATTTGATTATTCTAAAATAATTTAACTATTCAGGAAGTCAAAACAAGCAAAGTGAAACACAAGAATAATGCTAATCCTATATGGCCCCAAACTTTTGAGTATAAATAAAACATCTTTTATTTATCACCATATTGATTACTCATTATTTGTTGTTTTGGGTTATCAACTTATTACTTGAATTATAACTACAGTTGTCCCATGCTCTTAGCATGCACACTGTGTTTACCTATGATCCTTACTACGTGAAATAGATTAATTGAACACATTTTCAATCATACTCATTTCACAACTCCCAATCCTTACCACAAGTGTAAGAATACCAAATTCTTCCTACTTATAGAATATGCTAGATTCTAACATTTTATGCGACGATCCTTTTGTAATGTCATTGTGCCAAGGTCACAAAGACTTTACGAATGAAATTACAAAGTCCTCTATTGGAAATTGTTGCAAGACAATTCCATAGATACGAAGTCTCATATTCAAAGTACATTCCTTTGAACATCCTTTTTGCATAAAAGTTTCTAATCTAGACATATAGATTATTAAAGTCCAACTCCCAATATGGAAACATTTCTATATTTGCCATATGACAACTCATTATCATATCTAATAATAATAATGCCAATATGGTCCATCCAGTACTATACTTCCAACTATTCACAAGCAACCAATCATTGGCGAACCTTAGATTGTCCTTTGATAGTTGTTTAATAAACTTAGTCATGTCTGGTTCTAGTCCTTTTTCCCTCTTAATGCTCTAGACTTTTGGAAAATTTTAGAACGTTCAAT
The DNA here is from genome assembly GCF_051521515.1 of Lactuca serriola. Classification (NCBI taxonomy): domain Eukaryota; kingdom Viridiplantae; phylum Streptophyta; class Magnoliopsida; order Asterales; family Asteraceae; genus Lactuca; species Lactuca serriola. Next base: position 136,387,947 of record NC_136408.1, read on the forward strand.
TATTACAGCATATGCAATCGATCCTATACTCGAAGCGTATGGAACACGAAGCATAATGTCTTACATAAAGATGTGATACTTTATTAGTCTTTTGCCATAATATTTCTATTTGCCATGTTCTCAAAACTCGAATTAAGAAAAGGGATGTCGTAATCATAATTGAATTTTGAGAATGCAATTCATATATTTGACTAAATTTGATTAAAATTTCTCGATCTAAGCTCTTAGATTTCAAAACGAAGTACAATATTCTTTCCCTTAATTATAGCAAAACAACTTTTCAACCCTTGCAACTTTGCAAATTAAAACACTTGTTTTCTATAATTAGTATTTCTAACTTGCAACTTACCATAATTATCATGCTCCCACTAACATGATGATTATATTCATACTAGCATAACACTTATGCTCCTACTAGCTTTGACATGTATTCAAAAAATAGTTGAAATTATAGAAAACAATGCTTATTGAGTTTCTTAAGTTCATATTTCTAATACTAAGACGCTTTGATAAGACTTTATCTAAGCTTCTCAACCTCATACACCTTTTCTTAGATAACTCATGTGTGTGTCTAAACGATTCTAGAACTTATAGCAATAAGTCTAAAATGTTCAGACCCATTTTCCATTTCACACAATTCGAACTATGAAGAGGGATGCAATAATCATAGTTGAATTAGAGAAACCCAAATTACATAATGCTATCTTCAAAATCTCTCTTAGTGAAAGCGTTTCCTCACACTCATTTTCATGAAGGAGAGAAACCTTATGACACTTAGATTTTATTGTCTATGTGCCCTTATCCATGTGAATTTGTTATAACAATAATCGCAAGATAATGTTAGTGACAAATCCAAACTCTTAAGGACAGAGCATGTTCATTCTTCATTTCATGCCATTAAGGGTCCCACCATTGCTTCCAAGTTATTGAGCAGCTCACCCCTACAATTCAATGTACTTTCCATTGATCAATGTTCATTCTTAAATTGGAATGGAACAGAAACAAGTATATATCAACACGATAGGTTACAAACCTCAAGTCGTGTGCTAGTGATTGTTGATTAGGTTTATTCTTGATTAGTTCTTGAAAACTTTTCAAGATCATATAGACTCCCACTGACCTCTTGACATATATGATTGTCTTGTCAAGAAAAATTCCTTGAAAAAATAAATATTCAAGAGTTAGCGCGCGATTCTATCAAGACTAACACTTAACTTAATTTGTTCTAGTTGGCCTTTGTCTTCTTCAAGGCATCACAACTTACAAATTTCAAATGTGTAGGAATATGAAAGCTTTCTCTATTTCACATTTAAGTGCTATAAACCCACTTAAAATGTGTCACTCTATGTCACAATCTTAATTCGATATTGGAACGAAGTATGATTCATCTTAATATCTTAACCACTATAGCAATTCTTGATTCCTCTTCTTAGCCAAACTAGTGTACTAAGGTGATGAATTGTAATATGGTTCTTTATTATTACTAAGACGATCATAAAACTTGATGTAGAAGTACTCTCCCTTCTTTTTAGATTAGAGAAACTTCTTATCTTTCTGCCTAATTGATTCTTCTTATTCATTCTGCCATTCATTAAAACTTTTCAATAATTCATAATTATACTTAATCTTGTAAGCATAACCACATTTAATAAGCCTTTAGTAAATCATGACGAATAATTTTATTGTCATTTATGGTAGAGTTGAGTAGCGCACAACATTGTGTACCAGACCTTCTAGTCCTTCACTTGACTCTTTGTCAAGGAATTAGTCTTAAAATTTCTAAGTATCAATATTTCCATACATCACATGATTCAAATCATATGATTCTAAGATTTTGTCCAATTGAAACTTGGGTGATGGGAATCTTTCCTTACTTAGAAAACTACCATAAATAATATAACCAAGAATCTTATCCACTTAATATTGCTTATAATAGAAACACATAGACATCAATTCTCATAATTGCTATCGCAAGGAAAAATAAATAAGACAAAATCAAAATTTATTTTATTGCGGAAATATATATCCTTACAACGCAAATGAAAACTATGATATTACATATCCCTAAGCAATCTATCATAACTCTAAGCAACAGCTTAAAATCCAATCATCGAATTCATGCGATCGTAATCCATTTCTTCAGGAACAGACTCAGCTTGCTCCTTCCATTAAGTTTCCTGTCTTTTCTTCGATCCTTTAAAACACCAAATGTAGTCTTATCACATCATGTTATTAAGAATCTCTAAATAGGAACTTAATGGAGTTAGATAATGGATTTTTCCTGAAGCAGAGTCATACATCTTGACTCTCCCATCTCTTAGATTTCTCAGGTAGTCCAGGCAGCTTCGTAACCAATGCCCTTTCTTTTTGGCAGTAGAAACATATGGATTCTTCTAGAATGGTACACAAGACTATCTCAGACTTAGCCTTTCTCTTGTGAGGAGAAAACTTTTCTAGACTTCCAATGTTGGCATTTCCCATAGAAGGTTAGGATATTGATTTATCAGACAAAATTTGCTCGACCAGTACGCAAAAATCATTTCTGATTCAGCAGCAATAAGCAAATGAGTCAAATCGATAAGGGTCATGTCCTGGTCCATCATATAGTACTCTTTAACGAATACCATATGATTCGGGAAGTCACTGAAAAAACAAGTCAACAGCCAACTTCCTTGAGACATCGACACCTAACAATCTTGTCAATGTGTGACTTCATCTTTAAGACGTATGTACACACAGACTTTCCATCTTTGTGTCTTATTGCCAATAGGGCTTGAATGACCTTGAACTTTTCAAGTTTTTTAAACACGTGGGCCAGGGAAAATTATTGGAGGAGGTGGAGAAATGAAGCATGATTTCAATTTCCATAATCCAATTGTGGAACATCGTCTTCATGTGGAAAACCTTTTCCAACGGATTTAGGAAGACCATAGTTGTCAGGCTTTGACATCTATGAAACGAGAGAAAATTCAAGTTTAGTTGATTGAGTCCTTAATAAAACACCCAAATGAGATATTAAGGCTAGGAGAGGGTTTGCCCTATCCTACCCGTTCGGCTAACGACCCTCCACCAATCAAGGAAGCGGTGGGTGAGAGTGGACACCCATGAAACGACCATTTTATAGGCCATAACCTTATAACCCCTTATAGATCGGTTTCGTGAATGAGGCCTGCTCACGGTAAGACTAGCAGTTTAATATATATATATATATATATATATATATATATATATATATATATATATATATATATATATATAATATTAGACTTTTAATGTTATATAGTATAAGGGTGTATTTTATACTTTTAAAATACTAGGTGGTTTAATTTTATAAATTACACTTTAAATATAAACCATATCATTATGGATTTATTAACTCTCTTTTAATTATACACTTAATTAATTTAATAAAACCAAAAGGGTGAAATTTGAACTTCTCAAAACTAGGGTAAATTTAACATTTTAAAATTAAACTTTTAATGAAAATTTAAATTCCAAAACTTGAGGGAAAGTTTTGAAACTTTTCAAAACATAAGAAAGAATATTCTAAATCAAATTACAAATAATAATAATTAACCAATTAATTAGTAATTATCTAAATATGACCTAATTCAATTTCTTGAAAGATAATCTATCAAATAATTCAAATAGATAAAGTTTATCACATAAGGCAATGATTATCTTATTAATTTGACAATTATCTTCTATTTTAGTAAGGATATCTTTTAATTAAACAATTAATTTAACCTAATCCCTTAAATCCCCTAAAATTCGAAATTATGGGATGGGATAATTTAAAATCTTTAATTACCAAATTTAAACACATAAAAGATAGGATGTTATCTTGGGTAAGGAGGCAAATTTTGAAATTCAAGGATTGGATAACCCTAGAATTCGAAAACTTGGAGGCTATGGAAAGAGTTTAGGAAACCCTAACCAATTTTGAAATCTTGGAGGCTAAGGAAAGGCTTTGTGAAACCCTAACCAAATTTCGTAAATAAGGGTTCAAGAACCCTAATTTCGAAAATTCATGACTCCTAGGCTTTATTGGCCATAAACCCTAATTTGTCAAGTTCATACATTTGTATAATGCTAACTGAAAACAAAAACCAATGGCTCTGATACCACTGATGGGTTTTATACAAACAATCATATGTGTGCATGCAACCCTAGAGTTGGATCTATGTTATCACTATTAGTTATACAACATTATGAGCATGTGAAGAACCCTAACAAGCTTGTAACAATTTCGAAATTCACAAAGAAAGATGAAATACGTACCTCTTGTTGTTATGTTGTAATGACTACTTGTTTCTTGAATCTTCTTGTCTTTGAAAGCAAGGACCACAAGTGTAGTACCTCTAATGGCTCACAAACACCAAGAGGAAATGAAGAGGCAAGAGAGAAAGAGGAGAGGTATGAAATTCAGCTCTAGGAACCCTAGATCAAGGCATGGACGAATTTCATATGTCAAGGGGTGTTTATATAGGTGTAGGGATTAGGGTTTCAGTCCTTATCCTTACCTGATTGGTTGCCCACCAAGCAGCCCAAAGGATAACCCTAGAAACCTTATCATGGACGAATTCTAAGGCCTTATCCCCTTGAATTCTTCCACCCTATCCTATAGGACATCCATTGCCCTACTTTGCTACTATCACATAATTACAGTTCAATCCCTCTAGTTTAGTTAACTTGTTTTAAGATCAAAATTAATTCTTGACCAATGTTAACTAAATAAATATGATTTCGCCTTTAATATATTATTCATATAATATATAAATTGTCACACCCCCAAACCAGAACGGCGGAATCGTTCGGGGGCGGAGGACGTCATATTTAGTATCATAACAGTTCATAGAAAGGAAAGTACACACCACCATAATATAAATATTGTTTGAAAAGTTTACATGATTGTAGATGTTACATACTTGCAAAAGAAATCAAATATAAAATGGTGATCCAAAATATGTTACTAACGCCAGTGCGTTAGTCTTCAGAAGTAGTTGCTACCTGGCTAGCGGTTTCCTGTGAATACAAGTTATTTCAAAGAAAAAGTGTCAACATTTAAGTTGGTGAATTCATAAGTGGTGTTTTGAGAAGATGTATGCCATTCGAAAGTGTTTGCATGTTTTCCAGAAAAACCCTTATTTTCCTATAAAAGTATGAAATGCATATGAATGTTCGTGATGTAAATTGCAACTAATTGTACCGAGAAAATCCCTTATTTTCCTATTAGTTGTTTGGTTTGTATACAGGAAAAACCCTTATTTTCCTGAACATAACTGGCAGTCTTTAAGACCGAAAATCGCAAGCAAGCGACGTGCTTGTAAGTCGTGTCATAGTTTTACATAGTAAAGCTATACGAAAATCGCCCTTATTAAATGAAGAATAGTTTTAATGACTACTCGTTCATAAAAGCATAATACCATAATAATTGTATATCCGATGAGTTTTATAACCATACTAAACATAATATGCCTGTAGCGACGTTCTTCAGGCGTCGTAGCGTTATGACAACTGTCACCCCAAAAGACGGACTGTAGCTAACAGTCAGGGCGCGGGATCATGACTTCCCGTATAGATCTATACACATTTGACACGTTCTCCGAACGGGAGACTCTGGTTATAGACAGGACTTGCAGCATTATTTTCTAATAAAGAAAGTAACGTTTGAAGATATACACGACTCATGGATTCTCAACTAAGTCTGTAATAAAGTAGTAGTTTGCATGCAAAGTTTAACCTCTTTTACAATGTTTGACAAAGCATAAAATCATAAGTTCTTTTAAATGCATAAAATGACTTAGTAAAGAATGTTACCCTTGATATGATGTTTTTGTATGTAAACGTATAAATAAAACATATTTCTATTTATAAACATATTATATCCCAAGAGGGTAAAGCTGTGTTGTGAGGGGTTTTGTATCATAATAACTTCACAAGATAGTTAAAACAACAGTATGAAAAGTATATCAAAAGGTTAATGTTTCACACGATTTTAGTCATGTGTTTACTTGTATTCCTCCCCAAAAAGAGTATAAAACATTTAAAATGTATTTAAAGAGTGTTCGAAGGGGATATGAACTCACTTGATAGTTTGAAGATTGCAAGGTGGAAAACCGGGCAGAGTTTCGACTAGGGAAACTGATTTTTCTCGGGATTCTCGGGAATCTCGGGAGTAGAATCGAGCCTCGGTATTTGAGCAAAAAGACCAGAGCTTCGGGTTTGAGCGGACCCGTAAAACGAGGCAAGGCTGTGAGAGAGAGAGAAGAAATGAGCCCTTTTCTTGGAAACCCTCGCATCCTATTTATAGCAAGGCTGGTCTGCCTCGGTACGCGGGGCGTACGCTCGTACGCGCTGCGTACGCGTACGTCATGCATGACCGAAGCCTCGACTGCCTCGGTTCGGATGGGACGGGTTGTTGGGTTCTCGGGTCGGATGGGACGGGTTGCTGGGGAGGTGGGTCGGATGGGACGCCGGGTCGGATGGGACGTCGGATCGGACGGGTCGGACGGGTCGGACGGGTCGGCTTCCTCGGATATGGCGACGTGGACTATCCGAGGCCAATCCTCTCGGTTACGCGGGGCGTACAGGAGTACGCAGCGCGTACTTCGGAGAAGGACGCTGACTCCTCTTCGGATAATATCCGAATTTTGAATTAAATAAATAATTAATTTATTTAATAATCTTCAAAAATCCATATCTTCTTCATACGAACTCCGTTTTCGATGGTCTTTATATCCACGCGTAGGTGAGACTACGATCTACAACTTTCGTTTAGACTCCGTTGGCAATTTCCAAAATTATTTTTATTATTTATTTTATAACTAATCGTTTTTAAGGAATTTCTTTGAAAAATCATAACTTCCTCATGCGAAGTCAGATTTGGACGTTCTTTTTGTGTACGCTCACGGTTTAATGTTATCCATGACTTTCATTTAGATACCTAAGGCTAAATGTTATCGTATTGAAACTTTGCATTTTTCGTTTGATCGGTGTTGTCGGTTTTGACAGAAATCTTAGAATGGTCATAGCTTCTTCGCCATAACTCAGATTTTAGTGTTCTTTATATATTTGGAACCTTTAAGATGATATCTAACACATAGCGTACTCCAAATCAGAGCTTTTGAATAATTCATTTATCGATGATATTCCCATTACATTCAAAAGGGGTTACAAGACTCGGTTTATATTGCTTGGAAATAACGGGTTGTTACATCATCCCCCCGTTAAACGGAATTTCGTCCCGAAATTTAATACAAGGTAAGAGTTTTAGGGGCTGAGGAAGAGATGCGGATACTTCTGTAGCATTTGGTCTTCCCGTTCCCATGTGAATTCGGGTCCTCTCTTAGCATTCCATCGAACTTTTACTATTGGAATGCGACTCTGCTTGGTCCTTTTAACTTCCCTATCCATGATCTCGACGGGTTCTTCCACAAAGTTAAGATTTTCGTTTAACGCGATTTCATCGAGTGGAATTACAAGTGTTTCGTCGGACAAACACTTTTTCAGGTTCGACACGTGGAATACTGGATGCACTTTGTTAAGCTCGATTGGAAGTTGGAGTTTGTAGGCCACTGGACCAACTCTCGAAATGATTTCGAAGGGTCCAATGTACCTGGGATTTAGCTTTCCACGCTTCCCAAAGCGTATCATGCCTTTCCAGGGTGAGACCTTCAGTAGCACACGGTCGCCAATCTGGAATTCCAAGGGTTTACGTCTCCTGTCGGCATAGCTCTTTTGCCTATCCCTTGAGGACTTCAGTCGTTCTCGTATTTGCACGATCTTTTCGGTAGTTTCTCTGATGATCTCTGGACCAGTAAGGGTGCTTTTAGTGACTAGACCTTTTGCCAATTGGGTGTCGCCCACTTCCGTCCAACACAGGGGTGATCTGCACTTACGGCCGTAAAGGGCTTCGAATGGAGCGGTCTTGATACTAGAATGATAACTATTGTTATAAGAGAACTCGACCAAAGGCAAGTGAATATCCCATGCCTTGCCAAAGTCGATTACACATGCTCGCAACATGTCTTCCAAGGTTTGGATCGTCCTCTCACTCTGTCCGTCAGTTTGAGGGTGGTATGCTGTACTCATGTCCAACCTTGTTCCCATGGATTTTTGCAATGATTGCCAAAATCTGGAAGTGAACCTACTGTCTCTATCTGAGATGATGGACATTGGTACTCCATGAAGTCGTACGATCTCCCGGATGTATGTTCTTGATAGTTTTTCCATCCTATCGGTTTCCTTGATAGGTAAGAAATGGGCTGACTTGGTTAATCTGTCGACGATTACCCAAATAGTATCTTGGCCACTCTGAGTTTTGGGCAGTTTGGTTATGAAGTCCATGGAAATCTGCTCCCATTTCCACTCAGGTATTTCAGGTTGTTGGAGTAGGCCTGAGGGTTTTTGGTGTTCTACCTTTATTTTGGCGCAAGTTAAACACTTGCTCACATACGTAGCGATCTCTGCTTTCATGTTTGGCCACCAGTAGAGTTGCTTGAGATCTAGATACATCTTGTCTGACCCTGGGTGTACGGAGTATGGGGTCCTGTGTGCCTCGCTCATAACTACCTCTCTGAATCCCCCAAACCTTGGTGTCCAGATCCGGTTCATGAGGTAGTGTGCTCCGTCACTCTTGATTTCTAAGTTCTTGCCCATCCCCCTAAGGGCCTCACCTGCCACGTTTTCGGGTTTCAAGGCCTCTAATTGAGCTTCCTTGACTTGCGTTGATAGGTGCGAATGGATCGACATAGCTAAGGACTTCACTCTTCGGCCTGAGTACTCCTTTCGACTAAGGGCATCGGCTACGACGTTGGCTTTACCCGGATGATAACGAATATCGCATTCGTAATCATTGAGTAGCTCGACCCATCGCCGTTGTCTCATGTTGAGTTCCTTCTGATTGAAAATGTGTTGTAAGCTCTTGTGGTCGGTAAAGATAGTGCTCTTCGTTCCATACAAGTAATGTCTCCAGATCTTCAGAGCAAACACTACTGCTCCTAGCTCAAGATCGTGGGTCGTGTAGTTAACTTCATGTGTTTTCAACTGTCTCGAGGCGTAGGCGATGACCTTACCTCGCTGCATCAGAACACATCCGAGTCCTTGGTTTGATGCATCGCAATAAACTACGAAGTCTTCTATTCCTTCGGGAAGGGATAGTATTGGTGCGGTGCACAAGGCTCGTTTGAGCGTTTGGAACGCTCTTTCTTGTTTCTCTTCCCAGTCAAAGGCCACACCTTTCTGGGTTAGGGTTGTAAGAGGCTTCGCTATTCGCGAGAAGTTCTGAATGAACCTGCGGTAGTAGCCAGCGAGACCTAGAAATTGACGAATTTCTGTAGGAGTCTTCGGTGCTGACCAGTTCTCAATGGCCTTAATTTTGGATGGGTCCACGTGGATTCCCTCTTTGCTTACCACGTGTCCTAAGAATTCGACTCTTCGGATCCAAAATTCACATTTCGAGAACTTCGCATAAAGTTTCTCTTTTCTTAATGTCCCTAGAACTTGTCGCAGATGATTGCCATGTTCTTTCTTACTTCGGGAGTAGATCAGGATGTCGTCAATGAAAACGATGACGAACTGATCCAAGTAAGGTCGGCATACTCTATTCATCAGATCCATGAAGACTGCGGGCGCATTGGTCAATCCGAATGGCATCACTACGAACTCGTAATGTCCGTAACGAGTTCGGAAGGCGGTCTTCGGCACATCCTCCTCTAGCACTCGTAACTGGTGATACCCGGATCTCAGATCAATCTTAGAAAAATAGTTCGCCCCTTGTAGTTGGTCGAATAGATCATCTATGCGTGGTAGAGGATAACGATTCTTGACCGTCAGTTTGTTGAGTTCTCTATAGTCGATGCACATCCTGAACGATCCATCTTTCTTTTTCACAAACAACACGGGTGCTCCCCAAGGTGAGAAGCTCGGTCTGATGAATCCTTTTCCCAGTAGTTCATTCAGTTGACTGGATAGCTCCTGCATCTCTGCTGGGGCTAATCGATAGGGTGCTTTGGCTACTGGGGTAGCTCCGGGAATCAGATCGATTCTGAATTCGACTTGTCTTACGGGTGGTATCCCTGGAAGGTCCTCGGGAAACACATCGGGAAAATCGCAAACGTCGGGCACATCCTTGATGTCCCGGACTTCGCGTTTCACGTCTACAACATGAGCAAGAAATGCGTGACACTCCTTTCGTAAGTGCTTATGAGCTTGGACACTTGAGATGATTCTAAGAGTGGTACTAGGTTTGTCGCCCAAGACAAGGAAGGTTTCGCCGGTTGGCAGATTAAGGCGAACGGCCTTATCGTAACATAGAATGTCCGCACGATGCGAACTCAGCCAATCCATGCCAATGATGACATCGAAACTCTTAATCGAGACTGGCATGAGGTTGATTTGAAAGGGATTATCGTTTAGAGTTAGGGTGCAGTTTAAGTATATCTCTTTAGTGCCTTCAGTTTTCCCGTTGGCCATTTCTACTATGAACGGTTCACTTAATGATTGTGGTATTGGTTTTAGCATGCTTTTAAAGTCGTGACTCACAAAACTCCTTTCCGCTCCACTATCAAACAAAATGCATGCATACGAGTTATCGAGAAGAAACGTACCCGTAACAACAGTAGGGTCCCCAATGGCTTCCTCTTGTCCCATTGCGAAAACTCGGCCTCTTCCGCCGGTATTCCTGTTGTTTGCCTTCGGGCAGTCCTTGCGGTAGTGCCCTGTGCTCCCGCACTCAAAGCAAGCGCGGCTTACTCCGGTATTAGCAGTGGGGGCGGATTGTTGGGTTGGCTCCTTGCAATAGCGGGCTGTATGACCCTTCTTATTGCATCTGGTGCATTGAAGTCCATGACAGAGACCGTGATGGTGGAAGTTGCACTGGTTACATTTCGGTAGCTTTCCATTGTATGAACTTGTGGGGGCAGAGTTGGTAGGTACAGTAATAGCGTGGGTCGCTATCACTTGTTGTTTCTTGGGGTTCTCCTGGAGGGTTTGTCCCCTCCTCTTGTTCCAAGGCCTACTCTGTCCCTGAGCCTCCCTAGGTGGATTTGCGGCTGTTGTGATGGTACCCTGTTTTGCTCCGTGATCGATGAGTCGTTGCGCCAGGCGTTTAGCGCTGTTGTAGGTGATAGGGTTGGAGGCTAGGACATGCCCTTGAATCTGGGGTGACAACCCCCAAATGTACCTTTCGACCTTCTTTGATTCTGGGTTGACCATGGTAGGGCACAAAGCAGCGAGATCGTTGAACCTAGCTGTGTAAGCGACTAGGTCAGATCCGACCATTTTCAAATTCCAGAGCTCCTGCTCAAGCTTTTGCACTTCACCCCTTGGGCAGTATTCTTCCAGTAGTAGTACCTTCAGTTCTTCCCAACTCATGGCGTTAGCGACAGTGAGCGTTACTGAGTTCACATGGCTTTTCCACCAAGTGAGGGCTCGATCTATGAAGGTGCAAGCAGCGAACTTAACCTTGCTTGTTTCTTGGCACGAGCAGATCTCGAAGACAGTTTCGGTCTTTTCGAACCATTGCATTAGTGCAATGACTCCGCCACTGCCATTAAAAGTCTTTGGCTTCGAGTTGGAGAACTCCTTGTAAGTACACTCTCTAACATGGCCCTGGCCGGTGCCACGATTGGGATGATTCGTGCTGCTTCCTGTACCTCCATTGGCATTGGAGTTTATTTGAGAGAGGGCTGCTGCTACTGCTGCTGTGATAGCAGCCTGGACCATTGCCGGATCATAAGTTAGTGGTGGAGGTGGTGGTGGGGTTGCGTTGGTACGTGCTGATCTACGAGGAGGCATTGCTCTGTCAAAAGGAAAAAATGAGATATTATGAGTTTTGGTGGTTGTGAGTTGAATGATATTGAGTTAACTGCCTTAAAATAGATTAAGAATTTGGTTTGATCAACCATGGGTTTTGAGCTTGATTTATTAATAACGTTTGAATGGATGCACTTATGAGTTGAACGGAATACACATATTTAAAACCAGAAAAAGGGGGGTATGCCCTATATATATAAAACATATAGTTGTGTTACATCCGGGTTTAGACAAAACTTTTTGACCTATCTAAAGGTCTCCGATTACAGAAAGTTTTAATGAAAAGAACATTCTTATCCGAAGTCCTAATTTATAACAAAATTTGAAATCCTGGCAGACACTATTTGCGACGTAGGTTGCGCTTGGAGCTTGACTCCGCATCTGACTGCTTCGATCCCATTAGGCGCCGATCAAAAGCGGCTTGTTGCTCCCTTAACTCGGCTAGGGCTGCAATTATCTGTGCCTGAAATGCCTCAGACTGGAGTTGAACATTATCTTGTATCTTGTCCAGCCTACGGATATCAGAAGTGTGAACCTGCACTTCCACGTTGATATCCCGGAGTCGGCTTGCTTGTACTCCGGACTAATAGGACTGATTGGCTAACTTACCCACCATTACCGGGAGTGCTCGATCAGCCGAACTTCCACCGCGGACATCATAGAAGTCCCGACACATGCCGTAGGGAGGGCGTATGCCTTGTTGTTGGCTCCAATGATGTAGGTGACTTCCCCAGACGGGAGTGGGTCCTTGGAAGTTCCTCACATGGACAGGAGGTTGAATGGGTGGTGGATCGATCACTTCAGGCTCTGAGTCAGTACCGGAGTCATCACCCAATTCTATGGGTTCCTCATCCTCTTCGGGATCATCTTCGATCCATCCTCCGTTGCCTTGGTTGGGAAAGTAGGGGTCATTGGGGTGGTGAAATCCAGCCATTTGACTGTACGAGAAATAGGGTCATAAGAATTGAATAAAGTCGGAACATGCAAGACATGTAAATTAGTTTAGATAGCAAATACTCCTATAGTATTTAAATTATTGTGTTTGATTCTAATAACGGTTTGGTAAGTTTTTAAAATTTGTTGTCCACTGCAGACACCCCTCGGCACACGTTAATCGGCTCTCGGACAAATATAGTTGATCAGGCTATATCCTTCCCAGTTCCGATTACGTGTCCCAAGGCGTACCTGTACTGCACAACTTATTAATAATACTTCTAATATGGTACGATGTGGAACTGTTATTTATTACTAAATGAATGCATGCTTACTTTACAAAAACTAAATAGATTTAATTTCAAAAGTATGACTCTTCTCAGAGTGTTTTTGCCCAGTTGAGTTTATAGTTGTATAAAAAAAAATGGTTTTGATATACTTAATTCACTATAAACGATGCTCTGATACCAATCTATCACACCCCCAAACCAGAACGGCGGAATCGTTCGGGGGCGGAGGACGTCATATTTAGTATCATAACAGTTCATAGAAAGGAAAGTACACACCACCATAATATAAATATTGTTTGAAAAGTTTACATGATTGTAGATGTTACATATTTGCAAAAGAAATCAAATATAAAATGGTGATCCAAAATATGTTACTAACGCCAGTGCGTTAGTCTTCAGAAGTAGTTGCTACCTGGCTAGCGGTTTCCTGTGAATACAAGTTATTTCAAAGAAAAAGTGTCAACATTTAAGTTGGTGAATTCATAAGTGGTGTTTTGAGAAGATGTATGCCATTCGAAAGTGTTTGCATGTTTTCCAGAAAAACCCTTATTTTCCTATAAAAGTATGAAATGCATATGAATGTTCGTGATGTAAATTGCAACTAATTGTACCGAGAAAATCCCTTATTTTCCTATTAGTTGTTTGGTTTGTATACAGGAAAAACCCTTATTTTCCTGAACATAACTGGCAGTCTTTAAGACCGAAAATCGCAAGCAAGCGACGTGCTTGTAAGTCGTGTCATAGTTTTACATAGTAAAGCTATACGAAAATCGCCCTTATTAAATGAAGAATAGTTTTAATGACTACTCGTTCATAAAAGCATAATACCATAATAATTGTATATCCGATGAGTTTTATAACCATACTAAACATAATATGCCTGTAGCGACGTTCTTCAGGCGTCGTAGCGTTATGACAACTGTCACCCCAAAAGACGGACTGTAGCTAACAGTCAGGGCGCGGGATCATGACTTCCCGTATAGATCTATACACATTTGACACGTTCTCCGAACGGGAGACTCTGGTTATAGACAGGACTTGCAGCATTATTTTCTAATAAAGAAAGTAACGTTTGAAGATATACACGACTCATGGATTCTCAACTAAGTCTGTAATAAAGTAGTAGTTTGCATGCAAAGTTTAACCTCTTTTACAATGTTTGACAAAGCATAAAATCATAAGTTCTTTTAAATGCATAAAATGACTTAGTAAAGAATGTTACCCTTGATATGATGTTTTTGTATGTAAACGTATAAATAAAACATATTTCTATTTATAAACATATTATATCCCAAGAGGGTAAAGCTGTGTTGTGAGGGGTTTTGTATCATAATAACTTCACAAGATAGTTAAAACAACAGTATGAAAAGTATATCAAAAGGTTAATGTTTCACACGATTTTAGTCATGTGTTTACTTGTATTCCTCCCCAAAAAGAGTATAAAACATTTAAAATGTATTTAAAGAGTGTTCGAAGGGGATATGAACTCACTTGATAGTTTGAAGATTGCAAGGTGGAAAACCGGGCAGAGTTTCGACTAGGGAAACTGATTTTTCTCGGGATTCTCGGGAATCTCGGGAGTAGAATCGAGCCTCGGTATTTGAGCAAAAAGACCAGAGCTTCGGGTTTGAGCGGACCCGTAAAACGAGGCAAGGCTGTGAGAGAGAGAGAAGAAATGAGCCCTTTTCTTGGAAACCCTCGCATCCTATTTATAGCAAGGCTGGTCTGCCTCGGTACGCGGGGCGTACGCTCGTACACGCTGCGTACGCGTACGTCATGCATGACCGAAGCCTCGACTGCCTCGGTTCGGATGGGACGGGTTGTTGGGTTCTCGGGTCGGATGGGACGGGTTGCTGGGGAGGTGGGTCGGATGGGACGCCGGGTCGGATGGGACGTCGGATCGGACGGGTCGGACGGGTCGGACGGGTCGGCTTCCTCGGATATGGCGACGTGGACTATCCGAGGCCAATCCTCTCGGTTACGCGGGGCGTACAGGAGTACGCAGCGCGTACTTCGGAGAAGGACGCTGACTCCTCTTCGGATAATATCCGAATTTTGAATTAAATAAATAATTAATTTATTTAATAATCTTCAAAAATCCATATCTTCTTCATACGAACTCCGTTTTCGATGGTCTTTATATCCACGCGTAGGTGAGACTACGATCTACAACTTTCGTTTAGACTCCGTTGGCAATTTCCAAAATTATTTTTATTATTTATTTTATAACTAATCGTTTTTAAGGAATTTCTTTGAAAAATCATAACTTCCTCATGCGAAGTCAGATTTGGACGTTCTTTTTGTGTACGCTCACGGTTTAATGTTATCCATGACTTTCATTTAGATACCTAAGGCTAAATGTTATCGTATTGAAACTTTGCATTTTTCGTTTGATCGGTGTTGTCGGTTTTGACAGAAATCTTAGAATGGTCATAGCTTCTTCGCCATAACTCAGATTTTAGTGTTCTTTATATATTTGGAACCTTTAAGATGATATCTACCACATAGCGTACTCCAAATCAGAGCTTTTGAATAATTCATTTATCGATGATATTCCCATTACATTCAAAAGGGGTTACAAGACTCGGTTTATGTTGCTTGGAAATAACGGGTTGTTACATAAATAAACCATAACAACCTCTCTCTCTCTATTATTTCTCCAGTCAAGTCGCTTTGGTGATGGAAACCCAAAAGGACCATGCACAATCGGGTCAAGTACTTACCAAATATGGTTATGGGTTAGACACTAATCCAACAAGTACTACCCAAGGGGTTAGACGATTTGGTACTATACTATGACGCATCGATTTTGGGGTTAGGTGTGGTACTGATGTAGAGAAGGCACGTGATAGCTTACGCCTCGAGGCAGTTGAAGCCTCACGAGGCGAATTACCCCACTGTAACATCCCAAAACATCAAGAGTAGAGTTGAAGGGCTAAAAGAGTAAATTGAAAAAGGGAACTCAGCGAGTCCATGGGTGGACTCGGCAAGTAGGGTCGCGAATGGGTCGTGTGTTAAGTGGCCGACTGGGCGAGTCAGAGGCTGGACTCGGCGAGTAGGCGCTGAGTGGAGAAAACCCTAATTCTCGGGGTTGAGCCCTATATAAAGATCATAACATCCATTTCCCCACCCTTTTTACTCTTCCTCAAGTCCAGAAACCCTAAACTTCGTGTGTGAGTGGATCAAGTTGCATTTGGAAGCTTGGAGAAGCAATTGTTGAGGAAATCTTGAAGGGTAGGCGGCTTGGAGCAAGGGGCTTTGCTTGGATTCGAGTTTCATTGTTGTTGGGGCGTTCTTTTGAGGTATTATCTCGTTCTTGGGCTGTTACTCATATAGATTCTTCATTTTGGAATGTGTGAGAGGTTTGGCTTGTGGTATCTTGGGATTGAAGGATAGATCTGAGGTTGCTACCTCGGATCTGGTAGGGAGGAGGTCTAGAGTGCATTAAAGTCCCTGTGTTTGAGTATTTAGTGAAGCCACCATGTCCCAAACCCTATCCCTAAAGTGTAAAAGGCCTAGTTCTCTTTGGATTCACGTAAAGTTTGCCACTTTACGTGATGGATGGGTTGTAGGAGGCTAGATCTACGTTTTGGATCAATTGCATGGCCTGGAATGCTTCTTTATGGATTCAGACCGGTGGTACTCGGCGAGTCACATGGGTAGACTCAACGAGTTGCTTGAAGATGAGCTGGAACTCGACGAGTTGGAAGAACAACTCCGCGAGCCGGATGAAGATGGTTTGGAACTAGGCGAGTTGTAAGAACAACTCGGCGAGTAGGTTGAAGATAGCCTTAGACTCGACGAGTCTGTTCTTGGACTCAGCGAGCCTTGTCGAAGAGTCCCAATATTTTCTGGTTGAGTCGAGAATGGGTGAGTCAAGGGATGACTCGGTGAGTTGTGTGCGAGTGGACTCAAAGTTGTTGGACTCGGCGAGTCTCGGGGTGATTCGGCGAGTTAGGTCGCGGGTTGAGGGAAGTTCTGAGCTTGGGGACTCGGCGAGTCATAGGGTTGACTCGGCGAGTAGAGTCAGTTAGGGGTTGACTTTGACTTTGTCTAAGGGTTGACCAGTTGTCTTCCAGGGGTATTTTGGTAATTAAGTGTATTTATTGAGTTCAATGCTTTGGTGTTGTTCAGTGGAGGAGTTCATGTTGGAGTTTGGAGCAGCGGGATCTTATACTTTCTGCCGGTAGTTTCGAGGTGAGTTATCCTCACTATATCAACGGGGTCTACGGCACCAAGGCCGGCCCTTTATCGGATTAAGATCCGGGTATTTGTTGTTATGTTACTGCTTGATATGTTTGCATCCTGGTAGTTAGGATGGTATATGTTAGAGACCTGGGTGAGGTCGGTATCCTGTTCTGTAGGGTGATGTTATGCTAGTGACCGGTTAGGTCGGTACTCCTAGTTAGGAGGATGATATGTTATGTGATCTGCTTGATCGGCTTGTTGGCTGTTAATTGTTATATGACTGTATGTTTATGTGCACATGCTTGTTTGGACGGCAGATGGGTTGAGGTGGGTCCTGCTTTGTGATGTAGGCCAAGATACCTAGGGCGGACCGGTTGTCCCGAAGGCCCAGTGAGCGGTTCGGATAGGCTGTAGGCCCCAAGAGGGTGGACCAGACATGCTGAGGCTCGGAGAGTGGACCGGACTGACTGAAGGCCCGGTGCGGGCGGACCAGTCAGACTATAGACTCGGAGAGTGGACCAGGCCGACTGAAGGCCCGGTGCGGGCGGACCAGTCATACTGCAGACTCAGAGAGTGGACTAGGTGGATTGAAGGCCCGGTACGGGCGGACCAATCATACTGCAGACTCGAGGTATATGGATAGACTTGGAGGGTGGACCAGGTGGACTGTTGGCCTGTGCGGCGGACCAATCACACAGTAGACCCGAAGTGCATGGCTGTTCTGTGATCGGATATGTATGGCATGTTATGCGTCTATGGTATATGTGGTTGGTATTTTGGGGATATCTCACTAAGCTTTCGGGCTTACAGTTGTAGTTTTATGTTTTTCAGGTACTTCAGGAGAACGTGGCTAGGCGAAGGCGTGATTGTACCGCTCCTCATGTTTTTGTCGTAATGTGATTCTGGGAATACTCCAAATGATTTGTATTGAGAACCTTTTTGTAATAATTTAATGGAATCGGGTTGTTTTTGAAAAATTTAAATTGGTTCGATTTTTCGGTCATTACAAGTTGGTATCGGAGCCTTTGTTTGAGTGAATTGGAGGAACACTCGTGTTACTCCAGTCTCAAATCGAGGAGAGTTTTCAAAAGAGAAATTAAAATGATTTTCAAAACGAGTAAAGGAGGACGCGGAGGTACGATCAGCCGGAGCCAATAAGTAACCCCAAAATACCATACATGATAATTGTTTTTGAGCATTGTTAGAACAGCATGCTAGTGCTAGGCTAGGGATCTTCAGGATTTCATGATAATGCTGCCTGATTTGTGATGCCTGTAGTCTAGGGATTCTTGTGGGAGATTTCCAGTGTTCCTCTAGAGGTGAGGGTTGAGCGCTTGTTTGCATGTTTTCTCTAGGGCGTTGTGGTAGTACTTCATATAAATATGGGTAGGTGTGGAAGGTAGTATGGGCCTGTACTGTACTACTGAAAGCATAGGACCCGTACGCGTATCAGGGAAACCATGACCCCTAGGGTTGGGTTGAGAGTTGGTTCCCGGGATAGTGGGAAGTATCTGAGGTTTTGTGGTGCTCATTTCAGTATAGAGATTCCGATGCATGCTGGGAGTGGATCCGGGTCAGGATCGGGAGTAGGAGAGGGAGTACCGGACGGGTCAGTGCCGCCCGAGGTTATTGGTCAGTCGAGCACATGCGAGTTGGATGCGAGGATTCGTGAGATCCTGCATGATGAGGTTGCTGCGTTGTTCCGGGCCGAGTTGCCGGGACTGTTTGGGTCGATCAAGACTGCCATGGTTGAGTATTTTGATGAGCGCTATGCAGCTCTCACAGAGACGGCTGCCGCGGCGGCTACAACGGTTGTAGCAGCGGCAGGGGGAGGAGCTGGTCGGGGTTTTCAGTATCGGGACTTCGATAATACGAAGCCTCCCACCTTTGATGGAGTTCAGGACCCGATTGTTGCTATGAGATGGTTATAGGACGTGGAAGGGTGTTTCTTCACGTGTTCATGCCCTGCTGATCAGAGGGTGAGCTGTGCTCTGAACCTGTTGAGGCTTGGGGCAAAGGATTGGTGGAGATTGACCACGGGGTCATATTCGGATGCGTAGAGGGCTGCGATTTCATGGGATAAGTTCAGAGAGATGTTCAGCACTCGTTATGTTTCGCGGGTCGAGAGGGAAAGATTGGATCAGGAGTTCCTTGAGCTGAATCAGGGTTCGGTGTCGATGACGGAGATCACCAGGATGTTCTGAGAGGGAAATGTTTTACCCCGAGTTCGCTTCGGAGCAGGCTCAGATGTACCGATATCTGAGTATGCTCAAGAGGGATATCAGGCAGTTTGTGTCTACGCATAGGTGCGAGACCTTGTTGGAGTTGCAGGAGGCCGCCAGGCGGCGTGAGTTAGAGATTGAGTTGCAGTTGCATGAATTGAGGCAGGCTCCGGTGCAGTCGCAGCCGGCGCCGAAACGGTCCAAGACCGTTGATTCCAGGGTAGGAGAGCAGAGTAGTCACACTTGTGGGAAGTGTGGGAGGGGTCACACCGGAGTTTGTAGGTCCGGTGGCGCATGCCGCAAGTGCGGAAAGGAGGGGCACTATGCGAGGGATTGTCGACTGTCAGCGCAGGCTCGGGATTTGAGGATTTGTTATCATTGTCATCAGGTAGGACACTTGAGGGTCAACTGTCCACAGATTGTTGCAGGACCGGTGTAGGCTCCAGCACCGGCCACTTTGAGGATCATGGGTGGAGGTCAGGGTGGAGCGGAGCCCCCAAGGGCTCATGGTCGTGCTTTTTAGATTACAGTAGAGGAGGTCAGAGCAGTGCCGGATGCAGCCGCGGGTATGTCTCTTTCTTGATGTCTTCATTATCTGTGATTATTATGGAGTATTGTGTATCTGCTAGTCTATTTGTGTGGCTTTCGGTGTGGTATTCGTTGTTCTTTGTGGGTTATGGTATGGTTATGGGTTTAGTATTGCGCATTTCATTGGTTATCTTTCTTGGGGGTATTTTAGTGGTAATATGGCGTCCGATTTGAGGATTGGATAGTATTGTTTTCTGAGGAGTGGTTAGCTGCAGATTGAGTTTCTTTCGAGCTCGGGTTGATCAGCGTTGATATGTGCTTTTGTGAAGGTTGCTCGTGCTTGCGGGACGCAGTTCACGTGTAAGTGATTGTGTTGTGTAAGGTTGTTTAGAGAGGTCGGTGATGGCGACCGGTGATTGATAGTCAGTGCTATAAGTGGGGGAGAATTGGGAATTCTCCGGAAGGTCGATGGACATGAGAGGTTGATTAGCTGCTTGGGTTTCAGCAGTGGTTTTGTCAGTCAAGAGTATAGGCTGGTATGAGTAAGTGGCAGTCATGCGGGGCGGGATACAGACCTAGGGCATTCGAATGTGGAGGGCCTAGGATCAGACCGAGATCGAGCATGTGCGATTGAGATAGAGTTCGGAACCCTTAAAGGGCTAGAACAGTATGTATGGGAGGATTTCCTAGAGAGATAGCTCGGAATGATGAATGTTAGTTGAGCGGTCCGGATAGACTGAAGGCCGGTGGGCGTACCAGTCAGGCCGAAGGCTCGGAAAACGGTCCAGACAGGCTGAAGGCCCGGGAGGGCGGTCCAGATTGGTTGAAGGTTCTGAGAGTGGTCCAGATTGGCTGAAGGCCCGGTAAGGCGGTCTAGTCATGCTGAAGACTCTGCAGGTGTTGTTAGTCCGGTTCGAGGAAATGGATTGAGTATGTCGCGATGTGTTAGCATTAGAGGGTCTGGCCCCGGGTATTGATCTTGATTAGTGGAGATGGTGCATGGACTCGAGAGTCCTTGCAAGCAGATTCATAGCATGTGTGTTGCATGGATAGCGGTTATGCTATAAAGGGGTGGTGCAGCGTTGGGTGAGCACCGTGGCACTTGTCGTGGTTACAAGGCGGCCAAGTGGATTTTCTTGGTAAGGAAAGAGAGAGAGGAGTGTAGCTCCGAGAGGAAGAGTAAATTCACGGAAGTGAAAGCGGCAGTGTAGAGTTGTGATCGTAGTGGTCCGATGATGGTGATTGAGCAACGTGATTGCGGTGGTGGTATGGGATGACATCATGATAGGATGTCTGCTGAGGATGCGGGAGGGATTCCGCGGGTGTAGAGCCAAGAGTCTCAGGATAGATGCAGGGATGGAGTCTGGGACTCCCAGCTTGATTTTGATCAAGGAGTTGTGTATGTAGTGGTGATTCCTCCTGGGGATATTGGAGATGTCGTCAGTGTGACGGGTTTTCCAACCCGAGAGTGCTAGGGCTGGTTCAGCATGTGCATGTGATTGCAAGACGAGAACTCGTGGGAGTTGCTCTATGACTGAAGAATGTGTCTTTCTGTCAGCACGGAGTGGGTATAGTTGGATTTGGATTGGGAATCCGGTGGTTCATGGTTATATTTAGCTCATATGGGTCGAGTGATTATTGTAATCTGGAGCAATATTGCATCATGGGTAGTACTCGGTTGTTGAGTGTGATTATCAGAGGGTACAGCCGGTGCCCGGTTTAAGACGATGGTCAGGACACCGCAAGGAAAGAGAAAGTGAGTTCGAGTTTCGATGGTTATGCCTTGAGGAACCTGGTCCGGATAAGGCCAGGTGGCGCGTTGTGGGAGTATTTTTGGAGTTGAGTTGTCGTAGGCTTCGAGTACGAAGCCTAATTTAAGTGGGGGAGAATTGTAACATCCCGAAATATCAAGAGTAGAGTTGAAGGGCTAAAAGAGTAAATTGAAAAAGGGAACTCGACGAGTCCATGGGTGGACTCGGCGAGTAGGGTCGCGAATTGGTCGCGTGTTAAGTGGCCGACTCGGCGAGTCATAGGTTGGACTCGGCGAGTAGGCGCTGAGTGGAGAAAACCCTAATTCTCGGGGTTGAGCCCTATATAAAGATCATAACATCCATTCCGCCAGCCTTTTTACTCTTCCTCAAGTCCAGAAACCTTAACCTTCGTGTGTGAGTGGATCAAGTTGCATTTGGAAGCTTGGAGAAGCAATTGTTGAGGAAATCTTGAAGGGTAGGAGGCTTGGAGCAAGGGGCTTTGCATGGATTCGAGTTTCATTGCTGCTGGGCCGTTCTTTTGAGGTATTATCTCGTTCTTGGGCTGTTACTCATATAGATTCTTCATCTTGGAATGTGTGAGAGGTTTGGCTTGTGGTATCTTGGGATTGAAGGATAGATATGAGGTTGCTACCTCAGATATGGTAGGGAGGAGGTCTAGAGTGCATTAAAGTCCCTGTGTTTGAGTGTTTAGTGAAGCCATCATGTCCCAAACCCTAGCCCTAAAGTGTAAAAGGCCTAGATCTCTTTGGATTCACGTAAAGTTTGCCACTTTACGTGATGGATGGGTTGTAGGATGCTAGATCTACGTTTTGGATCAATTGCATGGCCTGGAATGCTTATGTATGGATTCAGACCGGTGGTACTCGGCGAGTCACATGGGTAGACTCGACGAGTTGCTGGAAGATGAGCTGGAACTCGACGAGTTGGAAGAACAACTCAGCGATCCGGATGAAGATGGTCTGGAACTCGGCGAGTTGTAAGAACAACTCGGCGAGTAGGTTGAAGATAGCCTTAGACTCGGCGAGTCTGTTCTTGGACTCGGCGAGCCTTGTCGAAGAGTCCCAATATTTTCTGGTTGAGTCGAGAATGGGTGAGTCAAGGGATGACTCGGTGAGTTGTGTGCGAGTGGACTCAGAGTTGTTGGACTCAGAGTTGTTGGACTCGGCGAGTCTCGGGGTGATTCAGCGAGTTAGGTCGCGGATTGAGGGAAGTTCTGAGCTTGGGGACTCAGCGAGTCATCGGGTTGACTCGGCGAGTAGAGTCAGTCAGGGGTTGACTTTGACTTTGTCCAAGGGTTGACCAGTTGTCTTCCAGGGGTATTTTGGTAATTAAGGGTATTTATTGAGTTCAATGCTTTGGTGTTGTTCAGTGGAGGAGTTCATGTTGGAGTTTGGAGCAGCAGGATCTTATCCTTTCTGCCGGCAGTTTCGAGGTGAGTTATCCTCACTATATCAACGGGGTCTACGCCACCAAGGTCGGCCCTTTATCGGATTGAGATCCGGGTATTTGTTGTTATGTTACTGCTTGATATGTTTGCATCCTGGTAGTTAGGATGGTATATGTTAGACAACTGGGTGAGGTCGGTATCCTGTTCTGTAGGGTGATGTTATGCTAGTGACCGGTTAGGTCGGTATTCCTAGTTAGGAGGATGATATGTTATGTGATCTGCTTGATCGGCTTGTCGGCTGTTAATTGTTATATGACTGTATGTTTATGTGCACATGGTTGTTTGGACGGGAGATGGGTTGAGGCGGGTCCTGCTTTGTGATGTAGGCCAAGATACCTAGGGCGGACCGGTTGTCTCGAAGGCCTAGCGAGCGGTCCGGATAGGCTGTAGGCCCCAAGAGGGCGGACCAGACATGCCGAGGCTCGGAGAGTGGACCGGACTGACTGAAGGCCCGGTGCGGGCGGACCAGTCAGACTATAGACTCGGAGAGTGGACCAGGCCGACTGAAGGCCCGGTGCGGGCGGACCAGTCATACTGTAGACTCAGAGAGTGGACCAAGTGGATTGAAGGCCCGGTGCGGGCGGACCAATCACACTGCAGACTCGAGGTATATGGATAGACTTGGAGGGTGGACCAGGTGGACTGTTGGCTGGTGTGGCGGACCAGTCACACAGTAGACCCGAAGTGCATGGCTGTTCTATGATCGGATATGTATGGCATGTTATGCGTGTATGGTATTTTGGGGATATATCACTAAGCTTTCGGGTTTACAGTTGTAGTTTTATGTTTTTCAGGTACTTCAGGAGAACGTGGCAAGGCAAAGGCATGATCGTACCGCTCCTCATGTTTTTGACGTAATGTGATTGTGGGAATACTCCAAATGATTTGTATTCAGAACCTTTTTGTAATAATTTAATGGAATCGGGTTGTTTTTGAAAAATTTAAATTGGTTGGATTTTTCGGTCGTTACACCCACCCACGACCTGGAACTGGGGACAGTGGTGTTTGCCCTCAAGATTTGGAGGCACCACTTGTATGGAGTGCGGTGCACCATCTATACTGACCTCAAAAGTTTGAAGTATTTGATGGATCAGCAGAACCTCGATTTGCGATAGAGGAGGTGGTTGGATGTGCTGATGGATTACGATTGTGAGATGCTATACCATCTAGGGAAGGCCAATGTGGTGGCCGATGATTTGAGCCGCAAGATGACGGGGTCCCCGATTGGGAAATTTTGTATGAGGATGACGATGATCTCTCCATTGATGGACATGATCAAGGAGGCCCAGGTCGAGGGAGTGAAGAAAGAAAATTGGAAGATAGAGCGAGTTTGGGGACAATATCCTTTGTTCGTTAAGGATAGTCGTGGCCTTTTGACACCGTGTGGATGGGTATGGGTACCGATGACTGGGGGAGTGGGACAAGGGATATTAGAGGAGGCACACAAGTCCATGTTCTGTATAGACCCAGGGGCTACAAAAACGTATAAGGACTTAAGACCGAGTTATTGGTGGCTCTGCATGAAGTGGGAGATCGTATGGTTTGTGGAGCGGTGCTTGACCTGTAGAATGGTCAAGGTCGAGCATCAGCGGCCTCATGGAAAGGTTCAACCGATACCCATTCGCATGTGGAAATGGGAAGAGATCACTACGGATTTCATCATGATGTTACCGAGGACGACAAGGGTGTGGACGCATTATGGGTGATTGTGGACAGACTGACGAAGAGTGCCCACTTCATTTTGATTTCTGAGAGTATATCTACTAAGAAATTGGCGGATATTTATGTGAGAGAAGTGGTGGCTAGCCACGGGGTGCCAGTATCGGTAGTCTTTGACAGAGATGTTTGGTTTACATCTAGGTTCTGGAAGAAGTTCCACGAGGAATTAGGCGCTCAACTACATTTTAGCACTGCGTACCACCCCCAGACCGATGGGAAAAAGCGAGAGGACAATCCAGACACTGGAAGATATGCTTCGAGCACGTGTATTGGATTTTGTAGGGAGTTAGGATATGTACCTCCCATTGGCATAGTTTTCGTACAATAACAATTATCATGCCAATATCGACCGAGCTCCATTCGAGATGTTATATGGTTGGAGGTGCAGGACCCTAGTTTGTTGGGACGAGGTTGGGCATCGGGGCATGGGGTGCACTGAAGTAGTGCTCAAGAATACCGAGCTGATTCAGTAGGTGCATGACCGCCTGCGAGTCGCGTAGAGCCGTCAGAAAAGTTATGCTGTCCGACGATGATCATATATTGAGTTTCAGGTGGGGGATTTTATGTTGATGAAGGAGTCGCCCTGGAAGGGGATTATTAGGTTTCGGAAGAGGGGCAAGCTGGGGCATCGGTATATAGGCCTGTTTAGGATAACGGACCCGATGGGCAAGGTGGCATATCGCTTGGATCTGTCAGAGGAGCTTAGCCAGATTCACAACACCTTCCACGTGTGTCAGCTCTGGAAGTGTGTCACTAACGAGTCCGCAATCATTTCGTTGGACGGTATTTAGGTGGATGAGAGCCTAAAGTACATCGAGAGGCCGGTTGCCATCTTAGATAGGAAGACAAAGCGTCTTAGGAACAAGGAAGTGAAGCTAGTAAAGATGCAATGGCAGCACCGAAGAGGGCTCCGAATGGACTTCGGAGCCGGAGGAGGAGATGCGGGAGTATTATCCCGATCTATTCACAACTATGGACTTCGAGGACGAAGTCTAATTCAAGTGGGGAAGAGTTGTAACACTCCAAATCAGGTATTACTTTGAAATCCTAGAAGAAATATAACTTTAGCATAATATCCCCTTAAGTACGTTGGACGTACTTAGGAGTAAGCTTAGCGTACTATGCAAGGATGATCGCGGGGGGTAGCACGTACGCTGGGCATACCAGAAGTACACCGGGCGTACGTGCCAGATGTCCAAACCCTAAATTCCGGACTTGAGGCCTATTTAAACGTCCTTATTGTTGGATTAGGTGTCTAAGCCCATAACTATAATTGGTATGTACTTGAATAGATAGTAGCAATGTACTTTTGGGTTGCCTTCAAACCTGGCAATGGAATAGGATAATTGTTGGAGAGAGAAGAATAATTTATTAATTTCTTACTTGCTTAATAAATTAATTTGAAATCAAGATAAATGATTTATAAATGTACTATGGATATAATATATTGATTAGAAATCATATTGTTTAATTAATATTTAATCAGAAATTAATTTGGAATTAATTTTAGGATTAAAGGAATTAATTGAAACTGCAGGGACTAAAGGTGAAAATGTTCAAAAGTTGAGCATTCAAGCATTCTAGAACCTTCCTTAGAGGTGGGGAACGAAATATAGAGTTTCCTAGTGTAGCACCTAGTTCTTGGTACGTGTTCTTTTTATTAAATCTTTTAATATTTAGCATTTGGTCTTGGACTCGGCGAGTTGAAGGACCAACTCGCTGAGTAGAAGCAGGATGAGGCGCGGAGTTAAGTTGTGGATTTGGCGAGTCGAGTCCCGGACTCGACGAGTAGACCCTGTTTGGGCAAAAACCATAATCCGAGGGTTTGCACCCCATTTAAACACCTTAACTCGGCTTCCTTAGTCCCATTTTCTCCCAGAAGACCCCTATAGCAAACCCTAGCCGTTATTGAAGCAATCTAAGGCTTTTGGAGTGATTTTGGTGCTTTTGTGATCCAAGGAAGGAAGGAAAAGCTTGAAGGATCAAGAGGAGGCTAGAAGGATTCGGTTTTGAGCATCATTTGCTGACTTCAGAAGGTATAAAGTCTATACCTTGCTTGCTCTTTTGATAGATCCCATTTTGTGGAGTTTTAGGGCTTTTCTAAGCCATTTTGGTCACCAACCATGATTGCAAGAATGGTTTGAGGTTGATGTTTCGGATCTAGGTCCTTTGAGGGGTTACAAGGCAGAAAGGAGTGGCTTTTGCGCTCAAGGAAGGCCCCATGCATTATGAGAGCTTGTTTTAGGACCTTTTGAGCTTAAAGTCCCATGCAAGCACGTAAAGGTTGTAACTTTACGTGCTAGATCGATTGTTGGAGTATAGATCTACATTTTGATCAAGTGTTGTACATCAGTACGCGATGATGCAGTGAGTGGTTGTGACCAACTCGACGAGTCCAAGGTTCTGTCCCATATCAGTTGAGGGTCATAAGGACCCAGTTGAGTGTGGAAAGGTTTTAAGGGGGTCCCAGGGAGTGACCCAACGTTCTGGACTAAGCCATTGTTTTGGAAATTCAATGGTCTCGGCGAGTGCATGAATAGACTCGGTGAGTCCAAGGCAATCTTCTTATGGATAAATATGGACTCGACGAGTTGTCCATACAACTCGTCGAGTCAAGGGCAGGACCGAGTATCAGTTGATGTTGAACTCGACGAGTTACTCATACAACTCGGCGAGTCGGATGAGGATTCAGTCGATCTTTATTTAGAAGGAAAACTCGTCGAGTCATCACCTAACCCGACGAGTAAAGACAGGTTTGAGGTCTAATGGAAGGATAGGGACTCGGCGAGTTAGGTCAACTGGAAGTGGACTTTGACTTTGACTTGGTTAGGGGGGAGGTGAAATGGTCATTTTTCCCTAAGAGTAGATGTCAGTTCTGGCTAAGTCTTTTGTGGGAATTTTTAGCCGGAGGATTTCCGGAGCAGCAACAGTCAGAGGATTCTCACACAGTTCAGCAACTACTACGAGGTGAGTTACCTTTTAGTAACGGTGGGTATACGGCCACAATGTCCGCCCACCAGTAGGGATCGTATGCTACATGTTTGTCTTTGTGATATTCATCTGTGTTGTTACTACCTGATATGATATATGCTAGCGTGATATGGTATGTGATAGTGATAGAGTTCGGTTGTTAGGACCGAAGGGTAGGTTAGGCACCCCAGATATGCCTAACAGTATGTTATGACATGTTTAGCTGCTAGCATGATATGTTACATGAGATAAAGGTAGTAGGAGGGGGAAGAGTTCCCGAGATTCGGTTGTTAGGACCAAAGGGTATGTCGGACACTCTAGATATGTCTGACAATAGATTATGCTATGATATATATGATAGTGGTAGTAGGGGGTGAAATAGTCCCCGAGGTTCGGTTGTTAGGACCGAAGGGTAGTCAGCACCCCAGAATGGCTCGACATTGGTAGGTTAGCACCCCTGAATGGCTTGACCCGGGTAGGACGGCACCCCAGAATGGCCGCATGGGTAGGTCGGCACCCCAGAATGGCCGTACGGGTAGGTCGGCACCCCAGAATGGTCGTATCGGGTAGGTCGGGCACCCCAGAAATGCCTGGCAGTATGTAAGTGATATGATTGTATGGTATGTGGTACAATGGGGGAACTCACTAAGCTTCGTGCTTACAGTTTTCAGTTTTGGTTTCAGGTACCTCTTTAGCGAAGGGGAAGGAGCTGGCGCGGTAGCTGCACATCATACACACACATATTGGTTTTCCGCATTATGAGATGTTCTGGGATTGTACTCTGACATTATTATTATTTTCATGTTTTGGGATTTCAGACACGAGATATGTTTTATGAAATGATATGATCGGATAATGTTTTACTACAAATCTTTTACAAACCACTTAATTTAAATGAAATTCTTGGGTGTGAAAATTAGGTCGTTACAGGTTGGTATCAGAGCCCTAGTTTGAAGGATTCAGACACACCATCGGGGGCGTCTGGACTTAAACCGAGGGATTAAAAGATTTTATAAGAAAGTGGTGTTCTAAAGAATAAAACAGAAGAGTTTTTTTTAGAAAGAACAAGTGTGTGATGTGCGCGACCGGCCGAGCTCAAGTAAGTATTCCCCAAAGTACCCATACATGTTTATGTTACGTTTATCAGTTTCAGTAGAACAGCATGCTAGAATAGGACTAAGGATCTAGGAGTGATGCCTTATGTGCCTGGTTTATGTGCTTCAGCATATGAGAGTTGCATGCTAGAAGTGAGTAGACAACAGTAGGATAGCATGTCTAGGTTATGCCTGATTGTATGAGCTTAGCATTGTATGCTAGTGCAGTTCCTGTTATGAGAATAGAGTTGCTTGAGATTGTTCCCTTTTTGTCTGAATGCTGTTTTCTTTGTGCTATGTAGGCTTTGAGTGATGGGAGTTAGCTGTTGGGTGAATACGTTAAAGTCACATGTGATCAGGGTTGAATAATCTCAGAGTGTTGGATTTGACTCTATTGCGTAGCTCTTATTTAAGTCCTAACCGTTGTAGGGACGAGTCCCTTACTCGAAGGATTATCCGAGCCTCGTTGCATGTGATTGTATTCAGGTAATGGCTAATTGGCATTACAAAGAGACCTTCAGCAGCTGAGGGTTGGGTTGGGTTGAGTCAGAGGTTTCCTAGGGTAAGCCTAGGATAAGAGTAGCAGAGATCAGCAGTGGTAAAAGGGATCTGGTGGAGTCAAGGCAGTCCTTGAGGAAGGTACAAATATATGTGGAAGGTAGTATGGGCTCGTACTACTGAAAGCAGAGGATCCATACCCAAATTAAGGAAGGCTAAGACAAGACCGGGGAACTTGTAATAGATGTGATCCCTTTAGAGGTATCAGTATCACTAGTAGTTGCCTGTATGTATTGCAGAATGGTGGTACTACGTCATAGGCCAGCAGTTGGCAGTTCTGGAGAGGGATCAGGTTCCGAGCCAGTAGATGAGAGGCTACTCGAGTTTATCACGTCAGAGATCACCAGAGGCATCCTTGAGTCGACCCCCATCATTTTCGAGTCGATCAAGAAAGGGATAATTGAGCTGATGGAGGACCGCCTTAGGGCGTTCAGGAGTGACATGGCATCTGGCCAGTCAGGATCTTGCACACTGTCCTTTAAGGACTTCAGGGGCAGTGGTGCGCCGGATTTCCATGGGGCGAAGGACCCCATTGCTGTTAGAAGATGGATTGCGGACATTGAGTCCGCACATATGACCAGCTTCTGCCTCGAGGGGTCAAAGGTGAGATATGCAGCAGGATGTTTATGAGACTGAGCTAGAGATTGGAGGGAGTCCGTCGGTGACTCATTGGGAGCCTCGGCTGTTGAGGCTATGACCTGGTCAGACTTTGTGACCAGGTTTAGGGCAGAGTTTGCGCCGGCTGTCGAGCTTCAGCAGCTGGTCAGGGAGTTCTTAGATATGAGGAAGACGACAAATACTGTGGCGGAGATCACCGCCAAGTTCCGAGAGAGGGCGTTGTTGGTGCCCCAGTATGCAGGGGATGAGGATATGAGGAGGACCCGCTACCATGACATGCTACGGGCTGACATTCGAGAGCATGTTAGCTTTTCAGCTTGCCCTACCCTGGAGTCCATGATTGCCAGGGCGAGGGAGAGGGAGATCGATCTGGAGCATGTCCGGAAGAGGAAAGTAGAGGAGGGGCAGTCGATTGGGGCTTCGAGGAAGAAGCCCAATGGATCATATGGTAGGCCGAAAGGCCAGTCAGGACTGGGCCGCTGCAGGAAATGCGGCAGGCCACGTGAGGGGGCGTGTCGACTGGGATCGTCGGGCTGCTACAAGTGCGGCAAGACGGGGCATTTCAGCAGGGATTGTACTGCCCCTGCACCGGTTATTTAGACGTCTGAGTTGCTATGTTTCCACTTCAACCAGAGGGCCCACAAGAAGGCTAATTGCCCCCAGTTGACAACAACATCAGCGCCAGTTAAGGCGCCAGCTCTAGGGACCCTGCAGATCACTGATGGCCGGCAGGGCAAGGCAGAGGATCCAGTAGTGAGGAGTCGGGCATTCCAGTTGACTACCGAGGAGGCACGTGCTGCACCCGATGTGGTGACGGGTATGACTTCTTATTTATGCTGTTATGGTATGCTGCTGTGATTTTGATATGTTATGTATGTGCTCTATTTAGGATCGTTCCATGTGAATTGTATCCCAGTTCAGGTATTGTTTGATTCGGGTGCTACCTGATCGTTTGTTTCTCTCGCACTCAGCAAGAGATTTTCGGAGTTTTCAGGCATGTTGGATTGCCCTCTAGACGTAGAGATTGCAGATGACCGTTCGGTGCGAGCATCGTCGGTGTTCTGAGATTGTGTGCTGAGGTTATTTTAGGAGTGTTATCTGGTGGATCTGGTTCCCATACCTTTGCGGGGGAACAAGGTTGTTATCGGTATGGATTAGCTAAGGCCCAATAGGGCAGTGATCGATTGCGCGCATCAGTTGGTGCGGATTAGGACCCCAAGTGGGGGAGAGCTGGTGATTCAGGGCGAGAGGCCACAGCGGGGACCAACCCTATGTTCAATAGAGAGAGCTAGGCGTTACCTACAATAGGGTTGCGCAGGTTATGTCGCGTATGTTATGGATACCCGGGAGACAGGTAGAGCGACGGTGGGCGAGGTGCCCGTAGTATGAGAGTTCGTGGACGTATTCCCCGAGGAGCTGCCTGGGATACCTCCGTAGCGCCAGGTGGAGTTCAGGATCGACCTAGTCCCTGGTGCGGCTCCAATAGCCAAGGCACGCTATCGGTTGGCTCCTCCCGAGATGCAGGAGTTGTCTATGCAGCTGTAGGAGCTGCTAGACAAGGGATTTATCAGGCCAAGTAGTTCGCCTTGGGGAGTCCCGATTCTGTTTGTGAAGAAGAAGGACGGGTTGCATCGTATGTGTATAGACTATAGGGAGCTGAATAATGTAATGGTGAAGAACCATTACCCATTCCCGAGGATTGATGACCTCTTTGACCAACTACAGGGAGCATCTTGGTTCTCCAAGATTGATCTGCATTCAGGATATCATCAGATGAGGGTCGGAGAGGAGGATGTGCAGAAGAGTACGTTTCGGATGCTATGGCCACTACGAGTTTGTGGTGATGCCCTTCGGGCTCACCAATGCTCCTGCCGCATTCATGGACCTCAAAAACCGCGTGTGTAGACCGATGTTAGACCGGTCAGTGATAGTGTTTATTGATGATATCTTCGTTTATTCCAAGACATAGGAGGAACACGAGGAGCACATGCGGGAGGTGCTGGAGACTTTGAGGAGGGATAGCTTGTGTGCCAAGTTCTCCAAATGTGAGTTTTGGTTGCGCAAGGTGCAGTTTCTTGGGCACCTTGTCAACTAGAACGGGATTTCGGTAGACCCGGCAAAGGTGGAGGCCGTGATGAGACGGGAGGTTCCGAAGTCTCCATTTAAGATTCGGAGTTTCCTGGGATTAGCAGGCTATTATCGGAGATTCATCCAGGATTTCTCCAAGATATACGTACCATTGACTAGGCTAACAAGGAAGGCCATGGTCTTTCGTTGGGGGCCTGAGCAGCAGGCAGCGTTTGAGACACTGAGACAAATATTATGCGAGGCGCCAATCTTAGTCCTGCCAGAGGGCATGGAGGATTTTGTTGTGTACTGCAATGTGTCCATCTTAGGTTTGGGCGCAACATTGATACAGAGAGGGCATGTCATCGCCTACGCGTCGAGGAAGCTGAAGCCTTACGAGGCAAACTACCCGAGGCATGACTTGGAGCTGGGGGCTGTTGTGTTCGCCCTCAAGATTTGGCGTCATTACCTCTATGGGGTTCGCTGTACCATTTACACCGACCATAAGAGTTTGAGGTACCTCATGGATCAACCGAATCTAAACATGAGGCAGTGTTGGTGGATGAACGTGGTAAAGGATTACGATTGCGAGATCCTTTGTCACCTGAGTAAGGCCAATGTGGTGGCTGATGCGCTTAGCCATAGGGCTGCACCAATCAGGGATATCTACATGCGGATGACAGTGGTGATTCCGTTATTGGAGCGGATTCGGAAGGCCCAGCCGGAGGCCATGAAGGAGGAACATCGAAAGAGTGAGCGCATAGTGGGTCAAGTTTCCTCCTTCGACTATGACAACAAGGAATTATTGGCATTAGACTGCAGGGTGTGGGTGCCATACCTCGGAGGCGTGCGCCAGATCTTGATGGTGGAGGCGCACAAATCCCGATTCTCCATTCATCCTGGGGCGACGAAGATGTATAGGGATCTTCGTCTGGATTATTGGTGGCCATGCATGAAGCGGGATGTGGCATGGTACATGGAG
This sequence comes from Lactuca serriola, assembly GCF_051521515.1. Lineage (NCBI taxonomy): Eukaryota > Viridiplantae > Streptophyta > Magnoliopsida > Asterales > Asteraceae > Lactuca > Lactuca serriola. Next base: position 136,421,152 of record NC_136408.1, read on the forward strand.
CGGTGCTTGACCTGCAGGAAGGTCAAGGCCGAGCATCAGAGACCTCACGGCAAGATGCAACCCTTGGATATCCCACTATGGAAATGGGAGGATATTATGATGGATTTTATCACCAAGCTTCCCAGGACCGCGCGGGGAGTGGATTCGATATGGGTCATCGTCGATCGATTGACCAAGAGTGCCCACTTTATCCCGATTAAGGAGAGCATCTCGGCCGAGAAATTGGCCGATATCTATATCAGAGAGGTGGTGGCCTGGCACGGAGTGCCAGTTTCAGTGACTTCGGATAGGGATGTGCGATTCACATCCATGTTTTGGAAGAAATTTCACGATGAGTTGGGTACTCGTCTGCATTTCAGCACCGCCTTTCACCCGTAGACGGATGGCCAGAGCGAGCGGACCATCCAGACTCTGGAGGACATGCTACAGCCATGTGTTTTGGACTTCGGAGGTAGTTGGGATACCTACCTTCCGTTGGCGGAGTTCTCATATAATAATAGCTATCATGCGAGCATCGACCGTCCTCCCTTCAAGATGTTGTATGGGAGGAGGTGCAGGACCCCGATATGTTGGGGTGAGGTTGGCCAAAGGGTCATGGGGAGCACCGAAGTAGTGCTCAAGATGACAGAGAAGATTCAGCAGGTCCGGAGCAGCCTTCAGACTGCTCCGAGTCAGCAGAAAAGTTATGCCGATAATCGTCGATCCGACCTGGAGTTCCAGGTCGGAGATACGATTCTCCTGAAAGTGTCGCCTTGGAAAGGCGTCATTCGATTCAGGAAGCGGGGCAAGTTGGGCCCAAGGTATATTGGACCGTTCAGGGTTATAGCCCAGGTAGGCAAGGTGGCTTATAGGCTGGATTTGCCAGCCAAACTCAGTCAGATACATAAAACTTTCCATGTTTCTCAGCTGCGAAAGTGCCTGGTGGACGACTCAGCAGTGGTACCCTTGGAGGACATTCAGGTTGATGGCAGCCTAAATTACATCGAGCGACCTGTAGCGATCCTTGACCGAAAGTCGAAGGATCTGATGAACAAAAGAATAGAACTCGTGAAGGTGCATGGCAGCACCGGAAGGGGTCGGACTGGACGTCGGAGCCGGTAGATGAGATGATGGTGATGGGTTTTAGCCATAAGAACTTTCCTATGTGCGCATGCAAAACCCTAATGCTCGGATCTAGGCTTTCTAATAAACATGCTTTGAATCCAAGACTTCTAATTACTAATTAGGTTAAATAAGAACAATGAAACAGATCTAGAATCATACCTTTGAGTTCCTTGTTGATCTTGAGGTCTTGGAGCTTCTAGAGTCACAAATGTCACTCCTCTAATGGCTTACAAACACCAAAGCAAAGAGGATGATTTGGGAGAGAGGAGAGGGGAGGAATTTCGACCAGAGTTCTCTTGCTTTTTCAGAAGTGTCGAATTCCCTATGCCATGGGGTCTATTTATACTTGTAGACTCCTTAAGGATTACAGATAAGTCCCTATCAGATAATCTTCTCTTAAGGCTATCCAAATCCATTCCTAGATAACTCTAATGGACGATTTTAGCTATCCTAATCATCTTAGAATTCGTCCATAGTATATCCAAATGGATTTACAGTTTAAAGCTTAACTATCAAACAATTGACAGTTTATACCCCTTTATTTAATTAATCTCTTTAAGTCACCAAATTAATTCTAATTAATTCTATGACTTATATTAATCAAATAACAAATATATTATTCATTATATTATTCCCATAATATATTAATAATATTTATTCTCTCTTAATAAATCATCCTATCAAGTTGCTATGGTGAAGGCAACCCAAAAGGACCATGCACAACCGGATATAGTTACAGCCTTAGACACTATTCCAACAGTCTCCCACTTGGATAAGTCTAGTAACTATACAAGTACAATTCGGTTTGCAATCGTAGCTCTCAAAGACGCTGTCAACTCTGATCTAATCAATCTTGTCCTTTAGATAAGGGAACGTACAGTCCTCTGTTAGATATCATGCTGACAATCCTATGGAATGGTTAGTCAAGCATTTAGGTTTCTCGATCTCTGATTTATTTGACATAGAACTTAATCGAACACATCAATTCAGTTCTGACCGGGCCCGACACATAAGTCAAATCAAATCATCGAGCGGCCGAGATATCGATTTTACCTTCTTAGATAAAAGTTACAGATAAACTTCGACTTATATGCATTTACTTATTCATTTACCAACTATACACAACAATACGTTTTATAACATCAAGTTACTGATGCGTTTTCGTATTATCAATGTACAATCAATTAACAAATAATAAACCATATATCTAGGTTTTAAGACTATATGATATTATCGTCTTGCGATCACCTTTTTATATCTTATTCCATAAGGTGATTCCAGCAAGCGCGGGTTTATTCCAATGCTCAAAACTAGTTCATAAGCACTCATGAACGTTGCAGCAATCCTTTGCTATGTCTAACACCATTTAGACATTCTACACACCAATTCACGACAATCTTCTTTCATATCTACTTCCAACATATGAACGATTGTGGACCATTTGAATAACTCTATTATTCCTAATAATTTCAATTATTCTGGAAGTCAAAACATGCAAAGTGAAACAATAGCTAAACAATTAACATAAGATAGTAACATTACTCATAAATAAAACTCCTTTATTTAATCATCAAATGTCAATTACATTTATCTATTACACGTTTCTAATACTATCTAATCTATGCTAATATCATCCTTCAGCCCAATACTCCTAGCATGCTGCAAGTGCTTAACCCTACTCAGTCCCTTCGTAAGCGGATCTGCTGGGTTATCTTCTGATGATATCCTCTTAACTACGAGTTGTCCTTCTTCTACACGATGTCTAATGAAGTGATACTTTCTGTCGATATGTCTTGATCTACCATGATCCCTCGGTTCCTTGGTTAAGGCAACCGCACCTTCGTTATCACAGAAAATCTCTATTGGCTCCTTTATGGCAGGTACGACTCCAAGATCACCAATGAAGTTCTTTAGCCATATTGCCTCCTTCGACGCTTCGCTTGCTGCGATGTACTCTGATTCGCACGTTGAATCAGCTACGGTTTCCTGCTTGGAACTTTTCCATGTCACTGCTCCTCCATTTAGGGTAAAGACCCATCCCGACTGCGAACGGTAGTTGTCCCTGTCGGTTTGAAAACTGGCGTCACTATACCCTCGCACCTTCAAGTCATCACTTCCTCCGAGGACTAAGAACCATTCCTTCGTCCTCCGAAGGTACTTAAGGATATTCTTCACCGCAATCCAATGTGCTTTGCCAGGATTCCCTTGATATCTGCTAACCATGCTCAAAGCGAAGGCTACATCAGGTCGAGTACAAGTCATAGCGTACATGATTGAGCCAACTGCGGAAGCGTATGGTACTCGGCTCATTTCTGCCATCTCAGCTTCGGTACTCGGACTTTGAGTCTTACTCAACTTGGCATTACTTTGTATCGGTAGTTCTCCCTTCTTTGAGTTTTCCATGCTAAAACGTTTTAGTACCTTCTCTAAGTAAGTATTCTGACTAAGTCCAATTAGTCTCTTACTTCTTTCTCTTATTATCCTTATTCCCAAAATGTAAGAAGCCTCTCCGAGGTCCTTCATAGCGAAACACTTCCCGAGCCAGGACTTTACCTCCTGCAGAGTCGGAATGTCGTTTCCTATGAGTAATATGTCATCGACATATAGAACGAGGAAGCTTACTATACTCCCACTGGCTTTGACATATACACAAGATTCGTCTTCGCTTCGTACAAATCCAAACTCTTTGACTTTCTCATCGAAACAAAGATTCCATCTGCGAGATGCTTGCTTAAGTCCATAAATGGACTTCTCAAGCTTACACACTCTATCTGGATGCTTCGGATCCACAAACCCTTCTGGCTGAGCCATGTAAACATCCTCAGCCAACTTTCCGTTAAGGAAAGCGGTCTTGACATCCATTTGCCAAATCTCATAATCATGAAATGCGGCAATTGCTAACATCACTCTAATAGATTTAATCTTCGCAACTGGTGAGAAGGTCTCATCATAGTCAACTCCGGGAGTTTGAGTAAAGCCCTTCGCGACCAATCGCGCTTTATATGTGTGTACGTTCCCATCCACGTCGGTCTTCTTCTTGAAGATCCATTTGCACCCAACGGTCTTACGTCCGGGTACGTAATCAACCAAATTCCAAACTCGGTTATCATACATGGATTGGATCTCGCTATCCATTGCCTCTTTCCACTTTACAGACTCCGGGCCTGCCATGGCTTCCTTGTAGCTATTAGGTTCATCAAGATTTACTAGTGTACCATCACTAATATACGTGTCCCCTTCGGTAGTAATATGAAAGCCATAAAACTGGGGATGAACTCTAACTCTATCGGAACGCCTAAGAGGTAAGGATTCGTCAATTGGTTCAACCGGAGTTTCCTCCTCGGGTTGAGTGCCAGCGGTAAAGGTTCCTTCATCCATCGACTCTTGAATCTCTTCAAGTTCGATTTGCCTCCCACTGTCTCCTTGGCTTATGAGTTCTCGCTCTCGGAAAACTCCTCTCCTTGCAACGAAGACAACATTGTCCTTCGGTCTATAAAAGAGATATCCAAAGGATGTCTGCGGGTAGCCGATGAAAATACATCGCTCACTTCGAGGTTCAAGCTTGTCGTGAGTATCTCGTCTTACGAAAGCCTCGCAACCCCAAACCTTGATATGTGCCAATGAGGGAGCTTTCCCTGTCCACATCTCGTGAGGAGTTTTGGCAACCTTCTTAGTAGGGACTCGGTTAAGGATATGGGCGGCAGTCTCTAAGGCATACCCCCAAAAAGAGATTGGTAGTGAAGCACGACTCATCATAGAGCGAACCATATCCAATAAGGTTCGATTACGCCTTTCTGCCACACCATTCAACTGCGGTGTCCTAGGAGGCGTCAATTGCGAAACTATTCCACACTCCTTGAGATAATCGTGGAATTCAAGACTTAGGTACTCTCCTCCTTGATCGGATCGAAGCATCTTGATTTTCCTGCCCAATTGATTCTCCACTTCATTCTTGAACTCTTTGAACTTTTCAAAGGTGTCTGACTTTTGTTTGATTAAGTAGATATACCCATATCTACTATAGTCATCGGTAAAAGTCACATAGAAGCGGTTCCCATCCTTCGTGGTTGATCTAAACGGTCCACATACATCGGTATGTATTAAGTCCAATAGACCATCGCCCCTTTCACAAGTACTTGTGAAGGGCGACTTAGTCATCTTTCCAAGCAAACAAGACTCGCATGTGTCATCTTCCCTAAGGTCGAATGACTCCAACACTCCATCCTTTTGGAGTTGGGCTATGCGTTTCTTGTTGACATGTCCAAGACGACAATGCCACAAGGAAGCTTTATCCATACTAGTGGAAGAATCAATATTCAAAACATCATTTCCAAAGTCATCAACAATCATAACAGTTTCATATATTCCATTACATGGTATAGCTTCAAAGTAAAAGACACCATTTAGATAAGCCAAAATAGAACCATTCTCATTATTAAAAGAAAATCTAAATCCTTGTCTAAATAAACCATGAAATGAAATGATGTTTCTTGCCATTTCTGGCGAATAGCAACAATTGTTCAAATCTAAAACTAAACTATTCCTAAGCACTAAGGAATACACTCCAATCTTGGTTACAGGCGACGATCTTCTGTTCCCCATGATTAGATTGATCCTTCCTTGCTCCACATCCCTACTTCTTCTTAGTCCCTGCACATTAGAACAAATGTGATAACCACAACCGGTATCAAGAACCCAAGAAATAGCATGATTAGAATCGTTAGATTTGATTGTATATATACCTGCGAAAGATGGCTTGATCTTTCCTTCTTTGATTGCTTGCAGGTAATCCGGGCAGCTTCTCTTCCAATGTCCTATCTTGTGGCAGTGGTGACACTCTGCCTCCTTCGGGTTAGAGCAGGGCTTGGCGGGATCAACTTTGGTCCCACTAGAAGAGGCACCATCTCGGGCTTTCACCTTGCGATAGTTCTTCGATGAAGCTTTCCTCTTCTTTCCCTTCCCTTGTCCAATAGCCAAGACAGGAGCAGCAGGCGGATTGGGAGTAGGTGCAACAGACTTGTCTTTAAAGTTGCTCTCAGCAACCCTCAAGAGTCCTTGGAGCTTGCTTAGGGTGACCTCTTCTTTGTTCATGTGGTAGGTCATCCTAAATTGGTTGTACATTGGAGGTAAAGAGTGAAGCACCATGTCGATCGCCAAATCCTCACCGAAGTCAACATTTAACTTGCGAAGGCGGTCGACATACCTTTGCATCTTTTGCAAGTGCACGGTAAGAGATTCTCCATGACCCATCTTTGCGGAAATCATGTTAGTGAAAATTTCGTACCTCTCTTGTCTCGCGTTTTGGTGATACCTCTCCAATAAGTCTTGGTGCATCTCGTACGGGTACATGTCCTCGTAGGACTTTTGGAATTCGGAGTTCATGGTGGCGATCATGATGCAATGTACCTTCGTTGCATCTCGCTCATGAGTTTCAAATGCGGTGATTTCGGCTGGAGTAGCGATTTCGGTGTTGATTTTCTCGAGCTTCTCATCAAGGACATACTCTTTGTCCTCATAGCGAGCAATGGTGCGAATGTATCTTATCCATTCGCTAAAGTTTGTTCCATCGAAGGTGACCTTTTGGCAAAGGCTCATCAACGTGAAAGAACTAGCAGCAGCGTTGTTTGTGTTTGACATCTATAATTAGAAAAGGACAAAGATAGATTAGAATAAGAATCCCTAATTATCACCCAATAGGAAAATTAGGGCTAGGATCCAACAATAACATTTACATATTAGAAAAGGGATGCCGTAATCTAACATGCAAATAAATTGAAGGTAAGTGAATGACGATTCACTAATTCTCCATCACGAAACTTAAACTATTAGTCCTAAGTGTTTTTTGAGAATTCCTAGGTTCGGATGAGATTCATTGAAACTATTCAATGGCATGTTTAAATCTCGATATGCCCCTCTTGTTTGTGACTGGGATGCCGAGGATCACAAAGCGGGTGTGAATTACCATGCAAATTCACATGGCGCCTTCATTGTAACAATCACCTATTCGACGTGCCGGTAAACCACACACGCTCCATCGAACTATGATAAACAACGAATCACCCTTTGCCACCTTCGCTTAGAACCAATTAGTGTGCCGGTAAACCACACACGCTCCACCAACATCTTAGCAAGGTGCAAAGTGTAATTTCATGGGATTGCATCAATTCACTTTTCCTAAAGTAACTAGGATTGGGAAAATTTAAAATATGTGTAGTTACTTTGTATTTCTTATTATACTTTTAATGAGAGGATGAGGTTGCCCTATCCTACCCGTTCGGCTAATGACCCTCCACCAATCAAGCAAGCGGTGGGTGTGAGTGTACACCCATTAAGCGCCATTTTATAGGCCGCAACCTTATACCCACCTTATAGATCGGCTTCGTGAATGAGGCCTACTAACGGTAAGACTAGCATTTAGTTATACATATATATATATATATTATTCTAGTAATATCATATTAGTATAGGGTTGTATTTTAAAACTTTTAAAATCTAGGGCTTGAAATTTAAGTTGTCTAAATTAAAGCTTTTAATCACAAAAGTAAATTTCAAAACATGAGGGTAGGTTTTAAACATTTAAAACATGGAGGATCAAATAACAAATAATTCCAATTAACAATTAATATCCTAATTATCTATATTTGATTTATTCAAGATTTCTTTTTAAGATAATTACCAAAATAATCAAAATAATCAATTAATTATCATATAAGGAAATTAAATATCTAATTAGTTGATAATTACCTTTAACTAGATCAAGATAATAGTTATATTTATCAAAGAAACGAATTAATATTGATCTAATTAGTTTATGGTAAGTTAAGATAAGATAAACACAAAGAAATCCCGAATCTGGCCATTCCTGACGCCTGGACTCGCCGAGTGCACAAAGGGACTCGCCGAGTCAGGCCTACTCGTCGAGTCCACTTTGAGACTCGCCGAGTCCATGACTCAGAAACCAAAAAATCGAATTTTGCAGGTTTGTTTCAGTTAATCAAGCAACAATTTACAGAAAACCAAGCTAGGCTCTGATACCACTGATGGGTTTTAGCCATAAGAACTTTCCTATGTGCGCATGCAAAACCCTAATGCTCGGATCTAGGCTTTCTAATAAACATGCTTTGAATCCAAGACTTCTAATTACTAATTAGGTTAAATAAGAACAATGAAACAGATCTAGAATCATACCTTTGAGTTCCTTGTTGATCTTGAGGTCTTGGAGCTTCTAGAGTCACAAATGTCACTCCTCTAATGGCTTACAAACACCAAAGCAAAGAGGATGATTTGGGAGAGAGGAGAGGGGAGGAATTTCGACCAGAGTTCTCTTGCTTTTTCAGAAGTGTCGAATTCCCTATGCCATGGGGTCTATTTATACTTGTAGACTCCTTAAGGATTACAGATAAGTCCCTATCAGATAATCTTCTCTTAAGGCTATCCAAATCCATTCCTAGATAACTCTAATGGACGATTTTAGCTATCCTAATCATCTTAGAATTCGTCCATAGTATATCCAAATGGATTTACAGTTTAAAGCTTAACTATCAAACAATTGACAGTTTATACCCCTTTATTTAATTAATCTCTTTAAGTCACCAAATTAATTCTAATTAATTCTATGACTTATATTAATCAAATAACAAATATATTATTCATTATATTATTCCCATAATATATTAATAATATTTATTCTCTCTTAATAAATCATCCTATCAAGTTGCTATGGTGAAGGCAACCCAAAAGGACCATGCACAACCGGATATAGTTACAGCCTTAGACACTATTCCAACAGATGGAACACTACCCGAGCTATTTTAGGATCGAGCAGCAGACTTCGAGGACGAAGTCTAAAATAAGTGGGGGAGATATGTAGCACCTGGTTCTTGGTATGTGTTTCTTTTATTAAATTTCTAATATTTTGCATTTGGTCTTGGACTCGGTGAGTTGAAGGACCAACTCGCCGAGTAGAAGCGGGATGAGGCGCGGAGTTAAGTTGTGGATTTGGTGAGTCGAGTCCCGGACTCGACGAGTAGACCCTGTTTGGGCAATAACCCTAATCTAAGAGTTTGCACCTTATTTAAACACCTTAACTCGGCTTCGTTAGTCCCATTTGCTCCCAGAAGACCCCTATAGCAAACCCTAGCTGTTATTAAAGCAATTTAAGGCTTTTGGAGTAATTTTGGTGCTTTTGTGATCCAAGTAAGGAAGGAAAAGCTTGAAGGATCAAGAGGAGGCTAGAAGGATTCGGTTTTGAGCATCATTTGCTGACTTCAAAAGGTATAAAGTCTATACCTTGCTTGCTCTTTTGATAGATCCCATTTTGTGGAGTTTTAGGGCTTTTCGAACCATTTTGGTCACCAACCATGATTGCAAGCATGGTTTGAGGATGATGTTTCGGATCTAGGTCCTTTCAGGGGTTACAAGGCAGAAAGGAGTGGCTTTTGCACTCAAGGAAGGCCCCATGCATTGTGAGAGCTTGTTTTAGGACCTTTTAAGCTTAAAGTCTCATGAAAGCACGTAAAGGTTGTAACTTTACGTGCTAGATCGATTGTAGGAGCATAGATCTACATTTTGATCAAGTGTTGTACATCAGAAAGCGAGGATTCAGTGAGTGGTTGTGACCAACTCGGCGAGTCCGTTCTTGGACTTGGCGAGTCAAAGGTTCTGTCCCATATCAGTTGAGGGTCATAAGGACCCAGGTGAGTGTGGAATGGTTTTAAGGGGGTCCCAGGGAGTGACCCAACATTCTGGACTAAGCCATTGTTCTGGAAATTCATGGGACTCGGCGAGTGCATGAACAGACTCGGCGAGTCCAAGGCAATCTTTTTAAGGACGAAGATGGACTCGACGAGTTATTCATACAACTCGGAGAGTCAAGGGCAGGACCTGATTATCAGTTGACAATGAACTCGACGAGTTGTTCATAAAACTCAGCGAGTTGGATGAGGATTCACTCGATGTTTATTTAGAAGGAAAACTCGTCGAGTCATCGCCTAACTCGACAAGTAGAGACGGGTTTGAGGTCTAATGGAAGGATAGGGACTTGGCGCGTTGGTGAACCAACTCGGCGAGTCAGGTCAACTAGAATTGGACTTTGACTTTGACTTGGTCGGGGGGGGGGGGGGGTAAAATGGTCATTTTACCCTAATAGTAGATGTTAGTTCTGACTAATTGTTTTGTGGGAATTTTCAGCCGGAGGATTTCCAGAGCAGCAGTAGTCAGAGGATTCCCACACAGTTCAACAACTACTACGAGGTGAGTTACCTTCCAGTAGCGGTGGGTCTACGGTCACAATGTCGGCCCACCAGTAGGGATCGTATGCTACATGTTTGTCTTTGTGATATTCATCTGTGTTGTTACTACTTGATATGATATATGCTAGCGTGATATGGTATGTGATAGTGATAGAGTTCAGTTGTTAGGACCGAAGGGTAGGTTTGGCACCCCAGATATGCCTAACAGTATGTTATGACATGTTTAGCTGCTAGCATGATATGTTACATGAGATAGAGGTAGTAGGAGGGGGAAGAGTTCCCGAGATTCGGTTGTTTGGACCAAAGGGTATGTCGGACACCCCAGATATGTCTGACAATAGATTATGCTATGATATATGTGATAGTGGTAGTAGGGGGTGAAATAGTCCCAGAGGTTCGGTTGTTAGGACCGAAGGGTAGTCAGCACCCCAGAATGGCTCGACATGGGTAGGTCAGCGCCTCAGAATGGCTTGACCCAGGTAGGACGGCACCCCAGAATGGCCGCATGGGTAGGTCGGCACCCCATAATAGCCGTACGGGTAGGTCGGCACCCCGGAATGGGAGTACCGGGTAGGTCGGGCACCCCAGAAATGCCTGGCAGTATGTATGTGATATGATTGTATGGTATGTGGTGCGATGGGGGAACTCACTAAGCTTCGTACTTACATTTTTCAGTTTTGGTTTTAGGTAACTCTTCAGCCAAGGGGAAGGAGCTGGCGCGGTAGCGGCACATCATACACACACATATTGGTTTTCCGCATTATGAGATGTTCTGGGATTATACTCTGACATTATTATTATTTTCATGTTTTGGGATTTCAGACAAGAGATATGCTTTATGAAATGATATGATTGGATGATGTTTTACTACAATTGTTTTACAAACCACTTAATTTAAATGAAATTTTTGGGCGTGAAAATTGGGTCGTTACACCTAGGGTTTCCTTGGGCTCTAAGGGTGCCTTGGAAGCCTTAGGGAGGAAGTTAAGGGATTAGGGTCATCTAAGATACACCTGCCTTATCCTTCCTTATAACCTATATAAACCCCTTTTGGGTTGGATTTCGTCTAAGGCACTCCAAGAGAGGCTTAGAGCCGAATTTTCCACTTCCCTTCTCTCTCTATAGTAATCCTTGGTTGCTAGGTTTGTTTGTGAGACATTAGAGGCGCGACACTTGTGGCGCTTGCTACCAAAGTTCAAGATTTTCAAGAATTTGATTGTTATTACAATATATCAATCAAGGTATGTATCCTAACCCTAATTATATGTTAATTTTGAAAATTACATGTGCTTCCTAGGGTTTTCTAGTTTTTTGTGTTCAATGCTTGTATGTCTAATAGTGAAAAACATGGATCCTCAATGGGTTGCATGCATACATAAGATTTTTTGGTATGTATAAAACCCATCAGAGGTATCAGATCCATCAGTTTTTGTTTTCAATAAGTTCTGTATACAATAGTATGAATTTGACATATTAGGGTTTATAGCCAATAAACCCTAAAGGCATGATTTTCGAAATTAGGGTTCATAAACCCTAATTTTCGAAATTTCGTTATTAGGGTTTCCCAAACCCTTTCCTTAGCCTCTCCAAGATTTCGAATTCTAGGGTTATCCAACCCTTGGATTTCGAAATTGGCCTCCTCCCCAAGATTAGATCCTAATTTTTAGGGATTTGGATGATACCATATGTTGTAATTATCTTTTAAGTGTTTAAATTTGGTAATTAAAGATTTTGAATTATCCTATCCCATAATTTCGAATTTTAGGGGATTTAAGGAATTTGGTTAAATTAATTGTTTAATTTAATAGATATCCTCCAAGATTTAATAATTTAAATTAATTGTTCAATTTTGGATAGTTATTAAATCAATGTTTTAATATTTAAAATTTTAAAATTAAAAGGATTCATTTTCAAAATTTTGAACATAATTAAAACCTAATTGTTTTGAAAAGTTTCAAAATTTGCCCTCAAGTTTTGGAATTTAAATTGTTTGATTAAAAAGTCTAATTTTGAAAGTCTAAATTCTAAAAACCCTAGTTTTGAAAAGTTCAAATTACACCCTTATGGTTTTGTTAAGTTAATTAAAAGTATAATTAAAAGAGAGTTAATAAATCCATAATCATATGTTTTATATTTAATCAAACTAAAAGTGTAATTTATTAAATTAAACCACCTAGTATTTTAAAAGTGTAAAATACACCCTTATACTATATATAACATTAAAAGTCTAATATAATATATGTATAACTTAAACTGCTAGTCTTACTGTTAGTAGGCCTCCTTCATGAAGCCGATCTATAAGGAGGGTATAAAGTTATGGCCTATAAAATGGCCATTTAATGGGTGTCCACTCTCACCCACCGCTTCCTTGATTGGTGGAGGGTCGTTAGCCGAACAGGTAGGATAGGGCAAACACTTTCCATTAAAAGTATAATGAATTAAAAGGTAACTAAACATTTTTTTTACAAAATTCCCAATCTTAGTTACTTTAGGCAAAAGTGAATTGATGCAATTCCATGAAATTACACTTTGTACCCTTGCGAAGACATTAGTGGAGCGTGTGTGGTCAACCGACACACTAATTGGTTCTAAGAAAAGGTAGCAAAGGGTGACTCAATGTTTGTCATAGTTCGGTGGAGCGTGTGTGGTTAACCAACACATCGAATAGGTGGTTGTAACATTGGGGGCACCATATATATTTGCATGGTTATTCACACCCTGTTTTGTGATCCTCGGCATCCCAGTCACAAATCGAGGGGCATATCGAGATTTAAACATGCCATTGAAGAGTTCAATGAATCTCAAAGGATCTAGGAGTTTTTCAATACATTTAAAACCTAATATCCTTTTCGTTTTTCATGGTGGAAAATTAGTGAATCATCATTCACTTACTTTCAAATGTTTTGCAATTTGGGTTACGACATCTATCTCCCAAATTGTGGAGTATTGTGTTGGGTCCTAGCATTAATATCTAATTTGGGTGATTTATTAAGGACTCAATCAACCAACTTGATTTTTCTCCCGTTTTGTAGATGTCTGAATCTAACCATGGTCTTTCCGAACCCCAAGGAAAAGGTTTTCCTTCTCAAAGTGAAAGTCTGTTACACAATGAAGGAGAAAGATCGATCCTTGCATTGTGGACTAGCTTGGTTTCACTCCCTCTACCTCCTCCTGTTGTTCTACCAAACCTACAAGACCGAATAATTGAAAGGTTCGAAATCACTGAAGCCCTGTTGGCAATGAAACATGAAGATGGAAAATCTATGTGTGCTCATGTCCTAAGGATGAAATCACACATAAATAGGTAGATAATATTGGGTGCGAATTTCCCAAAGGAGTTGGCTATATACTGGGTTCTTAAGTCACAATCCAAATCATATGGTGAGTTAGAAAGAGAGTATTATATGATGCATCTTGACGCGACCCTCATTGACCTAACTTACATGCTTATTGTTGTTGAATCAGAAATGATTTGGAAAAGTAATGGAGCATATTTGTCTGGTAATTCAACCAACCATGCGTCCATGGACATTCCAGAAGAACCCACCCGTTTCTGCTACCAAGAGAAGGGGCATTAGATACGAAGTTGCCCAGAGGACCTGAAGAATCTAAGAGATGGGAGAGTCAAGAAGTATGGCTCTACTTTAGGTAAAAATCCACTATCTAACTCCATTAAGTTCCTATTCATTGATTCTTAATACATAATGTGATAAGATTACATTTGAATGTTTCGCAGGATCAAAGAAAAGAGAGGAACCTTGATGGAAGAGCAAGATGAGTCTGATCACGAAGAAATGGATTATGATCGCATGGATTTGAAGATAAGATTTTGAGCTTAGAAAGTTATGATAGATTTGTTAGGAATATTTGATTACATAGTTTTTCAGTTGATTTTGCATTGTAGGGACATGTTTTCCGCTGCTATTATGAATAAAATAAAATTTTAATTTGTCTTATTTATATATATCCTTCAATGAAATCGTTGTGAAAAATTGATGTTTGTGTATTTCTATAAATGGATGTCATTCTTAGTTATGTTGTTTATGGAAGTGTCAAATTCCTATAAGTAATGAAAGATTCCCATCGCGCAAGTTTCAATTTGACTGAAACTTTGAATCATACAACTTGTATTGTGTGATGTATGGAAATCTTGGTACTTAGGAAATTAAGACTAATTCCTTAATCACTTAAGTATGTGAGTCAAGTGAAGGACTAAAGGACTAGAACACAATGTTGTGCACTAGTCAAGCCCACCACAAATAACAATAAGACTATTCGTCATAATTTACTAAAAGTCAAGTGAATGTGGTTATACTTACAAGATTAAGTGTAATTCTGAATCATTGAAAGGCTTCAGTGAAAGATAGAACGAATAAGAAGAATCAATTAGGCAGAAAGATAAAAGTTCTCCAATCTAAGAAGAAGGGAGAGTACTTTTGTATCAGGTTTTATGATCGTCTTCAAAATTAAGAACCATATCACAATTGATCCTCTAAGGACATCTTAGTGCACTATGGTTGAATCAAAAGGACGAGTCATACTTCATTCCAAAATAAAGTCTTAGAGTCATATTCCAAGACGGTGACTTGAGTGAAATGATCTTAAGTAGTAATGTTCTTACACTTGCACATATTGGTAAGTTGTGATGTCTTAAATAAGACAAAAGGCCAACTAGTACTAAATTACGTGTAGGTTTTTGTCTTGATATAGACACACCAACTCTTGGATATTTGCTTTGTCAAGAAATGTTTCTTGACAAGAGAATCTAATATGTCATGAGGTTAGTGGGAGTTTGAAAAACTTGAAAAGATTCAAGAACTAATCAAGAGTAAACCTATTATTATAAACTAGCACACGACTTGAGGATTATAGCCTATCGTGTTGACATATTCTTGTTTCTTTGTCATTCCAGTTTGGTCAACTATGCATATGATTTATAAGAGTTCTCAATAGATTGCATAAGGCAAAGCACCTTATTCAATGAAAGTACATTGATTGGAATAGGTGAGCTGCTGAATAACATAGAAGCAATGGTGGGACCCTTAACGGAACAAAATTAAGAATGACAGATGGTCAGAATTTCATCTGGTTTCGAATCCTACTGAGAGGTCCACTAGAGATCAGAAATTGTTAAAGAAACAACAAGATCTTTCTTTTCTCAGGCGATCGGAAAATAAAGAAATGGTTAATCTATTCAAGATAATTACATATTTACAAAATACCGTCTCAATTCATCCTATTTCATCAGATTCGGGATGTGATATGGTTCCGAAGGATGAACCGGATATGGACAGTTCCAACAAGATTTCATTCTTGAACAAAAATCCATTTTTTGATTTATTTCATCTATTCCATGACCGGAACAGGGGAGGATACACGTTACACCACGATTTTGAATCAGAAGAGAGATTTCAAGAACTGGCAGATTTATTCACTCTATCAATAACCGAGCTAAAGTTCTGTCCATAAGAGTTTGAATTTGTCACAAACATTACCTTTCGATTATGCTTATGGCAAATTCACATGGATAGGAACACATAGACCATAAAATCTAAGTCTCATAAGGTTTCTCTCCTTCATGAAAATGATTGTGAGGAAACACTTTCACTAAGAAATATTTTAAGAAGATAGCAACTGTGTAGATTGCATTCTCAAATTCAATTATGATTAGGGCATCCCTCTTCATAGTTTGAATTGTGAGATTTGGCAATTAGTCCGAACATTTGGGACTTTGTAATACAAGCTCTAAAATTGTTTAGATACACATGTGAGCTATCTAAGGGAAGGTGTATAAGTTTGAAAAGCTAAGATAAAGGCTTATCGAAGCACACCGTATTAGAAAATATGAACTTTGGAAGTCAATAAGTATTGTTTTCTAGAATTTTAGCTGGTTTCTGAATACGTGTCAAAGCTAGTGGAGCATAAATGTTATGCATGAATAGATATAATCAACATATTAGTGGGAGCATGATTATTATTTAAGTCTTGAAAGTTGGCAATATTAATTATAGAAAAACAAAAGTTTCACTTTGCAAAGTTGCAGGGGTTGAAATGTTGTTTTTGCTATAATTAAGGGAGAGAATGTTATACTTTGTTTCCAATCTAAAAGCTTAGATCGAGAAATTTAATTTGAATTTAGTCAAGGGTACATTTGTTATTTGCATTCTCAAAGTTCGATTATGATTACGACATCCCTCTTCATAGTTCGAATTTTGAGAACACGGCAAATGGAAATATTATGACGATATTATAGTAAGAAACTGGTAAAGTATCATGTTTTTCATTATGAATTGTATCCCATACGCTTCGGGTATAGGATCTATTGCATATGCTATAATATTCGACCGTTCTAAAATTTTCCAAATGCCTAGGGCATTATGAGGGAAAAAGGAAATAGAACCGATTTTGACTAAAAGAATTAAACAACTGCCAAGGACAATCTAAGGTTTGCTAAGGATTGGTCACTTGTGGACAGTTGGAAGTATAGTCATGGATGGAACATATTGACATAATATATAAGATTCTATTTAGAATGAGTTGTCATATGGCAAATATGGAAATGTTTCCATATTAGGAGTTGGATATCAAGAATCAATGTCTAGATTAGAAACTTTTATGCAAGAAGGATGTTCAAAGGAATGTACTTTGAATATGAGACTTCATGACTATAGAATTGTCTTGTAAAAATATCCAATAGAGCATTTTATAATTTCATTGGCCGAGTCTTGGTGACTTTTTTGTCATGACATTACGAAATGACCGTTGTATAAAATGTTAGAATCTAACATATTCTAGTAGTGGCGAGATTTTTGTATTCTTACACTAATGGATTAGGAATTGTGAAATGAGGGTGATTGAAAATGTTATTTAATTATACTATTTCACAAAGTAAGGACCATAGGTAAACATAGTGTGCATGATAAGAGCATAGGACAACTGTTGATATAATTTAAGTAAGAAGTTGATTACCCGAAACAACAAATAATGAGTAATCAATATGGTGATTAAATAAAATGTGTTTCATTTATACTCAAAGGTTTGGGGCCATATATGATTAGTATCATTCTTGTGTTTCACTTTGCATGTTTTGACTTCCCGAATAATAAGATTATCCAAACCCTCCACAGTCTCTCGTTCTTTGGAAGTAGGAATGAAAGAAGACTGTCATGAATCTGACTATAGATTGTCTAGTGTTTTAGACATAGCAAAAGTTTGATGTAGGGTTCGTGAGTGCTGCTATAAGATTAGAGTATTGGATTAAACTCACGCTCACTCTGATCGCTTCATGGATTTTATCACGAGTGATTGGTAAGACGATAATATCTTATATTCTTGAAACCAAGATGCGTGAGTTGTATCTTGCACGTCGGTTACACATTGATAATATGTAAACGCACTAGTAACTTGGTGTTATAAAACTTATTGTGTGTGATTCGATCAGTAGGTGCAAGTGATCATTTGAGTCGAATCTTATCCATTCCTTTTACCCAAAGTGGGATAAAAGCGATATCTGTGGGTCCCTCGATGATTTAGTGATGACACCCTAAGCGCTTGGCCAAGCCGGGACAAAGTTGATATGTTCAATTGTAGTATGTTGTCAGTCGTCATAAATCTGAAATCGGGAAACAACACGTGAACAAAGAGTATGATCAAAATCCATGTCTCATTTCTACACGATATCTAGAATGGAGGAATATATGAACCCTTATCTAAAGGACATGTCACTGATAAGATCAGAGTTCGACAGTGGCTTTTGGTAGCTAATATTTGCTAGTCAATTTTTGAAGTTATACTTGCAACTATAGTTAGTAGACTTATCCAAGTGGGAGACTGTTGGATTAGGTGTCTAAGCCCATAACTATAATTGGTATCTACTTGAATTGATAGTAGCAATGTCCTTTTGGGTTGCCTTCAAACCTGGAAATGGAATAGGATAATTGTCGGAGAGAGAAGAATGATTTATTAATTTATTACTCTGTTAATAAATTAATTTGAAATCAAGATAAATGATTTATTAATGTATTATGGATATAATATATTGATTAGAAATAATATTGTTTAATCAATATTTAATCATAAATTAATTTGGAATTAATTTTAGGATTAAAGGAATTAATTAAAACTGCAGGGACTACAGGTGACAATGTTCAAAAGTTGTCACACCCCAAAAACTGAAGGCGGAAACATTTCCGAGGTTGAGTCCACGTTGAGTATCTAATCCAATGCACATAGTAAGTAAAATAAAACAACCATTACATTACATATAGAAAAGTTTACATTTGTTTCAAAAGTAAAGTTATACAGGTGATACATAGTATATATAAACAAAATGAAACAGGTCTTCTGAGCACTCCGACTTCGAACAAAAAGGATCTTCGGGTACCTGTCTAACGCTGACATGAGAATACAAGCGGTTTGAAAATCAGCATACCGCTGGTGAGTTCATAAGCGGTTTTGTTTTGTGAAAAATGTACAAGTTTCCTTTCTGTTTTCTGAAAATGTTACACACACCAAGAAAATCCCATATTTTCTTAAAAGGTTAGTTATTGGTTCCTAAAATGTAATGTAAAGTTGTACACTGAAACATGTTTACTCTTATGAAATGTAAGTTATCTGGTTTGTTACACTTTTCTGGTTATGTACAAATGTTCCCAGGAAAATCTCATATTTTCCTGAATGTTGGTTACCAAATGTAAAACATGTACACTGAAAACCTGGTTATCTTGTGAAGTGTATTGTTTTAACACGTATCTAAAACTAATATTTACAAAGTAAATTAAATACTTTATTCATTATTACTATTAAGTAATTCTCTGTTATCCTAATTGTGAGTTCCATAACTATACGATAGACTAGATATGACAATAAGGAGTCCACATCACCTTATGACTTTCGTCACCCTTGAACCTTTTCAGTTCGGTTGTAGCTAGCAGCCAGGTGTGGGGTAGTCAGCCCCGTATAGATCTATACACTCAAGTCACGCTCCCTATCTAAGAGATTCTAGTTACGGTTGCTGTCCTCCATTCGCGTATCTATGTGGAGTGTTCACCGAGGACGTGTCTGCAATTATATATGATTAACAATTTACTAGTAATAATACGATAATCCTCCACTCGCGTATCTCTGTGGAATGTTACCGATGACAAAACAGTGTACAAGTTTTATGTTCAAAGGTTCTAATGTGATGCTTTTAACTGATAAAATTTGGAAAACCATTTGTGAAATAAATAAAACATAACAGTTTACAACTAATTTCATAAATAATGTATATGATTACCCTGCAAGTTTCAAACGGTTATCGATTTGTGATTATCAGTGTTAAAAGCATATAAATTTTGAAACACACACATGTAAAACAAGTTTTAAGTACAAGTAACCCCTTGTATTTTGCTTGTATTCCCCCTGAAAACAGTGAAAAACAGTGAAAAAGGGTAGGGGCATGAACTCACCAGACGAGAAAGCGCAACTGTTTCGGACACTAAACGTTAGTTCGGGGCTTGATTACATGCGAGGTTCCTATGTAATATGAAATAATATCCAAATATATCTAATTAGATTTAAAAATACTAATTAAATGGGATACTACACTCCAATGAACTATAACACTTCGAAACAAGTGTTTGGAGTGACCCGGGTGACATCTACGGACGTGTATTGATGCGTGGGACTTGGGAATTGAGTTTACTCTTCAAGAGTAAACTCCTTATGGAGTTTTCGGCCACATATCCCATAGATACATGAGTTCACGTCCGTGAACTCATGATTGGGTGTTTTGCGGTGCTAAATGGCTTGATTACTCATGGGAATTGATGGAATGGATTTTTCTAAAGCCTTGGAATGGATTGAAAGTGCAAAAATATTATTTATGGGAGTTCACGGCAGTAAACATGGAGTTTACGGCCGTAAACTCCCCCCAAGCTCAATCCATAATTATTTTGTGAGGCTAGGACAATCACATGTGATTCCAAATAATTTTCCAAGCCTTGGCATGAGTTTTGGTGCCGACCAATTCTCTATCGCTTTAATCTTGGAAGGATCTACATGAATACCCTCCTCGCTTACCACGTGACCGAGGAAGGTTACCTTCCGAATCCAGAACTCACACTTTGAAAATTTCGCGTACAATTTCTCGGATCTAAGGGTTTCCAACAATAGCCTAAAGAGATGTTTGTGATCTTCTTCGCTTCGGGAATAGACAAGTATGTCATCAATGAACACAATGACGAACTTGTCCAGATAAGGATGACGCACCCGGTTCAGCAGGTCCATGAACACTGCTGGTGCGTTGGTTAGACCGAAGGGCATCACTACGAATTCGTAGCGTCCATACTGAGTCCTGAAAGCTGTTTTGGAAACATCACTCTCATGAACTCGTAGCTGATATTACCCTGACCGAAGGTCTATCTTGGAGAAGTAACTGGCTCCCTGGAGTTGATCAAAGAGGTCATCTATTCGTGGAAGAGGATATCGGTTTTTGACGGTCAACTTGTTCAGCTTGCGATAATCGATACACATCTGAAAGGATCCATATTTCTTCTTAAAGAACAATACCAGAGCTCCCCAGGGCGAGGAACTCGATCTAATGAATCCTTTACTGAGAAACTCATTGAGTTGACTGGATAACTCCTGCATTTCTGCTGGAGCTAAGCGATACGGAGATTTCACTACGGGGGTAGCCCAGGAATTAGATTAATGCAGAATTCAACTTGACGCTCGGGAGGGATTCCCGGAAGCTCTTCGGAAAATACATCAGGAAAGTTACAGACTTCGGGGATGCTTGCGAGGTCTTTAACTTCCTGTTTCTCATTGATTACATGAGCTAAGAATGCAACGCACTCCTTTCGCAGGAGCTTTTAAGCTTTGATGCAGGAAATGATGCGAAAGTTGGAACTGAGTTTATCGCCATAGATTACGAGAGTCTGATCCGCAGGAAGGTTGAGACGGATGGCTTTTTCGAAACAAAGGATATCTGCATGATTGGGACTCAACCAATCCATGCCAATGATGACATCAATGCTCTTTATGGAAACCGGCATGAGATCGATAGGAAATGAATGGTCATTCAGGGTAAGGGTACAACCTACGAATACCGCGCTAGCGCTTTCTTTCTCACCGTTAGCCATCTCGACGGTAAATGTTTCGGTTAATGATTGAGGATTAGGTTTTAGGTTATGTTTGAACGCATGACTAACAAAGCTTCTTTCAGCACTCGAATCGAAAAGTATACTAGCATATGAGTGGTCGAGAAGGAACGTACCCGAGACAACAGTGGGATCAGCGACTGCTTCCTCCCGTCCCATGGCTAGGACTCTTCCAGTGTTATCAACTGTTGAATTCTTGGGACAATTCCTTTTAAAATGCCCAACTTCTCCATAATTGTAGCAGGCTTGACCAATGCCTGCTCCAGGAAATTGATTGGCCGATTGGGCCGGAGCTTTGCAGAATCGGACTGTGTGCCTCTTCTTACCACAATTAGTGCAAGATAGTTCTCGGCAGGGGCCAGGGTTATGGTGGTACTTGCATTTGTCACACAGAGGGATATTACCAGCATATCTGCTAGTAGGAGTTGGAGCTGTGGATCCTACCACAAAAATAGCAGCAACGGGGGTGGTAGCACATTGGACTGCTACAGTCTGCTGTTTCTTGGAGGATCCCTGGGAAGATTGACCCTTCTTCTTCTTCCAGAATTTTCTCTTCTCACCACTCCTTTTAGTCGGCTCAGGAGTGGTAGTGGTTTCCTCAACATCATCGCTATTATCAATCAAGGTCTGGGCTAAACTCTTGGCACTATCATAAGTATCCGGACGTGCAGCTAAGACATTACCCTTTGTTGGCTGGGTCAGCCCCCAGATGAGCCTTTCTACCTTTTTGCTTTCGGGGGTAACCAATCCCGGATAGAGGAGTGCAAGATCATCGAATCGGGAAGTGTATGCAACAATATCGGAACCCTTCATCTTTAGGTTCCAGAGCTCGTGCTCTAATTTCTACATTTCACAGTATTTGGCTATCAAGAGTTCTTTCATGGCTTCCCAGGCCATGGCATTGGCTACGAGTAGGGTTAAGGATGTGACTCGGCCATTCCACCAAGTCATGGCTTTATCAATGAAGGTACAGGCTGCAAACTTGACTTTATCGGACTTGGAACAGGCACATATTTCAAAGATGGATTCGATTTTCTCGAACCACCGGGAAAGGGAAATGACACCTCCAGTGCCATCGAAAGATGTTGGTTTTGCATTCATGAAATCCTTATAGGAACCCTCCTTTCGGTTTCCCTGATTGCTTTCTTGGTTCTGAGTTTGATTGCCACCTCCCGAACCACCGGAACCACCTGTGTTTAGTTGAGACATAGCAGCTGCCACCGCAGCGGTAACAACTGCCTGAAATACTGCGGGGTCAATTTCAGGAGGAGGTGGTGGCGGAGGGTTGTTGGTCTTGGAGCTGGGTCTCTTTCTGGGAGGCATCTTGATCTAATGACATCAAGTAAGAAAGAGGATGGTAAGTCCTCTGAATCGAATCAAGAGATATCACAGATATATATTCCGAGTAAGCGATAAAACAGGAAGGAGTTATCAAAATAGATAAATTATCGTTAAAGGAATGATCTAGGAACAATGAATGAACGAGGATTTCTACAAAGGATTGGCTCGAGAAATACTCCCATAGTATTTCATGATTAGCTATGACACTGGCTCGATGTTTGTGGTATTAGGGTAAGTTTTAGGCATGCCGCATACCACAGTCAATCCCAAGCACATGTTGGCCGTGTCTCGAATAAATATAGTTGGCCAGGCTATATTGATCCTAGACACAACTACATAACTGCCCAGGTTTAACCGCAGTGCACAACACCGATTTACTTATGTTATGTTCTACTTGTAGTTACGGATCTCGACGGTTTGGTATACTTGTATACTTTTGAAAATACTTATAGTTTGAAAGATACTTTTAATTCAGAGCACTTTGGCCCTTTAGTGTTTATAGTTTTATACCATGTAAGGTTTGATATACTTCATTCACTATAAACAAGGGCTCTGATACCAATCTGTCACAACCCGAAAACCGAAGGCGAAAACATTTCTAGGGTTGACTCCACGTTGAGTATCTAATCTAATGCACATAGTAAGTAAAGTAAAACAACCATTACATTACATATATAAAAGTTTACATTTGTTTCAAAAGTAAAGTTATACAAGTGATACATAGTATATATAAACAAAATGAAACAGGTCTTCTGAGCACTCCGACTTCGAACAAAAAGGATCTTCGGGTACCTGTCTAACGCTGACCTGAGAATACAAGCGGTTTGAAAATCAGCATACCGCTGGTAAGTTCATAAGCGGTTTTGTTTTGTGAAAAATGTACAAGTTTCCTTTCCGTTTTCTGAAAATGTTACACACACCAAGAAAATCCCATATTTTCTTAAAAGGTTAGTTATTGGTTCCTAAAATGTAATGTAAAGTTGTACACTGAAACATGTTTACTCTTATGAAATGTAAGTTATCTGGTTTGTTACACTTTTCTGGTTATGTACAAATGTTCCCAGGAAAATCTCATATTTTCCTGAATGTTGGTTACCAAATGTAAAACATGTACACTGAAAACCTGGTTATCTTGTGAAGTGTATTGTTTTAACACGTATCTAAAACTAATATTTACAAAGTAAATTAAATACTTTATTCATTATTACTATTAAGTAATTCTCTGTTATCCTAATTGCGAGTTCCATAACCATACGATAGACTAGATATGACAATAAGGAGTCCACATCACCTTATGACTTTCGTCACCCTTGAACCTTTTCAGTTCGGTTGTAGCTAGCAGCTAGGTGTGGGGTAGTCAGCCCCGTATAGATCTATACACTCAAGTCACGCTCCCTATCTAAGAGATTCTAGTTACGGTTGCTGTCCTCCACTCGCGTATCTATGTGGAGTGTTCACCGAGGACGTGTCTCCAATTATATAGGATTAACAATTTACTAGTAATAATACGATAATCCTCCACTCGCGTATCTCTGTGGAATGTTACCGATGACAAAACAGTGTACAAGTTTTATGTTCAAATGTTCTAATGTGATGCTTTTAACTGATAAAATTTGGAAAACCATTTGTGAAATAAATAAAACATAACAGTTTACAACTAATTTCATAAATAATGTATATGATTACCCTGCAAGTTTCAAACGGTTATCGATTTGTGATTATCAGTGTTAAAAGCATATAAATTTTGAAACACACACATATAAAACAAGTTTTAAGTACAAGTAACCCCTTGTACTTTGCTTGTATTCCCCCTGAAAACAGTGAAAAACAGTGAAAAAGGGTAGGGGCATGAACTCACCAGACGAGAAAGCGCAACTGTTTCGGACACTAAACGTTAGTTCGGGGCTTGATTACATGCGAGGTTCCTATGTAATATGAAATAATATCCAAATATATCTAATTAGATTTAAAAATACTAATTAAATGGGATACTACACTCCAATGAACTATAACACTTCGAAACAAGTGTTTGGAGTGACCCGGGTGACATCTACGGACGTGTATTGATGCGTAGGACTTGGGAATTGAGTTTACTCTTCTATGGAGTTTCCGGCCACATATCCCATACATACATGAGTTCACGGCCGTGAACTCATGATTGGGTGTTTTGCGGTGCTAAATGGCTTGATTACTCATGGGAATTGATGGAATGGATTTTTCTAAAGCCTTGGAATGGATTGAAAGTGCAAAAATATTATTTATGGGAGTTTACGGCAGTAAACATGGAGTTTACGGCCGTAAACTCCCCCCAAGCTCAATCCATAATTATTTTGTGAGTCTAGGACAATCACATGTGAGTCCAACTAATTTTCCAAGCCTTGGCATGAGTTTTGGGCATCATTTGACACCCAAAGAGGAGTTTACGGCCCTGGAACTTGTCCTTGGGGTGTCATGGCCGTAAACTCTCATTTGGAGGGTGTTTGATATGCTTAAGGTCTCCAAACAATTTTTACAAGCCTTGGTATGAATTTGGGGCACCAATTAACATGTTTTTATGAGTTTACGGCCCTAGAACTATTTCTTGGGAAGCTTTGGCCGTAAAATCCTAAATGGAGGGTGTTTGACATGTTTAAAGTCCCCATACTATTTTTAGATGATTCTAGGATTTATTCCAAGGCTAATGGTGTAGATATATGGCTTTTTAACATGCAAAAATGAGTTTATTCCCATGTATAAGGTGTTTATGGCCCAAGCAAGTTCTTAGGCAGTAAACTCAATTTTAATCCTCAAATATCATGTTTAGGGTGTTCCAAGTCCAGAATGATAAGTCATATAGTCATATCTAAGTCCCAAAGTTGGTTTGGAGGGGTTATATTGCTCAAAACCCAAGTTTTTAGGTGTTTACGGCCCAAACATATTCCTTGGCCGTAAACACATGTTCCAGGTCTAAAATGATAATTTAAACACTAATTGGAAGGCCTAAGAGGTTAAATAACAAGTTAGGGATGTTACCTCAAAGATTTGGAGCCTTAATTCAATGTTTTTGGACCTTAATTCTTGGTTGAGGAGAGAGGTTAGAGAGAGAGAGTAGTGAGATGAAGCAAAAGCTTCAAATGGGAGTTTGATTCACTTTAAATAGTGCTCGGGATTTGGACACGGTGGAATTTGTCACACCCCCGAACCAGACGGCGGAAACGTCCGGGGGCTTGTACGTGACTTCATCTTGAAATATCATTACAATGAATATAATTGAAACATAACATCATCATCATCACACATGTAATATTACAACATTCATTGTTTACATCGAGTATTGTATTTGAATATTACATGTCAAAATAGTACGAGTATGATGAGACAAAATATAACACAATATCCATTAGTTCGTTTCGTTCATCCTGCCTCGACGGTATCCTGAGAATACAAGTTATTTTGAAAACGGTCAACATAAAAATGTTGGTGAGTTCATAAGCATGTTTGTGAAAATGATTTGTATAACTTTGAAAACCACCAGAAAATCCGATATTTTCTGAAAATAGTATAGTATAAAAGGTGTGAAGATCCGTAAGTATGCTTGTTTGTTTCTATAATGTAAGAGTACGATTTGTAAAACTCGGTATGTAGTTCGTAGGTGTATTAATTGAAAACCCTAGGAAAACCCGACGTTTTCCTATCACTTTGCTTTAATTAGTTTATGTTTTGTTATTTCGTTACGACAGGTGTATTCGTTGAGCTCTGGAGACGTTGGATTAATTGTGGATTGTGAATTGTTGTAAACGTACATTAATGAAAATGACCAGTTGACAACCGTACAAACGATCCCTTAGGCGTCGCTCGCACTATTCACTTAATCCAACCCCCGGACTCATGTAGCCCCACAACCGAGGGGAAAAAGAGGGTGCGAGGCCCCGGTATTTCCCTACGTCGTTCAAGGCTATCGTGAATGCGAATGGCCCCTAGCCCGACTCGCATTGGTGAATTGTCGACTTCGCTAGCAGTACCGAAGGACCCTTGGGGACCAGCAGCACGTTTGCCATTGAAAGTCCTTTTACACGGAATTAAGTCGTATTATACCGAACTACATGTAAGCAAATTTCCTTCGGGCCTAAAGATCATGTCATTGGGCTAGCTAGGCCCAACAAGCATGATTTGAAACTTTTGGGCCCAAGGACGGTGTATCGACGTCTGGTGTATTCCCGCGTGTGTATTGAGTTTTCGAGATTTCCATGTGTGTATTGAAGTATCGTCGCGTTAGTAGTTTCAGGTTTGTTATTGATTCGAGACCGAATCAATTCGTTTGATAACGATTTTTGGTGTTGAAGGTGAATTTTGTTTCGCCGATAGTCGAGGTACTAGTATTTCATCGTGTCGGGTTCGTGTTTGTTATTGTTTTGTTTATTTTGGCATGATTATTTACATAATTGATATTTAAAGCCCACTTTTTGTAAAATAATGTTCTTGGCCCAATAAGCCAAAAATTTAGGATTAAGGCCCAATTTTGTAAGAATAACACTTTGGCCTCCATTTTGTTCAAAACTTGTTTTGATAACTATTTTCTAGTAAAAACAACATTTTAAAACCCCTTTTTGTCAAAAATAACATTCTTAGCTTAATTTTTGTGAAAACGCACATTTTCTGGTTTTTAAACTTTTCCGACCTAGTTGTTTGAAAATTTGTAGAAAAATCATCGTAAGTCGAAATTTGGATCTGTAAACTCTCAAAGCTTCGAAATTTTGTCTACTTTGTTCCAAAATTTTCTCATAATTTTTAATCGCTTCAAACAAGTGTGAAATTGTTCATCTTCACAGGTTGGTCCGAAATTATTTCAAATAGTTTTGTAAAATTCGCCAAAAATTGTATAAAAATTGTATGAAAGCGTGCGAGTAGTCATTTTAAAGGTATAAACCTGAACTTTATCCATGTAAAACAGTTTTGAAAAATAATTCCATTTGAATGGTCAAAACAGTCCGAGATTGGACCAAAACTTTTCTGTTAGGAGCTGTTTTGTGGGTTTAGTTTATAAATCTTTGAACACAACACTTATTTTTGCTTTATAAAGTATGCAAATCCCAGATCTACATGTTTACATGTAATACTTGTGATAAAAAATACTTTTCTCAAGATTCATGTGAAGATCCTCGTGATAAACTTCAAGTTTCTCAACATATTTTTAGATTAGTGAAGAAATCAACACATAATCATCAAATAATTCATGGAAAACACACATAGTCATCCATATACACATAGATCTACACAAAGCAACTTGTATTCTCCCCCAAAAATCATCTAAAAACAGAAAACAAGGGGTATGAACTCACCTTGGGGTTGATGGTTCGGTTTTTGGATGAAGAAAGTGAGAGATTTCGGCCTAGATTGCTTCTTGAGAGGATCCTCAAAACTATGATGTTTCTAGTAGTATAAACAAGAGTTTTGTGATGTTTCTAGGAGGATCTAATCATAGATGAATTTATCCAACTTGAGGGTGAAGTAGTTTACCTAGTATATGAGTTTGATGAACTTTCTTGTGCACACACACCCACTCACGGGTTTATGGAGAAAATGGAAGAGTTCTTGAGGTTTTGGGAGTGAAAGGAAACTTGAATGATTTTTGGTGAGGGAGAATGGCCTTAGGTCGAAATTAAGAAGAGAGAGGGAGGAAAGAGAGTGGAGTGACCTTAGCATGAAAGTATGAGAGTGTTGATACATGAGAGGTAATTAGTGTGGAAGTCCTACATGTAAAAATGAGGTGTCAACCTCTTCCCCATGCAAGATTTTTTTTTTTGTTAAGTGATGTTGTTGGGCCTAGATAATGGGCTAGAGTAATAAAAATTAAATTATTTGGGCCTAACCTTGGCCTTGTTCGAAATTTGTGAAGCTCCAAGCATCTTCTTTTCGGCCCATTGGGCCCTTAAGAAGGTTCACGGCCCACTAGGGAAAATGGAACAATTTACGGCCCAACAAGACCTATTAGAGATGATAATGGATTATTTTAGGCCTACATGGCCCAAAATACTAAAGTATTATGAATGTGGTCCATTTAGAGCCCAAATAGTCAATTTGAAAGTTTATTGGTCCATTAGGTCCAATAAGAGAATCCTTGTCCATAAAGAACTTGAGTTGGGATTCCTAGGGTTTTCAACCCTTATTTGAGCATATGAGATATATTTGAATGAGAAGAGTATAGTATTCACTTAGAGTATAGGCTTTTACAATGGTTGATGTTTTTATGAGAATAGAATTTCCAAGCAAAATTGCTAGTTGTGACATCATCCCCCCGTTAGAGGGAATTTCGTCCCGAAATTCTTTTGAAAGGTAGGTTCATGAATGAGAGAATAGGTAAGGGTACTTCTGATCTACGTTTTGCGTTCCACTAAACCTTCACAATGAAAATGTGGCTTTGTTTTGTATGCTCTACTTCCCTATCTCAAACACCTCGACTAGTTCTTTGACGAACATGAGATTCTTGTTTATTTCCATCCCTTATAAAGGAATGATAAGAGTTTTGCCTGATAGGCACTTTTTTTTTTTCAGATTCGAGACGCTGAGCACAGGGTGTACGTTACTGAGCTCTACAGGCAGCTGCAGCTTATAAGTCTTTGGACCAATCCGAGCAAGAATCTCGAATAGTCCGATGTATTCGCGGGTTTAGTTTTATCGTTTCCTAAAGCGAATCATTCCTTTCCAAGGATATTCCTTTAATAACGCGCGATTCCTGACTAGATATCATAATGTCTCATGCCGCTTGTCAGAATTTCTCTTCTGTCGGTCTCGCGGTGCTTAAAGTCAAGCTTTGATTTGGATTATCTTCTTTGTTGTTTCGTAAATGGTTTTTGGTCTCATGAGAGTACTAGCGAGTGACCTGTATTTACGACTATAAGGAAGCCTCGAAAAGAGCAACCCTGATGCTCGTGCGATAGCTGGTATTGTAGGGGAATCCAATCATGGGCAATCGGGTATCCCATGACTTGCTGAATTCAAATACCCAGACTTGTCACATGAATGTGAGTGGTTGAATGGTTCGTTTTCTTTGGCTATTGGTTTGAGGGTGGTAAGCAACGCTCATTCTTAGCTATGTTCCCATAGCCTTCTTAAATGACTGTCAAAGTCTCGAAGAAATCCCGTTACCTCGATCCGAGATAGTAGGTACCGATATTTCATAGAGTCTCACGATCTCCTTGATATATATGCATGTAAATCTTTATGTCTTGTTTGATTTTAGTATTAGCAGGAAATAGGCAGTTTGGGTTAACCTATCGACGATCACCCAGATAACGCCCAATTCAACTTGCGTACCTATAAGCTTCGTCTTTCAACTTCGAGAGTTTTATCCATCCATGCAGTGCTTTCTTCGTGATATTCTCTGGCTTCAATGATTTCAAGGCTCATAGTAGGTATTGACAGTGTTTCGTTCTCGCTTCGTGGGCAGACGAGTATGTTATTGATGAAAATAATGAAAAGGCTAACTAGGAATGGTTAGGAAGACTTGGTTCGTAGGGTCCATGAATAGTGTGGGAGCATTCGTTAGACCGAAGGGTATCACAATGAATTTGAAATGGTCGTGACGAGTTTGGAAGGCAGTTTTTGAAATGTCGCCTTCTCGGACTCGAAGTTGATGATAACCGATTCTTAGATCTATTTTAAAGAAGTAACGAGCTTCTTGGAGCTGGCCAAATAGATCGTCAGTCTGAGGAAGTGGGTATCGATTTTTGATAGGGAGTTTATTCAATTTCCTAAAATCGATGTACCTTCGGAAGGATCCGTCTTCTTGAAGAACAAGATCGGAGCTCTTCAGGAAGAGAAGCCTGGTCTGATGAATCCTTTGCGCATCAATTCTACTCAATTGACCAGATAACTTGTGAATTTTTGGCGGGAGTCAACCTATAGGGTGAATTGGCAATTGATGTGGTTCCCGATATGAGGTTGATTCGAAATTCGACCTGTCTCTCTGGGATATTCCCGAAAGTTCTTTGGGAAACACAATTGGAAAAATCACATGCTACTGGAATACCTTGTATGCCTACCTCTTCTTTGGTCTTGTCCACAACATGAGTGAGGAAAACGTAGTTCTTCTGGTGCAGGCACTTTTGTGCCTTGATGCACGAGATAGGAAGAGAATTGGTGCCAGGTTTATCACCATGGATTATTAGAGTTTTCGTGATTAGGAAGGTGAAGGAAAACGGCCTTCTCGCGACACATAGTATCAGCACGGTGGAGGCTTAACCCAACCATGAAGATTATCACATTAAAACTCCTAATATTTACTAACATGAAATCTATTTGTCATGAATGGTTGTTTAGTGTTAAGGTGTACTCCACATAAGTACCCTAGGTTAAATCGGTTTTCCCCATTGGCCATGTCCATTGAAAAGGCTTAGCTTAGCTTTGGGGATGTTGTTTTAGTAAGTGTTTGAGTATGTTACTAACGAAACTTTGCTCAGATTTACCATTGAATAAGAGGTAAGCGAAAGAGTTGTTAAGTGGGAACGTACCAGTAACAATCGTTGGGTCTTGGATTGCTTCGCCTTGACCCAAGGTCAGAACCATTTCTGATCCTTCTGCTCCATGATTGTTATCCCTGGGGCAATTGCGCCTGAAGTGACCGTTTCCTCCACACCCATAGCAGGTGTGAATGGTCTCATTATTGGTGTTGTTGTTATGGTTGTTGCGATTGTTGTCGTTTTCATTTGGCTGATGATTCTGGCATGGATAAGTTCTACAGAATTTGGCGGTGTGATTCTTTCGGTTGCATTTGTCACAATGCATCTCCCGGCAGGCTCCATTATGGTGAAATTTGCACTGGTTGCATTTTGGAAGGTTTCCAGCATATGGTCTCTTGGTTGCTGGTGTAATAGGGGTCATGGTTGCATGAACAACAACAACATGTTGCTCCCTTGAGAATCCTTGAGTGTGTCGTCCCTTTCTCTTACTTCCAGACCTCAGCTTCCTGCTCTTAAGCTTGGGGTTTGGAGTTCCTTGACAGGTTGTCACTTGTTGGTTTCCATGTTTGTTCCTTTGGTTGGAGTCGTCAATGCTATTCCCGCCTCCATTAGGGTTGTTTGCATTGATTTGTGCCATAGCAGCGGTTACTGCTGCCATTACAACAGCTTAAAATGTAGCAGAGTCCATCTGCAGGAGTGGTGTCTCGCGGGTGCGCTTGTTATTCTTGTGGGATGGCATTTTCCTGATGCACGTTGATAATCCAGATTGTAAGTAATGATCGTCATTCCTGGTTGTACTCTATAAATTTTGCATCTTGTTGTATACTTCTTACTGCTTCCATCTACATCCCTATGATGTATTTGCGGTAGTAGGTAATCACAGATTTGGCACGATTGTTACGTCTACCCTTAGAATATATGGGTTGTTTTGGTTTCGAGATCCTTAAGTATCTAGTGGTCTCAAGGGTTCGCTTGTGCATATAATTGAGTCTTTGTAGCAATATGAAATAAATATAGCACATAATTGTTTCAGGGGTAAGTACCATCTTAGTACACAAAAGAGAGTCGTGTTGGATAGTAGGGGGAAACTAGAAAAGGCTGATCCTAATCGTGGCAGGCAGTGTCTGGTGGTGGTGCTGGTGAAGTGGATGCACCTCGGAGACGAGCTACTTGTTGCTCGGTATCTCGTAGGCGTACCCCCCAAACTAACTGTCTCGCTCGAGAGTCTCCATTCACTTCCTGTGTTTGCCTCTCATCCCTCTCAATAGCAAACCACATTTGTTCCGTTCAATTTGGGGTGTCCTGAGCTTGGTTATCAATACCTCGGGTGCGTCGGACCATGATTGGGAGGTCCTGGTCAGCTGGTCCTCTATGGCCAATGGTCGGAGAGACCTCGGTTCCTACCCTAGTGTGGTCGTATCCCCTGCTGGTGACTCTATCTCCAGATTCCGTATGCCCAAGGGGGCATGGGGCCACCGGGGCCCACACGATAAGTCGGTACTCTGGCTTTTCATGGATGATTGATGACATCAGATTCTACATCCGAGTCATCATCATCATTGCCCTTGGGCTCTTCCTCTTCGAGGTCCACTGTTGACTCAGCGGGTTCACCTGCGAGCTCTACTTCATGTTCCTCCTATGGTTCTTCCTCTGGGTCGAGCCACCCTACTATTCCTTGACTAGGGAGATAGGGTTTCCTAGCTAATGATACTCGTCTATAGTGTATTGCACGAAGGGCTATGAATACTAGAAACAAATATCATACCAATTACTCCTATAATTCTACGACTATTGCATAGATTCAGTTGAGGTTCCTTTCATGGAGATTAAGGGATATGATTTTAGGTTCCCTAGCTATCACGATTTCTTCAAGACATGTGATGGTTGTACCTTGGAGGGAATGTAGTTGATCAGGCTACATCCGCTCCTTGATACAACTAAGAACAGTCCTAGATTAACCGAGGTACTAGCATTATCTTGTTTGGTTCGGTGTTAGGTTCTCATTCCTAATACAAGCAAGGGTGTTTTATTGTTATGTTTTACTTGTTTTGTTTAGAGTTATGTTAGTCCCTCTTTTGGTTTATAGTTGCATATCAATGTATGGTTAGATATGCTAGTGCACTATAAACAGAGCTCTGATACCAATCTGTCACACCCCCGAACCAGACGGCGGAAACATCCGGGGGCTTGTGCGTGACTTCATCTTGAAATATCATTACAATGAATATAATTGAAACATAACATCATCATCATCACACATGTAATATTACAACATTCATTGTTTACATCGAGTATTGTATTTGAATATTACATGTCAAAATAGTACGAGTATGATGAGACAAAATATAACACAATATCCATTAGTTCGTTTCGTTCATCCTGCCTCGACGGTATCCTGAGAATACAAGTTATTTTGAAAACGGTCAACATAAAAATGTTGGTGAGTTCATAAGCATGTTTGTGAAAATGATTTGTATAGCTTTGAAAACCACCAGAAAATCCGATATTTTCTGAAAATAGTATAGTATAAAAGGTGTGAAGATCCGTAAGTATGCTTGTTTGTTTCTATAATGTAAGAGTACGATTTGTAAAACTCGGTATGTAGTTCGTAGGTGTATTAATTGAAAACCCTAGGAAAACCCGACGTTTTCCTATCACTTTGCTTTAATTAGTTTATGTTTTGTTATTTCGTTACGACAGGTGTATTCGTTGAGCTCCGGAGACGTTGGATTAATTGTGGATTGTGAATTGTTGTAAACGTACATTAATGAAAACGACCAATTGACAACCGTACAAACGATCCCTTAGGCGTCGCTCGCACTATTCGCTTAACCCAACCCCCCGGACTCATGTAGCCCCACAACCGAGGGGAAAAAGAGGGTGCGAGGCCCCGGTATTTCCCTACGTCGTTCAAGGCTATCGTGAATGCGAAGGGCCCCTAGCCCGACTCGCATTGGTGAAATGTCGACTTCGCTAGCAGTACCGAAGGACCCTTGGGGACCAGCAGTACGTTTGCCATTGAAAGTCCTTTTACACGGAATTAAGTCGTATTAGACCAAACTACATGTAAGCAAATTTCCTTCGGGCCTAAAGATCATGTCATTGGGCTAGATAGGCCCAACAAGCATGATTTGAAACTTTTGGGCCCAAGGACGGTGTATCGACGTCTGGTGTATTCCCGCGTGTGTATTGAGTTGTCGAGATTTCCATGTGTGTATTGAAGTATCGTCGCGTTAGTAGTTTCAGGTTTGTTATTGATTCGAGACCGAATCAATTCGTTTGATAACGATTTTTGGTGTTGAAGGTGAATTGTGTTTCGCCGATAGTCGAGGTACTAGTATTTCATCGTGTCGGGTTCGTGTTTGTTATTGTTTTGTTTATTTTGGCATGATTATTTACATAATTGATATCTAAATCCCACTTTTTGTAAAATGATGTTCTTGGCCCAATAAGCTAAAAATTTAGGATTAAGGCCCAATTTTGTAAGAATAACACTTTGGCCTCCATTTTGTTCAAAACTTGTTTTGATAACTATTTTCTAGTAGAAACAACATTTTAAAACCCCTTTTTGTCAAAAATAACATTCTTAGCTTAATTTTTGTGAAAACGCACATTTTCTGGTTTTTAAACTTTTCCGACCTAGTTGTTTGAAAATTTGTAGAAAAATCATCGTAAGTCGAAATTTGGATCTGTAAACTTTCAAAGCTTCGAAATTTTGTCTACTTTGTTCCAAAATTTTCTCATAATTTTTAATGGCTTCTAACAAGTTTGAAATTGTTCATCTTTACAGGTTGGTCCGAAATTATTTCAAATATGATAGACAGTTTAGTAAAATTCGCCAAAAATTGTAGAAAAATCGTATGAAAGCGTGCGAGTAGTCATTGTAAAGGTATAAACCTGAGCTTTATCCATGTAAAACATTTTTGAAAAATAATTCCATTTGAATGGTCAAAACAGTCCGAGATTGGACCAAAACTTTTCTGTTAGGAGCTGTTTTGTGGGTTTAGTTTATAAATCTTTGAACACAACACTTATTTTTGCTTTATAAAGTATGCAAATCCCAGATCTACATGTTTACATCTAATACTTGTGATAAAAAATACTTTTCTCAATATTCATATGAAGATCCTAGTGATAAACTTCAAGTTTCTCAACATATTTTTAGAATAGTGAAGAAATCAACACATAATCATCAAATAATTCATGGAAAACACACATAGTCATGCATATACACATAGATCTACACAAAGCAACTTGTATTCTCCCTCAAAAATCATCTAAAAACAGAAAACAAGGGGTATGAACTCACCTTGGGGTTGATGGTTTGGTTTTTGGATGAAGAAAGTTAAAGATTTCGGCCTAGCTTGCTTCTTGAGAGGATCCTCAAAACTATGATGTTTCTAGTAGTATAAACAAGAGATTTGTGATGTTTCTAGGAGGATCCAATCATAGATGAATTTATCCAACTTGAGGGTGAAGTAGCTTAGCTAGTATGTGAGTTTGATGAACTTTCTTGTGCACACACACCCACTCACGGGTTTATGGAGAAAATGGAAGAGTTCTTGAGGTTTTGGGAGTGAAAGGAAACTTGAATGATTTTTGGTGAGGGAGAATGGCCTTAGGCCGAAATTAAGAAGAGAGAGGGAGGAAAGAGAGTGGAGTGACCTTAGCATGGAAGTATGAGAGTGTTGATACATGAGAGGTAATTAGTGTGGAAGTCCTACATGTAAAAATGAGGTGTCAACCTCTTACCCATGCAAGTTTTTTTTTTTTTTTTTTTGTTAAGTGATGTTGTTGGGCCTAGATAATGGGCTAGAGTAATAAAAATTAAATTATTTGGGCCTAACCTTGGCCTTGTTAGAAATTTGTGAAGCTCCAAGCATCTTCTTTTCGGCCCATTGGGCTCTTAAGAAGGTTCACGGCCCACTTGGGCAAATGGAACAATTTATGGCCCAACAAGACCTATTAGAGATGAAAATGGATTATTTTAGGCCTACATGGCCCAAAATACTAAATTATTATGAATGTGGTCCATTTAGAGCCCAAATAGTCAATTTGAAAGTTTATTGGTCCATTAGGTCCAACAAGAGAATCCTTGTCGATAAAGTACTTGAGTTGGGATTCCTAGGGTTTTCAACCCTTATTTGAGCATATGAGATATATTTGAATGAGAAGAGTATAGTATTCAATTAGAGTATAGGCTTTTACAATGGATGATGTTTTTATGAGAATTGCTAGTCGTGAAAGAATTCTACCCGATAATGGCTTTAGACAGGGCTTTTGGTCGCACCCGATCAAGTTGCCGTAACCCGATATGGTTGATTCTATAAATGTTATGATTACTTATCTGGGGTGTTAGAATGAGTTCTAAATGTATTAGGACACCCATTAAGTCATTTTAGATAATTACAATCTAATGACTTAATTAAATGACTAAATCAAAAACGAATTTGAAAACGACGATTGGTTGATCGAAATGGATTACGAAAAGGGTTACAAGCAATGATACGAAATTTCGGGTTGTTACATTATCCCCCCATTAGAGGGAATTTCGTCCCGAAATTCAAAATTAAGATACAAATCAAGATACAAATCATGGATCTGGAAAAAGATGCGGATACTTCTGATTCATCGAGTCTTCACACTCCCAAGTGAACTCCGGTCCCCGCTTGGCATTCCTGCGAACCTTCACTATCGGGATGCGGCTTTGTTTTGTACGTTTGACTTCTCGATCCATGATTTCGATCGGTTCCTCCACGAAGTTGAGGTTTTCATTGATCTCGATCTTGTCTAAAGGAATCATTAGGGTTTCATCGGATAAGCACTTCTTGAGATTTGAAACATGGAAGACGGGATGGATGTTACTGAGCTCATGGGGTAAACCAAGTTTATTGGTTACCAGACCGATCCTGGCGAGGATCTCAAAGGGTCCAATGTACCTCGGATTAAGTTTCCCACGCTTTCTAAAGCGTACAGTGCCTTTCCAGGGCGAGACCTTCAACAGGACACGGTCTCCAACCTGGAATTCCAGAGGTTTCCGACGATTATCAGCGTAACTCTTTTGACGATCTCATGAAGCTTTCAATCGTTCCTGGATTTGGATGATCTTCTCGGTGGTTTTGAGGATGATTTCAGGACTAGTGAGAGCACTGTCGGGGACTCGACTCTTGGCTAGCTGCGTGTCCCCTACCTCGGCCCAACACAGAGGGGATCTGCACTTGCGACCGTAGAGGGCTTCAAACGGGGCAGCCCTGATACTGGTGTGGTAACTGTTGTTGTACGAGAACTCGATCAAAGGCAGATGTGTGTCCCACGACTTTCCAAAATCAATGACACATGCCCTAAGCATGTCCTCCAAGGTTTGGATTGTTCTTTCACTTTGTCCATCGGTCTGAGGATGATAAGACGTGCTCATGTCTAGTTTGGTTCCAAGAGCCTTCTGGAGAGACTGCCAGAATCTGGAGGTAAACCTGCTATCTCGATCAGAGATAATGGATGCAGGTACACCATGCAGTCGGACTACCTCTTGGATGTAAATCCGCGTGAGTCTTTCCATCTTGAATAATTCTTTGATAGGAATGTAGTGAGCGGACTTTGTCAGACGACCGACAATTACCCAAATGGTATCGTATCCACTCGGACACTTGGGTAACTTGGTGATGAAATCCATGGTAATCATCTCCCATTTCCATTCGGGTATCTCGGGTTGCTAGAGCAGACCCGAGGGTTTCTGGTACTTGACTTTCACCTTGGCGCAAGTCAGACACTTGCCCATGAACGTAGCTATCTCAGCTTTCATGTTTGGCCACCAGTATTGTTTCTTGAGATCCATGTACATCTTATCCGAACCCGGGTGAACAGAGTATCTGGTTTTGTGCGCTTCCTCCATGACAATCTCTCTAAATCCTCCAGACTTTGGAATCCAGATTCGATCCATGAGCTAGTAGACTCCGTCACCTCTGACCTCAAGTTTCTTATCCATTCCCCTCAAGGATTCGATCGACACGTTCTCGGGTTTGAGGGCTTCTAACTGGGCTTCTCTGATTTGCATGGGTAAGTTGGAATGGATGGTCATTGACTGGTTCTTCACTTTTCGGCTTGTACTCTCCTTTCGGCTAAGGGCATCTGCTACCACATTGGCATTGCCGGGATGGTAACGGATTTCACACTCATAATCACTAAGTAGTTCTACCTATCGCCGTTGCCTCATGTTCAATTCTTTCTGATCATAGATGTGTTGCAGGTTCTTATGGTCAGTGAAGATCGTACACTTGGTTCCGTAGAGATAATGCCTCCAAATCTTCAGTGCAAAGACTACGGCTCCTAATTCCAATTCATGTGTGGTATAGTTGACTTCGTGTGCTTTCAACTGTCTAGAGGCATAAGCAATTACTTTTCCTCTTTGCATAAGAACACAGCCTAAGCCTTGATTAGATGCATCGCAGTAGACAACGAAGTCCTCTGTCCCTTCGGGTAGGGATAGAACAGGCGCGCTGCACAAGGCTTTCTTCAACGTTTGGAATGCGGTTTCTTGCTTATCACTACAACAAAAGGGTACACCTTTCTGTGTTAGAGTGGTTAGAGGTTTGGCGATTCTGGAAAAGTTCTGGATAAATGTCCGATAATAGCCGGTGAGACCCAAGAATTGCCAGATTTCTGTGGGTGTCTTCGGTGCCGACCAATTCTCTATCGCTTTAATCTTGGAAGGATCTACATGAATACCCTCCTCGCTTACCACGTGACCGAGGAAGGTTACCTTCCGAATCCAGAACTCACACTTTGAAAATTTCGCGTACAATTTCTCGGATCTAAGGGTTTCCAACAATAGCCTCAAGTGCTGTTTGTGATCTTCTTCGCTTCGGGAATAGACAAGTATGTCATCAATGAACACAATGACGAACTTGTCCAGATAAGGATGACGCACCCGGTTCAGCAGGTCCATGAACACTGCTGGTGCGTTGGTTAGACCGAAGGGCATCACTACGAATTCGTAGCGTCCATACTGAGTCCTGAAAGCTGTTTTGGAAACATCACTCTCA
This sequence comes from Lactuca serriola, assembly GCF_051521515.1. Classification (NCBI taxonomy): domain Eukaryota; kingdom Viridiplantae; phylum Streptophyta; class Magnoliopsida; order Asterales; family Asteraceae; genus Lactuca; species Lactuca serriola. Next base: position 136,460,466 of record NC_136408.1, read on the forward strand.
TGAACTCGTAGCTGATATTACCCTGACCGAAGGTCTATCTTGGAGAAGTAACTGGCTCCCTGGAGTTGATCAAAGAGGTCATCTATTCATGGAAGAGGATATCGGTTTTTGACGGTCAACTTGTTCAGCTCGGGATAATCGATACACATCTGAAAGGATCCATATTTCTTCTTAAAGAACAATACCAAAGCTCCCCAGGGCGAGGAACTCGATCTAATGAATCCTTTACTGAGAAACTCATTGAGTTGACTGGATAACTCCTGCATTTCTGCTGGAGCTAAGCGATACGGAGATTTCACTACGGGGGTAGCCCAGGAATTAGATTAATGCAGAATTCGACTTGACGCTCGGGAGGGATTCCCGGAAGCTCTTCGGAAAATACATCAGGAAAGTTACAGACTTCGGGGATGCTTGCGAGGTCTTTAACTTCCTGTTTCTCATTGATTACATAAGCTAAGAATGCAACGCACTCCTTTCGTAGGAGCTTTTAAGCTTTGATGCAGGAAATGATGCGAAGGTTGGAACTGAGTTTATCGCCATAGATTACGAGAGTCTGATCCGCAGGAAGGTTGAGACGGATGGTTTTTTCGAAACAAAGGATATCTGCATGATTGGGACTCAAGCAATCCATGCCAATGATGACATCAATTCTCTTTATGGAAACCGGCATGAGATCGATAGGAAATGAATGGTCATTCAGGGTAAGGGTACAACCTACGAATACCGCGCTAGCGCTTTCTTTCTCACTGTTAGCCATCTCGACGGTAAATGTTTCGGTTAATGATTGAGGATTAGGTTTTAGGTTATGTTTGAACGCATGACTAACAAAGCTTCTTTCAGCACCCGAATCGAAAAGTATACTAGCATATGAGTGGTCGAGAAGGAACGTACCCGAGACAACAGTGGGATCAGCGACTGCTTCCTCCCGTCCCATGGCTAGGACTCTTCCAGTGTTATCAACTGTTGAATTCTTGGGACAGTTCCTTTTAAAATGCCCAACTTCTCCATAATTGTAGCAGGCTTGACCAACGCCTGCTCCAGGAAATTGATTGGCCGATTGGGCCGGAGCTTTGCAGAATTGGACTGTGTGCCCCTTCTTACCACAATTAGTGCAAGATAGTTCTCGGCAGGGGCCAGGGTTATGGTGGTACTTGCATTTGTCACACAGAGGGATATTACCAGCATATCTGCTAGTAGGAGTTGGAGCTGTGGATCCTACCACAAAAGTAGCAGCAACGGGGGTGGTAGCACATTGGACTGCTACAGTCTGCTGTTTCTTGGAGGATCCCTGGGAAGATTGACCCTTCTTCTTCTTCCAGAATTTTCTCTTCTCACCACTCCTTTTAGTCGGCTCAGGAGTGGTAGTGGTTTCCTCAACATCATCGCTATTATCAATCAAGGTCTGGGCTAAACTCTTGGCACTATCATAAGTATCCGGACGTGCAGCTAAGACATTACCCTTTGTTGGCTGGGTCAGCCCCCAGATGAGCCTTTCTACCTTTTTTCTTTCGGGAGTAACCAATCCCGGATAGAGGAGTGCAAGATCATCGAATCGGGAAGTGTATGCAACAATATCGGAACCCTTCATCTTTAGGTTCCAGAGCTCGTGCTCTAATTTCTACATTTCACCACGGGGACAGTATTTGGCTATCAAGAGTTCTTTCATGGCTTCCCAGCCCATGGCATTGGCTACGGGTAGGGTTACGGATTTGACTCAGCCATTCCACCAAGTCATGGCTTTATCAATGAAGGTACAGGCTGCAAACTTGACTTTATCGGACTTGGAACAGGCACATATTTCAAAGATGGATTCGATTTTCTCGAACCACCGGGAAAGGGAAATGACACCTCCAGTGCCATCGAAAGATGTTGGTTTTGCGTTCATGAAATCCTTATAGGAACCCTCCTTTCGGTTTCCCTGATTGCTTTCTTGGTTCTGAGTTTGATTGCCACCTCCCGAACCACCGGAACCACCTGTGTTTAGTTGAGACATAGCAGCTGCCACCGCAGCGGTAACAACTGCCTGAAATACTGCGGGGTCAATTTCAGGAGGAGGTGGTGGCGGAGGGTTGTTGGTCTTGGAGATGGGTCTCTTTCTGGGAGGCATCTTGATCTAATGACATCAAGTAAGAAAGAGGATGGTAAGTCCTCTGAATCGAATCAAGAGATATCACAGATATATATTCCGAGTAAGCGATAAAACAGGAAGGAGTTATCAAAATAGATAAATTATCGTTAAAGGAATGATCTAGGAACAATGAATGAACGAGGATTTCTACAAAGGATTGGCTCGAGAAATACTCCCATAGTATTTCATGATTAGCTATGACACTGGCTCGATGTTTGTGGTATTAGGGTAAGTTTTAGGCATGCCGCATACCACAGTCAATCCCAAGCACATGTTGGCCGTGTCTCGAATAAATATAGTTGGCCATGCTATATTGATCCTAGACACAACTACATAACTGCCCAGGTTTAACCGCAGTGCACAACACCGATTTACTTATGTTATGTTCTACTTGTAGTTACGGATCTCGACGGTTTGGTATACTTGTATACTTTTGAAAATACTTATAGTTTGAAAGATACTTTTAATTCAGAGCACTTTGGCCCTTTAGTGTTTATAGTTTTATACCATGTAAGGTTTGATATACTTTATTCACTATAAACAAGGGCTCTGATACCAATCTGTCACAACCCGAAAACCGAAGGCGAAAACATTTCTAGGGTTGACTCCACGTTGAGTATCTAATCTAATGCACATAGTAAGTAAAGTAAAACAACCATTACATTACATATAGAAAAGTTTACATTTGTTTCAAAAGTAAAGTTATACAGGTGATACATAGTATATATAAACAAAATGAAACAGGTCTTCTGAGCACTCCGACTTCGAACAAAAAGGATCTTCGGGTACCTGTCTAACGCTGACCTGAGAATACAAGCGGTTTGAAAATCAACATACCGCTGGTGAGTTCATAAGCGGTTTTGTTTTGTGAAAAATGTACAAGTTTCCTTTCCGTTTTCTGAAAATGTTATACACACCAAGAAAATCCCATATTTTCTTAAAAGGTTAGTTATTGGTTCCTAAAATGTAATGTAAAGTTGTACACTGAAACATGTTTACTCTTATGAAATGTAAGTTATCTGGTTTGTTACACTTTTCTGGTTATGTACAAATGTTCCCAGGAAAATCTCATATTTTCCTGAATGTTGGTTACCAAATGTAAAACATGTACACTGAAAACCTGGTTATCTTGTGAAGTGTATTGTTTTAACACGTATCTAAAACTAATATTTACGAAGTAAATTAAATACTTTATTCATTATTACTATTAAGTAATTCTCTGTTATCATAATTGCGAGTTCCATAACCATACGATAGACTAGATATGACAATAAGGAGTCCACATCACCTTATGACTTTCGTCACCCTTGAACCTTTTCAGTTCGGTTGTAGCTAGCAGCCAGGTGTGGGGTAGTCAGCCCCGTATAGATCTATACACTCAAGTCACGCTCCCTATCTAAGAGATTCTAGTTACGGTTGCTGTCCTCCACTCGCATATCTATGTGGAGTGTTCACCGAGGACGTGTCTCCAATTATATAGGATTAACAATTTACTAGTAATAATACGATAATCCTCCACTCGCGTATCTCTGTGGAATGTTACCGATGACAAAACAGTGTACAAGTTTTATGTTCAAAGGTTCTAATGTGATGCTTTTAACTGATAAAATTTGGAAAACCATTTGTGAAATAAATAAAACATAACAGTTTACAACTAATTTCATAAATAATGTATATGATTACCCTGCAAGTTTCAAACGGTTATCGATTTGTGATTATCAGTGTTAAAAGCATATAAATTTTGAAACACACACATGTAAAACAAGTTTTAAGTACAAGTAACCCCTTGTACTTTGCTTGTATTCCCCCTGAAAACAGTGAAAAACAGTGAAAAAGGGTAGGGGCATGAACTCACCAGACGAGAAAGCGCAACTGTTTCGGACACTAAACGTTAGTTCGGGGCTTGATTACATGCGAGGTTCCTATGTAATATGAAATAATATCCAAATATATCTAATTAGATTTAAAAATACTAATTAAATGGGATACTACACTCCAATGAACTATAACACTTCGAAACAAGTGTTTGGAGCGACCCGGGTGACATCTACGGACGTGTATTGATGCGTGGGACTTGGGAATTGAGTTTACTCTTCAAGAGTAAACTCCTTATGGAGTTTTCGGCCACATATCCCATAGATACATGAGTTCACGTCCGTGAACTCATGATTGGGTGTTTTGGGGTGCTAAATGGCTTGATTACTCATGGGAATTGATGGAATGGATTTTTCTAAAGCCTTGGAATGGATTGAAAGTGCATAAATATTATTTATGGGAGTTCACAGTAGTAAACATGGATTTTACGGCCGTAAACTCCCCCCAAGCTCAATCCATAATTATTTTGTGAGGCTAGGACAATCACATGTGATTCCAACTAATTTTCCAAGCCTTGGCATGAGTTTTGGGCATCATTTGACACCTAAAGAGGAGTTTACGGCCCTGGAACTTGTCCTTGGGGTGTCATGGCCGTAAACTCTCATTTGGAGGGTGTTTGATATGCTTAAGGTCTCCAAACAATTTTTACAAGCCTTGGTATGAATTTAGGGCACCATTTGACATGTTTTTATGAGTTTACGGCCCTGGAACTATTTCTTGGGAAGCTTTGGCCGTAAACTCCTAAATGGAGGGTGTTTGACATGTTTAAGGTCCCCAAACTATTTTTAGATGATTCTAGGATTTATTCCAAGGCTAATGGTGTAGATATATGGCTTTTTAACATGCAAAAATGAGTTTATTCCCATGTATAAGGTGTTTATGGCCCAAGAAAGTTCTTGGGCAGTAAAGTCAATTTTAATCCTCAAATATCATGTTTAGGGTGTTCCAAGTCCAGAATGATAAGTCATATAGTCATATCTAAGTCCCAAAGTTGGTTTGGAGGGGTTAAATTGCTCAAAACCCAAGTTTTTAGGTGTTTATGGCCCAAGCATATTCCTTGGCCGTAAACACATGTTCCAGGTCCAAAATGATAATTTAAGCACGAATTTGAAGGCCTAAGAGCTTAAATAACAAGTTAGGGATGTTACCTCAAAGATTTGGAGCCTTAATTCAATGTTTTTGGACCTTAATTCTTGGTTGAGGAGAGAGGTTAGAGAGACACTAGTGAGATGAAGCAGAATCTTCAAATGGAAGTTTGATTCACTTTAAATAGTGCTCGGGATTTGGACACAGTGGAATTCTACCCGATACCGGCTTTAGACGGGGCTTTTGGTCGCACCCGATCAAGTTGCCGTAACCCGATATGGTTGATTCTATAAATGTTTTGATTACTAATTTGGGGTGTTAGAATGAGTTCTAAATGTATTAGGACACCCATTAAGTCATTTTAGATAATTACAATTTAATGACTTAATTAAATGACTAAATCGGAAACGAATGTGAAAACGACGATTGGTTGATCGAAATGGATTACGAAAAGGGTTACAAGCAATGATATGAAATTTCGGGTTGTTACAAAAGTTGAGCATTAAAGAATTCTAGAACCTTCCTTAGAGGTGGGGAACAAAATCTAGAGTGTCCTATGGTTTCCTTGGGCTCTAAGGGTACCTTTGAAGCCTTAGGGAGGAAGTTAAGGGATTAAGGTTATCTAAGATACACCTGCCTTATCCTTCCTTATCACCTATATAAACCCCTATAGGGTTGGATTTCGTCTAAGGCACTCCAAGAGAGGCTTAGAGCAGAATTTTCCACTTCCCTTCTCTCTCCATAGTAATCCTTGGTTGCTAGGTTTGTTTGTGAACCACTAGAGGCGTGACACTTTTGGCGCTTGCTACCAAAGTTCAAGATCTTCAAGGATTTGATTGTTATTACAATATATCAATCAAGGTATGTATCCTAACCTTAATTATATGTTAATTTTGAAAATTACATGTGCTTCCTAGGGTTTTCTAGTTTTTTGTGTTCTATGCTTGTATGTCTAATAGTGAAAAACATTGATCCTCAAATTAGGGTTACATGTACACATAAGATTGTTTGCTATGTGTAAAACCCATCACTTATGCCCTTGGGACTTAACCCTAGAGAGCCTCCATAGCCTTAGTTCATTCTTCTACTCCAGAGAGAGCTTGTGAGACCATTTTGAGCTTAGAAAGTGTGTTGGTGGCCATTTTTAGTGTCATTTAAGAAGGAGAAGTTGTCAAGGAAGCTTGGAGTTACATTGGGCTTCAAGAATCTACATCTAGTTCACTTGGGGAGCTTCTGGAGGTATAAAGCTTGGACCTTTGCACCTTAATCATTAGATCTAGCTAGGGTTTTCTAGTTTTGTTCCTTTTGTTGGTTTTGGATCTCCTTTTATGAGTTGGGAAACTCCAAAGGATGGAAATGTTAGATCTGAGGTCCCTTGGTCCATTTATAACATAAAAATTAAGTCCTGGTGGGTGTTTTGACATCATGCATGGGTTAAGACTCTTAAAAGGTCTTAATGGGAGTATTGGGAACATATGAGACATGCAAATGCATATAGTTACCAACTTTATGCCTTAGGCCGTCTTAATAAGCTTAGATCTGATCTTCGGACGTGAGAGAATTAAGTATTAAGAACTTAATGGAGAAAGTGCTTAATTTGTTAGTACGCTGGGCATAACCTTGTGTAGGCAGCGCGTAAGGCCAAGAGACTCAGTACGCTACGCGTACCAGGGTGGTACGCTAAGCGTACGCATGAAAGATGGGCTTGGATCTGTTTTGGGCCTTTGAACTGTTGGGCCTGGTTGTATTTTGGGGATCGTGGGCCAGTTTATCTGTTTTGGGCCATTGATGCTATGATTGGGCCTTATTGGGCCATGATGGACTTTGGCCTCATTATCAAAAGGAAGAGTATATGGGCCTTATGGAGGGACTTAAAGTTTAGGTTTTCTATTGATTGTGTGAAGTTCTAACATTGGGTAATGTTATTATTCAGTGCAGGTGGTTACAGACTGTCAGGAGAGCAGCCTTTGGATTCTTCAGACAAAAGGTGAGTCTTCTTACCATACCAATGGGTCTAAGGCACTAAGGCTGGCCCATTTTATGATTGTTGGTATACTTGTTGTGTAAGAGGTGTGTGGCATGATTATGTGGTAATATGTGGTAGAGATAGCCTTTATGGCTAACGGTAGAGATAGCCTCTAGGGATATGGTAGAGATAGCTTTTATAGCTAACGATAGAGATAGCTTTTATGGCTAAGGGTAGAGATAGCTTTTATAGCTAACGATAGAAATAACCTTTATGGCTAATCGTAGAGATAACTTTGTAGCTAAGGTGATATGTAATATGTGGTAGAGGTAGCTTTTATAGCTGATATGATATGTGTTATGTGGCTTGTGTGTTTAGGGTATGCTCTGGGGGACTCACTAAGCATCTGCTTACATTTCGTGGTTTTGTTTCAGGTTCATCTGAGCCCAAGGGAAAGGGCAAGGCTTGATGGCGCGACAAGCACTCTCTCATCGATATTGTAATGGAACGCTCTGATGTTTTTAAATAAAGTTGTAAATTTGTAATGAATGTGGATTTGAAAACAATTGTTTTAGGATTTCATGATTTATGGAAATATGTTTGATTATTTCAAAATGAAAATTATCTTTTGAAAATTTGGGTCATTATATATATATATATATATATATATATATATATATATATATATATATATATATATATAATTTGGAAAATCCACTTTAAACACCTCACTAGATCTAGCATTGACATCACTCATGTAAGTAGACCAATCAGTATAACAATTGGAATTACTGATAAATTTTCTTTTTATGTTCATAATAATGATAATGAACTTAAACATAAGTTACACTTAAAGCATAATAAGTGTAGCTTAACTTACAAAGTTTCTAGCGAAAAGTCGGTAAGTTCCCGCATAGAACTTCGACTCCGAGTGCTTCATCTCATCGGCATTGCAAATGCCACCACACCTTGCTAAAATTCCTGAGACTCAGAATTTGGATCCCAAATATTTGGGACAGAGTTTGAGGGAGAGATCTAAAGTAAGGTGTGAGCAAATGAGCTAATTTTTGCTGCTATTTATAGGCTGCTCTAGGGGGCGCATCACTCCTAAGGATAAGAGGGTGCCGCTCTTTGAAGCGTTGATCCTATTTAGTTCTTGCCATGCGTCATCATTCATGTGGTCTACGTTGTCGTGTCGTTTGGGAGAAGAGGATGTCACTTCGCCATATGGCGCACTCCAGTGTCGCCACGTCACCCTCAACAAGTCTTTTCTTCACAATTTTCAAAAAATCATAACTTTCGCATACAAACTCCGTTTTCGACGTTCTTTATATCCACGTGTATTTATTTCCGAGTACTACAACTTTCCTTTAGATCTTAACAACTAATTATTACTCTATTTTAAATTCATATTTTATAGATATCACACTATTAAAATCAATGCAAAAATAATAACTCCTTCATATGAACCCTGATCTCGACTGTCTCTATATCGACAATTTTACATGATCTTCAACTCTCATTTACATTGTTATGGCAAACAATCAACCAATTTTAATTTTGATTTTTGTGTCGCACACTGTTGTATTGTGTTGCACCGAAACTTCGAAAAATCATAACTTCCTTATACGAAGTACTATGTAGACGTTCTTTATATGAACACTTTCGTAATTTCGATTACTATGACTTTCATTTATATTACTTAGTCTTATAAGCACCCTATATCTGATTCATCTTTTATGACGCTCTCTGCGTCGTATAGGGCTGAACGTGAAATTTTGAAAATTCACAACTTATTAATACGAAGTCAGATTCGGGTGTTCTTTATACCCACATAATCGTCATCGCGACTATTGCAACTTTTATCAAGACCATTTATTGTAAATAATATTTTATTTTTAGACGTTTATTTATTGCAATTCATTACATTTATAATAATGTTTTATACAAATATTATAAGCCCAAACATGTATGCAACATATAAGTATCATTTATATAACTCTTATTGGATATGAAGGATTCTTATTTATTTACGAGTATCCGATTCGAGGATTTAATTATTTGATAAAACAAATATATATAATTTATAATCCTTAAAACGTATAGCCCTAATTCACGGACGTCACAATTGTGGATTCAAAGTTAATGTGGGTTAAAGAAAAATGGGTTAACAAATATCTATGTGGCGAAGAAGTAACCAGGTGACCCCTTCATTTTGTCCCGAATGGCCATTTATACCCGACAAAAATAATTTTATTTCCTCAAAAAACACGAAAATAAGTTAGGGGACTGAATGAACAAATGCACAAAACATTGTAAGGCTAATGTGTCATTTTCTCCATAATTATTACAAAAAGAATCGTAAGGCGACATTAAGTGAAATATTCCAAACACTTTGATTTAGCAATGAGAGTCGAGTGTTTTTTTTTCACTGTTTCTAAAACTAATAAACCATGGATACCATTTAAACTAACTAGTTTTAATGCCAACCTTTACATTTTGTCATTTATACTAAAATAACCAAAAAGGTTTAAAACGAACTAAATAAAAACCAACTAAATGCAAATTATAATTTATCATATTAATCAATTTAAGTTATAGTTTATAATTTATATATTACTTATGTTATAGTCGGTTCGGATCGATCGGTTTCCTATAAAACTTAAACCAGACCACTAGATAAGTAATTAGTTGATGCGTCTCTAAACAATGTTAAAATGTTTTTAAAATTGAATGGCAAAATAATAATAATAATAATAATAATAATAATAATAATAATAATAATAATAATAATAATAATAATAATAATAATAATAATAAATTGGAAAGAAATTGGGGTGTAATCTGGATTTTTGTAGCACTTTTCTGGAAAAAGAAGCAACACTTGAGGAGGCAAAAGAAAACCACCACATCCTCGTTGACTCTCTTGTCGTCTCCCTTCCTTCGAATTCGTCATTGATTCGCCGTTTCCCTGCTTACTTAATCGAGTTCAGTCTGTGGTTTTCAGTCATTATCTTTCTCAGCCTCGTCACTACTGATTCATCCTCTATCATCGCTTCTTCAGATCTCCTTGTCTTCCTGTAGGCAAGTAATTATGATAGTTTCACATGTGCTTAGACAATTTCATCTTATTAATCATAAATCACGTCCTAATCACCTGTTTATTTCATTAACACGTGATTGACTTTTTTCCATCATAATCATTTTGTTATTCCCTTAACACAGTCCTACCGTAAAGTCCAGACTGATGAACAAAATTTCTTGCATGTTGTGAAATTCTTCAATCCTTTAAAATTGCTTCCTCGATTCCTCTATATTTTCTAATTAATAACACGATTTTTAGTTTTGATTCCTTTTGAATGATGTTATCTGGTCCTTAACAGTAAGCTAGACACTAATTATGGACAGGATTCAATATTCTACTGTCTTAATGAGTGTTTTGCTTCCAATTGAAGTTAAAACTGAATGATATCTATATGTTGTGTATAGACTATAGAGTGCATTTACCTTTGAAGTTTCATCTAGCATTGAGTTTTAAATTGAACCCTTAGAAAGGGCAAAGTGGAAGGCGTGTTTTGTTGGCTTCAAAAACATATCATTTGGAACAAGCCCATCATTGTTGGTTGAAACACTTAAAATAAGATGTATGCTGATACTAGATCCAGTGATATAGGAATTTTCAATTTGATATATAGTAGAAGGTTGAAATTTCCTATTTGTTTTGCAATTTCCTTCATGGGAGGTAATAGTGGATCTTGTAGTTATTTCACTAATGGTATTTTGGTGTTGATTTGTTTGAGGATTACTTAACTGAAATTTAATGGATTTTAGTTATCCAACAATAGGGATGTTTGTGTGGGTTAATCAAATGAAAACAGAGGTGTTGTAGCTTAAATGAATAAATTGGTTTCTTATTTTCATGGCAATGTAATGGTTATTCTATATCAATACATTTTATGTGGGAAAGAATATTGTATATAAATACTTAGTTAGCTATATATGTGCTGGCTAAAGGATCCAAAAACCTGTAACATAAATATTACTGCCAAGAGATTGCTGTTGCAGAGATTTGGCAACCTCCCTTCGTATTTCAAATACTCCAGCAACCGATTAATGTTTATTATGTTGTATTCCTTTTCTAGTGTTTAGATGCCTAAGTGCGATTCCCATACATCTTTTGCACACACAGCAACCAAGTCTAGCACTAATTAAGATATAGAATAGCCTTTGAACACAAAAATTAAAATCAAGTGTTTAAACATAATACACATTATGCAGTATAAAGCTCCAAAACCAAGTCAAAACTCAGAGGTGCATATGTATTGTATTTTAATCACTTAAAGTTATATTTTGAAGGATTAAAAGGTATTGCCATTATTAAGGTGTAAATTATCTGATGAGATTTAAGTTGCATATTCTAAATATTAATAATATGGATTTTATGTACAGGCACTATGTACCAGATCCTGACATTGAACCACAAGTGAAAAGTTTCAGAGCTTACTGAGATACACAAAGGCACATCAACCCATAACTCATAATGGTTATTCTCTCTGAACTCCTCTCAGAAGGATCTTCATTTTCTTCGTCAACTAGTGGCCATATTCCATCAACTCATGGACATAGTTCATCAACTGATGATCATAGATATGATGTATTTTTAAGTTTTAGAGGGGTTGACACTCGTCAAAGTTTTACCGATCACCTTCATAAGGCCCTCATTGATGCCAATATCAATACCTTCTTTGATGATGAAGAGATTGAAACAGGGGAAGATCTTAAACCAGAGTTGGATAGTGCAATTAAGGCATCTCGAGCTTCTATTATCGTGTTGTCTGAGAATTACGCTTCTTCAAAATGGTGTATGGATGAATTAGTGTTGATCCTTGAGCAGCGTATCACATCCAACCATATTGTCATCCCAATTTTTTATCATGTGGAGCCCACACATGTCAGGAAGCAACAAAGTAGCTTTGGAGATGCAATGGCTAAGCATAAACAGACAATGGAGGCGGAGACAAATGCCGATAAAAGAAGTCAATGGGCTCAAAAGATATACCAATGGAATAAAGCACTTGTAGATGTTGCTAATTTAAAAGGAAATGACATAAAAGGAAGGTAACCACTTTCTTACCCATATTTCCATAATCGTTGAATTGTGTTTGATTATCACATGAATGTTAGTATCATCTTCTCCCAGTGCATTTCAGTAATTTTTTTTAACACCATTATATAGCATATATTTGATGTATTAGGATATAAATTCCACACATTTGTTATGCATTTTGTGTTTCATCATAAGGTAGTTCATTTAGACAAACTATTTCAACTATTTTTTATGTTCTCTATTACAAAAAGAAGATTTAAAGGGTTTGCTATACATCTACTATTACTTATACCATACCACCTTCAAATCATAGTGTTTTTAATGATAAATAACTTATCTTACCTTCAATTAGTTACAGATTACCTATAACGGGCACTTATTTTCAAACACACCACAATGATAGTTATGATGGTCTTGTGTAAACGTAGTTAAGTTAGGTTGCCCATTACTGAAATCTGGTATTACATTGGCATCTTTTATCTTATTATACATAAATAGTTATGACGTTACACATTGGATACTTGTATGGTTAGAACTTAGTAGTGTAAACACAGCATGGTTCTAATGTGAAGGACTTGATTAAAATTAATAGCTATGATTTAATTTTGATTTTGGATCTTTGGACAAATTAAATCTCCAAATCTAGTTTGTTAGTTTTGTGGTTCTTATAATATCAGATTTCAGGTTAGAGACGGAGTTTATTGAAGAAATTGTGAAGGACATCTACCGTAGATTACATGTACACTTAAGGATTGCTCGACCACTGCTTATTGGGATGGACTATTACATTAACTTTGTAACTTCATGGTTGAAAGATGAATCCTCACACACAGCAGACATACTCACTATTTCGGGTATGGGTGGGATCGGGAAGACATCTTTAGCCAAATATGTCTATGGGCTATATTCTTGTGAATTCAACAAAAGCAGTTGTATAGAAGATATTAGTAGGACATGTGATGGAAAGTTTAATGGGTTGCTTGATTTACAAGAACATTTGTGCAGTGACATTTCAAAAACAAGTTCAATTAAAGTTCATGATGCTTCAGCGTACACCTCAAAGATAGAGAATGCAGTAGCCCGTAAAAAGGTCTTTCTTGTTCTTGATGATATTAGTACGCTTGATCAGTTGGATGCGTTACTAGGAAGCAAAGATTTTCATCCTGGAAGTAAAATCATTATAACAACAAAGAACGCATGTTTGACAAAGAGGTGTGCAATATTCAAAACAAACATTGAACCCAAGCATAAAGAGCTCGTGCTTCAAGGCTTACATGAGACCGAATCATGGCATCTTTTGTGTTTCCATGCATTCAAATGCAACTATCCCAAGAAAGGTTACAAAGAGGTGTCATATAAGCTTGTGAAGTATTGTCAAGGACATCCATTGGCTCTTGAAGTATTGGGAAAATCTCTATATGATCGAGATGTAACTTATTGGGAAGGATGCATAGAAGGGCTAAAGAAAGAAACAGATTCTCATGTAAATAATGTCTTGAGAATGAGCTTTAACTCTTTGCCATCCAAAAATGATAAGGACTTGTTTAAGTATATTGCTTGTTTTTTTGTTGGAATAGATAGAGATGTTACTGAAACAATATTAAAGGCATGTAATATAAATACACGATCTGGAATCCCGAATCTCCTCGACAGATTCCTTCTTAGTATCGGATGGAATAATAAATTGGAGATGCATCAGTTGGTTCAAGACATGGGAAGATTCGAAGTATCTCAAGAATCACTTGCCAAGACATGGAAGCGAAGTTTATTGTGGCGTCATGACGAGTCATTCAGAGTGTTAAAACGAAAAAAGGTAAGAGGCCATCTATGCTTTTAGCGGCGGGCATGTCAAAAATATTATGTATCATCTAACTTTTTTAGTTTTATTTATTATTTATTTTTATTATTTATTTATTTTATTTTGTATCCTCTTAGGGTAAAGGAAATATTCTAGGCCTTTCCCTTGACATGCGGATGCTTGAGGAAGAGAAGTTGAGTGCATCGTATGAGCTGAAAACAGATACATTAAGTAACATGGATTGTCTGATGCTACTACAGCTCAATTATGTACACATAAAAGGGTCTTATGAGAACTTTCCTGAGGAATTAAGATGCTTGTGTATGCATGGGTTCCGTTTAAAGTCTATACCTTTAGACTTACCTATGGAGTATCTTGTTTCTCTTGACATGTCATATAGCGATATTGAATCATTTGTCGGTTGTTGTAATAATCGACAATGGCTTGAGAAGAGGCAAAAGGTAACTTATCTTCATTTATTATTCATCCATGCTGAGTTGATGAAATTCACTACTTTTTTCTAACTTATTTCCATTTCTGCAGTTGGATGGATCGTGCTTAAAAGACAAAATGTTGCTTGGATCATTGAAGATTCTTAATTTAAGTTTTTGTAAACAACTTCGTAGTCTTGGTGACTTTGACCAACTCCCTGCACTTGAGAGGTTAATAGTTAGAAACTGCATTAGTTTGTGTGAGGTCTGTGAAACAATTGAGCAATGTGTAGAACTTGTACTCATCGATTTCAGCTATTGCAAAAAGCTTGAAAAACTCCCAAGAATTATAGGTATGTTAAAGATGGTGAAAACAGTGTTGCTAGATGGTTGTAGTCTTGGTGAATCTCAACCCGAGGATAGAGATATGGATTCACTGCAAATGTGCAAGGCTAACAAAAGCATTGGTATAAACACAACAACCTCTTCCTCTGCCTTTGTGGGTGCTATACCAAATGCTTTAAAGTTCTCTGCTAGTTTTTTACTAGTAAGGATGTCACTCGCAAATAATAATTTGTCAACTGAATCATTTCCCATGGACTTCAGTTGCCTATCCATGTTAGAGGAGTTATATTTAGATAGCAATCCTATCAAAGCTCTGCCCAGTTGCGTGAGAACTCTTCCTAGGCTTGAGATACTTAGTATGAGAAATTGTCACAAATTGAAGTCGGTCGAGTATCCTCCACGTACATTAACAGATCTGCTGCTCTATAATGTGGATAAACCTTTTCTAGAAAAAATTGTATTTGATCCAGAAATGTCCCCCCTCAACTTAGTCATATCTTCTAGAGGTCCCGTACCTGGTTCATATGAAATTGAAGGCATATTGAAAATCCAACCAATGGTGGGTGTTGAGGAGAAGATATTATGTAGCTTGGGCTGGACTAATCTAGACTTCTTTAAAAAGAGGCACATGGGAACTGATTCTTGGGGTTATAAAATCCAGGTTTTGTCTAGTTAACTTTTTTTATGTGAATATGTATAATATAATTGTCATGGTGATTAATTTAAGTGGTTGTATTTGGCAGAGGATGTTTTATGAATTTGGAATATTCAGCACAGAGTATGAGGCGGAGGAGATGCCGAGTTGGTTTAGGCATAGAAGCTTGGGGTCATCAATATCATTTACCATCCCTTCATCATCTCCAAAGAACCTTAGAGGGCTCAACTTCAGCTCTTTGCACACGTCTCACCTTCCAGATGATGAGATTCTTAGGTTCTTATTTCTTGTGAAGACGTTTCCACGTCTAGGTGATGAGTTTCCTAGTTCTCCAATGATCACGATTACTAATGTAACAAAGAACCGCATGTGGATATACGAACGTTACAAAGACAAATTTAGTGTATATGAAAATTACTGTTGGGTGATGTTAAGTCATTGGATTTTTGGGATGAATGAGATGACGGCTGGTGACCATATTACCATTAGTGTTACAGCACCACAACATGAACTTATAAAGGAGTGTGGGGTGAGTCTTGTGTATGATGATGGAGAGAACAGGGATGAAGAAGAAGATGCATTGAGTTATTATAGGTCATGGAATCACATAATTGGTGGAGATCTCTCTCCTTTTCAAACTACAACAGGAGAATACATCCTATGCCACTTGCATTTTCGTGTGCCTGGCATTAAATTGCATCCATATCATCGTAAATTTGTTATGGACGGGCCCCGCTTTCAAGGTAGATGTCATTTTTGTTAAATATATTTTATTCTTATGTCTTGTGTACCCATGACCTAGTTTCTTTAAATAGATGGATGATGACCCATTTATTTTTAATAGATAGATCATAACTTAAATCTTTTAAACAAATGGATCATATGATCCAAATCCACCCATTTATTATTGAGTTTATTGACCTATAAGATAAGATTTTGTTCTTATAAATATACAAAAAAAAAAGTTTTACTTTTAATTTTTAAGTGAATCGAACCAAGTATCGAGCCATTTAAATGGGTCGATTTGTTATGTCAGTTGACTGTATCTTTTGATATGTTGGATCACATGCATATATTTATGCCCGATACAACTTGTGTTCAGAACGAAAGGAAGATTGTTGGTTCATAGCTTTTTCTCAAAGAAATCATGGCATAACTGGTAGCGCGCATGAGGTATCCTGTTATCATCATATACCTATGTAACTTTTAAATTTTTCTTACTTTTCCTTTATTGATCATAGGGTAAGGGGGAATCTTCAAGGTCTCATCCTTCATGTGAAACTTCTTGAGAAAGAGAGGCTATAGTAACTGTACATGGTTGGCTGAAGTCAAAATAGATGCATTTAGTAAATATGGATAACTGAACTACCTAAATTAATCATGTGAATTGTGAAAAATAGGTGAAAACAATATGAATTATTTTTGAGTTTAGTTAATACGAATGTAAGGAATATGATGTAAGTCGTCATGTCATTTTGATTACTTTATATATATTCGATCTTTTGTTGATTTGGTTTATGTGATTGCAGAAAAGTCTAAAATGTAATTGCAGAGTTGCCATTGTTCTCATGATTTTTGCATTAATCTAGCTATCTTTTTCATCCACCATTTCTACAATCAAACCGCACCTTGAATGTTGGAATTTTATGTCAAGTAGGACTTGGAGACCAAGCAATTCAATTTAAGGCAACCTAGTTTTAGGAAACTATGTTCAAGTCGGTTCCTATTTTGCATATTCTAATTCACAAGTTGGTAATTAGAATTTATATAAACATGTTGTTTAGTTGTGTAGGGTTAAGAGAGATTATATTTACAAATTGAGTTTTGAGTTATTTTCTCATTTAATCAAAGAGATAGTTTGATTAATTGTTTGTCTTATACATTCTTGACTTTCAGAGCTTGAGTTAAGAAGTTGTGAGATCGAGTTGTTTACCTATTGATGAGTTAGGTCAATATGTCAGACGTAGAATATGGTGTAGGGCTTCCTCCAGTGAGAGTGAATGAGGTTGGGACAACCACAGTCGCATGTCTGATGCTTGCTTCTACCAACATTATTATTAGCCTTAGACAAGCAACCAAAGTCGGGTGTTATATTCGAATGAAAGACAACTATTTGACCATGCACGATGTTGATAATTGCTTATTAATGAAGTTACAAAGAACTCTAAACCGCCTTTATAAAATAAAATTACAAATTGGAGTACTTATCTACCTTCATTCGAGAATAAGTGAAGATACATGATGATGGCATGCAAGACTTGGGCACATCAATTTCGATTCAATGAAAAAGATGTCTAAGAAGGGTCTAGTTAAAGGGTTACCCCAATTTGATCATAGGAATCAATTGTGTGAGTCTTTCTTGGTGGGAAAGCAAATAAGAAAGTCATTCCCAACTATGGCGACATACAAAGCAAAACGACCATTGGAACTAGTTCACAGTGATTTATGCGGTCCGATCACGCCGGCAACCAAGGGTCAAAATCGTATAGTTTTACACTTATTCATTTAAATACCTCTATGCCCATTCTACTACATTCATATCCCCATCTCCTTCTTGTGGTTGTTTTCCGGTTACCGGTTCTAATAGCACTACACCGAAGTTGTATACAACCGATAAACCGCAACCGCAATAAAAAACCGCAACGGCATAAACCGTAACCGATAAACTGCAACCACAATAAAAACCGATGGTGAGGTTATCTGTTTTTCAAAAACCGCAAATTTGCGGTGCGGTGCGGTTATTAGTTTTCAAAAACCGCAAAAACACCGCACCGCACCGCGTATATTATATACAATTTTTTTAAATAATTATTAATATATTAAATATTAAAAATAAGACAATTTTCATGGATGAAAGATGGATAAAATACTAGAAGACAAAAGTATTGATTTTTTGTTATGTTTAACTTTTAAAAATGATGAAGTTAGACAATTTAAGATATTTCTTGTTAATTACTATTGATTTCACATTTTTAAGATATTAGTTGTTTGTGATTTAAGTTTAATTGTCTTATACTTTATGGTTTTTTTATTATTACAAGTAATATGCTTGAACTCTTAAAATCGTTTGAGCTCTAAACTGTGGTTAAAAACCACACAAAATAACTGCACCAAATCGATGCGGTTAATAGCCGCAACACAGAAAAAACAAAACCGCACCGCAAAAATAACCGCCTAACTGCACCGCAAAAATAACGGCACCAAGCGGTTTTGAAAATGGATTAACCGCATTTGCGGTTAGTGGTGAGGTTTTGGCTAATAACCGCATCGAACCGCACCGCGCTCACCCCTACATCTATCTAGGGATGATCATATGGACCGGGGAACCGGCCAGAACGGGTACCCAAACCGGAACCGTCACCGAAACCGAAACCCGATGGAACCGGTCGGGCCGGGACCGGGACGTTATTTTTGTGAATTTTTGGAACCGGGAACCGATATAATCAGAACCGGTAGAACCGGCAAAAACCAGTAGAACCGACAAAAACCAGAACCGTATGATGCTATTTTTCAAGGACCGGTTCCACCATTTGAAGACACGACAAGAACCGGTAGGAATCGGGAACCGGTAGAACCGCCGGGCCGGTTCGGTTCTTGATTTTGGACGAAGCCGGTTCCCGGGTCGGGTCCGGTTCGGGCCGGTTCCGGCCGGTTCGGTCCTTTTGCTCATCCCTACATCTATCCTCTCATTTATAGTTGTTGACTTAATGTTAGATGTCATTTTACGCATCTTTTAGGATAGTTTTATTGCCATTTACCATCCTATTTTGTACATTTGCATATCATTTGTTTAAATAATGTTCAACTCATTTTTTTATCATAATTCCCGTACCTCTAGCATTTTTGTGTTATTTTCAAATATTTCGAGTAGAGTAGTACTTTGGGAGCACTTGGATGCATGTTTAGAGCTTAAATGGAGTTGGAAATGAAGGAGAATGCTAAGGAATAACAAGGAATGCTTAAACTGAAAAATCACAACCAAAATGTGCCAGAAACCAGATCTGCGATCATATTTCCAGTATATACGATCACATTTTTTCCACAAAGTTTCTTAGGTTCAAAATAAGTCATCTGGAAGCCATCTGAGCAGAAGAGACCAAATATGCGACCGTATATAATCAACCTGCGATCGCAATTTCTTCCCGCATGTAACAACCCGAAGTTGTTCATCGCTGAAAACCCATTCTACCCGTATAACTCGTCGAAGATCGAAATGTCCCGATATCGTCTCTGGGTTTAGTTAACTAAAGTTATATGTTTATTATCATCCAATGAGTGTCCAAACCCTTTAGGAACTCATGAAATTAGCCCAAAACATTTATTTCATAAGTTTTATAAACGTCCCCGCCGGGTGACGGAAACTTAATCGGGTGCGACCTAAAGCCCCGTTTAAGGCCGGTATCGGGTAGAATTCCACTGTGTCCAAGTTTTGGGAACTATATAAACGTGTTAAACCTTTCATTTGAAGCTTTTTCCTTCTCTCTCTACTCTCTCTCTAACCTCTCTCCTAAATCCAAAGTTTAAGGGTTCAAAACTCAATTTTAAGGCCTCAAATCCCTAAGGTACCTTCCTAGCCTTAATCTATAGCATATTTGGCTTTCAAATTCGACATTTAATCATGAAATAGGACAACATATGTGAGTTTACGGCCCAGGAGGCTGCCTAGGCCGTAAACACCAATTTGAAGGGTTTTTAGCCCTTAAATCCCTTCCTAAACTCAATTGGACCCTAGATATGGCTAAAGGACTTCATAATATGGACATAGAACATTTAAAACATGAATTTTGAAGGCTTTGAAGGAGTTTACGGCCAAGCCTCATGCTTGGGCCGTAAACTCATATAAATGGGGTTTTCTTGACCTTAAACCCTTCCAAATCACTATTATGGCTTAGATATGATTTATAGAATATTGGTTTTAGCATTTGGACACTTGAAACATGATTTTTGGGGGATTTAAGTGAGTTTACGGCCAAGGCATGTGCTTGGGCCGTAAACTCCTCAAAACATGGCATAAATTCAATTCTAAGGTGTTAGAAAGCCATCCAACACCACCACAAGCCTTGGAATAAATCATAGGACCAACCAAAAATAGTTTAAGGACCTTAAAAACATTATTTGAAGGATTTCTAAGATTTTACGGCCAAGGCTTGTTCTTGGGCCGTAAACTCCTTGATTCATAGTGTTAGAATGCTAACTAAACACCCCTAAAGGCTTTAGATGAATTTTAGAAGCCCTTTCATGCAAGTTTTAGACCTTGAAACACCTTGTAGCACCCTATAGAAGAGTTTACGGCCATGAGGGGGGTCTCATGGGCCATAAACTCCATAAAACCCTCAAATGTCTTATACAAATTCATGTTAGGCCTTGGAATAATTCTATTAATCACATGTGATTTGTTTTGGAACCATTTAACACCATTTTCATGGAAAAATAGGAGTTTACGGCCATGAAGCCATGCTAGGCCGTAAACTCCCATAAGTGGGTCTATTTTATGTTTTAAAATCATTTCAAGTCCTTAAACCAAGTCTAGAAATTATCCCCTAAGTGTTTGAAGTCATTTAGCACCATAAACCACACCCACCATGAGTTTACGGCCGTAAACTCATGGGGAATGGGTGTTTTAGACCAAAAACTCTTATATTAGTTTACTCATGGGGAGTAAACTCAAGTCCCAAGTCCCTAGTGTCATTTCACGTCCTTAAACGCCACCCGGGTCCCTCCAAACACTTGTATCGGAGTGTTTTCGCGACTTGAAGCAAGTGTCCCTAACATATAAATAAACTAAGTCCTAATTAGATACAAATGTATATCTTTAAATTATACTTAGGAACCTCGCGCATTTACAAGCCCCGGACCAAAGTTTAGCATCCGAAATCGTCACGTTTCTCGTCTGGTGAGTTCATACCCCTACCCTTTTTCACTGTTTTTAACTGTTTTCAGGGGGGAATACAAGCAAAAGTACAAGTGTATCTTGTACTTAAACTGATTTACAACTTAATGATTTTAGTTTCTAAATGTCATGATTTCCAAAGATTATGATAACTGATGTTTCGAATTGCAGGTTAATTATAGATTTGTTTTGAAAAGTGTTTTGATCTATATTGTCTTTTGTAAAAGAAATTATACTAATTATAACAAATATAACTAATAGGATAAAACGAATTCGAATACGAACATAACTAAGTATGAATACGAATAACGAATTCGAATACTAATAGGTATACGAATACGAATACTAATACGAATACAAATGTAATTTAGAACGAATACTAATTAGGAATACGAATACGAACACGTCTACGACTACGAATGTGTCTACGAATACGAATACGTCTACGAATACGAATACGACTACGAATACGATATAACGCCTTTGGTTGACACTAAGACTTCGAATATACAGTTAATGTACTCCTTGAGTGTCACTAGAGTTTCGAATTTATTACGAAAATACACCTCTGGACCTCTACTGAGTTTCGAATATATCCCCCTCAGAATGTCGACAGAGCTTCGAAATTACAACTAAGTTAGTAGATTATAGTCATCCGATTGTAGAATAACCAAGGAAGTAGAACACATAACTAATACAACTCATATAGTAAATACTGATTTTCGAAACCAGACTTAAAGGCAAAACACCGCACATAGGAAAATATGGGATTTTCCTGGGATAACATTAAAACCAGTAACGAACCTAGATACCAAACGAATAACTAAAACTATAAGGAAAATATGGGATTTTCCTGGGTAACACAACAGCACATAAACAAATAAAGAAACAAACGAATAATTAAAACTATAAGGAAAATATGGGATTTTCCTGGAATGTCATAACCAATCATTTTCGGAATTGTAACAAAGGATAACCAAACTGTTTTGAATAAGAAAATATGGGATTTTCTTCATCAACAACTTTTCTCGAACGTAAAGGAACTCGCCTTTTGAAAACTAAACCGCTTATGAACTCACCAGCTTTATGCTGATTTTCAAACTGCTTGTATTCTCAGGTCAACGTTAGACAGGTACATCGCAACCTTTTGGAGAAGACGGAGCGTCCCGAAGACTCGTCTTTACTTTTGTCTATATTACATATGTATAATACATGTACAACTTCACTTTCAATCAGAAGTAAACAATATTATGTAATGTAATGTTTTGTGATTACTGCTTTACTATGTGCATTGGATTTGATACTCAACGTGGAGTCAACCCCGTAAATGTTTCCGCCTTTGGTTTTCGGGGTGTGACAGATTGGTATCAGAGCCCTTGTTTATAGTGAACTGGTATACCAAAGCTTACATGGTATAAGACTATAAACATTAAAGGGCCTAAGTGCTGTGAACTAAAAGTATCCTACAATATATAAGTATTTTCAAAAGTATTTAAGTATGCCGAGCCGTCGAAATCCGTAATTATAAGTAGAACAAAACATAAATAAATGGGTGTTGTACACCGCGGTTAAACCTGGGCAGTTATGTAGTCGTGTCTAGGGTCAATATAGCCTGGCCAACTATATTCATTCGAGACACGGCCAACATGTGCTTGGGAGTGACTGTGGCATGCGGCATACCTAAAACTTACCCAATATCTCAAACAACGAATCGTCGCTGCAGCGAACCATGAAATACTATGGGAGTATTTCTCGAGCCGATCCTTTGCAGAAATCCTCGTATACGCGTTATTCCTTGATCATTCCTTTAGCAATAAAATGTTCTATCTTAACTCCTTTCTGCTTTATCGCTTAGTATGATGCTATATTTGTCTTGATGAGATATCTCCTGTCTCATATCTCTTGATTCAATTCAAAGGACTTATCATCCTCTCTTCCTTGATCTTATTAGATCAATATGCCTCCAAGGAAGAGACCCAGCTCTAAGACCAGCAACCCTCCGCCACCACCTACTCTTCAAATCGATCTGGAAACTTTTCAGGCAACCATTTCCGCCACAATATCAGCCCTCCTACCTCAATTTAACCCCAATGGTCCAGGAAGTGGTTCCCAACACCAATAAGGCAATCAAGAACACCGGAAGGAGTGTTCCTATAAAGACTTTATGAACGCAAAACCTACATTCTTCGATGGCACAGGGGGTGTCATTGCTCTAACTCGGTCGTTAGAGAAAATCGAATCTGTTTTCGAGATCTGTGCCTGTTCGGATTCCAACAAAGTAAAGTTTGCCGCCTGTACTCTCCTCGATAAAGCTTTGACTTGGTGGAACGGCCGAGTCAAATCCCTGACCTTATCAGTGGTAAATGCTATGGGATGGGAAGTAATGAAGGAAATCCTACGTGCGGAGTATTGCCCTCGGGGTGAAATCCAGAAGCTGGAAAACGAGCTATGGAACCTGAAGATGAAAGGTTCCGATATCGCCTCTTACACTTCAAGGTTTGATGACTTGGCACTGCTTTGTCCGGGAATGGTTACCCCGGAAAGCAAAAAGATAGAAAGATTCATTTGGGGATTAACCCAGCCAACAAAGGGGAACGTTATAGCAGCAAAGCCAGATACCTACGACAGTGCAAAGTGTCTGGCTCAAACTTTGATCGATCACAGTGATGTGCAGGAAGAAGCAGACACCACCCCCGAGCCCACAAAAAAGAGTGGCGAGAAAAGAAAGTTTTGGAAGAAGAAGAAGAAGAGTCAGTCTTCCCCAGAACTCTCAAAGAAACATCAAATAATGGCAGTTCACGCTGCCACTATCCCTGCTGCTGTTTCTGTTGTCAATTCCACATCTCAAGCACCTGTCACCGGATATGCTGGTATCCTCCCATTGTGTAACCATTGTAGTTACCACCATCGCATCCCTGGCCCTTGTCGTGCAAAGTTTTGTAGAAGCTGTGGCCAGGAAGGTCACCTCGCACGAACCTGCAAAACCCCAACCCCGTCAACTAGTCAGGCTTCCGGAGCAGGTATCGGTCAAACCTGCTACAGTTGTGGAGAGGTCGGACACTATAAGCGAAACTGTCCGAAGACAGTAACATCTGGCAACATAGGGAGAGTCCTAACCATGGGACAAGAAAGGACAGCCGCCGATCCCACCGTTGCTACAGGTATACTTCTCTTTGATAAATCTTGTGCCTGTGATCCTTCTCGATTTTAATGTGGTAAAAATTTGCTAATCATTCATTCAAATATCTATCTAGACTAAATCCTTTGTCAATAATTGAAACGTGCACCGTCAAGATAACTAACCAGTAAGATAGAGAAACGGGAAGTTAACAGCTCTTTCCTCTCAATGTCTATCCCGAAGGATTCCCGGGAGTTTCTTTCGAACGTCTAGTTTAGTCTCACATCTGACCCTCCGAGATCTTTGTAGAAATCGATTCTACAACCCTTAGATTTCGGATATCTTTAGAACTTGATAACATCTATCTAGATCACCACGTCTCAAATCCTTAGAAGCGTCTACCCAACGAAACCCTAGTGATTCCTTGAGGAATTCGAAGTCGTCTAGGGTTGGAACTTCCATTAGAAAACCGATTGATATCATAGATTGAGAGAGAGTCAATGTGCAAGACAAGGACACGTCTCGATAGTAAGAATTCGCTAGAACGCCCAGCAGAGACCAGATTCCGCTTGAGAAAGTGAAGATCCGAGGCGACAAATCCATTCGTACCTCATTCCAATTCATGACCTATATCTTATTCTTTGAATTTCGGGACGAATTTCCCTCTAACGGGGGGATAATGTAACAACCCGAAGTTGTTCATCGCTGAAAACCTATTCTACCCGTATAACTCGTCGAAGATCGAAATGTCCCGATATCGTCTCTGGGTTTAGTTAACTAAAGTTATATGTTTATTATCATCCAATGAGTGTCCAAACCCTTTAGGAACTCATGAAATTAGCCCAAAACATTTATTTCATAAGTTTTAGAAACGTCCCCGCCGGGTGACGGAAACTTAATCGGGTGCGACCTAAAGCCCCGTTTAAGGCCGGTATCGGGTAGAATTCCACTGTGTCCAAGTTTTGGGAACTATATAAACGTGTTAAACCTTTCATTTGAAGCTTTTTCCTTCTCTCTCTACTCTCTCTCTAACCTCTCTCCTAAATCCAAAGTTTAAGGGTTCAAAACTCAATTTTAAGGCCTCAAATCCCTAGGGTACCTTCCTAGCCTTAATCTATAGCATATTTGGCTTTCAAATTCGACATTTAATCATGAAATAGGACAACATATGTGAGTTTAAGGCCCAGGAGGCTGCCTAGGCCGTAAACACCAATTTGAAGGGTTTTTAGCCCTTAAATCCCTTCCTAAACTCAATTGGACCCTAGATATGGCTAAAGGACTTCATGATATGGACATAGAACATTTAAAACATGAATTTTGAAGGCTTTGAAGGAGTTTACGGTCAAGCCTCATGCTTGGGCCGTAAACTCATATAAATGGGGTTTTCTTGACCTTAAACCCTTCCAAATCACTATTATGGCTTAGATATGATTTATAGAATATTGGTTTTAGCATTTGGACACTTGAAACATGATTTTTGGGGGATTTAAGTGAGTTTACGGCCAAGGCATGTGCTTGGGCCGTAAACTCCACAAAACATGGCATAAATTCAATTCTAAGGTGTTAGAAAGCCATCCAACACCACCACAAGCCTTGGAATAAATCATAGGACCAACCAAAAATAGTTTAAGGACCTTAAAAACATTATTTGAAGGATTTCTAAGATTTTACGGCCAAGGCTTGTTCTTGGGCCGTAAACTCCTTGATTCATAGTGTTAGAATGCTAACTAAACACCCCTAAAGGCTTTAGATGAATTTTAGAAGCCCTTTCATGCAAGTTTTAGACCTTGAAACACCTTGTAGCACCCTATAGAAGAGTTTACGGCCATGAGGGGGGTCTCATGGGCCATAAACTCCATAAAACCCTCAAATGTCTTATACAAATTCATGTTAGGCCTTGGAATAATTCTATTAATCACATGTGATTTGTTTTGGAACCATTTAACACCATTTTCATGGAAAAATAGGAGTTTACGGCCATGAAGCCATGCTAGGCCGTAAACTCCCATAAGTGGGTCTATTTTATGTTTTAAAATCATTTCAAGTCCTTAAACCAAGTCTAGAAATTATCCCCTAAGTGTTTGAAGTCATTTAGCACCATAAACCACACCCACCATGAGTTTACGGCCGTAAACTCATGGGGAATGGGTGTTTTAGACCAAAAACTCTTATATTAGTTTACTCATGGGGAGTAAACTCAAGTCCCAAGTCCCTAGTGTCATTTCACGTCCTTAAACGCCACCCGGGTCCCTCCAAACACTTGTATCGGAGTGTTTTCGCGACTTGAAGCAAGTGTCCCTAACATATAAATAAACTAAGTCCTAATTAGATACAAATGTATATCTTTAAATTATACTTAGGAACCTCGCGCATTTACAAGCCCCGGACCAAAGTTTAGCATCCGAAATCGTCACGTTTCTCGTCTGGTGAGTTCATACCCCTACCCTTTTTCACTGTTTTTAACTGTTTTCAGGGGGGAATACAAGCAAAAGTACAAGTGTATCTTGTACTTAAACTAATTTACAACTTAATGATTTTAGTTTCTAAATGTCATGATTTCCAAAGATTATGATAACTGATGTTTCGAATTGCAGGTTAATTATAGATTTCTTTTGAAAAGTGTTTTGATCTATATTGTCTTTTGTAAAAGAAATCATACTAATTATAACAAATATAACTAATAGGATAAAACGAATGCGAATACGAACATAACTAAGTGTGAATACGAATAACGAATTCGAATACTAATAGGTATACGAATACGAATACTAATACGAATACGAATGTAATTTAGAACGAATACTAATTAGGAATACGAATACGAATACGTCTACGAATACGAATGTGTCTACGAATACGAATACGTCTACGAATACGAATACGACTACGAATACGAAATAACGCCTTTGGTTGACACTAAGACTTCGGATATACAGTTAATGTACTCCTTG
Organism: Lactuca serriola; assembly: GCF_051521515.1. Classification (NCBI taxonomy): domain Eukaryota; kingdom Viridiplantae; phylum Streptophyta; class Magnoliopsida; order Asterales; family Asteraceae; genus Lactuca; species Lactuca serriola. The sequence continues at coordinate 136,487,816 of NC_136408.1, forward strand.
AGTGTCACCAGAGTTTCGAATTTATTACGAAAATACACCTCTGGACCTCTACTGAGTTTCGAATATATCCCCCTCAGAATGTTGACAGAGCTTCGAAATTACAACTAAGTTAGTAGATTATAGTCATCCGATTGTAGAATAACCAAGGAAGTAGAACACATAACTAATACTACTCATATAGTAAAAAATACTGATTTTCGAAACCAGACTTAAAGGCAAAACACCGCACATAGGAAAATATGGGATTTTCCTGGGATAACATTAAAACCAGTAACGAACCTATATACCAAACGAATAACTAAAACTATAGGGAAAATATGTGATTTTCCTGGGTAACACAACAGCACATAAACGAATAAAGAAACAAACGAATAACTAAAACTATAAGGAAAATATGGGATTTTCCTGGAATGTCATAACCAATCGTTTTCGGAATTGTAACAAAGGATAACCAAACTGTTTTGAATAAGAAAATATGGGATTTTCTTCATCAACAACTTTTCTCGAACGTAAAGGAACTCGCTTTTTCAAAACTAAACCGCTTATGAACTCACCAGCTTTATGCTGATTTTCAAACTGCTTGTATTCTCAGGTCAACGTTAGACAGGTACATTGCAACCTTTTGGAGAAGACGGAGCGTCCCGAAGACTCGTCTTTACTTTTGTCTATATTACATATGTATAATACATGTACAACTTTACTTTCAATCAGAAGTAAACAATATTATGTAATGTAATGTTTTGTGATTACTGCTTTACTATGTGCATTGGATTTGATACTCAACGTGGAGTCAACCCCGGAAATGTTTCCGCCTTTGGTTTTCCGGGTGTGACACCGCAACTCTAGAAACTTCAAATTTGGCTTCGTTCTTCATTCAAATGCAATCCTGGAAAATATTCAAAAACCTGCAATCGCATATCTCCAAACCTACGATCGCATGTTTGTCCAAAAGCCCCAGAAAAGCAATGTACATCATTAAATCGGACCGATGTACATTTTTATGAAAACCTGCGATCGCATTTTTCAGTTTCTTTCTCCAGAAGTTTCCGTCTCGCATATAAATATGACCTTCATTATCATATTCGGTGGTTAGATGAATCCATACGGTTGAATACACTTCTGAAGACGATTTCTAATACCTTTCAACGTTTTCGAGATCTGAAACTGCGAATCATCTCATACATTTAGTTATCCAGATTTATTAGTAAATGTTTCTTTTATCTAGTTTAGTTTCATTTTTAGCCATGTCTAGCTAAACCTTAGTTTTCAGTTTTGCATAGACTAATATTTTTCATATGATTAGTTTTCAGATCTGGTTTTCTTTTTGTGTTTCTATCTAGATTTTTCCGTTTGAGCTTAATGAATGTTTGGTTTTAAATTCTTGTTAGTCTGATCACCTAGCGAGGGTTTTATCATTCTAGTTAATCAGTTAATAGAATCCGCAATTGTTCTTGTTAACCGGTAGAAGTAACTACTATCAGATTGGTTCCGTGTTTGGTTTGAACTCTGATATAAACTATAAAAATCATACATTTACGCTTCCGAGCTTGTGAGAAGTATTGGGTATTGCAGGAAATATTACACATAACATAAAGTTGTTTTTCTGATTTAATTAAGAGTTTGTTTAATTGAACAGTAAAAAGTTAGGGTTAATTCAAAGAGATTGTTATGGTTAACTAATTTAGGTAAAAGAGCTTATATTAGAGCTTGTTAGTTTTTCTTAGTACCACCTTAAATAGAACGTATCTCAAATAAGCAGATCTAAACTGATGGCAGCAGAGCTGGAATCGCTTTTACTATTGATTTTCATTTAGTTTATTTTCATTACAATTTTAGTTTTTAGTTTAATTTAAAACCCCCTTCTTAATAATTTATCTTTTGACTAGATTGTGCCTGATGCAAAAGGCATTGACTTTAAGGCTACATACCTGAGGATTCGACCTTGCTTTCATGTGCTACATATTTAGTGCAACCAACAGTGATAATTTTATTTGTTTAATATACACGCAGAAACATGTTAGTAGTCAGCATACTCTGCAATCAATTCAGTAAAAATATTCAAGATGATTCAGTAAAAGTGTTAGTTTTTATCAGGTGGAATGTAACGAAATGAGCCAACTATAACATACAAGGTGTTGGATTGACCGGGCTTTGGTTTGGTCAAAATCTTTGACAGTCCAAAATCTATTATCCTTACTTTGAACTTGGAGTCTAACAAAATATTGTTTGACTTCACATCTCTATGAATGATAGTTGGAGAACAGTCATGGTGTATATAATAGAGCTCTCTAGCATCTCTGATGGTGATCTGCAACCTCCTGGACCAATCCAAGATCGTAGGGTGTTGTGATTTTCTCTTATTCCCATGTAACAACTTATCAAGACCTTGATTATGCATATACTCATTAACAAAAATCTTAGAATCCTCAGTCGAAATACAACATAACAATTTGATTACGTTGGAGTGACAAACTGAGCCCAATATATGAATATGTGATAAAAACTCTTTCTCAAGGACAAAATGTTTGATTCTGTGATGTCTAATATATGAAGGGAAAGAGAAATCAAAGAAAGAAAGTAAAAACAAGAAACAAAAATGAAAGAAAGAAGAAAGAAGAAAAGGAGACCCATTTTCTTTTTCTTCTTATGGTAGAGTGAGAGAGAGAGAGAGAGGCCCTTTATATATTAAAAAATTATATATATATATATATATATATATATATATTTTTTTTTTAAATAACAAAACTTCATAAATGGTCTCTGTTTTTTGAAATGACAAAAATGCCCTTCTATTAACGGCCAAAAGATGACGACGTCAACTAAAAGGACCATTTGTTAAAAGTTTTGAAACCACAGGAACCATCTATGAGGTTTTTTAAACTTAGGGACTAAACTTCATATTTTGTGAAACTACAAGGATCATTTATGAAGTTTTATCATTTTTATATTATTTATGTTAGAGTCGGTTCCGTTAATATAGGATCAGTTTCCTAAAAAATCGAAAACAAACCACTAGGCATGTCAATGTATCTGTAAACAGTATTAAAATGTCTTTTAAAATTGAATGGCAATTCAACAATATATATATATATATATATATATATATATATATATATATATATATATATATAGAGAGAGAGAGAGAGAGAGAGAGAGAAGTAAGTTCAAATAAAAACAGTAAATAGTGTGAGAACGTAAAAACACTATGTTTATGTTATTATTCTATAATGAATGTTGTATATGTTCATTGTTGAAGTAATTTTAATATGAATATTAACGTTTGGTTATTCATATATTCATTAGAATGTTAGTATTCTATTATAAATTTATGCATATTCATTTTTGTTGTAAATTCTAATTTTAGTTTTAGCATGCGAAAATTCATTTAGTCATTGCTGAATAATGACATAAAGTTGTGGATACAAAATTCATTGTAGAATAATAACATAAAAGTAGTGTTTTTACGTTCTCACACTATATATATATATATATATATATATATATATATATATATATATATATATATATATATATATATATATATATATATATAAGGAATTGGGGTGTAGGCTTTTGGATTTTGGTAGCATTACTTTCCTGGAACTTGCGTTGTCCTAATAGACATATTAAGCCGAAAGGAGAAAAAAAGAAAAAGAAGCAACACCTAAAGCGGCAAAGGAAAATCACCACATCCTCATTGACTCTCTTGTCCTCTCCCATTCGTCGTGGTTGATTCTTCGTTTCCCTGCTGACTTAATGCCGTTCAGTTTGTGGTTTTCAGTCATCATCTTTCTCAACGTCGTCGCTGCTGATTCTTCCTCTATCATCGTTGCTTCACATCTCCTTGTCTTCATGTAGGCAAGTAATTATGATAGTTTCACATGTGCTTAGACAATTTCGTCTTATTAATTATAAATCACATCATAATCACCTGTTAATTTCATTAACATGTGATTGACTTTTTTCCATCATAATCATTTGGTTATTCCATTAACACAATCATCTTCCGTAAACTCCAAACTAATGAACATAATTTCTAGCATGTTGTGAAATTCTTCAATACTCTAAATTTTCTTCCTCAATTCCTTTATATTTTCTAATTCATAAATCGAATTTTAGTTTTGATTCTTTTTTAATGATGTTATCTGCTCCTAAGCTAGACACTCATTATGAACAATTTTTAGTATTTTACTGCCATAGTGAAGTTTTTGCTTACAATTAAAGTCAACACTTAATGATATCTATACGCTTGTGTACATAGACTATAGAGTTCATTTACCTTTGAAGTTTCATCTAGTGTTGAGTTGAAATTGAACCCTTAATGGGCAAAGTGGATGGATTGTTTTCTTGTTTACAAAATTATATCATTTGGAACAAGCCCATCATTGTTAGTTGAAACACTTTTGATAAGAGGTATGCTAATCATACTAGATCCTGCGATATAGGAATTTTAAATATGAGTAGATTGTTGTTGCTAATTTTGGAGATACATAAACAACTATGCCAAGAAACTCTTACTTTTTTGTTTAAATCTTTCAATTGGTTGTTTAAAAACTCCTATATGTTTTGCAATTTCCTTCATCGGAAGTAATATTGGATCTTGTAGTTATTTCTAGAATGGTATTTTGGCGTTAATTTGATTGAGGATCATTTTACTGAAATTCAAATGTATTTTACTTAGACAACTAAGGATGTTTATGTAGGTTAATCAAATGAAAACATAGGCGTTGTAGCTTAGATGCATAAATTGTTTTATTATTTTCTTGCACCTAAACATAGCTGGAAAAATAGGTTAACTGTTGAATTGTAAAGATTTAATGTTACAAACTTATAATTCATTGTATCCATTTGAGTATCCTTTTAATAGTTTATGTGTGTGTGTATGTATATGCTTTTCTTTGTTATGATTTTGTGTAGGACTGTATATTTTGTACAGTTTGTATAAATATTGGATTGAAGGAATTATATGGCGAAGTTGTTAAACACGCGGGTTTTACCCAATCCATTTTGTTGATCAGTGACCCGGTTGACTAGTCAGGAGTATAAATATGATGTTGTGTGAGAGGACTATTCATACACACATTGATATCATCTTCTTTCTTTTGTCATTAGGGTTTCCAGTTCATAGTTTTTTACCTTCTATTCTAAATCTGTCATTCATGAGGTGTGTAGATTAGGTGAGTGATTTGTAGTGAGGCTCTATGTAGAGAGAGAGTGTTTTATGTAGTGAGGTTTTGATCTGTAAGTATACTTGAAAACCTTATGGTTCTTAATAAATAAGAAATGTTGATGTTGTATATTCATGTGTGTGTCTTTCTTTTGATGATATCACAACCAGTTACGGTGGTTTATGGTCTGTTCTTTGTCTAGATCATGTTAGGGTTTAACGTCTAGATCGAGTTACAGTTTCAGGTTATTGTAACTAGATCGAGTTAGGGTTTTAGGTCTTTTGTCTGGATCTGATTCTGGTTCGTTCTTTTCCTCTCCTGGGTTTTTTGGATCTATTTTCAGATCTAGGGTTTGTTTTTTGATATGTTTAGATCTTGAGGTTGGATTTCGTCAACCTAGTTGTTCTCTTGTAACATCTTAAGCGTAAACGATTGTGGTAGTTGTAAACGATTAGGGTTATTTTTTTTAATCCTAATGGCCAACGCTATCACGATGATCAACGTTAAGCTTGTGAAAACAAGGTTCTAAAATCTGGTTGATTCTAGCATTTGAATGCCTGTTTCGATTTTCAGCGGTGGTTTTGTTTTCAGAATTCATCGGAACTAGATTGCTGCTTCCTGAGCTTATTATTTGTGGATCTTTGTAACTTTCACACACCTCTCTATGTTTTGTATTGTTCTTGATAGATCAGTTATCTTTTGATCATATATTTCTCACGTATGTAAACTAGCTTTCTCTGGAGTTTTACGTGCTATGATTCTTGTCTAGTTTATAGAAACAATTGTAAAATTTTGTGGTTTGGTGTTGGATTCCTGATTTATCTGATTTCTTCATTAGTTTTTTGTTTTAATCATGTCTGATACACCACCTGAATCATCTAGTAAAAATAATGTTGTTGATTTTCATGATCCACTATATTTGCATCCTTCGGATCATTGTGTGACAACTGTTATAAGTTTCAAACTTCTTGGTACTGAGAATTTTAGGGTTTGGAAAAGTTCCATGACCAGGGCTCTTAAAGCCAGAAATGAAGAAGGGTTTATTGAAGGAACTGTACTAAAAGATAGTAAGGATCTTGTTAAATCTCTAAAATGGGACAGAGTTAATGCTATTATATGTTCTTGGATTCTTAACTCTCTTTCTAAATCCATTTACATTGGACATGCTTGTTCGGAGTATGCTTTGGATGTTTGGAATGAGCTTTATGAAACCTATTATCTGGCTAATGGTTTAGTTCATCAACACATTAATAATCTCACTCATGGTAGTTCGTCTGTATCCGATTATTTAAAGAAGTTGGATGGTCTATGGAAAGAATTCGATGGCTTATTAAGTGTCTTGATTGCACTTGGTAAACTGCTACTCATACTAAAAATCACTCTAAACTCAAGAAATTTATACAATTTCTTAGTGGTCTTGATGACTCTTATAACCAGGATAAGAGTCATATTCTTATAATGGAACCATTGCGTGATGTTAAAATTGCTTTTTCCATTGTATCCAGAGAAGAGTCTAATCAGAAACATGGGAATATTTCAGTTTCGTCTAATAAAAGTCAAAATTCTTCTGCTTTGCTGGTAAAATTACTGATAATAAAAAATTTAAAGGTAAAACTCATAATCTAGTTTGTACAAATTGTGGAATTAAAGGTCATACCATTGAAAAATGTTATAAGCTTATTGGGTATCCTAAGGATTTTAAACCCAAATCTAAGTTTGATAAGTCATCTACTTCTATTGTATCTGGTACTGCTTCTCATGTTGGTGAAAGTATTAATGCTTCAGTTGTTTCCTCTGACAAGTCTGATCATTGGTTGTTAACAAATGGTCAATACACAAAGTTAATGTCACTTCTTCATGAGAAAGAGTTATCAGAAGGTGTACTTGCTAATGCTAATATGGCATGTATGACTTGTAATAATGTTTTCTTTAATAAAAGAAAATCGATTATTGATTCAGGAGCTAGTCAACATATGAGTGCAGATGCGGTTAATGTCTCCAAACTTAATCTAAGAGTTGATTATCCTAATGGTTCAACTGCTAAAATAGATAAGATTGGAAATATTAATCTTTCCGATTCTATTGTTTTATATGATGTTTTTTTTTATTCCTGATTTTCATGTCAATCTATTGTCCGTTCACAAGATTTGTAAAGAAAACAAGTGCAAATTTGTTTTTGATGAAAATAATTTTGTTATTCAGGATTCACTGTCAATGGAGACTGTGAAGACTGGTAAAGAATTCGGAGGTCTTTACTATTTTGAAAATCCATTGTTAGGTAGGTCAAATTCAGTAATTAATAGTCATAAATCTTTTGTATCAAAATTAACATGGCATAATAGAATGAGACATCCAACAGATAAAGCTTTAAATGTTTTAAAACCATTTTTGAATTTTAATAGTGAGTCAGTTATGTCATGTGATGTTTGCCATAAGGCTAAACAAACTAGGGAACCTTTTCCTTTGAGTGAGCATAAGTCCTTTATTCTAGGGGAACTTGTTCATTTAGATGTTTGGGGTCCATATAGATTTTCTGCTATTGGTGGTTTTAGATTTTTTTTCTCACTATTGTAGATGATTTCACTGATGTAACATGGGTTTTCTTAATAAAATCTAAAGATGAAGTGTTTGATTGCTTTAATGAATTTGTTATGTTATTGAAAAATCAATTTAGTGGTAACCTAAAGGTTATTAGTGTTGGATCAGGTGTCTAAGACTATAACTATAACTGGTATGTACTTGAGCTGAGAGTAGTATGGTCCATTTCTAATTGCATATCACCAGGACAATTTGATAGGATGGATATTTGAGTAAGATTTTTTTATGATTTACTAATAGATTATAAGTATAATATATTGATGGAGAAATCATATTATTTAATTAGTATTGATTAATAATTAATTTGGAATTAATTTAGTGATCAAAAGAGACTAATTAAATTAACTGGGACTGATTAAGTAAATCAGTGATACATGTATAGTTTTGGCTAATGATCCATATTGATTAGTAAGGGACTAAGTTCATGTAAGACTCCATGAAGAGTTAGTCCAAAGGGATTATCATATGGATTATTGGATTAAGGCCCAAGGAAGTGGATTAGGGTTTAACTCTTAGAATTCTACACTATATATGTAACCCACTAACACAAAAATCATTCACACTAGCATTCTATGAGCCCTAGCCGATTTTTGGTGTGCTTAACCTCTCTCTCAAGTCCTCCATTTGTTCATGGTGTGTTGTGAACCGTTTGAGGCATTGCACTTGGGGTGCTAAGTTCTTAAAGGACAAATTCAACAAGCTACAACAAAAGGTAATCTTCTAACCTACTTTTATGATTTATATGCCAAATTGTATGCTAGTTGTAGGTTTCATGCCTTGGAAATTTTATTGCATGTATAACTAGAGAAAACTTAGATCCAAAGCATTTAGGGTTGTATGTGCACCATAGGAGTGTTATAGTACATAAAACCCAACAATTAGATATGATAATGGATCAAAATTTGTTAATCAAAAAATGAACAGTTTTCTTGAAACTCATGGAGTTATTCATCAGACTTCCTGTGTACACACTGCACAACAAAATGGAGTGGTAGAACAAAAGCATATACATTTATTGAATGTTTCTAGATCTTTATTGTTTCAAGCTGGTTTTCCTAAAAAGTTTCAGGGAGATTCTATTTTTACAGGTGTTTTTTTATAAATAGAACTCTATCTTCTGTTTTAAATGGTAAAACTCCTTTTTAATTAATCTATAATCGTGTTCCAGTGTATGATAAAATTTGTGTGTTTGGATGTTTGGCTTTTTCTACAAAATTAAACAATACTGAGAAATTTTCTGAACGTTCTGAGAAACGTGTTCTTATTGGTTATTCTAATGTTAAAAATGGGTACAAGTTATTTAGTCTTGATAATGGTTCTTGTTTCTTTTCCAGGGATGTGAAATTTTATGAGTCTGTCTTTCCTTTTAAGTTGGCTTCTAAATCAAATGAAGTTTCTCAATTTCTCGAGACAACAATTTTAAATAATAAGGATCCTTGGGATCCCTTTTCTAATGATGAAGTTGTGTTTTCTGAGAATTTTGATGATCATCAAAATAGTGGAGTGTCAAGTTATAATAATCAGGATGGTGATGCAGTTGTTAATCAACCATCTAGTGCTAATGATATTGGTGTTGATGTTAGTCTTAGTTTAGATGCAACTATATCTAATCAAGAATGTACTCTTGGTTGTCAAACTTCTGGTTCGCAAATTGAGTATGTTGCATCCGATCCCACTAGTAGTTCTGAGGAAAATATTAATAATAATAATTGTACTTCTAATTCTCAGTCACTAGGGATTAGAAAATCTAATCGTGAGTCTAGGTTTCCTAAAAAAATTAATGATTTTATTATAGAAGGAAAGTATAAATATGGGATTGGAAGATCTCTTAATTATTCTTTTCTTAGTCTTGATAACGAATGCTTTTCAACCAATTTAAATAGGTCTGTTGAACCACAATCTTATTATCAAGCATCCTTGGATCCTAACTGGGTAAATGCTATGAATGAAGAAATTGAAGCTTTGTATAGAAATAATACTTGGGAAATCTATGATTTAGCTACTGATAGAAAAGCAATTGGTTGTAAATGGATGTATAAAATAAATTATAGATCTAATGGTGAAATAGTGAGATTTAAGTCAATGCTTGCAGCTAAGTGATATAACCAAAGAGAAGGAATAGATTTTGAAGTAACTTTTTCACCTGTTGTAAAAATGGTTTCTATAAGGATTGTTATTTCTCTTGCAGCTAAGTGATATAACCAAAGAGAAGGAATAGATTAAGATGTTTATATGTCATTACCCCTTGGTTATAATGATAAAAATAATAACAAGGTTTGTAAGTTCCTAAAGTCTTTATATGGGCTGAAAGTGGAATGAAAAGTTATGTGTTTTTTTACATGAGTTTGGATTTGTTCAAAGTATGAATGATTTTTCACTATTTGTTAAAACTTTCAATGGTAATATTATTATATTACTTGTATATGTTGATGACATTATTTTGAGTAGAAATTGTGATGAAGAAATTAACAAAAGTTAAAAGTTTTTTGAAAACAAAGTTGTTGATCAAAGATTTGGGAAAATTAAAGTTTTTTTAGGTATTGAAGTTATAGACATAAAGAATGGTGTCAAAGGAAATATGGTATGAAATTTTTACATGAATTTTGAAGATATTGTTTGATGTTGGATTGAAATATCTAACTCACATTTCTATTTTTTGTGACAATGAGTCAGCTATAAAACTTGTTCATAATCCAGTGTTTCATGATAAAACAAAACATTTTGATGTGGACACTAAAATTTATAAGAGATATAGTGTCTAAAGGTGTTGTTAAAATTCATAAAGTAAGATGAGGTTTTAATCTGGCATATATTTTTACTAAACCTTTGGCAGTTGTTCAACATGCGTGGATTTGTAAATGTTTAAGGCTTGTTGATCGTTTTCAGAATAAGTGTTGAACTAGTTTTGAATTATAAATTTGCAGAGGGGTGATGAATTATAAAGATTTAATGTTACAAACTTATAATTCATTGTATCCTTTTGAGTATCTATTTAATAGTTTAGTATATTATATATATATATATATATATATATATATATATATATATATATATATATATATATTTGTTTGTTATGGTTTTGTGTAGGAGGGTATATTGTGTATAGTTTGTATAAATATTGGACTGAAATAATGATACTCATGAAGTTCTTAATTACACGGGTTATATCCGATCTGTTTTGTTGATCAGTGACCCGGTTGACTAGTCAAGAGTATAAATATAATGTTGTGTGAGAGAATTATTCATACACACTGATATAGTCTTATTTCTCTCGTCATTAGGGTTTCCATTTCATAGTTTTTTTTACCTTTTGTTCTTAATATGTCATTCATGAGGTGTGTAGATTAGGTGAGTGACTTGTAGTGATGTTTTATGTAGAGAGAATAGTGTTTTATGTGGTGAGGTTTTGATTTGTAAGTATACTTGAAAACCTTTTGGTTTTTAATAAATAAGAACCGTTGATGTTGTATATTCATGTGTTTGTGTTACTTTTTATTAACCAATTTAGTTAAGTGAGTAACTCTTAGTCCCCAAAATGCTTGCGTATCAACCAGATCTGTTTGATGGTGCGGAATCCCAATCAAACGGATGATGCCATATCACAATTAGAAGAGAAGGAGAAGAAGAAGATGATGAATCTTGTATTATTTGATGATTAGAATGTAGATCCAAATACAAGATTCACACACAACACACACTCTTTTCTCTCTCTCTCTAGAACACCTTTAATTTCACACACTTAAGCTCCTTGGCCATACACTTACATGCACCCCTCACCCTATATATATGAGACACCAGCCATACACCCGTGTACGGCCGTACACATGTGTGCGGCCGTAGACTTGAGTACGGCCGTAGACAGCCACAAAATTACATATTACATTATAGAAAAATATATTTTTCTAGAAAAAGAAAGTATAAACCATATTTTTGACTCAATAATATCCCTCTTGGTTTATAGCTTTCTTTTCTAAATGACCCAAGAAGCTCCCCGTAAAAAGTAGTTGGTTTTTCTTGTTAATCTTCAATGGGAGCTTTGGCTTCAGCTTTAATCTTTGATTTCTTCACAGCTTCAAGATGAACATATGAATCTTCAATAAATGACTTCATCCTGAGCGGTTGGGCATTTCTTCAAGATTTGACTCCAAACGCACATTCGGTGAGGAGGCTCGATGTACTGATTCTTGAAAGATAGCGCTTTCAGCTTAAGAATCTTCAGAGAGAACAACAGAGAGAAATATTCTTCCCGATCACTTCAGCAGGTTGAAGATAGCAGCAGACTGATTGAGGAGACTTCAATGCATTCCGTCACATAATCTTCAAGAACAGCTTCACCTTGCTTATGGGGTTGAAGGATTGAATGTTTAAAGAATAATCTTCATTTTTTGCTCCTTCGAATGAAAATTCTTCGATGCTCATGGATGAAGCCATGGCTCAGAAAATCTTCAATACAGTCTCTATTAGTCTTATCTATACCTGAAATCACTTTTCAAGAAAAAACAAAACTAAAAGAAAACTCAGCACACAATATTTTTGGATTTTTTATATTTTCTGAAATGAAACAAAAATAACACTATTTTTGGATTTTTAATTTTCTAATTTTTGTTTGATTTTAAATTTTTCTAATTTTTGTTTGATTTTTGAATTTTTCTGATTTTTGTTTGATTTTTGAATTTTCTTATTCTCCCCCTAAATTTGTGCATAGAGGAAAACTATGAACAAATTTAACAGAAACAAAAATATTTGGGATCAAAGTTGTGAGACAGTCTGAACTTGTTTATCAGTACCTTCACCTTCACGAATAGATCTGGTCAATTGTCGGTATTGTGGTCCATTTAAACACGAAGAATATTGGCAACCTTTTCTAAATAAAGCATTTAGCTGATGATGACCACAGGTATTGTTGTCAACATAAATTAAGCAAAGAGATTTACAGGCAACCTCTTAAGTGGTTCAATTTTAGTTGCACTAGAACGTGTTCTCCACTTCCCGATATACCCTTTTTATCAAGAACTTCCTAAGAACTCCTTAATTTAGGTGAGTAAACAATTATTAAGAAGGAAGTCAGATTTGGAGATAGATGCATATGTTGTGTCCCAGGTCGGATCTCTTTCAATCACGCAGAGGGGACAACATATGGCTAACTAGAATAGACGGATTGAGCGGTAGAATGTTGCATATGCTGTGTCCCAGGTTGGATCTTCCGATCACGCAAAGGGGACAGCATATGGCTTACAGATAGAATGAATTGGACAGATAAAGAAGATGCATTGAAATAGAGTTTCATATGTTGCAATCCAGGTCGGATATGTTCCAATCACGCAAAGGAAGCAACATCTGCCTTGCAGATAGAAAGCAAGAAAGTAATTTCTACAGACCTACTTTATCAGAACCCCCCGATCGCCCTATCAGAACCAGAATTAAGGACATAAGTCTGTACATCAAGGAAAATTTGACCATTCTAGATGCATATTAATTTAGTGTATCCTATAGGTTCCCGTGTTTATCTCACTACTCAATCTACCTGAGCATCGTATGGTTAGTCTAAACAATCCTAACTAAATCCACACTGTCAAATTTAGATTCAGTCCTTTACACATGTTTTAGACTGCCCATTATCACTTTCTTGATATCACTTCCCAATAATAACTACTAACGAAAAACTATAAAAAAAAAAAAGAAAAATTGTCTTTGAAACAAATCAGAGTAAGATAAACTCAGGATTATTGAGAAGAAAATGCAAACCGTAATTCACCGATTAAATTTTCATCTAGAAGGTCTGAGAACAGCATGCATAATCTCATAACAGATCCGAAAATTCTTCATGTCATTAAGCACTAACCCCATTTGTGATATCTTCCTTTCCTCTTTTCTCGCAAAAGGACACATACTCTCAAACAAAGGTCTGAATGTTGTACAGTTGAGAGATGTCTCCTATCATGTTCCTGGAACAGCCACTACCAACAAACCGAAGTCTGATGATATGCCTCCATAGCTACTCCGACACAGAGCAGGATCTGTTGGTCTTTGGATCCCAGTACATTTTTAAACTTGGTCGACCTTTGTCATCAATGCAAGATACATTCTCCCACGACATGTCCTATTTATCACAAACAGAAGATGTAGAAATATTAGAGTCATTAGTTGATTTGGGAGATTGAGCTTTTGGAATCCATTTGTAGTTGGGTTTAACCCATTTCTTTTTCGATCTGATTGGTGGCTCAGTACTTGCTTTTGAACTTGAAGTCAACCGATGCGATGACTTTGATTTTCGCTGCACAGAAGCATCTCTTGGATTAGACTTCCTGACTGACTTTCCCTGCTTGTTTTTGGGAGTTGGATTCTTGGCATTGTGGGTTTGATTATTGGCTTTCTGCGTATTCCAGTCACCATTGCACGATTGTGACCTCGAATGATTTCTTTTGTAGAGTCTCCCACTTTGCGCGTTTTGCCAGCGTTGTGCATAGTAGGGAACGTATGCTAGATTAGGACAATTTCTGGCAATGTGTCCAGGTGTTCCACAGTGAAAGCAAGTCTTTTTCTTCACTTTGAAGTTGTTTCTTCCTGTCCATGGTGGCGTGTCCTTGCCTTGTCTCTTATTGTTCCTACAAGCACAATTACAACAAGCACTCTGTTTCGCTTGTTTTGGTGCCCTGTACTTCTCAACAACAGGTTGATCAGAAGCAACTGAGTTCGAAGCAATAGATTTAGAGTTCAAGCAGACATTGGTTTGTTCAATAGTTTTCTCCTTGTTCTCATCTTCCGTTACTTTACCTGCACAAGGAGTAGAAGCATCAGAAACGTTCGCCTGAATAGCCTCAGTAAACCCAGACGGTTCAGTCTTAACTAAAGCTGGGATAGGGGTTTGGCCATACTGAGCAGGCATTTCTTCGTCATTCGTCTCAAGGGGTGGGTTATAGTTGTGATTAAAAGGAGGTGGCACACTGTGATACCCTCGACCCTTGGTTTGATTATGTTTAAAAAGTCAATTGTTTTTCTACTAAGGACTCGACTGTCTTACTTGATGCGGTATAATTTTTGAAACTAACATCTATTTTTCCACACTTAATTTTCAAAGTGTCAAGTTCTTCAGTTACAGCAACAATTTTGCTTTTAATGTGATCGTAATTTTCACATTTGTTGCTGTAATCTTCTTGAAGCTTTCGAAAATCCTTGATTTTGGCTTCTAATTGTTCTTTTAACGGTTTTTGACCTTTCCTAAGTTTACATCCTTCGTATTTTAGGTCCTCATTTTCCCTTTTTAGCAATAAATTTGTTCGCGAAGAAATTTAATCGTAGCTTCACAAGATGGAGTACATGAAACTTCATTGACCGGAATGGATGAGGAACTCATTATTTTTTAAAAATATCCCCTTTGACTAAAAACTCAAAAGTCAACCCTAAAAGTCAAATTTAAAAGGTCAAACTTAAAAGTCAAACCGAAAAGCTAAATTTGAAAAATCTTAAAGTCAAACGAGAAACTCAAAATTTAAAGTTAAAGGTCAAACTTTAAAGTCAAAGTTAATTTTTGAAGTGAAAAATCAAAAATAAAAGTAAAAAAATAAAAAATAAACTTTTTTGGAAGAAAATGGAATTTAAAAATAAAAGAAATTGATTTTTGGGGTTAAAAGAGTCAAATTTTGAATGTTGGAACCGAGAAGGACTTGTTTTGAATAAAAATTTGAAGAAGTGAAACAAAGTGTCCGCTAGTCGAGTTGGTAAAGCGTTGTCCTGATCAACCAGAGGTCCAGGGTTCGATCCCCGACACCCTCAATTTCGCTTTACCTTTTTTAATATGAAGTTGCGATGCGAGGATGTCACATGCGAGGCTGGCCGCACACCGAGGACCGCACACTCCGCGACCGTACACCTTCGACTGGCCGCACACCTTCAACAGACTTGCGAAGAAAAACGACATTTTTCACTCTTTTTGCTCCAAAACTCGATCAAAAACTCGTTTTTATGAAAAATGCATAGAACAAACCCCAAGCTCTGTTACCACTTGTTAGTCCCCAAAATGCTTGCGTATCAATCAGATCCGTTTGATGGTGCAGAATCCCAATCAAACGGATGATGCCATATCACAACAAGAAGAGAAGGAGAAGAAGAAGATGATGAATCTTGTATTATTCGATGATTAGAATGTAGATCCAAATACACGATTCACACACAACACACACTCTTTTCTCTCTCTCTAGATCACCTTTGATTTCGCATACTTAAGCTCCTAGGCCACATACTCACATGCACTCCTCACCCTATATATATATATATATATATATATATATATATATATATATATATATATATATATATATATATATATGAGACACTAGTCGTACACCCATGTACGGCCGTACACAGGTGTGCGGTCGTACACATGAGTACGGCCATAAACAGCCACAAAATTACATATTAAATTATAGAAAAATATATTTTCCTAGAAAAGCAAAGTATAAACCATATTTTTGACCCAACAGTAACAACGTATAAAGTAGATATTGTGTTAATGTAATGGTTATTCTATACAATTACAATATTTTTTTGTTGGAAAGAATATTCTAGATAAAGACTTAGTTAGGTAAAGGATCCAAAAACCTGTCACATAGTTATTACTACCATGAGATTGTTGTTGCAGAGATTTAGCAGGCTCTCGTTGTATTTCAAACACTACAACAACCTGTTGCTTATTTTCCTGTGTTCCTTTGCAGTGTTTATTTGATGAGATTTAAGTTGCATATTTTAAATATATATAATTTGGATTTTATTTACAGGCACTATGTACCAAATCTTGACATTGAACAACAAGTGAAGAGTTTTAGAGCTTATTGAGTTACACAAAGGCTCATCAACCCATAACTCATAATAGTTATTCTCTCTGAACTCCTCTCAGAAAGATCTTCATCTTCTTCATCAACTCGTAGTCATATTCCATCAACTCGTAGTGGTCCTAAATATGATGTATCTTTAGCTTTTAGAGGTATTGATACTTGTAATAGTTACACCGGTCACCTTCATAAGGCCCTTATTGAAGCCAATATCAGTACCTTCTTGGATGATGAAGTGATTGAAACAGGGGAAGATTTGAAACTGGAACTGGAGACTACAATTAAGGCATCTCGGGCTTCTATTATACTTTTGTCTAAGAATTACGATTCTTCAACATGGTGTCTCGATGAATTGGTGCTTATCCTTGAGCAGCATATGACACCCAATAATATTGTCATCGCCGTTTTTATCATGTGGAGCCCACCCATGTCAAGAAGCGGAAAAGTAGCTTTGGAAATGCAATGGCTAAGCATAAACATACAGTGGAGGAAAAGACAAATGCAAATAAAAGAAGTCAATGGGCTCAAAAGATGGACCGATGGAATAAAGCGCTTATAAAAATTGCTAATTTAAAACGAAATAATGTTTACGGAAGGTAGCAACTTTATATTTTCATAAACCTTTGATTTTTTTAGTAAACACATGAATGTCAATTCTGTCGTCTGCCTATGCTTTTCAATATCATCAAATAGGCATATATTTCATGTATTAGGATGAAGAAAATGAATAAAAGTGAATCCATGTATCCTGCTATGTGATCTCATTAACTAATATAGATAGATAGATTAACCATTATGATAAATCTGACATGCTTCTGTGCATTTAGTATTTTTTTATAAGATAGTTCTTTAAGATAACCTATTTTTAATTATTTTAATATGGTTTTTTTAAACCAAATTTTGAATAGTTCGTTATGCATCTACTATCAATTATTTTAATATGTTCTTACTTATAAGTAATAGTGGATAACCTAAAACTGGCATATTTTTTTAGACACATGCAAAACCACATTGATAGATAAGTTTGATGTTCTTGTAGAAACATAGTGAAGTTAGTTGGCCTATTAGTGAAATTTTAATATTTTGGTAGACTTTTCTTTATCATACTTCAATATTTACGACGTTACATGTTAGATGCTTATCCTATATGGTTTTGATCTGAAGAAGTTAATTAAAAATATAGCTATGATATACTTTTAGTTTGGATCTTTGGATAAACTAAATCTCAAAATCTATTTTGTTAGTTTTGTGGGTTGTGTTTTGTAAGTCTTATTAAATAAAGTTTCAGGCTAGAAACAAAATTAATTGAAGAAATTGTGAATGACATCCACCATAGGTTACGTGTACCCTTAAGGAGTGTTCGACAACAACTTATTGGGATGAACTATGATGTTGACTTCGTGATTTCATGGTTGGAAGATGGATCCTCACATATGGCAGACACACTTTCTATTACGGGTATAGGCGGAATTAGGAAGACATCTTTAGCCATGTATGCCTATGGGTTACATTGTCATGAGTTCAACACAAGTAGTTGTATTGAAAATATCAATAGGAGATGTGATGGAAAGTTTAATGGGCTGCTTGATATATAAAACCAACTGTGTGATGACATTTCAAAGAAAAAAAGCTCAATCTAGGTTCATAATGCTTCAACATACACCCCAAAGATAGAGAATGCATTAGCCAATAAAAGGGACTTTCTCGTTCTTGATGATATCAGTACTATTGACAGGTTGGATGCATTACTTGGAAACAAAGGCTTTCATCCCGAAAGCAAATTCATAATAACAAAAAAGCAAAGATGGTTGACAGAGAGTTGTGCACTATTCAAAATAAATATTAAACCCAATCATGTAGAACGCTTCCACAAAGGATTATGTAAGACTGAATCATCCCAACATTTGTGTTCCCATGCATTCATGTGCAACCATCCCAAGGCAGTTTATGAAGAGGTGTTAGATAAGTTTATGAAGTATTGTCAAGAACATCTATTGGCTCTCAAAGTTTTGGGAAATTCGCGACATAATCGAGATGTAGCTTACTGGGAAGGATACGTAGAAGGGCTAAAGAAAGAAACAAGTTCCGATACAAATAATGTCTTGAGAATGAGCTTTGATTCTTTGCCATCCAACATTGATAAGGACTTGTTTAAGCATATTTCTTATTTTGTTTGGAATAGATAGAGATGTTACTGAAACAGTATTAGAGGCATGCGATATAAACATAAGATTCAGAATCACAAATCTCATTGACATATGCCTACTTAGTATTGGATGCAATAATGAATTGAAGATGCATCAATTAATTCAACAGATGGGAAGATTTGAAATGTGTCAAGAATCACTTGACAAGCCATGGAAGCGCAGTCGATTATGGTGTCATGAGGAGTCGTTTAAAGTATCGAAGAAAGAAAAGGTAAGGGCCTTTGTAACCATGTATAGTCGTCAATAGTGTGCACATTTAAAGTATTTTGTATTGTCTAATTTTTGTTGGGTTTTGGCTTTTCTTAACGTAAGGGAAATATTCTAGGCCTTGCTTTGGACTTGCGAATGGTTGAGAATGAGATGCCGGGTGCATCGTTTGAGCTGAAAATAGATGCGTTGAGTAACATGGATAAGCTGATGCTGCTACAACTTAATTATATGCACATGAATGGTTCTTTTGAAAATTTTCCAAAAGAATTAAGATGCTTATGCATGCATGGATACCTTTTAAATTCTACACCTTTGAATTTACCAATGGAGAATCTGGTTGCTCTTGACATGTCATATAGCAATATTGAATCATTTGTCATTTGTGGTAGTAATCCACGACATGAAACAGATAAATGGTAACTTATCTTCATTTATTATTATTCCATGTTGATTTGGTGAAATTCACTAGTACTCTAACTTATCCCCATTTCAACAGTTAAGTGGATCATGCTTAAAACACAAAATGGTACCTAGATCATTAAAGATTCGTAATTTAAGTTTCTATAAACACCTTCGTAGTCCAAGTGGTTTTGACCAACTCCCTGCACTTGAGAGATTAATAGTTAGAAATTGCATTTGTTTGGTTGAGGTTTGCAATTCAATTGAGAAATGTATTAAACTTGTCTTCATTGATCTGAGCTACTGCAACAAGCTTGAAAATCTTCAAAAAATCATATGCATGTTGTGGAATGTTAAAATAATGTTTCTAGATGGTTTTAATCTTGGGGAATCACGAATCAAGATTAGGGATATGGATTCACCAGAAATGCTCAAGGCTAACAAAATTGACATAAATACAGGAACCTCTTCTCCAACTTTGTAGGTGATATACCAAGTCATTTGAAGTTCTCTGCATTTTCTTTATCTAAGTCATTAGTAACTTTGTCACATGCAAATAATAATTTTTCTACTGAATCCTTTCCGATGGACTTCGGTTGCCTGTCCATGCTAAAGGATTTATATTTTGATGACAATTTTATCGATTCCATACCCATTTGTTTGACAACCCTTCTTAGGCTTGAGATGATTAGTATTGAAGACTGTAAAAATTTGAAGTCAATCGAGCATCTTCCTCACACACTCACAAAGTTTTTGGTATTTTCTTTTGATGGTCTCTATATAGAAAAATATGTAATAAATCGAAAAATAACCTTATGCCGAATATCACACAACAATAGAGATTACGAATGTTGGTCATATGAAATACAAGGCGTGGTCAAAATCCAAGCAATGGTGGGTGTCGACGAAAAGGTATTACGTAGATTGGGTTGGACTAATATAGACTTCCTAGATGACAAATGTGAGGGGACTAATATAGACTTCCTTAATTAAAAACATGTGGGGACTAATTTTCCGGGATCTTGAATCCAGGTTCTATGGAGTTAAATGTCTATCTTTAAGTGAATACGTTTAATACAATTATTATGGTGAATAACGGCCATAAAAGACCGAATCGTTTATGTTTTATTTGAACATCAGATTAACTTTTTAAAGAAAGTATTGTGGAATGTGTTCCCAAAAATATGATAAAGATTTTATCAAAAACATTTTCGAAGAAATGTATTTCATTATATTAAAACCTCGGGATATCATTGTCAATATAGATCAAAAACACAAACCGAAACAAATATAGGGCTCTAAACAACATAGGCCTTACATTATTCTATTTATTTCTACTGGCCTATAATCCATAATCTCTCATCAGATCATCACATATATGCTCTTGTGTCACTACCTGTAATACAAGAAACTGAGTGGGTCCGGCTTGGGAGCCTAGTGAGCATATAGGGTTTTCAACCCATAATAAATAAGTTTATTAATTTGATCAAATCAAACAACCTGATTACCCATTCCCGTTATCGTCACTTTGCGTCCCGAAAACATCTAATATAAGGGACCTAGCCTAAAGAATATCATCAGGGTGACAACACTGCTTAGGGGATTCCCGAGCAATTTATGTCAAATAAAGAAACCGTGAGGGGGATGGAGTACATCTGGTGAACACATAGTTCAGATAAACACCTATAGGTTGCGACGCTGCTAGCGTTCCACATAACTGTCTAGAATAGTTCGTGGTCATCATCTATACCCCGCTAGATGACTGGATCACCGTCAACATTGAGGCCTCTCTTCATTTTATTTCACCACAGATCAACTATTTCATCTGCCCATGTTTTACCCTACATATTTTTAGATCTAAAATACATATATACAGTCTAGATCTGAAAAATAATGTTTAAAGCTTTCATCCAGCATAGATCTCAAGGTATAAAGTACGTGTAGAGTTTAGATCTGAAAAAACAAAGCTTAAATATTTCATCAAGCATAGATCTCAAGGTATAAAATACTTATACATGAAGAACAAATTTTAAATCTTTTATCCAGCATAGATCACACGATATAAAATGCATACACAATTTAGATCTGAAAAAGTTTAACTATTTCAACCAACAAAGATCTCAAGATAAACATATAATATGCACACATAGCATGTCATTTATATAAAATACTTCATATCTATGTGTAAGACGTAAGTAACTATGCACTCACCTATATGGCGGTGATTCCATCGTGGACAGTGCTTCGCTTATTAAAAATATGGTTTCCTTTAACGAAACCGGGAGGTTTGCTGGAAAACAGGCTCTGCGGGGGCAAAACTTTCCAAGCCTAAAAGCTCTTTTTATCAGAGCGTTTGGGCGCTCCAGGGCTTTCTTCTAGTGCTAGGGATGTTTCCTAGGCTTGGGGGGAGGTTGTTTGGGAGCTTTAGAGAGATAGATACAGAGAGAGAGAGAGAGAGAGAGAGAGAGACATATAGAAAGAAAAAGTGGAAGTTGTGAGAAATGAAGCAAGCATCGCATCTTAATTATAGGGTTGAGCTGCGGTCTACGCTACGCGTACCTTTGGTGGTACACTTGATGATGTGATAATCGAGTATGAAACAAATCAGAGTAACAAAAATGTAATATGAACACAAGAAGTAAACAATCTGGTTTCTGTTCAATTATGCTTTCAACAGTTTTACAGAGAGAAAAATAGACAAATTCTATAAAAAGTCTTATCTAACTCTAAGTAATGTCCCTATATATAGGAGACGTGAAAGCATACAAAAAATACTCAGGCATAGACATTAGGCTTCGTACACAAGACACCTTAGTAAATATATTACAAAACATATGAAAGGTAAATTAAACAAACTTCGACTCATATGGAGTGACATTGAAACGTCGATGAATAAAAGAACCATTCTGAGTAAAACACGCTGTTGATACCGCTTCGGCCCAAAAATATTGAGGAAGATTTGCATATGTCAACATTGTTCTGGCTGCTTCATAAAGTAACCTGTTCCTGCGTTCAACTACACCATTTTGTTGTGGTGTATATGGTGACGAAAAATTATGCGAAATTCCTTTCTCAATTAAGTATGAATCCAACATATTATTTTTGAACTCAGAGTCATTATCACTTTTGATTTTTTTTAACATTCTTTTTAAAACTCTTCTCAATTTTCTTGATAAAATCAATCATTATTTGAGCGACTTCAGATTTTAACCTGAGAAAATACACCCAAGTAAATCGAGAAAAATCGTCAACAATAACCAAAATATACCGTTTCTTGTTGAGAGTTTCAACAGCTGATGGTCCACAAAGGTCAATATGAAGAAGTTCCAACAGCTCCACAATTTTCGAATCTATCACAATTGGATGTCCTTTACTATGGTTTTTCCCTTGTTCACAAGCTGCACATAAGGTATCATTGTCAAATTTTAAAATCGGTAAGCCTCTAACAAGATCATCAATTACCAACTTATTTAAATTTTAAAAATTTGAATGTGATATACGACGGTGCCATAACCAGCCAACATTAGATGTAGCTTTCGAAGTAAACAAATTGAAGGTTTCCCAAAAATCGGTTTGATATCAAGAGTAAACATATCACCATATCATTCGGATTTCAGCAACACTTCATTCGTTTCAATCTTTGAGATAATACTTCCTACTTCGTTAAACACAACTTGATTGCCAGTTCCCACAACAAGTTGTGAAACACTTATCAAATTATCTTTAAGATCTTCGACATAAGCAACACGATTTACAGTGAATTGTCCATTCGTTACTTTGTCGTATCCTTTGACTTGACATTTGTGATTGTTTCCGAACTTCACAACTCCAACATTTTCCAATCTTCGAAAATCTGTTAATTTTTCCTTTCGACCAGTCATATGACGTGAGCAACCACTATCGATATACCATTTCTCATCATATTGCTCGTCACAGAGTACCTGCGATCAATGAAAGAATTTAGGTACCCAAGGCTATTTGGGTCCTTGAGAAATAGTTTTAAAAACAAAATGAAATGCATAATTTTTAACCCAATCACAAACTTTAGTTTTGAGACTATCAATTAAGTCCACATCAGTAGGTAACTGAATCGAAACATAAGTTTTCATTAGTTAGGGATTGTCACTGACATATGCCTTCGTCTTCTTAGGTTGTGTATCAACATTCTTTTCTTTCAAAACCGGTTTCCAAGTCTTTAATGAATCATTCGAATCTTTTGAAGATGAGCTTTCAGTTGAAGAAGTATTAAACTACTTCTCATAAGCTTCTTGGATTTGTTGTTGAGAGTATTTCCTTGACTGATACATTCGTCTTGTTCCTTCAAGCCAGTGATTAATGTTTTTGTCTCGAGACAACCCTTTTGTGTAAGAAACTTTTAAGTTTTGTTTCACCGAAGGATTTGGAAAATTCGGTTTTTGTGGAATGAAATCAACATTGGAATTGGACGAAATGTTTGAGCATATTTACCGTGAACCTTGTTTTCATCATTTGTATTTGGAGAAAATCCATTTTGAAAATGTTTTGATTGATGTGGAAATGATTTTGGTTTTAAGTTCTGATTTTGAGAAAATCTTTGTTGTGGATGATACGAAAAACTATTTCCAAATTTTTGATTTTGAAATTTCTTGGAAGAATTATTAGCATTTGAAGAAAATGATGTTTTCTGAACATTTGAAAACTTGTTTTGTGGATTGAATTTAGATGCTGATTTATTTCTTTGAGAGAGATTTTTCTTTTTGTCTGAATAAGATGATGAATATGAAGACTTGTTCTTAACAAATTGAGTCTTTGTGCTTTCAGATGTTTTCAATGTCAAACCATTTTGTTTCTTTCGAGACTCAATGGTTTGCCAGAAAATTTTCTTTCGTGCTTGTCTTTTTGAAAGTTTATTTTCTTTTGAAAACTTGTCAATTTGTTCTATAAATTCTTTTGAATTTAATTTGACAACTGGTTCAGTCTCCACAATAACCTCTTTTGTAACTTCTTTTGCAACCCACTTTCGTTGAGGCTTTTGTCTTTGAAAAACATACAAATTCTTTATTAATGTGTTTTTGATAGTGTTTTGATTGGCAAAGAATCCTTCGTCTGTTGTTTTCTTGTTGTCTTCTTAAACTAATTTCTTGAACTCCGGTTTTACATTCTCAACATTCCTAGTAGTAACAAAGACTTGATTCGGGAATATAACATCATCAGTGCACTTGAAATTTGGATACACCACAGTGTTCGTTTCCATAAAATGAGCACCTTTTTCTAACAACACTTTGTCAAATTTTTTTGTATCCCCATACACTTGATCAACAAATATTCTTTGAATTGCAATATCTTTCGAATCTTTGTTTGATGAGACCTTTTTGTATGAATCATCTTCCTCATCACTACTATCCGTTTGACTATCTCAGATATTCACAAAACCAGGATCACAAACTTTCGAAGTTGAGGGTTTCTCAATGTCAATCTTTACACTCGAATCCTTACATATTTATTTTCCTTAGATTTTGATGCAACATTAATGACAAATAACTTAGAACAATCAACATCCTCAATATCACTAATTTCACTAATATTATCAGAATTATCTTCAATATCGGCAAGATTAGAATTAGCATCAGATGTCGGATTCTCAGTCTTTTTTAAAATTTTGATTTGTTTAGATTTAGTTAAAGTATCATTCACAATGTTAACTAATTCATTTGTATCAAAACATTCATCAATTTTGACAATTCCATAAGCATATCTATCATCTGGAACTTTGTCAAACTCAACAATATTTTTCTCACAATCATACAAAATATTATCTACATTCTCTCTTTTATATGCTAGAAAAGGCAATAATTGTCTACGTTGTTCCTTGCTAATTTCACACGAATGATGTAATGCAGTCAATTTACCATAAATTCGTTTAGCAGAATTACAGTAAATATTACGTTGAGCTAACAAAAGTTTTACATCACTAGTAAGAGAATCCCTATCACACATGATATTTGTAACTTGCAATTCTAAAAATTCTATTTTGGTTATTTTCGAATCTAACATCTTCTGAGTCTTTAGCAACTGTGTGCTTAATTTCATAGAATTATATGCACTCAAAGGCAACAAAGTAAGCAACATTATCATCAAAAGCAACAATTTTAGAATTATATGCACTCAAAGGAATATTGAAAGATTCAAGAATAGAACGTGCCTTAGTTGTCATTGGAGACTTATCAGCAGATTTGGACATGAAGCATCCACCCATCACCTCTTCGTCCGAATCTTCCACCAGCTTCGCATACATGGCACCATGCGTAGGATTACACATTTCTTCATCATCTGAGCCCGAAGACCATATTTGATAAGTACCATCATCCTCCTATTCACCTCTTGCCACCAAAGACATATTCTTCGCCTTAGCTCTCAGTTCCTCTAGCCTCTCAGCATAGTATGCTTCGTCCTTCACTTTGTTCTTTCTTTCATCCTTTTTACGAAGCATGCAATAATTTACTAGATGATTTGCTTCGCTGCAATAATGGCAATCCACACCCGAATCTCCTTTCAACTACCTCTCATTCTTATCCTCAGCTACTTTCCCATCATTCTTATCAAACTTCTTTTTCTCCTCTTCAACATTCTTTTTCATGAGACTTCCTTTTCCCTCACTTTGCTTCACTTTTGGATTGAACGGTTTCTTGATAATTTTTTTTGACTCGGTTGTTCAAATAAAAAGCTATTGCCTCATCATCTGAATTCATGATAAACCCCTCTTCATCATCAGAATCACCTTTTTCGACTGCTTCCTTTTCAGACACTTTAGAGACAAGTGTTAATCGACCTCCCAGACTGAGCTTCGACTCTTTTGCAATTTCATTCACCTCACTTTCGTGTGTTTTCAGTTGATTGTACAAATCATTTAGAGATGATGTGTCGAAACTCTGTTGATTCTTCACCATCATGCTAACAATCCTCCATTCTTTATGGAGTCCCATAAAGAACGTAAGATTGAATTCCATAGCAGACCTCGTGATTCCATATTGATTGCACCGATAAATCAGCTCATTCATGCGATCATAGTAAACTTCAATTGCTTCACTCTCCTTTTGTCTGAATTCTTTTAGTTCCACAAGATATTGCTTAACTGAATTGATTTTATACTTCTCGCTTCCCTGATATTTCTCCTTGAGAGTATTCCAGATTTCCTTTGTACTCTTACAACCACGCATGTAATTGTAAACCTCAGGAGGCAGTGCGCCTCTCAATTGTCTCATACAACACTTTTTGTTTTTCTTCGACCTTATGGATTGTTCATCAACAGCAGAACTAGAATTTGAAGATCTGATCTTTTGAACATTTAATGGAGGTTGAGTAGTTCCTGAGATACAATTCCAGAGTCCTTCATCCGAACCATTCAGATAATCCTCCATGCGATCAACCCATTGGTCATAATACTCTGGAATCAACATAGGAATCTTAGTGGAAGATCCTAAAAATGAGAGAAAGAAGTCGTCGTGTTCATGTTGAAGTTTTCCATTATCGTACGGATAAGAATTTTTAGAAAACTTGAAGAAATTTGAATATGATTGAATGAATTGATCAGAAACTCAAAATCAAACACTCGATGATGCAAATCAAATGCAGAATCAAATCAAAATTGATGATCAGAAATGATTTTCTGAATCTAGCAGTGCAAAAACTTTTGAGTCAAATTTTACGACTCAAAAACAAAAGATTCAAGTGAAAATCAGATTGTGACAACCCAAAATTTTCTTTTGGTCAAACCCTAAAAGTCAACCCCTTCGTATCATGATTTAATATCATTATTTCTTATTTTTAAGAAATATAAAGTTCGTTTGATTATTTTAATATTATTTTAAACGAACAGGTGAAAGAAAGTGTCGTCTCGGGTTTTTATTTTTGAAAACCGCAAACACTTCACGTATTAGAATCACCCGACTAAACTTTTATGTTTTAGGTTTAGGAACATCCGACCTTTAATTCTAAAACTCCGATCTTGTAAGTGTTCTAACCATTTCAAGTTAGTAAAACACTTAATCTAGTGTTTGTGCATCTATTCATCCTTTCATTTATGTATTTTGTTTAGATTTTTCAAAACACCAAGAACACACACTAAGTGTTCTTGGCCTTTTAGCTCAAATCAAGCACCATTATAGTAAGTACTTCCATCCTTTAGTGCTTGTAGGCTAGTATATCATTTAAACACCAAGAAAATTAGTCAAGAACACCATGATTGAGGTGTTCACGGTCCAATATGATGCTTGGGCCATAAACACCAAAAAGTCCCTCAAAAGTGACTTAAGTCCCATGTTTAGACCTACTTTGAAGTTTAAGACTTACCTTAACTTAGTTAAACTACCCATGGATGTGTTTAGGCTTTGAAAAACATCAAACACCACAAATTATAGGTGTTTACGGTCTAAGGATATCCCAAAACCGTAAACACCCAAAAAGGTGTTTAAATGGGCCATTTTCCTTGCCTAGACCTAAAAACTAGCTTAGATGTTTACCTAGTTGTGATAAGGACTTGAAACAAAGGAAATATCCCTTCCCATGAGGGTTTACGGTAGTAAACCCAAGGGAAAATACCCTTAGGCCGTAAACACCTCAAGGAGGGTGTTTTGTGGCCCTAGTGCATTCTAAAGGCTAAACCGCTTAGCAAGATTGCTTCAAATGACTTGTTAAACCTCCAAACAACACCTAGTCACTTGGACTAGAGTTTACGACCGTAAACTCTAGGGTTTATTGCCATAAACTCTTTGAGTTTTGGCACCAAAACCGTAAACTCCAAAGGAGTTTACCCTTGGACCCCAAACACCATAGTTTTGTCCTACTAACACTCGGATGCAATCCTTGTGAACTTTAACACTTGAAACAAAGTTTTTTCAGGTTCTAGAGTGTCCCAACTCAATTTATTAGATATAATAAGGCTAATTAGTTATACATATGTTCATTATATGATAACTAGGCTCGTGTGGGTGTACAAGTCTTTAATTGTCACCTAGTACCATAACTGACACTTCAATCCAATCCACTCACCCCAAGTGAGTTTATACCCCTTTAATTAACGTTTGAAATACTTTTAAATGTTTTTAATGCTTTTATGGGGGGGGGGAATACAAGTTGAATACTTATCACTGTTCAAACTGTTTATCAAAATGTTTTACTTCAAAATGTTTTACAAACTCTTTTACCTATCAAATACTTTTATTTAAACTTTATTATACTGCTTATAAATTGCATGCATATATATGTATAGATATATAAGAAATGTTTAAAAGGCTTAGGAAGGCCGTCCGCCCTATTTCCTTTTCCTCGATTTGGATGTGGTCTGGTGGTATGTCAGGTAGCCGTCCGAACGTCGTTTCAATATTAATTATATATCAAGTGTACATATATAGACATAAAAGTACTTCCATATTCATGCGTATTAGTTACATCATTAGTAAGTTACCATCAGGGTAACACAGGATCATACTGCTACAGTTGCTAGATCAATGAGTCAGTTCATTCATGAGTCAATACTTACTACTATGAGAACATATACAACTATACTAGAGGATAAAATATACAACTATACTAGAGAAGAACATATACAACTATACTAGAGAAGAACATATACAACTATACTAGAGAAGAACATATACAACTATACTAGAGAAGACATATACAACTATACTAGAAGAAGAACATATACAACTATACTAGCAGGAGAACATATACAACGATACTAGAACAAGTAACATTACATTACATATACATGAAAACGTTAACAATTGTGATCCACTACATCGGAGCATGCCTTAAATGTCATGGCCCGAGTTGTAGCCAAAATTCTCTTGGAGGGAGAGCGTGAGTTTGCGTATAGATCTATACTGGATTGACTATCCTACACCTTGCTGCTAGCTATAGCCGGACCTGCAGGTCTGCGGGTGCCAAACGTCATTCCGTTTTACGACCATTTGTATGTCGTTGTTACCAGTCGATAGTATGGTACAATTAATCACATGATACGTTAATATAAATTCGGCTTAAGGTAGTTAGTATAGCAGTAGTTCCTACAATACAACATTACAGTACTACAATAATTTACCCTTTGCATATATTTAGTGATTATTTCACTTAAACATTAATGTACAAACTATATTTTGTTAATGATAGTTACACTTGGGAAATTACACACTTTTATAGTAAACGAACATACAAAACAGTTATGCCTTCGTAGAAGGCTACTTTTAATAGAAAATCTAGGTTTTTCTTAGAGATTCAAACTTTTACAAATACTCACAAACATTCATATACTTTTATCACCAATGTTTACAAACATATGTTTAAAACTACGTTCAAATGTTTTGATACAAACACCGACACTAAAATACTTATGAACTCACCAGCTTAATGCTGATAAACTCTTTCAAAATAACTTGTATTCTCAGGTCATCAGTAGACAGGTACTGAGGCCAGCTTTTGAGAAGATGGAGCGGATCCAAGACTCATCTTATTATTTTGATTCACATTATTTTTTGTGTCTATAACTGTAAAGAACACGCTTGTATTAAAATTATATATTTAATGCAATGGATGATGTTGTTTGCTTGTTTACTTTTACTGTGTTGTGACACTCTACATGACGTCCTCTGCCCCAGAACATTTCCGCCGTTCTTGGTTTTGGGGTGTGACAGATTGGTATCAGAGCATTGTTTATAGTGAATCTAGTATATCAACCCATAAAAGATATACTAACTATAAACCCATTTGGGATTAAAACACTCTGACCAAGAGTCTATACTTTAAATACTAAAATATTTAATTAAGTATACCAGTTTGCATTCATACTAAAATCAGTGTCACAATGACAAGAACAAAAATATTACGATTGTTAAATAGCAAAAGTAAGCTTGGGGATGTATGATCAGTCCTGGGAATAGCATAGCCTGATCAACTATGCTGGTCCGAGGAGTGATTAGCATATGCCCTAGAATGGTTGTGATATGTTAACAAGTCTAAAAACTTACCAACAATACCACAAGGAGATCAGTAGAAACTGGAGCACTAACTCTCGTGGTGGCGAATGACATTGGTTGGGATACCATGAAGGACCTCATGATAGAGGAATACTGCCCGAGGGGCGAAATCTAGAAACTGGAGCAGGAGCTATGGAGCCTAACCAGGAAGGGCTCCAATATAGTCGCTTATACTGCCAGGTTCAGTGAAGTGGTGGCCCTCTGCCCCAATATGGTTCCCACCGAAGGGAAAAAGATCGAGAGGTACATATGGGGGCTGGTGCCTCCATATCAGGGGAATGTCCTATCATCGAACCCCGCTACTTTCAACAGTGCCAAGCGATTGGCACAGCGACTCATCGACCATGGAGTCAAAACCCATGCAACAACAACAACCCTAACCATCTCATAACCCTCCAAACCCGCTGACACTAAGCGGAAGTTCTGGGATGAGAAGAAGAAATAACGAGCTGCCAAAAAGCAGCAAATTGTGGCAGTCATGTCGCAATAACCCCTGCTGCTGCTATTATTGCTCAGGTGGGACAGTATATTGGTAGTTTGCCCAAGTGCAACAAATGCAACTACCACCACAACGGCCCCTGCCGTGAAATGCAGTGCTCAAACTCCAACAAGAAAGGACACACAGTCCATTTCTGTAAATCTCCGGAGAGACCGATCGCTCAAGTCCCCGGCACTGGCGCGAGTCCGACCTATTATGGATGTGGTGAAACAGGCCACTATAAGAGGGACTGCCCTAAAGCCATAAATGTTGGCAGAGGAGGGAGGGTACTGACAATAGGCCATGGGGAAGCAGTTGCTGACCCGATGGTGGTAACTGGTATGTTCCTCCTCGATAACTCCTATGCATGCATTATGTTCGATAGTGGAGCGGAGCGAAGCTTCGTGAACCATAAATTTTCTCGCATGCTTAAACAACAACCACACGCACTTAAAGAACAATTCATAGTAGAAATGGCTAATGGAAAAACAGAAAACACGAATAGCATATACTTAAGCTGTACTCTAACTCTAGATAACCATTCATTCCGAATTGACCTTATGCATTTTTAGTACTAGTCAACACAAAGGAAAAACTATCACTTTACAAACAAAACATTCGGGTCTTGGTAGAAGACTACACTTCATACTTACAAAACATTCGGGTCTTGGTAGAAGACTACACTTCATACGTACAGAACATTCGGTTCTTGGTAGAAGACTACATTTCATACTTATAGAAAATAAGGGTTTTTCTAGGGATTTCATACTTACCTCAACATTTTCATTTAAAGGTTTACATGGCTTTCAAAACAGATATTCAAACAAACAAAACAATGAAACTTATATACTTACGAATTCACCAGATTTAAAGTTGATACTCGCTTTCAAAATAACTTGTATTCTCAGGTTGTCAGTAGACAGGTACGGAGGCCAGGTTTTGAGAAGACGGAGCAGACAAGTCTCGTCTTTTATTTTGATTGTATATTTTTTTGGTGTCTTATTATAATGAAAGAACACACATGTATTAAACTTTACTTATAATGCAATGGATGATGTTGTTGCTTGTTTATTATATTACACTGTTGTGATACTGTGACGTCCTCCACCCCTGAACGTTTCCGCCGTTCGTGGTTTTGGGGTGTGACAGATTGGTATCAGAGCATTGTTTATAGTGAATTAAGTATATCAACGCATAAAAGATATACTAACTATAAATACATGGGATTAAAACACTCTGTCTCAGAGTTATACTTTTAAATAATAAAATATTTAAGTAAGTATACGTGCCTGCATTCATACTAAAATCAATGTCACAACGACAAGAACAAAAGTATTACGATTGTTGAATATCACAAGTAAGCCTGGGGATATATGGTCAGTCTTGAGAATGACATAGCCTGATCAACTATGCTGGTCCGAGGAGTGATTAGAATATGCCCAAGAATGGTTGTGATAGGGCAACAAGTCTAAAAACTTACCAACACAACCATAAAAGAAATACCATATGGGTATTTAGTCTTACTATAAGTACCTTAGTCAGTCGTCTGTTTTAGCTATTCCATGTGTTGTTGGACTATGGGGATTAGTCCATGAGACACATTCATTAATCCTTTATTCTTATCCATGCCGTCATCTTTTAAACGTATAGTTAAAGATGCCGCCACGCAGGAACCCAAGGAGGAACCCAAACAACGCAGCACCAATACCACCACCTCCACCACCACCTGTACCTCTTCAACCACCTAATCCTTTTGATGCCACTATGTTCCAGGCAGCTTTCACAGCCGCAGTTGCAGCTGCTGTGTCAGCAATCAACGCGCCCGCCCCTAGTGGATCAGGAGCAGGTGCACCTCCCTCGAACCACGGCGAAAGCCATGGACACCCTCGGGAATTCACCTACAAGGACTTCACTAACGCCAAACCCCACAGTTTCAATGGAACTGGGGGTGTTATGGTGTTGAGACAATGGATTGAGAAGATGGAATCTGTCTTCGAGATCTACGGATGCCAAGAAGGCAACAAGGTCAAGTTCGCAGCTTGTACCTTCTCTGACCGAGCACTAACATGGTGGAACAGCCATGTTAACTATCTAACTTTGGTGGTGGCGTATTCCATCGGCTGGGAAAAGTTGAAAGACATGCTGATGAAAGAATATTGTCCTCGAGGTGAAATACAAAAACTCGAGCAATAATTCTGGGGTCTACAAATGGTTGGATCTGACATCACTACCTACACAAATAGGTTCTATGATTTGGCAAACTTATGCCCTGATATGGTTGCTCTCCAGAGCAAAAAGATCGAGAGGTATATCTGGGGACTATCGCACCAGATCCAGTCTAGTGTGATCGCTTCCAGGCCTATTACCTTTGATAGTGCCAAGGAACTGGCACAATCTCTTATCGATCACCGGAAACCTCAGAACACAACAATCCCTACACCCATACCCCAAGAGTCCAGCCCTGCCAACAACCAGAAAGGGTGGTCCAAAAGGAAAAAGGGGGCTTCGCAAGGATCATCCAAGAGACAACAACTTGTGGCAATCAATGCTGCCACAGTGACTCCCGCTGTCCCTGCGAACCCCTTACCAGCAAAAACTTATGTTGGGTCTCTCCCGAAGTGCACCAAGTGCAACTTCCACCACCGCGGGCCTTGTAGAGAGATGCAATGCACCAACTACAACCGGAAGGGGCACACCACCCGTTTCTGCCAAACTCCAACAGCTCAAGCTGCCCAGGCTCCTAACGCTGGTATGGGTCAAACTTGCTACGGTTGTGGCGAAGTGGGCCACTACAAGAGGAACTGCCCTAAAGTAGGAATGGATGGAGGGGTGGGAAGAGTTATGTCCCTAGGCTATGAGGAAGCAGTAGCTGACACAACGATAGTTACTGGTACGTTCCTCCTCGATAACTCATATGCTTGCA
Organism: Lactuca serriola; assembly: GCF_051521515.1. Classification (NCBI taxonomy): domain Eukaryota; kingdom Viridiplantae; phylum Streptophyta; class Magnoliopsida; order Asterales; family Asteraceae; genus Lactuca; species Lactuca serriola. The sequence goes on from NC_136408.1 coordinate 136,521,639, forward strand.
TACTTTTCGATAGTGGAGCCGAGAAAAGTTTTGTAAGTCACAAATTTGCACACCTGCTTAAACAAAAACCATGTGCATTAGATAATTCATTCATAGTAGAAATGGCTAACGGGAAAACAGAGAGTACAAACTGCATATACGTAGGTTGTACCTTAACTTTAGATAGCCATGCTTTCAAGATAGATCTCATGCCAGTTACCATTAAATGCTTCGACGTTATCATCGGTATGGATTGGTTGAGTCTTCTGCGTGCCGACATTATGTGCTTCGAAAAAGCAGTTCGTCTTAACCTTCCTAACAACGAAACTTTAATTATCTACGGAGACAAACCTAGTACGAGCCTTCGCATCATTTCGTGCATTCAAGCCCAGAAGTGCTTGCGGAAGGAGTACCATGCATTTCTCGCACACGTCGTCGATACCAGCCAAGAACAGAAAGACATCCAGAAAATCCCAGAAGTACGCGACTTTCCCGACATATTCCCAGAAGAACTTCCCGGTTTACCACGACAACGCCAAGTCGAGTTTAGAATCGACTTAGTGTCAGGGGCTACCCCCGTAGCCAAATCTCCTTACCATCTGGCACCGGCTGAAATGCAGCAACTTTCCAGTCAACTTAACGAACTTCTCAAGAAGGGATTCATTCGACCAAGCTTCTCACCATGGGGAGCACCAGTCTTGTTCGTCAAGAAGAAAGATGGATTGTTTCGCATGTGCATCGACTATAGAGAACTCAACAAACTTACCATTAAAAATCGTTACCCCTTGCCCCGCATTGACGATTTGTTTGATCAACTTCAAGGAGCCAACTACTTTTCGAAGATAGATCTGCGATCCGGATACCACCAACTACGAGTGTTAGAGGAGGATGTTCCCAAGACAGCCTTCCGAACTCGTTATGGGCACTACGAGTTTGTAGTGATGCCATTCGGATTAACTAACGCGCCTGCAGTATTCATGGATCTGATCAATAGGGTGTGTCGTCCTTACTTTGATCAGTTCGTCATTGTCTTCATTGATGACATACTCATCTACTCTCGAAGTAAGGAGGAGCATAGTCAACATCTCCAAAAAATCTTAGAAAAATTGCGATCGGAGAAGCTCTACGCGAAGTTCTTAAAGTGCGAATTTTGGGTTCGGCGAGTCGAATTCTTGGGCCATGTAGTTAACAAAGAAGGTATACACGTGTACCCTTCCAAAATTAAGGCCATCGAGAACTGGTCAGCACCAAAGACACCTACTGAAATTCGTCAATTTCTAGGCCTAGCTGGCTACTATCGCAGGTTCATTCAGAACTTCTCCAGCATAGCGAAACCCCTTACAACCCTGACCCAGAAAGGCGTGGCCTTCGACTAGGAAGAGAAATAGGAAAAAGCGTTGCAAACGCTCAAACGAGCCTTGTGCACCGCCCCGATACTATCCCTTCCCGAAGGAATAGAAGACTTCATTGTCTATTGCGATGCATCCAATCAAGGACTCGGATGTGTTCTGATGCAGCGAGGTAAAGTCATAGCCTATGCCTCGAGACAGCTGAAGACACATGAGGTTAACTACACAACCCACGATCTCGAGCTAGGAGCAGTTGTGTTTGCTCTGAAAATCTGGCGACATTACCTATACGGTACGAAAAGCACGATCTTTACAGACCATAAGAGTCTACAGCACATTTTCGACCCGAAAGAGCTCAACATGAGACAACGACGGTGGGTCGAGCTACTTAGTAATTACGAATGCGAAATTCGTTATCATCCGAGTAAAGCCAGCATAGTAGCCGACGCCCTAAGTCGGAAAGCATATACTAGTCGTAGAGTCAAGTCTTTGACTCTAACTATCCATTCACACTTGTCCACGCAAATAAAGGAGGCTCAGCTCGACGCTTTGAAACCTAAAAACGTTGCGGGTGAATCCCCTAGAGGGATGGATAAGAACTTGGAAGTCAAGGGTGGCGGAGCCTTATACCTCATGGATCAGATCTGGACACTGAAACACGGTGGCTTCAGAGACTTGGTCATGACCGAAGCTCACAACACTCGTTATTCCGTCCACCTGGGTTCAGATAAGATGTATCTGGATCTTAAAAAGCTATACTGGTGGCCTAGCATGAAAGCAGATATCGCTACCTTCGTGAGTAAATGCCTTACTTACGCAAAGGTCAAGGTCGAATACCAGAAACCCCCCGGTCTTCTACAACAACCGGAGATACCATAATGGAAGTGGGAGCAGATCACTATGGACTTCATAACCAAGTTGCCCAAGACGACGGGTGGACTTGATTCCATATGGGTCATCGTCGATAGACTGACCAAGTCTACACACTTCCTACCGATCAAGGAAACAGACAAGATGGAGAAACTTACCGGAACTTACATTAGGGAGATTGTAAGACTGCACGGTGTTCCTTTATCTATTATCTCAGACCGAGATAGTAGATTCACTTCGAGCTTCTGGCAGTCATTACAAAGTTCCCTAGGAACTAGGCTGGACATGAGTACAACCTACCATCCACAGACCGACGGGAAAAGTGAGAGAACTATCCAAACCCTAGAAGACATGTTGCGTGCCTCTGTGATTGACTTTGGAAAAGCTTGGGATATCCATTTACCCCTTATAGAATTTTCCTACAACAACAGTTATCACACGAGCATAAAGGCAGCTCCATTCGAGTCCCTCTATGGCCGAAAGTGCAGATCCCCTCTGTGCTGGGCTGAAGTGGGTGATACCCAGTTAGCTAAGGGACGAGTTCCCGAAAGCACTCTCATGGGTCCGGAGATCATTCGGGAAACGACAGAGAAGATCGTTCAAATTCGTGAACGATTAAAAGCCTCTAGAGACCGACAGAAAAGCTACGCCGACAAGCGTAGGAAACCATTGGAGTTCCAGGTGGGCGACCGAGTCCTACTGATGAAGGTCTCACCCTGGAAGGGCTTGATACGCTTTGGAAAGCGTGGGAAGCTCAATCCAAGATACATAGGGCCTTTCGAGATTCTCGCAAGAATCGGCCCTGTGGCTTACAAGCTCAATCTACCGAAAGAACTCAGTAACGTACATCCTACCTTCCACGTGTCAAACTTGAAAAAGTGCCTATCCGACGAGACTCTTGTTATTCCACTTGACGACATCGAGATCAACGAGAGCCTCAACTTCGTGGAGGAACCAGTAGAGATCATGGACCGAGAGGTCAAGCAAACAACGCAGAGCCGTATCCCGATAGTGAAGGTGCACTGGAACGCAAAGCGTGGACCGGAATTCACTTGGGAACGTGAGGATCAGATGAAACTGAAATACCCTCACCTTTTTGCTTAGTTATTTGTAATATCTTATTTGCTTACATTCTAATTTCGGGACAAAGTTCCTTTTAACGGGGGGAAGATGTGACAACCCGAAATTTCCATTTGTGCGAACAAATCTATTCAATAGAAACCAGTCCAGTTTCAGTGATTTTCCGACTTTTCCGAACAAGATTGTGTACATTAGGGTTTACGTTTAAGGAGATATCAGGAGAGTGGATGCTCCTGGTTTTGTGAAATTTGAACATTTCATGTTTCATAATGTTTCAGTCCAAGTTCGAGAATAGAAATATTTTCTGTCAAAATATTTCAGGACTATAAATAGTTTTCTAAATTAAATTAATTCATTATTCACAATTCCAACTAGAGAATAGTGATTTTCTCTCTGACGGATCTACGGGTTTTTATCCCAGATTGTGAGTACCCTTTTCTAGTAGTATTAGAGTGCTTATTAGATGCTAATAACATGATTTAGATGGCTAAATCATTAGATCTAGGAGTTTACACCCCAAGGTGTTCTTGGGTGGTAAACTCCCGAAACGAAGCCAAAACCGACACTTGTGTTATGATAAGGCCTTAGATGTTTATGTATGCATGTTAGGGACAAGAAAACAAGCCAAAATCCACCCAAGATTAGGAGTTTACGGCCCAGAACACTCATAGGCCGTAAACTCCATTTCCTAACACTAAATGGTGATTTAAGGACTCTAGGACTTTAAGGCTTGCATCTAGACTATTTTCCCAAGTAGTTTAAGGTCTTAAACACATCAAATGACACAAACAAAAGTGAGTTTACGACCCAAGTGAAGCTTAGGCCGTAAACTCCATATAAATGGACATAATTCTAGAAAGCATTTGGGACTTCAAAACACAGCAAACACATATGTTTGGGAGTTTATGGTCGTAAACTCAAGAGTTTACAACCGTAAACTCCATGTGTGATGGTCTATGGAGAGTAAACTCTCATATAGGGTCCTTTGGAAACCCTAAACACAAGTACCCTGTCCCACAATAGCTTAGATGTAATCCTTACGACTTAAAACACTTATATAAAGTGTTAACTATGTCTAGGATGTCTTAAACATTATCAATTAGTCATTTGAGTCTAATTGAGTGCATATATGTGTGATTATATGTTCATTAGGATCGTAGTGTGTGCACAAGTCCTCGCTTGACACCTAGCCGTCCTATACCGTTCAGTTCATTCCAATCACCAACTACAGGTGAGTTCATACCCCTAATCAATGTTTTAAATGATTTTAAATGCTTTAATGGGGGGGGGGGGGGAATACAGGTAGAAACAAACATATTATTAAATCATTGATATGTATTTTATAACTGTGTTTGTCATTTAACAGATTTCACATGCTACAAAATGTGATGCATGAAATGGTTTTACATCTTAAAAGCACATTGTTACCAAATGTTTTACCTTTGAAATGTTTATTAAAATGACATCAAGTCATTGTTAATTATTGTTCAAAACCCATAAGATGTCTTACAAAACCATTTTACATCCTTGAACTAAACTATGCATATACACTTATATTCTTATATATGTATTGATGTTATAGTTTACATCTTTCATTTAGTTTCCCACACCCTTGAGTAGTAAGAGTGTATAAACCTACATGATCAACCAATTATATTACAGTAAATTATCATAGGGATAGTTTGAAGATATCAAACATTACTTCCATTACAAGGAATCACACAAGAGTCAGTTCATTCATGAGTCTATAATAGTACATTACCTGATACATGAGTACTTACAGATGTTTACCTGATACATGATTATGTTTACATATACTTACCTGTTACATGGACACATATACATGAATACCATACAGGAACACTTTTACATAGGTGCATTATCCTATATTCACTTACCTGGATACTTGTACTTAGAACTACGAAGATGACTTATTAGTACTTACTGTGTAAATTGTCTTTCCTATCTCGGTTCAATGGGATAGCTAGGCGGGACTTACCATTCCGAACCCCACTGATCAGCACCAGTGGTGGATGACCATCTACGGAGGTCAAAGGTTACTGTTTATATTAGGTAGATCGATTGGGACTAACCCTTCCACCCACCTGCTGCTGCTACAGAGGACAATTGGACAATCTTCAGATGTTCATTAGGTTATACCTTTCGCTTATTGCGATGATTGTGTTACTCCTAGTACCTAGCGATGACACTTACATTAATACTTGTTTTGGACAATCTTCGGATGTTCATTAGGTTACATATTTCGCTTAACGCGATGTTGTGTTAGTCCTAGTACCCAGTGACAACACTTACAATATTACATTTTTCCTGTTTACTTTATTTTGTGATACATTCACATAAATGATGAGTTAGACTAAGCACTTTTGGTACTAGTCAACACAAAGGAAAAACTATCATTTTACAAACAAAACACTCGGGTCTTGGTAGAAGACTACACTTCGTACTTACAAAACATTCGGGTCTTGGTAGAAGACTACACTTCATACGTACAGAACATTTGGGTCTTGGTAGAAGGCTACATTTCATACTTATAGAAAATAAGGGTTTTTCTAGGGATTTCATACTTACCTCAACATTTTCAATTAAAGGTTTACATGGCTTTCAAAACAGATATTCAAACAAACAAAACAATGACAGTTATATACTTATGAATTCACCAGCTTTAAAGCTGATACTCGCTTTCAAAATAACTTGTATTCTCAGGTCGTCAGTAGACAAGTACGGAGGCCAGGTTTTGGGAAGACGGAGCAGACAAGTCTCGTCTTTTATTTTGATTACATATTTTTTTGGTGTCTTATTACAATGAAAGAACACGCATGTATTAAACTTTACTTATAATGCAATGGATGATGTTGTTGCTTGTTTATTATATTACACTGTTGTGATACTGTACATGACGTCCTCCACCCCTGAACGTTTCCGCCGTTCGTGGTTTTGGGGTGTGACAAAGACGGATCATTCCGTATGTGTATCGACTATAGAGAACTCAATAAGCTAACGGTCAAGAATCGTTACCCTCTGCCTCGCATAGACGATCTATTTGACCAACTTCAAGGGGCGAACTGCTCTTCCAAAATTGATCTAAGATCCGGATATCATCAATTACGAGTGCTAGAGGAGGATGTCCCGAAGATAGCCTTCTGAACTCGTTACGGACACTACGAGTTCGTGGTGATGCCGTTCGGATTGACCAATGCGCCCGCAGTTTTCATAGATCTGATGAATAGAGTATGTCGACCTTACTTGGATCAGTTCGTCATCGTTTTTATTGACGACATCCTGATCTACTCCCGAAGTAAGGAAGAGCATGGTGATCACCTGCAACAAGTTCTAGGAACCTTACGAACGGAGAAACTCTATGTGAAGTTCTCTAAATGTGAATTTTGGATCCGAAGAGTCGAATTCTTAGGACACGTGGTAAGCGAAGAGGGAATCCACGTGGATCCATCCAAAATTGAAGGCATTGAGAACTGGTCAACACCGAAGACGCCTACAGAAATTCATCAATTTCTAGGCCTCGTTGGCTACTACTGCAGATTCATACAGAACTTCTCCTGAATTGCGAAACCTCTTACAACCCTGACCCAGAAGTGCGTGGCCTTTGACTGGGAAGAGAAATAGGAAAGAGCGTTCCAAACGCTCAAACGAGCCTTGTGCACCGCACCTATACTATCCCTCCCCGAAGGGATAGAAGACTTCGTAGTCTATTGCGATGTGTCGAATCAAGGGCTCGGGTGTGTTCTGATGCAACGAGGTAAGGTCGTCGCCTACGCCTCGAGACAGCTGAAAACACACGAAGTTAACTACACGACTCATGATCTTGAACTAGGAGCAGTGGTGTTTTCTCTAAAGATCTGGAGACATTACTTGTACGGAACGAAGAGTACTATCTTTACCGACCACAAGAGTTTACAACACATATTCGATCAGAAGGAGCTCAACATGAGACAACGACGGTGGGTCGAGCTACTCAGTGACTACGAATGCGACATTCGTTATCATCCGGGTAAAGCCAACGTAGTGGCAGACGCCCTAAGTTGGAAAGAATATTTTGGTCGAAAAGTCAATGTCATTGACAATGACTATCCATTCGCACTTGTCTAAGCAAATTCAGACGGCCCATCATGAAGCTATGCAACCTGAAAACGTGACGAGTGAATCCCTCAGAGGAATGGATAAGAATTTAGAAGCCAAGGGTGGCGGAGTCCTATATTTCATGGACCGGATCTGGACCCCGAAAAACGGTGGTTTCCGAGAATTGGTCATGACCGAGGCGCAAAACACTCGGTATTCCGTCCACCCAGGTTCAGATAACATGTATCTGGATCTTAAAAAGCTATACTGGTGGCCTAACATGAAAGCAGAGATTGCTACCTTTATAAGTAAATGCCTTACTTGCGCAAAGGTTAAGGTCGAGTACCAGAAGCCCTCCGGTTTATTACAACAACCAGAGATTCCAGAATGGAAGTGGGAGGGGATCACTATGGATTTCATAACCAAGTTGCCCAAGACAACGGGTGGACTTGATACCATATGGGTCATCGTCGATAGATTGACCAAGTCTGCACACTTCCTGCCTATCAAAGAAACTGACAAAATGGAGAAGCTTACGAGAACATACATTAGGGAGATTGTACGACTACATGGTGTACCTATGTCCATTATCTCCGACAGAGATAGTAGGTTCACCTCCAGATTCTGGCAATCGCTACAACACTCCCTGGGAACAAGGCTGGACATGAGCACAACCTACCATCCACAGACCGATGGACAAAGTGAGAGAATAATCCAGACCTTAGAAGATATGTTGCGTGCCTGTGTGATTGACTTTGGAAAAGCTTGGGATACCCATTTACCCCTCGTCGAATTTTCCTACAAAAACAGTTATCATACGAGCATAAAGGCAGCTCCATTCGAGGCCCTCTATGGCCGAAAGTGCAGATCCTCTCTGTGCTGGGCTGAGGTGGGTGATACCCAATTAGCTAAGGGACGCGTTCCCGAAAGCACTCTCATGGGTCCGGAGATCATTCGGCAAACGACAGAGAAGATCGTTCAAATTCGTGAATGATTGAAAGCCACTATAGACGGACAGAAGAGCTACCCTGATAAGCGAAGGAAACCTTTGGAATTACAGGTGGGAGACCGAGTCCTTCTTAAAGTCTCACCCTGGAAGGGCTTGATACGCTTTGGTAAGCGTGGGAAGCTTAATCCAAGATATATAGGACCCCTCGAAATCCTCGCAAGGATCGGCCCCGTAGCTTACAAACTCAACCTGCCCAACGAACTTTGTAACGTACATTCTACATTCCATGTATCTAACTTCAAAAAGTGTTTGTGTGATGAGAACCTCGTAATCCCACTCGACGAGATCGATATCAACGAGAGCCTCAACTTCATGGAAGAACCAGTAGAGGTCATGGACCAAGAAGTCAAGCAGACAAAGCAAAGCCATATCCTGATTGTGAAGGTCCGCTGGAACGCCAAGCGAGGACCGGAATACACTTGGGAGCGTGAGGATCATATGAAACTGAAATACCCTCATCTTTTTGCTTAGCTATGTGTAACTGCTTTATTTGTTTAGACTTTAATTTCGGGACGAAATTCCCTTAACAGGGGGATGATGTGACAACCCAAAATTTTCTTTTGGTCAAACCCTAAAAGTCAACCCCTTCGTATCGTGATTTAATATCATTATTTCTTATTTTTAAGAAATATAAAGCTCGTTTGATTATTTTAATATTATTTTAAACGAACGAGTGAAAGAAAGTGTCGTCTCGGGTTTTTATTTTTGAAAACCGCAAACACTTCACGTTTTAGAATCACCCGACTAAACTTTTATGTTTTGGGTTTAGGAATCACCCAAAAACCGTAAACTCATGACTATGTATGAGTTTACTCCCCAAGAAACTTGTCATTGTGTTTAGTCCCCAAATAGTCAAAAGAGTAAACTTCAAAAACTCTCTCAACTATCATCCGACCTTTAATTCCAAAACTACGATCTTGTAAGTGTTCTAACCATTTCAAGTTAGTAAAACACTTAATCTAGTGATTGTGCATCTATTCATCCTTTCATTTATGTATTTTGTTTAGATTTTCCAAAACACCAAGAACACATACTAAGTGTTCTTGGCCTTTTAGCTCAAATCAAGCACCATTATAGTAAGTACTTCCATCCTTTAGTGCTTGTAAGCTAGTATATCATTTAGACACCAAGAAAATCAGTCAAGAACACCATGATTGAGGTGTTCACGGTCCAAGATGACGCTTGGTCCGTAAACACCAAAAAGTCCCTCAAAAGTGACTTAAGTCCCATGTTTAGCCCTAGTTTGAAGTTTAAGACTTACCTTAACTTAGTTAAACTACCCGTGGATGTGTTTAGGCTTTGAAAAACATCAAACATCACAAATTATAGGTGTTTACGGTCTAAGGATATCCCAAAACCGTAAACACCCAAAAAGGTGTTTAAATGGGCCATTTTCCTTTCCTAGCCCTAAAAGCTAACTTAGATGTTTACCTAGTTGTGATAAGGACTTGAAACAAAGGCAATATCCCTTCCCATGAGGGTTTATGGTAGTAAACCCAAGGGAAAATACCCTAAGGCCTTAAACACCTCAAGGAGTGTGTTTTGTGGCCCTAGTCCATTCTAAAGGCTAAACCGCTTAGCAAGATTGCTTCAAATGACTTGTTAAACCTCCAAACAACACCTAGTCACTTGGACTAGAGTTTACGACCTTAAACTATAGGGTTTACTGCCGTAAACGCTTTGAGTTTTGACACCAAAACCGTAAACTCCAAAGGAGTTTACCCTTGGACCCCAAACACCCAAGTTTTGCCCTACTAACACTTAGATGTAATTCTTGTGAACTTTAACACTTGAAACAAAGTGTTTTCAGGTTATAGAGTGTCCTAACTCATTTTATTAGTTATAATAAGGCTAATTAGTTAAACATATTTTCATTATATGATAACTAGGCTCGTGCGTGTGTACAAGTCTTCAATTGTCACCTAGCACCATAACCGACACTTCAATCCAATCCACTCACCCCAAGTGAGTTTATACCCCTTTAATTAACCTTTGAAATACTTTTAAATGTTTTTAATGCTTTTATGGGGGGGGGGGATACAAGTTGAATACTTATAGTTATTACATCAATCACATGTGATTAATAACTATAAAACCAATGATTTTATCACTGTTCAAACTGTTTATCAAACTGTTTTATTTCAAAATGTTTTACAAACTCTTTTACCTATCAAATACTTTTATTTAAACTTTATTATACTGCTTATAAATTGCATGACCATATATGTATAGATATATAAGAAATGTTTAAAAGGCTTAGGAAGGCCGTCCACCCTATTTCCTTTTCCTCGATTTGGATGTGGTCTTGTGGGATGTCGGGTAGCCGTCCGAAGGTCGTTTCAATATTAATTATATATCAAGTGTACATATATAGACATAAAAGTACTTCCATATTCATGCATATTAGTTACATCATTAGTATGTTACCATCGGGGTAACACAGGATCATACTACTACAATTGCTAGATCAATGAGTCAGTTCATTCATGAGTCAATACTTACTACTATGCGAACATATACAACTATACTAGAGAAGAACATATACAACTATACTAGAGAAGAACATATACAACTATACTAGAGAAGAACATATACAACTATACTAGAAGAAGAACACATACAACTATACTTAGAGGAGAACATATACAACGATACTAGAACAAGTAACATTACATTACATATACATGAATACGTTAATAATTGTGATCCACTGTATCGGAGCATGACTTAAATGTCATGGCCCGAGTTGTAGCCAGAATTCTCTTGGAGGGAGAGCGTGAGTTTGCGTATAGATCTATACTGGATTGACTATCCTACACCTTGCTGCTAGCTACAGCCGGACCTGCAGTGCGAAACGTCATTCCATTTTACGACCATTCGTATGTCGTTGTTACAAGTCGATAGTATGGTACAATTAATCACATGATACCTTAATATAAATCCGGTTTAAGGTAGTTAGTATAGCAGTAGTTCCTATAATACAACACTACATTACTACAATAATTTACCCTTTACATATATTTAGTGATTATTTCACTTAAACATTAATGTACAAACTATATTTTGTTAATGATAGTTACACTTGGGAAATTACACACTTTTACAGTAAACGAACATACAAAACAATTATGCCTTGGTAGAAGGCTACTTTTAATAGAAAATATAGGTTTTTCTAAGAGATTCAAACTTTTACAAATACTCACAAACATTCATATACTTTTATCACCAATGTTTACAAACTTATGTTTAAAACTACGTTCAAACGTTTTGATACAAACACCGACACTAAAATACTTATGAACTCACCGGCTTAATGCTGATAAACTCTTTCAAAATAACTTTTATTCTCAGGTCATCAGTAGACAGGTACCGAGGCCAGCTTTTGAGAAGATGGAGTGCATCCAAGACTCATCTTATTATTTTGATTCACATTATTTTTGGTGTCTATAACTGTAATGAACACGCTTGTATTAAAATTATATATTTAATGCAAATGATGATGTTGTTTGCTTGTTTACTTTTACTGTGTTGTGATACTCTACATGACGTTCTCCGCCCCAGAACGTTTCCGCCGTTCTTGGTTTTGGGGTGTGACACAGATCGTTGTAATGACTCCTGCTCTGATACCAATTGATGATGTGATAATCGAGTTTGAAACAAATCATAGTAACAAAAATGTAATATGAACACGAGAAGTAAATATAATATGGTTTCAGTTCAATTATGCTTTCAACAGTTTTACAGAGAGAAAAATAGACAAGTTCTATAAAAACTCAGATCTATCTCTAAGTAATGTCCCTATATATAAGAGACGTGAAAGCATACAAAAAATATTAAGGCATAGACATTAGGCTTCGTACAAAAGACACCTTAGTAAATATATTACAAAATATACGTAAGGTACATTAGATAGACATCGACTCATTACAACACAACTTTGACCCTTACAACGTTGGGCGTTCCTCATAATTTTGCGCGTAAGAAGGTACACAACGCATACGATGGGTTACGTGTCCAACTTCGGATGGTGCATTGTGGCTTCTTCAAGACCGAGTAGGCGAGACCGCGGAGCGTAATGTTGTTACGTGGGGTGTACTTCAGACAACCTTCGCAAGTTACACCTCCAACTTCTGTTTTTGATGTTCTTTATATCCACGAATAGGTGGAGACGTAATCTACAACTTCCGCTTAGAATCTGTTAGCTAATTTTGAATTTAGTTTTAAAACTATATTTTTAACAGGACGAGACAGGAAAAATACATTAAAGATTTATAACTTTGTCATCCGATGTCTGTTTTCGTCTGTCTTTTTATTGTTGAGCTCCTATTGACGAGATCTGCAATTCTCGTTTAGGTTGTGTCAGCTAATAATTGCTCGATCTAAAATTTGAACTTCGGGCTGCACACTGCTATACTAAATCTTAGAAATTCATAACTTCCTCATACGAAGTAAGATTTGGACGTTCTTGTTATGCACGCTCTCGGTTTAATGTATACTTCAACTTCATTTAGATTGCTAAGGCTAAAAAGCACTTTATATGAAACTCACTTTTTACGTCACCCATCGTTGTGTCGGTTTTGTCACGAAACTTCGACATGTCATACCTTCTTTGTTATAACTCGAATTTCGACGTTCTTTATATCTCCGGAATCCTTGTCATGACCACTATAACTTTCTTTGTAGATATCGGGTTTATTTAACATTTTATTTTTGATGCTTATTTTCATTCTTAATTCAGTATATCTTTATAAACAAGTATATAAGCACATAAAATCACATAATTCACATAATATTCAAGTAACTCCTCTTTATTACTTCAAAATAGGTTACAATAGTTGACCATGACTATTACATCATCATACTAATACTCAGCCTTGTAACACGAGCGTTACAATTCTCTCCCCCTTAGGATGATTCTGCCCCAGAATCATGCATCTGCAAACAAATGTGAATAGCGACTCATCATGTCACTCTCCATTTCCCAGGTGAAGTTTGGCCCATTCGTATGTTCCCATTACTCAAGAACTAAGCCAACCATCTTGCGTCGCAACTTCTTTGTCTTACGCTCAACAATCGCCTCCGACTCTTCAATTATCCTCTTATTTTCATCCATCATTAACTCAAAAAGTGGAATTATGTCGGGAAACTCTCCGGTGAACTTCCTCAAATAACACACATGGAAAGTGTTATGAATACTATCTAGTTCTTCTAGAAAATTCTATCTTGTAGGCTTAGTTCCTAATCCTATGAAGAACTTTGAATGGTATAATAAACCTTGGACTCAAGTTTCATCTCTTCCCAAATCTTGTAAGTCCATTCCAAGGTGAGAATTCAAGCAAAGCCGAATCTCCAATTCGAATGTCATCGGTTGTATCTTCTTGTTAGTTTAGCTCTTTTGACGATCCTGAGCTGCTAACAACCCTTCCTTAATCACTTTCAGCTTTTCAGCAGTCTGATGGACTATCTCAGGGCCCATAAACTTTTTTTCGCTGGCTTCAATTCAACAAGACAATTTACGGCACTTCTATCCATAGAACGCTTGTTAAGGTTCCATATTGATGCTCTAATGGTAAATATTTTTATAGGAAAACTCTACCAGGGGTAAGTGTTCATCACAGTTACCTTGGAATTTTAGGGTACATGCTCTTAGTATATCTTCCAGCGTTTGAATCGTTTTTTTGCTCTGAATCTCAGTCTGTGGATGGCAGGTTGTACTTAAACAAAAATTCATACCCAATTCCTCTTCTAAACTCCTCCAAAAACTTGATGTGAAACGACTATCACGATCTGGTACAATCATTAAAGGAATACTGTGAAGTCTTACTACTTCCTCCACGTAAGCATTTGCAAGCTTATCCATAGACCATCTCTCATTGGCTACTATGAAGTGTGCACTCTTAGTGAACCAATCAACGACCACCCAAATCATGTCATGACCATTCTTCGTCTTGGGCAGTTTAGTCACAAAATCCATGGTGATGTCTTCCTATTTACCTGTGGATACAGGTAAAGGTTCTAAACTCCCACACAGTTTCTGATGTTGTGCCATAACTCTCAAACCTGCTACACACGCTGCCACATAATTTTCAACATCGAGCTTCATCGTCGGCTACCAGTAGTAGGGTTTCAGAGCCGTATACATTTTAGTGTTGTCGGGATGAGTCGAGTACATGGTCTTGTGAACTTCATTGTAACATACATAAAGTGTGGTTCAAAAAAATTCGATTTTTTAATTATTAAATAAAACCATAGTATCAAAACATCCCATCAACATAAGTCATAGTGTTTCAAAACATTATAATCCGAGTTTCCAAATCAAAAACATCAGAGTAAGCATCCCAGGCTAAGCACCCTGGTATGTGTAATGCATTCGTCCCGAGCTCTCCCCTTTGCTACCAGAAATACCTGAAACCAAAACTGAAAAATGTATGCAAGAAGCTTAGTGAGTTTCCCCAAACTACCACATACCATACACATAATAACATAAAAGAATATAGTGGGCCTCGCTCGACATCGGATTATATCCAGCATCGGGAGCCACCCGATATTGGGCCCCGCCCGGCATCGAGCCCCGTCTAGCATTGGACAATGTCTGGTATCGGGGCCCGCCCGACATTAAGCTGAGCTCGATATGCATATAAACATATTAATAATACACATATAATTAGTCACAAAATACAAGAAAACAAATATTCCTCGGGCACTGCCTGGTATCAGACATTGTCTGGAAATATACAAGTACAGATACATGTTGTTGGATAACGTGTCTAAGTCCATAACTATTTCTGGGAAGTACTTGACCTGACCATGCATGGTCCATTTGGGTTGCATGGCACCATGCAATTGGATAGTCTAAATGAGAGAAATAACACTTGGAGATTATTCATATATTATAAGTTCTAATATATTAATTATATTATTTTATTAGTTTGATCAAGAATTAATTAAATGACCAAAAGATAACTAATTAAATGACATGGATGGTAATGTACACACATATTAGGGTTCTGTTAGCCAGAGTTGCATTTCATGACTATGAAATATGGCAAATGGATGTCAACACAGCTTTCCTTAATGGAAAATTAGCTGAAGATGTTTACATGAGTCAGCCAGAAGGTTTTGTCAGCAACGAGTACCCTAATAGAGTGTGTAAGCTTGAGAAATCCATTTATGGATTAAAGTAAGCACCTCGCAGATGGAATCTTTGCTTTGATGAGAAAGTCAAGGAATTTGGCTTTTCTAGGAGTGAAGATGAATCTTGTGTGTATGTCAAGGCTAGTGGGAGTATACTTAGCTTTTTGGTATTGTATGTGGATGACATACTACTCATAGGAAATGACATCCCAACTTTGCAGGAAGTTAAGTCCTGGCTTGGGAAGTGTTTCTCTATGAAGGACCTAGGGGAAGCTGCCTATATTTTAGGGATAAGGATCTTGAGAGACCGAAGTAAAAGACTAATTGGACTTAGTCAAAGTACCTACTTGGACAAGGTGCTGAAGAGATTCAGCATGCAGGACTCCAAGAAAGGAGAGTAACCCATCCAGAGTAACGCCAGATTGAGTAAGACACAAAGCCCTAGCACTGAGGTTGAGATAGCATAAATGAGTCGAATACCTTATGCTTCGACTGTAGGATCGATCATGTATGCTATGATGTGTACTCGACCTGATGTAGCCTTTGCCCTGAGCATGGTTAGCAGGTATCAGGGGACCCCTGGCAAGGCACACTGGACTGTGGTAAAGAATATCCTCAAGTACCTACGGAGGACTATGGACTGGGTCCTTACCCTCGGTGGGAGTGATCACTTGAGAGTTGTAGGGTATAGTGATGCTAGCTTTCAGACTGATAACGATAATTTCCGCTCTCAGTCAGGCTGGGTCTTTACCCTAAATGGAGGAGCAATTTCATTGAAGAGTTCCAAGCAAGAGACAGTGGCTGATTCAATTTGTGAATCAGAGTACATTGCAGCTAGCAAGGCAGCAAAGGAGGCGATATGGCTGAAGAACTTCATTGGAGACCTTGGAGTTATACAAGCTATTAAAGAGCCAATGGAAATTTTCTGTGATAGTGAAAGCGTTGTTGCCTTAGCCAAGGAACCAAGGGATCACGGGAGATCCAGGCACATTGACAGAAAAATACCATTTTATCAGACATCGAATAGAAGAAGGACTCCTCGTAACAAAGAGGGGATCATCGGATGAGAATCCAGTAGATCCCCTCACGAAGGGACTGACTCGGGTTAAGCATCTCCAGCATGCTCAGAGCATAGGGGTAAATGATCGTATTAGATTTAGTAGTTAGATAACCTCGAAATTTGTAAAGTGTAATTGACATTAGATGATGAATAAAAAGTGTTTTATTTATGAGTAAAGTGTTGCTATCTCTTGTCGATTGTTACTCTATTTCTTTTGCATGTTTGACTTCCAGAATAATTATGCTTGGTTTATCATATTATTCAAACCTCCACAGTCGGTCATATGTCGGAAGTAGGTATGAATCAAGACTGTCATGATTGGTTGCAGAGGTCTAAGGTGTTGGACATGGCTACAACAATCATGAGTGCTCATAAGTTGTGAGCATTGGAAACAACCCACGCTCATGGGAATCACTTCATGGAATTTATCTTGAGTGATCGTGAGACGGTAATATCATATAAGTCTTCAAACCTAGAGATATGATTTGTTACTTACAAGTTGGTTATGCATTGATTGTACGAAAACCCATTGGTAACTCGATGTTATAAAACGTGCTTTTGTGTATAATTCAAAGAGTGGTAGAACAAGCATATGAGTCGAAGTTTATCTGTTCCTTCTTGGATTAGAAGCTGATATCCGGGCCCCTCGATGATTTTCTTTTGACCTATATACCAGGCCCATTCAGAACTGAGTTGATGTGTTCAATTAAGTTCTTTGTCAAACAAATCGGAAATTGAGAAACAAACTGCTGGACAATAAGTAAGACATTGTACCATGTATATGTCCGACTAATATCTAGAACAGAGGAATATATGATCACTTATCTTAAATGGCGTATCATCATCTTCTCAGTTCCGAGAGACCTTGAAAGAGCTACGATTGCCGATCGGTTCCTGAAGTACTAAAGTTATAGTTATTAGACTTATCCAAGTGGGAGACTGTTGGATAAGGTGTCTAAGTCCATAAATATTTATGGGAAGTACTTGACCCGACCCGGCATGGTCCATTTGGGTTGCATGGCACCATGCAATTGGATAGACTAAATGAGAGAAATAACACTAGGAGATTATTAATATATTATAAGTTCTAATATATTAATAATATTATTTGATTAGTTTGATCATATTAATTTAGAATTAATTAAATGATCAAAAGATAACTAATTAAATATATGGGTTGATTATGTAAATCATCCATATCTTGTATAGTGGACTAAGAGGCTCCATGGATTATCAAGTTGGGTTCCACCCATAGGATGCTCCATGAATGCTCCATGGGAGTTACAAACCCATGGTCATGAAAATGAAGAGTCATGACACATTAGGGTTTACATGGTGTAACCCTAGATGTGTCAACACTATATACGAGTCCCATTCTCCACCAAAATCGGCTACACATATGAAACAAGAGGGCTAGGCCGATTTTAAGAAGTGTGTGTTCTCTCAAAAGTCTTTACAAGAGCATTTGGTGTTGTGTGAAGCATTTGAGGCATCACACTTGGGGTGCTAGGCTCACAAGGTTTCAAGGAACATAAGTAACAACAAGGTAAGTTATTCTATCTTTCATTCAAGTTAAAAAAATTTCCCCATGTATGCTAGATAGGAATATATAACCTTGGAATTCAACTTTGCATGATAATTAGACAAACATAGATCCAAGGTTATTAGGGTTGCATGTACACTTAGGAAGTGTTAGAATGCTCAAAAACCCATCACATGCAAGGGTCACAAAGACACAGAACATACAACTATTCCTCGGGCCTCGCCCGGTATCGGATCATAGTCTGGAAAGCATACAATCATAAACACATACACATGCGATAATCACATAAATACATATCATGCAAATATTCATCAGGCCCCATCCGACACCATACCATATTCTAGAAATATACAAATATAGACACATGCAAGAATCGGAAAGACATCAACCATACAACTATTCCTCGAGCCCAGCCCAACATCGGACCGTAGTTCGGAAAGTATATAAACAATCATCGGGCATTGCCCGACATCGGACCATAGTCCGGAAAACATACCATCACATATACGGGCCGACATTGATACCTTCGACCCATTCAAACAGGAGGAATCTCACCTCGCACTGATGAAGTCTCGCGGATAATTCTTTGGCAGCTGGCTGACAAATCCCCGAACTGTCAATCGTCAAAACGAAACCTAATTAACATCCGGGTTTCAATGCATAACCATGAGTTCATACTTGGGTGAAAAGACCATTTCACCCCTAACCTAGCTTGGTCCAAGATCAAGGCCCAAACTCACACTTTGAAGGCCTAAAAGCCAAACAATTAACCAACGCCCAATTATGGCCGAATTTTCCAAAGTGGGCCCAACCCTGTTACATGGGCCTTACCGTAAAGCCCATTAAAAATCCTATTCCATACACTTGTTTTTAGATGGCCCAATAAGAACCCAAACACCTAGGCCCAAAAGAAAGGCCCAACTTAAGGCCCAAACAAAATTAGGGTTTTCACCTAAAATGATGATTAGGGTTAAGTTTTCTTACTTAACCCATTATGGACTTAATAGATTAAGTCCATCACTCCACTAGGCCACACATGCAATGTAATTGGGTGTAAGTCATAACTTCAATCCACTGGTCCAAACGCAGGTCCTGACAATTCCAAAACTATCATCTCCAAAATTAGGGTTTTCTAAATCCTAATTAGGGTTTCCAACCCAATCACAGGCCAGTTAGTCTAATGGTTAGATTTTTTAGGTTCATTAGGGTTTCACTGGGTCGAGCACCACCCGCTGCCTCCTCGGGTAATGGTGGTCGATGGCGGTAGCCACCACCTCGCGATGGTGGTGGTTATGTTTTTAGGCCATAACAATACCAGAAGTACTCCAAAAAATAGTCCAATCAAATCCTAATGGCACACAACCACCAGAGATGGTGGCTAGTGGTGGCAGAATGGCGGCAGTAGGAGGCAGCCACCACCTCACAGTGCTCGTGATGAGTTTTCTTCAGTTTCCCGGCCAAGCAAAGTCTATACCATATCAAACCCATGAAATGAACTCATGCACACACCAAATCTCACACACAACAACCCCTCACGGTCGCTGGTGGCGACGAAGACATGGCAGGAAGTGGCATCTACCATGGATGGCGGCCATGGTGGTTCTTTTCGGTTACTGGCCAACAACACACGCACACAGCCGACCCCCGAAACTAAAAGTCACCCTTACACGAGCCCAAACACAAAACGAACACAGCTAGTCCCTCCTTGGGGTGTTGAATGTCGACCGGAGCTATTGAAAAGGAAGGTTGCACGAGTAGTGGCGGCGACTAGTTGCTGCGAAGCAAAATCAGGAGCGAAAGGTGGCTGGAACAGCACCGGTAGCTGCCATGCGCAGCTGTGAATGGCGACAGGAAAGAAGAAGGAATGATGGAAGGTGGCGGAATGGTGGCATCCGACACACCCAACATTCATCCCATCAACTTTTTCTCGCCGGAAGGTAGAAGTTGCGACTCTCAGCGGCATGACTGATCGGAAAAACGAGCGAGACGGTGGTGGCGGTTGAAAGGGTCATGCATGTCGGCTATCTTCGGTCTTGGGTTGGGGCTGCATTCGAATAAAATGAAAGGAAAAGGGTACCCGGTCTAATCTTGTTTACCTTATTCGAACTTTTATTCAAAACACGCCTTTGGTCCCTCCTTCCAAAATTTATTTTCAAAACAACTCCATAGTTTGTCATTTAGACCCTTAGCCTCCAAAATCCTTTAATTTAAGTCCAAAAACTACAAAATAAGTCTAAATGTTTTATTCTAAACCACATGGTCATATATTCTTAACTCTACAAACCCCAAAAGTACTCTTTAGCCTTCGAAGAAAAATATTAATGCAAATTACACCATGTCAAGTATCACGAGATATGTATATGATAAGCAAGTAATGAACAACCATTTCATTTATAAAGAAAGTGTTTACAATGTATGTGTTCACAAAACATAGAAGTCATAAACAAATAAAAAAACAAGACTTGAAGCTATAATGCTCCATCTTCTGAAGTCCCAGCACGAGCACCTGTCTAATAGTCTCCTGAGAATACACGTTATTTGAAAGAGTTGATCAGCAATTAAGCTGGTGAGTTCATAAGATTTTAGTAATGTGAGTAAGCTGTAAAATGTGGTTGAAAATGTATATGCACAAGTGATGTAAGTTGTAAGTTCTGTTTTGAAATGTTCGCCTGTTCCTCTAGAAAATCCTATATTTCCTACTTGAATGGAAGTTAAGTAAAATGACACTACAAGCCTTTCTATGCGTACTAAGTGAGTACAAGTTATATATACTTAGAGTAAATAAACAATCAATTGTGCGCATCTGCCCTAAACTCACAACCCAACGGGGAACAGCAAGTAAGGCGGATAGCACACATTACATTGGTTGTTAGATCTTTGTCATATATAACCTTGGTGTATTCACTTGTTACTCATGGAGTTATTTATAATGGTTCCTTTATATCTAATGGAGAGTTCTTTTAAGAAAACCTATATTTCTTATAGTAAAATAATGACTACGATGATTACTTTTATAATAGCTTTGTTTATACCGCTATATATAATCTGATATCGGGTAGAAAGTTAACTGGGTGAATCTGCCCTAAGCCCACAATCCAACGAGAACAAGACGCCGGGCGGCAAACACACATTTAGCTATCTATTGGATATTAGTTTTATATATAAACATGGTGTATAAACTAAGGTGTTATAGCGTTAACTCACCTAAAGTCTCTAAAATAGTACTGGCTTAATAAAATGGATTAAGCCCTTTTCTGGGAAATCCCTAGTTTTGTATACCAAATGTACTGACTTTGATTAGTGAGTTTTGTACAAGAAAAACTGTGCGTTGACTCTGTATCCTATGACCTGATCCATACCTAGTACCCTTATGATGACTTAATGTATACTAAGCATATATATATATATATATATATATATATATATATATATATAGATTCGGGTAGATAATAGATTGGGTGACCTCAGTTCAAGCCCACAATCCAACGAGAACAGGAAGTGAAGCGCAGAACACACATCCTATTAGCTGCCAGAATCTATTAGCATATATGTATCCTATAGTGTATAAATTAAGGAATCATAAAGCTAGCATTATGATTCTAACCTTTAATTGCAACCTTCTACCAAGGCATCTTCTGTTCTGAGTTAAACCCGACTCTTCCTTTGTCAAATGTAGGAGTATATTCTCCCTAGTTTATAACTATCTTGACTAGAAAATAGATCGACTTTCAAGTGGTACTGACACTTTATGAAAGTAATGGGAGAACTAAGTACACAGATGTCATTTATAATGACCTGCGGATGTACTAATAACCTAAAAACATATTTGTTTTTATTACGGTCATAATGTGAAATCTAGAACCCCTACTAAACGCTCTCAATGTAAAGTGATTGTGGGAACCAAACGCGACCCCAACAATTTCTTACAAGTCGTGTAATTCACGTTAAAGTTATATGATCATGTATACCTAAGATAACTATCACTAATGCGTTAGTGATTCATTAGTATAATTAGATCATGTTTGTGTGTTCTGATGCTATAGCAACCTAACTTGTTTGTTATGTTCTGTTCATGTATTGTTTGATTCTCTTCACTGTTTGTTCTGTTATGGTATTGTTTGATTCTCTTCACTGTTTGTTCTGTTGTGGTATTGTTTCTTTGTGTGCTTCATTGTACTAGAAGTAATGAATAACATTCTCCTAAACTATACCTATAATAGTTTACTAATGCTCTACTTGGACTGTTACTGAAGTGACTCCTTTCTCTACTAAGTTATGCTTT
The DNA here is from genome assembly GCF_051521515.1 of Lactuca serriola. NCBI lineage: Eukaryota > Viridiplantae > Streptophyta > Magnoliopsida > Asterales > Asteraceae > Lactuca > Lactuca serriola. The sequence continues at coordinate 136,544,040 of NC_136408.1, forward strand.
AAATTTAATAACATAGTTTTGTATAACTATAAAGTAACATAACTTTAAACGAGTTTTGAAATGTGTTGACAACTTATAAATAACATAAGTAATATTTTGAAGGATATTTAACAACAAACATTTACACAATTAACATTGTGTTCAACCTGAATTTGTGACAACCCGAAGTTGTTCCATCGTCGTAACCCGTTCCGTCCGTAAAACCCGTCTTTAGCGATTTGTTCCGATTTCGTTTTTGGGCTAAGTTTTCTAAATGAATATGTTTATTATGATATCGTGAGTGTCTAAGCCCTTTAGAAACACATATAAATGGCCTAAATTGTTAATTTGAGAAATTTTAGATTCGACCCGCAGGGTTACGACAACTTAATCGGGTGCGACCAAAAGTCCCGTTTAACATCAGTATCGGGTATAATTCCACCGTGTCTCAAGGTTTAACCATATATAAAGTTGATTAAGCCTCATTTGAAGCCTTTTCACTCTCTCTCTCTCTCTCTCTCTAACCTCTCTCCTCAAATCCAAGTTCTTGATCTAAAATCACTCATTTCAAGCTCCAAATCATCAAGGTAACTATCCTAGCTCCTAGTATAACATCTTTAGCCTTCAAATTCATGGATAATCTATGAAAGAGGACCATTATCATGAGTTTACGGCCCTAGAACATTCCTAGTCCGTGAACTCACATAAAATATGTTTTGGAGCCCAAAAACCCTTCCAAACCACCTTTGGAGCTTAGATATGGCTTAAGGACTTATTTGTATGGACTTGGAACACCTTAAACTCATCTTTTAGGGAGTAAACATGAGTTTACAACCCAAGCACATGATTGGACCGTAAACACCCTTTCTTGGGCAGTAAACTCCTTTTAAGGTGTTAAGAAGCCCCTTAAACACCTCCTAAGCCTTGGATTAAAGTCTAGAAGCAACCACAAACGAGTTAGAGGCCTTAAACTTGATGAAAACCACCCCTATAGGATCTTACGGCCATAAACCCCCCAAGGATAGGTTCCTGGGCCGTAAACTCCTATATCCTAGTCAAATGATGTTCTAAATTCATCCCAAGGCTTGTAAAATGAGTTTGAATCACATGTGATTGACCTAGGACCAGCCAAACATCAAATGAAGGGGTGTGAGGGAGCTTATGGCAGTAAACTCCAAGTTTACTGCCGTAAACTCCTCAAGTGGTCCATGTGTTGATTTAATTCCATTCCAATGCATTAGAACCAAACCTAGCTTCATCCCTCAAATGTTATAAGGCCATTTAGCACCCTAGGACACCACACCATGAGTTTACGGCCGTAAACTCAAGGGGAGTGGGTCATTAGGGCCATAAACTCTCTCATGAGTTTACTCTTGAAGTGTAAACTCCATATCCAAGCCATATACGTCCCTAGATGTCACCCGAGTCACTCCTAACACTTGAAATAGAGTGTTTTCGCGTTTCAGAGTGTATATTCTCAATTGAATAGTAGTTCAAAGCCTAATTAGATGAAAATGTGTATCTTTTCGTATTACATAGGAACCTCGCATGCGTTCAAGCTCCGATCTGACACTTAGCATCCTAGCCGACACATTCCGCGACTGTGAGTTCATACCCCTACTCCTTTTTCGTGTTTTCCAAATGTTTTCACGGGGGGGGGGGGGAATACAACCAAAAGTACAAGAAAATCTTGTACTTAAACTTATTATTTTCAGTTCAAATGTTTCATAATTTGTATGCTTTTAATACTGAAAACCGTATTAACCAATAGTTCGAATTGCAGAGTTAAGTTTCAGACTAAATGTAGATTCCTTTATAAAGTGTTATAATCTATGTTACATTTTATAGTTTGCAAAAGGAATCATACTAATCATAAACTAGGACTAATACTAATAGGATACACCCTCAGATAGTAACAGAACGAATACGAAAGTACAGTTAGGAACAGAACGAATACGAAAGTACAGTTAGGAATAGAACGAATATGAATACGAAAAACGAATACGAAAGTACGCCTCTGGACATCGACTGAGTTTCAAAACCATATACCTTTGGATGTCGACAGAGCTTTGGAAATACGTCTAAGGTACGCTTTTGGAAGTCACCAGAACATCGAATAGACAGTCAATGTACGTTTCTGAGTGTATCCAAATATTCAAAAATACGGTTAAGTATGGTAGATATTTGACATTCGTGTGTAAGATAACTAAGATATCAGAATACCTAACTAATACTACAAGTATGGTAAATATTAGTATGTTGTGTAACGAATGGATAACTAAACTATTAGGAAAATAAGGGATTTTCCTGGGATAACATAACTACTCATAATCGAATTGTGTAATGAATGGATAACTAAACTATTTAGAAAATATGGGATTTTCATGGATAACAACTTTTTCAGAAAACCAAAGGAAACTTATTCTTCTTCAAAAATGAACCGCTTCTGAACTCACCAGCTTTATGTTGATTTTCAAACTGCTTGTATTCTCAGGTCCACATTAGACAGGTACCCAGTGATCCTTTTGGCGAAGACGGAGCACGTAGAAGACACGTCTTTACTTTTGTTTATATATACCTATGTATAACACTTGTATAACTTTACTTTCAAACAAATGTAAATGAATCTATGTAATGTAATGTTTTGTGTTTACTACGCTTACTATGTACATTGGTTGCGATATACATGACGTCCTCCGCCCTGGAACGTTTCCACCTTCGGTTTCAAGGTGTGACAGATTGGTATCAGAGCCCTTGTTTATAGTGAACTAGTATACCAAACCTTACATGGTATAAGACTATAAACACTAAGGGGCCTAAGTGCTCTGAACTAAAAGTATACCTTAAGATATAAGTATTTTCAAAAGTGTACAAGTATACCTAACCATCGAAATTTGTAACTACAAGTAGAACAAAACATAAGTAAATGGGTGTTGTACGCTGCAGTTAAACCTGGGCAGTTATGTAGTTGTGTCTAGGATCAAAATAGCCTGCCCAACTATATTCATTTGAGACACGGCCAACATGTGCTTGGGAGTGACTGTGGTATGCGGCATGCCTAAAACTTACCCAATACCCAAACAACGAGCCATCGTTGCAGCAAGACATGAAATACTATGGGAGTATTTCTCAAGCCAAATCCGTTATAGAAATCCTCATTCCAGCGTTGCTCCTCAATCATTCCTTTAGCGATAGTTTATCTGCTTTGATAACTCTTCCTGCTTTATCACTTAATAGAATTCTATATATGTCTTAATGAGATATCCCTTGTTCCATATCTCTTGATTCAATTTAGAGGACTTTTGATCCTCTCTTTCCTGGCTATTTTAGATCAAGATGCCTCCGAGGAAAAGACCCATCTCAAAGAACAACAATCCCCCTCCGCCACCACTTCCTCCTCAATTTGATTCTGTCATGTTTCAAGTAGCTGTCAATGCTGCTATGGTTGCTGCCCTATCACAGATGAACCTTAGTGGCTTAGGTGGGCAAGGAGGTGGTCCCCAGCCACAAAACCAGGAAGGTAGCCAGGGACACCGGAAGGAGTGTTCCTATAAGGACTTTATGAACGCAAAACCCACTTTCTTCTATGGCACAGGAGATGTCATTGTCCTAACTCGATGGTTAGAGAAAATCGAATCTATCTTCGAGATCTGTGCTTGTTCAGAATCCGACAAGGTGAAATTCGCCGCCTGCATGTTCACCGATAAAGCTCTGACTTGGTGGAACGGCCGAGTCAAAACCTTAACCCTACCTATATCCAATGCTATGGGTTGGGAAGTTATGAAGGAACTTCTGCGCGTGGAGTACTGCCCTCGGGGTGAAATGCAGAAGCTGGAGCATGAACTCTGGAACTTGAAGATGAAAGGTTCCGATATCGCCGTTTACGCTTCAAGGTTTGACGACTTGGCGCTTCTTTGTCCGGGGATGGTTACCCGGGAGAGTAAGAAGATTGAGAGATTCATCTGGGGGTTGACCCAACCAACCAAAGGGAACGTTTTAGCTGCGAAGCCGGATACATACGACAGTGCCAAATGCCTAGCACAAATCCTGATCGACCATAATGATGACATAGAGGAAGCAGCCACCACTCCTGATCCGACAGAGAAAAGTGGTGAGAAAAGAAAGTTTTGGAAGACGAAGAAAAAAAGTCAGCCTTCGCAGGAGTCCTCGAAGAAACAGCAGATAGTAGCAGTCCACGCTGCCACTACCCCTGTCGTTGTTTCTATCGTCAATTCCTCAGCCCAAGCCCCTATCACCTGATATGTCGGTATTCTCCCGTGGTGCAACCGATGCAGTTACCACCACCGCATCCCCGGTCCCTATCGTGAGAAATTTTGTAAAAATTGTGGCCAAGAGGGTCACGTTGCACGAAGCTGCAAAACACCAACCAATCAAGCTTCCGGAGCAGGCATCAGTCAGGCCTGCTTTGGTTTCTGTGAAGTCGGGCATTATAAGAGAAACTGCCCCAAGGCAGCAACAACTTAAAACACCAGGAGAGTCCTAGCTATGGGACAAGGTGAATCAGCTGCCGACCCCACCGTTGCCACATGTATATACCTCCTCGATAAATCTTATGCATGTAATCCTTTTCAATTCTAGTGTTGAAAGATAATATGTTAGCTATTCATTCGAACATCTTCATAAACATAGTCCTCAACTAGTAACCAAAACGTTTACCGTCGAGATAGCTAACGGTGAGAAAGAGAGCATTAGCGATAAACTTAGTTCCCAGCCTATGTGATCAACAAGAAATAGGAAGTTAAAGACCTCGAGAGCATCCCCGAAGTCTACAATTTTTCCTGATGTCTTTTCCAAAGAGCTCACAGGAATTCCCTTATGACGCCAAGTAGAGTTTTGCATCGACCCAATTCCCGGAGCAAAACCTATAGCCAAATCTCCGCATCGATAGGCTCCAGCAGAAATGCAGAAGTTACCCAGTCAGCTTCGAGTTCACGAGAATGATGTTCCAAAACAACATTCAGGATTCGATAAGGTCACTACGAGAATGTAGTGATGCCCTTTGGTCTAACCATTTTCTTTTGTCACGTAGTAAGCGAAGAAGGTATGATACATTTTGAAGCGCATAAAACTTAACCCGAGGAACGTAGGACCTTTCGAAATCCTCATTAGGATCGATCCCATAGCCTACAAACTCCGACTACCCTCAAAACTTAGCAGCATCCATCCGGTATTCCACGTCTCTGTCCTTAAGAAGTGCCTATTCGACGAAACCCTAGTAATCCCTTTGATGAGACTGAAATCAACAAAAGTCTGGACCTTATGAGAGAACCAATCGAAACCATAGATCGAAGGACTAAACGTACGAAACAAAGTCGTATCCCGATAAGTGAAGAAATTGAGTTCACTTGGCAGCGTGAAGATCCGATGAGACTGAAGTATCCGTATCTCATTCCAAATCCTTGAGTTGTATCTAAAGTTTGAATTTCAGGACGAAATTCCCTCTAACCGGGGGATAATGTGAGAACCCGAAGTTGTTCCATCGCCGTAACCCGTTCCGTCCGTAAAACCCGTCTTTAGCGATTTGTTCCGATTTCGTTTTTGGGCTAAGTTTTCTAAATTAATATGTTTATTATGATATCGTGAGTGTCTAAACTTTTTAGAAAATCATATAAATGGCCCAAATTATTAATTTGTGAAATTTTCGATTCGACCCGCCAATTTACGACAACTTAATCGGGTGCGACTAAAAGCGCCGTTTAACATCAGTTCGGGTAGAATTCCACCGTGTCTCAAGCTTTAACCATATATAAATTTGATTAAGCCTCGTTTGAAGCCTTTTCACTCTCCCTCTCTAACCTCTCTCCTCAAATCCAAGTTATTGATCCAAAATCACTCATTTCAAGCTCCAAATCATCAAGGTAACTATCCTAGCTCCTAGTATAACATCTTTAGCCTTCAAATTCGTGGATAATCTATGAAATAGGACAATTAGCATGAGTTTACGGCCCTAGAATAGTCCTAGGCCGTGAACTCACATAGAATGGGTTTTGGAGCCCAAAAACCCTTCCAAACCACCTTTGGAGCTTAGATATGGCTTAAGTACTTATTTGTATGGACTTGGAACACCTTAAACTCATCTTTTAGGGAGTAAACATGATTTTATGGCCCAAGCACATGCTTGGACCATAAACACCCTTTCTTGGGAAGTAAACTCCTTTTAAGGTGTTAAGAAGCCCCTTAAACACCTCCTAAGCCTTGGATTAAAGTCTAGAAGCAACCACAAACGAGTTAGAGGCCTTAAACTTGATGAAAACCACCCCTATAAGAGCTTACGGCCGTAAACCCCCCAAGGATAGGTTCCTAGGCCGTAAACTCCTATATCCTAGTCAAATGATGTTCTAAATTCATCCCAAGGCTTGTAAAATGAGTTTGAATCACATGTGATTGACCCAGGACCACCCAAACATCAAATGAAGGGGTCTGAGGGAGCTTAGGGCCGTAAACTCCTATTTTACTGTCGTACACTCCTCAACTGGTCCATGTGTTGATTTAATTCCATTCCTATGCATTAAAACCAAACCTAGCTTCATCCCTCAAATGTTATAAGGCCATTTATCACCCTAGGACACCCCACCATGAGTTTACGGCTGTAAACTCATTGGGAGTGGGTCATTTGGGCCGTAAACTCTCTTATGAGTTTACTCTAGAAGAGTAAACTCCATATCCAAGCCATATATGTCCCTAGATGTCACCCGGGTCACTTCTAACACTTGAAATAAAGTGTTTTCGCGTCTCGAGGTGTATATACTCAATTGAATAGTAGTTCAAAGCCTAATTAGATATAAATGTGTATCTTTTCATATTACATAGGAACCTCGCACGCGTTCAAGCTCCGATCTGACACTTAGCATCCTAGCCGACACATTCCGCGACTGTGAGTTCATACCCCTACTCTTTTTCTGTGTTTTTCAAATGTTTTCAGGGGGGAATACAAGCAAAAGTACAAGAAAATCTTGTAGTTAAACTTATTGTTTTCAGTTCAAATGTTTCATAATTTGTATGCTTTTAATATTGAAAACCGTATTAAACAACAGTTAGAATTGCAGAGTTTAGTTTCAGACTAAATGTAGATTCCTTTATAAAGTGATATAATCTATGTTACATTTTATAGTTTGCAAAAGGAATCATACTAATCATAAACTAGGACTAATACTAATAGGATATGCCCTCGGATAGTAACAGAACGAATACGAAAGTACTGTTAGGAACAGAACGAATACGAAAGTATAGTTAGGAATAGAACAAATACGGATACGGAAAACGAATACGAATACGAAAAACGAATACGAAAGTACGCCTCTGGACATCGACTGAGTTTCGAAACCATATGCCTTTGGATGTTGATAGAGCTTTGGAAATACGTCTAAGGTACGCTTTTGGAAGTCACCAGAACATCGATTATACAATCATTGTACGTTTGTGAGTGTATCCAAATATTCAAAAATACGGTTAAGTATGGTAGATATTTGACATTCGTGTGTAGGATAACTAAGATATCAGAATACCTAACTAATACTACAAGTATGGTTAATATTAGTACGTTGTGTAACGAATGGATAACTAAACTATTAAGAAAATAAGGGATTTTCCTAGAATAACATAATGGCTCATAATCGAATTATGTAACGAATAGATAACAAAACTATTTGGCAAATAAGGTATTTTCCTAGGATAACATAACTACTCATAATCGAATTGTGTAATTAATGGATAACTAAACTATTAGGAAGATAAGGGATTTTCCTGGGATAACATAACTACTCATAATCGAATTGTGTAACGAATGGATAACTAAACTATTAGGAAAATAAGGGATTTTCCTGGGATAACATAACTACTCATAATCGAATTGTGTAATGAATGGATAACTAAACTATTAAGAAAATATGGGATTTTCATGGATAACAACTTTTTCAGAAAACCAAAGGAAACTTATTCTTCTTCAAAAATGAACCGCTTATGAACTCACCAGCTTTATGCTGATTTTCAAACTACTTGTATTCTCAGGTCCACATTAGACAGTAACCCAGTGATCCCTTTGGCGAATACGGAGTACGTAGAAGACATGTCTTTACTTTTGTTTATATATACCTATATATAACACTTGTATAACTTTACTTTCAAACAAATGTAAATGAATATATGTAATGTAAAGTTTTGTGTTTATATTTCTTACTATGTAAGTGTTGGAATCACATGCGATTCAACAAAGGAAGGTATAATGGCACTCACATGAGTTTACTACCATGGGTTTACGGCCTAAAGGAGTTTACAGCCGTAAACTCATATCTACTCATGTGTAAGTGCAAGTTTGAAGGCTAGGGAAGAATTTAGGGACCTTAGCGATACCCTAGGATGAGGAAGACCACCTTCTATGGAGTTGTTGAGGTGTTTACGGCCCTAATGAGTTTACAACCGTAAACGCATGGCCATTTATGTTTATGAGGGTCCTAAAGTTCATAAGGAAGCATCCTAAATTCAAGTCTAAGCCTTAGGAAGTGTTTGTGGCATCAAAACACCCTTAACTAGAGTTTTCGGCCCTTGGACCATTTTGGCTTGTGTTTGCAGCCGTAATCACCTAAGGTTGATGGTATTTTGATTGTTTTGAGTCCTAAAGACATCAAGGTAAAGTGCTAGGCTAGTCTCTTGTCTTAAGGAAGGCATTTGGGGCATTTTGGCACCATGAAAGGGAGTTCATGGCCAAGGACATCCTTGGCCATGAACTCCCTTTCATGGTGCCAAAATGCCCCAAATGCCTTCCTTAAGACAAGAGACTAGCCTAGCACTTTACCTTGATGTCTTTAGGACTCAAAACAATCAAAATACCATCAACCTTAGGTGATTACGGCTGCAAACACAAGCCAAAATGGTCCAAGGTCTATAGGGGCACAAGCCAAAATACCATCAATCTTCTAACCCTTGTTTCTTAGTGTGTTTAAGGCCTTGATATGTCAAGGGTTGTTCTATGTTCGGTTCCAAGGTCTATAGGGGCATAAGGCACACTTTAGGCCTCAAATTTAGTGTTCACGGTCCAAGAGGATCTTGGGTCGTGAACACCCTTTCCTTGGGTTTTATGGATGATTTCCATCTTAACTAGTCATTTAGTGCCCTTTAATACACTCTTGGGTCGATGTACTTACAATTATGGGTGAACGGATGAATATCCTTGAGAGAGAAATCAGCTTTTCTCTAGTTGGAAATGTAACAAATGAATAAATATGGCTAAGAACCATATATACACCCCTAGGGTTTTTGGCAGAAAATATTTTATTCACGCATTGAACTCTATTATCAACGAGTTTTGGAAAAACATAGTTGCACAATACCCTAGTGCATCCTCTCTCCTGATATCTCTTTAAGTGTAAATCCTGAAATACTCAAACTTATTCCAAAAGTTTGAAAGTTAGCAGAACGGATTTGACTTCGATTGCTGTGGATGGTTTTACAGAATGGAAATTCCTGGGTTGTCACATCATCCCCCCTTCAGAATGAATTTCGTCCCGAAATTAGCTCTCTTAACATTACTACTGGGGTTGAGCCCTTCTGCTTTGTAGAATACTCACTCGTAGACCTGGTAACTTTGCCCTGGTGTTCTTGATAGGATTCATACTAGGTCCATCTATCATTACCTCGCGTATACAAGCCGTATGTGATTAAGATTAGTAGGACTGTCGGATGTGCGTCTCTGCCCCAGGTCCACAACCCAACGGGGAACAGGAGATAGGGCAGAAACACACATACTAGATCTGCGTAATCATACTCATATACCACCCTTGCGTATACATTCAAAAATAATAGGCGGGTTGTATTCGTCCATAGCCTATATGCTCGAACTTGGTCTGCTGGACGAGTGGTATTTCGTGACGGTCTGCGAACGTCTGACAATAAGGCTTCGGAGGACAAAGTCCTCTTCGCACGAGTACTTCGGGGGTTTAGAATACGAAAGATAAAATTTTTGATTCAGGTCGCACTTTCGATATGAATGATGAAAGTTTTGAGAACTTGCTGATCGAGGCGAAAGAAACATATGAACTCAGTATGGTGAGGACCACGCCAATTCATGATGACAGAATACAACGGACTCTATACTGAACAAAGTTTTGGTCAAATGAAAGAAACGTCTGATAAACGACGATGTATCCCTGGTATGCTTGGTACTGTACTCCTAGTATGCTCAACAATGTACTCCTTGTAACTGTTCTCTTGTTTCCTGTTTTCTGTTTTGAAATTAACACTCCTATGTATCGTACCGCTATGTGCGTATACATACAAATAAAAGTGCTTTACTAACTGAAGGGATACTTTTATACTATGATCCCCCATGGTACCACTACCATCGCCTGTCATATACAAGTTGTGAATACTTAAGATGAGCCAGGCAGTCGACTGAGCGTCTCAGCCTCAAATCCTCAACCAATTAAGGAATGGGGACCTAAGAGGAGTCACTCACTCTAAGTCTGCAACATCTTAGTTGCGCACAACCCTAATGTATATGGTGAGTCATAATAGCTTCTTTAAGGGATCTTTTAGTTCTCTTGAATATTACGACCTATTTTCAATATGTGAGTTGTTATAGTTACTTTTAAGTGTCATCCCCAAATTTTAATCTTATATGAATATAAATTAATTTTAAAAGAAATTACTATTTTGAAAACGTACCACTACTTGTCGATGACTCCGGGGTAGATTCTCCTACGGTGATCATCAGAATACGTCCATCTGCGCCTGAGTTCCTGATTATCGGGCAGTCCCTCTGATTGTTTCCATTCTCACCACAGCCATAGCATGCTTGTTTTTCTTTAGCTCCAAGGACTTGGGAGATCGGTTGAGCTGGTGCCCTGCAGTAACGGACCGTGTGTCCCTTTCTATGGCAGTTCAGACACTGCATTTCCCTGTACACTCCAGTGTGGTGAAAGTTTCATTTTCCACACTTCGGAAGGTTTCCAGCATAACGACTGGCAGGTGCTGAAGCAGTAGGCGTCGTTGCAGCATACATAGTACTCGCTCGTTGCTCTTGCGGGTGTCTTGTGTTGTTTGTTTCTTCTTCCTCTTGTTCCCCGACTTCTGATTATAGTCCTCTTCCGTAGATGACTTGGGAATAGGGAATTCTACGTTATGACAGACTCCATGATCAATGTGTCGCTGAGCCAAGCGTTTAGCACTATCGAATGTGGCTGGGTTGGAAGACAGTACATTTCCTTGGGTCGGAGCAGTCAGACCCTAAATGTACCTTTCTCTCTTCTTTCTCTCCGAGGTAACCATCTCGGGGCATAGAGCTGCTAGTTCGCTGAGCCGGTCCGTGTAGGTAACTATGTCTGAGCCGACCATAGTGAGATCCCACAGCGCTTGTTCCAGTTTTTGAATCTCGTCTAAAGGGGAATATTCTTCTCGCATTAACTCTTTTAGGTTTTCCCAACCTATTGAGTTTGCCACTGATAGGGTCAGTGACTTAACATGGCTGTTCCACCATGTTAGGGCCTTACCATCGATGGTGCAGGAAGCAAACTTCACTTTGCTTCCTCCTAGGCATAAACAGATTTCAAAAACCGACTCTGCTTTCTCGAACCATTGCAGGAGGGCAATGACTCCTTCAGTTCCTTTAAAGGACAATGGTTGGCATTTGGTGAAGTCCTTGTAGGAGAACTCTCCCTGGCGCACAGGGACCCCACCTTGAGTAGAATCAGTAGGCGTTTCACCTCCACCCGTACTGATGGGGTGATATTGTGCCATGGTTGTTGCCACAGCCACGACCACTGCAGCGTTCAGAGTTGCTACATCGATTTGTGGAGAAGGTATGGGAGTTATCGGAGTAGCGTGTCTCGGTGATCTGCGAGGAAGCATCTTTGCTAAAAGAAAACAAAGATGAGACGGAATAAGTCTATAGCAACGGAAACAAGCCGAAAGCTGAAAAGAAAAGGTTATCCTAGTTCTGGATGTATCGGATCCTGACTTCCACAGGGTTCTAGGAACAATTCATAAATGAGTCTATACCAAATAAACTCTATGAATTTTAAATAACTATCCTCGAATGAATATATGTTTTCTTAGTAACTGTTACCAGCTGCATGTAAGAAAATAATCCTAACACATGTAATGTGAGCAGTATTTCCACTCGCTCGATAAATTAACCTAGTTAATATTTATTAGTGTGATGCGTAAGACGTTTTGGTTACTTCGGCTGATGTTTCCTTAAAATCTTCTCATGAATTTGTCCTTGTTCCTCCTGAACTCTTTTGTTGTCTACTATGAGGAAGTGGTTACGTTTATTTGGGCTTGTCGTGCAAGAATAAAAGTGACTAAAGAACCTATGAGCTTTAAGGTAACTTTATGGGTTGATCCTTACGGAATCCTCCTATAGTTGTACAAGGTACATCAGTTTGTATTGTATATAATTGAATATCAAATAGACCTTCTAATAATTGTTCCCACCTCAACACTACTTCCTTAAAAGGAATGGATAGCGAAGCTTCAGTCACAGATTCTATGCCCATAAGATCTTGATTATATATAAAACTTTATGAATATACCCTGTAAGATTATTAGACCTGTCCGCAAGGGTCTTTTAAGTTATCACATAAGTTATTTATCTGGACGAAAATACTCCTATAGTATTCTAACTCTAACTGTATTTGGCATGTTCTAAACTTGTTATCGCACTATCGTATCATAGAATACTCCCATAGTACTCTAACTCTAACTGTACTTGTTCTGGCATTCTCTTGACTGGTGTTTAGGGAAGTTTTAACTCTGTTGCAACACAACATCATTTCCAAACACATGTCGGTCACATCTCGAATGAATATAGTTGATCAGGCTATATTGATCCTAGCTATGATTACATAACTGTTCGGGTTGACGACAGTGCCCAACCTTTAAATACTTTTAGTTCTATTCTCCTCGTGACCCTAGTTCTATTATGTACATGTATGAGCAAGTAGGTATATTTTTTATAACTTGTAGTTATACTCTAAAATATATCATTATCCAGAGCACTTAAGCCCCATTGTATTTATAGACGTATATCCTTTTATCGGTTGATATACTTAGTTCACTATAAAGAATACTCTGATACCAATCTGTCGCACCCCAAAACCGAAACGGCGGAAACCTTCAGGGGTGGAGGACGTCATGTCAAGTATCACGAGATATGTATATGGTAAGCAAGTAATGAACAACCATTTCATTTAGAAAGAAAGTGTTTACAATGTATGTGTTCACAAAACACAGAAGTCATAAACAAATAACAAAACAAGACTTGAAGCTATAATGCTCCATCTTCTAAAGTCCCAGCACGAGCACCTGTCTAATAGTCTCCTGAGAATACAAGTTATTTGAAAGATTTGATCAGCAATTAAGTTGCTGAGTTCATAAGATTTTAGTGATGTGAGTAAGCTATAAACTGTGGTTAAAAATGTATATGCACAAGTGATGTAAGCTGTAAGTTCTGTTTTGAAATGTTCGCCTATTCCTCTAGAAAATCCTATATTTCCTACTTGAATGGAAGTTAAGTAAAATGACACTACAAGCCTTTCTATGCGTACTAAGTGAGTACAAGTTATATATACTTAGAGTAAATAAACAATCGATTGTGCGCATCTGCACTAAACTCACAACCCAACGGGGAACAGCAAGTAAGGCGGATAGCACACATTCCATTGGTTGTTAGATCGTTGTCATATGTAACCTTGGTGTATTCACTTGTTACTCATGGAGTGATTTGTAATTGTTCCTTTATATCTAATGGAGAGTTTTTTTTAAGAAAACCTATATTTCTTATAGTAAAATAATGACTACGATGATTACTTTTATAATAGATTTGTTTATACTGCTATATAAAATCTGATATCAGGTAGAAAGTTAACTGGGTGAATCTGCCCTAATAGTTTACTAACGCTCTACTTGGACTGTTACTGAAGTGACTCCTTCACTGTTTGTTCTGCTATGGTATTGTTTGATTCTCTTTACTGTTTGTTCTGTTGTGGTATTGTTTCTTTGTATGCTTCGTTGTACTAGAAGTAATGAATAGCATTCTCCTAAACTATACCTATAATAGTTTACTAATGCTCTACTTGGACTGTTACTGAAGTGACTCCTTTCTCTACTAAGTTATGCTTTAACTTTAATAATGGAGTTTTGTATAACTATAAAGTAACATAACTCTAAATGAGTTTTGAAATATGTTGACAACTTATAAATAACATAAGTAATATTTTGAAGGATATTTAACAACAAACATTTACACAATTAACATTGTGTTCAACCAGTATCCCCCCCCCCCCCCCCCGTTAAAACAGTTAAAATAGTTAAATGATTCAATATGGGGTATGAACTCACTTGATGTGGGTAATTCAAACGGGTATGCGTGCAAGGATGAGAAGTTCCACGAATGAAGTCCCGAGACACAATAAGTCCTCAATGATATATAATGTCACACATTGGCATGAATATAGTGTTTATGACAACTATATGAAAGAAAACACCTTCCGGGACTAGGAAACACCTTGACGAAGTGTTGGAATCACATGTGATTCAACAAAGGAAGGTATAATGGCACTCACATGAGTTTACTACCATGGGTTTACGGCCCAAAGGAGTTTACGACCGTAAACTCATGGCTACTCATGTGTAAGTGCAAGTTTGAAGGCTATGGAATAATTTAGGGACCTTAGCTCTACCCTAGGATGAGGAAGACCACCTTCTTTGGAGTTGTTGAGGTGTTTATGGCCCTAATGAGTTTACAACCGTAAACTCATGGCCATTTATGTTTATGAGGGTCCTAAAGGTCATAAGGAAGCATCCTAAATTCAAGTCTAAGCCTTAGGAAGTGTTTGTGGCATCAAAACACCCTTAACTTGAGTTTTCGGCCCTTGGACCATTTTCGCTTGTGTTTGCAGCCGTAATCACCTATGGGTGAAGGTATTTTGATTGTTTTGAGTCCTAAACACAACAAGGTAAAGTGCTAGGCTAGTCTCTTGGATTAAGGAAGGCATTTGGGGCATTTTGGCACCATGAAAGGGAGTTCACGGCCCAAGAACATCCTTGGCCGTGAACTCTCTTCTAACCCTTGTTTCTTAGTGTTTTTTAAGGCCTTGATATGTCAAGGGTTGTTCTATGTTAGGTTCCAAGGTCTATAGGGGCATAAGGCACAGTTTTGGCCTCAAATATAGTTTTCATGGTCCAAGAGGATCTTAGGCCGTGAACACCCTTTCCTTGGGTTTTATGGATGATTTCCATCTTAACTAGTCATGTAGTACCTTTAATACACTCTAGGGTCGATGTACTTACAATTGGGGGTGAACGGATGAAGATCCTTGAGAGAGAAATCGGCTTTTCTCTAGCTGGAAATGTAACAAATGAATAAATATGGCTAAGAACCATATATATACCCCTAGGGTTTTTGGCAGAAAATATTTTATTCAGGCATTGAACTCTAATATCAACGAGTTTTGGAAAAACAGACTTGCACAATACCCTAGTGCATCCTCTCTCCTGATATCTCTTTAAGTGTAAATCCTGAAATACTCAAACTTATTACAAAAGTTTGAAAGTTAGCATAATGGATTTGACTTCGATTGTTGTGGATGGTTTTACATAATGGAAATTTTTGGGTTATCACAGAAGATCTCTTACTCCTCCCGTCTTAGGTACCCAAATCCTATCTTGGAATAACTTCAATCCTTTATTATTTGTATTGAATACCATTGTCCTGCCTAAACGCTCTTCCTTTCGGTCATTTTTCTTCAAAGCATCTTCCTGAGCTTTCTTGATGCTTTCCACAATCATTGAGACGACTTCAATTCTTAACGCTCTTGGCCTTTTCCTTTCAAGGTTTACTTTTTGACTCAGAGCATCAGCTACGACATTTGCTTTACCGGGATGGTAAAGTATCTCACAGTTGTAATCTTTGAGTAACTCTAGCCAGTGTCATTATCTCATATTAAATTGCTTCTGATTAAAGAAATACTGGAGACTCTTATGATCAATGAAAAGTTTTCACTTTGTGCCATGAAGGTAATGCCTCCATATCATTAGGGCCCGCTGCCAACTCCAGATTATGAGTGGGGTAGTTCTTTTCGTGCTCTTCCAGTTTTCTTGATGCATACGCTGTCACCTTTTCTCTTTGGGTCAAAACACACACTAATGCAACTCCAAATGCATCGCTATAGACTGCGAAGTCTTCAACTCCGTTGGGTAAAGAAGGAATTGGTGCCTCACAACTTCTTCTTTAGCTGCTCGAATGCTTCTTCATGTTTTTCACTCCATGTATACGTAGCTCCTTTGTAGGTCAAAGTTGTTAATGGAGCAGCTATTGAAGAAAAGCCTTTGATAAACCTTCGGTAATATCCAGCTAACCCCTAATAACTTCGAATCTCCGTTGTACTTTTTGGTCACTCCCTTTTTATCACAACTTTAATCGTTGCTAGATCAACCATTATTCCTTCTTGGTTGACCACATGACCCAAGAATTGGACTTCTCTAATCAAAAAATCACATTTGGAGAACTTTTCATACAGCTTCTCCTTCTTTAAAACTTCTAATACTTGTTGCAGATGCTTACCATGCTCCTGCTGGCTCTTTGAGTAAACTAGAATGTCATCTACGAACACTATCACAGATTTATCGAGGAATGGTTTACAAAACCTATTCATCAAATCCATGAATGTTGTTGGAACATTGGTTAGTCCAAACGACATAACCAAGAACATATAGTATTCATATCTCATTCTGAATTCGTTTTTCTCAATATCATGCTCTCTTACTTTCAGCTCCTGATAACCTAACCTAAGATCGATTTTTGAGAAATAGCTCGAACCTTGCAGCTGATCGAATAGGTCATCAATCATTGGCAATGGGTACTTGTTCTTCACCGTTTCCTTATTTAGCTCTCTGTAGTCTATGCACATCCTCATGATACAATACTTCTTCTTTACGAATAACACCGGAGCTCCCCAAGGTGATGAACTAGGTCTAATGAAACCATTATTCAACAACTCCTGAAATTGCATCATAAGCTCCTTCATCTTTGTTGGTGCTAACTAGTATGATGTTTTTGCTATTGGTGTCAATACTGGAAACAAGTCTATTTGAAACTCTACTTGCCTATCTGGGGTCAATCTAGGAAGATCTTCTGGGAAGACTTCCAGTACAATGTCAAAACCACTCAACTCAATGAGTAACAGCTCCTTGTCGAATTAGTTTCTGTTCAGATTGATGACGATGTTTTTAATTCAATCACAAATATGTATGAATTTGCCAATGGTAACTTCTACAACTAGTGCATTATCAATTTTACCTACAAGCAATGCTAGTCTTTCACCAAATTTGTGCGATACAAAGGAGTAGTTTGCTCCCGAATAAAATAATATATTGGCAGGCAATCCATTTCCAAGAAAGGTACCTGAAGCGACATCTGTTGCATCCTTTGCGGCTTCCGGGGTCATATGGAAAGCTCTCGCCTTCGGCATCAGTGGAATGTTGGGCCTTGCTGCCTCTTTTTTCCTTGGGCAATCTTTTGAAATGTGCCCTTCCTCGTTACATCCATAGCATACCCTTTTATTGGAGGTGCACTCATTGGTGTAATGCCCTGTCTTTCTGTACTTGTAGCAAGTCACCTCTTTGCTACATTTCCCGAAGTATTTCTTTTTACACTTCTCGCACCACTTCGCTTCATTTCCTCCACCTCAAAATTTCCTTTAACCATACTTTCTCTTCTTGTTGGACCTTACAGATCCCTCAAACTTACTCTTTTCGCCAACCTCGACCTTGCTGGCGGCTCTTCACTTGATCATCTCCTTAACAGACATGGCAACACAGATAGCTACCCCTGGAGTAGGTACCTGACGTACTGGCACCGTGTACTCCCATGGAAGTCCCTTTATGTACCTATCGATTTTCTTCAGCTTGTTTGGGACAATATTCAAAGCAAACTCCATTTTGTCTTTGAAGTTATTGGTGTATTCATCGATGGACATGCTTCCCTTCTTCAATATCAGTAATTGGTTCTCTAGCTCAAGCAGATGTTGGTCCGAGTAATACTTGCGCTTGAAGTGCACTAAGAACTCTGTCCAAGACAGTTGCAAAGGCTCATTGGGGCTTATGGTCTTCCCCAGAGTACTCCACAAGCGAACAGCACAACCTCTAAATTGATGCACTAAAATATGGTTGTAGCTTGCCTTTACAACCACATGTCATGAAGGCTAATTCCATATCCGATATCGAATCCATTACTCCGATAGGATCCTCCTTTCCAGTGAAAGTTGACGACATGAAAGTCGTAAAGTCCTAATACTTGCATCTGTTTCTCTCGACTTCGTCCTCTTGGTTATTTCGCTTAACCATTGACCATTTAGCTTGACCAGCACTCCTACTTTAGTTCCCTTCCTCCGACCATCCATCACTCAATTCTAGTTGTTCAACAGAAATCGTAGGTTCATCCCTATTGTTTAGCCACATATACCTCATTTGTTCACCCTGCTCGACCATCATAGCCCGGATCATGGCTTGTAGTCCAGAAATTATGACTAGCTCTGGTGCAGCTTCTACTATCGGCACCTGCTCATTTAATTGGGGACGAGGCTGCTGATTCATATTTTCATTTGCATTTCCGACTCCACTTCGAGTTCTTGCCATTTCGATCTATACACCAAAGTAGGTGAATTTAGATCTTTATTCACGATAGACATTTAAATCCTCCTTATCACTCTAAAACGTCACATGCTAGTTCTAATATCGTAATCGAACGCTTACAACCCTGAACACATAAGGTTTCCATAGCTGGTCAGCAATAGACCATAGATCGAACAAATAATTGCATATAAGGCATCTTTATAGCTATAACATAAAACATTTAGCACATAAAAGCATTTTAGGCATCTTTCCTAAAATAAACTAGTGCTCGTGTCTAAAATTTAGTAGACACTCATCTCACAATCATCGCTTAACATTATAAGTTTAGGTCTAGAAATCCTACAAATTCCTAGTTTGCTTAGACAAATGCTCTAATACCAACTGTGACATCCCCAATTTCACAGCCATAAAAGACCGATTTGTTTATTCTTTATTTGAAAATCAGAGTAACTTTTTAAAGAAAGTATTAAGGAATTTGTTCCCAAAAATATGATAAAGATTTTATCAAAAGCATTTCCGAAGAAATGTATTTCATTATATTAAAACCTCGGGGTGTCATTGTCAATACAGATCAAAAGCACAAACCGAAACAACATAGGCCTCAAAACAACATAGGCCTTACAATATTCTATTTATTTCTACTGGTCTATAATCCATAACATCTCATCAAAACATCACATCTATGCTCTTATGTCACTACCTGTTATACAAGAAACTGAGTGGGTCAGGCTTTGGAGCCTAGTGAGCACATACGGTTTTCAAACCATAATAAATAAGTTTATTAATTTCATCAAATCAAACAACCCGATTGCCCGTTCCCGTTATCCTCACTTTACGTCCCTAAAGCAACAATTATAAGAGACCTAGCCTAAAGAATTTCATCGGGGTGACAACACTGCTTAGGGGATTCCTGAACAATTTATGTCAAATAAGGCAACCATGAATGGGATGGAGTACATCTGGTGAACACGTTGTTCAAATAAATGCCAACATGTTGCGAGCCTGCTAGCGTTCCACTGTACTGTCTAGAATAGTCTGTGGTCGTCATTTATACTCCGCTAGATGACTGGATCATCGTCAACATCGAGACCTCTCATCATTTTATTTCATCACACATCAACTATTTCAACTACTCATGTTTTACCCAATATATTTGTAGATATAAAATACATATACAATCTGATCTGCAAAACAAAGTTTAAATCTTTCATCCAGCATAGATCTCAAGGTATAAAATACATATACAATTTAGATCTGAAAAACAAAGTTTAAATCTTTCATCCATCATACATCTCAATGTATAAAATACATATACTATTTAGATCTAAAAAACAAAGTTTAAATCTTTTATCCAACGTAGATCTCATGATATATAATACATATACAGTTTAGATCTGAAAAATTTTAAATCTTTCATCCAACATAGATCTCAAGATAAATAGATAATATGCACACATGGCACGTGATTTATAAACACTTCATATCTATGTGTAAGATGAAAGTAACTATGCACTCACCTAATAAGGCGGTGATTCCAACTTGGACAGCGCTTCGCTTCTTAAAAATATGATTTCCTTTGACAAAAATAGGAGGTTTGGTTGAAATTGGGCTCTTCGGGGGCAGAACCTTACGAGCGGAAAAGCTCTTTTCCTTGGAGCCTTTGAGAGCTCCAGGGCTTTCTTCTAGCTCTAGGGAAGTTTCCTAGGCATACGGGTGTTTGGGAGGTTTACAGAGAGAGAGTAGAGAGAGAAAGAAACAGTGGAAGGTGTGAGAAATGAAGCTAGCCTCGCATGTTTTTTATAGGGTTGAGATGCGTTCTACGCTACGTGTACCTTTGGTGGTATGTTGGGTGTTCCTTAGAATTTTGTGCATAAGAGGGTACACAGCACATACGATGGCTTACGTGTCTAACTTCGGATGGTGCATTGTGGCTTCTTTCAGACAGAGTAGGTGAGACCGCGGAGCGTAATGCTGTTATGCGGGGAGTACCTCGGACAACCTTCGTAATTTACACCTCCGACTTCCAAAATTTGTAAATTTCACATACGAGATCCGCTCTTGACGTTCTTTATATCCACGCATAGGTGGAGACGTAATCTACAATTTCCGTTTAGACTCCGTCAGCTAATTTTGAATTTAGTTTTAAAGTTATATTTTTAACAGGCCGGGACAGGAAAAGTCCATTAAAGATTTATAACTTTGTCATCCGATGTCCGTTTTCTTCTGTCTTTTTATCTTTGAGCTCCTGTTGACGAGATCTTTCATTCTCATTTAGGTTGTGTCGGCTAAAAATCGTTCGATCTAAATTTCGAACTCCGGGCTGCACACTATTATACCAAATCATAGAAAATTCATTACTTCCTTATACGAAGTCAAATTTGGACGTTTTTGTTATGCACGCTCTCAGTTTAACGTATACTTTGAATTTCATTTAGATCGCTAAGGCTAAAAAGCATTTTATCACAAACTCACTTTTTGTGTCACCCAGCGTCGTGCCAGTTTTGTTGCAAAACTACGAGAGTTCATAACTTCTTCGTTATAACTCAAATTTCGGCGTTCTTTATATCTCCGGAATCCATGTTACGACTACTACAACTTTCTTCGTAGATATCAGGTTTATCTAACATTTTATTTTTGACGCCTATTTTCATTCTTAATTTATTATATCTTTAAAAACAATTGTATAAGCACATAAAATTACATAATATTCAAGTAATTCCTCTTTATAAACAATTGTATAAGCACATAAAAGCACACCATTTTGTTGGAGGCACACTCATTGGTGTAATGCCCTATCTTTCTGTACTTGTAGCAAGTCACCTCCTTGCTACATTTCCCGAAGTATTTCTTTTTATACTTCTCGCACCACTTCGCTTCATTTCCTCCTCCTCCAAATTTCCTTTAACCATACTTTCTCTTCTAGTTGGACCTTACAGATCCATCAAACTTACTCCTTTCGCCAACCTCGACCTTGCTGGCGGCTCTTCGCTTGATCATCTCCTCAACAGACTTGGCAACCCAGATAGCTACCCCTAGAGTAGGTACCTGACATAATGGCACCGTGTACTCCCATGGAAGTCCCTTTATGTACCTATCGATTTTCTTCAGCTCGTTTGGGACAATATTCAAAGCAAACTCCATTTTGTCTTTGAAGTTACTGGTGTATTCATCGATGGACATGCTTCCCTTCTTCAATATGAGTAATTGGTTCTCTAGCACAAGCAGATTTTTGTCCGAGTAATACTTGCGCTTGAAGTGCACTAAGAACTCTGTCCAAGACAATTGCAAAGGCTCATTGGGGCTTATGGTCTTCCTAGAGTATTCCACAAGCGAACAACACCACCTCTAAATTGATGCACTACAAATATGGTTGTAGCTTGCCTTTGCAACCACATGTCATGAAGGTTAATTCCATATCCGAGATCGAATCCATTACTCCAATAAGATCCTCCTTTCCAGTGAAAGTTGACGACATGAAAGTCATAAAGTCCTAATACTTGCATCTGTTTCTCTCGACTCCGTCCTTTTGGTTATTCTGCTTAACCATTGGCGATTTAGCTTGACCAACACTCCTACTTTAGTTCCCTTCCTCCGACCATCCATAACTCAATTCTAGTTGTTCAACAGGCATCGTAGGTTCGTCCCTATTGTTTAGCCACATATACCTCATTTCTTCCGCCTGCTCGGCCATCATAGCCCGGATCATGGCTTGTACTCCAGAAATTGTGACTAGCTCTGGTGCAGCTTCTACTATCAGCACCTGCTCATTCACTTGGGGACGAGGCTGCTGATTCCTATCTTCATTCTCATTTCCGACTCCACTTCGAGTTCTTGCCATTTCGATCTATACACCAAAGTAGGTGAATTTAGATCATTATTCACGATATACATTTAAATCCTCCTTATCACTCTGAAACGTCACATGCTAGTTCTAATATCGTAATCGAACGCTTAGACTCCTGAACACATAAGGTTTCCATATCTGGTCGGAAATAGACAATAGATCGAACAAATAAGAGCATATAAGGCATCTTTATAGCTATAACATAAAACATTTAGCACATAAAAGCATTTTAGGCATCTTTCCTAAAATAAACTAGTGCTCTTGTCTAAAATTTAGTAGACACTCATCTCACAATCATCGCTTAACATTCTAAGTTTAAGTCTTGAAATCCTACAAATTCCTAGTTCGCTTAGACAAATGCTCTAATACCAACTGTGACATCCCCAATTTCACATCTATAAAAGACCGATTTGTTTATTCTTTATTTGAAAATCAGAGTAACTTTTTAAAGAAAGTATTAAGGAATTTGTTCCCAAAAATATGATAAAGATTTTATCAAAAGAATATCCGAAGAAATGTATTTCATTATATTAAAACCTCGGGGTGTCATTGTCAATACAGATCAAAAGCACAAACCGAAACAACATAGGCCACAAAAAAATATAGGCCTTACAATATTCTATTTATTTCTACTGGCCTATAATCCATAACATCTCATCAAAACATCACATCTATGCTCTTATGTCACTACCTGTTATACAAGAAACTGAGTGGGTCAGGCTTTGTAGCCTGGTGAGCACATACGGTTTTCAAACAATAATAAATAAGTTTATTAATTTCATCAAATCAAACAACCCGATTGCCCATTCCCGTTATCCTCACTTTACGTCCCTGAAGCAACTATTATAAGAGACCTAGCCTAAAGAATTTCATCGGGGTGACAACACTGCTTAGGGATTCCTGAGCAATTTATGTCAAATAAGACAACCATGAAGGGGATGGATTACATCTGGTGAACACGTTGTTCAAATAAACGCCTACATGTTGCGAGCTTGGTAGCGTTCCACTGTACTATCTAGAATAGTCTGTGGTCGTTATCTATACTCTGCTAGATGACTGGATCATCGTCTACATCGAGACCTCTCATCATTTTATTTCATCACACATCAACTATTTCAACTACTCATGCTTTATCCAACATATTTGTAGATATAAAATACATATACAGTCTAATATGCAAAACAAAGTTTAAATCTTTCATCCAACATAGGTCTCAAGGTATAAAATACATATACAGTTTAGATCTGAAAAACAAAGTTTAAATCTTTCATCCATCATAGATCTCAAGGTATAAAATACATATACTATTTAGGTCTAAAAAACAAAGTTTAAATCTTTTATCCAACATAGATCTCATGATATAAAATACATATATAGTTTAGATCTGAAAAAGTTTAAATCTTTCATCCAACATAGATCTCAAGATAAATAGATAATATGCACACATGGCACGTGATTTATAAATACTTCATATCTATGTGTAAGATGAAAGTAACTATGCACTCACCTGATAAGGTGGTGATTCCAAATTGGACAGCGCTTCGCTTCTTAAAAATATGATTTCCTTTGACAAAAATAGGAGGTTTGCTGGAAATCGGGCTCTTCAGGGGCAGAACTTTACGAGCGGAAAAGCTCTTTTCCTCAGAGCCTTTGAGCATTCCAGGGCTTTCTTCTAGTTCGAGGAAAGTTTCCTAGGCTTAGGAGTGTTTGGGGGGTTTACAGAGAGAGAGTAGAGAGAGAAAGAAACAGTGGAATGTGTGAGAAATGAAGCAAGCCTCACATGTTTTTATAGGGTTGAGATGCGGTCTATGTTACGCGTACCTTTGGTGTTACTTTGGGTGTTCCTTAGAATTCTGCTCATAAGAGGGTACACAACACATACAATGGCTTACGTGTCCAACTTTGGATGGTGTATTGTGGCTTCTTTCGGACAGAGTAGGCGAGACCGCGGAGCGTAATGCTGTTATGCGGGGTGTACCTCGGACAACCTTCGTAATTTACACCTCCAACTTCCAAAATTTGTAAATTTCACATACGAGATCTGCTCTCGACGTTCTTTATATCCACGCATATGTGGAGACATAATCTACAATTTTCCTCTAGACTCCGTCAGCTAATTTTGAATTTATTTTTAAAGTTATATTTTTAACACGCCGGGACAGGAAAAGTCCGTTAAAGATTTATAACTTTGTCATCCGATGTCTGTTTTCTTCTGTCTTTTTATCTTTGAGCTCCTATTGACCAGATCTTTGATTCTCATTTTGGTTGTGTCGGCTAAAAATCATTCGATCTAAAATTCGAACTCCGAGCTGCACACTGTTATACCAAATCTTAGAAAATTCATTACTTCCTTATACAAAGTTAAATTTGGACGTTCTTGTTATGCACGCTCTCGGTTTAACGTATACTTCGAATTTCATTTAGATCGCTAAGGCTAAAAAGCATTTGATCACAAACTCACTTTTTGCGTCACCCAGCGTCGTGCCAGTTTTCTTGCGAAACTACGACAATTCATAACTTGTTCGTTATAACTCAAATTTCGGCGTTCTTTATATCTCCGGAATCCATGTCACGACTACTACAACTTTCTTCGTAGATATCAAGTTTATCTAACATTTTATTTTTGACGCTTATTTTCATTCTTAAGTTATTATATCTTTATAAACAATTGTATAAGCACATAAAATCACATAATTCACATAATATTCAAGTAATTCCTCATTATTATTTCAAAATAGGCTACAATGGTTGACCTTGACTGTTACATCATCATACTAATGCTTAGTCTCAAAAGACCGACGTTACAATTAATTAAGGTGGTCTGTATTTGGCAGACGTATTATGAATTTGGAATATTCAGCACAATGTATAATGCGGAGGACAAGCCAAGTTGGTTTAGGCATCAAGTGTGGGACTATCAATATTATTTACCATCTAATCATCTCCAAACTGCTTTAGAGGATTCAACTTCTGCTCTGTGCAGACTTATTGCATGTTCCAGATGAGGATGGGCTCTTTCTTTTGCCAACGATCACAATTAATAATATAATGAAGAATCACACATCGGTATACCAATGTCACATGAACATATTTAGTGTATGTCGAGAGTGTTGTGTGATGTTAAGTCATTAGATGTTTTGGATCAATGACATTGAAGGTCGTAACCAGGTTACTATTACTGTTACAAGGACACATAATGAACTTATAAAGGAGTGTGGGGTGAGTCTCGTGTATGATGATGGAGAAGGAGAAGAAGAATAAGATATGTTAGTTTATTACAAGTCATGGAATCACATCATTGGTGGAGATCTTCCTCCTTTTCAAACTACAACAGGACAATACATCCTACGCAACCACTACAAAAAAATGTATATTAGTAACGAAGGCAAAATGGTCACTAACAATAGAAAGAGTGGTCACTAAATGAATTAGTGACCAAATATTTAGTCGTCACTTTTCGTCACTATAGGTCCGTCACTAAACTGATTTAGTGACCAAATACATAAATTGTCACTAAATAGTGACTAAAATATATTCGTCACTAAATCTGTGACGATTCATTTTGTCACTAAAAGTAGTCACTAATCAATGTAAGTTGTCACTATTTTACCCAATTAGAGACCATAAAAATTCGTCACTGTTTTATCAAATTAGTGACCATAAAAGGACGTCACTGATTTACCCAATTAATGACCATAAAGAGTCGTCACTGATTTATTCAGCTAGTGACCATAAATGGTAGTCACTGATTTGGTTGCTATTTTTTGTATTTAAACTATTTAAGTAACTATCATGTTAATCAATGGTAAGATATACTATGATCCATTTATCAAAATAAATCTAGTCAAAACATATACATAAATTTAAAGAAACTTACAATATTCGGTATTGAAATGGCTAAAAACATCATATATTAACTTTTGGACAAAGTATGATTATACAAGATTAATATAAAAAGAATATATCAAGGCCAACAAGAGAACAAATAAGAGTGATATAAGTAGATGTTAAGTTTCACTGCAATCCACAAACCTTGTTCTGCTGCTTTCAAGTAATGATATGTCCTAACCCCTGTAGCAAATAGGTGGGACATACAAGTGAGGTTTCCATGTGGGTCTCATTAGAAAACAAATTGCAAGAATTTATGAATTAATAGGAATTGGGAAAAAATTTCTACCTCCTCTGATATCCCAAAAGGCCTTTTTTCTCTCTTCAAGATACACTCAAACTACAATTTAATTGAATTAATATAATTTTCATTTTCCTTTATAATTCAACCTTTGACTTTCAATCTTGCACTTTATATCAAAAAGGTATTATCAAGACAGATTAATGTTACCTGCGATGTTAGCAGCAACAAAAAGAATAGCCCCTGAAGAAACAGAAACAGGTTGGTGAGTCAAAGATGATTTGTTGACGATTCCCTGTCTAAGAGATTGAGTAAGAAATGATGTTGTTTTGTGGTTTCAATGGCTGAAAAAACAAAATAATATTT
Source organism: Lactuca serriola (assembly GCF_051521515.1). NCBI lineage: Eukaryota > Viridiplantae > Streptophyta > Magnoliopsida > Asterales > Asteraceae > Lactuca > Lactuca serriola. The sequence goes on from NC_136408.1 coordinate 136,571,006, forward strand.
CATTCATAAATAAAATTAATGATAGCAATTAACTTTTATACAATTAAAAAGATGATGTGTTAACCATGCAACCCTTGCTGTTTTTGTATATGTGTACTTCGAAAGCTGTTGATTCTCCTGGAGAAAAAATGAACAAAAACATACACATTATACAATTGATTTTATTTATTTATTTCATTAATAAATAAGAACAATGTTGGCATAAAAAGTATGTTGCTATAAAAGAGAATCAAACAGAAATTTTCACACACACACACACACACACACACACATATATATATATATATATATATATATATATATATATATATATATATATATATATATATATATATAGCTTTTCCCTATTATGATTTAAACAACTACTAAAATTTTGCATGTATTATTAAGTTATATCATTTGTTTTGTTTTGGCTTAATCAACTTAATTGTTAAGCACAAGTAGCTATACAAGACTTTCTTTTTTACCTAATCGCGAAAGAATGACTTAATGAATTAAGTCAGAAAAAAAATTGGCTTCCTGCATTAAGCCACTAACTAGTTACCTATTTTCCCTTCTTTTTTCCTCTCATGATATAATTGATTTATCGTGAAATTTGTTTTTTAATGCAACGTAAAATGGTCATTTAGTCTCATTCAAAATGATTTATTCGGTCTGGAAAAAAGACAAACCTTATGTATAACAACACTTTATCTAGACATCATTGCCGATTATGCCACTTTACCCATACATGATTTAATGCCAAGAATAACAAGAAATCTCACATGTTGCAGGGTATGCTGAGAAAAAGGACCCAAGAAAAGTAGCTACTCCAAGGCCAAACAACTGTTAAAATAATTGGATAAGTAGAAAAGCTTAATGATTTGTTCGGTTATTTAAAAATAAATTTATAAAACTACCTGTTGACTTGAATCCAAATCATATCCATTCTTTACTGCAAAGGCTTTCACCATCCCTGCTTAGTCATGAATTGGTAGATGGTTAATACTTAATACCAAGGAAATCATTTGTAGGTTTTGTGACTTTTAACCAACTCAAATGACAAATTGTGTAAATTATGGAAAAATAGTAAAGATTGTAGGCTTGTAGCTAAGCATAGAGTCATGTCCTTACCAGTATAGCCACTTGACCACTTCAGTGATTAAAATGTGGTAGGGAATATGGATTAATGACAATCCGAATGCAAATCAACATTCACTATTATACCTTCAAGAGTGAACTCAAAAGCTTGGAATGCATGCGCAGTATCCCTAACTAATACGAAAATAGACCTTAAACACTCAAAAATTAAAATGATGAATTCAAAATACATGATAAACAGAGATGTAATTCACACCAAGGAAAAAGATTTAAACAAATAAGAGTACAGATTGCAATTTTTACCTTGAAGAAGTCTTGTGAAGCGACACCAAAAGGACCATTGTCTATATTGTAAGTGGAGCTATGAAGATGTGATCATGTGATAGTTATTACTAGAGAAAAATGATTATCGACATATCTAGTAGGTTATTAAGAGAATGAAATGGGAAGCGTTTGTAGTGGATTTTCTTAGCTGATTGAAGAATAAATTACAAGAGGAGCTAACATATAACAAATAAACTCATTGTCAATGACAAATCATATGAAATCATAGCCTCTTAGAAAGAAAAAAATCGCAATGAAACCTAATAAAATCGAAATCATAGAAATACATAAAATTGGGAGAGAGAGAGAGAGAGAGAGAGACAGAGAGAGGGAGAGAGAGATACTAGAAACGTAATGACCAGAAATGGTAGACGCGATGAACGGAGAAGGAGAGATGAAAAGAGATATGAGTACGATCTACGAATCGGTGTGAATTGTACATATCCGATTAGGTCCAAACGGCGATGCGATGTGATTAGGTCCAAACCCCCATACCGACGTAAGCAGGTGCATCGACGGAGGGGGATGGAGCGACGTCGGTAAGCCGACAAGAGGAGGTGTTGAAATGTCGGTGGGTGGAGCTATGCTGGTGCTAAAGTGTCGATGGTTGGTGTGTTGATTTTGGGCAAACTATGAGAGAAATGTATTGACGAGAGGCCGGATACTTTGAACATTTCGATGAAAGAATTGTCTCTGCTTTTTCCTCTGTATAATAATAATAATATAAAATAGAAAAAGGAAGATTAATTTCTAATTGTAAATTATACAACTATAGTTTGTGACCACTATTTTATGGTCACTAATTGTCTTTCATTTTGTAATTCAGTGACCACTGTTGAGTGGTCACAGTTTATCCGTATAACGTTTAAGTAGTTTTAAATAACAAATAGTAGTTAGTGACGAATATTGAGTGGTCACTAGACCTCTAACACGGTGACCACTACTTTTAGTCACTAATAGTTGTTATGATACGAAAGAAAAAGAATTTTAATTTTATTCAGGGTTTAGTGACCGAATTTGTGACCACCACATAGAATTGGTCATTAAATTTGTAGGAATATCAAAATTCAATGACGACTTAATATTTGGTGACTAAATGATGTTGTTAGTGACTAAATTTTTGGTTGTCACTAAAAAATTGGTCACTAATAAGGTCTTTTCTTGTAGTGAACTATGATATTTCAATCCTGTTTATGAATTTTTTCATGGAATGGTAAATTCATTTGAGAAGACACCAACTATCAAGGTCAATGTGATTCTTATTAAATATTTTGTTTTCGAGCCTTATATATATGACTTGACCCAACCGAATCACCAATCTTCTTTACATAGATAAATAGTGACCCATTTATTTCAAATAAATGGAAACCTAATTCTTCTAAATAAGTACATCATATGACCTAAATCCACCATTTTATTATTGGTTTTGTTGACCTCTAAAATAAGAATCTTATTTTTAATGGATCGATCCAGAGGCACGATGGGTGGACCCAGGTATTGATCCGTCTAAATGAGTCGATTATCTACGTCGATTGTTTACGTTTTTCGATATGTTGGCTTACATAATTACAATATATGGGGACCAATACAATTCCTTTTTCCAAGTGGATGTGTGTGAATAATGATTAACGCAATACTTTTTTTCTTTCTATTTTCAACAAGAAAGGAAGTGTGGTTCAGAGCATTTTCCAAAGGAAGCCTTGCATAAATGTTCATGCACGTGAGATATATTTTTATATCCAAACATTTCTCTCATCATATAATTAAATGGAAAATGACTTAGGTTTTCTTCACATTTGGTCACTTTCTCTTCTTTGTACACCATTGACCATTAAACGCATATTTTTTGTTCAAGTTATAGTGGTTAATGCCCAATTCACATATACTTGGTATCTACATGGCCTTTAAGATTAGCTGATACGTGATAAAAGGTATTTCTTCAACCTCCTGCTCTTTTGTGCCCTAGAATCCAAAAACCGACATGTCTTCTTCTTCTTTACCTGTCAGTCAAAATCAAGAGTTCCAAATTAAAAATCGTTGCAAATTTGGGTTACCTTCTCGATTGAGGACATCATAGACTAATGTCAACCGTGAAGAAAAGTTCAGAGTGAGTCGTAATTCCATGGTAAATCAAGTTATGTTTTTTGCTTAACCCTTATTTTTATGTTCTTGTTTTAACCTTTCTACTTTTTTCAAGACTATAAGGAAAAGTTGCAATTTTTAGGAGTGTTCGATGAATTTATTCGATATGAAGATTCACACATCAAGTTGAAGCCGAAGAAATTTGGTGTAATGGAAGCTTATAAACTAATGCTGAAATTTGCTACATCGGAGCATGAAATGAAGATGGACCATGAAATGGAGGCACTGAAGAAATGGAAGGTGTCCACTCACAAAATAGTGCTCTTCGTGTTGTTTGCTATGTTTGTAGTTAATCTACTTTTGGTTACGGATTAATGACTTCATGAAAGCTGGCTTAATGGGTTCATGTACTTTGGATATAATTGAAAATTGCTTCATGAAAGATGGAGTTGGCTTAATGGGTTAATATGCATTGGATGCAACTGAAAATAGCTTAATAAAAGATGGATGTTGGCTAACTGATTGTTACAGACTGTTTTGGATGTTTTTTTTTGACATGGATTAATGAATAATCGATGATGGGTTACTGATTGTTAATGACAGACAAACATAAAACTAGCAAACAAATAGGTGTCCTGAACATCAAACAGATAAACACGTATAGCCATGAACATACTAAATTAGAAAAATTAAAGAACATCATAATGTTAACAGACAAACTAGCATCATATACATATGAAAAGTTTGTACAGAGTAGCATGTAGATGATTACAAAAGGTGTGCAAATAATACTTGCAAACAATTTGTCTTCCTAAAAACATAAACAAATCACATATCACTACAAGGACATTAGGTGTTCTTGAGTGCTTCCAGATCCATTCACCACCACTTTTCTCTACAACTTTATCTTGGTAATTCTTTGTGCGGGTTTCCTTTTCATGAGGTTCATCATAAGTTGGTTTAGGAACTTCCATGTGTCCTTGAACTTCTTGTTCCACTAGAACTTCCACATCTGTTTTCACTTGACACATCTGGTTTCACTAAAAAGATTTGTAAGTTGCAATATTATTTTGTTTTTGCCAAAATTATTTGTTGTAAGTTACAACACATAATTTTTTGTTTAGGATACTATGTCTGTAGTTCTTCCTATACTCTCCCTCTCATAATGATCTATTTTGCTCTTAATAGAGGGCCTCCCACATAACCTTCTTTTTAAGGATTGTGAGCATCAACATGAGGCTACATGACACAATTAGAAGTCATAAGTTGCGACAACCCGAAATTTCCATTCTGTACAAACAATATCACTTCAATAGAAGTTATAGCAGTCACAGTTAATTTTTAGACTTTTTCGTGTAAGTTTGAGTCATTCAGGGTTTACACTTTAGGAGATATCAGGAGAGTGGATGCACTAGGGTTTCGTGCAACACTGTTATTCCAACACTCTGTTATATTAGAAATCATTTCGGGAATAAAAATATTTTCTGCCAAAAACATCTCAGGACTATAAATAGAATTCTAAAACCAAATTCATTCATTATTCGCATTTCCAACTAGAGAAAAGCCATTTTCTCTCTCACGGATCTTCGGGTTTTTATACCAAAACGTGAGTAACTCTCTCTAGTAGTGTTATAAAGCTTTTAGTGTGTTTATAACATAATTTAGATAGCTAAATAACTAGATTTAGGAGTTTACTCTACAAGGTGTGCTTGGGCGGTAAACTCCCGAAACAAAGCCTAGCCTTTCCCCCGTGATATGCTACTACCTTGGACACATATATAAGTGTATTTGGGACAAGAAAACAACCATGAAACACAAAGGTATGGGTGTTCATGGCCCAAGATGATCTTGGACCGTGAACTCCAATAACTTAGACCAAATTGTGTTTTTAAGACACCTAAAGCCTTATACATTTACTTAGAATTGTTCCCACTTGAATCAAGGACTAAAACACATCAAAAACGCATCTCTTTGGGAGATTACGGCCCTAATAAAGCTCTTGGGCCGTAAACATGAAATAAGGGCACCAAAGTGTGCCTAAGGCCTTCATATGCTTGGGATAAAAGTCTAAGAACTATACTACATGTGCAAGGGACATGAAAGCATCAAAAACACCATTCCAAGTGAGTTTACGGCAGTAAACTCCAAAGGAATTGGCCTTGGGGCCGTAAACTCCTCAAAGGAGTGAAATTTTGCCCTAAACACTTCCAAGAATTAACCCACAAAGTTGGAATGCTTCTCGGGATTATTTAACACCTTAAAACAACCAAAGACATTAAGCCTTGGAGTTTACGGCCATAAACTCAAGAGTTTACAACTGTAAACTCCATGTGTGAGGTTATATGGAGAGTAAACTCAAGTATAGGGTCCTTTGGAACCCTAAACCCAAGTGCCTTGTCCCACAATAGCTTAGATGCAATCCTTAGGGCTTATAACACTTATATAAAGTGTTTATTATGTTCTAAGATGTATTAACATTATCAGCTAGTAATTTAAGACTAATTGCGTGCATATATGTGTGATTATATGTTCATTAGGATTGTAGTGTGTGTACAAGTCCTCACTTGACACCTAACAATCCTACACCGTTCAGTTCATCCAAACCACCATCTACAGGTGAGTTCATACCCATAATCAATGTTTTAAATGATTTTAAATGCTTTAAATGGGGGGGGAATACAAGTAGAAAACAACATGTTATTAAATCATTTATATGTATTTTATAACTGTGTTTTCATTCAACAGATTTCACATACTACAAAATGTGATGCATGAAATGGCTTTCTATCTTAAAAATACTTTTTTATCAAATGTATTACTTTCTGGGTCAGGGTTGTAAGAGGTTTTGCTATGCGGGAGAAGTTCTGAATGAACCTGCGATAGTCGCCAGCCAGACCTAGAAATTGACGAATTTCTGTAGGTGTCTTCGGTGCTGACCAGTTCTCGATGTCCTTAATTTTGGAAGGATCCATGTGTATTCCCTCTTTGCTAAAAACATGGCCCAAAAATTCGACTCGCCGAATCCAAAATTCGCACTTGGAGAACTTCGCATACAGCTTCTCCAACCGCAATGTTTCTAAGACTCTACGGAGATGTTGACTATGTTCCTCCTTACTTCGAGAGTAGATGAGTATGTCATCAATGAAGACGATGACGAACTGATCCAAGTAAGTATGACACACCCTATTCATCAGATCCATGAATACTACGGGCGCGTTATTTAATCCGAACGGCATCACTACAAACTCGTAGTGCCCATAAGGAGTTCGGAAGGCTGTCTTGGGAACATCCTCCTCTAACACTCGTAGTTGGTGATATCCGGATTGTAGATCTATCTTCGAAAAGTAGTTGGCTCCTTGAAGTTGATCAAATAAATCGTCAATGTGGGGCAAAGGATAATGATTTTTAATGGTAAGCTTGTTGAGTACTCTATAGTCGATGCACATGCGAAAAGTTCCATCTTTCTTCTCGACAAACAAGAACGGTGCTCCCCATGGTGAGAAGCTTGGTCGTATGAATCCCTTCTTGGGAAGTTCGTTAAGTTGACTAGAAAGTTCCTGCATTTCGGCCGGTGCAAGACGATAAGGAGATTTGGCTACAGGGGTAGCTCCTGGCACTAAGTCGATTCTGAACTCGACTTGGCGTTGCGGTGGTAAATCGGGAAGTTCTTCTGGGAAGATGTCGGGAAAGTCGCGTACTTCTGGGATGTCCTAAATGTTTTTCGTTTCTTGACTTGTATCAACGATGTGTGCGAGGAATGCATGGTCCTCCTTTTGCAAGCACTTCTGGGCTTGAATGCACAAAATGATGTGAAGGCTCATACTAGGTTTGTCGCCGTAGATAATTAAGGTTTCGTTGTTAGGAAAGTTAAGACGAACTGCTTTTTCAAAGCACATGATGTCGGTGCGAAGAAGACTCAACCAATCCATACCGATGATCACGTCGAAACATTTAATTGGGACCGACATGAGATCTATCTTGAAAGTATGGCTATCTAAAGTTAAGGTACAACATACATATATGCAGTTTGTAGTCTCTGTTTTCCCGTTAGCCATTTCTACCGTGAATGAATTATCTAATGCGCATGGTTTTTGTTTAAGCAGGTGTGCAAATTTGTGACGTACGAAACTTCTCTCTGCTCCACTGTCGAAAAGTATGCAAGCATATGAGTTATCGAGGAGGAACGTACCAGTAACTATCGTAGGATCAACTACTGCTTCCTTGCGGTCTAGGGCCATAACTCTCCCTACCCCTCCAGTCATTCCCGCTTTAGGGCAGTTCCTCTGGTAGTGGCCCACTTCGCCACAACCGTAGCAAGTTTGGCCCATACTGGCGTTAGGAACGCGGGCGGACTGAGGTGTTGGCGTCCTGCAGAGACGGGCTGTATGCCCTTTTCTTTTGCAGTTAGAGCACTGCATCTCCTTGCAAGGTCCGTGGTGGTGGAAGTTGCACTTGGTGCACTTCGGAAGGGTTCCAGCATATGTTTTTGCTGGTAAGGGGTTCGCAGGGACAATAGGAGTTACTGTGGCAGCATTGATTGCCACAAGTTGTTATCTCTTGGAGGATTCTTGCAAAGCCCCTCTTTTCCTCTTAGACCACCCTTTCTTGTTGTTCTTGGCCTTTCGTGGTACAGGTGCAGGGATTGTAGGGTTCTGAGGTTTTCGGTGATCTATGAGAGATTGTGCCAGTTCTTTGGCGCTATCGAAAGTAATAGGCCTGGAAGCTAACACACTCGACTGATCTGAGGCGACAGTCCCCGGAAGTATCTCTCTATCTTCTTGCTCTCGAGAGCAACCATATCAGGGCATAAGTTTTCCAGATCGCAGAACCTGTTTGTGCAGGTTATGATGTCAGATCCAACCATTTATAGACCCCAGAATTCCTGCTTGAGTTTTTGTAGTTCACCTCGAGGACAGTACTCTTTCATCAGCATGTCTTTCAACTTTTCCCAGCCGATGGAATACACCACTACCAGAGTCAGGTACTTAACATGGCCGTTCCACCATGTTAGTGCCCTGTCAGAGAAGGTACAAGCTGCGAACTTGACCTTGTTGCCTTCTTGGCAAGCGCAAATTTCAAAGACAGATTCCATCTTTTCAATCCACTGCCTTAACACCATAACCCCACCAGTACCATTGAAGCTGCGGGGCTTGGCGTTCGTGAAGTCCTTATAGGTGCATTCCCGAGAGTGTCCATGGATTTCGCCGTGGTTGGAGGGAGGTGCACCTAATCCCGATCCACTAGGGACATGAGCGTTGATTGCTAACACAGCAGTTGCAATTGCCGCTGTGAAAGCTGCCTGGAACATGTTGGCATCGAAAGGAGTAGGTGGTTGAAGAGGTTCAGGTGGTGGTGGAGATGGTGGTATCGGTGCTTCATTGCTCGGGTTATGCCTGGGATTTCTGCGTGGCGGCATCTTTAACTATATGTTTAAAAGATGACGACATGGATAAAAATAAATGAATAATGAATGTGTTTCATGCACTAACTCCCCATAGCCGAACAACAGAATGAATAGAATGGTTAAATGAAGATGACAGCATTTGGATAATAATTTCCATAAGATTAGATATTTGTCAATAATACTGGAATTACAGATGTAACAAGTTCGGGAAAAATGGCCTAGAAGTAGGCCTTACATCAACCAAGATGGAAAATTTTGACAGAATTAAGACTAGATCAAGACCTAACAGGTTTAAGATTTCTAAAGACCGGAAATTAGACCAAAGTTTTACATAAACTAGGTTATATCCAAAAGATGAGTAGACGGGATTCTATCGGCGACGGGAACTGCTAGCATGAGTTATCGATCCCGACAGTAGACGTTCTATGTCCTGTATACGCCTGTCCGCTCTCACTTGCTGAGCTCGAAGTTCTCTAACTTCAGCTCGAGTTTCAGCAAGTTCCCTATGCAGATTTGCATTGCGGACCAGAGTCCTTTCATGAGCAGACTCTAGTTGGCGAATGTGGATAGTGTTAACACCAGAGTTGGCGTTAACTTCCAAGGCTTGATTGATAGTCGCCTGAGCCATTATCGTGTTTCGAGAAATCCTACGCACCATGATTGGTAGGACTCTATCAGCAGAACCTCCTTCAGTGAGGTTGTAGAAACTTCGGTCTCCATTGTAAGGAATGGGCTGACCTTGTTCCTGGCTCAAGGTATTCAAGTTCGTGGCTCACAGAGGTGTGGGTCCTAGAAATGCGGGACAGTGGTTCAGGTTTGGGTTTTAAGCATCTGGGGGTAGGTTGTTGACTTCAGGCTCTGAATCAGAACCATCATAGAAACCCTCAGCATGGTGATCATCCAAAGGGATTTGGTGATCATCATCTGGTTCTGCCTCTAGCCAACCAACATTGCCTTGGTTTGGGAAGTACGAATCGCCATGGTGAAATCCAACCATTTTAATCTACGCGAGAAAAGGGATATAAGATATAGCTAAGTAGACGACCTGACTAAGATAATTACAGTAAGACCAAATACCCCTATGGTATTTCTTTATGGTTGTGTTGGTAAGTTTTTAGACTTGTTGTCTTATCACAACCATTCTTGGGCATATGCTAATCACTCCTCGGACCAGGATAGTTGATCAGGCTATGCCATTCCCAAGACTGACTATATATCCCCAGGCTTACTTATGATATTCAACAATCGTAATACTTTTGTTCTTGTCATTGTGACACTGGTTTTAGTATGAATGCAGGCACGTATACTTTGTTAAATATTTTATTATTTAAAAGTATAACTCTTAGACAGAGTGTTTTAATCCCTATGTATTTATAGTTAGTATATCTTTTATGGGTTGATATACTTTATTCACTATAAACAATGCTCTGATACCAATCTGTCTTGCAACGGCCGAAATGCAGGAACTTTCTAGTCAACTTAACGAACTTCCCAAGAAGGGATTCATATGACCAAGCTTCTCACCATGGGGAGCACCAGTCTTGTTCGTCAAGAAGAAAGATGGAACTTTTCGCATGTGCATCGACTATAAAGAACTCAACATGCTTACCATTAAAAATCATTATCCTTTTCCCCACATTGACGATTTATTTGATCAACTTCAAGGAGCCAACTACTTTTTGAAGATAGATCTACGATCCGGATATCACCAACTACGAGTGTTAGAGGAGGATGTTCCCAAGACAGCCTTCCGAACTCCTTATGGGCACTACGAGTTTGTAGTGATGCCGTTCGGATTAAATAACGCGCCTGTAGTATTCATGGATCTGATGAATAGGGTGTGTCGTACTTACTTGGAACAGTTCGTCATCGTCTTCATTGATGACATACTCATCTACTCTCGAAGTAAGGAGGAACATAGTCAACATCTCCGTAGAGTCTTAGAAACATTGCGGTTGGAGAAGCTCTATGCGAAGTTCTCCAAGTGCGAATTTTGGATTCGGCGAGTCGAATTTTTGGGCCATGTTGTTAGCAAAGAGGGAATACACATGGATCCTTCCAAAATTAAGGACATCGAGAACTGGTTAGCACCGAAGACACCTACAGAAATTCGTCAATTTCTAGGTCTGGCTGGCGACTATCGCAGGTTCATTCAAAACTTCTCCCGCAGGTTCATTCAAACGAGCCTTATGCACCGCACCGATACTATCCCTCCCCGAAGGGATAGAAGACTTCGTGGTCTATTGCGATGCATCAAATCAAGGGCTCGGATGTCTTCTGATGCAGCGAGGTAAAGTCATAGCCTATGCCTCGAGACAGCTGAAGACACATGAGGTTAACTACACCACCCACGATCTTTAGCTAGGAGCAGTTGTGTTTGCTCTAAAGATCTGGCGACACTACCTATATGGTACAAAAAGCACGATCTTTAAAGACCATAAGAGTCTACAACACATTTTCGACCAGAAGGAGCTCAACATGAGACAACGACGGTGGGTCGAGCTACTCAGTGATTACGAGTGTGATATTCGTTATCACCCGGGTAAAGCCAATGTAGTAGCCGACGCCCTAAGTCGGAAAGAATATGTTGGTCGTAGAGTCAAATCTTTGACTCTAACTATCCATTCACACTTGTCTACGCAAATTAAGGAGGCTCAGCTCGACGCTTTGAAACCTGAAAACGTGGCTGGTGAATCCCTTAGAGGGATGGATAAGAACATGGAAGTCAAGCGTTGCGGAGCCTTGTACCTCATGAATCGGATTTGGACACCGAAACACGGTGGCTTCAGAGACTTAGTCATGACAGAAGCTCACAACACTCGTTATTCCGTCCACCCAGGTTCAGATAAGATGTATCAGGATCTTAAAAAGTTATACTGGTGGCCTAACATGAAAGCAGATATTGCTACCTTCGTGAGTAAATGCCTTACTTGCGCAAAGGTCAAGGTTGAATACTAGAAACCCTCAAGTCTCCTACAGCAACCGGAGATACCAGAATGGAAGTGGGAGCGTATCACTATGGACTTCATAACCAAGTTGCCCAAGACGACGGGTGGACTTGATTCCATATGGGTCATCGTCGATAGACTGACCAAGTCTGCACACTTCCTGCCGATCAAAGAAACAGACAAGATGGAGAAACTTACCAGAACATACATTAGTGAAATTGTAAGGTTGCACGGTGTTCCTTTATCTGTTATCTCGGACAAAGATAGTAGATCACTTCGAGGTTCTGGCAGTCATTACAAAGTTCCCTAGGAACTAGGCTGGACATGAGTACAACCTACCATCCACAGACCGATGGGCAAAGTGACAGAACTATCCAAACCTTAGAAGATATGTTGTGTGCCTGTGTGATTGACTTTGGAAATGCTTGGGATACCCATTTACCCCTCGTCGAATTTTCCTACAACAATAGTTATCACATGAGCATAAAGGTAGCTCCGTTCAAGGCCCTCCATGGCCGAAAGTGCAGATCCCCTATGTGATGGGCTGAGGTGGGTGATACCCAGTTAGCTAAGGGACGAGTTCCCGAAAGCACTCTCACGGGTCCGGAGATCATTCGGGAAACGACAGAGAAGATTGTTCAAATTCGTGAACGATTGAAAGCCTCTAGAGACCGATAGAAAAGCTACGCTGACAAGCGAAGGAAACGGTTGGAATTCCAGGTGGGCGAGCGAGTCCTACTGAAGTTCTCACCCTGGAAGGGCTTGATACGCTTTCGAAAGCGTGGGAAGCTCAATCCAAGATACATAGGGCCTTTCGAGATTCTCGCGAGAATCGGCCCTGTGGCTTACAAACTCAATCTACCGCAAGAACTCAGTAACGTACATCCTACCTTCCACGTCTTGAACTTGCAAAAGTGTCTGTCCGAAGAGACTCTTGTTATTCCACTCGACGAGATCGAGATCAACGAGAGCCTCAACTTCGTAGAGGAACCAGTAGAGATCATGGACCGAGAGGTCAAGCAAAGAAAGCACAGCCGTATCCTGATAGTGAAGGTTCACTGGAACGCAAAGCGTGGACCTGAATTCACTTGGGAACGAGAGGATCAGATGAAACTGAAATACCCTCACCTGTTCGCTTAGTTATTTGTAACTTCTTAATTACTTAAATTCTAATTTCGGGACGAAATTCATTCTAACGGGGGGATGATGTGACAACCCGAAATTTCCATTTTGTACAAACAATATCACTTCAATAGAAGTTATAGCAGTCACAATTAATTTTCAGACTTTTTCGTGTAAGTTTGAGTAATTCAGGGTTTACACTTCAGGAGATATCAGGAGAGTGGATGCACTAGGGTTTCGTGCGACACTATTATTCCAACACTCTGTTATATTAGAAATCATTTCAGGAATAAAAATATTTTCTGCCAAAAATATCTCAGGACTTTAAATAGAATTTTGAACCAAATTCATTCATTATTCGCATTTCCAACTAGAGAAAAGCCATTTTCTCTCTTACGGATCTTCGGGCTTTTATACCAAAACATGAGTAACTCTCTCTAGTAGTGTTATAAAGCTTTTAATGTGTTTATAACATAATTTATATAGCTAAATAACTAGATTTAGGAGTTTACTCCCCAAGGTGTTCTTGGGCGATAAACTCCCGAAACAAAGCCTAGCCTTTCCCCGATGATATTCTACTACCTTTGACACATATATAAGTGCATTTGGGACAAGAAAACAACCATGAAACACAAAAGTATGGGTGTTCACAGCCCAAGATGATCTTGGACCGTGAACTCCAATAACTTGGACCAAATTGTGTTTTTAAGACACCTAAAGCCTTAGACATTTACTTAGAATTGTTCCCACTTGAATCAAGGACTAAAACACATCAAAAACCCATCTCTTTGGGAGATTACGGCCCTAATAAAGCTCTTGGGCCGTAAACATGAAAGAAAGGCACCAAAGTGTGCCTAAGGCCTTCATATGCTTGGAATAAAAGTCTAAGACCTATACTACATGTGCAAGGGACTTGAAAGCATCAAAAACACCATTCCAAGTGAGTTTATGGCAGTAAACTCTAAAGGAATTGCCCTTGTGGCCGTAAACTCCTCAAAGGAGTGAAATTTTGCCTTAAACACTTCCAAGAATTAACCCACAAAGCTGGAATGCTTCTAGGGATTATTTAACACCATAAAACAACCAAAGACACTAAGCCTTGGTGTTTACGGTCGTAAACTCAAGAGTTTACAACCATAAACTCCATGTGTGAGGTTATATGGAGAGTAAACTCAAGTATAGGGTCCTTTGGAACCCTAAACCCAAGTGACTTGTCCCACAATAGCTTAGATGCAATCCTTAGGGCTTATAACACTTATATAAAGTGTTTATTGTGTTCTAGGATGTCTTAACATTATCAATTAGTAATTTAAGACTAATTGAGTGCATATATGTGTGATTATATGTTCATTAGGATAGTAGTGTGTGTACAAGTCCTCACTTGACACCTAACAATCCTACATCGTTCAGTTCATCCAAACCACCATCTACATGTGAGTTCATACCCCTAATCAATGTTTTAAATGATTTTAAATGCTTTAAATGGGGGGGGGGGGAATACAAGTAGAAAACAACATGTTATTAAATCATTTATATGTATTTTATAAGTGTGTTTTCATTCAACAGATTTCACATACTACAAAATGTGATGCATGAAATGGCTTTCTATCTTAAAAATACTTTGTTATCAAATGTATTACTTTCGAAATGCTTATTAAAATGACATCAAGTCATTGTTAATTATTGTTCAAAACTCTTAGATGTCGTACAAAACCATTTTTACCTTCTTGAATCAAACTATACTTATACGCATATGTTCATATATATGTTAGAGATTATACTTTTCATCCTTCATTTAGTTTCCCACACTCTTGTGTAGCAAGGGTGTATAAACCCACTTGAACAACCAATTACCTTTCATTTAACTATCATAGGGATAGTTAGAAGATATCAAACATTATTCCTATTACAAGGAATAACACAAGAGTCAGTTTATTCATGAGTCTTTACTAGTACATTACCTGATACATGAGTACCTTCACATGTGCTTACATGATAAATGAATTCGCTTAGATGAACACATTTCATGAATACCTTTACGTAGATACATTTACCTGTGTATAATTACATGAATACTTGAAACCCAATTCGTAAGGATGTTTTATTAGTACCTGCAGTAAATCATCCAGCCCATCCTAGTTCAACGGGAGTCAGTTACGGGACTAACCATTCTTGGAACCACTGTTCGCTACAGAGGTTAATGGACACCTACGGATACCTAAGGTTATTACTTATATTAGGAGACAGTTACGGGACTAACCATTCCTGGAACCTACTGTTCGCTACAGAGGTTAATTGGAAAATCTTCGGATGTTCATTAGGTTATCTATTTCGCTTACAGCGATGTAGAGTCAGTTACGGGACTAACCATTCCTTAGACCTGCTGTTCGCTATAGTGGTTAATTGGAAAATCTTCAGATGTTCATTAGGTTGTACCTTTCGCTTTGGCGATGTCGTGTCAATCCTGGTAATCCAGGGATAATACTTACATGATTATACTTTTTCCTGTTTACTTTATTTTGTGATACTTTCACATAAACGATGAGTTAGACTAAGTACTTTAGTACTAGTCAGTAGAAGGAAAAACTATCATTTTACTTACAAAACATTCGGGTCTTGTTTGAAGACTATATTTCATAATAATAGAAAACAAGGGATTTTCTAGGGCTTTTCATACTTATATCAACATTTTCATTTAAAGGTTTACATGAATTTTAAAATAGCTTTTCAAAGCAAAACAATGACACTTAAACACTTATGAATTCACCAGCTTTAAAGCTGATACTCTCTTTCAAAATAACTTGTATTCTCAGGTCATCAGTAGACAGGTACGGTGGCCAGGTTTTGAGAAGAAGAGGAAACAAGTCTCGTCTTTTATTTTGATTATATATTTTTGGTGTCTTATTAAAATGAAAGAACACACATGTATTAAAACTTTACTTATAATGCAATGGATGATGTTGTTGCTTGTTTACTATTTTACACTATTGTGATACTGTACATGACATCCTCCACCCCTGAATGTTTCCGCCGTTCGTGGTTTTGGGGTGTGACATAAGTTCAATCATTAACTTTTTTACTTGATGTAAATGGTGTTTGTGGTTTCAATTTCTTGAACAGTTGGCCTGTCTCTAATCCATACAAAATGATATTTATACCATTTTAATACTATATTTTATCTTTTTCTTTTATTTAATTTTAATTTTGTAATATATTAATATAGAAGGACCGACCATACTAAAGACTACTAAAGTTATATTGAAGCTCAGAAAGATTACTAAAGTTTTATTCATGCTTAGAAAACTACAAGAAATTAAGGTTGTATACAACAGTAAGAATAAAGAAAAAACTCCAACAAGAAAGAAACCGTATCTTTTCTGATCATTTTGAGGAATGAGATCTGTCAGAATCTGAAATCTACATAACTTTAAGATTATTTGGTTCATCAGTAATAGGGTATCTAAAATTTGTTATAGAATAATTTGTATCGCAATAAAACTGGTGCATCAAGTTGCAGATATAAATAGAGTCCCACATGAATACATTTTTTTTATCAGCTGGAAACGTAGCTCAGATAAACGTCTTCCCAATCACCTGGATAGGCGATACCGTATGAGCCAATGCAAAAAAACAGTATAAGCATTTCATCAAATACGTTGACTACGTGATGTAAGATGACCACATTCACCAAACAAAAGAAAAAACAATGAAAGAAGGAAATTTTAAACTTTGATACAAACTATAACCATCCAAACATTGGGACTGAAAGTGAAAAACATAATCATAATAATAATGAAATAAACCAAAGCGAAGACAATGTATAACTTGAACGATTTCTTTGAAGCTCTATTATATCTACCGTTGGAATAAGAAATTATCGATGATGATGGAACTACAAGATCTATATAACCATGAGAAATGAACAATGAATGTTGGTTACAGATGTTAGTGACTAATTTCCAATTTTCTTGAAATATTGGAGGGGTGATTTTAAGAACGTCTTCGAACACCTCACATTAATGTCTAATATAGAAAGATGATCCATTAGAAACAATAGGTGTACCTGTGAGAAGAGGTGGAGCAACTGAGCGCAATATGAAGCATTAGCCTTGATCACCACCAACAATCAGGAATAAAGTTTGATTGTGTTTCTTGCCCTTGAACACTGCCATCTGAAATTGGAAATTGAAATTTCTAAAGAGATTAAGATTCATCCATGTCACATCATTGGTTGGTAAAAAGTGAAATGAAATTAGATGGAAAATTTTCTCATTAAACAACTTTACCAAATAACATAAATCATCCTACCTCTTATCCATTCACCTCTTAACTATTCAAGCCTAAATCATTCAAATATTACCAAACAACCCCTAAATTTATAAATGGATATCCACATAAAGGACTATTAGGAACATAGCTATTTTCCAAAATGATTGGTACCATTTCCTTGGCAGCACATGACACATGAAGTATATGGCAAGTTGATGTGAAAAACTAATTCCTTTAGGAGGAGGTTGAGCGTGTTATTTTTTTAGAACAACCCTAGGTTTTATTTTACACGTGTTTTTAGAATATGTTGATAAGTCTGTAAGATTTATCTTTATTTATACAAGCTTAGTCCCGTGTACCACTGATATGTGCATATTTATACACATAATTATACATTATTATTACTTAATATTTTTATTAGTTTTATGCCCTTATTAGAATAAAAGATACTTAATTTGTTATGAATTATGTTGTAGGGATAAAAGACATATTTGGAGCAAAAACGAAGCAGGAAGCTGAGCAGGAAGGTGGAAGCTGGAAGCTGGACCTGGGAAATGGAAGTACAAAATTAAAGCTTTAAAATGATGAAAAATACCCAACATGTTGAGGTGGATGTCCCAAGTCGTGGTGACTTGAAGAATCCTGATTTGCTTCGGAGACTTGTAGACCACATGATAAACTCGAAGATCACGACGTGGTGGCCTTACCACGTCGTGGTGCTCTGAGTTCGGGAAAACTATAAATAGATTTGCTGAAATCATGAGCTAAAAAACTCATGACTTTCGTTTAACCTAGGATTGATTGTTTAATTATGGTTGAATTTATGGATTGGATTTAGTAATTTGGTTATTTGTTGATTTAGCTTATTAAAGAACCTTACATGCTTTTGTTAACTATTTTCTCTGCTTATTGTTGAATTTGATTAAGTTAATATGACTATATTCCTTAGTTGAATTTGAATCTTATGATCTTGTGAATTGCAAAATTGTAGGACTAGAGTTTTGAACAAAACCTAGGGTTAAGTAGAAAAGTAGGTAAAAGAATGTAGGGGGTAATATATGCTGACAAATCATATATTGAATTGAATCAATGAACTAACTTGATCAATATATTATAAGTCTAATTAACTCGAACCGAACACTAGTAAACTCGTAAGTTTGTCCGCTTGATCACCGAATAAATAAACTAGTTTGCTAAAGGATTAATTTAGTGAATACTAATTTGGTCATCTTAGGAATCGGTAACTAAAGAAACTAAAATTCATTGCACTTCCATAAATTCACCATAATAACAAGTAAATATGAAGCTAAACGAAAGTCACTTACTCTCATCGTTTAATTCATAGTTGTTCTCTTGCCTTAGTTTAGTTTTAGCTTAGTTAGTTTGGTAATTTAAGTATCTAGTCTTGCAAAGATAGGAAAAACAAATCCTTTTCTAATTTTATTAGTATGTAGTAAATAGCGGAATAAAGATAGTCAAAACACCGTTCCTTGAGTTCGACACTTGTTTTTACTAGTCTAGTGAAAGAAACATTAGTTTTAACAATTCGAAACTTGAATGAATATATATACACATTAAATAAACATCAACCACACAGTTGAAATAATAAATAATATAGAGAGGTGTAATAATTAATCATAAATTTGCAAACATATATTCTTATCCAATAGATGTTTTGTTTCCTAAGTACATCATCATATAATTAATATCTAAAATGGTTTCAACACATCAAAAAGGATTTTAACTTAAGGTAAATGAAAAAATAATTATGTTATAGTTATACAATGAAATATAAAATTTGTTAGATAAAAAAAACAACACAATTATACATGGAAATACCATTGTTTTTTTAGATCCTAAAATAAGTTGTTGTAAAAACAAACATTAAAAAAATGAAAAAATAAATTACAACTCAAAATGAGGAATAAATACAAAGCACATGTAAAGAATCAAATATTTTGGAATAACACATTTTCAGGAAATTAATTAAGTAATCTTTGATTATTTGAAAAAAAAATAGCCCCTTTTTTGCAAAAATAACCATTTTTTCAGGAATGAGGTATTCTGGACCAAGAAAAATATTTTTTTTACTAATTCAGGAATCAATGAGGCATGTACACTTAGGAAGTGTTAGAATGCTCAAAACCCAACAGTGGTATCAGAGCCAGGTTGTTTTCTGTTATATTGATGCAAATATTTTATTTTCCAAGTTGAAAAAAAAAAAGGAAAAAAACATGAAGTTTGTCAAATTTTAAGATAATTACTTGTTCTTGTGAAAAATTAATTATTTGTAAAATTTGAATACTTTGCTTTATGAGTTGAATTAGGTCAAATTTAATAAAAGATAAAATGATATGATTATTTTATTGGTTTTAAAAGTTTGATCTAAAGAGTTTTATTTTTGAAACCTCCATAAGTTATGGATATGAAAAGGTTTTTTAAAAAAATTGATTCAAAGTTTTTATGGAGTTACAAAATTTGGTGTTAATGTTTTAAAGGATTCCATAACTTAAGAATAAGTTATGGATCACCAAAAGTTTTTTGTGTTACCTTGTTTTATGAGTGAATTTAGATTAATGAATAAAATTATGTGATAGTTGGTTTTAATCCAAATTAATCTAAAAGAAGTTCATAAAATGTGTTTATGTAACTTATAAGTCACATTTATGAATCTTAAAACTCATAAAAGTTGGCAAAGGTTACAAAAATGAAGAGTCTAGTTCTAATTAAAAGGTGTTATGACTCCATAATTTGTCCTCAAGTTATGGAGGACCAAGAGTCTCTTCATTAAATAATAAATTAAAAAAAAAGTGTAACCTTAATTAATTCCATAAGTTATAAAATAAAGAAAAAGTTAATTCTTTTATTAGTTGAAAGTCTTCCATAACTTGTCCTCAAGTTATGGAACTTGAAGAGTTTTTGGATTAAAACTACTTTAAACACATAAGTTATGGAATTAATTAGTTTTGAATAGTTTCAAAACTTGCCCTCAAGTTTTGGAATTTGTAAAGTTTTCTCTTATGAATACTTTAATTCCAAGTTAGCCCTTAGAATTTTAAAAGTTAAAATTCAACCCTTATACTTTATAATATTATAAGTTAATAATATATATATATATATATATATATATATATATATATATATATATATATATATATATATATGTATAAGAGTAAAGTCAGTCTTACCGCTAGTACGCCTCATTCACGAAGCCGGTCTATAAGGTGGGTATAAGGTTGCTGCCTATAAAATGGCAACTTAATGGGTGTCCACTCTCACCCACCGCTTGCTTGACCGGTGGAGGGTCGTTAGCCGAACGGGTTTGACAAGACTATAATTAACCCTTCATTAAAAGTATTAATGATAAATACTAAGTAACTAAACTCTTAATAATACCCAATCTTAGTTACATAGAAAAATGTTAATAAGGTGCTAATCCATGATATTACACTTTGCACTTTGTTTAAGTCGGTTAGTGGAGCGTGTGTGGTTAACCGGCACACTAACTCGTATTTAACAAGGTAGGCAAAGGGTAACTTAATGTTTATTATAGTATCGGTGGAGCGTGTGTGGTTAACCGGCACATCGATTGAGGGGTAAACACTTAAGGGTACCAAGTAATTTGCATGGTTACTTCACACCTTGTTTTGTGATCCTCGGCATCCCAGTCACAAAACCTGAAGGGCACACTCAAGATTGAAACATGCCTTTGAAAAGTTCAATGAATCTCAAAGATCTAGGAGTTTCAAAACCAATTAAAACCAAATAATTCATTTCGTTTATCTTGGTGGAAATTGGTGAATCGTCATTCACCTACCTTCAAATATTTTATAGCTTGGATTACGGCATACCTCTTCTAAGTTATAAAATAGTTTGTTGGGTCCTAGCCTTAATATTTCATATTGGGTGTCATATTAAGGACTTTAAATCAACTATCTTGAATATCTCCCAAAAGATGTCTGTAATAGACACCTATGATCTTCCCAAATCTAGTGAAACAAGGTTTCCTAAATGAAGATGATGTCCTTTGGAAATCATACTTCTTTCACCTCCTCCAATTATTCTCCCCAACCCACAAGTTCTTGAAAAGTTTAAGGTCACTCAAGCCCTATTGGCAAGGCAAGGTCTAGGTGTGAACACATCTTGGAGATGTAGTCACATATTGACAAGCCGGGAGAGTTGGGTGTCAAAGTCTTGAGAAAGTTGGTGGTTCAATCACTTTCTGAGTCACATAGTGAGTTCCTTTGGGACACCTATGAAACAGACTATGACAAGACCCTTAATGATCTTATCTATTTGTTAAGATCAACTTCCTTAAAACTTGATGGACATTGACAATAGTGACACAGGATATCCAGAAAAGCATTCTCTTCCCAATGGAAAGGGATCGGCCATAGTCAACTCGGTTGACCAAATGGTAAAGAGAAAAACTAAGTCTGTGATAGTCCTGTGCACCTTTATCAAAGGGTCCATATGTTTATATTGCCAAAGAAAGGGGCATTGGTTGCGAAGCTGCCAAATTTACCTAAGGAGGTTAAAGTCAATAAGTTTGACTCTACTTCAGGTAAAGTCCACTATCTAACTCTACTAAGTTTCTATTCTGAGATTCTTATTACATGATGTGACTGGGTCACATGTTGATGTTTTAAGAATCAAAGAAAAGTGAAGATACTTAGAGAAAGAATATGCTGAATCGGATCGCGTAGATGGTTTTCTATCGCGTTGTTTGAAGATCGGATTCTTGAGCTACTTCTTAAGAGTTATGAGATATTGCCTAGGAATAGATAACAACAAGTTTATATGGATTGGAAGGATAAGTTTTTCCGCAAAGTTTTAAAATAAAAGAAAATTTTTTTTTGATTTTATTTGTTTTAAAATATCCTTACAATGGCTTTTGAGGAAAAATTGTTGCTTATATGATTCCATTAAGAGCAAGAGTGGAAATATGAAGTTGATTCTTTCATTTATGGTAATGTCTATATTTACCAAATAAGGAAAGATTCTCATCACCCAAGTTTCATTTGGACCGGGACTTGGAATCATGCAAGTTATATAGCATGATGAATGAGAACTTTCAAGTTTTGGAAAAATTAAGACTAATTACTGGTTCACATGGATGTGTGAGTCAAGTGAAGGACTAAAGGATCGAGTACACAGTCTTGTGCACTGATTAAGTCCACCACAAAAGATCGATAAGATTATTCGTCATAGTTTACTAAAGCTCAGTAAATATGATTATACTTACATGCTTAAGTGTAACTCTGAGACATTGGAAAAGGTTCCAATGTAAGGCAGAGCGAATAAGAAGAATCAAATTAGGCAGAAGGATGAAAGTTTCTCAAATCTGAAAAGATGGGAGAGTACTTTAGTATCAGTTTTTGTGATCATCTTAATGATTAAGACACCATATCAAAATTAGTTCTCTAAGGAAATCTTAGTGCATTCTTATGACTAAGAAGAGGAACTTGAATTGTTGAAATGGTTAAATCAAGAAGATGAGTCATACTTCGTTCCAATACAAGTCTTAGAGTCATACTCCAAGATTGTCATTTGAGTGACATGTCTTAAAGAAGGTTTAAAACACTTGTCAAATGTAAGAGTAAAAGTATTCTACTCTTGTACATTTGAAATTGGTAAGTTGTGATGTTTTGGATAAAACAAAGACCAACTTAGGCCAATTGGGTAAAGTGTTTTTCTTGATTAGAATCCGCACTATCTCTTGGGTGTTTGACAAGGGAGTCTTATATGTCAAGAGGACAGTGGGAGTCTTAAAGGTCTCGAAAGTCTCAAGAAATAATCAAGAATAAAACCTGAAGTTCTTCACTAGCACACAACTTGAGGTTTATAACATATCGTGTTGACATATCTGTGCCCATTCCAGTTAAAGTTGGCTTTGCATATGAGTTCTTAGAGTTCTCAGTTTGTTGCATAACAACTTGGAAGCAATGGCAGGCCCTTGAGCTGCCAGGTGGCAAGAAGTTAAGATTGAGTTCAATCCATATGGTTTTGGATTTGTCATTATCTTTGTCTTGTGATTATGGTTTGACAAATTCATATGGGTAGGAACTCATACACCATATAAATCTAAGTGTCATAAGGTTTCTCTCCGATTCATGAAAATGATGGTGAGGAAACGCTTTCACTAAGTAGATTTTACGAAGATATCAATTGTGTTATTTGCATTTTCAAAAGTCGTTAGTGGAGTGCGTGTGGTTAACCGGCACACTAACATGGACTTGTGAGAAATGGCAAATGCCTAAGCAATTGAGACTATGATTACGGTATCCCTTTTCATGGTTCTTGAAATTGCTTAGACACACAGGTGAGCTATCTACGGAAAGGGTGTATGAATCTAAATTTCAAACTGTCCAGCTGATTTCTGAGTACATGTCAAAGCTAGTGGGAGCATAAGTGTTATGATAATAATCATCATGTTAGTGGGAGCATGATAATTATGATAAGTATTGCAAGTTAGCAATGTTAATTATAGAAAACAAAAGTTTCAATTGGGAAAAAGTTGTTTTGCTATAATTAAGGGAGAGGAAATTATGCTTCATCTCAAATCTATAAGCTTAGATCATGAGGTTTTAATCATTTACTCAAGGATATATATGAATTTCATGTTGGAATGGCTCAACATAAGGAAATTCTGTATATGGGTCCATTATTTGCGTTCTAAAATTCGATTATGATTACGGCATCCCTTTTCATAATCTGAATTATGAGAACTTGGCAAATTGAAATGGAAATATTATAGCAAAAGACTGGTTTAGTCTTTATGTAAGACATCATGAATCGTGTCCCATATGCTTCGGATATAGTCTATAAGCTTAGATCGTGAGGTTTTAATCATTTAGTCAAGGATATATATGAATTTCATGTTGGAATGGCTCAACATAAGGAAATTCTGTATATGGGTCCATTATTTGCGTTCTAAAATTCGATTATGATTACGGCATCCCTTTTCATAATATGAATTATGAGAACTTGGCAAATTGAAATGGAAATATTATAGCAAAAGACTGGTTTAGTCTTTATGTAAGACATCATGAATCGTGTCCCATATGCTTCGGATATAGGATCGATTACATGTGCTATATTCATGAGTTCTAAAATTTTCCAAATGCCTGGGGCATTAAGAAGGGAAAAGGTTTATAACTGGATATGACTAAAAGGATTAAACAATTGCCGAGGACAATCTAAGGTTTACCAAAGATTGGTTACTCAAGGACAATTGGAAGTATAGTGATAATTCTGGAAGGACCATATTGACATAATCTGTAAGGAGGCAACTCTTGTTCAGAAGTGATAGTCAAAATGGAATCTGGAAATGTTTCAAAGTTAGAATTTTCAATCTGTGTAAGATTAAGGAAACTTAATGCAAGAAGAATATTTCCAAGGAGTTGATCTCCTTTGGAATACTCTGTAATGATTGTTGCCAAGTCTTTATGACTTTGTGCATAATCATTACGAGAGGATCAATGCATATAAGTTTAGAATCTAACAGATTTTAGTAAATGGCATGAATTTGGAATTCTTGCATTTGCGGTAAGGATTTGGGAGTGTGAAAAGAGAATCATTGAAGGTATGTTCAATTGATCTAGTTCACAAAGTAAGGATCATAGACAAACATAGTATGCATACTTGGTGTGTGGCATGACTAGTGTTTAAGAAAACATAGTGTACATGCTTGGAGCATGGGACAGCTATTGTTTTAAATTCAAGAATAAAGTTGATAGCTGAAACAGTATACAATGAATAATGTGTAATCATATGGTGATAAATAAAAGGTGTTTTGTTTATGTTCAAAGAGTTGATACCATATTGGATTCAATTATTATTGTGTTTCACTTTGCATGTTTTGGCTTCCCGAATAAACTAGGTTATTCTTCTGGAATGACTAAGTTATTCAAACCATCCACAGTCGGTCATATGTTGGAAGTAGATATGAATTAAGACTGTCATGGGTTGGCTTGTAGAGGTCTAAGGTGTTGGACAAAGGGCTACAACACTCATGAGTGCTCATAAGTTCTGAGTATTGGATTCAACCCGCGCTCATTGGAATCACTTCATGGATTTTATCACGAGTGATCATGAGACGATAATATCTTATATTCTTCAAACCTAGAGATATGAGTTGTTACTATGAGTTGGTTGTACATTGATTGCACGAAAACGCATTTGGTAACTCGATGCTATAAAACGTGCCTTTATGTATGATTCAACAAGTAGTAGAACAAGCCATATGAGTCGAAGTTTATCCATTCCTTTTACCTTCGGGATAAAAGCGATATCTGTGGGCCCCTCGATGATTTGATGATGACAAATGGAAGTGCTCGGCCGGGCCAGGACTGATTTGATTTGTTCAATTAGTCAGTCGTCATAAATCAGAAATCGGGAAACAACAAATGGACAGAGAGAATGATTATAATCCATGTCTCAGTCCATATGATATCTAGAATGGAGGAATATATGATCCCTTATCTAATGGACAAGTTCGTTGACAAGATCAGAGTTCGACAGCATCTTTAAGAGCTACGATTGCCAGTTAGGTTTGAAGTCATACGCAATAATAGTTTTAGACTTATCCAAGTGGGAGACTGTTGGATTAATGTCTAAGTCCATAACTATATTTGGTATGTACTTGACCCGACCCGGCATGGTCCATTTGGGTTGCACTTCACCGACACAATTTATATGGATAATCTTTTGAGAATAGTATGTTTATGATTAATATTAATATGTTATAAGTTCTAATATATTAATATGGAATCATATTATTTAATTAGTATTGATCAAGAATTAATTTATAATTAATTAAGTGATCAAAAGGAACTAATTAAATATGGACTCTTATATATATGGAATGGGCCAAGTTCATTTAGGTTGGACTAAGCTTTCATGGATAGTCCATGGAGTGTTTAACCCATGGATCCTAGGAAATGAAAGGTCATGGGTATTAGGGTTTAACCCTAATCCTCCATACTATATAAAGATGTCTTTGGTTGGTGAAATTGGCACTAGTGTGGATACACTAAAGAAGGGCTAGCCAATTTCACTAGAGAGAACCAAGTAATCATATTCTCTAAAGTATTCCAAGGTGTCTTGGTGATTTGTGATTCCACTTGAGGCTTCCACACTATTGGGGCTAAGCTCTTAAAGCTTGAAGACATCAAGCTACATCAAGAGGTATGTATTCTATCTTGTTACATTCATAGTTTTTGTATGCTAGATTAGGATAATACCTTGGATGTTCTTATTTGCATGTATAATAGAGAAAACATAGATCCAAGGTATTGAGGGTTGCATGTACACTTAGGAAGTGTTAGAATGCTCAAAACCCAACATATAGTTGATCAGGCTATATTGATCCTAGACACGAGTACATAACTGCCCAGGTTTAACCGCAACATCCAACACCCATTTACATTTGTTTTGTTCTACTTGTAGTTATGAATCTCGACGGTTAAGTATACTTGTATACTTTTGAAAATACTTATATTTTAAAGTATACTTTTAGTTCAGAGCACTTAGGCCCCTTTATGTTTATAGTCTGATACCATGTAAGGTTTGGTATACTTAGTTCACTATAAACAAGGGCTCTGATACCAATCTGTCACACCCCGAAACCCAGGGCGGAAACGTTCCGGGGCTGAGGTGACTTCATGTTGAATATCATAACCAATGTACATAGTAAGCGAAGTAAACACAAAACATTACATTACATAGTTTTCATTACATTTGTTTAAAATTAAAGTGATACAAGTTTCATAGATACATAAGTTAAACAAAACTAAGACGTGACTCCATACACTCCGTCTTCTGCAAAAGAACGCAGGAATACCTGTCTATGGAGAACCTGAGAATACAAGCAGTTTAAAAATCAGCATAAAGCTGGTGAGTTCATAAGCGGTTTCTTTTTTGAAAATGAACAAGATTCCTTTTTCTTTCTGAAAAAGTGGTTATCCAAGAAAATCCCATATTTTCTTAAAAGTAATGTTTAGTTATCCGTTTTGTAACACAATTCTGGTTATGAACAATTTTTATCCGTGGAAAATCCTATATTTTCCTAAAAAGTAGGTTACCAATTTGAAATGTAATGTAAACGATGTAAACTGAAAAAAACCTGGTTATCCTGGTGAAGTGTATGTTAGTTTTAACACGTATATAAAGCTATCAACATAGTAAACTAATTTCAAAGGTTATTAATTTACTATATTCATTATTACTAACAAGTAAATCTCTGTCATCCAAATTGCGAGTTCCATAACCATACGATAGACTAGATATGGCAATAAGTAGTCCAAATCATTTTATGACTTTCGTTACCCTTCAACCTTTCGGTTCGGCTGTAGCTAGCAGCCAGGTGCGAGGTAGTCAGCCCCGTATAGATCTATACAGTCAAGTCACGCTCCTTATCTAAGAGATTCTGGTTACAGAGGCGGTCCTCCACTCGCGTATCTCTGTGGAATGTTCTCCGAGGACTTGTCTCCAATTTATAGGAATAACAAATCTACAAGTAATAATGCAGAAAAATCCTGTTTAAGTTCTATTTACAAAGACGATCCTCCACTCGCGTATCTCTGTGGAGTGTTACCGAGGATAAAACAAATGTACTAATCTAAAGCTTTTAACAAAAATGATATGGAACAAATCATTTGTGAAATATATAATATAACATTATAATAAGATATAAAATCGGTTTGTAACTGATTCTGCAAGTCAAACAGTTGGTTAATACGGTTTCAATTGTTAAAAGCAAATGGAATATGAAACATTTCAAATGAAATAAAAAATTTTTAGCACAAGATATTCTTGTACTTTTGCTTGTATTCCCTCCCTGAAAACATTGAAAAATCATTGAAAAAGGGTAGGGGTATGAACTCACCGGACGAGGAAGGTGTCGACTAGGATGCTAAACGTCGGATTGAGGCTTGAATACAAGCGAGGTTCCTATCTAATATTAAATAATACAAAAATGTATCTAATTAAACTTTAATTCACTAATTAGATACGATTATACACTCCAAGAGGCGAAAACACTTCAAATCAAGTGTTTGGAGTGACCCGGGTGACATTTAATGACGTATAAGGCTTGGATATGGAGTTTACTCTTCAAGAGTAAACTCCCAAGGGAGTTCACGGCCCTATTGACCCATTCCCATGACTTTACGGCCGTAAACTCATGGTGGGGTGTTCTAAAGTGTTAAATGGGCTTGCAACATTTTTGGGGTAATGCCAGGTTTGGTTTCAAGGCTTTGGAATGAAATGTGAACGTATTAGGGACTAATTTAGGAGTTTACGGCAGTAAACTAAGTGTTTACGACTGTAAGCTTCCCTACACATATTCATTTGATGTTTTGGTGGTTTGAATTCAATCACATGTTATTCAACTCATTTTTACAAGCCAAGGGGTGAATTTAGGGCACCATTTAACCCATTTATAGGAGTTTACGGCTGTCACACCCCAAAACCAACACGGCGGAAACATTCTAGGGCGGAGGACGTCATGTACAGTATCACAACAATGTAAAGTAGTAAACAAGCAACAACATCATCCATTGCATTAATAATATAATTATTACACAAGTGTGTTCTGTACCTGTCTATGTTTGACCTGAGGATACAAGTAATTTTGAAAGCGAGTATCAGCTTTAAAGCTGGTGAGATCATAAGTATTTTAGTGTCTTAAGTTATATGAAAGAAATTGTTTGTAAATGAACTATAAGTATGGAAAAATGTAGATGAACTGTAAGTATAAAATGTTTGTAAAACAACTGTAAATGTTTGAAAAACCCTAGAAATCCCTATGATTCCTACTATTATATAAAGGTGTCTTCTACCAAGACCTAAATGTTCTCAATGTAGTCTTCTACCAAGACTTAACTGTCCTAAATGTTTGTTTCTTGTAAAAGTGTGTAATTTTCCCAAGTGTAACTATCGTTAACAAAATATATTTTGTACATTAAATGTTTAAGTGAAATGATCACTAAATATATGAAAAGGGGAAATTAATGTAGTACTGTAGTGTTGTATTATAGGAACTACTGTTGTACTAACTACCTTAAACCGGATTTATATTAAGGTACCATGTGATTAATTGCACCATACTATTGACTGGTAACAACGACATACAAATGGTCGTAAAACGGAATGACGCTTGACACCCGCAGACCTGCAGGTCCAGCTGTAGCTAGCAACAAGGTGTAGGATAGTCACTCCAGTATAGATCTATACGCAAACTCACACTCTCCTTCCAAGAGAATTCTGGCTACAACTCGGTCCATGACATTTAAGGCATGCTCCGATACAGTGGATCACAATTGTTAATATATTCATGTATATGTAATGTAATGTTACTTGTTCTAGTATCGTTGTATATGTTCTCTTCCTAGTATAGTTGTATATGTTCTTCTCTAGTATAGTTGTATATGTTCTTCTCTAGTATAGGTGTATATGTTCTCATAGTAGTAAGTATTGACTCATGAATGAACTGACTCATAGTATGATATCGCGTTCTAGTAATAGTTCTAGTATCTTCCTAAACTACCCATATGGTAGCTTACTAGTAATTTAACTGGTACATATGAACATGGATGTATACCCTTGCTACCCAAGGGCATTTGATGAACTCGAAGGACCTTTATGACTATATATGTACACATGATATATAATTAATATTTAAACAACCTTCGGACGGGTACCCAATATCCCACCAGACCACATCCAAATCGAGGAAAAGGAAATAGGGTGGATAGCCTTCCTCAGTCCTTTAAACATTTCTTATATAATTATACATATATAGGCATGCAATTTATAATATAAAAGCATAAAATATGTTTTGTAAAACCTTTTAACATAAATATTTTCTAAGAAAAGATCGACTTGATGTCGATCTATAAAATGGTTTTGAAGGCATGGGTTTGATAAAATGGTTTAGTATAAAGAACATTTGTTTGAAAGACAATTGTAAATAAGTTTGAAATGTAATATACAGAGTAAAATGTATAGTGTAATAAGGAGTTTTAAACACATAAAGTGTTTATGAAAAAACATTTGAAGGAAACTGTTTGGTAAAACGGCTAATGAGTAGCCAATCATTTGAATGCTGCTTATTAATCACATGCGATTGAAATAATAATTAGCATAATTCTACTTGTATTCCCCCCATAACACATTTAAAAACAGTTTAAAACATTGATTAGGGGGTATGAACTCACCTGTTGAAGTGATTGGAATTGAACGAACTGTTATCGTAAGGAAGGATCGGACAAGTGCTTGGTGTCAAGTGAAGACTTTAGACACACACAATGATCCTAGTTACATATGAATACATATGTATATAAATAATTAGTGATTAAAAAACTAATTATACATGTATAAACACTTTAACGCGAGGAAAACACTTTTGGTCAAGTGCTAGGAGGCTAATGGGTTGCAACAAAGGAGTGCAAGGCCTCTTATGGGGGTTTATGGTCAAAAGGCCATATATGTTGGATTTTACGGCCCAGGGGAGTAAACTCATGGCTGTAAACTCTCAATAAGGTCCTTAAATGAAGCTTAGAATTATTACAACTTATGTGGTGAAGTGTTTCTAGACTTGAACAAGTGTTTGGGTGTCATTTGCCCTCTTTATAGGGGTTTACGGCCCAAGAACTTGTCTTGGCCGTAAACTCCTTAATAATTGTGATTCCTTATGTTTTCTAGGCTTTAAACATTTTAGGGTATATGTCTAAATTCAAGTCTAAGCCTTAGGAAGTGTTTGTGGCATCAAAACACCCCTAATCGTGAGTTTTCGGCCCATGAACCATTTGGCCATGTGTTTGCGGCCATGAACACCCATAGGTGTTGGTATTTTGATTGTTTTGGGTCCTAGACTCATCAAGGTAATGTGCTATGCTAGTCTCTTGGCTCAATGAAGGCATTTAGGGCATTTTGGAAACCAAAAATGGAGTTCACGACCCTGGGACATCTTTGGCCGTGAACTCACTTCCATCCTTGATTCTAATTGATTTTGGTGCCCTAAAGATGCAATGGTGGCTTCTAGTTTGAGTTCCAAGGATTTGAGGGACATTGCGACACTTTTGGCCCTTAAAATGGAGTTTACTCCCCAAGTGTTCTTGGGCGGTAAACTCCCAAATCTTGGGGTTTTGGTCCGATTTTGATGTTATAAAACATAATCTAAGCTATATAATACAACTAGATCGAAGTACTCATGATTTGGGATAAAAACCCGAAGATCCGTGAGAGAGAATTTGACTTTTCTCTAAACGGAAATGTAACTAATGAATGAATATGGTTCAGATTTCTATATATAGTCCTGGGATTTTTGGCAGAAAATATTTTTATTCCTGGAATGAACTCTAATATCATAGAGTATCGGAATAACAGTGTTGCATGAAACCCTGGTGCATCCACTCTCCTGATATTTCCTTAAGTGTAAATCCTGAAAAACTTTCAAACTTATACCCGAAGTCTGGAATTTCACTGTAACTGTTCTAACTTCTATTGGCTTGATATGGTTTGTTCAGAACGGAAATTTCGAGTTGTCACAACGGCCCAGGAACCCATTCTTGGGGTTTTTACGTCCGTGAACACCTAAGGGAAGGGTTTTCATCAAATTTAATTCCTCTACTTCGATTGTGGTTGTTTCTAGACTTTAATCCAAGGCTATTGGTGTGTTTAAATGGCATTTTAACACTTTAAATTGAGTTTACTACCCATGAATATGGAGTTTACGGACCAAGCATGTTCTTGTGCAGTAAACTCATGTTTACTCCCCAAAAGTTGAGTTTAAGGCGTTCTAAGTCCAATCCAATAAGTCCTTAAGCCATATCTAAGCTCCAATGGTGTTTTGGAAGGGTTTTAAGACTCAAAAACCCCATTTATATGTGTTCACGGCCCAAGAGTGTTCCAGGGCCGTAAACACATGTTTAGCGTCCTAAATCATGATTTGAACTCAAAATTGAAGGCTAAAGATGTTATACTAGGACCTAGGATAGTTACCTTGGTGATTTGAAGCTTGAAATGAGAGATTTTGGATCAATAAGTTGGATTTGAGGAGAGAGGTTAGAGAGAGTGTGAAAAGGCTTCAAATGAGGCTTAATTCACTTTAAATATGGCTTGAATTTGAGACACGGTGCAATTCTACCCGATACCGACGTTAACTGAGGCTTTTGGTCGCACTCGATTAAGTTGTCGTAACCCGATATGGTCGAAACTAAAATTTTTCTAATTACTAGTTTGGGGCGTTTTCATGTGATTCTAACGTGTATGGATACTTACGAGGTCAAAATAAAAGTCTTAACTTAAATGACCTAATCTAAAAAAGAAATCAGAACAATTCACTTAAGACGAGTTTTACGGGCGGATCAGGTTACGGCGATGGAATAACTTCGGGTTGTCACACATTTGGTCTTAGTTGGTCTTTGGTTTCTTCAAGACATCACAACATACCAAATTCAAATGTGTAAGAGTAGGAAAACAATTTTCTACTTCACATTTGATGAATGTGTGTTACTCAATTCACAATCTTGGAGTACGATTCTAAGACCTGATTTTGGAACGAAGTATGACTCATCCATTTTTTGATTTAACCATTTCAACAATTTCTGATTCCTCTTCTTAGCCATACCGGTGCACTAAGATGTCCTTAGAGGATCAATTGTGATATGGTTCTTAATCATTAAGATGATCATAAAACCGATACAAAAGTACTAGATTGAAGAAACTTTTATCTTTCTGCCTAATTGATTCTTCTTATTCGTTCTGCCATTCATTGAAACCTTTTCAATTATTCAGAATTCTACTTAATCTTGTAAGCATAATCACATTTACTAGACTTTTAGCAAATTATGACAAATAGTTTTATCGTTATTTGTGGTAGACTTGACTAGTGCACAACATTGTGTTCTATTCATTTAGTCCTTTACTTGACTCACATACTTGTGTGATCAAGGAATTAGTCTTAATTTCCTAAGTACCAAGATTTGGATACATCACATGATTCAAATAATATGATTCCAAGTTTCTATCCAATTGAAACTTGGGTGATGGGAATCTTTCCTTACTTATAAAATTTTGACACTACCATAACATAACTAAGAATCACATCCATTTATAGAATAACACAAACATCAATTTTTCACAACGATTTCATTGCAAGGATATACATAAATAAGATAAATCAAAATTTATTTTACTCATAAAAGTAGCAGAAAACATGTCCTTACAATGCAAAATCAACTGAAAGACTATGTAATCAAATATTCCTAACAACTCTATCATAACTTTCTAAGCTCAAAATCTGATCTTTGAATCCATGCGATCGTGATCCATTTGTTCATGATCAGTCTCATCTTGCTCTTCCATCAAGCTTCCTCTCTTTTCATTGATCCTGCAAAACATTCAAATGTAATCTTATCACATTATGTATTAAGAATTAATGAATAGGAACTTAATGGAGTTAGATAGTGGATTTTACCTGAAGTAGAGCCAAACATCTTGACTCTCTCATCTCTTATATCTCTCAGGTAGATAGAGCAGCTTCGTCTCCAATACCCCTTCTCTTGTCAGTAAAAGCAAATTGACTCTTTTGGAACAGCACACATAACTACTTCAGACTTTTCCTTTCTCTTATGATGAAACTTTTTGACCATGGCATGCCTTTCATTGCCATTGCCTATATCCATAAAGGTCTGGTAGGTAGATCCACCAATCAACTTTGCTTTTTCGATGTGCCAAATCATTGCTGATTCAGTAGCAATAAGCATATAGGTGAGATCGATGAGGATCACGTCGTGGTAAATCATATAGTACTCTCTTACGAACTCACTATATGAGTCAGGAAGCGACTGAAGAACCCAGTCAACAGCCAGCTCCTCACAGACAAAGGATCCCAACATTCTTAACCTATCAATGTGTGACTTCATCTCTAGGACGTATGCACACACTGACTTTCCTTCTTCATGTTTAGTTTCCAAAAGGGCTTGAGTGAGTTTGAACTTTACAAGCCTTTGAACTTGTGGGTTAGGGAGAACAATAGGAGGAGGTGGAGGAAGTGAAGCATGATCTCATGTTCCTCGATCGAATCGTGGAATATCATCTTCATGTGGAAATCTTGTTCCACGGGATTTAGGAAGACCATAGTTGTCATACTTTGACATCTACAAAACGGGAGAAAAATTCAAGTTAGTTGATTGATTGAGTCCTTAATAAATCACCCAAATGAGATATAAAGGCTAGGACCCAACACAATATTCCACTACTTGGGAGAGGGATGTCGTAACCCAAATTGCAGAACATTTGAA
This sequence comes from Lactuca serriola, assembly GCF_051521515.1. Classification (NCBI taxonomy): domain Eukaryota; kingdom Viridiplantae; phylum Streptophyta; class Magnoliopsida; order Asterales; family Asteraceae; genus Lactuca; species Lactuca serriola. The sequence continues at coordinate 136,605,544 of NC_136408.1, forward strand.
GGTAAGTGAATGACGATTCACTAATTTTCCACCATGAAAAACGAAAAAGAGATTAGGTTTTAAATATATTGAATAACTCCTAGATCCTTTGAGATTCATTGAACTTTTCAATGGCATGTTTAAATCTCGATATGCCCCTCGATTTGTGACTAGGAAGCTGAGGATCACAAAACAGGGTGTGAATAACCATGCAAACTTACATGGTGCTGTGACAACCCGAAATTTATTCCGTCAATGTAACCCACTTCCATTAATAAAATTTATTATTATTAAGAATTTTCCGTTAACTTTTGAGTTAAGTAAATTCCATTGGGTTATTGTTGTATTTTTCATATGCATCTGAAAGCAATAAAATCACGTGAAATACCCTCGAATTCTTTCGGAAAAATTTATAGTTCACGACTAAGTCGGGATACGGCCATTTAATCGGGTACAATCTTAAACTACGTTTTATATTGGGATAGGATGGATCCCCACCTGGCCGTGAACTCAACCCTATATAAGGGTTGAGTGGTCTCCATTTGAACCTTTTTCACCCACCTTAGAGCTTTCTCTCTCTACTCTCTCTCTACAACTCGGGATTTGATCTAGAAACGGACCTTCAAGCTTCATAAATGTAAGTTAACCTTCCTAGCTTGTTTTTTATCCTAACATACTTTCAAATTCATAATTTAATCATCCAAAAACCTCAAGAACATGTGTTTACATTTTGGGAACATCCCAAAACCGTAAACACCCTAAAAGAGGGTTTTTATGCCCCAAAACCCTTCCAAAACCTTTCCAATACTTGGCTTATGTCCTAGAGACTTGCATGGATGATATAAGAACCCCAAAACATAAATTTAAGGGGGTAAACATGAGTTTATGGTTTGGGGATCTCCCAAAATCGTAAACACCTCCAAAGGGTGTTTAAGTGCCCTTAACACCTTGTATGGCTTATATTTGGGTCTAGAACTTTGCACGTTTAACCTACAACCACCAAAACACATGAAAAATGGACAAGCATGAGTTTACGGCCGTAAATTCATGTTTTTACGACCGTAAACTCCCCAAGGAGTGCTTCAGAAACCGTAAACTCCATAAAGGGTCAATTTCAAGCCCCAAACACTTCCATGACCTTTGATTCAACCCTAGGACCTTTCTTTTTGAAGCATAATACCTTTGAGCACCCAATAACACCACTCCCATGATTTTACGGCCCTAAACTCATGGGTATATGGTCTTGAAACCGTAAACACCCCTAAGGGCTTACACTTGAAGAGTAAACTCCTTAACGAGGTCATACACTCCTTAGATGCAACCCGTATCATTCCTAACACTTGAAATAAAGTGTTTCCTCGCAGTAGAGTGTATTTACTTACTTGATTAGTAGTTTAATGATTAATTAGATACAATTATGTATCACTTCATGTTACCTAGGACCCTCGCGTGTGTTCAAGTCCTAAATTTACACCTAGCGTCCTAACCCGGCACACCCACGTCAAGTGAGTTCATACCCCTACCTTTTTCCGAGTTTTTCATGTTTTCAGGGGGGGGGAATACAAGCAAAAGAACAAGGGAAATTGTACTCAAAACTTATTATTTCGTATGAAATGTTTACATGTTCAGCATGCCTTTGACACAGAAAACCGTTTAATCAATCGAATAAGAAATTATCTTGTATAGTTAGTTTTAAAATCCAAAACAACAAACTTGTGAATCTCATCATAAAAGGTTATATTTTAAGTTATATTTCATAATTTACAAAGGATTCACGCCAATCATAAAATGGGATTTTCCATATTATTACTTGTTAATTCATTATTCTTAAGATTGGAGACTGTCCTTGGTAACACTTCCCCGAATTCGAGAGTGTAGGATTAACCCTGTAACCAGAATCTCCTGGATGGAGAACCTGACTTATGTGTATAGATCTATACGGGACTGACTACCCAGCACCTAGTTGCTAGCTACAGTGGGACCGACTAGTCTACGGGTGTCAAAGTCATAAAATGATACTGGCCCCCGTTACGAGCCATATCTAGTTTATTGTATGGTTATAGAACTCGCAACTTAGATAATGGAGATTTACTTTCAGTAATAATGAACCTAGTGAACTAACCTCAAAGTAATAATTGTTTTGATTACTAGAGGGTATCAGCAATACCCTTAGGAATTAGTTCACTACCTACTTATTAGTTTTATATATGTGTCAAAACTAATATACTTTATCAAGATTAATCTAGCTTTCAAGGAAACTTCGCCTAACAATACAAGTATGGTAGATACTTGTACATTTCATTTCCGGATCGATAACCAACCATTGATTTTTAAGGAAAATATGGGTTTTTCCTGGGATAACTTAACTTTTCATAAACAGGCTGTTTAACAAATGGATAACCAACTTCTTTTATAAGAAAATATGGGATTTTCTTGGATAACAACTTTTTCATGAAACCAAAGGAACGTTTTCTTTTACTAGAACTCAACCACTTATGAACTCACCAGCTTTATGCTGATATTTTTAAAACTGCTTGTATTCTCAGGTTCTCGTTAGACAGGTATCTCGCTTACATTTGGAGAAGACGGTGCATATAGAAGTCTCGTCTATACTTTTGTTCTACTAATGTATATATAAACTATGTATTTCTCCACTTTCAAACAAAATGTAAATATTCATATGTAATGTAATGGTTGTGTTTACTATGCTTACTATGTACAATGGTTGTGATACTACGCATGACGTCCTCCGCCCCGGAACGTTTCTGTCGTCGGTTTCGAGGTGTGACAGGTGCCCCCAATGTTACAGTCACATATTTGATGTGCTGGCTAACCACACACGCTCCACCGAACTATGACAAACATTGAGTCACCCTTTGCTACCTTTGCTTAGAACCATTTAGTGTGCCGGTTAACCACACATGCTCCACTAACGTCTTCACAAGGGTACAAAGTGTAATTTCATGGAATTGCGTCAAATTCACTTTTGCCTAAACTAACTAAGATTTGGAATTTTGTATAAAACATTTAGTTACTTTATACTTCACTATACTTTTAATGGAAAGGGTTTGCCTTATCCTACTGTTCGGCTAACGAGCCTCCACTAGTCAAGAGTGCGGTGGGTAAGAGTGGATACCCATTCCATCGGCATTTTATAGGCAATTTCCTTAAACACCCCTTATAGACCAGCTTCGTGAATGAAGCCTACTAACGGCAAGACTAGCAGTTTAAGTTATTGTGTATAATATTAGACTTTTAATGTTATATATAGTATAAGGGTGTATTTTACACCTTTAAAATACTAGGTGGTCTAATTTAATAAATTAAACTTTTAATTTAATTAAATGTAAACCATATCACTATGGATTTATTAACTCTCTTTTAATTATACACTTAATTAATTTAATAAAACCATAAGGGTGCAATTTGAACTTTTTCAAAACTTAGGGTTTTAGAACTTAACATTTTAAAATTAAACATTTAAATTAAAATTTAAATTCCAAAACATGAGGGCATGTTTTGAAACATTTCAAATCATTAGGGTTTAGAATTTAAATATTTCAAAATCAAACCTTTTAATCAAAAATTTAAATTCCAAAACTTGAGGGCAAGTTTTGAAACTTTTCAAAACACAAAGGATCAAATAGCAAATAATTTAAATTAAACAATTAATTTAATGATTATCTAAATTTGACCTAGTCAATATTACTTGCAAGACAATTTACCAATTTAATTCAAATAATCAATTATTATCATATAAGGAAATTATCATTTAATCAAATGGTAATTATCTTTTGTTTGGTCAAGAATTATCATTTAATCGAATGGTAATTATCTTTTGTTTGGTCAAGGATATACTCAAATATATGATAAAATTCGGATATTAATGACCCAAAGCAATTAAGGCAAGCATCCTCAAGAAAAACAGCAAGAAATCTTGAAATCAGCTCTAAATGACGCTTGAACTCGCCGAGTTCCACTATGAACTCGCCGAGTCCACAATGGGACTCGCCGAGTTCATCAGTCAGGGGCACAAAAAAACGATTTTAAGGCTTGAATAAATAAACAAGGCATCAATATAATAGAAACCAATCATGGCTCTGGTACCACTGATGGGTTTTAGTTATAAGAACATCCTATGTGCTCATGAAAATCCTAATGCTTGGATCTAGGTTTCTCTATTGTACATGCATTCATCCAAGACTTTAAACCCTAGATCTAGCATGCGATAATCAATATTAACATAATAATAAGGTTTAGATCTTACCTTGATTGTTATATAGCAATAACAATCTCAAATCCTCCTTGTAATGGCTTTAAAAAGCTTAGAGTCACAAGTGTCACTCCTCTAATGGATTACGAACACCAAGAGAAAGAGGATGAAGAATGAGAAGAAAGGAAGCACCCAAAAACGTGTAGAAACCCTAAGGAAAATCTTAGCCACGTTTTTGGTGCCCTAGGGATCCTTAAATAGTGAGACTATTAGGGTTATCTAATAAGGAAACCCTAATTTGACTGCTTAGGCCCTAAGCAGCCCATGGACTCCCTCCTTAGAGGCCTTGGACAATTTCTAATGGGTTTCCCCATAGAATTCGTCCACTCCATCCTCTATGGAGTCCATTAGCCTAATATTCAACTATCACAAAATTGACAGTTCTAGTCCCTTAAGTTTAATTAATATCTTTTAGCCACAAAATTAATTCTTAATTAATTATTGACTAATATTAATTAAACAATATGATTTCTCCTTTAATATATTATTCTCATAATATATTAATAAACCATAATTAATCCTCTCTCTCCATAATTCATCCTATCAAGTTGCTTTGGTGAAGGCAACCCAAAAGGACCATGCACCATCGGGTCAAGTAAATACCAAAATAGTTATGGACTTAGACACTAATCCAACAGAATTAATATTAAAGTTTTTTGTTTGATTTTTTTGACTCACTTCATTTCTAGGTTTAAAATCTTTGGGATAACCAATTATTTTAAAAAACTTCTCAATGGTATGTCCTTTTTGATGTTTTTGAGCCACAAGAGCATCCTATGTGCTCATGCAAACCCTAATGCTTGGATCTAGGCTTCTCTAATTGTACATGCATTCATCCAAGAGTTTCTAACCCTAGATCGAATGACATATAACTTAATTAAACACATCAATTTAGTCCTGACCGGGCCCGACACATAAGTCAAATCAAATCATCGAGATGCCCTGATATCGCTTTTACCCTCTTAGGATAAAAAGAATAGATAAACTTTGACTTATATGCATTTATTATTCACTAACCAAATCATGCACAACCATGCATTTTATAACATCAAGTTATTGATGCGTTTTTCACATTATCAATGCATTACCAATTACCAAACTCGAAAGCACTCATGAATGTTGTAGCAATGTTCACTCGAGATAAATTCCATGAAGTGATTCCAGCAAGCGAGGGTTTATTCCAATGTTCAAATCAAACTCAAAAGCACTCATGAACATTGTAGCAAACTTTTGCTATGTCTAATACATTTTAGATAATCTACACACCAATTCATGACAGTCTTCATCCATACATACTTCCAACATATGAACGACTGTTGACGGTTCGAATAATTCTTATTATTCAGGAAGTCAAAACATGCAAAATGAAACAATAGGTAAACAATTAACATAAGATAGTAACATTACTAATACATAACACCCTTTTATTTAATCATCAAATGTTAATTACAGTTTATCTATTACACGTTTCTAAACTATCTAATCTAAACTAATATTGTCCTTCAGCCCGATGCTCCTAGCATGCTGCAAGTGCTTAACCCTGCTTAGTCCCGTCGTAAGCAAATCTGTTGGGCTCTGACAATACCCTCTTCACTACGAGGAGTCCTTCTTCCACCCAATGTCGAATAAAGTGATATTTTCTGTCGATATGTCGAGATCTGTCGAATAAAGTGATATTTCCATGGGCTCCTTTATGGCTGGCACAACTCCAAGGTCTCCAATGAAGTTCTTCAACCATATTGCCTGCTTTGATGCTTCGTCGCTGCAATGTACTCTGATTCGCACGTTGAATCAGCCACGGTCTCTTGCTTGGAACTTTTCTAAGTCACTGCTCCTCCATTAAGGGTAAAGACCCAGCCTGACTGCGAACGGTAGTTGTCCCTGTCGTTCTGAAATCTAGCGTCGCTATACCCTCGCAGCTTTAAGTCATCACTCCCACCGAGGACTAGAAACCATTCCTTGGTCCTCTAAAGGTACTTAAGAATGTTTTTGACTGCGGTCCAATGCGCTCTGCCAGGGTTCTCTTAATATCTGCTGACCATGCTCAAAGCGAAGGCCACATTAGGGCGAGTACAGGTCATAGCATACATAATCGAGCCAATTGCGGAAGTGTATGGTACTCGACTCATTTCTGCAATCTCGACTTCGGTACTCGGCCATTGAGTCTTACTCAACTTGGCATTACTTTGGATCGGTAACTCGCCCTTCTTAGAATTCTCCATACTAAAACATTTTAGTACCTTGTCCAAGTAAGTATTCTAACTAAGTCCTATTAGTCTTTTACTTCTGTTTCTCACTATCCTTATTCCTAAAATATAGGAAGCGTCTCCGAGGTCCTTCATAGAGAAGCACTTCCCTAGCCAGGACTTAACCTCCTGTAGTGACGGGATGTCGTTTCCTATGAGTAGAATGTCATAGACATACAATATGAGGAAGCTAACTATACTCCCACTGGCTTTGACATATACACATGATTCATCTTCACTTCGTAGAAAACCAAACTCTTTGACTTTCTCGTCGAAACAAAGATTCCATTTGCAAGATGCTTGCTTAAGTCCATAAATGGACTTCTCAAGCTTACACACTCTATTGGGATGCTTCGCATTGACAAAACCCTCTGGCTGAGCCATGTAAACATCCTCAGCCAACTTCCCATTAAGGAAAGAGGTTTTGAAATCCATCTTCCATATTTCATAATCATGAAATGCAGCAATGGCCAACATCACCCTAAAATATATTATCTTAGCAACCGGTGAGAAGGTTTCATCATACTCAACTCCGGGAGTTTGGGTGAAACCGTTTGCGACCGATCGCGCCTTGTATGTGTGCACATTCCCATCCATGTCGGTCTTCTTCTTGAAGATCCACTTGCACCTGACCTTCTTATGTCCGGGCACATGATCAACCAAATTCCAAACATGGTTGTCATACATGGACTAAATCTCGTTGTCCATCGCCTCTTTCCATTTCGTAGACTCCGGGCCTGCCATGGCTTCCTTATAGTTGTTAGGTTCGTCCATATTTATTAGCGTACTCTCACTAATATACGTGTCCCCTTCTGTAGTAATATGAAAACCATATAATTGGGGTTGAACTAAAACTCTTTCAAAACGTCTAAGAGGTAAGGACTCGACAATCGGTTCAACCGGAGTTTCCTCCTCGGGTTGAGCGCCAGCGTTAGAGGTTCCTTCATCGCTCGATTGTTGAATCTTTTCAAGATCTATTTGCCTTCCACTGTTGTCACAACTAGAAATTTTTGTGCCTTGTAACTACAACACTTATGTCAATTATGAATCAAAAAAATGAAAGCATGTATGATGCTTACTCTAAGACAATAAAATTTCAATCAAACACTTCATACAAGCATTGCAATTAGTCAGCAAACAATTGGAAACCTTAGAAATCCTTGTTTAAGTCCATTTTCGATTAGGATTTCCTTATTGGGCCCAATGGACCAATAAGCTTCCAATTGGACTATCTTGGGCTTAGAACTCTTGAATGGGCTCTAATTGGACTCACTTCCATTTATTTCAATATTTTAGGCCATATTGGGCCTAGAATGAAATAAATTATTTAAATGAACCATATTGGGCCATAATTAACCAAATTTAGCCCTAATAGGTCATAAAAATCACATTTATAATTATTTGGACCAAAAATCACTCAACATAACCATGAAAATTGGGCTTAAGCATTTAAGGCCCAAAACCCTCTTCTATTTCCCCTAATTCTCGGCCCAAGCCCAAAAGTAAAAGAGAAAGTTGACTTCTTGCATGACACATCATTTTTATATGGAGGATATCTAAGTTTTACACTTCAAACATCCATGCAATCTCATTTTTCCATGCAAACACTCTTTATTCTTCTCCCTCTCTCTCCCTCTCGGCCGAAACCAAACAAACAAACACATCACAACTAGATTTCTCTCTAAGCCACTCAAAAATCATCCCTTCTTCTTCATCCAAAATCTCGAATTTTTCTTGTGATCCAAGAGGTTTTCATCAAGTAGTTCACATCTTTGGTAAGTTATCTCTTTGATTCATAACATATTTTCTTCATTCTACTAACAATCTTCCTTATCTCATGCAAAACTTGTGATCTAGCACCTTAGAGACATCTAAGTTCAAGATCCATCCAAGGAACTTACTAGGGCCGAAAATAGCACCAAACTTCTCCAAATCTTCTTCAAAACCGAAAACACAACCCAAGGTGAGCTTCATACCCCTTTCTTTTCGGTTTTTATGAGTTTTTATGGGGGAGAATACAAGTAAATGTGTAGATCTATGTGTAAATGTATGCTATGTGTGATTTGATGCATGTTTGTGTGTGATATCATGTGTTGTGATGAATATGTTATCCGAAAAGTATGTAAAAACCGAGATCTAAAACATAGGGAAGGAAATAAACATAACTTAAACTATTTTACCCTAATCAAGTCAAGAAAAATAACTCATATGGTTACGATGAACATGCTTGAACATAAAACCCATTTTTGGGCTTAAATTGTCAAAAATACAAAACTAAGGGCCCAAACCGACAAATTATAGTTTCTGGAGGGTCAAAAGAGTCCAAACAATTTCTATAATAATTTTTCCGAAACAAAACATTTTTGAAGGACTTAAAATGTAAATTTTGCACTTAATGGGCTAAACTTGGGCTTTTCGGCCCAATAAGCCTCAATATGCGAAATTTTCAAGTTTGAGGGGCGGAATAAGGAAGTTTTCTGTAAAACAGGGGATTTGAAGTGTATTAAAACCATTTCAAAGGTCAAAAATGCTTTTCAAATTCAAAAAGGATCAAAAATGTAAAAAATTTCTATTTTGGGCCAAAACTGTAAAAGTTGCGAAACTGGGGGGTTCTAACCGGGAAAACTTGATTCTGGAAGGACTAAAGCTGTTTACAAAATAAATTTGGGCTAAAAATGTATTTTCAATAAGTTATGATACTAAAGTGTCAAGAAAAATGGTTTAAGGACTAAAATGGAAATTCTTTTATATAAAGGACTGAAAGTGCTAATTTTATAAAAGAAGGGTTGTGAAAAGGTAAAAATATTACTTTTAAACAAATAAATTCCTTAAGACAAGATACGAGATCCACGACTACCGGCGAAAGGTAATAACAAATACACTTTCAACAACCAATATCGTTACCAAACGAATTGATTCGGTCTCGAATCAATAACAAAACAAAAATCAATAAACCATAGTACTTCAATAAACACGCGATAAATACGAGGAGTCAATATTCAATCTTTGGGCTTGAAAGTTTCAAATCGTGCTTGTTGTGCCTTGCTAGCCCAATAACATGATCTTTGGGCCCGAAGGGAACACGCTTACATGTTAATGGGCCTTCCATAACCTAATTCCATGTAAAAGGACTTTCAATAGCCCTATTGTGCTGTTGGGCCCCAAGGGTCCATTAGTACTGCTAGTGAAGTCGAGAAGTCAAATGCGAGTCGCGCCAAGTGCCTTTCGCATTCCCGATAGCCTTGAATAACTTATGGAAATAAAGGGGGCTTTGTACCCTCCTTTCTCCTCGGTTGTGGGGCTATGAGAAATCGAGTAAACAGATTCGTGGCATAAATCAAGAGAAGTCAGGGTGGTTGGATTAAGTGAGTAGTACGGACGACGCTTTAAGGATCGTTCGTAATTTGTAGTTATAAACTAGTCATTTTCATTAATGCGTGATTGTAACAACTCACAACCCATAATTAATCCAATGTCACCTGGGTAATCAAAAACAATCGTCGTATCGGTATAACAATAAATAAGACATGTAATTTTACGTATTGGGAAAACATCGGGTTTTCCCGGTGAGTTCAACATTTTTACCTATGTGATGTATACAAAGTTCAACAACTATACATGTTTACAAAACTCGACAAGCATATTTACGGATCTTCACACTTTTTATAAACAAAACTCTTTTCATAAAATATCGGATTTTCTGGGTTTTCAAACTTCACAAAAAAAAATCATCTTCCATAACATTACTTATGAACTCACCAACATTTCATATGTTGACGTTTTTCCAAAATAACTTTTATTCTCAGGTAACAGGTAAACCGAAGAATAAGTACCAAGTGATGTCATGGTGTTTTGCTTAGATTTACCATCGAATGGTTTATGTTATGAAATTGTAACGTCTAAAACAATTTACTAAATGTAAATGATATCAGTTGTAATATTTCAATGCATGGTGATGAATTATGTTACGATTCATGTATATTCATTGTGATGGTATTCAATTTGAGTCACAAGAGCCCTCGGACGTTTCCACCGTCCGGTTCGGGGATGTCACAACTGTCCCCTTGGCTTATGAGTTCTTGCTCTCGAAAAACTCCTCTCCTCGCAACAAAGACAACATTGTCACTCGGTCTATAAAAGAGATATTTAAAGGACTTCTGCAGGTAGCCGATGAAAACACACTGCTCACTACGAGGTTCGAGCTCGTCATGAGTCTCTCATCTTACGAAAGCCTCACAACCCAAAACCTTGATATGTGCCAATGAGGGAGCTTTCCCTGTCCACATCTCGTGAGGTGTTTTGGAAACCTTCTTCATAGGGACTATGTTAAGGATATAGGTGGCAGTCTCTAAGGCATACCCCCAAAATGAGATAGGTAGTGAAGCACAACTCATCATGGAATGAACCATGTCCAACAAGGTTCGATTACTCCTCTCAGCCACACCGTTCAATTGCGGTGTCCTAGGTGGCGTCAATTGCAAAATGATTCTACATTCCTTAAGATAATCGTGGAATTCAAGAATTAGGTACTCTCCTCCTCGATCGGATCGAAGCATCTTGATTTTCCTGCCTAACTGATTCTCCACTTCGTGTTTAAACTCTTTGAACTTTTCAAAGGTTTCTGAATTATGATTGATTAAGTAGATATACCCATATCTACTATAATCATTGGTGAAAGTCACGTAGAAGCGGCTCGCATCCCTTGTGGTTGATCTAAAGGGCCCACACACATCGGTGTGTATGAGATCCAATAGACCCTCACCCCTCTCACAAGTGCCAGTGAAGTGTGACTTGGTCATCTTTCCAAGTAAACAAGACTCGCACACGTCATCGTCCCTAAGGTCGAATGACTCCAACACTCCATGTCTCCATCCTTTTGGAGTTGTGCTATGTGTTTCTTGTTGACATGTCTAAGATGACATTGCCATAAGCATGCTTTATCCAAACCATTGGATGAATCAACATACAACACATCATTTCCTAAGTTATCTACAACCATCATAGTTTCATATATTCCATTACAAGGCAATGCTTCAAAATAAAATACACCACTCAGATAAGCATTAATAGAACCTTTTTCATTATCTAAGGAATATCTAAAAGCTTGTCTATATAAACTATTAAATGAAATGATGTTTCTTTCCATATCTGGCGAATAGCAACAACTGTCTAAATCTAATCCTAATCCACTACTGAGCATTAAAGAGTAAATTCCGATCTTGGTGAGAGGCAACAATCTTCTGTTCCCCATGATAAAATTTATCTTCCCATGCTCCACATCCCTATCTCTTCTTAGGCCCTGCAAATCAGAACAAATGTGAAAACTACATCTAGTATAAAGTACCCAAGAAATGGAATGTGATGAATCATTAGATTTAATTGTGTAAATACCTGCGTAGGACGGCTTGATCTTTCCATCCTTGATGGCCTGCAGATATTTTGGGTAGCTTCTCTTCCAATGCCCTATTTTGTGGCAGTTGTGGCACTCTGCCTCCTTTGGGTTAGATTTGGGGTTAGCAGGACCAACTTTGGTTCCACTAGAAGAGGTACCATCTTGGGATTTTCCCTTTTGGTGGCTCTTTGAGGGAGACTTCCTCTTCTTACCCTTCCCTTTCCCAATAGCTTAAATAGGGGCAGTGGTTGGAGCGGGAGTTGATGCAATAGACTTATCCTTGAGATTGCTCTCAGCAGTCCTAAGCAAGCCTTGAAGCTTTCTCAAGGTGACCTCTTCCTTATTCATATGGTAGGTCATGCGGAACTGGTTGTAGCAGAGAGGCTAGGAGTGAAGGATGATGTCAATCACCAGCTCTTCATCAAATTTAACATTCGACTTTAGAAGACAATCAACATATCTCTGCATCTTTTTCAGATGACCGGTAAGGGACTCTCCACTAACCATTCGGGCAGTGATCATCGAGGTGATGATCTCATACCTCTCTTGCCTCGCACTTCGGTAGTACTGGTCCAACAAGTCTTGATGCATCTCATAGGGATACATGTCTTCATAGGACTTTTGGAGTTCGGAAGTCATTGTCACTACCATGATGCAATGGAATTTCGAGGCATCACGTCGTGGGCCTCAAAGGAAGCAATCTCTTCAGAGTGACATTGTTCATGTCAATCTCCTTCAGCTCCTTGTCAAGGACATACTCTTTGTCCTCGTAACGGGTGACCATCATTATGTTACGAATCCAATCGTTGAAATTGTTTCCGTCGAATATCACCCTCCCACACAAGTTCATGAGTGAGAATGAGCCGGAGGAACTTGAGCCAGAAGCATTGTTGTTGTTCATGTTCGACATCTAAAAAGGAAAAGGACAGAGTTTGATTAGAAAGGAATCCCTAATTAAACACCCAAATGAGAAATTAGGGTCAGGATCCAACAACATTATTTACATATTAGAAGAGGGATGTCGTAATCTAACATGCAAATAACTTGAAGGTAAGTGAATCACGATGGGGGATTCTAATGGCACCATGGTGAAAACCATTTAAGTAAAGTCAAAACCACCGTTAATAATTATGGCGTTGTGTCGTAGATATAAACAACAATTAAAAAATTGATTTGATATTAGGAGAATCAATCAATTGCTACTAACATAATTTCAATTCTTATACCTTTTTTCATTTTAACTCCTTTAACTTATCTATAAATTTTAAAACACGCCTTTATATTAATGTTTATATAAATCTTTATAATTATATAATTCCATTTTAACCATGATTATATATACATTTTACTTTTTAGCCATATATATTGTAATATAAATTAATTTTTTTATAATAAAAAGTAGATTTGTTATAAACTATAATAATTATTGTATTTTTATTCATATTTGATTAGTTTCATATTAATATTTTAGTAAATTACAGAAACGGTCCATGTGTTTTGGTCAGATTCGTAGTTTTGGTCCTCAAATTTAAAAATTGATAGGTTGTATTCTTATCGTTTATAAATATTGCAGTTTTGGTCATAAGACTAACTTACATTTTCTTTTACAATTTCATTTTTCTTTTAACAAATTATTATTATTATTATTATTATTATTATTATTATTATTATTATTATTATTATTGTATAACAATTTTATTTGTTCTTTATTTTATTAAAATTTGTATAGATCTCATAGAAAATTATTTTTATATTTTAAAAATCTTTTAATATATTTGATGTCTTATTCGAATATACGATTTAATATTGTTTTTTTTTTTCGGTTCGTTCGTTCACATTATATATCCTTTTTTTATGTTTTGCTCGAATAAACAAATTAAAATAAAACCTCGGATAACTATCAAACATCAAATACAATGATTTAATGTTATTTTTTATGTGTTTTGTAAAAGCTCAAAAATCAAGAGTAAAAATTTCATTTTTAGTATAGCTAAAACATTGATATCATTTATCTCAAACATTTCAAATCATCCTTAAGTAAAACATTTATCAGAGTTTATCCCAAAATCATTCATTGAGGAAATCATAGGTGTGTGCACTATGATCAATCCGGGCCCTTTCTTTCCAAAAAGATGATACCTGAAACCATAAACAAACCTGTAAGCACGAAGCTTAGTGAGTTTCCCAGAGCATACCCCACAAAATCCACATATCACATATCATATTAGCTATAAAGCTATACATACCACATATCATATTAGCTATCAAGCTACACATACCACATAAGCCATGCATACATAAACCTGTAAGGATGCCATGGGCTCCCCCAGGGTATGACACCTTCGAGCCATGGGCTACCCCACATGGTCTTTACCTAGGAATTCCATGGGCTACCCCACATGGTCTTACATCCAATGTCATGGGCTACCCCACATGGTCACTGTTGGATTAGGTGTCTAAGTTCATAACTATTTCTGGAATGTACTTGACCCGATTAGCCTGGTCCATTTGGGTTGCATGGCATTGCAACACTTAGATAGACTAAATGAGAGAAAGGACACTTAAGGATTATTAATATATTATAAGTTCTTCTATATTAATAATATTATTTAATTAGTATTGATCAAAGAATTAATTTAGAATTAATTAAGTGATCAAAAAGAGACTAATTAAATAAATGGGGTTGATTGTGTAAACCATCTATTCTTGTATAGTGGGCTAATGATTCATGGTTTGTATGGATTGGGTTAAAACCCATAAGGTGCTCCATGCATAATCCATGAAGGTTAGAAACCCATGGATCATGGAATATGAAAAGCCATGACAATTAGGGTTTACATGGTGTAACCCTACTTGTGCCACAACTGTATAAGAAGCTCCAAGGCAAGAAAAATCGGACTATCTGATTTTGAGGTGTTAGTGAACTTCTCTCAAGTCTATTCCAACACTTGTAGTGTTGTGTGAGACATTTGAGGCATCACACTTGAGGTGCTAGGCTCACAAGGTTCTCAAGGAATCCAAACTACAAAAGGTATGTTCTTCTTCTAGCTTTTATGTTTAAAAGTTCCCCATGGTATGCTAGATAGGTTAAGAACCTTGGAAAATCAATTTTGCATGTATCATAATAAAACATAGATCCAAGGTTTCTAGCGTTGCATGTACACCTTAGGAGTGTTAGAATGCTCAAAACCCTTCAGTCTTTACCTAGGACTGCCATGGGCTACCCCACATGGTCTTACATCCAATGTCATGGTCTACCCCACATGGTCTTGCATCCAATGCCATGGTCTACCCCACATGATCTTTACCTAGGAATTCCATGGGATACCCTACATGGTCTTACATCTAATGCCACGGGCTCCCCCTGGTGTCTTCCCTGCCAATATCATATATAATCAAATAGCATATCATGTATCACAAAAGTATCTACACATAACACGTACATAAACCTGTAAGGATGTCGTGGGTTCCCTCCAGGGTCTTATACCATTGTGTCATGAGCTACCCCATGGTCTTCCATGCAAGTATCACAATGACAACTAGCATACCACATATCATATAATCACTAGCATACCACTTAGCATAAAGCTAACTATCACACCACATATCCCTACTATCATACCGTCATAACAACAATCAAAATAACAACTATATTTTTGTTAAAAAAAATAATCTTAAATGAAATCTATCGCTTGTTAATACTCATTAAGTACATATTGTTTGAAATATTAAAAAATTCTCCTCGTATTTTAATTTGAATCCTATTTCTTTTGTTAAAATGAATACGAGGGAAACTTTTATTATTTCAGACAATATATACTTAATAGGTATTAATGTAAATTATTGAGTAAATTACAAAAATAATCCCTGTAGTTTGAGATAATTTGTACGTTAGATCATTATTTTTTTTAACTCGAGCGTATTCTATCTTTTTGTTGCACATTTAGTCTCCTTCCAACCTAAAAAGACTTTCACCTTTTTTAATTCCTTTTTTGAATTTTTATTGCATATTTCTTATTTATGTTATCAAAAAAATTAAGATCCCACCCCAACCTCTTTCCTTTCGAGACTTACCTGTTACCTCTTATTTCTCTTGTCTCGTTCATCGAAAAACCATCACTTCAGGCTATAATAACCACTAGTTTATTAATATTTATAAGTTTTTGTATAAATATTTAGGTATGAATATGTATTAACTTACCATGTTTAGTTGTTCTACTTCGCGCCATGGATCGTTTTGCTTCGCAAACCACTTATCAGTTAATTAGTTGTTGATAAAAATTAAATACTTGTAAATTATTATTGTTAGTTGAAATATGTCAATTGTGAATAATATTAATTAATTAAAAATTCTATAGTTTTATATAAAAAAATTATCATAGTCATGCCAAAGCATAAAATATGTAAATAAAAAGTTATAAATATAATATTTGAACATATCATCCTTATCAACAAATTTGATTTATCCGGTTCACATCTAAAAAAGGTTATACTATATATATAGAACGAGTCGGTTTTATTTACTAGTAATATATAATTATCTTATTTTCATGACAATGGATATGTAATATATATTAAAAATAATACGTAAATGATATAAATGATTATAATAGAAAATTATTTTTAAAATAAGGACCACATTTAAAATTTGTTTATTTGATTGGTTATATTCAAAAAATACAAAGGATCAAAATGGATAATTATATATAACATAAGGGACAATAGATATAATAATATATAATATAAAGCATTATAAGTGTAAACTTTGTTTATATTGTATGGTGTGATAGACATTAATGAATTAATGATGATGGTCAAAAGTGGTAAATGGTTTTACAAATGGTTTTAACTATTATTCGGGTGTGAATAACAACACCCAATGACGAAATTCTCCACCATGAAAAACGAAAAGAAGATTAAGTTTTAAATGTATTGAAAACTCCTAAATCCTTTTGAGATTCATTGAACCTTTCATGACATGTTTAAATCTCTATATGCCCCTCAAGTTTGTGACTGGAATGCCGAGGATCACAAAGCGGGTTTGAATAACCATGCAAATGTACATGGTGCCCTCATTGTTACAGTCACCTATTCGATGTGCCGGTTAGCCACACATGCTCCATCGAACTATGACAAACAATGAGTCACCCTTTGCTACCTTTCCTTAGAAACTAATTAGTGTGTCGATTAATCACACACGCTCCACTAACGTCTTAAAATGGGTACAAAGTGTAATTTCATGGGATTGTATCAATTCACTTTGCCTAAAGTCAGGCCCGGTTTAGAGCAGGTGCCATATGGGTAACGGAACAGGGCCCAAAATTTTAAGGGGCCCAATTCTTTTATAGTATCAGTCAATTCGTCAGGCCCAAGCAATCCAACACCATCGGAATTTCAGAATCACAAATCAGGCGTGAAACTTAAAGCGAATTAGCGAAGACAGCAGCAAGCGATCTATCATTGTTCAATTCATCATCGATTCATCTTGCTCGTTAAGTCGTTCTCCTTAAAAAAAGTCCATTGCAGCAATCGTGGAATCACCGAATTAGGGCAGGGAAACAAAAGGGGAAGTGCATCAACCATCGCCCATCAGGTTAGCGACATCGATATAGGCACACAGCATGCAATAATCAATAATCATCCTCCATTGAATATCGATACATCATTTTCTAGGTGATGGTCAATCACGATTAGAGTGTTAGACAATTAGAGTATTAGACAATTATCCATTCATGATTTATCATGTATTCCTATTCATGTAATCAATTTATCAATGACAATGATTCTTCATTCTTGATTCTTGGTCCTGCTAATGTAATAGATAATGAGAAATTAAGGAATTAAGGATTATGAGTTTGTAAATTATAATTCTGAATTCAATTGCATACTTGAATTATTTGAATACTTGAATGTATTATCAATTTTTCAAATTCTTGTGTAATTGTTTAGATAAACTATTTAATTTTCAGATTCTTAAATGTGATTCATGAATTTCTAAATGTTTATTTGTTTATCACTATGACATATTGTCATTATTTCATATTATCATATTGAAATCTGATTGAATGATTCACAATGTTAAATGAAATCAATGAATGATTTTGAAATAGATTATTAGAATCAGTAATTAAATTATGAGATTATGTTTATTGTATAATTGTTTATTGTATAAATGAAATCAATGAATTGTTTATTGTATAATTGTTTATTGTATAATTGTTTATCAATTTATGTTTATTGTTTGTAAAATTGTTTATATGAAGTCTAAACAACCATCCGGTAGTCAAAAACGTAAAAAAAAAAAAAAAAAAAAAAAAAAAAAAAAAAAAAACTGAATGAAGAAAAGAGAAAGGCTGACGCCGGTGCTCTAGATAAGTTTTATCCATATACAACCTATTGAAGAACATGTTGAAGAACATATTGAAGAGCACATTGAAGAGCATGTTGAAGAGCACATTGAAGATCATGTTGAAGAGCAAGAACATATAGAAGTAGAAGAGGCAGAAGAGCAAGAGCCCGTTAAAGAGCTTGTTGATATATATGATCCAAGAAGATGGGAAAAACTTAACTCTGAGGACATTAAACTTTTGGTCCAGAAAGGCCCGAAAAGAGATAATAGTATTATGTATGGTCCCTGTGATAAATTTGGTAGACAGTTTTTTGCAGCTTTATATACAAGAACTTTACCAAATTTAGAGAAGTGTGATAGAGAATGGCTAGTATATTCAAAAGAGCTAGACAAAGTATTTTGTTTCGGTTGTAAAGTGTTTACACAAGGGATTTCAAAAGGTAAATTGGATGGTGATGGTTATGCAGATTGGCATCAAGTCACCACTAGGGTTAAAGAAGGCGAAACTTCATTGGATTATCTTACAAATAGGAATAAGTGGTTTGATATGCGTAAAAGACTAAACTTAAATGAAACAATTGATAAAGCTCAATACGAGCAATTCAAGAAAGAAAGAGATTATTGGAAACAAGTCCTTTTCAGAATCATTGCAGTAGTGAAATTTCTTGCTAAACATAATTTAGCATTTCGTGGATCCAATGAAAAGTTGTATAAAAAAGGTAACTATAAATTGTAATTTTTTTGTTCTAATTCCAAGAAATACTTTTTTGTTAATTATTATGATTGATTTCACTTCTTATTTGTTAATTTTATTTAATAGGTAACGGAAATTTTTTGGGTGTCATTGAAATGCTGGAAGAGTTTGACCCGGTTATCAAAGAGTGTGTGCGGTGGATCACAAGTGATGGGCTTCATGTGTATTATCTTGGCCACTTAATCCGAAACAAACTAATATCTTTGCTAGCTCAAGAAATTAAAAAAACTTATCAAGAAGATAAAGGAAGCAAAGTACTACTTAATCATACTTGATTGTACTCCCGATTCAAGTCACCAAGAACAGATGACTATAATAGTGAGGTATTTAACGTTATCATATAATTTTGTTACTGTCGAGGAGTCCGTTTTAGGTTTTTTGAATGTTGATGATACCTCTGCAAAAGGACTATTTGATATTACACTTGATCAGTTAAAGTCTCTTGGTCTTGAAATTGATGATATGTGTGGTCAAGGCTACGATAATGGAGCAAACATGAAAGGAAAACACCAAGGGGTGCAAAAGAGATTTTTAGATATAAATCCTAGAGCATTTTACACACCTTGTGGTTGCCATTATCTTAATCTAACATTATGTGATATGGCTAACAAGTGTGTTAAAGGAAAGAACTTTTTTGGATTCATCCAACGCATTTATACTATCTTTGCAAATTCTACTAAGAGGTGGGAAATTTTGAAAGATAATGTTAAAGCTTGGATTCTTAAGTCATTGTGTCAAACTCGTTGGGAAAGCCGGGTTGATTGTGTAAAGGCTATTAAACTTCAACTTGCGGATGTATGGGAAGCTTTACTTCAAGTTGGAGAAAAAGATAATGATGCTGCAATTGCAAGTGAAGCAACTTCACTAGCAGAAAAAGAACTTGGTGACTTTGAATTTTTGGTATCAACTGTTATTTGTTATGATGTACTAAACCATGTAAATATTTTGAGTAAGAAGTTACAATCAAAGGATATGCATCTTGATAATGCTATTACAGAAATAAACAAATTGATTGGGTACTTCAAGAATTATAGAGAAACTGGTTTTTCAAAAGCGATTGTTGAAGCTAAGGAGATTGCTATTGAAATGGGTATTGATGAAATATTTCCACAAAAGCGTTTGATTGAAAGGAAAAGAAGGTTTGATGAGAGTTCAACTAGCGAAGATGTTTCATTTACAGCTGAAGAGAACTTTAGAGTCAATTATTTCTTATTCATTATAGAGCAAGCTATTTCTTCTCTTGAGACATTTTTTTAACAATTCAAAGAGTATGACAGAGTATTTGGCTTTTTTTCACATAATTTGAGGGGAATTGAAGATAAAGACCTGAAGGTGTATTGTCATCGTCTTGAAAAAGCACTCAAGTTTGAAGAAAGATCGGATATTGATGTCGATGAACTTTATACGGAGTTGAAATTATTTGAGACATTGGAAACCAATGAGTTTATGAACCCTATAGATGTTTTGAAGTTTTTGAAAGAACTTGATTATTTCCTAAATGCAATCATTGCATATAGAATATTGTTAACTATTTCAGTAACGGTTGCATCTGTAGAAAGGAGTTTTTCAAAATTGAAGTTTGTGAAATCTTACTTACGCTCCACAATGAAACAAGAAAGACTTAGCAGTTTTGCAATGATATCTATCGAGAACGAAATCTTAGAGAGTATAGACTATGAAGAGTTGATTAACCAATTTGCAATCAAGAATGCTAGGAGAGCTTCAAGGATTGTCGGTTAGCTGTTAGGATATGTAATTACTCATCAAAATACTATGATTTTGCTTTGTTTATTGCTATAAAGTTTATCGTCATTTTAATAAAAATATTAGTTTATATAAGTTAATTTGTTACACATTAAGGCCTAAGGGCCTTTTTTATCCATCTCCTCCTACGCATTTGAATCCTCAGAACCGGACCTGCCTAAAGTAACTAAGATTGGGAATTTGGTAAAAACGTTTAATTACTTTAATAATTCATTATACTTATTAATGAGAAAGGGTTGCCCTATCCTACCTGTTTGGCTAACGACCCTCCACCAAACAAGGAAGCGGTGGGTGAGAGTGGACACCCATTAAATGGCCATTTTATAGGCCATAATCTTATAGTTCAAATTAAACATTTTAATCACAAAATTTAAATTTCAAAACTTGAGGACAAGTTTTGAACTTTTCAAAACACAAAGGATCAAATAGCAAATAATTTTAAATTAAACAATTAATTGAATGATTATCTAAACTGGACCTATTCAATATTATTTACAAGATAATTTACCAAATTAATTTAAATAATCAACTTTTATCATATAAGGAAATTATTATTCAAATAATTAGAAATTATCTTTTGTTTTGATAAGGATAACTACCCGAAATCACATAGAAAAAATAAAATTCGGATTTTATTATAAGAAAACGATTTAAGCAATTATCCTTAATCAAAACAATAATAAAACCCGAAATATCCTCTGTCTGACGCTCCGACTCGTCGACCCTTATGGAATCGTCGAGTTCATCCTACTTGCCGAGTCCACAATGGGACTCGCCGAGTAAGTCAAGCAGATTGCACAAAAACGATTTTTTTCAAGCAAGGTCAAAACATATAGAATCAAATACAATTGAAACCAGACAAAGCTCTGATACCACTGATGGGTTTGAGCCACAAGAACATCCTATGTGCTCATGCAAACCCTAATGTTTGGATCTAGGTTTCTCTAATTGTACATGCATTCATCCAAGACTATCTAACCCGAGATCTAATGATAATAATGTAACACCCCAAGTCATCTTTGTATTGTTCATTCAAGAAGAAGGAGATCCTAAGCAAGCTTGGAGTGGTTTGGAGCTTCAATATCCTGCACTTATTTCACCTTGGAAGCCTTCTGGAGGTATAAAGTCATGACCTTTCCATCTTGTCCTTTAGATCTAGTTAGGGTTTCCTTTATGTCCCCTTAAGTTAGATCTAGACCCTCCCTTGGATTGAAGCAACTCCAGAGACTGAAATGTCCAGATCTAAGCTTTGTAAGCATGCTAAGTGCATAAAGTTTCTAGCTTGGTGGGTAATAAGGCTCCATGCACGATTTGAGAACTTTACTTAAGGTCTTAGAGTGAGAAATGAGGTTTTGAGGTCCTTCATAGCATGCAAGGTCATAAAGTTGCCAACTTTATGACCTAGGTCGTTAAAATGTGCTCAGATCTGATTTTGGGACATGGAACCATCGAGAAATAAGCACTTAATGGAAAGAGTGCTTAATTTGTTCCTACTATGGGCGTAACTTGGAGAACGCCACGCGTAAAGCGCTGATACCCGATACGTTGCGCATACCATGGTCGTACGTAGGGCGTACACACCTCTGATGGACTTGGACTTGTTTTGGGCCCTTAAGCCTTATGGGCCTTAATCTATCCTTGGGCCCAGCCATATTTTGAGTTAATGGACCAATTGATCAGCCTTGGGCCGGAGATATTATTGTTGGGCCTTGATGGGCCATGTGGCCCATAAATAATTTTAAACATGGAGCTTGGGACCCGTTAGCCAAGGAAGACTTTTGGGCCATTAGGAAAGGACTTTGGGGTTGAGTTTTCAGTTTGGCCATGATCAACTCTAACCTTGGATTAATATTGCTATTGTTTAGCAATAGTGGTTTCGGGTTGTTAGGAGAGCAACTTCCAGACATAGCAGGCAAGGTGAGTCTCCTCACCATACCGATGGGTCTAAGGCACCAAGGCCGGCCCATTTCATGTCATGTAGTATACTAGGCATTATATGTTTTATGTTATGCTCGATATGTTAGTGATATATAATATGCTAGTTGTTTCTGTGTTATATGCATGGAAGACCATGGGAGATCCCATAGCAATAGGATGTAAGACCATGTGGAGAGCCCATGGCTTTCCTACCAAATACCATGGGAGAGCCCATGGCAAATAGGTGTAAGACCATGTGGAGAGCCCATGGCATCCTGGAGTAAGACCCTGGGAATGGACCCAGGGCATCCTCATCTTTCGTATGTATAGTTTGTATGAGATATGTGGATCGCCTAATTGTTATGATATGTTATGTGTATGTGTAAGTGCGGGTATGCTCTGGGGAACTCACTAAGCATTAACTTACAGTTTGTGGATTGTTTCAGGTACATCTGAGCCCAAGGGCAAGGGCAAGGCGTGATGGCGCGGCGTGCACTCTATCTCTCTTTTACTACTACATTTTGGGACACTCTGATGATTTAAACATGATGTAATAAATGAGGATTGAAAAAAATTGTGATGGAATTTCATGGTCTATGCAATTATGTTATTAATTAAAAATGAAAATTTTTATTTGAAAAATTGGGCTGTTACAAGTTGGTATCAGAGCCTTGGTTTGAGGGATTCGGGCACACTCTCGGGTGTGTCAGGACTCAAACTAAGGAAATGGTAAAAAAAATTTCAAAAAAGAACTTAAAAGGTTTTCAAAGGAAGTGAAAGATGAGAGTGCAACATGCGCGATCAGCCGAGCCAAGTAAGTAGTTCCCTAACATGTAGCCATGTTATACTGATATTTGAGATTTGTTGATATGGAACTTGCTACGTGTATGTTTTAAAATTGTATACGGTTAGGACCTTATAGCCTCAGAATGATTGATTTGGTCTTATTCCCTGTTCCTTGTTTGGTCGTGGTTCTAGGGTAGAGTCTTTTATTTGAAAGTCTATTTGGTCCTTTTCTGTGTACAATTTGCATGCATAAAGGTAACCTGTTATGATTGATTCGACTAATATGAGTAGAGCGAGTCCTAGGGCAGCCTAGGATTTGATATCCCATGATCCGTAATAAATGAGTAGTTTGGGTTGAGTCGGAATTCGCAGGTGGAACCTTGTGGGAAAGGTACAGGTAGGTGTGGAAGGTAGTATTGGGCCCGTACTAGTGGAAGCACAGGACCTGCACCCAAACCCATGTTGTACCTGGATACTCTAAAGGGGAAAACAGTTTGGAAGGTTCTAGTTGTAGGCATCCTAATCTTTATGTTTTATGCTCTTTCTTATTTTCAGTTCAGCAGGGTGGTGACATGATTTGGAGCAGGGGGATCGGGATCGGGATCTGATTCAGGCAGTGATGTAGAGCCCATTGATGAGAGGTTGCGAGAACTTATCGCAACCGAGGTTACCAGAGGCATCCTTCACACTACCCCAGTGATTTATGGGACGATCAAGGAAGGGATGATGGAGATTATGGAGGAGAGACTCGGAGCATTCAGGACCGAGATTACTGCGGGCCAGGTCGGGTCCCGGATTCCCTCATTCCGGGAGTTCAAGGTGTGTGGAGTGCCAGAGTTTCTCGGGGTCAGGGACCCCATTGTGAGTCGACGCTGGGTGGCAGAAATAGAGAACGCCCAGTGCACGAGCTCTTGCCCTGACGTGGCGAAAGTGGGATTTGCTTCTTGTATGCTGAGGGACAGAGCCCGACACTGGTGGAGCGAGGTGACTAGTCAGGTTGGAGCAGCCGATGTGGTTGAGATGACGTGGGCCGAGTTCGTTCGATGATTCGATGCGGAGTTTGCACCACCTATTGAGGTGCAATGGCTTGTGAGAGAGTTTCATGACCTACAGCAGACCACCGAGACTGTGACGGAGATCACCGCCAAGTTTTGGGAACGAGCATTGTTGATCCCACAGTATGCTAGGAATGAGAACATGAGGCAGACAATATATCACTCTATGCTGAGGGATGATATTCGGGAGTTTGTGAGCTTCACAGGGTGTAAGACTTTGAACGAGATGGTAGAGAAGGCCCGCAATCAGGAAATGGAGTTGGAGTTCCGCACTAAGCAGAAGCCGGAGCAGGCACAGATGGCAATAGGTCAGGCCAAAAAGCCTAAGACCACAAACACTCCTGGCAAGGTCCAGCAGGGTCGGGGCCAGTGTGCTAAGTGTGGCAAATCTCATGGCGGGGCTTGTTGGGTACTAGGATTGGGATGCTATGCATGTGGCCAACTGGGCCATGTGATCAAGGATTGCCCCAAGAAGGGCCTGATATGTTTTCACTGCAACCAGACGGGTCACAAAACGGCCGACTGTCCAAGGTTGAAGGGAACAGGAGGAGCTATAGTGGGGCCTGCGCCTACCACCCTGCGGATTACTGATGGCCGACCTACTAAGGCAGATACA
Source organism: Lactuca serriola (assembly GCF_051521515.1). Taxonomy (NCBI): domain Eukaryota; kingdom Viridiplantae; phylum Streptophyta; class Magnoliopsida; order Asterales; family Asteraceae; genus Lactuca; species Lactuca serriola. The sequence continues at coordinate 136,630,675 of NC_136408.1, forward strand.
TCGGCGGTCAAGAGTCGCACATTCCAGCTAACCACTGAGGGGGCTCGGGCAGAGCCAGACGTCGTGTCCAGTATGTATCATCTATCTGCTTTACATTTATTTAATTGCTTCTTATATTTGAGACATGCTTATGTATAGGGACCTTTATGGTCAATGGTATGTCTGCTCATGTATTATTTGATTCGGGGGCTACCCGATCGTTCGTGTCCCTTGCTCTCAGCAAGAAGTTTCAGGACGTACCAGACGTTGGAATCCCATCTTGATGTTGAGATTGCTGATGATCGCACAATGCGCGCGGCAAGAGTATATCGGGACTGTGTTTTGAATGTGCTTGGGGAAAGATTTCGTGTTGATCTTGTACTGATTCCATCGCAAGGACTAAAGGTGATTATTGGTATGGACTGGTTAGGGGCCCATGGGGCCATGATCGATTGTGAGCAACAATTAGTGAGAGTTTGAACCCCAAGTGGGGAAGAACTGGTTATTCAGGGAGATAGGGCTTCGCAGGGAACCACCCTCTGCTCTGCAGCGACGGCCAGGAGATTTCTTCAGCAGGGATGTTCAGGGTTTCTGGCATATATCTCGGACACAAGAGTGGGGATGGGGACAGATGTGGGCAGTGTGTTGGTCGTGCAGGAATTTCGAGATGTTTTTCCCGAAGAGTTACCAAGGGTCCCTCCTAAGACGCAGGTGGAGTTTCGTATTGACTTGTCCCCGTGTGCCGCTCCCATAGCAAAGGCACCATATCAGTTGGCACCACCAGAGATGCAGGAGTTGTCCAAGCAACTTCAAGAATTGCTAGATTGTGGGTTCATTCGTCCGAGTAGTTCCCCGTGGGGAGCACCGATCCTGTTTGTGAAAAAGAAGGACGGGTCTCATAGGATGTGCATCGACTATAGGGAGCTGAATAAGGTGATAGTGAAGAACTGTTACCCTTTGTCGATGATCGATGATTTGTTTGATCAGCTTCAGGGTGCGTCTTGGTTCTCCAAGATTGATCTTCGGTCGGGATATCATCAGATAAGAATTCGGGAGGAGGACATACCGAAGACGGCTTTCAGGACTCGGTATGGATACTACGAGTTTGTGGTGATGCTATTCGGGGTCACCAATACCCCAACAGCATTCATGGATCTCATGAACATGGTATGTAGGCCGATGTTGGATGGATCGGTGATTGTCTTTATTGACAATATCCTGGTCTATTCTAAGACTAGGGAGCAGAACGAGCAACACCTAAGAGTATTAATGGAGACCCTGAGGTCGGAGAGGTTGTACGCCAAGTTCTCTAAGTGCAACTTTTGGCTGCATGAGATACAGTTTTTGGGGCATGTCATCAATCAGAGGGGGGGGGCATTTCGGTTGATCCAACCAAGGTTGAAGCAGTCATGCGTTGGGAAGTACCGAAGAATGCGTCTGAGATTCGTAGTTTCTTGGGTTTAGCGGGCTACTATCGGAGATTTATCCAGGACTTCTCCAAGATTTCGGTGCCACTGACCCGCTTGACCAAGAAAAATGCGACTTTTCGATGGGGTGTAGATCAACAGATGGCCTTTGAGACCCTGAGAGAGAGGTTACGCGAGGCTCCGGTCCTGGTTTTACAGGAGGGATTGGAGGATTTAGTAGTATGTTGCGATGCATTAATTGCAGGATTAGGAGCTGTGTTGATGCAAAGAGGGCATGTACTTGCCTATGCTTCGAGGCAGTTAAAGCCTCACGAGGTGAATTATCCCACACATGACCTGGAGTTGGGGGCGGTGGTTTTTGCACTCAAAATTTGCAGACATTACTTGTATAGAGTGTGGTTCACTATCTTTACTGATCACAAGAGCTTGAAATATTTGATGGATCAACAAAACCTCAACATGCGTCAGAGGAGGTGGCTGGATGTGCCAAAGGATTATGATTGCGAGATTCTTTACCATCCAGGGAAGGATAACGTGGTGGCCGATGCTTTGAGCCACAAGGCGGCGGGGTCCCCGGTTAGGGACGTCTGTTTGAGGATGACTGTGACTTCGACATTGTTGGATATGATCAGGGAGGCTCAGGTAGACGGGGTAAAGAAGGAGAATTGGAAGATAGAGAGAATTCGGGGACAATATCCTCTATTTGTGAAGGACAGCCACGGACTCTTGACGTAGTGTGGTCGGGTATAGGTACCCATGTCAGGGGGAGTGAGGCAGAGACTGTTAGAGGAGGAACAAAAGTCTAAGTTCTCTATACACCCTGGGACTACAAAAATGTATAGAGACTTGATACTGAGTTATTGGTGGCCCTGCATGAAGCGGGAGATTGCCTAGTTTGTAGAGCGGTGCTTGACCTGCAGAAAGGTCAAGGCCGAGCATCAGCAGCCTCATGGCAAGGTTCAGCCGTTACCAATTCCCATGTGGAAGTGGGAAGAGATTACTATGGACTTCATCACGAAGTTGCCCAGGACATCAAGGGGAGTGGACGCTATATGGGTAATAGTGGACCGATTGACGAAGAGTGCCCATTTTGTTCCGATCTCCGAGAGTGTATCCGCAGAAAAGTTGGCAGATATTTATGTTCGAGAACTAGTGGCCAGGCACGGGGTGCCTGTATCAGTGGTCTCTGATAAGGATGTTCGGTTTACATCCCGGTTCTGGAAGAAATTCCAGGAGGAGCTGGGCACTCAGTTGCATTTCAGTACAACATATCACCCTCAGACTGATGGTCAGAGTGAGAGGACAATTCAGACACTAGAGGACATGATACGGGCACGCGTACTAGATTTTGGAGGGAGTTGGGATACGTATCTCCCGCTGGCCGAGTTTTCGTACAATAATAGCTATCATGCCAGTGTTGACCGAGCCCCTTTCGAGATGTTATATGGTCGGAGGTGCAAAACATCAGTGTGTTGGGGCGAGGTCGAACACTAGGTCATGGGGAGCACTGAGGTAGTGCTCAAGACTACCGGGTTGATACAATATGTGCGAGACCGGTTACGAGTCGCTCAAAGCCGTCAGCAAAGTTACGCTGACCGACGTCGTTCGGATTTAGAATTTCAGGTGGGGGATTTTGTGTTGTTAAAGGCGTTGCCTTGGAAGGGAATTGTCATATTTAGGAAGAGAGGCAAGCTAGGGCCACAGTACATATGTTCGATCAGAATCATGGCTCAGGTAGGCAAGGTGGCATATCGTTTGGACTTGCCGGAGGAACTTAGCCAGATTCAAAACACCTTCCATGTATCCCAGCTTCGGAAGTGTGTTACCGACGAAACCGCAATCATTTCTCTAGATGAAATTCAAATAGACGAGAGTCTGAACTATATTGAGAGGCCCGTTGCGATTCTGGATAGGAAGACCAAGGTTCTGCGGAACAAGGAAGTGAAGCTGGTAAAGGTTCAATGGCAGCACCGAAGGGGTTCCGAATGGACATGGGAGCCGGAGAGTGAGATGTTGGAACACTACCCTGATCTATTTTCATCAACGGAATTCAAGGATGAAGTCTAGTTCAAGTGGGGGAGAGTTGTAACACCTCAAGTCAGCCTTTGTAGTGTTTATTCAGGAAGAAGGGGATCCTAAGCAATCTTGGAGTGGTTTGGAGCTTCAAAATCCTGCACTTATTTCTCCTAGGAAGGCTTCTGGAGGTATAAATTCATGACCTTTCCATCTTGTCCTTTAGATCTAGTTAGGGTTTCCTTTTTGTCCCCTTTATTTAGATCTAGACCCTCCCTTGGATGTGAAGCAACTCCAGAGACTGAAATCTCAAGTTCTGAGCTTTGTAAGCATGCTAAGTGCATAAAGTTTCTAGCTTGCTGGGTAATAAGACTCCATGCACGATTTGAGAACTTTCCTTAAGGTCTTAGAGTGATAAATGAGGTTTTGAGGACCTTCATATCATGCATGGTAATAAAGTTGCCAACTTTATGACCTAGGTCGTTAAAATGTGCTCAGATATGATTTTGGGACGTTGAACCATCGAGAAATAAGCACTTAATGGAAGGAGCGCTTAATCTATTCCTACGATCGGTGTAACTTCGAGAACGCCTCGTGTAAAATGCTGAAACCCGATACGTTGCGCGTACCATGGTGGTACGTAGGGCGTACGCACCTCTGATGGACTTGGAATTGTTTTGGGCCCTTAAGCCTTGTGGGCCTAAATCTATCTTTGGGTCTGACCATATTTCGAGTTAATGGACCAATTGATCAGCCTTGGGCTGGAGGTATTATTGTTGGGCCTTGATGGGCCATGTGGCCAATTAATAATTTTAAACATGGACCATGGGACCCTTTAGCCAAGGAAGACTTTTGGGCCATTAGGAAAGGACTTTGGGGTTGAGTTTTAAGTTTGGCCATGATCAACTCTAACCTTGGATTAATATTGTTATTGTTCAGCACCAGTAGTTTCAGGTTGTTAAGAGAGCAGCTTCCAGACTTAGCAGGCGAGGTGAGTCTCCTCACCATACCGATGGGTCTAAGGCACCAAGGCCGGCCCATTTCATGTCATGTAGTATAGTAGGCATTATTTGTTTTATGTTATGCTCGATATGTATGTGATAGATAGTATGCTAGTTGTTTATGTGTTATATGCATGGAAGACCATGGGAGAGCCCATGGCAACAGGATGTAAGACCATGTGTAGAGCCCATGGCTTTCCTACCAAATACCATGGGAGAGCCCATGGAAAATAGGTGTAAGACCATGTGGAGAGCCCATGGCATCCCGGAGTAGGACCCTGGGAATGGGCCCAGGGCATCCTCATCTGTCATATGTATAGTTTGTATGAGATATGCGGATGGCCTAATTGTTATCATATGTTATGTGTATGTGTAAGTACGGGTATGCTCTGGGGAACTCACTAAGCATTAACTTACATTTTATGGATTGTTTCAGGTACATCTGAGCCCAAGGGCAAGGGCAAGGCGTGATGGCGCGGCGTGCACTCTATCTCTCTTTTACTACTACATTTTGGGACACTCTGATGATTTAAACATGATGTAATAAATGAGGATTGAAAACAATATTGATGGAATTTCATGGTTTATGCAATTATGTTATTAATTAAAAATGAAAAATTTTATTTGAAAAATTGGGCTATTACAAATAATTCGAAATTATAATGACCAAATCAGATCTAAAAGATTACCTCTTGTTGCTTGCTTGAATCTTCTTGTCTTTGATGCTTAGAGTCACAAGTGTAACTCCTCTAATGGCTTACAAACACCAACTAGCAAGAGGGTAGTATTTGAGAGAGGGAGGAGGCACACAAAATTGGCTCTAGTGTTCTTAGAGAAGCAGTGGCCGGTTTCTGTAGCCTAGGGGTTCTATTTATACTGTGAGCAGCTAGGGTTTCAGTCAAAACCCTAATGAACAACTTAAACGTTAAGCAACCCATGGAACCTTCTGGAAGAAGGCCATGGACAAAAATATGATGAGCTTCCATCATAATTTCGTTCACCCCTTTATCCATTAGGTTTCCCAGCCTAAAATACAACTATCATACATTTGACAGTTTAAGTCCCCTTTATTCAATTAATCTCTTTTAGTCACCAAATTAGTTCCTAATTAATCTATAACTAATATTAATCAAATAATATTATTTCTCCTTTAATATATTATTCTTATAATATATTAATAAACCTTAATATCTTCTCTATCTCCATAAATTACCCTGTCAAGTTGCTATGGTGAAGGCAACCCAAAAGGACCATGCACAACAGCGTCAAGTACTTACCAAATATAGTTACAGGCTTAGACACTAATCCAACACTTTTAGACCATAATTCTTGCACTGAACAACCTGACGCTTGTTTTTCTTTCCAGAATTACCATAAGAGAACCTACTATTAAATTTACTATTAAAAGCACTAGGATGACTCTTGGAAACAGATTGAGAATCATTATAAAGAGAACCATTTCTTTGAAGGGACTCTTCACGAGATATTATAGAAAAAGCAGTTGTAACATTGGGGAAGAGGATCCATGAGAATAATATGGGTTTTAACATGGTTATAAATCTGATCAAGACCACTAAGAAATTGCATAAGTTTCATTAGTTTAGCATGATCATTAAGTTTAACAGTAGCCTCACAAGTATACTCTGTAAGACTAGTCAAACCATTAAATTCTTTGCATAAAGCATGAAGCTCATTAAAGTAATCAAACATAGAGATACCATTTTGTTTCAAATAGTTAATTCATTGATGTATACTAAACACAACATACCCATCAGCTTTGTTGTATGTTTCAAACAGATTGTCCCAAATTTATTAAGCATTATTAGAGTATGCATGACTAGCATAGATAGAGTCATTGATGGAGGACAAAAGTCAGGAACAAACTACATCATTAGCCCTTTCCCACTTAGATACTTTACTAGCATCAACAGACTCTTTTTTAAAAGTACCATCAACAAACCCTAAATTGTATCTAGCTTTAAAAGCCCTAGAGAAAGAAATCCTCCATGGAAGAAAATTTCCATTACCACTTAGTTTAATTGTAATAATGGTAGTAGTAGCATTATTAGATGGATAGATGTATAGAGGATCATCGAAGTTAATTGAATCATCCTTTCCACTTCCACCCGAAGGATCATTAGGACCAACCACAGAGACAAGAAAAGAACCAAAAACAAAAAATAAGATTCACAGAACAATGAAATACACTGAAGCAAAACAGACAACTATATTGGTGTCCAAATGGTCACCATGTTTTGTTGGGGCCCAAGACAACCACTATAGTGTCAAGAAAACCACCAAACAACAAATAGATACAAAATCAACAATGAGCAGATACATAATCAACGATTCATAGATAGCAAGAAGATAAAAAAGACAAAGAAAAAAGCATAATAACGGGTGTGCTCAAGACACCAGGATCTCCCACATCAAAACTAAAAAGAGGAAGAAAGGAACGAGAAACGCTCACAGAGGTCCATAGCCACTTTCAAAGATCAGAGATGACCGCTCACCGCCCTTACGGTTTGTTCCCTATCAGAGTTATTTCAGACACACGTCTGTTCCCTGACAGAATTACTTTAACCCTAAAAATTAGGATTGAGTGAGCAGAATAAGGGATGAAACAACTTTACTCAAGGAATGTTTCAAATCACATATCCTTCAGGATCGGTAAGATCTTCCACTAGAACTACAAGAACAAAACAAAAAAAACTAGCAACAATTGGTTTCTTAAACAATAATCAGATCTAAAAAAACCTCATGAATACGAAACAAGATCTAAACACGATCGGTTTCAATAACAACACAATCGAGTACAAATAAAAGTGGAACAGAGAACGACAAGCACAAACCTATAAGAATCCTTCAACAGATAGTCGTCGAACACAAACGAAGCCACAAGGTGGCTCTGATACCATGTGACTAAATATGAACTCAAGAACTCAACACATTCCCAACATCAACATTTCATTCAGTATGAAACAGTCGGGTTTTATTCAATACCTGCATATACATACACAAGCAATCCCCACACATATAACAAACTTACATAAAATACCCTGCAACATAAATTAACACTCACATACCGACAAATTATAAGTTTGTATTTTTTATTAATATTTCCAACAATTATCTTCTTAAATTGATTCAAATGATTAAGACCAACACGGCTCTGATACCACACGTGTTGGTTAGATTTATAGAATACCTCCCGTTTTCTTTCTTATTAACTCCAACACTCTTAAATTAGAGAACTTACTTGATGGAAATCCAATCCTGGAAGAAGAACATGTCATTTAATTCCTGTTTCGATGTTTCCAATTCATGGAGAATTACACACATAATTAATTTGTGTTCTTGGAAATTTGTCTCTGAGAAAAATAAGGCATATCTCGGTATTTATTTGTTTGTTATTGAACATCTAAAATAAAATATGGGATTTAACCTCTTATTATTTTATATAGTTGTAGTTAGGGGTTGTTTGAAATTGATGTTAATCCAGTCAGAAGGAGGGACTCGGTCCTCGGTCGGAAGTTGTTGTGTTTGAATTGGCTTTTACATCGTCGGACTCGATCCAAAGAAATCTGATGATTCGGTCCTTGTTTCAAAACCTCCTGACCGAGTTTGATTTGGCTTCAGTCGGCCCCAATTGGCAAGCTTTGCCCCCTTTGTCCTTGACACAACTCTTCATCTCTTTCAATCGATCACACATATTCTAATGGCCAAAGAAATTGGATGGCCCCAGTCTAAATCGTTGTATCAAAGCTAATGAAGGGAGGACTTCTTTCTAATGGGGATCGATCAAGGGTTGAAAGACAGAGATGCACGATCAAGAACAAGGCAAAACTACACAACTTTTGAGTGTGTTTCTTTTTGGAAGCTTTCTTGGAAATTTTGCAAATTCGAATTGAGGTAATAATACGTTCAAATTATTTTCTATTTTGGTTGAGTTATCATTCTTTGAGGTTTGTAATTTAATTCAAGGGTACCTCTATCATTAATGCTTGTAAAGAGGTGGAGTTCAAAACCTTACACACAATGTATTTGATAAAAATCCTCAATGAGATTACATTCTTATCGATGGGTTTTCTTGCATAGATTATGGTTGTTTAGTGTTGAATTTCAGTCTATGACAGGTAACAGGAGTATAGGACAAAGGATATGTAACAAAAGTATAAGAGCAAGGATAAGAAATTGCGGCTTCAATAAAACATACTTTTGTTTGTTTTTGTATTTAGTCTCGTTTGGAGTTAAATTTTGAAGCAAGCAGTTATTTTAATCTGTAAATATATTTGGACTTTGTCATGTGTTTGGTGGGTAGGATTTGGAATTGATTTTTTTTTTTTGAAAAATGATTTAGAATGGAATTAAGATCCATTGTTTTTATAAAACATATATGGTATTTAGTGTATGGAGACAATCTATTAGTTGGTCCTGGTTGTTGAATGTTTTTATAAAAAAAAATATTGTTTGAGGGTAATATAATCAGTTTACACAGACAGCCAGAAGTAAAATCAAACAATAAGTTTGGGTCAGAAGTTAACTCAGTTAGAACTTCTAACTCAGTCAGGATCTAACCCGATCAGCTCTAACCCAGTTAGCAACTATCAAACGACCCCTTAGTCGGTTACTTCTATCAAGTAACTTTGTAAAAGATAGGTACCCGTTATATCAAATTGACATAGTTGTTGTCATAAAACATAAATATAATAATATAAAAACAATTATTGTAGAAATAGTGTAACACCGAAATTTTCAAAACAAAATTTTCATTTAAAATTTGCTTATTTCTTTAACACATTTCATAAAAATCTCATTTTTATTTAAATTACAAATCATGACCCTTTTGTTCAATCAATTAATAAACCAGGATCCTCCAAAACAAACGCTTCCTCTGTTGTGTACAATCGAGCCGATGTCGTCCTGTGATTCTGAGGAAACCTGAAACACATAACACAAAACACTGTAAGCACGAAGCTTAGTGAGTTCCCTAAAATACCACTCTAACACATATTACCCACTCAAGGCTATAACTCTATTGACCTTCCGGTCAGTGTGTCTTAGTGGGACCCTCCAGTCCCAACTCTCTATGGACCCTCTGGCCCTAACTCAATGGACCCAAAGGTCCTAACTCTGGTAACTCTGAATCATGCATATCACATATCACAACAAATCTCATTACATAAATAGCATACAAATACACTGGCACATAACTCTAATCCTAACTCTATCGACCATCTGGTCCTAGCTCTGAGGACCTTCCGGTCCTAACTCTGATATACACACAACATAAATCACATAGAAATAATGCAGTGCCACACATCACATAGATAGCATACAATAACTCTATCACAAAACTCTGTTACCACTCTAAGTAAAGTATAGTGAGAAGACTCACCTCGGATGTCTCTGGTATCTCGCACGCGGATACACTGATCTAGCCTCTACCTAAATGCATAAACAATTATCTCAATCAATAACGACTCTCTAGGCTAGACTAATCCCTTCCATGTCCTCTAATAAGGATAAAAGACCATTTTACCCTTCAAATGGTCCACATGACCAATTGTTGACCAAACCCTAAAAGTCAACAAAAGCCAATTTAAGTCAACGGCCAATACTAACCAGACTCGTCGAGTACACAAGGGTGACTCGGCGAGTCCATGCGTGTCTTTTGACTCTTCCACAGCCTCACTCGACTCGTCGAGTGAACCTTCCAATAGTCGGGTTTCCACTAGATTCGAATCGCGGGCAACCCGACTCGACTCGTCGAGTCTCCCATGGACTCGGCGAGTTGCTCCCATGCCAACACTCATCTGACCTTCTGAGGTCAGATCTGTTCCTCTAATCCATAGTTCTGGATTCCCTACGACCAATAACCACATAAAGGTCGAGGGTTAACATACATGCAAAGCTCACAAGGCTTTCCTTGGATAAATGGCTCCAAGAATGGCATCAAAGTCTCATTCTCTCCATGAATCAACATAAAGCACATAAAATAAGGCCCTATGGACCTCTATGGGTCCAGATCTGGGATCTCTCACACAAAGGGACCCTATACTCATCACTACAAGCCATAGGAAGGTGTAAAAACCCTAAAATCATCAATCTCACCCAAAACAGAAAAGGGAAAACGATTTGATACCTCTACAATGAAGATATAAGCTCAGGAACTCTGAATCAACAACTCCCTTGACCTCCCCTTGCTGGAAATGACTTCTCCGTTGCAAAATCACACCATGAAATGCTTAGAATGGCTTTATCTCTCTCACCCTTCGCTCCAGCTCTCTAGGGTACCTCTCTCTGGATTCGTAGCCGCACAAGAGGGCTATAAGGTCCTTTAAATAGGTCTTAAACCCGGTCAATTAAGGTTTTCCTTAACAGCACTGACTCGGCGAGTCCAGATACCCGACTCGTCAAGTCCCTTCATTAAACAGATCACCAAGCCGCGATCCTACTCGACGAGTTGAGGCATCAACTCACCAAGTCTCTTCATATTTCAATATAAAATGCTCAAATTTCCATGCCTGGATATCCGGATGTTACAATTCTCCCCCACTTGAATTAGATTTCGCCCTCAAAATCACTCCTTAACCACTCATAGATTGAAACTAGCAACCCGAAAGGCATTACTGAAAAGATCTTCATACTACACCGATATCTTTCTTTATGGACACGCGAAAACACATAAAACTTCCAAACCAAATTTTAAACCAACTCTTTCATCGCTAAAATACTCCTTCCCAACACCCAAAACTCTAGTGGCTTGACCCGCCGCCCGACCGCCTACTCGAGCGATCACTATGATATTCACTCCTCGAATATCAACCCCGCTACTCACTGGCTCTCTGATTCTCAGAAGACCACATCCAACAACCGGCTATCGCTCCTTCAAACCAATCATGCTAAATCATACGAATCACGCCCCACAACTAAAAGGGTTCACACTCCATTTGGGCACATCTATTAAACTGCTATCAGAAACCAACCGAACAAAGAATCACAACACTTTGCCGTCAGACACAAAAGCATAACCATGCTCGCTTAGAAGTGTCCTGAAACATGACATTCATAAATTTCAGCTCCAAATTCCATACCCCTTTTTAACACCACACGAGGTCTGACCGTCGTCTATCCGCAAAACTCTTCTGACGGCTCTGGGCCGTCAGCAACCTCTGTCTGACCTACTGAATCTGCTCGGTCGTCTGAAGCACCATCTATGTACTACCCATCACACGTTGCCCTACCTCTCCCCAGCAAATGGGAGTCCGACACCTTCTCCCATACAACAGCTCAAAGGGTGGCATACCAATGCTCGAATGATGGCTGTTGTATAGGAAAAACTCAGCCAAGGGTAAGTACATGTCCCAACTCCCTTCAAAATCCAATACACATGCCCGAAGCATATCCTTGAGCGTCTGAATCATCCGCTCACTCTGCCCGGCTCTCCGTAGAAGAGCTCCCACAGACTTCCCCTTCGCATCAACTAACTCGGCCCTATGACACACAAGTCACAAAATTCTTAAATGAAAATTACAATCCAACCGGAAATCGACTTAGCCCTGATAGAGACGGAGACCCCAGTCTCAACCCTGGTTCAACCACCAGGCTCCAAAAACTCAATACTAAGGCTACTCAAGCCTAAAACTCTTCTGCATCATACACTGATCGTAGAACACTCAACATCACACTCTATTGCCGTCTAGAGAGTACTAAGGCTCCCTGCAACATCACAACAGCCTCTGACTAGTGAGTACTATGGCTCCCCGTAGCACCATAACACCTACTGTCTAGTGAGTACTACGACTCCCCGTAGTACCAAGACTCCCTCTCTTTGACTTGTGAGTACTACGGCTCCCCATAGCATCACAACACCCTCTGACTAGTGAATACTATGGCTCCCTGTAGCTTCACCCTTTACTCTCATTCTCATCACAACGCCACCCTACGTCTACGAACTCATGCTCTGTAGACTATCATAGATAGCTACACACACTTGTCCCACATATACATCACAGACTCTGGCGGCAATCGCTATAACAAAATACCTACCTCTACGGAGATCCACTTTCTTAAATAATCCCTCTTGATGTCAATACCCGAAGGGCTCCCACTGGAACCGTAGATACATGATACACCACTAGTCGTCTCAAACTCAAGATTCTAAATAACTCCGAAATCGGGACATTATACATGGGTACCACTGAACACCATTACAGAACATCACGATGTCCTACCTCAACCACTAATCTGCTACTCCCATCACCATACAGATACAACAATACATTTACTCTGAACCCCATAAATAATTCTTCATTTTACCCAATACGCAACTTCAGTGTATCCAAACACTCAATTGGAATACAAGGAAAACGCTAACGCTTCAGAACACGTTGATGATCCTCCGAAACCCTTTCCCCTACTGCAAGAATACACATACCGGCCCGGGAGTTGGCTGCTCGATAATCTTCTATCCACCCCAAAAAGGGGCATATACAATCCATTCTTCGACCCAGAAGTTCTCAACTGCCCATACCATCATTACGAGTCTTCCACTTGAAACGACCCTGACCACCACCAGATTCCTGACCATTGGCCACCTGCCGTGGAGACACCCCTCCTTTCTCAGACACATACCACATGCATTAACTCGCTCTGCACCTTTCCTTGATCACCAATGACCCTGGCCTCATGAATTCGAGCCGCAGGTTTCTGTATCCAACCCCTAACTGCTCTTGTACAAATCTCTGGTTCCCTCAATAAAATACCCAGTTCTCCCCCACTTAGGGTTCGAACCATCACCAGTTGACGCATCAACACTCTACCCCACAGACGGTTTCCTCCATAAACATCGCACCTACGCTTGGAAGGTGCCATACAATGCCCATTGATCTCCCCACATAGAGATCAAGAAATTTCAAATACCCTAAATCTCTGAAGAAATCCTCAGGGACTTCTCATCATGACTGTCTCTAGCTATTCGAAGTCTCATACCATCCCAATACTAAACATCCCAATTGTTCAGTACCATCACTGACTCTTAGACTGAAACAATAAATCATCATACTCCTCCTCCTCGACTTCTCAACCCCCGCTCCAACACGTGAATCATCACGAGAATAGGGACTCCACTACCATACTGAATGTCCATCATAGACAGAAGAGCCACCGCTCTGATATACTTGACTGGATTACCCGCTGATACCGCTACCACACGCCCTACTATACTCAATTAGGGTGTAATGTGGTCCTTGACCATCTCAGTCCCCACTGACTACCTGCTCATGGTAGATCATTTCCTCGTGGCAGACATGCTGCCTGATACTCTGGTGGAAAAATCGACATCAATGTCAACCCTTAGGGTTTACTCCTAAACCCAAAACTGAAATCTCATGCCTCTCCTACTTCCCATAGGAAACATAAATAGCACCCAACAAGTCATAGAAGGTGACATCTCTTCCATCGGCTGATTGGTCACTCAGACCGCAATCCCTCGTAAAAGCCTCCTCTACTAATCCCTGAGTCTTGCGACTACATCTGACATCTTACCAAGGTACTCTGAAATGCTCTCGACCTCCCCCTCAAGGGATGCCTTTTCGAACTCAATCATGGCCCTCAGGCCTTAAACCTCATCGCGTCCAACTCCACCAATTAGGGTTTTCCTTAACAGCACCAAGAAATGCTTAGAATGGCTTTATCTCTCTCACCCTTCGCTCCAGCTCTCTAGGGTACCTCTCTGGACTGGTAGCCGCACAAGAGGGCTATAAGGTCCTTTAAATAGGTCTCAAACCCGGGCAATTAGGGTTTTCCTTAACAACACTGACTAGGCGAGTCCAGATACCCGACTCGTCGAGCCCCTTCATTAAACAGATCACCAAGCCGCGATCTTACTCGACGAGCTGAGGCATCAACTCGCCGAGTCTCTTCATATTTCAATATAAAATACTCAAATTTCCATGTCTGGATATCCGGATGTTACAAATAGTCCTAAGGCCACATTTAATGAAATATTCCAACACCTTGTTTTAGCAATGATAATGCATTGTTTTTTTTTCACTGTTTCTAAAATTAATAAACCACTTATACTATTTAAACTAAATAGTTTTAATGCCGACATTTACATTTTGTCATTTTATACTAAAATAAAGAAAACAATTTAGAACAAACTAAATAAAAAACAACTAAACGCAAATTATAATTTATCACATTGAATCATTGATCAACTTAAGTTGTAATTAATAATTTATATACTATTATGTTATAGTCGTAACCTAAACCAAACCACTTGACAAGTCCCAGTTCGGATGTATTTCTAAACAATAACTTGATTGTACTTTCTAAAAGCTAAAGTTTAAAAGGTCTTTTAAAATTAGAAATTGGGGTGTATACGTTTGGATTTTTGTAGCACTACTTTCGTGGAATTTGCATTATCCTAATATATATTAAGTGGAAAAGCGATAAAACAAAAAGAAGCCAACACCTGAGGCGGCTAAAAAAACCACCACATCCTCGTTGACTCTCTTGTCGTCTCCTTTCCATCGTCGTTGATTCGCCGTTTCCTTGTCGACTTATTGACGTTCGGTCTGTGGTTTTCAGTCATCATCTTTCTCAGCCTCCTCACTGCTGTTTCATCCTCTATCATCGCTGCTTCAGGTTTCCTTGTCATCCTTAGGAAGGTATATAAGTATGAAATCGAATTCTCACAAGTTAGTTTCACATGTTGTTAGACACTTTTCATGTTATTAATCATAAATCACATCATAATCTCCTGTTTATGTCATTAACATGTGACTGATTTTTTTTCCATTTCAAGGATAGTACACAGTCCTTCTAGCGTAAAGTCCAGAATGATGAACAAAACTTCATGCACGTTGAGAATTTTTTAATCCTTTAAGATTGCTTCCTCGATTCCTTTATGTTTTCTAATCCATAACACTACTTTACGCTTGATTCTTTTTGAATGATGTTTTGCAATTTCTTTCGTGGGAGTAAATAGTGGATCTTGTAATTATTTCAAGAATGGTATTTGGTATTGATTTGTTTAAGGATTACTTTACTGAAATTCAAATGGATTTTACTTAGGGAACTGAGGATGTTTATGTGGGTTAATCAAATAAAAACAGAGGCGTTGTAGCTTAAATACATAAATTTGTTTGTTATTTTCTTCCACCAAAACTTAGCAAGGAAAACAGGTTAACCAATTTAGTTAACTTGGTAGCAGCCTCTCTTTGTATTTCAAACAGAGCACCAACCGATTCAAGCTTGATTATGCAAGGCAACTGAGTCTAGCACTAATTAAGATATAGAATAGAATAGCCTTTGAATACAAAAATCAAAATCAAGTGTTTAAACACAATACACATTATGAGGTATAAAGCTAAACTCAGAGGTGCATATGTATTGTATTTTTATCACTTAAAGTTCTATTTAGAAGGATTAAAAGGTATTCATATTATTAAGGTTTAAATTATTTGACAAGATTTAAGTTTCAGATTTTAAATATCAATAATTTGGATTTTAGGTACAGGCATTATGTACAAGATCTTGACATTGAACCACAAGTGAAGAGTTTCAGAGCTTACTAAGATACACAAAGGCTCATCAACCCATAACTCATAATGGTTATTCTCTCTGAACTCCTCTCAGAAGGATCTTCATCTTCTTCATCAACTAGTGGTCATAGTTCATCAACTGATGGTCTTAGATATGATGTATTTTTAAGTTTTAGAGATGTTGACACTCGTCAAAGTTTCACTGATCACCTTCATCAGGCCCTCATTGAAGCCAATATCAGTACCTTCTTGTATGATGAAGAGATTGAAATAGGGGAAGATCTTGAACCGGAATTGGAGAGTGCAATTAAGGCATCTCGTGCTTCTATTATTGTGATGTCTAAGAATTACGCTTTTTCAACATGGTGCCTCGATGAATTGGTGTTGATCCTTGAGCAGCGTATCACATCCAACCATATTGTTATTCCAATATTTTATCATGTGGAGCCTACCCATGTCAGGAAGCAGCAAAGTAGCTTTGGAGATGCAATGGCTAAGCATAAAAAGACCATGGAGGCAGAACAAAATGCACATAAAAAAATTCAATGGGCTCAAAAGATGGACCTATGGAATAAAGCACTTATAGAAGTAGCTAATTTAAAAGGAAAGGACGTCAATGGAAGGTAACTCCTTTCTTATACATATTTCCATAATCTTTCATTTGTTTGATTAACACATTAATGTTTTTGTTTGATTAGCACATGAATGTTAGTATTGTTGGTTCAGCCTCCCTCTCTAACCTGTGCAGCTATAATAAGAATGTGCAACTATAATAAGACTAAGACTGAACAAAAACAAAGAGTATGTGTATGTTCCTGCTTTACACGACAGAAAAAGAACGAAGAAATATAATGGATGGATAGTTTACTTTTCTATATCCCAAATGTTGCTACTGTTATTTTATTCATAAAGGCTATATATAGCCTTCCATACATCATCACGTGGGAAGAATAAAAAATACTACTCTAAGCTAAAAAATAGATAAAAGGGTTGAACTATTCCAACATGCCTATTCTTGTGACTACTCACTCAAACACTTCCATCCAATTTCTTTATTCAATAATAAGTAAAGCAATACCAAAAAACTAACCTTTTACTCATACCCGTAACCCAAATTAACCCACCTATGTCAAGATTACCCAACATGTATAACCTTCTCCCAATGCATTTCGGTGTATGATGTATTAGGATATAAATTCCACACATTTGTTAGGCATTTTATGTTTCATCATAAGTTAATGTTTGGGTTTGTGATCACTGATGTGTATTTTTAATTTATAATTCTTAGTCTATCACATCTAAACGACACGTTACAGGTAGTGAACCTGATCGAGTATAATATAGTGTTGATAAACAAAGGCGTCAAACTCAAAGGAAACGATAGTGAATTAATATTAGATTATTTGATTATAGGTTACATATAAACGAAAGCAATAAAAAAGGTTTTATTATAAAAGCTCAATTAAATCAACAACTAGACTAACTAGATAAAGTGAATGAAAACAAATCACCACGGGTACTTTGGGTAGACAAAATTACATCTCAAAATCATAGATAATTACTAAATTAATTGACATTTATTCTTCATTCACCGATTCCTAATATGACTAGTTTCTGGGTCTAGACAACTAATCCTTTGATTTTCAAGACTTTTAATTGTCGTGATCAAGTGAACTAATTATCCTAAAAATCAATGTTCAGTTAGTATTATGATTAGAGACTTGAATTGTTAGCATCAAGGATCATGAAGCCATTACACATGAATTGTCATCACATGTATACTCGCACATTAAGATTACAAAATTTTCTATTTAATCCTAGGTTTTTGGTCAAAACACTAGTCATACAAATTTATAATTCATAAAATCATATGATTCTAGAACATCAAGCTAGATTGTTTATCTAAACCTTACAATATTCAGCAATAAATAAAAAAGAATGAAACTTTAACACATAACAATCTTTTATCAAGCAAACATAATAAATTAAATAATAATAAATAATCCAAATAGCAAATTAATCTGTAATTTCAATGATTCATCTAGTCTAACACCAAGAAATAGGATTTTGAAGCCCTAAATAAGAAAGTAAACACATACAGAATCATATTGGAATGCTAATCATGGTCGGAACAACAAACCAAATGATTTCTGGCATGAATCAGCTATGTAATCCTTCGAATCTTTGCTCTAAGTCAGCTTAACGGCCATCCGACCACCTTCTAGGCTCTCAAAATCATAGTTTGTGGTTTTATTTTCGTTGGGGACGAATTAGGTTGAAGATATATCATTAGGGTTAATATCCGGCTCTATTTATAGCGTTCAATGTCGCCACGGTGTGGCAAAAGGATTGCCATGCCGTGGTAGATTGTTTATTCCCGTCCATGACATTTTTCTGATCGGCCACGTCGTGGTGACTGGGAATCAACATTTTCTCCGAACATGAAAGTTGTCCTAAATTTTGTCTAGTTTCCAGAACATCTTTAATCTCATCAATCGGAGTTAAGAGTCATGAGATATGGTGAAAATACAGACGAGGGGGTGAAACTGTGAGCAACATCATTTTAGCCCCTTTTTCAGCTCATTTCTCCTCCTTTTGCATCTCAGCTTCCATTTTAACTGTAATTGGACATTTCAAAGCATATTAAATATCATATATATTAAAAGATAACATTTTTTCTCAAATACATTAGCATAATAGCCTAAAATACATAGTTAAATAAGGTCATATCAATCTCATTGAAGAGATTTGATTTCAGTGTTAAGTTGGGTTTTAACATACGCACAAAAATGTAAGAATTTGGTAATGACCTCAGATTTGTTACATAAAGGATAAATCCAAAAAAAATGCGAATAATGACCCAAAAATAAAACATAGTATATTATTCCAGAAATAATCTGTATTGGAGAAGTCCATATATCGTTGTGAATAATATTAAAGGCATTATAAACAGCCAAAAAAGAAGTAAAAGGCAACCTAACATGTTTGCTAAGACGAAACCAATTAAATGTAACATAAGTAGAGTCTTTATCACATGCAATAAATTTTAAAAATAAAAACCGAAGGACACATGGGCCGAGGTGCTCAAGACGTTGATGCCATAACGTAGGACCGCAAGCAAGTAGCACAGTAGGAGATTTGGGCTTCTCGAAAGCATGATAGAGATCGCATGAGCTATCACATCGAATAAGTACCTAACGCGGTTGAAAATCCTTCACAGAGAAACCAAATTTATCAAATTCAATGGTGACATTATTATCTATGTTGAATTTTGGAATAGAATCAACACTTTTTTTATTTTATTTTAGGTGTGACAAGGACATTGTGAAGGTGAGTGTGCGATGAGTTATGTGTAAATGGGAATGACCAGAGAGTGTGTGACAGGAATAGGTGAACCTTTACCAACATGAACATAATTTATTTTGTTTTTATTAATAAGAGAATGGAGTTTACATGTGTTCGATGCCAAATGAGATGTAGCCCCAGTGTTCATATACCAAGATGGATCGTGAGTGTCATTGAGTGGCATGGTGTTCATTGTTGCACCAAAATATGTGGCTTGATTAACTTGAGTCGGGAGAAACCATTGCCATAGGGGGGTAAGCTCAGTGGTCTGATCAATTGTGTGAAACACAACAGGTGGCTGAAGTGAGCAATCTGAAGTGGAGGGACCGCTGCCATGCAGCCCTTGCTAGGATCGGTGGCGCTACTACTATCTGGTCTAGGGGCGAGGAATGGACCAGGGGGCTGTAGACTAGCTGTATGGAGCCCAAGGCGGAGGAAAATAGGGGCACTACATTGGAACAAGTGGCTACTGAGGAGACCGAGTTGGGGCAGCCGGCTGCTAGCGGTTCTCGGTGGTGGATTGGCGATGAGAAGAGCTGCTGCGGTGGCTTCCATTGCGGTTGTTGCTGCTTCGATTGTTGTGGCGGTTGTTCTTACGATTTTGAGATGAAGAAGGATGACCCAAATAGAGAATAGTGGGAACAGAGGCATGGTCGGAATGGTGTGCAGTAGCATGACGGGGTCTAGAAAAATGACTTTCCTTGAGAGTAAGAACAGACCGGGCTTGAACAAAACTTGGGTTTAACCCATTAAGAAACTACATAAGAAGAGTGTGTTCATTGATAGCATTACCAATATCGCCAAGCAATTAGGCTTTCACCTTCATCCTCTCATAAAATTCATTTATTCATCGATCTTCCATTGTCATTTACCTTAGCTTATTCTCGAGTTCCATGATGAGTGACTCCTTGTTGTCATGTAACAAAGCTTTAATGTCAAGCCACAAAGAGTTTGTAGTGGATCTGGGTTTTATAACCATGTTGAGTAGTGATTGAGTCAAGGTTCTATAGATCTACATCTTGACAAGAGAGTCAAGATTGAACTAATCTGTGTCTTTATCATTTTGCGGTTTTGAAGTGCCATTAAAATGCCTAAGAACTCTAAAATTGGTACAGTGAGTTTGAAATAACTCTCGCCATGAATCATAGTTGAGTTGATTCAAGTCAAAAATGAAGGGAACGAAGGATTTTATGTCGGTGATGGCATATGGCTTTAAGTTTCCACCGTTAGGGTTTGAGGGTTCGCCAATCATGATTCAAGATTGTGGGAGAACGAGATAAAGAAGATCAACAAGGACACGAAGAGAGGAGGCAGTAGCAGCGGTGAAGTGGAGGAAGAAGGAAGGTGACCGACAGATCTCACAAGATCGACACAATGGGTGTCGATGGTATTGGGAAGAATTTTGGTAAGAGCCCTTTACAACTCTGATACCATATTAGGGTTTGAATATTTCCCCGTAATCATTATACCTTCATTCCAAAACCTATATACGTACACATACAATGATTGTTATACCATACCACCTTCAAATCATAATGACTTTTTTAATAAATAACTTCTCTCGTAATGATTGTTATACCATACCACCTTTAAGTAGTAGTAGATTACCTATATAACTGACACTCTTTTTCAAACACACCACAATGATAGTTATGATGGTCTTGTGTAAGTGCAAGTGAAGTTAGGTTGCCCATTAGTGAGATCTGGTATTATATTGGCATCTTTTATCTTATTATACATAAATATTTATGACCTTACACATTGGATACTTGTATGGTTAGAACATAGAAGTGTAAACAAAATATTGTTTTAATGTGAACGACTTGATTAAAATTAATAGCTATGATATAATTTTGATTTTGGATCTTTGGACAAATTAAATCTCAAAATCTGGTTTGTTAGTTTTGTGGTTCTTATAAAATCGGATTTCAGGCTAGAGACAGAGTTTATTGAAGAAATTGTGAAGGACATCCACCGTAGATTACATGTACCCTTAAGAAGTACTCAACCTTTATTTATTGGGATGGACTATCATATTAACTTTGTCACTTCATGGTTGAAAGACGGATCCACACATATGGTAGACGTACTCACTATTTCGGGTATGGGTGGGATCGGGAAGACATATTTAGCCAAACATATCTATGGTCTATATTCTCATGAATTCCACAAAAGCAGCTATATTGAAGATATTAGTAAGGTTTGTGATGGAAAGTTTAATGGGTTGCTTGATTTACAAGAACAACTATGCAATGACATTTCAAAAACAAGTTCAATTAAAGTTCATGTCGCTTCAGTATACACCTCAAAGATAGAAAGTGCAGTAGCCCGTAAAAGGGTGTTTCTTGTTCTTGATGATATTAGTACGCGTGATCAATTGGATGCATTACTTGGGAGCAAAGGTTTTCATCCCGGAAGCAAAATAATTATTACCACAAAGGACAAGCGTTTGACAAAGAGTTGTGCACTATTCAAAACAAACATTGAACCCAAACATAAAAAGCTTTTGCTTCAAGGCTTAAATGAGACCGAATCATGGAAACTTTTATGTCTCCATGCATTCAAATGCAATTATCCCAAGAAAGGTTACAAGGAGGTGTCATATAATCTTGTGAAGTATTGTCAAGGACATCCATTGGCTCTTGAGTTATTGGGCAAATCTCTATATGATCGAGATGTAACTTATTGGGAAGGTTGCATAGAAGGGTTAAAGACAGAAACAGATTCTCATGTAAATAATGTCTTGAGAATGAGTTTTAACTCTTTGCCATCCAAAAATGATAAGGACTTGTTTAAGTATATTGCTTGTTTTTTTGTTGGAGTAGATAAAGATGTTGCTGAAACAATATTAAAGGCATGTAATATAAACATACGATCTGGAATACCTAATCTCCTCGACCGATTCCTTCTGAGTATCGGAGGGAAAAACGAACTAAAGATGCATCAGTTGGTTCAAGAGATGGGAAGATTCGAAGTACGTCAAGAATCACCTAAAAAGCCATGGAAGCGAAGTCTATTATGGTGTCATGAGGAATCATTCAGAGTATTAAAACAAAAAAAGGTAAGAAGCCATATGTGGTTTTAGTAGTATGCAAGTTCAAAATATTGTATTGTCTAATTCTTTTATTTGCATTATGTTTCTTCTTAGGGTAAAGAAAATATTTTAGGCCTTGCCCTTGACATGCGCATGATTGAGAAAGAGAAGTTGAATGCATCGTATGAGCTGAAAACAGATAGATTAAGTAACATGGATTGTCTGATGCTACTACAACTCAATTATGTAAACATGAATGGGCCTTATGAGAACTTTCCGGAGGAATTAAGATGTTTGTGTATGCATGGGTTCCGTTTAAAGTCTATACCTTCAGAATTACCTATGGAGAATCTTGTTGCTCTTGACATGTCATATAGCAATATTGAATCATTTATCGGTTGCTATAGTAATCCACAACGACTCGAGAAGAGGCAAAAGGTAACTTATCTTCATTTATTATTTTTTCATGCTGTGATGAATTTCACTATCATTCTAACTTCTTTTTGTTTTTGTAGTTGGATGGATTATGCTTAAAAAATAAAAGGTTGCTTGGATCATTGAAGGTTCTAAATCTAAGTTTTTGTAAACAACTTTTTAGTCTTGGTGACTTTGACCAACTCCCAGCTCTTGAGAAGTTAATACTTAGAAATTGCACTGGTTTGCTTGAGGTTTGTGAATCAATTGAGCAGTGTGTTGAACTTTCCCTCATCGATCTAAGCTACTGCAACCAGCTTAAAAACCTTCCAAGAATCATAGGCATGTTAAAGAAGGTTAAAACAATGTTGCTAGATGGTTGTAATCTCGGTGAATCTCAAACTGAGAATACAAATTTAGATATTAATTCACTGGAAATGTGCAATGCTAACAAAATCATTAGCATAAGCACAACAACCTCCTCCTCCGCCTCTATGGGTGCAATACCAAGCCATTTGAAGTTTTTTTCAAGTTCTTTGCTGAGATCTCTAGTAAGGTTGTCGCTTGCAAATAATAAATTATCCACTGAAGCCTTTCCTACAGACTTCAATTGTCTGTCCTTGTTAAAGGAATTGTATTTAGATAACAATCTGATCCATTCCATGCCCAATTGTGTGAGAACCCTTCCTAGGATTGAGATACTTAGCATGGAGAATTGTAAAAAATTAAAGATAGTCGAACATCCTCCACGCACACTAAGAGCGATGCGGTTATATTCTCGTCACAAATCTTTAGAAAAAGTTGTATTTGATCCGCAAATGTCCTCACTATGGTTGGAATATATTTTGAGACATCCACCATACGGGTCGTATGAAATTGAAGGCATGTTGAAAATCCAAGCAATGATGGGTGTTGAAGGAAAGGTATTACGCAGCTTAGGCTGGAATAAGTTAGACTTCCTTAACAACAGGCATGTGGGAACTAATTCTTGGGAATATGAAATCCAGGTTTTGTGTAGTTAACCGTCTGTCTTTACGTGAATACATATAATATAAATATTATGGGGATTAATTAATTAAGTTGGTTGTATTTGACAGATGTTCTATGAATTTGGAATATTCAGCACAGTGTATAAGGCAGAGGAGATGCCGAGTTGGTTTATCTATAGGAGCTTGGGGCCATCAATATCGTTTATCATACCATCATCATCATCTCCAAACAACCTCCTTACAGGACTCAACTTCTGTTCTCTACAGACAACGCGAGTTTTGGATGAGTGGCCAACAAATCTATTTGATGGTCATTTCCCCCTTACGCCAGTGATCACAATTAGTAATATAACAAAGAACCGCATGTGGATATATGAGCGTTACTTGGACAGATGTACTGCAGGTGGAAAGTATTGTTCTGTGGTGTTATGTCATTGGATGTTTGGGATGAATGAGTTGGAGGGTGGAGACCATATTACTATTACTGTTACACTGCCATTTCATCAAGTTGTAAAGGAGTGTGGGGTGAGTCTTGTGTATAATGATGAAGAAGAAGGAGAAGAAGATGCGTTGGGTTATTACAAGTCATGGAATCACATAATTGGTGGAGATCTCTCTCCTTTTCAAACAACAACAGGACAATACATCCTAAACAATGACAGATTCTTTACTTATAGCATTAGATTGTTTCCCTATCATCGTAAATTCATTCCAGAAGGCCCCAGCTATCAAGGTAGATGTTATTTTTTTTATCAGTCATGTATTATGTATAACATGACTTTACCCATGACCAAGCTAACTTCTTTAAATAGATGGATAATGAGCCCATTAAGTTTTATTACATGGATCATAGAAATAACCTTATTCCTTTAAACAAATGGATCATATGATCTAAATTCACCAATTATTATTTACTTTATTAAAAATATACGAGAAGAGTTGCTTTTTATAAAAATATAAAAAAATAAAAGCTCTACTGTTATTTTTGATGAATTAACCCAAACATTGGTCAATCTAAATGGGTCGATTTGTTATATCAATTGATAAGTATTTTATAAGTTGGAATTTGGATCACATAAATATATACGTACCTAATAAAACTACTATTTTCAAGTGGATGTGTGTGTATAATGATTAACACATTATTTTTTTTTTATCTGTTTTCAGAAAAAGAAGAAATATGGTTTAGAGCATTATCACCAAGGAAACCTTAAACTGTCACACACATGTGAGGTATACTTTTTGAAACGGAAACCTTTCTTTAGTCACATGAATAAAAAGCATATAGAACCAAACATTTTATCATGAAAGTTCTTGATTGGTCTACTCTAGGATGTAACAAAATAAATGACATATAACCTTGCAATGTATACATGAAAATGGCCACATCAAAATGTTGTTGGGGCATGAAATTTGTGTAATGTTTCTTTTAAATATTTACATCCAAACCTCTCATCCTTACTCATGAGGAGCATGTCAAACAACTAGGCTAACTTTTACGGTCCTATGGAGTCCTAATTTCCTCATTTAGGTTTCGAATTCATTGTTGTTGGTTATTATTATTTTTGTTTATTTTTTATGTCAAATACATAATATATATTAGGCGATTATTATCAATTATTTTTTCTTTGATTCTTTCCAACTTAATACATAAGGATAGCCTAATGGGCTATGTGGGGAAGGGACGAAATATGTATTGAGATGTCAGTTTTTATCCCCACTACCCTTTACCAAAAAATTTAATATAAAATAAATATGCGAGCTTCGCACTCACCTTTTTACTATGTACATTTCTAGATAGTTTTTTATACTCTCCAAATTATATATATATATATATATATATATATATATATATATATATATATATATATATATATATATATATATATATATATAATTTTATGAGATAATTTGTCATAATATCAAAATCTATTTTTCTTTTTCGTATGATGCAATAATCATATTGGATGTTTTATTAAATATTATGTTTACTTTTAACTTATTAATTATGTTATTAGTATTTTAATTTTAATCTTTTTAATATGATTATTTATATTTTCTATATTAAATGAATACTTATTTGTTATTTGTCATATTATATATATATATATATATATATATATATATATATATATATATATATATATATATATACTAGAAAATGGCAAGTATAGTACGGTTATATTTGTATATATAATACGGAAAGTCATGTCGTATTGTATTGGGGTGTATTAGATTAGAGATATAATAGAATACGGTTGTTTAACCTGTTTAACCGTACTCTATCTCACATATATAATTTACATCACATATATAATACAAATACAGCTTGATAATGGTGGTGTACCGTACTATATCCCCAACCTGTCTGTATTACATTCCCAATTAAACTCTGACAATAAGTTATACTTGATAACCATTTGTAATATCATATGATTCGGTTTCGTACTAAATGACACAATCTTTTATCCCCAACAATTTTATAACATGTTAACACCAAACATCAAATTTATGACACAATGAAATACATACTAATATATAAACACAAACAAGCATGGTACACCAAATAAAAGATGAGTACTTGCTCTATTAATCCTTCAACATGGCGATCTTGGTATGTGGCTGCTTTGAGCATTAAGGGAAAACAATAACCTGAACATGAAAAATAATATAATGATGAGAGTAAATTACACGAGTTGTCCTTGGTGCAGTTGCCAAAATGCACATTTAGTCCTTATTTTTAAAATTAACTCGGACCGTCTCTTATTTATTTAACATGAAATGACTATATTGACCTTATCAAATTATTTTTTCATTTATTGTGATTTATCAATTATTATTTATTAATTATTAATTTGAAATTTTAAAAAATAAAAAAGGACCAATCTTCAACTTAACATCAGCCGTCACTCTCCACCACCACCATTGATGAACCCTAGATCTAAATATCAACCATCAAAATTCAAACCCTACATTCATATATGAAACTCAACCTTTCCTGGATAGTGAACCCAATCAGATCTACATTTAGATCTGAAATTTAAACCCGTTGTGGAGTAGGGATTACCGGAGAGAAGGGGATTAGAGAAGAAGTAGATTCAGATATGAGAAGAAGCAAATTCAAATCAGAGTAGAAGCAGATCCAGATCAGAAACTCGAATCCAATAATGACCATCAATCTCCACCACCGCAACCACCATCTCTGAAACTTGGACCCAAATCAGAGGGTGGTGGTGTTGTTACTAAATCTCTATGTGGTTGCGTTCTCTCTCCAAGACCATAAAACACGTCTTTGGAAGCGATGTTGACATCTATAAGTACTGGTATTTGAAGACCAAGGAGTTGTAGGGTGATGATTGATTAGAGGTGGAGTTGAATAGCTTCTCGTTGTTTGATTTCCTTCCCAGAGCAAATAAGAACGGGGTCGAGACGCGGCTGAAGTTTAACTCACCTCCGGAGAAATCGGAAGCGGTGATCGGGCTTTTCCTTGACCGGCCGACGGTTTAAGTCAATGAAGTCGGAGGTCGGTCTGTTGTGCATCCCTTATGTGCCCTCATAAGGTGTATGGGTTTATATATATATATATATATATATATATATATATATATATATATATATATATATATATATATATATATTATAGAAAATCGTTTAAAGAAAAATAAATAAATCAAAAATGAATAAAAAGGGCATAATAGTCGTTTCAAGTCTTGTAAAGGATAAACGTGCAAATTTAAATTAACGAGGAATGACACATGTAGCTTTTAACCAAAAGAGTGACGGTCTGTGTTAATTTTTAAAAAATAAGGACTGAATATGTCTTTTGATACCGGTACGAGGGACAATTCGCGTAATTTACTCTAATGATGATGATAGATAATAATCACTTTTTCTAATTAACATGCACACCAAATTATACATATAATTAATTCCTATAACATTGAGAAACAATATAGTATTGTTGTTTTAGAAATTTGCCACCATATTTTCAAGATTTAGCACTTTTGGTCCTTACTCTTTATTAAATTGGTGTGTTGACCCCATATTTTTGAGATTTGCCTCTTCTGATCCCTACTTTTTATAACTTCCTATTCTGAAGGTATGTATACAAATTTTCTTTATAAAAATTATAAAATGATTGTGTTGATAAACATTATTTCATTGTGATGGCCCCATATTTTTTAGATTTGCCTCTTTTTGGTCCCTACTATTTATAACTTCCTACTCTAAAGGTATGTAGGCAAATATTCTTTATAAAAATTATAAAATGATTTTGTTGGTAAACATTATTCCATATGTACACTAACCTCCCTTGCCTGCACTAAAATGCAGAGTTTTTCCTAGTTGAAATTAAAAAAACATATGTTAAAAGATATCTTGCATGTCATCTTCCCTCACCTTTAAATCTATATCAAGAAGGTTAACTAAATAAAACAAGCAAAAAATAATTTCAAATGAGAATCATAAAGAGAAAATAGTTCCAAAATTAATCATTACAAAAGAAAACTATCAAAACTCACATGATATAGATATAGTCAACACACCGTAGCAACAAATTTCATCTAGAGTGGAATTTATCATGTGTTTAGTTTACTAGTAAGAAGAATAAAGAAAAGAAAATAATATTGTCATAAACATACGTTCCTAATTACAAGTATATAATTTAGTATTTACCCTGTTGGAGGGCTGATTAAGTTGGAAAGGCAACTACATACCCGTTGAATCCTTAAAAGTCCCATTTTAAGAAACAAAGCTCCAGGTCAAGTTGATCCGCTGCAAATCAAGATATAATTTCAGAGTTTGCTTTGATGCTAATATTTTAATGTAAACAACAATTTCCAATTATGCCCTTGGAAGGCAAGAGATGTGTACGATAGGCATTACTTAACGGTGTGCGAAATCTTGTAGAAATTAGGTTTTAAATCACTATTTGCTGCAAATTCACATGTCATTTCTCAGCCTTTTAATGTATTCATTTGTCTTTGAAACAAAGGAAAACAATCAAGGTCACCCTTTTTAATTTATCATCTCAAGGTTGACCAAGTTTCACGAGTTATAGTTCCTACAAAATGACATCATCAATCTATACATGCTTGAAAGTTCCTTTACTCCAACAAGTAGTATCATCATAAAGTTTGTTTAACTATATCAACAGGTTTTTATTAAATAATAGGTAAGTATGGATTTCAACAAGTTTTTACTCGAATACATGTCTTATAAGCAGAATGCAGAACAATGGTTTTGAACTTTCTTCTTATAAAGTCATCTAAGTAGTAATCATTCTCATTGCATCAACAGAGAGAGATATGGACATGGGTGGTCTGGACATTATAAATTTGTTCCTATTAGAGAGTGTTAGTGATCTCCATGACTTACAAACTCCACTAAATGCATGAAAATCAACAACTACAAGTTGCATCATCATGGTTCTGATCTCTATTCATACTCCTTGTCTTACCCATTTCTAGTTTTCTATACATGCAAAAAAGAAATTTGCATTTGAGATTTTGTATATGCCATTTCCAAATAGAATACAAAGGTTATAAACAGGGGATTTTCATACACATATAAACTTAGACAAGAAAAATCGAACTTTATGAAAACAAGATGCTAGAGTAATGAGCCATGCAGCATTAACAATAGTCTTTTGTTGTATGAACAAAGAAGCAAAAGGAAGGAGTCAAAATTGGTTTGTTGATAATGTAAAGCTATATAATTTGTATTGGGTTTTTTCTATTGGTTCCTAAGGTTTTTGGTTTGTAGCTGATTAGGAAAATAATTTAGATAAGCACATTCCCAGTTTTAGTTTTAATATGAATGTTCCAATAACTACTAAAAAGGGGGATAAGAAAATGTATTCCTCTCCATGTTTCTAAATACTTATCTACTGAACAGGAGTTGATAGGAAAAGATATTGTTATATGATCATTTAAATCCTCTCAAATCAGTTATAAACAAACAATAACAAGATGTTCTTAAAACCAATTAACCTAATTAAAAACTGAGAATCAGAAAATTAAGCAGATAGCTAATTGGTTGAACTAAAGAAGGTTTTATAGTTCTATGTGCCTGGCTCTAGCTACCTATAAAAATTACCTCCTTACGAGATATTGTTCTTATGTACTTGATATATATACTCCATCTGCTTTTTTTTTTTTTGTAATTCAAACCCTTCTTAAAGCCGCTCACCTGATCATGAATGGAAAGGTAAGGATCGGAACTAAAATCAAAGTCAAAAACCATAAATAATGTTAATGAGGCAATACATCAAACACATTATGTGCACTTACAAACCACAAATGAAATCATCAACAAAGAAATTGTCACACCCCCAAACCAAGGATGGCGGAAACGTCCGGGGGTGGAGGACTTCATGTATAGTATCATAACCACAATTTCAATAGTAATTTAAGCAAACACAACCAACATATATATAATTGAAAAAGTTACATCACTTGTATGAATTACATGTTTCAAAATCAATTACAATATGTTGACAAAATATGAAAAGTTTGACGCCTTAACGTCCCATCCTCAAAAGCACTTGATTACCTGTTTAGTGATTTCCTGAGAATACAAGTTGTTTGAAAAGTGTCAACACAAAGGTTGGTGAGTTCATAAGTTTTTGCTATAAAACCTAACAGAAGTCTTTCTCATGTAAGTGTCGCGTTTGTTTCAGAAAAATCCGATATTTTCCTTAAAATCCGTATAATGTAGCCTTATGACCAAAGACCAAAATGTATAAGAAATCATTCTTACTTAGTAGAATACTGTGAGTTTGAATTGATATAAAGAGTGAATTTAAATCAACATAAAACCTACTTAGGTTTTATAAAATCCCATAAACTTTATGAATTGTTATCTCCCTATGTGAGTCGATATAATCATACTATGACTATGTGAACCTGCCATGACGTTTCTCAGGCGTCGCGAAAATGAAATGACATTTGTCACCCGTAGACCTGCAGGTCCCACTGTAGCTAGCAGCAAGGTGTGGGGTGTCAAACCCAATATAGATCTATATACAAGTATCACGTTCTCCCTCCAGGAGACTCTGATTATAACTACCAGGAATTATATTCCGCACTCGGACGTACAGAAAAAGAATGTCTCACAATTTAGGGTAACAAGTTTACATATAATGTGTGTGAGTGTAAACCTTTTCTGTATGAATGTACCCTTTTTGTATGAGTGTGTTATGTAATGTATCATAAACTATACCTATTATAGTTTATCTAAAACGTTTGTAATATGTAAGAACTCTTTTATGGAAATGTATTAGTGTTATTAATTCATTAAACTATACTTTTTATAGTTTATTATACGTGTTCTAAAATGAATGAATAATATTTATTATGAATGACTTAGTTTCAGTTCATGATGATAAACTAACAAAGAAACACATTCAATAATTAGAACTTATGATTATACACTTTGCTCAACATAATACAAAGTGTTATGATATTTACATGTTGTTGGCTAACTTTAACCATTCTGCACTGTTTTGGAAAAATCATAGAAAAATCATACGAAGTCGAAAACTAGATCCGTAAATTCTGAGAGTTCCCAAAATGTGTCTAGTTTACTCATAATTTTTATCACGATTTTTAATGACCTCCAACTTGGGTGAAAAAGTCCATAATCACAGACTGGTCCGGATTGTTGTTTGAAATGATAGGCATTTTTGTAAAAATCACCATAAATTGTAGAAAAATCGTATGGAGATGTGCAAGTAGTCATTTTAAAGATAAGAACGTGAACTATTTTCACCTTATATAGTTTTGAAAAAAAATGTTTGAGTTGCCCAAAACAATCCGTGAATGGAGTTGAACTTTTCTGATGAAGGCTGTTAGAAAAGTTTAGTTATGTTCTTGGTGTTTTAACTTGTATTCCCCCCTAAAAACTTGAGAAAACATGAAAATGTAGGGGTATGAACTCACCTTAAGTGATTTCAGTAGATGATTGTTGAAGAATGGAAGTGTTTAACTCAAGAACACTTGGAGATGCCTTGAGGATTTTCGAGAATCTAACATCATAGTTATGGAGTTTGTGTAAACAATCATTGATTTGAGTAGAATGAAGTGAAATAATCATAAGGAGGATGAATTATACTTACTAAGAGTGGAAGAACACTTGAAAATCAGCCTTGAATCTTGAATTTGGTGGAGAAAAAGTTTGAGAGAAAAGTGGTGTTTGATACTTAGTGAAAGGAGAGCAAATGAGAGAAATGAGGAGAGAGGATGTTTGTTCCAGCTCTAAAAACGTGGGAATGGGTGGAAATTGAGTGTAACGGACATTGAAGTGACCTAGGTAAGGTGGGGAGGTGTGGCTGGTCATAGAGTGGGTGTGGGGTGGTTGCTTGTGACATAAGTTAAGGCAAGGTCAACACTCCACCTTAAATAAATCCCCCATTAGATCTTTATTATTTAGATAATGATTTTCATAAAAATATGTTTAAATTATGAATATTTAGGATTTATTATGTTAAAATATAATTTCTGGAGAAAATCCCGCTTTAAAATCACGAAAAACAGGCTTAAAATGTTAAAAATATCAAAAATGGGCTAAAAGTGACAAAATTCCGAAATTAGCCCGAGTTTCGGTCTTCTGATGCTAGAACCGAGAGGAGGGAGGGCAGAAACCGAGAGGGGAGAAGAGAGAGCAGAGACCGAGAGAAGGGAAGAGAGAGCAGAGACCGAGAGAAGGGAAGAGATAGCAGAGATCGAGAGAAGGGAAGAGCCGAGAAGCGAACAGAGACAGAAAGGAGAGAAGGAGACAGAGAGGTGGGAGGAGACCGAGATGCGACAGAGACCGAGAGGGGCGAGGAGACAGAGACCGAGACTCGGTCTTGCTACAGGGATTCGGTTCTCCGGGTTCGGCCAACAGAGACTCGGTCGGGTCCTGGTACTTTCGGTCCTAGGTCTCGGCCTTAAGGAGCTTCGGCTCCTTGAGAAGGGTTTCGGTTCCTAAGGTCCATTTTTCTCGTTTTTACCCCGTTTTAAGCTGTTTTTGACCTGGTTAAGGGTCGGAATGACCCGAATGATTCTAAAAAGTTACGGGAACTTTTGAGAGAGATTTGGGAGAGATTTCTCATACTTGGAGAGATTTGGGAGAGATTTGACATTCTTGGAGAGATTTCTCATACAAAGAGATATTTGAGAGAGGTTTCACATACTTGGAGAGATTTGGGAGAGATTTGACATTCTTGGAGAGATTTCTCATATAGAGAGATGTTTGAGAGAGATTTCACATACTTGGAGAGATTTGGGAGAGATTTGACATAGAGACAGATAGAGTGAAAACGATTGAGAGAGGTTCCATGTGTGACAATTGTGAGTGTTTGGCTCCACAATGCAAGGTTCTTGATCCCCGTTAAGTCATGATTAAGGATCATACACACTCCCGATGAGCATGCAACATGGTTTTATCAGTTTAGTTCATTGATTAGCACTAAGGCTCAGGAAATTTTAACACAAGACTTTTCCCAAGTGATGTTTTCCCATTAATATAGCAAGTTATACAGTATGTACATAACACAAACCCTAATACACAAGGTTTAATAGAGTTGACCGGTTTGACTTGATGACTTGACTTGACTCTAGATTGACGATTGTCACAGAAATAGAGAGAAAGGAAAGAAAGAGTCATATTGGATAATGAGAGATGATGAAGATTTGGAAATAATTTAAAAAAAAACACTAGAAGAAGGCCAAATGAAGAACTAGAAACCGTAACAAAAAAAAATCCACAAAAAATTGGATCGAAAAAGAGATGATGAGAATGATCAATTAATTGAGGAAGTCTTGTACATTCTTAACTAAATTTACAAGGAAGAAGGGGTGATTGGGAAGACGACACAATGCTCTTATGATCGCATCATCGTGGTGAGGATGAGAGAAGTTGTGGCGTGGGGAAGTGGCGAACATGTGAAAAAGAAAGGGATCGTGCTCTGGCGATTTAAAAAGGAAAAATTCTTTCACTCTCATTTATTTCATAAAAACATGCAAAAATCAATAAAACCACATCTAATACCGATTTTTGTAATAACAATATTACATTACCGTATCGTATTTGACTTTTTTCTAGTATATATATAGGGAATATGACTTGTAATTAACTTTTCGGTACGTTCACATCTGGGTAATTATCTTTTTTTGTATACATCTAGGTAACAAATTTGTTGGAGTGTTCACATATGACCATTATGACCTGCTATAGCACGTTAAATCCTAGATGTGAACGCTTTCAACAAGTTTGTTACCTAGATGTGTACAAAAAAATAGTTACCCAAATAAGAAGTAAATTACACGAATGGTCCCTGTGGTTTGGGGGTATTTGTGTTTTTGGTCCCTAACTTATTTTTTGTAACTTTGATGGTCAATACTGTTTATTTTTGTTGCGCGTTTGCTCTCTGTCTTACCTAAAAAGACTATTGTACCCTTGTTAACTTACATTTTTAATTAATTTTCTTATTTGTGTATTTATTTTTTACATATTAAAAAAAATTAAGACCACACATATTTGTATCTCTTCGGATGATCCCTACTATTTATTTTTTAATTAATTTATTTTTTTAACTCGGATGGTCCCTACTGTTTATTTTTGTTACGGTTTGGTCCCTGTCTTACCTAAAAAGACTATTTTGCCCTTCTTAGTTTTTTTTAATTAAACAATAAACAATAGAGATCATCCGAGGAGATACAAATATATGTGATCTACTAATTTTTTTAAATATGTAAAAAATAAATACATAAATAAGAAAATTAATTAAAAAATTAATTGATAAGGGCACAATAGTCTTTTTAGGTAAGACAGAGACCAAACGCGCATAAGAAATAAACGGTATTGACCATCAAAGTCAGAAAAAATAAATTACGGACCAAAAACACAAATTCCCCCAAACCATAGGGACCATTCATGTAATTTAATTTTTACTTTTTGTTTTGTTTATATTTGGGTAAGTATTTTTTTGTACACATCTAGGTAACGATCTTGTTGAAAGCGTTCACATCTAGGATTTAACCTGGTATAGCAGGTCATAATGGTCATATATGAACACTTCCAACAAATTTGTTACCTAGATGTGTACAAAAAAAATGATAGTTACCCAGATGTGAACATACCGAAAAGTTAATTACCTTGATAAGTCATATTCCCATATATATATATATATATATATATATATATATATATATATATATATATATATATATATATATATATATATATATATATATATATATAGGGAAAAGTGAATATGTGGCTGTCATGTATGTAATATTAGGTATGGAACTATCAAAATTGACTTCATTTTGATCAAATAAACACAATTATTGACATTGTTAGTTTCTTCCTATTCCTTTTGAGATCATATTATTTCTGATTTCATAATTTATCCTCAACATCTAGGTATTTTGAATGTGTTTTTTATATTACACATCTAGTAGGTTTCATAACTTTCTTTGACACCAACCATATGTATACTTGCATGGTTCTTCTTGATGTGTTATTGGAAGAAGTTTATTGTGTTTTTAATGAATAATTTCAATCGTTCACTATAGTTTTCTATTTTAAATTTTAATATGAAGATTTATAGGTAATTGATAATGTATTCTTATACATGGTTTGTGTTGCAAAATTAAAAATTTAAAACTCCATAAAAATATGTAAAAAGCCTATCATCTAGTATAATGGAGAATACAAGAAAGATGGTAGAGAGATTTGATCGTATTTTGTTAAAATTATATAGTTTTTAATGGTTCTATACCTAATATTAGGTACATAACAGCCACATATTTCCTAAGCCCATATATATATATATATATATATATATATATATATATATATATATATATATATATAGACAGGTTCAAATGTTTTTAGCAAATATTGTGTGCCTAAATGCTCCAATCATAATTTAGGAAACAAGAAATCATTAATTAAATAATAAAGGGTACCGTAGTCATTTTACCTTTATAAACCAAAAATAAATGCTGTATATTTGGAAAATTATTAAATGAGTATCACAGATCCTTTTTAAATCGTTGTTCATCTCACTAACCCTAATCCCTACTCTTTTCTTTTTTCGATCGGCAGGCACATGAGAGACCCGATTTCCTCTTCCTCCCTCTTCATCAGATCGAGAAGGCATCAGGCGATTTTCACCTTTGTTTTTCCGGCATCGTTTGTTCCTCCGGTGATGGATTAGCTCGTGGCTGGTCTTAATATGTTCGTCTCTTCTTCCTTATTATGTGGATACTGTTGGTGTTGTTCTCATGGAGGCGGTTCCTCTTGATTTGGAACCCGATGTTATTATGAAAAGAAAGGGGGAAAATGTGAACCCGAGAAACAAGCTAAAATCGATTCAGGTGAGGCTTCTAAGTTACCTTTTGATCCTCTGAAAGCTAAATCATTCACTCTTCTTGTCAATAAGTTTGAATCAGAAGTGATGGGATCGAAGATTTCTTCTAAAGTGGTTATGGCTGATATTGCTGGTTCTCCAATGGTTAATCATGTCATTCACAATCCAATTAAGAAGGAGGATGGAGTGATATAAGGTTTGAGCTCCCATGTGCTTGAATTTGCAAAAGACATTGAGCAACCAATTATTTATTTAGTGCCTACCAACTCTTTGTTAAAAATCCTAAGAGACAAGATTTTTGTTTTTCATGTTTTTCACAGGTTTCAAGATTGGTCAAGGGATAAGTTGTCATTATTGAGAATTTAAAGAAAGTTTAATGTTGCATACCAATTGCTCGATAAAATGCTTAAATCAGGTTTCTGGATTTTCTATCCAATCTTTTTATATAAGTTCAAATATTTTTTTTAGCAAATATAAATGGTTTCTTCATAAAGGTATTTGTTGTAAGTAAGGTGTTTAACAAAACTCTTGAATCAACTTTGTTTCAATTGTATTATAAATTGTTTTGCAGGACCATGGAAGTATCAAATCTGTTAATTTTTTTTATTCATTTGATTGTTAATAAATTAAGAGGATAAAAATCTGTTAATTTTTTTATTCATGTCTTCCGATTATGGTTTTGGTTAATTATTTATATGTTGATAATAAATTCTGCTAGAATTTTACTGTTTTATTTTGATAAAATTTTAATATTTATATGTTGATAATGTATTCTAATAGAATTTTACTGTTACATTCTAACAGAATTTGTGATAGAAATGGCTTGAAGAATGGTTTGAAGAATGAATTAAAGAATGATCACACTCAATGTTTAAGAATGTTGTTATTTTTTAATAATTACACTTGTTATTCTTTCAGAATATTATTATTATTCAAAGGATCACAATTAATTATTTGGTATATAATTAGCTCAAGAATCTATTTTGTGTATTCTTTTCGGAATGTATTTAGTAGTTTATGATTGACATTATGTTATTCTGACAGAATATGTTAGAATGTAGTTATTTTTCAACCTCGGATTATTCAATAATATTCTAATAGAATGAAATTTTAAAAGAGCATCATTCTAACTAGAAAAATATTCTGACATAATAAATCGGTTATTTTTACAAATTATGTTAGAATTAAATTTGAATTAATTAAAAAAAATCATATTTTTAAAATTAAGAGAATTAATTATCCATAAATATCCGAAATTTTACTTTTATAATTGTAGTTAATTGTCCAAAATACCCTTTTGCTAAAATTTGTGTGATTATATGGGACATGTTATCCCATTGTAATATCATACACTCTCAAATCATGTCCATTGATGAATTCTATCCGTTAGTCAAGATTTGTGCATTCTGGCACACAATAGTTAGTAAAAACAAAATAACCAAAGCCTATGTATATATATATATATATATATATATATATATATATATATATATATATATATATATATATATATATATATATATATATATATATATATATAGACAGAGAGAGAGAGGAGGTTCAGTTAAGAAAAAAAA
This sequence comes from Lactuca serriola, assembly GCF_051521515.1. Taxonomy (NCBI): domain Eukaryota; kingdom Viridiplantae; phylum Streptophyta; class Magnoliopsida; order Asterales; family Asteraceae; genus Lactuca; species Lactuca serriola. Next base: position 136,668,367 of record NC_136408.1, read on the forward strand.
TGTTGACAATAAGGGAATTATTTAATTAGCCTCTAAACGTAAAGGAAACGATGGTAAACTTGTAAATATGATATATTAGCCTTCAATCACAAATACGTAAATGTAGAGAGTTAGATAACGGTTGAAAATCATTCTAATAAATCATTCATCATCCAAATTTCTCCTCCAACTTTCAATAATCATCCAGATTTTTTCAATTAAATCATCAATCAATGTTATCCTGTGTTAATCAATAATCGATCTTCATCAATAACACGTTTATGAACACCATTCAACAGTTAACAACAAAAATTTGTTTTTTATTTTTTCAATCCAGCCTTCAATTCTACTTGAATACGAGCATATCTCCAATATCTATGATTAATTATACTCCCAACATCGTTAGATCAACATCATCGATAATCAACAAAAAATTCAATTCATATCATTCATTCAACATCGATCATCAAATAAAACATTGAAATTAAGGTTAGAAAAATATAAAATCATTTTTTTTTTGAAAATTTTCATATAATTCTCTAGAAATCTACTATTTTGTAAGATTTAAATAGTCAAAGTATCATATTTTTAACATTTTAAAAAAAGTTAACTTATACGCACTCCAACTGTTTGATGAAATGCATAAACTAAATTATCACGTTATATTCACGAATAGTTTTCTCACCTGAATCAGTATATGATTATTAAAACACAAAACAAATATGTAAGTCTGTATGTTATTCATATGTGAATAACATAAAAAATTATATATGTTTCTGAAAACACCTTGTAAATATTCATATATGAATGTACTATGCAATTTTCATATATTAATATACCAACTATTATTCATAAGTGAATATATCATCTAATATTCACAAGTAAATATAATATGTAATATTTACAAGTGAATGCATCTTCTAATATTTAAATATGAATATAATATGTTTATTATATGTTATATTCATATATGAATGATACTTAAATTGTAAAAAGAATTAATCATATTTTTTATTCATAAATGGATAACGAATGTACTATAGTAAAAATCTGATTCGTTTATATTTACTTATGAATGACGAGAGCTGAAACTATAAAAAAAAATATTTTATCTTAAAACTATATCAATATGGATCTTTATTTATAGAGAATAAAAAATTATGAATTTTGATATATTTAAAATTAATTTTCGATAAAAATAGTTCAATAATTAAAAAAAAATGTTTTTGTATATATTAAGGTAAGGATTAACATAGTTTAGAAAAACATGTTTTGTTGGAAAACACATGTGCATTCTTTTCTTATTTCTGCCGGAATGTTGGGGGTTTTTGCAGCAAAAATAAATAGTTGGCTGAGAATGATTCCCTATTTTCAACTTTTTTTATTTTCTCAATTGAACTTAACTCTCTCTCTCTCTCTCTCTATATATATATATATATATATATATATATATTTATATATATATATATATATATATACACACACACACACACAAAGTAATATAGTCATTTAGTCATATTCATCCATTTTATCCATAAAGGACTTGAAGAGAAAAAAAAACAATCCCTAACGCCTTGTTCTAGAGTTTTTTATTTTATTTTATTTTATTTTATTTTTTTGTAAATTCATCAAAGGAAAGAGATGAAATTTTGACAGAAAGAAAGGGAGGTGAGAAAAATATTCATTATTCCGTGTTCCCGAGTTCGAAAGATATAAAAGAAAAATTTTAAGTTTTTGTGTTCCCGAGTTAGGAGGAAAAAGAAAATAAAACTTAAAATTTTCCTTCTGGTCACTTTCTTCCCAAATCCGCCCAATTTGGAAGGGAAATGTGGCTTCAAAATCATTTCCCTCCCCTCACTTTCTTTCCATTAATGAAACTTGGAAACACGATTTTCCTTCGACACCCCTCACTTTCCCTTCGTATCCTCCCATTTCTCTCGTTAAGTAGAACTCGGGAACAAGGCATAAATGTGTTGATTCAAGAAAGTATTATATATATATATATATATATATATATATATATATATATATATATATATATATATTCACACACACTTTTAAGTGACATTGTTTTCATAGTATTTGTATTATGTCTTTGTATATTTATGTACCTTTTAAAATATTCTTACTTTTTGCTATTCTTAGGGAAATCGGGAATCTTCAAGGCCTTGTCCTTTCCTATGAATCTGCTTTAGAAAGAGCAGCTAAAATCTAAATTGCTTTCTCCATTTAGTACGTAAGTTGGGTATCCTACTACTACTTGTGAAATTCAGTGAGTTATACCTAAATTTTCAGAAGAATTAAGATGGTTTGTTCATTGACCTCTATTACTGATTTATCTTTTCGGTTTTCATTTTTATAGTTGTATCTTTATTGTAAAAAACAGGCGAAACCCTTATGAATGGTTTTTGAGTTAATTAATACGCATCTAAAGGAATATTATAGAAATGGTCATGTTGTCTTCATTACTTTATAGATTTTTTATTTTGGAGAGTTTACATGAATTAATTTCATAGTTCTTTTATTGTTCTAGCTTTCATCTGTCACCCCCGTTACCTCCAAGAATCCCCACCTTCAACAATCACCCAACCTCCCAGTTGAGTTGCATTGACTTTATGTTTTAGAATATATATTTGGCTTTATAAGAAGGAATTGATAGTTAAAGAAGTAGTTTTGCCGTGTAAATTCCCCTGTAGGGTTATACATTATATATAAACATGTTATACAGAAGAGATAAATATCATATCCTAAACATATGGATCTGATAGATACAACAATACATTTAAATAATCCTATCACTTAACTTATCCTTTTACATTCCCCCTCAATCTAAACCGTGACAAGGTTTAGATTGTGTCTTAAATTGTGCAACATGTGCTTGGTCATCGGCTTAGTAAATCCATCAGCTAGTTGATCTTCAGAGGATATGAATCGAACATCAAGAGCACCCATAGCAACTTTTTCTCTAACAAAATGAAAATCCACTTCTATATGCTTAGTGCGAGCATGAAAAATGGGATTAGCTGTCAAATAAGTTGCTCCTAAATTATCATACCACAACACAGGTGGTCTTGGCTGATGAACACCTAGTTCCTTGAGCAAAGATTGTATCCACGTTGCTTCTGCTGTCCCGTTAGCAAGAGCCTTATACTCAGCCTCAGTACTTAAGCGAGCGACAGTGGGTTGCTTGCGAGAGCTCCATGATATTAAGTTTAGACCAAGAAATATTGCAAATCCTCCTGTAGACCTTCTATAATCCACACATCCTGCCCAATCTGCATTAGTAAAGACACTTAGAAGTGTTGATTTTGAGGGTCTAAAACAAAGTCCTGTGTTCACCGTTCCCTTCACATATCTTAAAATCCTTTTAACAGCCTCCCAATGAGTATCCGTAGGTTGAGATAAAAATTGACACACTTTATTTACAGCAAATGAAATGTCGGGTCTAGTTAGTGTGAGATACTGCAATCCTCCAACCATGCTACGATACTTAAATGCATCTTCACTATTAAGAGGCTTCCCATAATTACGAGACAATTTATCCGTGACCGACATTGGGGTTGAAACACTTTTGCCATTCTCCATGTTAACACGATGTAATAGATCTATGGCATACTTTTGTTGCATAAGAGTGATTCCCCTAAATTGTGAAGTACTTCAAGCCCACGAAAATAATGTAGTTTTCCAAGATCTTTAATAGGGAACGAACCAGATAGAGCACGTACTAGGTTATCAATGAGTTTTTGAGAAGACCCGGTAATAACAATATCATCAACGTAGATTAGCATGTAAAGAATGGTGGTACCTTGATGAAAAATGAACAAGGATGGGTCAGCTTTAGACGAATGAAAGCCTAATTGGTGAAGCTTATCACTCAATCGAGAAAACCAAGCTCTAGGAGATTGCTTGAGCCCATATATTGCTTTATGTAACTTGCAAACATAGTGAGGATGAGTAGAATCCTCAAACCCTGGTGGTTTTTGCATATAGACCTCTTCACTGAGAAAACCATGGAGAAAAGCGTTATTAACATCAATCTGTCGCAGGGGCCACTTGCGAGAGACCGCCAAGGAGAGAATTAACCGAATCGTGGCTGGTTTAACAACAGGGCTAAAAGTGTCGTGATAGTCCACTCCATGTTGTTGAGTAAAACCACGTGCAACAAGCCGAGCCTTATGCTTATCAAGAGAACCATCAGCATGTTGTTTGAGCTTGAAAATCCATTTGCATCCCACTATATTGACACCTGGTGGACGAGGCACAAGTGACCATGTGTTATTGTGTTGAAGTGCCAAGAGTTCCGCTTCCATGGCTTTGCGCCAAGCCGGGTGAGTGGAGGCCATCCGATGCGTGGAGGGAACAGCCATGAAGCCATGCTTAGTAGCATCATAAAGAACAGTCCCATCAGTAAATTGTTGAGGGCGAGTTATACCAGCACGTCCTCTAGTAACAACCCCTTGAGGAAGGGGTGAGGGGCTAGGTTGATCACTCAAGACAGGAGATGAGACTGTTGGTGACGTCGGGGTGGAGGAAACCGAAGCCTCGGTGGTGGTAGCTGGTGAAGACGTGGTCGAGAGAACTGGAGAGGACGGATTTGGCAGTGAAAGTGGCTGTGGAGAATCACCAAGATTTGGTAGCCCCTGACCTGGAGGTGAAGCTGCAGCTGCATTAGAATTATTAGATAGCAACGATAGATCATAACTCTTCATATGATCACTAGTAATTTCTGGTTCAACTTGAGGAAATGACACGACTTCAGAAGAGGAAGGTGATGTGTGACTGTTTGTGGAAGCAGCGAATGGAAATCTAGATTCATCAAAAATAACATCACGGGATATATAAACTCGACCGGTACTCTTGTCAAGACATTTATACCCTTTATGCATGGAACTGTATCCAATGAAAACACATAATTTGGATCGAAAATCAAGCTTATGTGAGTTGTATTTGCGCAGGCTTGGCCAACATGCACACCCAAAATTGCGAAGGAACGAATAATCAGGTGTTATATTAAGCAGTTTTTTAATGGGGGTGGAGTTATGTAGGATGGGACTAGGCATGCGATTTATAAGACAGCAAGCAGTAAGGAATGCTTCATCCCAAAAACGAAGTGGGAGTGAAGAATGAGCTAATAAGGCCAAACCTGTTTCGACTATATGTCGATGTTTACGTTCCGCAATACCATTTTGTTGAGAGGTATGTGGACAAGAGACACGATGAGAAATTCCTGTTTGTTAAAAGTATTTATGGAGTTTTTGGTACTCACCTCCCCAATCAGATTGGATGGTGCGAATTTTGGCATTCAGGAGGTGTTCAACATGATGTTGGAAGTTATAAAAAATTTGTTCAACATCAGACTTATGTTTAACAAGATAAATCCAAGCGTAACGACTAAAATCATCAATAAAACTAACATAATATCTATAACCACCGCTAGACACTTAAGCCGGTCCCCAAACATCCGTGTGAACCAACTCAAGTGGAAAAGATGACACATGAACAGAGTTTTTATAAGGTAATTGATGACTTTTAGGCCGTTGACATGCATCACACACCAAGTTTTCATTATCTAAAGACACACCTAAATTATTTGACTTTAAAATAGAGTTGACTACTGCTGAATTTGGATGACCCAATCGTTGGTGCCAGTGAGACTTAGATACTCGAGAACTTGTGAGCCCCTGATGGGAAGATCAAACATATGAGCGACTAATTGGCACCTGATAGAGACCACCCTTGCTTCTACCTATGAGTAGGATTTTCTTCGTGACCTTGTCCTTAACAAAGAAAACATCAGGGTGAATTTCAACAAACACATTATTATCAGATACAAGTTTATAATCAGACAAGAGATGTTTATTGATTTTAGGAACACGAAGAACGTTTGTGAGAGTGAGTGGTTTGCCTGAACCAGAGATTTTAGAATGACCAATATGAGAGATTTGCAAACCTGCTCCATTTGCCACTTGGACTTGATCTTTTCCTTGATAGCGTTCCTGCACCGTGAGGCGATCAAGATCATTAGTTAGATGATCTGTAGCTCCAGTATCGAGATACCAGTGAGGATCGTTGATGTAGGTTCCGGTGGTGGCACTATTTCCTCCACGGTATTCCTCAGCCTGATATGCATGGTTAAATCTGTTCCTACAGCTTAGAGCGGTGTGACCTGGAATTCCACATACCTGACATCGAGGGCCACTATTTCATGGTGCTAGCTTGTGCTTCAGGAGCAATTAGATATGAATAAAAGTCAGGTGGGGTTACCGTATGTTGGTTGCTTAGCACTGTAATTGCAGTGAAGAGGTCGCCATGACCTGGCCCTAGTCCGGCAAGAATGTATCCAATGACCTCTTCATCTGTCATTGGGTGACCAATATTAGCCATAGTATCTGCAAGGCTGGTCATTTTGTGATAATATTCAGAGGCCGTCATGTCTCCTTTCTTAGTTGTGGAGAGCTGGGCGCGTATTTGAATAGAGTTTCCACGATGTTGAGCTGAAAACATAGTGTGGAGGGATGTCCAGAGTTCGTAGGATGTATTTGAACATCTTGTGATTTGGGCAAGCACTTCTTCTATCATGGAGGACAGAAGGGCACCGACAATCGCTTGGTCTTGGACAACCCATTCAGCGTATTGGGGGTTGTCAATTTGCCTGGCATCTGCACCTGTTCCTGAGGTTATTTTGGCAGTGGGTTTCGATGTGGTACCATCAAGGTACCCGAACAGTTGGACACCTCGTAATATAGGGACGACCTGGGCTTTCCACAGAAGAAAGTTGGTTCGAGTAAGTTTGCATGAGATGGCAGTGGCGATCTTGGAGGAGTTTATTGGAGACATGGTGAAGAAGGATCTGATATAGAGGATCAGAGAGCCGGAAGATGAAGAGAGAATTACCAAGCCCTAGGAAGGCTCTGATACCAAGTTAAAGAAGTAGTTTTGCCGTGTAAATTCCCCTGTAGGGTTATACATTATATATAAACATGTTATACAGAAGAGATAAATATCAGATCCTAAACATATGGATCTGATAGATACCACAATACATTTAAATAATCCTATCACTTAACTTATCCTTTTACATTGATTTGTGTTTTTTTATCGTTTGTTTCAATTTGCTTGTTCTTTGTAACTATCAGTGTTGCAGAAATCAGTTTTGGTGGCCGATTAATCGGTGATTTATCGTTTGACCGCCTTGAACCGATTACAAATAGGCTGCTTGGTGGAAATTGGTCAAAATCGGTCAAACTCAGGCTTAGCGGTCGTTTGCGGTCCTCGGCGGGAAATATTTAAAAATTCAAAAATTTTTAATTTTCAAATATTACACCAAAATTTTAAATTTTCAAATTTTTATGTATTCAAATTTCAAAATGGTATACTAAATTTTTCAAAATTTTAAAGTTTGAAAATATTAAATTTTCAAACACCTATTTTTTAGGATATATATTTATTTTTTAAATAATTTTACTAATAATTTGGGTTCCCCGATTAATCCCCATTAATCCCCACATAGTCTAATTAATTGTTTATCGTCAGCCAAGTGTCGAGCTACTGTCGATAAATAGTAACCTTGGTAACTATGAATTGAAATGATTTGATTATACACGTTAAACAATTTAGAAGTTATATTCACTTGGTGATATGTTTTGCTACAACTAGAATTTGGTTTAAAAAATATAACAACAACTTGCATGAAAATCTAGATAACCTATTAGCTTAAAATGAAACACTTGAATTGTATGTTATTTCCCCAATGATTCTTTTGAACACTGTTATCTAAGTTGAAGACTTCAAGAAATGTGTAATATATATATCTTCTAGCTATTTCCGAAGGATTAAATTGGAATCTTAGTTTCAGGTCTCAAAATCTCAAATTATTTATAGGGATTTCAATTATGTAAAATTTGCATGCTACAATTTAGCAAAATATAGGAGACTCTAATTCCAAATATGAGAATTCACTAACAATTATCCTATATAATAAAAAGTAAACCATCAGTATTCTTTTGGAGTTTTGGATTTTTGCCACTATAGTTTTTTATTTTGGAGTTTTGCCACAAAGTTTGTGGATATTTATAGATTTAGTCCCTATAATTTTGTAATTTACAGAAAAAGTTTCAGTGAGATTTTTTTTAAAGCAACAATCATTATGTTTAACAGTTTTGCCACAAATTTTGTCTCACTTGACCCTTTTGGCATTTATGATGTTATGAAAAAATTGGATAATGAAGAGGAACGTAAAAAACAGAATACACCCTAGGGGCAAAATCAGAATTCTATCCCAACAAATGAAGAGTCCACATTACAGGGACTTCCTCCTGTTGCTGGCCCAGGCCTTGTTCATGTCGGTCAACAGAATCCCAGCAATTATGACCCAGCACCACCCCCTTCACAGGTTGAAGCCAGGCCGACAGTGGCTCAAGCTGCCACTGATGCTGTCAAGTCTGCGACAGCAGCCAATGTTGCTGTCAAAAACGCGACTGCAGCGCCTGCTGATGCGCCGGATGCTACCTCTACAACCTCAACCCCTTTTTTCTTAAATCATCCTCGAAAATCATCTACAGAAAATCTGAAAATAGGTGGCACGAATGCTGTTTTTATTGAAACTTGTTCTCCTAAGGACCAGGCACATAGTAGACCGTTGGGTTTTTCTGGAGGTTATGGACGAGTCTCGGGATTTAATTGTTCTGAAGATGATTTATCGCATCCCCCGGGCTTCTCGAATCAGCGGGTTTCGTTTTCGGGGAACAATCAAAGCATTTCAGGTGGCATTGAAAAAAATAATTCATTCCTAAATGAACTACAAAAAACTATTGCTGTGGGAGAATCATTGGGGTATAACATGGATGGATGTATGGATCGTGTTACAAAGATTTTAATAGGGCACGTTGAGAGGAAAATTCCAAAATGAATTGTTTATCAATAAATATCCAAGGGGTGGGCTCCAGTGACAAGAGGAGTTGGATAAAAAAACTATGTACTCGTCATAAAATTAATTTTTTAGCTATTCAAGAAACTAAGTTATAGAGCATCAAGTTAGTTAACGCTAGATCTTTTTGGGTTAATTCTTCCTTTATGCATGCTTTTTCTCCCTCTAGTGGAGCTTCTGGGGGTATTCTTGCTATTTGGGATGTGGATTTGATTTCTCAAAATCGGATTTCCATTCATGATGGATTTGTTGTTATTGAAGCGGTTTGGGTTCGTTCGGGTCTCCTTGTGAATTTTATAGTTGTCTATGCTCCTCAAGGGATAAGTAATAAAAGACTTCTTTGGAATGATATTTATAATTTTATCTCTAACTCTACGGGGGAATGTATCGTTATGGGGGATTTCAATGAAGTTAGAGACGAGTCTGAGAGATTGGGTTCGAATTTTAATGTCTTTTGCGAGAGTGTTTTAATAATTTTATTAATTCTCTCGATCTTGTTGATGTTCCTTTGGGTGACCCTCGTTTTAGTTGGAGCGATAAATGGGGCTTCAAATTTAGCAAAATTGATAGATTTTTGGTAACGGAAGGTCTTTTGGAATTTTTTCCTCATCTTTCAGCTATGGTCTTGGAAAAGAATTTTCCTGATCACTGTCCTATTCTTCTCTTGGAGCATCGAGTAGATTATGGCCCAACTCATTTTCGTTTGTTTCATTCTTGGTTTGATATGGAGGGGTTTGATAACATTGTTGGGGAGGCTTGGGCTACCAATTTGGTTGCGATGGAGTGGACTAACCCTTGGGTTATTTTGAAGAAAAAACTTCAGTTTCTTAAATCTAAACTTAGGGAGTGGAACTCTAATCATCGGGATATGGTGGGTAGTAAAAGGAAGAAATTGCAAGATTTATTAGTCTATTGATATTAAGCTCATGGAGGATGAATCATTTTGTTCAAGTTGATCTTGCTCAAAAAGCTAAAATTCAGTGGGGCATTGAAGGGGATGAGAACTCTAAATTTTTCCATGGTATGCTTAATCGTAAAAGGAGACAAATTGTTATTCGTGGTTTGATGATCGATGGGGTGTGGGTGGATAATCTAGTCATGGTTAAAGAGGGGTTTCACAATTATTTTCAATCTTTATTTCAGAAGAGTTTTTCGTGGAGACCGGTAACAGATGGTGCTTTTTTTAGTACCTTATCGCAAGTGCAGGTTGATTATTTGCAGTCTCCTTTTTCCTGTGAGGAGATAAAAAGGGCAGTTTGGGACCGTGGCTCTAGTAAAGCCCCTTTCCCTGATGGGTTTACTTTCAGGTTTTTAAAGAGATATTGGGACCTTGTTGCAACTGATGTTGAGGCTTTTGTTCATCACTTTTTCCATCATTCTATCATTCCTAAGGGGTGTAATGCTTCGTTTTTCACTATTATTCCAAAAGTGAGAGATGGTGATCCTCTATCGCCATTTCTGTTTATTTTGGCTATGGAGGGTCTTCATATCGCTTTGATGAGGGCCTGTGCTGGGAATGCTCTCAGAAGGGTTTCGATTTCAGGAATGGAGATTTCTCATCTCCTTTATGCTGATGATGTCATGTTGGTCACTCCTTGGGATTCTGAGAATGCTAATTGTCTCCTTCGTATCCTTAGATGTTTTTACTTCGCTTCTGGGCTTAAAATCAATTTACTCAAAAGTAAATTGATTGGTGTTCGAATTTCTTTTTCCAATGTTCTTATGGTGGCTTACAGGATTGGTTGTGCAGCTTTTATGCTTCTGTTTTTTCATCTTGGTATCCCGGTGGGTCAGCCTATGACTTGAAAGTCCTCTTAGGTTTCTATGATTGATAGATTTCACTTTAATCTCTCAAACTGGAAGGCTAAGTGTCTCTTGTTTGGAGGTCGTCTTACTCTGGAGAAGTCTGTCTTGGGCTCATTAGGGAGTTACTTGATGTCTGTTTTCCTTGCTCCTATTTCGGTTTTGAAGGACCTTGAAGGTTTGAGGGCGAGATTATTTTGGGGTGCAGATAGTGATGAACGTCGTATGCATTGGGTTAGATGGGATAGATTCTTAGCCTCCAGGGATGAAGGAGGTTTGGGGATTGGCAATCTTTTCTCTTTCAATAGAGCTATGATTTTTCGGTGGTGGTGGAGGTTTTATCACTGCCCTGATCTTCTGTGGGTTAGAGTGATAAAATCTATATATGCTCGGATAGTGCTTGCAGGAATTTGTGATAACATAATTCTGGCCAAGGACCTTGGGGAGGGTCGTTCGCATGTTCTCTCAGTTACGCCAGAATTATATTGATCGTCAATATCTTTGCCCTATTAGAGTTGGTGATGTTACTCGCACCTCTTTTTGGCATGATGTTTGGAGAGATGATATGCCTCTGTCTGTCTCTTTCCCTAGAATCTATGTGTTAGATTTGCATAGACATGATTCTATTACCGACAGGGTATCCTTGGGATTGGGGGTTAATACTCTTAGACATAATCCTAGAGGTGGAGCGGAACAGGAGCAGTGGAATAAACTTATTTGTCTTATGCAGGATTTCCAACTCAGGCCGGTCCCTGGGTTGGGTTATCGATGTGTCAAACAATTTTTCTATTTCTTCAGCTCGAAAATTTTTCGATTGTTTTATGCTTAGTAACGAAGGTATTTCTACTCGTTTGAATAATTGGGTTCCAATTAAGATTAATATTCTTATTTAGAGGATTAGATTGTCTAGTATCCCTACTAGAGAGCGCTTATCTTATAGGGGTATCATCGTGGATTCTATTATTTGCCTTGTTTGTTCTTCTAGTGTGGAGACTGTTGACCATATTTTTGCTGAGTGTGCTGATTTGAGTGTTTTATGGTCATGTATTGCGATTTGGTGGGGTGTTAATTGTCCTTTTCAGTTGACTGTGGATTCTCTTTTCAAATGGGCTGATACTACCATCTGGCGAATTGGTCAGCGCAAAGCTTTTGATGATGTGATCTTGACTGCCTTCTGGTGCATTTGGAACTTCAGGAACGGTGTGATTTTCAGAGCGGATACGCCTAAGAAATCTATGATTTTTGATGATGTTGTTCATAAATCTTATGTTTGGATTTCTATTAGGTGTAGTAAAGTCAAGATTAGTTGGTCCTCTTGGCTTCATAATCCTTTTTTCTGCTACTATTTTCATGTAACTCTTTTTCTAACTTCTCGCTAGCTTAATATTATTCTACCGTTCCAAAAAAAATTAAACTATATTTCCTCTCTTTACCGATCTTTATATCTTTATTTTTACTATTTGTTGTTAAAAAAAGATAACATTTACAATTCTTTTTTTTTTTTTTTTTCATTTTCCATCCTTCGTTATCCTTCCACTAGTGACCATAGAAAGTTGTCACTAGTTTATCCAATTAGCGACCATAAAATGTTGTCACCGGTTTATCCAAATAGTGACCATAACAAGTTGTCACTAATTAGTATCCATAAAATGTCGTCGCTAATTTTTATTGCTATTTATTGTATTTAACCCTATTAACTAACAATCATGGAACTTAGTCAATGTAAGATACACTATGATCCATTTATCACAATATATCTCGTCAAAAGATAAATATAATTTGTTCTCAAATTAAACGAACCCACGATATATAAATTGTTTTCAAATAATAAAACCATAACATAAAAGCATCATTACAGATAATTATTAATGTCGAAATAATATTCAGATGGAGAATCATGTGCCAGTTGTACGATCTCAAACACGTACTCAAAACAAAGTAAAGAAGAAATTATACAAAGTTAAAATAGCAACAAAAAATAAATTTTGGCCTTCAACAAAAAAAAACACTCACCAAAGATCAATTGTCATTTGTTGCCACATGAATACAATAACAATGCCTCCTCCTTCTGATCTTATAAATATCTAAAAAACTGAACTTTATAAAACCATATGGGTCAACAATTTGCAAATTCAAAGATATTAAGTCATCATCATTCGTTGTCCCTTCTGCAAAAAATGAGAATCCCACATCACATCAGAAATTAGCATTAAATTAGCCATAAGATGTTGAGGACATTAAGAAGTAACAGAAAGCAGTTGTTTATTTAACGAAATGATGAACCTTAACCATTAACAGGAACATCCTCTTGAATGACCGAAACAAGATCCCATGCCTTGATTGCAACTGAACAAATCCCACGAATATGTACCTAGACGTTAAAACTTCCAAAATTATCCATAATTGCTGTCAAAACCCTAGTTAGATCAATTTAAATACCAACCTTACTGACATGACATGCCAAAATTGGAAATCTATGTAGATCCTAAGTCATACCTAAAACTAACAACACCGCTCCGACATTCGAGCTGCCAATAACCAAGGACAGTTGCCAAACCTTGGCCCACTATGAACAATAGTTCCATAACCAACAATTGAGGGTACACATACCTAGAAACCAAGATATACAACATATAGAACTCGGCAAAAGGTTGATGCATCCATTGTACTTTCAACCGACACAAATCAAAACCTTTGAACGACCATAATTGTTGACGATGATCCAACACACTACTAAATAAAGCCTATATGGAACTACACATACCAAACTCAGAAGCTGATTGGCCGATTGACACCTGCCCATCCTAGACTAAAGATATCAATCCATAAAATGAGCTAACAAATCCCTCGACAATCGATACTCAACCTGAGCGGCTCAAATTCCCCCTCCCTAATAAGATCCAAGGTACTTCTAAGAGACTACTGAATGCAATGAGTTCCTTGCCAAATGGCTTTCTGAGGTGAGAACATCACATGCATCCTTGAAGACATAAACCTGATGGCAACTTGTTTTGCACCCCTGTCTTGATCAATCTTAAACCAAAATCTGGCATACTCGAACCGCAGATTCATGTGACCTATTGCACCGAAACGATAAAATCAAACGATCTGTTCATCCTCTGGTCAGAGTACTCAGTTGTTCCGCACTTAGCATTTGAACCACCTTTAAGTGTCGTTTGCAAACAAATATCAAAACAACCCAACTAGATACATACTACCCTTGACTCTCAGAATACTTAACAGAACATAAAATACTCCTAATCTCAGATGGAGACCCCAAAATTTCCCTAACACTACCACCTTGAACATTACACTTCCCATGTAGAGGCACAACCAATAACTCCGACAGGCCTATCACAACACCAAATCTACAACTAGCATCCAATGGACTAACCACCCATGTAGCCATCAATTTCTCATCAAGCAACCCATTGTAAGAATTAAAAAGAAAATAAGAGGCCTCATTCTCATAATCGAGATACATCAAATTAAATGGAAATTTCCACTCCCGACTCGTTTCTCCTAATTACCTGAAACAACCAGCTAGAACGTGACCTAACTAATTTTAAAGAAAGTAGAACCTTGATCTCATCCTATTACAGGCTCAATAATAATGACTCTCTTGCCCACATCTAAAATATCTCAAGGCATCCATACCACAATAATCATCTTGTGAATTGTCAAACTTGCTGCTAAAAACCTAAACTATCTAGTCCCATGTTGTGTCTACATCCTATGTATGAAAATCATATGCCCGCTCTCTACTTCCTCCAAACATGGAAAGCTGGAAGAACATAATCCCTATCCTCGATAATGACATCCTAATCCATCAGCCGATCACTCGGCCTCAGGCTGCAACCCTCGATCCAATCATCATAATTGCTTCCTTCTTGAGTTCGGCGACTTAACTAGCACTACTTTGAATAAGGCCCTTTAGACCTTAGATTCAACTAACTCACTCAGTTCGGCACCATTCAGACCCAAACTGCCACGACCACTAGGACTCAAATAATTGCGAAACTCATCATAAATCCGAACATCCAGAACCGAAGGGTCGATAAAGATCAGATCTACACTCAACTAGCTACATAGAAACCTTTTCGACTCTTGTTGGTCCTAGTATAGGTCCCATGCTTTTAGTAGTACGATCCCATACTACCTTTCACACCTAGCTATATTTGTCCCAAGAATTGTATCAAGATTCTAAAGGCACTACTTAGGTCCTCGATTGACCAAACTAACCACATATACCCGCTCTCAAACAAATATACACTGCTAATTTAGGATCTATCTTATGTAAGTGCTCATACAAGCACATTCTAACATTCTTCCTAGGTTACTATGAATTCTCACCGCACCCTGCTATCAGCTGCAAAGGAAACTTCAACCAACGTAAACTAATTATGTTACAAATACAATCACATGAAACATATATTAAATAATCTTTCGACTGAAATATCCTTTACTACAACGGTTGGACTCAAACAAGAGTTGTGTAATAGAGCCGAATAAAACATTCTAAAACTATTTAATCTTTGTGGCATGCAACCTAACATATTCACTTAATAGTTAATTAACATCAATATAGGTTTCACATAGCACAAAGCAAGTAACATTTGAGCAACAAATCTATCAGGAAATAAGGCATCGTAAAGATTTGGCAATTCTAGCATGTAATACCTAAAAATATCCTTGTACTCGGCGAGTAGGTCTCTTAAACAAGTGGACCAACCCACTGCTACTCAACGAGTCAGGCAACCAACTCGTCAAGTAGACCTTGGAATCATGAGAATTTATAACCATAAATTGATACTCGAGAAATCAGGGCGTTACACTACCTCTAGCATATATATCATACCATATCATATATATCATATCAACATGTATGGGTATTTTCATAATCACTTACTCGAGCTAGCTTGATTGAATGCATCGCACCCCTTTTCTTTATAAAATCATTTTAGAAAATGATTTTCTTTTAAAATATTTTAGAAATTCTCAGTTTGAGTTCAGACACACTTGGAAATATGTCTGAATCCTTCCAACCAAAGCTCTAATGCCAACTTGTAACGTCCCAAAAATATTAATTAAATATTTCATTGTATATCAACCATAACCATTCATTCATTTGTTTCAAAAGATAATTAGAGTAAAAGAATTATCAAAACATAATAGTAAAATCATAAACATTCAACGCATAATACATTTCCAGAGGATGCAGTGCAATCAAGCCATGCCTTTCCTTTTGAAATCAAAAGTACCTGAAATTTTTTTAAGCATAAATGATAATCACAAAGCTTAGTGAGTTTCCCAGAATACTACATAACCATATGGGCCTCGCCCAACAAAATAATGGGTCTCACCTAATAGGCCTCGCCCAACATACATAGCGGGTCTCACCCAACAGGCCACGCCCATCATACATAACTGGCCTCGCCCATAATACAAGACGGGCCTCGCCCAACATACATAATGGGCCTTGTCCAACATACATAATAGGCCTTGTCCAACATACATGCTATAGTTACCCAAACCATCTACCATCCAATAGTATAGTGAAAAGACTCACTTGAACTACTCAACAGCTACCTCAACAACAAAATAGCCAACCCAAGCTTCCTAAAGCCAAACTAAGACCGGTCCTTAGTTAAATGCTCAATTCTACCTAAGTTTGACCAAAAGTCAAGATGGTCAAAAACTCAAAGGTCAAAGTAAATCAGATGACCCACACTTCGTGGAAATTCCTTTTCCATGTTGTGTCACATCTAAATAAAATAGGCGTGTTTCAGCGCACCACCATATCGTGGGACTTCCTTTGCCACGTCGTGGTTACATCTAGAAAAAAATTTCTTTCATTATGAGCTTAATCCTTAAAAAAAAAAAAGAATTGACATCTTCAGATCTGGCTCTTAATATCTTCATAATGGATAAATTTTCTAGCTTTATCCATTAGGATGGTCTAAACAACCACGATCTAGTCTTTAAGTCTCAAAGGGACCAAAAATGCATCTTTCTCAACTTAATCCATTAAGTAAAAGTATCCAACCTTCAAATTTGAATCAACATGATGTTTAGATGGATAAATTTTCCAACTTTATTCATAAAAATGTCACAAACTTCCAAGATCTAAACATTAGTACACTAAAATCACCTAAAGGACCAGGATAAATTATATAGATAAAAGGGAAGGAAAAAGATCACAACTTTCATAGTGCATCAGGTCCAAGAAGAATTCCAAACCGATCAAAAGATGTCATAGTCCACTCAACTCCAACATCACCCATAAAATGGACCAAAAGTGCTAAAACCCGCTAATGAAGAGATCTAAAGAACAAAATAGCAAGATGAGAACATTATACTTACAATAGTCTATAAATGAAGTAAATTTGATGGATCCAAACTTGCAACAACATTCCTTGCAACTAAAAGAACCTTCTTGATCTTCAAGTTTCATCAAAACATAAGCAAAAGCATCCAAAAGAGGATATAAGACATATGAGGAGCTCAAATCTTGAAGATGGAGGCTAAGGTTTCTCCCAAGGAGTTCTAGGTGTGATGATGGCTAAGAAATCACCCTAAAATGTGAATCCTTACAGTTAAATAACTTGGAAACCCTAAAAATTCATGGGTTAGGGCTACACAAATTGCCACCTCGTGGCAACCTATTTGCTACCTCGTAGCTAAACAAATGAGTCTTTGTTGGTTTGTCGTCACCGATGAGAAGTTTTTCAACATATAACAATGTATTTACTCTGACTGATGAAGATTCTTATAGGAAACTGCTTATTGTAAAGACATAATAAAATGCTCAGCTCACTCATCATACTCATCTCAAACTTTTTTGGGCATAACATCAACAAAATCTTTGCTCATTTCTTCATTCATAGAACAAAAAATGATGTCATCAACATACTTGAGCAAGAATAAATATGATCCTGATTTCTTGTTGAATATGGTGTTGTTGATATCAACCCTATTGTATCCATTTTGAAGTACATAGGTAGGTACTCAACGTATCATACTAGGCCTTGGAAGCTTGGTTCACTCAATAAATAGCTTTATCCAGCCTA
This sequence comes from Lactuca serriola, assembly GCF_051521515.1. Taxonomy (NCBI): domain Eukaryota; kingdom Viridiplantae; phylum Streptophyta; class Magnoliopsida; order Asterales; family Asteraceae; genus Lactuca; species Lactuca serriola. Next base: position 136,686,145 of record NC_136408.1, read on the forward strand.
TAAACATGATCAGGAAAATCTTGCTGTCGAAACCAAGGGTTGTTTGAGAAAAAATTCTTGTTCGATATCTCCATGTAGAAATGCACTATTAACATCCATGTGAAAAACTTTAAAATTCAAGAAAAATGCATAAGCAAGAACAAGTCTAATAGGTAACTCTAACGAGACCACCAGAGGAGAGGGGATAGGTAACTCCAATGAGAGTGAAGGAGAAAGTGTCTGAAATTGGATGTGAAAAGTGATGGTACCAAGCCTTCTGTTTATAGTAATTTCTCTAGGGAACACACCACACCATATATAAGAGCGCTCCGTGCTTTTGCGCTATGGCTCCACCAGAGAGTCGACACGTATCACTTCCTTATGCAGTCATGCCTGCAGATCTTCTAAGAATCTGGTTACGTGGGGGCCACATGGCCCGCTTTGAGTGTTCCATGTTGCCTCCTACCCCTTATTTTTCTATATTTTAAAAAAAATGTATCTTTTACATACGAGCTCCATTTTTGACGTTCTGTATATGCATGCGTTTATATCGGCGAGTACTACAACTTTACTTTAGATTTCATGAGCTAATTTTAACTTTATTTTTAGCTCATTTTCTTGTAAGGGGTGTAGCCTAAATGATTTTGCAAAAATCATAATTCTCTCATACGAACTCCATTTTTAGCTTTCTTCATCTTACTATCTTTATATTGAGGAGTAATATGATTCTCCTCTTCGATGTTTTGGATAGAACTCAGCCAATCTCCTTTTAAAAGTTTATGACATTTTTTTATCCTAGGGCTAAATTATTAACTTTGAAAAATCATAACTTGTCTATACGAAGGCAGATTCTCATGAAGTTTATATTTTTGAAATCTTGTTCATGTGTACTATTGGAATATATTAATATTTGTATAAACTACTACAACTTGTTTCACGCTAAATTCTTGGTTTTCTTACAACGCAACTGATTTTACTTGTATATTGAATTACGTAATATTGCAATTTGACTAAAAGTAGACAAATATTACATTTTTAGCCTATTATATTTGACGATTCCCACTATTCCTATATCCGGTTGGTGATTTATTTTCCACGGTTGTTACAATACAACTTGTCAACATTACATGGGTCGCGTTTTCCGAAACACGGTCATGTTTTTCCTTAAATGACCCAAAATAGCAATATAATTTATTAAAACATGTTTTAAACACTTAAAATACATTCCACGGGTCATGTTTTACAATACATGGTCGTGTTTTGCTTTAAAATGCACAATTACAAAATGTGCTTTCATGAAATTAAGCCTAATTCAACCTTCAACTTCATCAGTGTATATCTTTCACACATGGACTTTGTTTTAGCCAATTCTTTTGCTAATGTGTTCTATATTGTCTTAGACATTTCAAGATCAATAATTAGTCATTAGGACCTTATTATATTTAAATTTCAAAGTCACAAACATTAACTATCGGGCAACAATTTTGTTAGAACCAACAACAAGTTCTTTTCCCAAAATAACACCACCTTCTCAATACATTAATTTACCAACATTAAAATGGCCTCACATTGGTGTTTTAACATCTGATTAGTTTTGTAGATATGGGGCTATAAAGCTTTGTTATTTGTGACATCCCCAAAATCTCGGCCAGAAAAGACCGATTTTCATTTATGCTTTTAAAATAATTTCAGAGTAAATCCTTTTGATTTGAAAGAGTTGCGGAATTTGTTCCCCAAAACAAAACATGATAAAACAATGTTTACCAAAGCATTTCATAAAAGAAATGTATTTTCATTATATAATCAAAACTCGGGGTGTCATGTTCCGATACAGACCAATAAGCATAAACGATAACATTACAAGTCATCCAACAAATATATACATATACAGACTTGTAAACAGAACAACTTGATGGTTCGTCCATCTTACGCCCTTGCGCCACTTCTGAGTGGGTCAGGCTTGGGAGCCTGGTGAGCATATAGGGTTTTCAACCCACAATAAATAATTAAATTAATTATTATCAACCAACAATAACCCAATTACCCATTCCCGTTATTCTCACTTTATGTCCCTAAAATAACTAACACAAGGGACCTAGTCTAAGAATATTTCATCGGGGTGAAAACACATGCTTCGGAGGTTCCTCAGCAATATAAGTCAAATAAGGCAACCATGAGGGGGATGGAATACAGCGAATGAACACCTAAGTTCATTAACACCTACAGGTTATGAGCCTGCTAGCGTTCCACTGGACTGTCTAGAAAAGTCCGTGGTCGTCATCTAAATTCCACTAGATGACTGGATTAAAACAACATCGAGGGCTCTCATCTATTTATTACACACCAACTATCTACCCATGTTCTACCCAACATATTAGTAGATAAAAATATATATTTTTATACATAGTTTAAAACCTGCATAGCATTCTCATTCAATACATATTCCAAAACAACAGATGAGACACATACACATAACACGTATTTCAGAGAGAATGAATCATATCTATGAGATAGAAGAAAGTGAATATACTTTCACGCATATAACAACAAAATATACGCATAACACGTATTTTGTATTAAATACTTGATAATTATGCGTTATAAGAATGTAACCACATACTCACACATATAAACAACAATATACTTAGTACACTCAAATCATACTTGTATTATTATCGTGTTTATGAAAGGTAGTATACACTCACTTGATCAGAAGATGATCGGACAACAATACGACTTGCAACAGTAGTAATCCTCAGCAGATCTGGAAGATCTCTACAAAAATCGAACTTCTCGCGGGCAGAGCTTCGGCTCGGAAACCGCACTTCTCGGGATCTTCGGGATCTCGGGACTTGCTTCGGGACTCGGGAATATTACCGGGGCTTCGGGGTGGCTTCGGGGGTAAAAACGTAGAGCTTCGGCACGAAATGGAGGAGAAATGAGCAATTATGCCCGGACCCCTCGCATCCTATTTATAGGAGGTTGGGAGCCTCATTTACGCGGGGCGTACTGGCCTCCGAAATCGTCACTGCATGCATCATCCGAAGTGTCGACACTCTTCGCTGTACGTGGGGCGTACTCCGGATGTGCCCGGTGACTCGCCTTCGGATAAGGCCGGATTTAATAATTAAATTTAATTATTAATTATTTAATAACTTCGGAAATTCATATCTTCTTCATACGAACTCCGTTTTCTATGTGCTTTATATCCACGCGAAGGTGAGACTACGCTCTACAACTTTCGTTTAGACTCCGTCGGCTAATTTTGACTTTATTTTTAATAGGCCGGGACATAAAATTTCGTTATAAATTCATAACTTCTTTGTTTGACGTCCGTTCTCACCTAACTTTTTATCGCTTTGATACTAACAACGAGATCTTCGATTCTCGTTTAGATCACTAAGACTAACTATCGCTCTAACGTAAATTTCACTTTTTACGTCATTCAGCGTTGCCGGTTTTGTCGCGAAACTTCGACATGTGATAACTTCCTCGTTATAACTCGGATTTCGGCATTCTTTATATTTTCGGAAACCTTGTTTCAACTACTACAACATTATCTAAAGATATAAAGTTTATTTTACACTTAAATTTTGACGCTTATTTTTATTCTAAATTAATCAAACCACATAATTAAGCAATTAAGCACAAAACACATAATAAAAATACACTTCTATTATTTCAAAACGGGTTACAAAGGTTAACCTAGACTATTACATTGCTAAAAATGGCAAGTCCAGAAACACAGGCATTACAATTCTCCCCACCTTAGGATGATTCCGTCCCCGGAATCACACCTCAACAAACAAATGCGGATAGCGACCCATCATGTCACTCTCCGTCTCCCAGGTGAGATTCGGCCCATTCGTGTGTTTCCATCGGACAAGCACTAACTCGACCATCTTGCGTCGCAACTTCTTAGTCTTTCGGTCAACAATTGCCTCTAGTTCTTCAATCAACCTTTTGTTCACATCGATTCTCAACTCCAAAAGTGGAATCATGTCGGGAACTTCCCCCGTGAACTTCCGTAAATAACACACATGAAAAGTGTTATGAATTCCATTCAGTTCTTCTGGTAGTTCGAGCTTGTAAGCTTGGTTCCCAATCCTCTGAAGAACTTTAAACGGTCCAATAAACCTTGGACTCAACTTTCCCGTTTTACCAAATCTTATAAGTCCCTTCCACAGCGAGACTTTAAGCAAAACCGAATCCCTAACTTTAAAAGTCATCGGTCTTCGCTTTTTGTCAGCATAGCTCTTTTGACGATCCTGAGCCGCTAACATTCTTCCCCTAATTATTTTCAACTTTTCAGCAGTTTGATGAACCATCTCCGGTCCCATAAACTACTTTTCCCCAGCCTCAAGCCAACAAGACGGCGTACGACACTTTTGTCCATACAAAGCTTGGTAAGGTGCCATCTTAATGCTCGAGTGAAAACTATTGTTATAGGAAAATTCTACCAATGGTAAATGTTCATCCCAATTACCTAGGAATTCCAAGGTACATGCTCTCAGCATATCTTCAAGTGTTTGTATCGTTCTTTCACTCTGACCATCAGTCTGCGGATGGTAAGCCGTACTTAAACATAACTTGGTACCCATTTCCTCTTGTAGACTTTTCCAAAACCTTGAGGTGAAACGACTATCACGATCCGACACAATTGTTAGCGGAAAACCGTGAAGTCTCACAATTTCCTTCACATAAGAATTCGCAAGCTTTTCCATAGACCATTTCTCCCTGGCTGCTATGAAATGCGCACTCTTAGTGAATCGATCGACGACCACCCAAATCATGTCATGACCATTCTTTGTTCTTGGCAGTTTAGTGACAAAATCCATAGCATTGTCTTCCCACTTACCCATAGTCATAGGTAAAGGTTCTAAACTCCCATACGGTTTCTGATGTTGTGTCTTGACTCTTGCACAAGTCACACACTCCGCCACATACTTCGCAATGTCAAGCTTCATCGTCGGCCACCAGTAGTGGGGTTTCAGGTCCCTATACATTTTAGTGCTACAGGGATGAATCAAGTACATGGTTTTGTGAGCTTCTTCCATCAAAAGATCTCTGATTCTTCCTGTCTTAGGTATCCAAATCCGATCTTGGAACACCTTCAGTCCGTGACTATTTACACCGAACACCAACGTTTTGCCCAAACGTTCCTCCTTTCGGTCATTCTTCTCAGAAGCTTCCTCTTGAGCTTTCTTTATACTTTCCACAATGGTCGAGACAACTTCAATTTTCAACGCTCTTGGCCTTTTCCTCTCAAGATTGACTTTCCGACTGAGAGCATCAGCGACAACATTGGCTTTACCGGGATGGTAAAGTATCTCACAGTCGTAGTCCTTGAGTAATTCCAGCCAGTCGTTGCCTCATATTTAATTCCTTCTGATTAAAGAGATATTGGAGACTCTTATGATCAGTGAAAAGTTTGCACTTTGTGCCATAGAGGTAATGCCTCCATATCTTCAGAGCGAAAACTACCGCTGCCAACTCCAAATCATGAGTCGGGTAATTCTTTTCATGCTCCTTCAGCTGTCGAGATGCATATGCTATCACCTTTTCTCTTTGGGTCAAAACACAACCCAATCCACCACCAGACGCATCGCTATAAACAGCGAAGTCTTCGACTCCATCGGGTAGAGAAAGTATCGGTGCCTCACATAGTTTCTTCTTTAGCCTCTCGAATGCTTCTTTATGCTTCTCACTCCAAGCATAAGTAGCTCCTTTGTGGGTCAAAGCTGTCAATGGAGTAGCAATCGAAGAAAAGCCTTGGATAAACCTTCAGTAATATCCGGCTAATCCTAAAAAGCTTCGGATCTCCGTGGGACTTTTCGGTTGTTCCCACTTCATTACAGCTTCAATCTTTGTTGGATCAACCATTATCCCTTCTTGGTTGACCACGTGACCCAAGAATTGGACTTCACGAATCCAAAAATCACATTTGGAGAACTTAGCATACAACTTCTCCTTCTTCAAGACTTCTAACACTTCTCGCAAGTGTCTGCCATGCTCCTCCTGGCTTTTTGAGTAAATCAAAATGTCATCAATGAACACTATTACAGATTTATCAAGGAATGGATTACAAACCCTGTTCATTAAATCCATGAATGCTGCCGGAGCATTGGTTAGTCCAAACGACATAACCAAGAACTCGTAGTGTCCATATCTAGTTCTGAATGCAGTCTTCTCGATATCTTGCTCTCTTACTTTTAGCTGATGATATCCTGACCTTAGATCGATCTTCGAGAAATAGCTCGAACCTTGCAATTGATCAAACAGGTCATCAATCCTTGGCAGCGGATATCTATTCTTTATTGTTGCCTTGTTCAGCTCTCTGTAATCAATGCACATTCTCATACTTCCATCTTTCTTCTTCACGAATAACACCGGAGCTCCCCAGGGTGATGAACTAGGTCTAATGAAACCTTTTTCCAACAACTCCTGAAGTTGCATCCTCAGCTCCTTCATCTCCGTCGGTGCTAATCGATAAGGTGCTTTTGCAATTGGCGTTGTTCCTGGTAACTAGTCAATTGTGAACTCCACTTGTCTATCAGGTGGTAATCCAGGAAGATCTTCAGGAAATACTTCCGGATAATCACACACCACTGGAATACTCTGCATCACCTTCTTTTCCTTCTTAGCATCAATCACGAATGCTAAATATGATGTACATCCCTTGGTCAAACACTTTCTGGCTTTCATTAGGGAAATGATTCCAGAATTCACTCGGCGTTTGTCCCCATACACCATAAACGAATCTTTTCCAGACGGGTTTACTTTAACTATCTTATTCTTGCATAAAATTTCGGCATCATTGGCGCTAAGCCAATCCATTCCCAACACGATGTCGAAACCATTAAGTTCGATAGGTAATAATTCTTCGTGAAACTTATTCCCATTAAGGTCGATTAAGATGTTTTTCATACGATGGCTAACAGGTACAAACTTGCCACTAGCAACTTCGACTAATAAAGCGTTATCTAGTCTATCAACAGGCAGAGCTAGTTTTCTACCAAATTCATGCGATATAAAGGAGTAGTTCGCTCCAGAATCAAATAAAATTTGGGCAGGCAAATTGTTAACGAGAAGGGTACTTGAAGCGACATCAGTTTCATCTTTAGCAGCTTCCAGTGTCATCTGGAATGCTCTCGCCTTTGGCTTTGGTGGAATGTTGGGCTTAGCTGCCTCCTTCTTCTTCGGACAGTCTTTCAAAATGTACCCCTCTTCATTACAACCAAAACACATCCTTTTGTTGTTTGGATATTCATTGGCAAAATTTCCAACCTTCCCACACTTGTAGCAGGTTACATCCTCGCTACATTTCCCAAAGTGCTTTTTCTTACACTTTTCACACCACTTCGCTTCGCCTCCTTTTCCTCCAAACTTTTTCGACTCAAATTTCGAAAGTTTGCCCTTTTTACCGGAACCAGATATTCCCTCAAACTTTCTCTTCTCACCAACCTCAACCTTGTTGGTGGTTCTCCCCTTTATTATGTTCTCAACAGACTTGGCAGCCCAGATAGCTGCCTCTAGAGTATGTGTCTGACGTACTGGCACCTCGTACTCCCATGGGAGTCCCTTCGCATACCGGTCCACCTTTGTCATCTCGTCTGGAACGATACGCAAGGCAAACTCCATCTTATCGGTGAAGTTATTGGTGTATTCATCAACTGACATGCTGCCTTTCGTCAATGTCAGAAACTTGTTCTCTAGCTCCAATAGATTTTGAGCCGAGCAGAACTTGTGCTTGAACTGCGCCAAGAACTCTGCCCATGTCAATTGCAGTGGCTCATTTGGGCTTAAAGTCTTCCCTAGAGTGTTCCACCAACGAACGGCTCGACCTCGGAATTGACGCACTGCATAGATAGTCTGCAACTTGCCTCTGCAGCCACAAGTCATGAAGGCTAACTCCATTTCAGAGATCCAACCCATCACTCCTATCAGATCCTCCTTTCCATTGAAGGTCGATGGTTTGCAAGTTAGAAAGTCCTTGTACTTGCATCCCATTCCATCATTCCTTCCATCATGGTTGTCTCGCCTAACTATCGGCGGGTTGGCTTGACCAACTGATCCACTGAAGTTTCCACCTTCCGAGTGCCCTTCATTTAATTCAGGCTCTTCCACACGAATTGACAGTTCTTCACGATTCTGTTGAAGCAACCGTCTAGTTTCATCCATCTGACGATCCAACATTGTTTGAATCATCATTTGCACACCAGCCATGGTTATTGGCTCAGGTGCTGCTGCTACGACAGGTCTTTGCTCAATCACTGGTGGTTGATTCTTGTTTTCATCAGCATTTCCAACTCCACTTCTTGTTCTCACAATTTTTGATCTACACACCGAATAAGGTGAAATTAGATCCTCATTCACGATAGATATTCAAATCATCCTTATCACTCCGAAACGTTTGTATGCTAGTTCTAATATCGTAGACGTACGCTTAGAATCCTACACACATAAAGTTTCTAGATCCGGTCGGCAACAGACCATAGATCCGAGCAAATAATATCATATATGACAACATATAACATTTAACACATAAAGCATTTTAGGCAACTTTCCTAAAATAGACTAGTACTCGTGTCTAACATATAACATTTAGCACATAAAGCATTTTAGGCAACTTCCCTAAATTCTGGGATGTCACAAGCACCAAAAAAAAATTCCTAATAAGATATAACTAGATAATTGGATAAAAAACCATTGAAAATTATGATTTTGTTAGATATAACAAAATAATGTGTGTGTGTGTGTGTATATATATATATATATATATATATATATATATATATATATATATTTAAAGTTATTGTAACCCCCCAAAATTTTTTCAAAGTTAAAATGTTGTGATTTTAAAACATTTGGGTGTTAACCCACATTTAATAAAAACTCGGTCCCATAAAAAACCTTTATAATAAAAACATGGGATGTTACCATTAAGAACCATACAAACCATAGCATGCAAATGAGAATTACATTAATACAATAATTAAGTAACTTAAGAAGTTGCACTCCATTTTGTATCTCTTGACTTCTAACATCTACTATCATCCTCTCTCCTTAACTGTAACCTGAGATACATGACATTAAGGGAGACATGTAAGACAATAATGTCACTTGCGCTATGTGGGTTTATGACCCCAAACATTTATCACATTTAGACCATAAAACATTTTCAAGCATTTCAAGGAAAACTCTTTTCATACGCATCATAAATACCATTTCACAATTTATCATTTCATTTCAAAAGACATCTTTCTAAATTTCATTCTGTTTTATCAAGGGTTAATTTTGGTATTAAACCATTGCTAATTTTTATAATTAGGGTACCCCCCCAAGTCTAGACCAAGGTGGAAAGAACAAATCAATCCACCAAGACATCGTGCTAACTAGGATATCTACTTTGCGAAGGGAAGGCGCCACCCGATCCCTCTAGACCTCATACAAGGCATCATGGCCCGGGGATCTTTCATTCTTTCCTTACTTTCTAGTTCTTGTCATTACTTTCGTTTCTTATCATTACTTTCCATGCTATGCAAATTTCATACTTTAGCATCACAAGACTTATTTCAAAAGCAAGACATCTATACTTCAAACATTCCAAACATGTTATCAAAAACATTCTTTCTTTCAAAAATGTACTTTGATTTTAAAACATGTTTCCTTCAAGACATTCTTTCAAAATACTTTTTCCAAAAGATTTACAAATTTCTTTTCAATACATTTCACATATCAAAACATTGCATTTCATTATCAGAAAATCATTTTGCCATGTACAATAAAGTGGGAAAAATGCCAACATGTACTCACTTAGTTCTATAATGTATATTAGCTAATCCTCTTCTAGTTCCTTTTCTTAGAGCAACACTACTCAAACACCACCTATATAACATAAATGTGAAGGTCAAAAAAATGACCAAAATACCCTTTTAAGATTTTTAACAGCTAGATATCCCTTATTAGCTTATATACTTCCTATTAGCTTATATATAAAGTTCGAAGGCAATCGGAGGTCATTTACCAGGTTTTCAAAGAAAAGAATACATTTACTAGACTATTTGACATGTCCCCGTGTCAAAACTATAGGTCACCATTTTGTGCAGAATTTTGCTAAAAACTTTTTAACTTGTTTTCTAGACCTCCAATGGCTACCAAACTTCACCAAAAGGTTTTTAAGGACATAATAAGGACTATCAACTTCTAAAATACTCGATTAACCCCTATCATAATGATGACTTAATCATTTAGAAAATTATCATAATGTTAAGCTCATAATGCTTTTAATCAGTAAAAAGAAAGGGTTCAGAGCTCATGTTGATTAGGAACACTCTTTATCCAATATGACTCATTCCCAAATAATTTAATACATCATTAGGTGTTGTCAAGTACATAAAAGCATAACCAATATCATTATAGGTACCTAATGTAACTATGGAATCCTCAATTTCATTCCATGTTCCCAATTACCCTTGGGCCAAAACAACCACTAGAGCTAGAACTTCCCTAGTATTCCTTCATGTTAATGTTCAAATAACATATATAGAGTGTCAATTCCTGTTCACGAATGTCATTCACTTCTTATCTGTTTATAAACATATTTCCCAAAATGCCCTTTTAACCGGAAACTCCTTTTATCAATCTAGGAATCAAGTAACACCTTATGTTTTGATTTCAAATCATTACAAGAATACTCATTCATAATTATCAACTTCCTTTACACATCAGTCTCACAACTACAAAGGACTCCATTGGTTTCATCATATTGTCCCCAAATCCATTTCAACCGTAACTTATACATGATTCTACCATCATTGATGTGGTTGAGAATTCTAATTGGATTCAGTGTCACTAAACAACATCTAGGTTATTGTAACGCTTGGTTCATGTAATATTTCTTTTTCAAGTTTTAGGGTTTTGTACCAGAACTTGACGAGTTAGGGAGCTCCAACTCGTCGTGTAGAGATTTTTTTGGATGCGTATTAAGGACCTTACTCGACAAGTTCGGAGCCCCAACTCGACAAGTAGGCGTTGGAAAGGAAAACCCTAATTTTTTGGGTTTTTGCACCCTATATAAAGAACTTATGGATCATTGTGGCTTCCCTTATCATCTCTACAGTCTAGAAGCAAGCCCTAATTAAGATAACCCTCCATATTGAGTGTGTGCAAGTCTAAAGAGTGTGTTTGGTACATTATTTTGAAGAACTCAAGGAATCAAGAGCTTGGAACAAGAAGGGGCTTAAAGATCTAGCATATAAATGGTGGTAGCAACCATTTGAAGGTAAAAAGCCATTACCTTGATCTTTCTTTGGTTAGATCTCTCCATTCAAGAGATTAGAGCCTTTTTTGCCCGTGTTGGACCAATCTTTAGAAGTTGGGAATGAATAGAAGTTGTAACCTCAGATCTGAACTCTTCTAGGCTCCTATAATCATAAAGTAATTGACCTTATCAAGCTTTGGCCTTTCATCATGCCCTAAACCTATTATCAAGTTTGGTTTTAGCATTTTTAGCCCCTTGAAGCCTTGCATGTGTGTAAAGTTGGCAACTTTAAGTGGTAACTACACCCTAGGGGATGGGATCTATTGTTTGGAGCTTTAGATTCAACTAAAAAGGGTTGAATAGGTTTAGACTAGGGAAAACTCAATGAGTTGCCCTGGAAACTTGTCGAGTTGGATCGACTTACCCCGCTTTCTGAATACTGGGTGAACTCAATGAGTTGATGAGATAAATCAGTAAGTTAGCTAGGGTTTTTCCAGGTCTTCTGAATACTGGAGGAACTCGATGAGTTGGGGTCAACATGGATTGTTAACCATAACTGTGGACTTTGACCTTGTCCATGGTTGACCAAGTTTGACTTTAAGGGTATTTTTGGTATTTCAAGATTTTGACAAAGTTAATTACATAATGGTTGTAGACATTTGAGTTGGAGCTGTAAGTTGGGACTTATCTTATCAGTTCATCATTTCTTGAGAGGTGAGTCTTCTAACCATACCTATGGGTCCAAGGCACTAAGACCGGCCCATTACAAGATATATGGATTGTTAGTTGATTATGTTATATGTCGGTATGACATTTGTTCAAGCTTTGGCATTTCTTCATGCCCTAAACCTATTATCAAGTTTGGTTTTAGCATTTTTAGCCCCTTAAAGCCTTGCATGCACGTAAAGTTGGAAACTTTACATGGTAACTACACCCTAAGGGACTGGATATGTAGTTTGGAGCTTTACATTCGACTAAAAAGGGTTGAATAGGTTTAGACTGGGGAAAACTCGATGATTTGCCTTGGCAACTCGCTAAATTGGATCGAGTTACCCCGCTTTCTGAATGCTGAGTGAACTCGACGAGTTGATGAGACAACTCGGTGAGTTGGCTAGGTTTTTTCCAGGTCTTCTGAACACTGAAGGAACTTGACGAGTTGCTAGATGCACTTGACGAGTTGGGGTCAACATGAACTATTGACCTTGACTATGGAATTTGACCTTGTCCGTGGTTGACCAAGTTTGACTTTAAGGGTATTTTTGGTATTTCAGGATTTTGACAAAGTTATCACATGATGGTTGTAGACATTTGAGTTAGAGTTGCAAGTTGGAACTTATCTTATCAGTTCAGCATTTCTTGAGAGGTGAGTCTTTTCACCATACCTATGGGTCGAAGGCACTAAGGCCGGCCCATTACATGATATATGGATTGTTGGTTGTATGGAAGTCCGCCCCCCCCCCCCCCCCCCCCCCCCCCCCCCCCCGAGGGGGGGGGTCCCATGGCAGTAGATTAGGACCATGAGGAGGTTCCTATGGCATTTGGTATAAGTTATTGGAGGGTTTCCACAACTTCCTAGTATGTATATATGTTTATCTCGTATGTTATTTCTATGGTTAGTGAAGACCGTGTTGAGGTTCCCTCGACATGTAGCCAAGACCACATGGGGGTTCCAGTGGCAGCTAGCAAAGACCATGTGGGGGGTTCCCATGGCAGATAGTTAAGACCACGTTGGGTTTCCAGTGACACTTAGTATAAGACCTTGGAAGGTTTCCATGGCATGCTTATATGTTTATATGCGTGGCTTATGTATTATGAATAGCTTATACAACTAATATGGATTATGTGATTATGTGGATTTTGTGGGGTATGCTCTGGGGAACTCACTAAGCATTAGCTTATGGTTTGTTTTTTTATTTCAGGTACTTCAGTGCCTAAGGCAAGGGCCTGGCTTGATGGTACAACGGGTACTCTCTCTAGCATTTCATATGGGGACACTTTGATATTTGAAATAAAATGTTGATGTTATGGATTTTGAAAACAATTGTCATTGAGATTTCATGTTTTCTGGGAATGTTTTGATTATTTAAAAATGAAAATTTTGTTTGGAAATATGGGTCATTACAAGTTGGTATCAGAGCCTTGGTTTGAGGGATTCATACACACTCTCAAGTGTATCAGGCTCAAACTAAGGAAATGGTAAAATTGTTTTCAAAAATCAAAGTTAAAACTTCTTAAATTGGAAAAGGGAGACTGCAATACGTGTAATCGGCCGTGATCAAGTAAGTAGTTCCCCAATATGTTACAAAGAGGAATCAAGAATTGTTGAAATCGTTAAATCAAGAAAATGAATCATACTTTTTTCCAAAATCAAGTCTTAGAGTCATACTCCAAGATTGTACATTGAGTGACATATCTTAAGTAGGTTTATAATGCCTCATGAAATGTGGAGTATAAATGTTTCTCATTCTTGCACATTTGAAATTGGTATTTGTGATGTTGTGGATAAAACAAAGATCAACTAAGACCAATTACATGAAGTGTTATCTTGATATGATCTCACACTCTTGAATATTTGATTGTCAAGCAATGTTTCTTGACAAGAGAACCTTATATGTCAAGAGGTTAGTGGGAGTCTAAATGGCCTTGAAAAGTTTCAAGAACTAATCAAGAATAAAGCTTTAGTTATCATTAGCACATGACTAAGATTAATAACCTATCATGTTGACATATTCTTGTTTCTATGTGTATTCTAGTTAATTTGACTATGCATGTGAATTGTATGAGTTCATATTTGAATGCATAAGGCAAAGCACCTTGATTAGTGGAAAGTACATTGATTTGTATAGGTGAGCTGCTCAATAACCTGGAAGAAATGGCAGGACCCTTGTACTACCAGATGGCAAGAAATTAAGATTAAGCAAGTTCAGTCCATATGAGTTTGAATTTGTCATAAACCTTGTCGTGAGATAGTGGTTGAAAAATACATATTTATATGGATAGGAACATATACACCATAAAATCTAAGTGGCAAAAGGTTTCTCTCCAATTCATGAAAATGATTGTGAAGAAACGCTTTCACTAAGTTGATTTTAAAGGATTAGAGTTAGCAGTTGTGATAATTGTGGCATCCCTCTTCATAGTTCGAATTGTGAGAAATGGAAAATAGTTTGAACATTCGAGACTTATTATTTTAAGTTATGTAAGGTTCAAACACACACTTGTGCTATTTTATTTGAAAGGTGTATGAGCTTGAGAATTCTGGAAAAGACTTATCAATGCACCAAGTATCAGAAATATGAACTTTTGTATGAAAATCAATAAGTATTGATTTCTTGAAGTCTAGCTAATTTCTGGATACATGTCAAGGCTAGTGGGAGCTAAGGGTTGTGCTAAAGTAAGCAAAATTGTTGTGCTAGAAAGAGTATAGTTGTTAAGCTAGTGGGAGCGCAACTATTATACTAAGTATTGCAAGGTTGTAATACTATTTATAGGAAACAAAGGTTACATGTTTGGATATTTTTTTGCTATAGTAAGTCATAGGGAGAATATACTCATACTTCATTTCGAATCAAAAAGTTTAGATTGAAATTTTAACTTAGTCATCGAAACATATGAATATTATGTTGAAATGATTCAGCATAAGGAAATTATATATATTGAAATATTATAGCAAGTGACTGATAAAGTATTATGTCTTTATGTAAGACATTATGTATCGAATCCTTGGTATATAGGATATATTACATATGCTATAATATTAATCTGTTCTAATTTCCCAAATGCCTAAGGCATTAAGTGGGAAAACGGACTAGAACTAGATAGGAATAAAATGGTTAAACAATTGTGGAGGACAATCTGAGGTTTACCAAAGATTGGTTGCTTATGGACAGTTGGGAGTATAATATAATTTTGATAGGACCATATAGACATGTTCTAAAAAGAGGTAACTTTTTTTTAGAAGTGATAGTCGAAATGGGTATATGGAAATCTTTCCATAAGTGGAAGTTAATAATAAAATATGTGTAACATTAGAAACCTTAATGCAAGAAGGATGTTCAAATGAATGTACTGTGAATGTGAGACTTCATTTCCATGGAATTGATCTCCTTCGGAATACTTTGTAATATATTTTGCCAAGTCTCTGTGAATTTTGTGCATATTCATTACAAAATGGTCATTTCATATAAGCTTAGAATCTAACAGATTATAGTAAATGACAAGAATTTGGTATTCTTACATTTACGATGAGGATTTGGAATTGTGAAAAGAGTAATATTGGAAATGTTTCAATTGATCCATTTCACAAAGAAAGGACCATAGGTAAACATAGTGTGCATGCGTGGAGCATGGGATAACTATTGTTTTAATTCAAGTATTAAGTTAATTAGTCGAAACATTATATAACGAATAATGTGTAATTGATATGATGATTAAATAATAAGTGTTTTATTTATATTTAAAATTTTTGAAACCATATTGGATTCAATTAGTCTTGTGTTTCACTTTGCATGTTTTACTTTCCAGATAACAAGGTTATTCAAACATCGACATTCAATTATACTTTGGAAGTAAGTAACGAGGTAAGACTGTCATGGATCTGACTGTAGATTGTCTAAGTGTTTACAAATAGCACAAGTTTGCTGCAGTGTTCATGAGTAGTCCTGTAATAAGATTTGAGTATTGGATTAAACCCATGCTCATCTAAATTACATCATGGATTTCATCACGAGTAATTGTGAGACGATAATACCTTATATTCTTGAAACCAAGACATGTGCGTTCTAGTTTACAAGTCGGTTGCACATTGATGATGTGTAAATGCACCAGTAACTAGATGTTATAAAACACATTGTTGTGTGATTTGATAAGTAAGTAGAGCAAGCATATGAGTCGAAGCTTATCCGTTCCTTTTACCTAATGTGGGATAAAAGCGATATGTGTGGGCCCCTCGATGATTTAGTGATGACAAACCCAGAACGCTTGACAAGCCTAGACTGATTTGATTTGTTCAATTAGTCAGTCGTCATAAATTGGAAATCGGGAAACAACACATGAACAGAGAGAATGATTATAATCCATGTCTTAGTTCATACGATATTTTGTAGAATGGAGGAATATATGATCCCTTGTCTAATGGATCCATTAGAGTTCGACAATGGATTTTGAGAGCTACGATTGTTGGTCGGTTTTTCAAGTCGTACTTGCAGTTATAATTATTAGACTTATCCAAGCGGGTGACTGTTTGATTAGGTGTATAAGCCCATAACTATAATTGGTATGTCATTGACCCGATAGTAGCATGGTCCATTTTAGGTTGCGTTCACCAAAGCAATTTGACAGGAAGGACATTTGAGAAAGACATTATTTGTGATTCATTAATATATTATAAGTATAATATATTATTTGAGAAATCATATTATTTAATTGGTATTGATCAAGAATTAATTTGGAATTAATTTAGTGATCAAAGGAGAATAATTAAATTTGCAGGGATTGATTAGGTAAATCAGTGATATTTATAGTTTGGGCTAGTGATCCATGTTGATTAGGATTAGACTAAATCTTTATGAGAGCCCACGAAGAGTTAGTACAAAAGGCTAATGAGTTATTAGTCCAAAAAGCCAAGTGAATTAGGGTTTACAAGTTTAAAACCTAAGGATTCCAAACTATAAATAGAGCCCCTAGCTTGCTAAAATCGGTCCATATGAGTTCCAAGAAGATCCTAGTCGATTTGTATCTCCTAAACCTCTCTCTCATCATCCTCTATTTGCTTATGGTGTCCTGTGACTTGTCTGAGGCATCAAACTTGTGGTGATATGCTCTTGAAAGGCCAAATTTAACAAGCTACAACAAAGAGGTAATCATCTAACTAGTGTTTTATGTTGTATATCTCAAATTGTATGCTAGTTAGGTTTCATGCTTTGGAAAATGAAAGTTACATGTATAACTAGAGAAAACTTAGATCCAAAGCTTTAGGGTTGTATGTGCACCATAGGAGTGTTATAGTACTTAAAACCCAATAGCTAGGGGGACCAGGATCAGGATCTGGGCCAGGCTACGCTATTGAGCCCATTGATGAGAGGTTGCATGAGCTTACCGTAGCCGAGGTTACGAGGGGCATCCTTGACGCTACCCCAGTGATTTTTAGGATAGTCAAGGAATGGATGGCGGAGATCATGGAGGAGTGGCTCAGGTCTTTATGAGCCGAGGTTGTTGCGAGGCAGGTTGGGGCCCAGACTTCCTCGTTCAGGGAGTTCAAGGCATATGGAGTGCCTAAGTTTTTCGGGGTCAAGGACCCCATAGCTAGTCGGCGCTAAGTGGCAAACATGGAGAATGCCCAACGCACAAGCTTTTTCCCTGATGTGGAAAAGGTAACGTTCACCTCATGTATGCTGAGGGACTGGTGAGAGGAGGTGGCTAGACAGGTGGCAGCAGTCGGGGTGGCTGAAATGACATGGGTAGAGTTTGTCAGATGCTTTGATCTGGAGTTTGCACCATCTAGTGAGGTGCAACAGTTAGTGAGGGAGTTTTAGGAGCTCCAACAGACCACTGTGACTATGGCGGAGATCAGTGCAAAGTTTCGGGAACGAGCGCTATTGATCCCGCAGTATGTTGTGGATGAGGATATGAGGAGGACGAGGTATCATTCCATGCCGAGGGATGATATCCATGAGTTCGTGAGCTTTATAGGGTGCAAGACCCTGAATAGAATGGTGGAGAAGGCCCGAGAGTGGGAGATGGAGTTGGAGCTTCTCACTAAGCGGAAGACAGAGCATGTTAAGGCAGTTGTGGGTCAGGCTAAAAAGCCTAAGACCGTTGATTCTTTGGGTAGCGGCCAGCAGGGTCGTGGACGGTGTGCCAAGTGCGGGAAATCACATAGTAGAGTTTGTTGAGGGACGGGCCCAGTATGTTATACATGTGGCTAGCCGGTCCACAAAAGCAAGGACTGCCCCAAGAAGGGCATGATATGTTTCCACTACAACCAGGATGACCATAAAAGGCCGATTGTCTGAGGTTGCAGGGAGGAGGAGGAGCAGTGGTGGCACCTGTGCCCGTTACGATGAGGATCACAGATGGCCGCCCTGCCAAAGCGGATACTTCTATGGTGAAGAGCCGTGCATTTCAGTTAACTACCGAGGAGGCTCGGGCAGCGCCAAACGTCGTGGCTGGTATGTATTTTATTTTTCATGCTTGACATTGATGTGTATTGCTTGTGTGTGTTTGTGTGACTATATATATATATATATATATATATTTGTGTGGTCCTTTATAGGGACCTTTTTAGTTAATGGTATGTCGACTCACATTCTTTTTGATTCAAGAGCTACCTAATCGTTCATGTCCCTTGTGCTTAGCAAGAAGTTTTGGGATGCTCCGGGGACTTTGGATTCCCCACTTGAGGTTGAGATAGCGGATGATTACACTATGAGTGTTGCGAGGGTTTATCAAGACTATGTACTGAATGTTCTTTGGGAGAGGTTCCGTGTCGAGTTGGTTTTGATACCTTTATGAGGGTTGAAGTTGATTGTTGGGATGGACCGATTAGGGGTGAACGGCACCATGATAGATTGTGAGTGCCAGCTGGTGAGAGTTCTAACCCCAAGTGGGGGAGAACTAGTTATTCATGGAGAAAGTCCTTGCAGGAGCCAACCCTTTGTTTAGCTGCGAGGGCTAGGAGACTTCTTCATCAGGGTTGTTCAGGAGTCTTGCTGTATGTCTCGGATACGAGGTTTGAGGCCCCGACAGATTTCGGAAGTGTACTGGTTGTAAAGGATTATCGGGATGTATTTCCCAAGGAGTTGCCTTGGGTGCCCCCTGAGAGGCAACTAGAGTTTCACATTGATTTGGTGTCAGGTGCCACTCTGATAGATAAGGCACCATATTGGCTAGCTCCACCTGGGATTCAAGAGCTGTGCATGCAGCTTTAGGAGCTGCTAGATCGAGGGTTCATTCATCCGAGTAATTCCTTGTGGGGAGCACCGATCCTGTTCGTGAAAAAGAAGGATGGGCCACACAAGATGTGTATCGATTATAGGGATCTGAGCAAGCTAACGGTAAAAAACCATTATCTGCTCTTGAGTATTGATGATCTGTTCAATCAGTTGCAGGGTGCGTGTTGATTTTCCAAGATTGATCTATGGGTTATGAGTATAACATCATTCCTATGGTGTTCATGCAACCCTAAATGCTTTGATCTTGGTTAGTGCGGATTCTTATCAAGACAACACTTCACACAATTGGTCTTAGTCGGTCTTTCTCTTATCCAATACATCATAACTTACCAATTTCAAATGTGTAGGGATAAGAAAACTTTTCCTACTCCACACTTGATGAGTGTTTTAAACTTAATGAAGACGTATCTAGTGCACTAAGATTTACTTAGTGGATCAATTGTGATATGGTTTCATAATCAATGAGACAATCATAAAACATGATACTAAAGTACTCTCCCATCTTTTCAGATTGGGGAAACTTTTATCTTTCTGCCCAATTGATTCTTCTTATTCGTTCTGCCATTCATTGAAACCTTCCAATGATTCAGAATTGCACTTAATCTTGTAAGCATAACCATATTTACTAAACTCTTAGAAAATCATGATGAATAATCTTATTGTTATTTGTGATGGACTTGACTAGTGCACAACATTGCGTACCAGATCTCCTAGTCTTTCGCTTGACTCACATACTTATGTGAACAAGGAATCCATCTTAATTTCCTAAGTACCAAGATTTCCATACATCACATCACTCAAATCAGATGATTCCAAGCTTTTGTCCAATTGAAACTTGGGCAATGGGAATCTTTTCTTACTTAGAAAATTATGACACTACCATAAATTACATAACTAAGAATCACATCCATTTAATTAAGAATAACATTCACTTAATATTTCTTATAATAGAAACACACAAGCATCAATTTTCACAAATGACATTGTAAGGAGATATAAATAAGACAAAACTCAAAATTTATTTTATTTATAAAAAGGTGCAGGAAAATTATCCACAAAACACAAATTCAAATGAAAATTATTCTATTACATATTCCTAAGCAATCTATTGTAACTCTAAACAGCAGCTCAAAAATCCGATCATCGAATCATGCGATCGAAATTCATTTCTTCGCGATCAGACTCAGCTCACTTCTTCCTTTAAGCTTCCTTTCTTTTCTTTGATTCTACAACACATCAAAATACAATCTTATCACTGAAGGGTTTTGAGCATTCTAACACTCCTAAGGTGTACATGCAACCCTAGAAACCTTGGATCTATGTTTTACTAAGATACATGAAAAAATGATTTTCCAAGGTTCTTAACTTAACTAGCATGGCATGGGGAGCTTTAAAACATAATTGCTAGTAGAAGAACATACCTTTTAGTTGTTTGGATTCCTTGAAAACCTTGTGAGCCTAGCGCCTCAAGTGTGATGCCTCAAATGTCTCACACAACACCACAACACTTAGAATAAATTTGAGAAAAGTACACTTACACCTCAAAATTGGCTAGACCTCTATTACTTGCTTGTAGTGGCCGATTTTGCTAGACATGGGGTCTTTATATAGTTGTGACACAAGTAGGGCTACACCATGTAAACCCTAATTGTCATGGCTTTTCATATTCCATGATCCATGTGTTTCTAACCTCCATGGACTATCCATGGAGCATCTTATGGGTTTTAACCCAATCCATACAAACCATGGATCATTAGCCCAACTATGCAAGAATAGATGATTTACACAATCAACCCCATATATTTAATTAGGCTCTTTTTGATAACTTAATTAATTCTAAATTAATTATTGATCAATACTAATTAAATAATATTATTAATATATTAGAACTTATAATATATTAATAAACCTTAAGTGTTATTTCTCTCATTTAGTCTATCCAATTGTTGGCTTGTTGCAATGCCATGCAACCCCAAATGGACCATGCTAACCGGGTCGAGTACATTCCAGGAATAGTTATGAGCTTAAACACCTAATCTAACAGTCTCCCACTTGGATAACTCTAATAACTATAACTGCAACAATGACTTCAGGAACCGACCAGGAATCGTAGCTCTTTCAAGGTCTCGCGGAACTGAGATGATGATGATACGCCATTTAAGATAAGTGATCATATAGTCCTCTGTTCTAGATATCAGCCAGACAAATACATGGAACATTGTCTTGTTTATTGTCCAACAGTTTGTTTCCCGATATCCGATTTGTTTGACATAGAACTTAATCGAACACATCAATTTAGTTCTGACCGGGCCCGGTACATAGGTCAAAACAAAATCATCGAGGGGCCCAGATATCGCTTCTAATCCAAGAAGGAATAGATAAACTTCGACTCATATGCTCGTTCTACTACTTGTTGAATTATACACAAAGGCATGTTTTATAACATCGAGTTACCAATGTGTTTTCGTACAATCAATGTATAACCAACTCATAGTCAACAACTCATATCTTTAGGTTTGAAGACTTATATGATATTACCGTCTCACGATCACTCGAGATAAATTCCATGAAGTGATACAAGTGAGCATGGGTTGAATCCAATACTCAGAACTTATGAGCACTCATGAGTGTTGTAGCACCTATTTGCTATGTCCAACAACTTAGACATCTACAAGCAAACTCATGACAGTCTTGATTCATATCTACTTCCAACATATGACCGACTATGGTGAATTTGAATAATATGATATACCATAACATAATTATTCTGGAAGTCAAAACATGCAAAATGAAATTATAGTACACGATTGACAAAAGATAGAAACACTTATACTTATAAATAAACAACAACTTTTATTTATCATCAACTGTCAATTACACTTTACGAATTTCAAAGCTATCTAACTACTAAAACTAATATCATCCTTCAGCCCTATGCGCCTCGCATGCTGGAGATGCTTAACCCTACCTAGTCCCTTCGTGAGGGGATCTCTTGGGTTCTCATCCGATGATACCCTATTTGTCACGAGGAGTCCTTCTTCTATTCGATGTCTGATGAAATGATATTTTCTGTCGATGTGTTTGGATCTCCCGTGATCCCTTGGTTCCTTGGCTAAGGCAACTGCACTTTCACTATCACAGAAAATTTCCATGGGCTCCTTTATAGCTGGTACAACTCCAACATCTCTAATGAAGTTCTTTAGCCATATAGCCTCCTTCGCTGCCTCGCTTGCCGCTATATACTCTGATTTGCAGGTTGAATCAATCACTGTCTCATGCTTGGAAGTTTTCCAAGTAATTGCTCCTCCGTTTAAGGTAAAGACCCAACCTGACTGAGAGCAGAAATTATCCCTATCAGTCTGGAAGCTAGCATCACTATACCCTATTACTCTCAAGTCGTCACTCCCACTGAGGGTAAGGACCCAGTCCTTAGTCATCCGTGGGTACTTGAGAATGTTCTTTACCACAGTCCAATGAGCCTTGCCAGGGTTCCCTTGATATTTGTTGACCATGCTCAATGCGAAGGCCACATTAGGACGAGTACAAGTTATAGCATACAAGATTGAGCCTACAACTGAAGCATACGGTACTCGACTCATCTCATCTATCTCAGCCTGTGTACTCAGGCTTTGAGTTTCACTCAATCTGGCGTTACTATGGATCGGTAACTCTCCTTTCTTGGAGTCTTGCATGCTGAACCTATTCAGCACCTTATCCAAGTAGGTACTCTGACTAAGTCCAATTAGTCTTATAATCCTGTCTCTCAAAATTCTTATCCTTAGGATATAGGCAGGACTTCAGTTCCTGCAAGGTTGGGATGTCATTTCCTATGAGAAGTATGACATCCACATACAATACCAAAAAGCTAACTATACTCCCACTAGCCTTGACATATACACAAGATTCATCTTCACTCCTCGAAAAGCCAAACTCTTTGACATTCTCATTGAAACAAAGATTCCATCTGCGAGGTGCTTGTTTCAATCCATAGATGGATTTATCAAGCTTACACACTCTATTAGGGTATTCTGTACTGACAAAACCCTCTCGCTGACAAATGTAAACATCTTCAGCCAAACTTCCATTATGAAGGCGGTTTAACATCCATTTGCCATATTTCATAATCATGAAATTCAGCAATGGATAATAGGACTCTAATAGACTTAATCTTTGCTACTGGTGAAAAGGTCTCATCATAATCAACTCCCAGAGTTTGAGAAAAGCCCTTTGCAACCAGCCGTACCTTATAAGTGTGTACATTACCATCCATGTCGGTCTTCTTCTTGAAGATCCATTTGCACCCAACTGTCTTATGATCTAGCATATTGTCAACCAAGTTCCAAACTTAATTTTCATACATGGACTGCATCTCGATGTCCATTGCGTCTTTCCATTTAGTAAACTCGGGGCCTTCCATGGCTTCCGTGTAGCTGTTAGGTTCATCCAGACCTATCATTGTGTTATCACTGATAAGTGTATCACCTTCCGCAGTAATATGGAAGCTATAGTAATGCTCAGGTGCATTCCTAACTCTCGTGGAACACCTCAGAGGTATAGACTCATCAGTTAGATCAACAAGACTTTTCTCCTCAGGTTGATTGCTAGGGTTTGAGGTTCCTTCACCACTAGACTCTTGAATTTCTTCAAGGTCAATTTGCCTCCCACTGTTTCCTTGGCTTATGAACTCTCTCTCTCTCTCACACTCGAAAGACTCCCCTCCTTTCTTTAAAGACCACATTATCATTGGGTCTGTAGAAGAGGTAACTAAAGGATTTTTGTAGGTATCCAATGAAAATACACCTCTCACTTCGGGGTTCGACCTTATCATGAGTCCCGCGCCTCATAAAAGCCTTGCAACCCCTAATCTTGATGTGATCCAGATTGGGAACTTTTCCGGTCCACATCTCATGAGGTGTTTTGGCAACCTTTTTTATAGGGACTACATTAAGAATATAGGCGGAAGTCTCTAGGGCATACCCCCAAAATGAGATTGGTAGCGAAGCTCGAGTCATCATGGAATGAACCATGTCCAACAAGGTTCGATTATGCCTCTCAGCCACACCATTAAGTTGTGGTGTCTTGGGAGGTGTCAATAGTGAGACAATCCTACATTCCTTAAGATAGTCAAGGTATTATGTACTAAGATACTCACCACCTCAATCGGATCGAAGCATCTTAATGGTCCTACCCAATTGATTCCCTACTTCCTACTTAAACTCTTTGAACTTTTCAAAGGTTTCTGACTTATGCTTGATTCAGTACACATATCCATATCTACTAAAATCATCAGTAAAAGTGACATAGAAGCGGTTAGCATCCCTTGTGGTGGTTCTGAAGGGTCCACACACATCAGTGTGTACCAGATCCAACAAACCTTCACCCCTAGCACAAGAACCAGTGAAGGGTGATTTTGTCATTTTTCCAAGTAGACAAGATTCACAACTATCATCCGACTTTAGATCAAATGACTCGAAGACACCATCCTTTTGGATTTGGCCTATGCTTTTCTTGCTTACATGTCGAAGACGACAATGCCATAATGGTGCTTTATCCAAGTTGGTGGAAGAATCAATACACAACACATTATTTCTTAGGTTATCTACAACAGACACAACTTCATACACACCATCAGAAGGTAATGCTTTAAAATAAAGAACATTATTAAAGAAAGCATTAATACTACCATATTCATTATGAAAAGAAAAGGCAAACCCTTGTTTGTACAGAGCATGAAAAGAAATAATATTCCTCGGGATTTCAGACAAGTAACAACATTTGTTCAACTCTAATTTTTACCCACTACTTAGCAACAAAGTATAAACTCCAATCTTGGTGACAGGTGATGTTTTCCTATTCCCCATGATTAAGCTTATTTTCCCATGCTCCACATCCTTACTTCTTCTAAGTCCATGCAAGTCAAAACAAATATGAATACCACAACCGGTATCAAGGACCCAAGAATTAGAATGGGGTGAGTTATTAGACAACATAGTGTAAGTACCTGCATGGCTGGGTTTCACTTTCCCATCCTTCACATCTTGTAGATACTTTAGGCAGTTTTGCTTCCAGTGCGACTTTCCGTGGCAATAGAAGCATTCAGCCTCTTTAAGGTTAGCAGAAGGGGTGACGGAAGCTTTCTTGGTTCCACTTGAAGAGGATCCATCAAGGGACTTTCCCTTGGTACCCTTCGAAGGGACTTTACCTTTTCCTACCCGTTCGGCTAATGACTCTCCACCAGTCAAGGAAGTGGTGGGTGAGAGTGGACACTCATTAAGCTACCATTTTATAGGTAACAACCTTATACCCCCCTTATAGACCAGCTTCGTGAATGAGGCCTACTAACGGTAAAACAACTTTTAGTTCATATATATATATATATATATATATATATATGTATATATATATATATATATATATATATATATATATATATATATGTATATATATATATATATATATATATATATATATATATATATATATATATATATATAGAGAGAGAGAGAGAGAGAGTCAAGATCAAATAAGAAGGAAAATTTTGGTAGGAAGGCAAGAAATTTTTTATATGTAGATTTTCTTAGCAAAAAAATGAAATCAATCCTTAGATGACTTAAAAGTAAGATGATTCACAAGAAAAAATTCCAAAAAAAACACCTTCATGATTCATTTCTAGGTAAATCAAGAAAAAAAATTCACTTTTATGACAATTTTAATGAATATCAACAAAATCATCATAAAAATGAATCATCGAAATGTTTTTTTGGGATTTTTTTGGTGAATCATGTTATTATTGATTCATTTAGTGATTCATTTGTTTTGTTTGCCAAAAAAATAAGTCGAAAAAATATTTCTTACCTTCCTACCAAAAAAATTTCTTACAGGATCTATATATATATATATATTATTAACTTATAATATTATAAAGTATAAGGGGTTAAATTTTAACTTTTAAAATTCTAGGGGTTGAAACTAAAGTTTTTAAAGGGACTTTTCAAGTTCCAAAACTTGAGGGCAAGTTTTGTAACTTTCAAAACTTTTCATCTTTCATAACTTATGAGTTAATGGATTAATAAAATGAAAGACTTTTCATTTTATGTAACCTATGTGTTTAATAATTGACTTTAAAAGTGTGACTTTTGGTAATCCATAACTTGAGGAAAAATTATGGATTCCATTAAAGCACATCAAGATCAAGAATTAAACTACCAAGAAAGTTACAAATAATTCCTATGATCTTCTAAACTCAAAAGTTCATGAATGTTCATATCAACAATTTCAGGAATCTTAAATAAACCATACAAAACTTGAAATTATGATATTAGCCATTGAAAATGAATTAGCACAGCCATTAGACCATCTAAAACAAGTCGTACAACACCAAAATAGTTTAGGGTAATGTTTATAGTCCATTTCCAGCAGCAAAAGTCGCAAAACTGCACTCTAACAAGCCAACTTGTCGAGTGCACAAACTGACTCGCCGAGTTGGTTGAACAAAGACATGGACTCATCGAGTCCTCCCATGGACTCGGCGAGTTCACCCAGGCAGAAAATAGTTTTGTCGACTTTTTTAACAAGTTTGCATCAAGTATCAAATAAACAAGCCTAGGCTCTGATACCACTAAAGGGTTTTGAGCATCCTAACACTCCTAAGGTGTATATGCAACCCTAGAAACATTGGATCTATGTTGTACTAAGATACATGCAAAAATGATTTTCCAAGGTTCTTAACTTAACTAGCATGGCATGGGGAACTTTATAACATAATTGCTAGTAGAAGAACATACCTTTTAGTTTCTTGGATTCCTTGAAAACCTTGTGAGCCTAGAACCCCAAGTGTGATGCCTCAAATGTCTCACACAACACCACAACACTTGGAATAACTTTGAGAGAACTATACTTACACCTCAAAATCGGCTAGCCATCTATTACTTGCTTCTAGTGGCCG
This sequence comes from Lactuca serriola, assembly GCF_051521515.1. NCBI lineage: Eukaryota > Viridiplantae > Streptophyta > Magnoliopsida > Asterales > Asteraceae > Lactuca > Lactuca serriola. Next base: position 136,713,284 of record NC_136408.1, read on the forward strand.
ATTTTCCTAGACATGGGGTCTTTATATAGTTGTGACACAAGTAGGGTTACACCATGTAAACCCTAATTGTCATGGCTTTTCATATTCCATGATCCATGGGTTTGTAACAGATATGTGCATATTTAGCCATATGTTTAGTATAGATTTTTATCAACTATTAGCCAATTATTTGCATAATATGGACAAAAGGTACTTAATAATGTCTAACTATATTTTTAGTCCAGAAGACATGCTTGGAAGCAAAAAGAAAGAAGGAGAAGCAACTAGAAGCTGGAGAATGAAGAAAGAAGAAGAAACCTGGAGCTACTCGGCGAGTCCAGAAGCTACTCGGCGAGTTCCAATGAATGTTCACAAAGTAATGTCCAGAATCCTTGCCATACACATATTTCTCAAAGGAACTCGGCGAGTTGGATACCTACTCGCCAAGTTGCCCCTGTTTTGAGAAAATTATATGTAACACCGAAAATTTCAAACAATTTTTCATTTAAAAATAATCGTTTAATTCTTAAAAACACTTGTTTAAAATCTCATTCATAATCGAATTACAAAAACATGACTCCATTTCAATTGTATAGAAAACCAGGATCCTCAAACATGACTCTTTCTCTGGTGTGTACAATCAAGCCGATGCCGTCCCGTGATATTGAAAGAAACCTGAAAACAACATAACACAAAACACTGTAAGCACGAAGCTTAGTGAGTTCCCCAAAATACCACACACATAACACATATTAGCCGCTCGAGGCTATATCTCTATGGGTCCGTGCACCCAAACTCTATGAACCCTCAGGTTCTAACTCTGTGAACCTTCCGGTTCTAACTCTAGGAACCCTTCGGTTCCAACTCTGCAAACATGCACAGCATAAATCACATAGAAATAATGCAGTACAACACATAACATACATAGCATACAAATACTCTGTCACATAACTCTGGTTACCTACTCAAGGTAAAGTATAGTGAGGAGACTCACCTGGCAAGCAAAAAGCAGATATCTCCATACTTGAATCTCGAACTCGCCACCGCCTAACACGTAAGGCAAAACTCTCATGACCATAACTCTCGAGACTAGAATCAATCCTCTCAATGCACCCTCTTAAGGGTAAAAGACTATTTTACCCCTCTCTTGGCCCAAAGGCCACATTGCTGACCAAACCCTAAAAGTCATTGGTCAACCCTTGGTCAAAATCAAAGTCCTCAGTCAAAAAGTCAACCCCTGACTGACCCTACTCGCCGAGTCAACCCTATGACTCGCCGAGTCACTATAATCAGAACTTCACTCAATCCGTGACCTAACTCGCCGAGTCACTCCGAGACTCGCCGAGTCCAACAACTCTGAGTCCACTCGCACACAACTCACCGAGTCATCCCTTGACTCACCGATCCTCGACTCAACCAGGAAATATCGGGACTCTTCGACAAGACTCGCCGAGTCCAAGACTATCATCAACCTACTCGCCGAGTTGTTCATACAACTCGCCGAGTTCCAGGCCATCTTCATCCAACTCGCCGAGTTGTTCTTCCAACTCGCCGAGTCCCAGCTCATCTTCAAGCAACTCGTCGAGTACATTCATGTGACTCGCCGAGTACCACCGGTCTGAATCCATTCAGAAGCATTCCATGCCATGCAATTGCTCCAAAACATAGATCTAGCCTCCTACCACTCATCCATCACGTAAAGTGGCAAACTTTACGTGAATCCTAAGAGATCTAGGCCATTTGCACATTGGGCTAGGGTTTGGGACATGAAAGCTTCACTAAACACTCCAACACAAGGACTTTCATGCTCTTTGATTCTTCTCCCTTCCAGATCTGAGGTAGCAACCTCAGATCTAACCTCTAGACTTCCCATTTCATCTATAGACAAGTTCCCACAAACCCCAAAATGAAGAAACAACATAACAACAGCCCAAGAACGAGATATTACCTCCAAGAGATGCCCCAACTGCAATGCAATTCGGATCCAAGCAAAGCCCCTTGCTCCAAGCCTTCAATCTCCCAAAATTCCTTCAACAATTACTTCTCCAAGCTCCAATCCACTCAACAATGGTGCTTCACCACGATTTAGGGTTTTCTGGGGCTTTAGGGGTGATAAAGAGGCTGGGAGGAAAACATAATGTTCTTTATATAGGGCTCAACCCCGAGAATTAGGGTTTTCTCCAATCAGCGCCTACTCGCCGAGTCCTCCTCACTGACTCACCGAGTCGGCTACTTAGCACGCGACCCAGTCGCGACTCTACTCGCCGAGTCCATCCATGGACTCGCCGAGTCACTCTTTCACAACTTACTCTTTTAGCCCTTCAACTCTACTCTTGATATTTCGGGATGTTACAATTCTCCCCCACTTAAATTAGGCTTCGTCCTCGAAGCCTATGGCAACTCGACTCCAAAATACTCCCATGACGCGCCACCTGGCCCTAACTGGACCAGGTTCCTCAAAGCATAACCATCGAACTCGAACTCACTTCCCTTTCCTTGCGGTGTCCTGACCACCGTCTCAAACCGGGCACCGGCTGTACCCTCTGATAATCACACTCAACAATCGAGAATTACCCGAGATGTATCACTGCTCCAAATCTCAACAATCGCTCGACCCATAAGGGCTAGAAAGCCATGAACCATCGAATCCCCGATCCGAATCCCACTCGGTCCATTCCGTGCTGACAGAAAGATCCACTCTTCAATCTCAGAGCAACTCCCACGAGTTCTCCTCTTGCAATCACATACACATGCTGAACTTGCCCAGTACCCTCGGGTTGGGAAAAACCCGATGTACTGATGATATCCTCCAACATCCCCCCAGGATGAACCTCAAGTACATATCCAATACCCTGATCAGAATCAAGCTGGGAGTCCCCGACTCCCTCCCCGCATTCATCCTGAGACTCTTGGCCCTACTCCCGCAGAACCCTTTCCGCGTCCTCAGCAGACATCCCAACATGATGTCATTCCATACCACTGTCACAGACACAATGTTCAACCACCATACTCCAAATCATCCACTCTCACTACTACTTTCACTTCCGTGACCCAACACTCCCCCCCGGGGGTTACATACGTTTCTCTTCCCTTACCCAGGGAAACCACTAGCCAACCTTGCCACTACTCCATGTATCACACATGCTCTGGATCTGCTTGCAAGGGCCCTCGGGTCCATGCGCTACCTCTCCCCAACAAATGAGGGTCCGACACCTCCTCCCAAACAACAGCTCAAAGGATGGCATACCAATGCACTAAGGATGGCTGTTGATATAGGATAACTCAACCAAGGATAAATACGTGCCGCAACTCCCTCCGAAATCTAATACACATGCCCGAAGCATATCTTCGAGCGTCTGAATCGTTCGCTCGCTCCGAAGTGTCCTCAGACATCATCATGATAAGCTCTAGCTCATTTCTCATATCCCTCTTCGAGACTGAGCACCAGGCCAGCTTTTGACTCCATAACTGAGCCTCCAAAGGTCACCCATATCATGATCCAAATAACCCACTAACTTCCTCCCCGTGACCACTATCCCGGCCCAGGGACGCGCAAGTCACAAAATTCTCTTTTCCTCATGCAAGAAAATACGATCCAACCGAGGGTCGCCTCAACTCTGATCTCTGGTTTCTGTTGCGCATATCCCTTGCGCATCTTACCGCATCTCATGACAGAGACGGTGACCCCAGTCTCGCCCCCGGTTCAACACCCAGGCTCCAGAACTCAATACTAGGGATACTCAAGCCCAAAACTCTTCCACATCATACACTGATCGAAGATCATTCCATCATCACATTCTCTTTCCATCTAGTGAGTACTACGGCTCCCCGCAGTATCACAACACCCTCTGACTAGTGAGTACTACGGCTCCCCGCAGTATCACAACACCCTCTGACTAGTGAGTACTACGGCTCCCCGCAGTATCTCAACTCCCTCTGACTAGTGAGTACTACGGCTCCCCGCAGTATCACAACACCCTCTGACTAGTGAGTACTACGGCTCCCCGCAGTATCACAACACCCTCTGACTAGTGAGTACTACGGCTCCCCGCAGTATCACAACACCCTCTAACTCCACTAGCTCATGCTCCGCAGACTATCACAAGTAGCTACCCATACTCGACTCGAATACACATTCCAGACTCTGGAAACAATCAACATATCATAATGCCCACCCTTGCGAAGATCCACTCTCTTAATAATCTCCCTGGATTCCCATACTCGAAGGGCTCCCACTAGATCCGTAGATACCTGATACACCACAAATCGTTCAACTCAAGATTTACGAGTAACTCCGAAATAAGGTATCATACCCAGATACCTCGGAATATCCCAACAGAACATCACAAGATCCTACCACAACCACTGATTCCCTTACTCCCAATACCATACACTCACGACAATGCATTTCCTCTGAATCCCATACTAATTTCTAATATCACACGATGCGCAACTTCAGTGCATCCAAACACTCAATTGGAATACAAGGAAGGCGCTAACCTTTCAGAACACACTGATGATCCTCCGAAACCCTTTCCACTACTGCTCCAAAATTCAAGCAGGAATACACATCCTAGCCCGGGAATTGGCTACTCGATAATCGGCTACCCATATCTCAACCCAGAAGTTCTCAACTGCCCATACCATCATTATGAGCCTTCCACTCGAGACGACTCTGACCACCATCAGATTCCTGATCATTGACCACCCACCGTGGAGACACCCATCCTTCTCTTAGGCATATATCACATGCATTATCTCGCCCTGCACCTTTCCTTAATCCCCAATGACCCTGATCTCATGAATTCAAGCCGCAGGTTCTGCATCCAACCCTTAACCGCTCTTGCACAAATCTCTAGTTCTCTCAATAAACCACCCGGTTCTCCCCCACTTAGGGTTCGAACCATCACTATCTGACACATCAACAACCTCACGAACTATTTCCACCAGCAATAACGCACCTGCCCCTGGAAAGTGCTACGCAACACCCGATAATCCTCTTTAAGGAAATTATTCGATCTCATAACTCTGATCCTCAGATGAACTCTTCAAGAACTTCTCGCCACAACTGTCTCTAGTCGTTCCAAATCTCGTACCAATCTAGCACCAAACAACTCAACTGCTCAATAACATCCCTGGCTCATAGACCGAACCACACAATCATCGTACCCCTCACCTCAACTCATCAAACATCGCTCCAACACCGGGATCATCCCAAGAACAGGGACTCACCCCCATATTCAACACCCAACATAGATAGAAAACTCTATGCACTGCTAAACTCGACTAGACTCCCCACTGATACCTCTACAATACGCCCTACTATGCTCAAATAGGCGTAACATGGTCCTTGACTATCTCAGTCCCAGCTGACTATCTGCTCATGGTAAATCACTGTCTTGCAGCACACATGCTACCTGATACTCTGGGAGAAATCATCATCAATAACGACCTGCAGGGTTTACCCCCAAACCCAAAACTAAAACATCAGGCCTCTCATGTTTCGCACACGAACATAAATAGCACCACTCACATAGAAGGTGACCTCTCCTCTATCGACTGATTGCTCAACTCAGACCGAAATTCTCCTCTCTCTCTAACTCCTTACCAAAATACTCGGATAGGCTCTCGACTTCCCTCTCGAGGGACGCCTCTCCAAACTCAATCATGGCCTACAGGCCTAAAACCCATAGCTTCCAATCTCTACCTCATCAATCGTGATCGGATAACTAGAGAATCACAAGCATCATTCACTACGAACCATGGTACTCATCCCATGACATCTCTTCTCAATATGCTCCGGTGTATGGTACCCGAACCATAGCATCACTCCTCCATCTGCTCCGATGTATGATACTCGAACCATAACATCACTCCTCAATCTGCTCCGATGTATGGTACTCAACCATAACATCACTCCTCAATCTGCTCCAATGTATGGTACTCGAACCATAACATCACTCCTCAATCTGCTCCGATGTATGGTACTCGAACCATAACATCACTCCTCAATCTGCTCCGATGTATGGTACTCAAACCATAACATCACTCCTCAATACGCTCATTAGAATCTTCAGAATACTCCCTGTATCAAGTATGGGTCCTCTGCTTTCAGTAGTACGGGCCCATACTACCTGCCACATCTACCCATACCTTCCACACGGACTATCCCGGAGCTCCTAAGTAGCTGCTCGACCTTCTAGTTCACTAATTCCGTCGCGTGCTCGCTCCCCAGCGAAATTCTCTACCCTGCTGGTGCACTCATCTGGCTAAGGTTACTCCCTAGGCTCTTCCCAGATTCCCACACTTCTCTGCCATCAGCTGCTGAAGAGCTCCTAATGATGCCAGCCATCTACCTCCTGAATATCGTCATATTCGCTTGGTAGCTGACTCCCATCATCGAGATTTCCACAAAGCACGAAGCAAGCAACATTCGAGCATCGAAGAATATATATGACTCACTCTGGGTGATAACTCCGCTTGCTCTGATCCTCCTCGGAAGTACCACCGAACTCTGCAACTCTTCCCCTCGCGGGCTCTAACTATTCCTTCTCCAAGTACCACAGTACTCATCTAGGTATCTCCCCTAGATTACTCCTCTACTCAAATCCCTTAAAGGATTCCAATCAAATATTCTCTCTCATCACATACTCAAAAGCACATCGCATATCACAACAATTCCTAGGCTAAGGCATCACAAATCAGGCCACTCTAGTCCTAAGATATGGAATACCTAGCCCGTCTCTAGCATGCAATAATATTTCATAAAGTGCATCATAAATATCTCATAACACAAAAGTAAGGGTATTTTGGGAAATCACCGTTCGGGCTCTGGCTGATTGTACACACTGCTCTTTCTCGTTTTCTCTTTTTACTCTTATTCGCTTTAGAAAATTATTTCTTTGAAAACTTTTCTTACTTCCTCAGTTTGAGTCCAGAATTACCCAAAGGCGCATCCGAATCCCTCAAACCAAGGCTCTGATACCAACTTGTAACACCGAAAATTTCAAACAATTTTTCATTTAAAAATAATCGTTTAATTCTTAAAAACACTTGTTTAAAATCTCATTCATAATCGAATTACAAAAACATGACTCCATTTCAATTGTATAGAAAACCAGGATCCTCAAATATGACTCTTTCTCTGGTGTGTACAATCAAGCCGGTGCCGTCCCGTGATACTGAAAGAAACCTGAAAACAACATAACACAAAACACTGTAAGCACGAAGCTTAGTGAGTTCCCCAAAATACCACACACATAACACATATTAGCCGCTCGAGGCTATATCTCTATGGGTCCGTGCACCCAAACTCTGTGAACCCTCAGGTTCTAACTCTGTGAACCTTCCTGTTCTAACTCTAGGAACCCTTCGGTTCCAACTCTGCAAACATGCACAGCATAAATCACATAGAAATAATGCAGTACAACACATAACATACATAGCATACAAATACTCTGTCACATAACTCTGGTTACCTACTCAAGGTAAAGTATAGTGAGGAGACTCACCTGGCAAGCAAAAAGCAGATATCTCCATACTTGAATCTCGAACTCGCCACCGCCTAACATGTAAGGCAAAACTCTCATGACCGTAACTCTCGAGACTAGAATCAATCCTCTCAATGCACCCTCTTAAGGGTAAAAGACTATTTTACCCCTCTCTTGGCCCAAAGGCCACATTGCTGACCAAACCCTAAAAGTCAATGGTCAACCCTTGGTCAAAATCAAAGTCCTCAGTCAAAGTCAACCCCTGACTGACCCTACTCGCCGAGTCAACCCTATGACTCGCCGAGTCACTATAATCAGAACTTCACTCAATCCGCGACCTAACTCGCCGAGTCACTCCGAGACTCGCCGAGTCCAACAACTCTGAGTCCACTCGCACACAACTCACTGAATCATCCCTTGACTCACCGATCCTCGACTCAACCTGGAAATATCGGGACTCTTCGACAAGACTCGCCGAGTCCAAGAACAGACTCGCCGAGTCCAAGACTATCATCAACCTACTCGCCGAGTTGTTCATACAACTCGCCGAGTTCCAGGCCATCTTCATCCAACTCGCCGAGTTGTTCTTCCAACTCGCCGAGTCCCAGCTCATCTTCAAGCAACTCGTCAAGTACACTCATGTGACTCGCCGAGTACCATCGGTCTGAATCCATTCAGAAGCATTCCAGGCCATGCAATTGCTCCAAAACATAGATCTAGCCTCCTACCACTCATCCATCACGTAAAGTGGCAAACTTTACGTGAATCCAAAGAGATCTAGGCCATTTGCACATTGGGCTAGGGTTTGGGACATGAAAGCTTCACTAAACACTCCAACACAAGGAATTTCATGCTCTCTGATTCTTCTCCCTTCCAGATCTGAGGTAGCAACCTCAGATCTAACCTCTAGACTTCCCATTTCATCTATAGAAAAGTTCCCACAGACCCCAAAATGAAGAAACAAAATAACAACAGCCCAAGAATGAGATATTACCTCCAAGAGATGCCCCAACTGCAATGCAATTCGGATCCAAGCAAAGCCCCTTGCTCCAAGCCTTCAATCTCCCAAAATTCCTTCAACAATTACTTCTCCAAGCTCCAATCCACTCAACAATGGTGCTTCACCACGATTTAGGGTTTTCTGGGGCTTTAGGGGTGATAAAGAGGCTGGGAGGAAAACATAATGTTCTTTATATAGGGCTTAACCCCGAGAATTAGGGTTTTCTCCAATCAGCGCCTACTCGCCGAGTCCTCCTCACTGACTCGCCGAGTCGGCTACTTAGCACGCGACCCAGTCGCGACTCTACTCGCCGAGTCACTCTTTCACAACTTACTCTTTTAGCCCTTCAACTCTACTCTTGATATTTCGGGATGTTACATTATAAATAGGAGATCTAATTCTGAATTGAAGAGTTTTTTGGCTTCTCTGGAGAATAACTTGGGACTGAGGAAAACCTTGGAGACATGAAGAACCCTAATCTTTGATCTTTAGAAGACTCAAGGCGAATTAGGTTAAACTTTACACTTATTCATAGAAGTGAATCATGTTTAGATCAAATAATTTCGTTTTTAGCTTCTCTTATACTGTAATCATGAGCTGAATTTTCGTAGTTTCTGTTTAGGAAAGACCAAATTACTCCTATGGTTTGATTCATACTTTGATTGATTGATTATTGGTGATTTTATTAAATTAAGTTTGTTAAACACCCTTATGCATTAACCATAACTATTTTCTGTTAATTAGGAGACAATTAGGCTGCATGAACATCTCTTAATTGTTAACCTCATATGATGTATGTGAACACTTTATTATATGCCTAAGATTAGTGAATATGAAACTAGGATTAATTAGAGAATGGGTAAATTAATGTGTGATCTTGTTTGAGAAACCAACAAACAAGAGGTTAGTTGAATTACTAATTTGATTAACCAATTACAATTCTTATTTAATCTAAATATTTGAACTAGGGAATTAATTAGTTTAAACACTTGATCAATGCTTGAATTGATTAATTTTCTAAGGGTTGGTAATAGCGAATGCGAATCTAATCACTATACTTGGTAACCAATAACAATTAATTTATTACTTTATCATAAAATTAACCATAGGAGTGAACTGGTTGAACCTAAATAGAAACCCTTTTATTAAATTTGGTGAATTTTTACTTTCTTTAGTTGATTAGTTAATTACATGTTAGGTGGTGTGTTTAAGTTTCTAGTCTTGTAAAACTAAAGAAAACCCTTTACTTTTATTACTTGTTTAGTTAAAATTAGTTATTAGTTTAATTTTCGTTCCTGAGTTCGACACCCTACTTATTCTACTATACCACTAAAAGACAGGTTCACTTCCTTTGTGTGCTAAATCTGTATTTTTAGAGTAGGAATAAACCAATGTATTTTACACACATCAAGTTTTTGGCGCCGTTGCCGGGGAACGGTTCAAAAATTAAATCTAATTCCTAGTTTTATCGATCCTTTGTGTGACTCCATTGCTGATTTGCAGTTTAGTTTTTATTTTCGTTCTGTTTCATTTTTTTTGTTCTTTTTACGCGTGTTTCTTGTTTTTGTTGCAGGATTTTCATGACCAGAGGATCCAACACTCCCCTGGTTCCCCCTTTTGAAGACCCAGAATCCGCGTTGAGGAAAAACAAAGGCAAAGACTTTGAAAGCTCGAATACACCTAAGAAGTCACCTTTGACTAGCTTGAAGACAGTTTTTGGGAAGAAGAAGAACAAGAAACCAGGAGAGACCAGCAGTAGAAAGAGTGAAGAAAGTAAGCTAGAAGATATTGAAGACAATCCAAAAGAAGCTGAATTTGAATACAACTACGAAACCGAATACGAAGAGGAAAGCGATCAAGAAGGAGACTTGGACAACACCATGTACAACATCGATGAAGTCCCCATGGGCGAATGGAAGAAGATCATACGAGATGATACCAGCCCGGGACTTGTGCAACCCGCAATTTCCGCAACTGCCACTTTTGAGCTTAAGGGTCACATACTTGCTCAACTCAAAGAGATCCCCTTCTATGGAAAAGACCACGAAGATGCTTACAAACACTTGGATGAAGTCAATATGTAGCTGATTATTTTAATGTTCCAAACGTGCCTCACGAAACTCAGCTGCTTCGCATGCTTCCGGTTACATTGAAGGTGTTGGATTAATGTCTAAGTCCATAACTATATTTGGTATGTACTTGACCCGACCCGGCATGGTCCATTTGGGTTGCACTTCACCGACACAATTTATATGGATAATCTTTTGAGAATAGTATGTTTATGATTAATATTAATATATTATAAGTTCTAATATATTAATATGGAATCATATTATTTAATTAGTATTGATCAAGAATTAATTTATAATTAATTAAGTGATCAAAAGGAACTAATTGAATATGGACTCTTATATATATGGAATGGGCCAAGTTCATTTAGGTTGGGCTAAGCTTTCATGGATAGTCCATGGAGTGTTTAACCCATGGATCCTAGGAAATGAAAGGTCATGGGTATTAGGGTTTAACCCTAATCCTCCATACTATATAAAGATGTCTTTGGTTGGTGAAATTGGCACTAGTGTGAATACACTAAAGAAGGGCTAGCCAATTTCACTAGAGAGAACCAAGTAATCATATTCTCTAAAGTATTCCAAGGTGTCTTGGTGATTTGTGATTCCACTTGAGGCTTCCACACTATTGGGGCTAAGCTCTTAAAGCTTGAAGACATCAAGCTACATCAAGAGGTATGTATTCTATCTTGTTACATTCATAGTTTTTGTATGCTAGATTAGAATAATACCTTGGATGTTCTTATTTGCATGTATAATAGAGAAAACATAGATCCAAGGTATTTAGGGTTGCATGTACACTTAGGAAGTGTTAGAATGCTCAAAACCCAACAGTGGTATCAGAGACACAGGTTGTTTTCTGTTATATTGATGCAAATATTTTATTTTCAAAGTTGAAAAAAAAACATGAAGTTTGTCAAATTTTAAGATAATTACTTGTTCTTGTGAAAAACTAATTATTTGTAAAATTTGAATAATGTGCTTTATGAGTTGAATTAGGTCAAATTTAATAAAAGATAAAATAATATGATTATTTTATTAGTTTTAAAAGTTTGATCTAAAGAGTTTTATTTTTTGAAACCTCCATAAGTTATGGATATGAAAAGGTATTTAAAAAAAATTGATTCAAAGTTTTTATGGAGTTACAAAATTTGGTGTTAATGTTTTAAAGGATTCCATAACTTAAGAATAAGTTGTGGATCACCAAAAGTTTTTTGTGTTACCTTGTTTTTGTTGGAATAGTGTCTAAGGCTGTAACTATATCCGGTTGTGCATGGTCCTTTTGGGTTGCCTTCACCATAGCAACTTGATAGGATGATTTATTAAGAGAGAATAAATATTATTAATATATTATGGGAATAATATAATGAATAATGTATTTGTTATTTGATTAATATAAGTCATAGAATTAATTAGAAATAATTTGGTGACTTAAAGAGATTAATTAAATAAAGGGGTATAAACTGTCAATTGTTTGATAGTTAAACTTTAGACTGTAAATCCATTTGGATATACTATGGACGAATTCTAAGAGGATTAGGATAGCTAAAATCGTCCATTAGAGTTATCTAGGAATGGATTTGGATAGCCTTAAGAGAAGATTATCTGATAGGGACTTATCTGTAATCCTTAAGGAGTCTACAAGTATAAATAGACCCCATGGCTGATGGAATTCGAGACTTGACCTAAAGTAAGGAACCTCTGGTCGAAATTCCTTCCCTCTCCTCTCTCCCAAATCATCCTCCTTGCTTTGGTGTTTGTAAGCCATTAGAGGAGTGACATTTGTGACTCTAGAAGCTCCAAGACCTCAAGATCAACAAGGAACTCAAAGGTATGATTCTAGATCTGTTTCAATGTCCTTGTTTAACCTAATTAGTAATTAGAAGTCTTGGATTCAAAGTATGTTTATTAGAAAGCCTAGATCCAAGCATTAGGGTTTTGCATGCGCACATAGGAAAGTTCTTATGGCTAAAACCCATCAGTGGTATCAGAGCCTAGCTTGGTTTTCTGTAAATTGTTGCTTGATTAACTGAAACAAACCTGCAAAATTCGATTTTTGGTTTCTGAGTCATGGACTCGGCGAGTCTCAAAGTGGACTCGGCGAGTAGGCCTGACTCGGCGAGTCCATTTGTGCACTCGGCGAGTCCAGGCGTCAGGAATGGCCAGATTCGGGATTTCTTTGTGTTTATCTTATCTTAACTTACCATAAACTAATTAGATCAATATTAATTCGTTTTTCTGATAAATATAACTATTATCTTGATCTAGTTAAAGGTAATTATCAACTAATTAAATATTTAATTTCCTTATATGATAATTAATTAATTATTTTGATTATTTTGGCAATTATCTTAAAAGGAAATCTTGAATAAATCAAATATAGATAATTAGGATATTAATTGTTAATTGGAATTATTTGTTATTTGATCCTCCATGTTTTAAATGTTTAAAACCTACCCTCATGTTTTGAAATTTACTTTTGTGATTAAAAGCTTTAATTTAGACAACTTAAATTTCAAGCCCTAGATTTTAAAAGTTTTAAAATACAACCCTATACTAATATGATATTACTAGAATAATATATATATATGTATAACTAAATGCTAGTCTTACCGTTAGTAGGCCTCATTCACGAAGCCGATCTATAAGGTGGGTATAAGGTTGCGGCCTATAAAATGGCGCTTAATGGGTGTACACTCACACCTACCGCTTGCTTGATTGGTGGAGGGTCGTTAGCCGAACGGGTAGGATAGGGCAACCTCATCCTCTCATTAAAAGTATAATAAGAAATATAAAGTAACTACACATATTTTAAAATTTCCCAATCCTAGTTACTTTAGGAAAAGTGAATTGATGCAATCCCATGAAATTACACTTTGCACCTTGCTAAGATGTTAGTGGAGCGTGTGTGGTTTACCGGCACACTAATTGGTTCTAAGCGAAGGTGGCAAAGGGTGATTCGTTGTTTATCATAGTTCGATGGAGCGTGTGTGGTTTACCGGCACATCGAATAGGTGATTGTTACAATGAAGGCGCCATGTGAATTTGCATGGTAATTCACACCCGCTTTGTGATCCTCGGCATCCCAGTCACAAACAAGAGGGGCATATCGAGATTTAAACATGCCATTGAATAGTTTCAATGAATCTCATCCGAACCTAGGAATTCTCAAAAAAAAACACTTAGGACTAATAGTTTAAGTTTCGTAATGGAGAATTAGTGAATCGTCATTCACTTACCTTCAATTTATTTGCATGTTAGATTACGGCATCCCTTTTCTAGTATGTAAATGTTATTGTTGGATCCTAGCCCTAATTTTCTTATTGGGTGATAATTAGGGATTCTTATTCTAATCTATCTTTGTCCTTTTCTAATTGTAGATGTCGAACGCAAACAACGCTGCTGCTAGTTCTTTCACATTGATGAGCCTTTGCCAAAAGGTCACCTTCGATGGAACGAACTTTAGCGAATGGATAAGATACATTCGCACCATTGCTCGCTATGAGGACAAAGAGTATGTCCTTGATGAGAAGCTCGAGAAAATCAACACCGAAATCGCTACTCCAGCCGAAATCACCGCCTTTGAAACTCATGAGCGAGATGCAACGAAGGTACATTGCATCATGATCGCCACCATGAACTCCGAATTCCAAAAGTCCTACGAGGACATGTACCCGTACGAGATGCACCAAGACTTATTGGAAAGGTACCACCAAAACGCGAGACAAGAGAGGTACGAGATTTTCACTAACATGATTTCCGCGAAGATGGGTCATGGAGAATCTCTTACCGTGCACTTGCAAAAGATGCAAAGGTATGTCGACCGCCTTCGCAAGTTAAATGTTGACTTCGGTGAGGATTTGGCGATCGACATGGTGCTTCACTCTTTGCCTCCGATGTACAATCAATTTAGGATGACCTACCACATGAACAAAGAAGAGGTCACCCTAAGCAAGCTCCAAGGTCTCTTGAGGGTTGCTGAGAGCAACTTTAAAGACAAGTCTGTTGCACCTACTCCCAATCCGCCCGCTGCTCCTGTCTTGGCTATTGGACAAGGGAAGGGAAAGAAGAGGAAAGCTTCATCGAAGAACTATCGCAAGGTGAAAGCCCGAGATGGTGCCTCTTCTAGTGGGACCAAAGTTGATCCCGCCAAGCCCTGCTCTAACCCGAAGGAGGCAGAGTGTCACCTCTGCCACAAGATAGGACATTGGAAGAGAAGCTGCCCGGATTACCTGCAAGCAATCAAAGAAGGAAAGATCAAGCCATCTTTCGCAGGTATATATACAATCAAATCTAACGATTCTAATCATGCTATTTCTTGGGTTCTTGATACCGGTTGTGGTTATCACATTTGTTCTAATGTGCAGGGACTAAGAAGAAGTAGGGATGTGGAGCAAGGAAGGATCAATCTAATCATGGGGAACAGAAGATCGTCGCCTGTAACCAAGATTGGAGTGTATTCCTTAGTGCTTAGGAATAGTTTAGTTTTAGATTTGAACAGTTGTTGCTATTCGCCAGAAATGGCAAGAAACATCATTTCATTTCATGGTTTATTTAGACAAGGATTTAGATTTTCTTTTAATAATGAGAATGGTTCTATTTTGGCTTATCTAAATGGTGTCTTTTACTTTGAAGCTATACCATGTAATGGAATATATGAAACTGTTATGATTGTTGATGACTTTGGAAATGATGTTTTGAATATTGATTCTTCCACTAGTATGGATAAAGCTTCCTTGTGGCATTGCCGTCTTGGACATGTCAACAAGAAACGCATAGCCCAACTCCAAAAGGATGGAGTGTTGGAGTCATTCGACCTTAGGGAAGATGACACATGCGAGTCTTGTTTGCTTGGAAAGATGACTAAGTCGCCCTTCACAAGTACTTGTGAAAGGGGCGAGGGTCTATTGGACCTAATACATACCGATGTGTGTGGACCGTTTAGATCAACCACGAAGGATGGGAACCGCTTCTATGTGACTTTTACCGATGACTATAGTAGATATGGGTATATCTACTTAATGAAGCAAAAGTCAGACACCTTTGAAAAGTTCAAAGAGTTCAAGAATGAAGTGGAGAATCAATTGGGCAGGAAAATCAAGATGCTTCGATCCGATCGAGGAGGAGAGTACCTAAGTCTTGAATTCCACGATTATCTCAAGGAGTGTGGAATAGTTTCGCAATTGACGCCTCCTAGGACACCGCAGTTAAATGGTGTGGCAGAAAGGCGTAATCGAACCTTATTGGATATGGTTCGCTCTATGATGAGTCGTGCTTCACTACCAATCTCTTTTTGGGGGTATGCCTTAGAGACTGCCGCCCATATCCTTAACCGAGTCCCTACTAAGAAGGTTGCCAAAACACCTCACGAGATGTGGACAGGGAAAGCTCCCTCGTTGGCACATATCAAGGTTTGGGGTTGCAAGGCTTTCGTAAGACGAGATACTCACGACAAGCTTGAACCTCGAAGTGAGCGATGTATTTTCATCGGCTACTCGCAGACATCCTTTGGATATCTCTTCTATAGACCGAAGGACAATGTTGTCTTCGTTGCGAGGAGAGGAGTTTTCCGAGAGCGAGAACTCATAAGCCAAGGAGACAGTGGGAGGCAAATCGAACTTGAAGAGATTCAAGAGTCGATGGATGAAGGAACCTCTACCGCTGGCACTCAACCCGAGGAGGAAACTCCGGTTGAACCAATTGACGAATCCTTACCTCTTAGACGTTCTGGTAGAGTTAGAGTTCATCTCCAGTTCTATGGCTTTCATATTACTACCGAAGGGGACACGTATATTAGTGATGGTACACTAGTAAATCTTGATGAACCTAATAGCTACAAGGAAGCCATGGCAGGCCCGGAGTCTGTAAAGTGGAAAGAGGCAATGGATAGCGAGATCCAATCCATGTATGATAACCAAGTTTGGAATTTGGTTGATTACGTGCCCGGACGTAAGACCGTTGGGTGCAAATGGATCTTCAAGAAGAAGACCGACGTGGATGGGAACGTACACACATATAAAGCGCGATTGGTCACGAAGGGCTTTACTCAAACTCCCGGAGTTGACTATGATGAGACCTTCTCACCAGTTGCGAAGATTAAATCTATTAGAGTGATGTTAGCAATTGCCGCATTTCATGATTATGAGATTTGGCAAATGGATGTCAAGACCGCTTTCCTTAACGGAAAGTTGGCTGAGGATGTTTACATGGCTCAGCCAGAGGGGTTTGTGGATCCGAAGCATCCGGATAGAGTGTGTAAGCTTGAGAAGTCCATTTATGGACTTAAGCAAGCATCTCGTAGATGGAATCTTTGTTTCGATGAGAAAGTCAAAGAGTTTGGATTTGTACGAAGCGAAGACGAATCTTGTGTATATGTCAAAGCCAGTGGGAGTATAGTAAGCTTCCTCGTTCTATATGTCGATGACATATTACTCATAGGAAATGACATCCCGACTCTGCAGGAGGTAAAGTCCTGGCTCGGGAAGTGTTTCGCTATGAAGGACCTCGGAGAGGCTTCTTACATTTTGGGAATAAGGATAGTAAGAGAAAGAAGTAACAGACTAATTGGACTTAGTCAGAATACTTACTTAGAGAAGGTACTAAAACGTTTTAGTATGGAAAACTCAAAGAAGGGAGAACTACCGATACAAAGTAATGCCAAGTTGAGTAAGACTCAAAGTCCGAGTACCGAAGCTGAGATAGCAGAAATGAGCCGAGTACCATACGCTTCCGCAGTTGGCTCAATCATGTACGCTATGACTTGTACTCGACCTGATGTAGCCTTCGCTTTGAGCATGGTTAGCAGATATCAAGGGAATCCTGGCAAAGCCCATTGGATAGCGGTGAAGAATATCCTTAAGTACCTTCGGAGGACGAAGGAATGGTTCTTAGTCCTCGGAGGAAGTGATGACTTGAAGGTGCGAGGGTATAGTGACGCCAGTTTTCAAACCGACAGGGACAACTACCGTTCGCAGTCGGGCTGGGTCTTTACCCTAAATGGAGGAGCAGTGACATGGAAAAGTTCCAAGCAGGAAACCGTAGCTGATTCAACGTGCGAATCAGAGTACATTGCAGCGAGCGAAGCGTCGAAGGAGGCAATATGGCTAAAGAACTTCATCGGTGATCTTGGAGTCGTACCTGCCATAAAGGAGCCAATGGAGATTTTCTGTGATAACGAAGGTGCGGTTGCCTTAACCAAGGAACCGAGGGATCATGGTAGATCAAGACATATCGACAGAAAGTATCACTTCATTAGACATCGTGTAGAAGAAGGACAACTCGTAGTTAAGAGGATATCATCAGAAGATAACCCAGCAGATCCGCTTACGAAGGGACTGAGTAGGGTTAAGCACTTACAGCATGCTAGGAGTATTGGGCTGAAGGATGATATTAGCATAGATTAGATAGTATTAGAAACGTGTAATAGATAAATGTAATTGACATTTGATGATTAAATAAAGGAGTTTTATTTATGAGTAATGTTACTATCTTATGTTAATTGTTTAGCTATTGTTTCACTTTGCATGTTTTGACTTCCAGAATAATTGAGGTTATTAGGAATAATCGAATTATTCAAATGGTCCACAATCGTTCATATGTTGGAAGTAGATATGAAAGAAGATTGTCATGAATTGGTGTGTAGAATGTCTAAATGATGTTAGACATAGCAAAGGATTGCTGCAACGTTCATGAGTGCTTATGAACTAGTTTTGAGCATTGGAATAAACCCGCGCTTGTTGGAATCACCTTATGGAATAAGATATAAAAGGTGATCGCAAGACGATAATATCATATAGTCTTAAAACCTAGATATATGGTTTATTATTTGTTAATTGATTGTACATTGATAATACGAAAACGCATCAGTAACTTGGTGTTATAAAACGTATTGTTGTGTATAGTTGGTAAATGAATAAGTAAATGCATATAAGTCGAAGTTTATCTGTAACTTTTATCTAAGAAGGTAAAAGCGATATCTCGGCCGCTCGATGATTTGATTTGACTTATGTGCCGGGCCCGGTCAGAACTGAATTGATGTGTTCGATTGAGTTCTATGTCAAATAAATCAGAGATCGAGAAACCTAAATGCTTGACTAACCATTCCATAGGATTGTCAGCATGATATCTAACAGAGGACTGTACGTTCCCTTATCTAAAGGACAAGATTGATTACATCAGAGTTGACAGCGTCTTTGAGAGCTACGATTGCAAACCAAATTGTACTTGTATAGTTACTAGACTTATCCAAGTGGGAGACTGTTGGAATAGTGTCTAAGGCTGTAACTATATCCGGTTGTGCATGGTCCTTTTGGGTTGCCTTCACCATAGCAACTTGATAGGATGATTTATTAAGAGAGAATAAATATTATTAATATATTATGGGAATAATATAATGAATAATATATTTGTTATTTGATTAATATAAGTCATAGAATTAATTAGAATTAATTTGGTGACTTAAAGAGATTAATTAAATAAAGGGGTATAAACTGTCAATTGTTTGATAGTTAAACTTTAGACTGTAAATCCATTTGGATATACTATGGACGAATTCTAAGAGGATTAGGATAGCTAAAATCGTCCATTAGAGTTATCTAGGAATGGATTTGGATAGCCTTAAGAGAAGATTATCTGATAGGGACTTATCTGTAATCCTTAAGGAGTCTACAAGTATAAATAGACCCCATGGCTGATGGAATTCGAGACTTGACCTAAAGTAAGGAACCTCTGGTCGAAATTCCTTCCCTCTCCTCTCTCCCAAATCATCCTCCTTGCTTTGGTGTTTGTAAGCCATTAGAGGAGTGACATTTGTGACTCTAGAAGCTCCAAGACCTCAAGATCAACAAGGAACTCAAAGGTATGATTCTAGATCTGTTTCAATGTCCTTGTTTAACCTAATTAGTAATTAGAAGTCTTGGATTCAAAGCATGTTTATTAGAAAGCCTAGATCCAAGCATTAGGGTTTTGCATGCGCACATAGGAAAGTTCTTATGGCTAAAACCCATCAGTTTTATGAGTGAATTTAGATTAATGAATAAAATTATGTGATAGTTGGTTTTAATCCAAATTAATCTAAAAGAAGTTCATAAAATGTGTTTATGTAACTTATAAGTCACATTTATGAATCTTAAAACTCATAAAAGTTGGCAAAGGTTACAAAAATGAAGAGTCTAGTTCTAATTAAATGGTTTTATGACTCCATAACTTGTCCTCAAGTTATGGAGGACCAAGAGTCTCTTCATTTAATAAAATGAAATAAAATAAAAAAAAGGTGTAACCTTAATTAATTCCATAAGTTATAAAATAAAGAAAAAGTTAATTCTTTTATTAGTTTAAAGTCTTCCATAACTTGTCCTCAAGTTATGGAACTTGAAGAGTCTTTGGATTAAAACTACTTTAAATACATAAGTTATGGAATTAATTAGTTTTGAATAGTTTCAAAACTTGCCCTCAAGTTTTGGAATTTGTAAAGTTTTCTCTTATGAATACTTTAATTCCAAGTTAGCCCTTAGAATTTTAAAAGTTAAAATTCAACCCTTATACTTTATAATATTATAAGTTAATAATATATATATATATATATATATATATATATATATATATATATATATATATATATATGTATGTATAAGAGTAAAGTCAGTCTTACCGCTAGTACGCCTCATTCACGAAGCCGGTCTATAAGGTGGGTATAAGGTTGTTGCCTATAAAATGGCAACTTAATGGGTGTCCACTCTCACCCACCGCTTGCTTGACCGGTGGAGGGTCGTTAGCCGAACGGGTTTGACAAGACTATAATTAACCCTTCATTAAAAGTATTAATGATAAATACTAAGTAACTAAACACTTATAAATACCCAATCTTAGTTACTTAGGAAAATGTGAATAAGGTGCTAATCCATGAAATTACACTTTGCACTTTGTTTAAGTCGGTTAGTGGAGCGTGTGTGGTTAACCGGCACACTAACTCGTATTTAACAAGGTAGGCAAAGGGTAACTTAATGTTTATCATAGTATCGGTGGAGCGTGTGTGGTTAATCGGCACATCGATTGAGGGGTAAACACTTAAGGGTACCAAGTAATTTGCATGGTTACTTCACACCTTGTTTTGTGATCCTCGGCATCCCAGTCACAAAACCTGAAGGGCACACTCGAGATTGAAACATGCCATTGAACAGTTCAATGAATCTCAATAGATCTAGGAGTTTCAAAACCAATTAAAACCTAATAATACATTTCGTTTATCTTGGTGGAAATTGGTGAATCGTCATTCACCTACCTTCAAATATTTTATAGCTTGGATTACGGCATCCCTCTTCTAAGTTATAAAATAGTTTGTTGGGTCCTAGCCTTAATATTTCATATTGGGTGTCATATTAAGGACTTTAAATCAACTATCTTGAATATCTCCCAAAAGATGTCTGTAATAGACACCTATGATCTTCCCAAATCTAGTGAAACAAGGTTTCCTAAATGAAGATGATGTCCTATGGAAATCATACTTCTTTCACCTCCTCCAATTATTCTCCCCAACCCACAAGTTCTTGAAAAGTTTAAGGTCACTCAAGCCCTATTGGCAAGGCAAGGTCTAGGTGTGAACACATCTTGGAGATGTAGTCACATATTGACAAGCCGGGAGAGTTAGGTGTCAAAGTCTTGAGAAAGTTGGTGGTTCAATCACTTTTTGAGTCACATAGTGAGTTCCTTTGGGACACCTATGAAACAGACTATGACAAGACCCTTAATGATCTTATCTATTTGTTAAGATCAACTTCCTTAAAACTTGATGGACATTGACAATAGTGACACAGGATATCCAGAAAAGCATTCTCTTCCCAATGGAAAGGGATCGGCCATAGTCAACTCGGTTGACCAAATGGTAAAGAGAAAAACTAAGTCTGTGATAGTCCTTTGCACCTTTATCAAAGGGTCCATATGTTTATATTGCCAAAGAAAGGGGCATTGGTTGCGAAGCTGCCAAATTTACCTAAGGAGGTTAAAGTCAATAAGTTTGACTCTACTTCAGGTAAAGTCCACTATCTAACTCTGCTAAGTTTCTATTCTGAGATTCCTGATACATGATGTGACTGGGTCACATGGTGATGTTTTAAGAATCAAAGAAAAGTGAAGAAACTTAAAGAAAGAATATGCTGAATCTGATGGCGTAGATGGATTTCTATCGCATAGTTTGAAGATCGGATTCTTGAGCAACTTCTTAGGAGTTATGAGATATTGCTTAGGAATAGATAACAACAAGTTTTCATATGGATTGTAAGGATAAGTTTTTCCGCAAAGTTTTAAAATAAAAGAAAATTTGTTTGATTTTATTTATTTTAAAATATCCTTACAATGGCTTTTGAGGAAAAATTGTTGCTTATATGATTCCATTAAGAGCAAGAGTGGAAATATGAAGTTGATTCTTTCATTTGTGGTAATGTCTATATTTACCAAATAAGGAAAGATTCCCATCACCCAAGTTTCATTTGGACCGGGACTTGGAATCATGCAAGTTATATAGCATGATGAATGAGAACTTTCAAGTTTTGAAAAAATTAAGACTAATTACTGGTTCACATGGATGTGTGAGTCAAGTGAAGGACTAAAGGATCGAGTACACAGTCTTGTGCACTGATTAAGTCCACCACAAAAGATCGATAAGATTATTCGTCATAGTTTACTAAAGCTCAGTAAATATGATTATACTTACATGCTTAAGTGTAACTCTGAGACATTGGAAAAGGTTCCAATGTAAGGCAGAGCGAATAAGAAGAATCAAATTAGGCAGAAGGATAAAAGTTTCTCAAATATGAAAAGATGGGAGAGTACTTTAGTATCAGCTTTTGTGATCATCTTAATGATTAAGAAACCATATCAAAATTAGTTCTCTAAGGAAATCTTAGTGCATTCTTATGACTAAGAAGAGGAACTTGAATTGTTGAAATGGTTAAATCAAGAAGATGAGTCATACTTCATTCCAATACAAGTCTTAGAGTCATAATCCAAGATTGTCATTTGAGTGACATGTCTTAAAGAAGGTTTAAAACACTTGTCAAATGTAAGAGTAAAAGTTTTCTACTCTTGTACATTTGAAATTGGTAAGTTGTGATGTTTTGGATAAAACAAAGACCAACTTAGGCCAATTGGGTAAAGTGTTTTTCTTGATTAGAATCCGCACTATCTCTTGGATGTTTGACAAGGGAGTCTTATATGTCAAGAGGACAGTGGGAGTCTTAAAGGTCTTGAAAGTCTCAAGAAATAATCAAGAATAAAACCTGAAATTCTTCACTAGCACACGACTTGAGGTTTATAACCTATCGTGTTGACATATCTGTGCCCATTCCAGTTAAAGTTGGCTTTGCATATGAGTTCTTAGAGTTCTCAGTTTGTTGCATAACAACTTGGAAGCAATGGCAGGCCCTTGAGCTGCCAGGTGGCAAGAAGTTAAGATTGAGTTCAATCCATATGGTTTTGGATTTGTCATTATCTTTGTCTTGTGATTATGGTTTGACAAATTCATATGGGTAGGAACTCATACACCATATAAATCTAAGTGTCATAAGGTTTCTCTCCGATTCATGAAAATGATGGTGAGGAAACGCTTTCACTAAGTAGATTTTACGAAGATATCAATTGTGTTATTTGCATTTTCAAAAGTCATTAGTGGAGCGCGTGTGGTTAACCGGCACACTAACATGGACTTGTGAGAAATGGAAAATGCCTAAGCAATTGAGACTATGATTACGGTATCCCTTTTCATGGTTCTTGAAATTGCTTAGACACACATGTGAGCTATCTACGGAAAGGGTGTATGAATCTAAATTTCAGACTGTCCAGCTGATTTCTGAGTACATGTCAAAGCTAGTGGGAGCATAAGTGTTATGCTAATAATCATCATGTTAGTGGGAGCATGATAATTATGATAAGTATTGCAAGTTAGCAATGTTAATTATAGAAAACAAAAGTTTCAATTGGGAAAAAAGTTGTTTTGCTATAATTAAAGGAGAGGAAATTATGCTTCATCTCAAATCTATAAGCTTAGATCGTGAGGTTTTAATCATTTAGTCAAGGATATATATGAATTTCATGTTGGAATGGCTCAACATAAGGAAATTCTGTATATGGGTCCATTATTTGCGTTCTAAAATTCGATTATGATTACGGCATCCCTTTTCATAATCTGAATTATGAGAACTTGGCAAATTGAAATGGAAATATTATAGCAAAAGACTGGTTTAGTCTTTATGTAAGACATCATGAATCGTGTCCCATATGCTTCGGATATAGGATCGATTACATGTGCTATATTCATCCGTTCTAAAATTTTCCAAATGCCTGGGGCATTAAGAAGGGAAAAGGTTTAGAACTAGATATGACTAAAAGGATTAAACAATTGTCGAGGACAATCTAAGGTTTACCAAAGATTGGTTACTCAAGGACAATTGGAAGTATAGTGATAATTCTGGAAGGACCATATTGACATAATCTGTAAGGAGGCAACTCTTGTTCAGAAGTGATAGTCAAAATGGAATCTGGAAATGTTTCAAAGTTAGAATTTTCAATCTGTGTAAGATTAAGGAAACTTAATGCAAGAAGAATATTTCCAAGGAGTTGATCTCCTTTGGAATACTCTGTAATGATTGTTGCCAAGTCTTTATGACTTTGTGCATAATCATTACGAGAGGATCAATGCATATAAGTTTAGAATCTAACAGATTTCAGTAAATGGCATGAATTTGGAATTCTTGCATTTGCGGTAAGGATTTGGGAGTGTGAAAAGAGAATCATTGAAGTTATGTTCAATTGATCTAGTTCACAAAGTAAGGATCATAGACAAACATAGTATGCATACTTGGTGTGTGGCATGACTAGTGTTTAAGAAAACATAGTGTACATGCTTGGAGCATGGGACAACTATTGTTTTAAATTCAAGAATAAAGTTGATAGCTGAAACAGTATACAATGAATAATGTGTAATCATATGGTGATAAATAAAAGGTGTTTTATTTATGTTCAAAGAGTTGATACCATATTGGATTCAATTATTATTGTGTTTCACTTTGCATGTTTTGACTTCCCGAATAAACTAGGTTATTCTTCCGGAATGACTAAGTTATTCAAACCATCCACAGTCGGTCATATGTTGGAAGTAGATATGAATTAACACTGTCATGGGTTGGCTTGTAGAGGTCTAAGGTGTTGGACAAAGGGCTACAACACTCATGAGTGCTCATAAATTCTGAGTATTGGATTCAACCCGCGCTCATTGGAATCACTTCATGGATTTTATCACGAGTGATCATGAGACGATAATATCTTATATTCTTCAAACCTAGAGATATGAGTTGTTACTATGAGTTGGTTGTACATTGATTGCACGAAAACGCATTTGGTAACTCGGTGCTATAAAACGTGCCTTTGTGTATGATTCAACAAGTAGTAGAACAAGCCATATGAGTCGAAGTTTATCCATTCCTTTTACCTTCAGGATAAAAGCGATATCTGTGGGCCCCTCGATGATTTGATGATGACAAATGGAAGTGCTCGGCCGGGCCAGGACTGATTTGATTCGTTCAATTAGTCAGTCGTCATAAATCGGAAATCGGGAAACAAGAAATGGACAGAGAGAATGATTATAATCCATGTCTCAGTCCATATGATATCTAGAATGGAGGAATATATGATCCCTTATCTAATGGACAAGTTCGTTGACAAGATCAGAGTTCGACAGCAGCTTTAAGAGCTACGATTGCCAGTTAGGTTTGAAGTCATACGCAATAATAGTTTTAGACTTATCCAAGTGGGAGACTGTTGGATTAATGTCTAAGTCCATAACTATATTTGGTATGTAGTTGACCCGACCCGACATGGTCCATTTGGGTTGCACTTCACCGACACAATTTATATGGATAATCTTTTGAGAATAGTATGTTTATGATTAATATTAATATATTATAAGTTCTAGTATATTAATATGGAATCATATTATTTAATTAGTATTGATCAAGAATTAATTTATAATTAATTAAGTGATCAAAAGGAACTAATTAAATATGGACTCTTATATATATGGAATGGGCCAAGTTCATTTAGGTTGGGCTAAGCTTTCATGGATAGTCCATGAAGTGTTTAACCCATGGATCCTAGGAAATGAAAGGTCATGGGTATTAGGGTTTAACCCTAATCCTTCATACTATATAAAGATGTCTTTGGTTGGTGAAATTGGCACTAGTGTGAATACACTAAAGAAGGGCTAGCCAATTTCACTAGAGAGAACCAAGTAATCATATTCTCTAAAGTATTCCAAGGTGTCTTGGTGATTTGTGATTCCACTTGAGGCTTCCACACTATTGGGGCTAAGCTCTTAAAGCTTGAAGACATCAAGCTACATCAAGAGGTATGTATTCTATCTTGTTACATTCATAGTTTTTGTATGCTAGATTAGAATAATACCTTGGATGTTCTTATTTGCATGTATAATAGAGAAAACATAGATCCAAGGTATTTAGGGTTGCATGTACACTTAGGAAGTGTTAGAATGCTCAAAACCCAACAGAAGGGTGCTGCAAAGGATTGGCTCAAGTCACTTCCCGCCAGATCCATCACTAGTTTATTGATCAATTTTCCCACCCTCCAAGATATCTAAGTTAAAGAAATCCATAGCCAACTTTGAACAACAAGCTGGAGAGTCACTTCATGAGGCTTGGGAGAGGTAAAAAAGTTTACTAAGGAATTGCCCACATCATGATCTTAATAGTCAACAAGAAGTCTCCATTTTCTATGATAGAGTGAATTTTACAACAAGGCAATTACTTGACTCGCAAGGTCCACTCACAAAGAAAGCACCCCGGTGATAAAACAATTAATTGAAGAATTCTCTAGGCATTATAGAGAATACCACAATCCAAGGAATGATGTGACGAGGGGATCAATTTATGCAGCTTCAGAAGATTTGTCAGTAGTTATGGCTATGTTGAAAAACATAGATAAGAGGATGGATAAAATGGATCAAACAATACATGCTATTCGGGTGGGTTGTGAGAATTGCAATGGACCTCATCTTACTAGAGATTGTGACTTGGACGAGAACAGGAATAAGAAGGTGCAAGTGTGCTATTCAAGTGGTGACAAATATGATGATGATTGGCGAAAACCCAAGAAAGAATGGCTCCCATATGATGAGTACAAGAAGGCTAAGGAGGAGAAGTATAAACAAAAAGGAAGAGATTTTTACCAAAAGGAGGAGCCGACGCAAGAAAGAAAACCAAGTTTGTAGGAAATGCTTACTAAATTTGTAGCTGCTTCAGAAAAGA
This sequence comes from Lactuca serriola, assembly GCF_051521515.1. Classification (NCBI taxonomy): domain Eukaryota; kingdom Viridiplantae; phylum Streptophyta; class Magnoliopsida; order Asterales; family Asteraceae; genus Lactuca; species Lactuca serriola. The sequence goes on from NC_136408.1 coordinate 136,740,132, forward strand.
GACACAATGACCATGATGCGGCAATACAGAAGACAAGAACAATACTTAAAAATCAACAAGCATCTATCAACAAGATTGAGACGAAGCTCGGGCAACTTGCCCAACAAATTAATCAAAGATCACCGGGAGAAATTCCTAGTAAAACCGAAAACAACCCACGAGGCGCACATATAAATATCATGACAACTACAAGTGGGAAGATAATTACCCCTCTGGCCCCTATTCGGAATGAAGATCCCAAGAAGTTACAAAAGGAGGATGCAGAAAAACAGAGCCAAAATCAAAATCAGCTGAACCCAGAACCTACTCGCCGAGTCCAGAATATGGACTCGACGATTCTGATGCCTGATCAGAAAAATCAACCTCCTGCGAAGCCATATCAGCCTCCATTGCTATATCCAGCCCGAGCTAAGCAACAAAAGAATAAAGAAGACTACCAAAAGTTTCTAGACCACATAAAAGCTCTTTAAATTAATATACCATTCATCGAAGCAGTTGCACAAATGCCGAAATACGCCAAATTCCTCAAGGAGCTTCTAACCAATAGAAGGAAGATGGAAGAAGTGAAGGAAGTGGTTCTTAATGAGAATTGCTCAGCTGCCATGTTGAACAAATTACCGAAGAAGAAGGGAACCCGGGAAGCTTAACATTTCCTTGCCAATTTGGGAATTTGGCCACCATTCATGCTTTGGCCGATTCGGGAGCAAGTGAAAATCTCATGCCATATTCATTTTTCAAGAAATTAGATCTCCCAGAGTCGTGGCCAATTCGAATGGCAATCCACTTAGCAAATAAAACGGTTACATTCCCAAGAGGAATATGTGAAGATCTATTGGTGAAGGTTGATATGTTCGAGTTCCCCGCGGACTTTATAATTTTAGACATGGAAGCGGATCCTCAAGTCCCGATCATCCTTGGAAGACCTTTCTTAACACCGCAAGCGCTATAGTTGACATGCGAGATTCAACACTTACTCTACGGGCGGGAGATGAATCAGTCACTTTCGGGGTTGATCAAGCCTTGAAGAATGCAAGGAATAGTGATGACACGACATTTTCGATTGATATGTTGGATGAATTAACGGAGGAATGGAATAATGAAGAACCAAACAAGTCTACCATCACCTTTGATGAAGAACTTGATGCTAAAAGAGACCTACTGGAAATAGAGAGACTGCTAGAAGAAGCTGATTATAATGAATTAATAAAGACCACTGAACAGCCTACTCGCAAAGTAGCCCCGACCTACCCGCCGAGTCCATATGAAGACCCCAAAGTTATCGCGAATTCTGCCCAGGACTCGATGAGTCCCTTCATTGGAATCGATGTGTTCACCATGCAGAACACGAAAATTGAGCTGAAATCGCGACCAGATCACTTGGAGTATGCGTTTCTTGAAGAAGGCCAAACAAAACCTGTAATTATAGCTGCTGATTTGGCCAAACATGAAAAAGAAAGTCTTGTGGATGTACTAAAGAAGAGCAAAGGTGCTATAGCATGGAAGATTACCGACATTAAAGGAATTAGTCCAGCCTATTGTTCTCATAACATTAACTTAGAAGAGGGGGCTAAACCTGTAGTTCAACGGCAAATAAGACTAAACCCGAACATGCAAGAAGTTGTGAAAAAGGAGGTGGTGAAATTACTAGATGTCGGGATTATTTATCCGATTTCCGATATCCCATGGGTGAGCCCGGTGCAAGTTGTACCAAAGAAAGAAGGAATGACGGTAGTGGCAAACAAAAATGAAGAATTAATTCCAACAAGAACAGTTACCGGGTGGCGTGTTTGCATCGACTATCGAAAACTAAATGATGTCACATGCAAGGACCATTTTCTGTTACTACTTATTGATTAAATGCTCGAGAGGCTGTCCGGGCATCTTTATTATCGTTTTCTTGATGGTTTTTCAGGTTATTTTCAAATCCCAATCGACCCACAAGATCAAGAGAAGACCACTTTTACATGCCCAAGTGGAACATTCGCATATAAACGCATGCCCTTTGGGTTATGCAATGCACCAGCTACCTTCCAAAGGTGCATGATGGCCATCTTCCATGACATGATCGAGAAATTTATGGAGGTTTTCATGGATGACTTCTCAGTTTTTGGGTCCTCCTTTGAAGAATATTTGTCCAACTTGGATTTAATGCTAGCAAGATGTGAGAAGACCAACCTTGTCCTTAATTGGGAGAAATGTCATTTTATGGTAAAGGAAGGAATTGTGCTATGACACAAGGTATCGAGAATGGGGATAGAGGTGGATAGAGCAAAGGTAGACACTATAGCCAAACTACCACCTCCAAAAAATGTCAAGGGGCTAAGAAGTTTTCTAGGCCATGCGGGGGTTTTTTATGCGCTTTATTAAAGACTTTTCGAAGATTACAAGGCCCTTGACTCAACTACTTTTGAAGGATGCACCATTCAAATTTTCTAAAGAATGTCATGAAGCATTTTATCTACTAAAGGAAATATTAACTACTACTCCTATTATGATAGCACCAAATTGGAATCTTCCTTTCGAACTCATGTGCGATGCTAGTGACTTTGCTGTTGGAGATGTTTTGGGGCAAAGAATTGACAAACATTTTCAACCTATCTATTATGCAATTAAGACCTTGATCCCAACACAAGAGAACTACACTACTACAGAAAAGGAGCTACTAGCAGTGGTCTTTGCATTTGATAAATTTCGCTCATATTTGGTTTTGTCAAAAACCATAGTTTTTACCGATCATTCTACCCTTAAATATCTCTTTACTAAACAAGATCCAAAGCTCCGATTGATACGATGGGTCCTACTTTTACAAGAATTTGATATTGAAATACGCAATAAAAAGGGAATGGAGAATGTAGCGGCCGACCACTTATCAAGACTAGAAAACCCGCATTTGGAAGAATCGGAAGAAGATAAAATTGGAGATGACTTTCCGGACGAGTACATTTTAGTGACCACGGGGGAGGAGCCATGGTTTGCGGATATAGCTAATTACTTAGCTACCAAGTATATCCCAAAAGATTTTACCCGCCAACAAAAGAAGAAATTCTTTTCAGAAATAAAATACTACTTTTGGGACGAGCCATTTCTTTTCCGAAGCTGCGCGGATGGGATCATAAGGAGATGTGTATTTGGGAAGGAAAGTCAAGAAATTTTGGAGCATTGCCATAGCGGGCCCACTGGTGGACATCATGGAGCACATTACATGGCTAAGAAGATATTTGATATTGGGTTTTATTGGCCCACAATTTTTAAAGATGCAACCCAATATGTCAAAGAGTGTGATGCATGCCAAAGAGCGGGAAACATATCATCCCGAAACGAGATGTCTTAACATAGTATTCCAATGTGTGAAGTGTTTGATGTGTAGGGGATCAATTTCATGGGACCATTTCCAATGTCAAAAGGGAACAAATATATTTTGGTGGCAGTTGATTATGTATCCAAATGGGCGAAGGCACAAGCTTTATGAACTAATGATTCTCGGGTGGTGGTGTGCTTTTTAAAAAAGTTATTCTCAAGATTTGGAGTTCCTAAAGCTCTTATTAGTGACTGGGGCACTCACTTTTCCAATGATCAATTAGAAAAAGTGTTAAGAAAATATGGGGTAACCCATAAATTCTCTACATCTTACCATCCACAAACTAGTGGGCAAACTGAAGTGACGAATAGAGCATTAAAAAGAATTTTGGAGAGATTGGTGGGTAGCAATCGAAATGAATGGTCGGATAGATTAGATGATGCACTTTGGGCCTTCCGAACAGCTTTCAAAACACCTATTGGTACTACACCATATTGGCTAGTTTATGGGAAGCAATGTCATTTACCGGTAGAAATAGAGCATAAAGCTTTTTGGGCTTTAAAAATGTGCAGTTTTGATGTAGCTGAACTTAGAACCAACCGGTTGATGCAAATGAATGCTCTTGAAGAACTTAGGAATGAGGCTTACACTAGCTCCTTGATTTACAAAGAAAAAACCAAGAATTGGCATGACAAAAGAATCAAGGGTAATAAGGACTTTCACGAAGGGCAAAAAGTGTTACTTTTTAATTCAAGGCTCAAACTCTTTCCGGGCAAGCTAAAGTCATGATGGGATGGTCCATTTATAGTGAAGAAAATTTTTCCACATGGAGCTATCGAGTTATTATCAAGAGATGGCACTCCCTTCAAAGTTAATGGACATAGGGTGAAAACATATGAGGAAGGAATCCCGAGGAATGTAGAACTTGAAGAAGGGCTGCTGCTGGAAGGCATGGCAGAAACGTAGAGCGGGAAGGAGTCCAGCTAACGACTCTTTAAAAAGAAGCACTTCCGAGAGGGAACCCGATTTTAGAGTTTGCATTTCTTTTCCCTTTATTTTTATTTTTTGTTTTTCACTTTTAGGATCTATTTTTTTCAATCTTCTTCTAAAATTATGCATAAAATGATTGCTTGAGGGCAAGCAATGCTCAAAGTGTGGGGTGGTGGCTTAAAATCGAGTTTTTTTTTTTCAAACTGAATGATGAACTCGCCGAGTTCATAAATTACTCGGCGAGTATTTTCTGAAATCCACGAAAAATCGCAAACTCGCATGTCTACTCGGCGAGTAGGTGTTCCAACTCGACGAGTCCAAGTATTTAACTGAATTTTTTCTACAATCTGTAAATAAGGGTTTCTTTTACCCTAATCATTTTCACCAGTCGCCTCCCAAGCATACTTGCCGAGCACTATGTTTTCTCTCAAGCAACTTCTTTGATTTCTTGCTGAATCTTCATCTACAAAGCCAAAGGTAGGATTTTTCCTTCAGATTCTTGCTAAAGGTCACAACTTTAACAGTTTTTAGTGCTTATTTTGCTAAAATCCGGATTTGGGGGATTACTCTAACTTTAGGGTTTTGATTTTAGGATAAATTAGGAGGATATGGACAAAATTTCTTGTGAATTTATGCTTAAAGGACTTAGAAAAGCAAACCCCTGTGCAATTTTCTGTGTTTTGTTGACACAATCTGGACCGAGAGGGGAACTGCACTCGCAGTTCATACTACTCGTCAAGTAGTTCATGAACTCGGCGAGTTCATGTCATGTTGGATCTGTTATGGTTAATTTAATTATCTAGGTTTTTGTTTGTTGTTTTCTTGATGTTGTTCTGCAGAAATCATGTCTAGAAGAGGCCAGAGCTCTAGAGGAGGAGGTTATGGAGACATTCCATGGCTTCCTTTCCCACAAATCACTTCAAGGTCTTCGCAAGCTCGGGCGAAAAACAAATTGGAGACGCTGAAACAGAAAGAGATTTACCTCCCCAATGCAATTAATTAGGATAGGCTAAGTCAAACCGGGTTGGAAGAGGAGTGGACACCCTATTTGGTGAAATCTTTTGAAGTGAGAGGAACAACAATAATCCGTGATGGGTGGATGCAGCTTTTCAAAATACAAGAACCCATATTTACAGAACTGTGTTGGGAATTCTTTGCTACTATCTCATTCCCAGGTGGTAGTGAATACTATAACCCAAACGCTATCACTTTTTGCCTTGCAGGGGAGCTGCGCCAGTGCAGCATAGCAGAACTTGCTTGGAGGGTAGGTCTTTATGATCAAAACGTCATTATGTCGGAGGACTTTGAAACATATTTGGAGCAATGTCATAAGAATCTTCCCAAGGAAGTCGTTACCTCCACATGGTGGAATAGTATTGCAAATCGAGTTTATATTCCCTCTTCTGCTTAGGAAGGCCATATCCGTTCTCTGACCCATCGTCTCATCTACCGCCTTATTGCTAGCACCATCAACATGAGGAAGGATGATGTCAAAGTTCCTACTCTCGACATTTTCTACTTGTGGAGCATAATCACCCTGGAAGTTTTTTGCAACTTGCCTTATTGTTTGGCAAAATATCTTGCAGATGGAGCGGTGAAGGAAAATATTACCTCCAAAATTAATGGGGGTATGTTTGTAACAAGACTAGCAAGATCGTATGGGATTTTGGATATGCAAGAGGCGAAGGCATTAATAGTGATTTCTCCTCCTCCATTTAGCATTACATTATTTCGGAAGGAGAGGATTGTGGAAAATTTTGGAATTTCATTTGCAATCCCACTTGAAGATGAGGTGATTGTTCCCGAGGAGCTGAGAAGAAGAGTTAGGCATAGGAGGGAATGGGCCCGAGAAGACCCATTGGTTATCTTGGTGGAAAACAAGAATGAGGGGTGGAATAATGTGGAGTATAGGAGATATTTGGATGATATTGGCTAAGGTGTTAACTATAATAATGAGTCATTCACCTATCTCTTTCAACAAATGAACATTGCTCCAAGGCTCGGGCCCAAATATCCATACATAATGAGTTGGGAGGAGCGTATGCAAAGGAGGAACAACCAAGTAAGTGGAAGTGGAGCAAGAGGAGAGGAAATGGAAGAAGAAGCTTGAAATTTGTTTTTATTTGGATGTTTTTATTTTTATTTTGTTTTGTTTGATGTTTGAACTTTGATGTACCCGAATATTAATTAGGATCTTGTTTGTTTTCTTTCACTTGTGGTTGTTTGTTTTTCAGGTTTGAAGATTAGGATGCATTCAGGAGTCTCATTGGTCAAGGCTAAAGTGAGGGTTGGTTTAGATGAGAATGTGAAATGTTACATTTAAGGTTGAGTCCGTTAGGAATAAGAGTGACAAAATACGTTATTACTGAAGAAAATAAAAGAAGAGTCACTAAAGTGTCTTGTTTCAGCATATCAGCCAAGGATAAACAAAAAAATTAATTTTCGACTCAGCGTCCTACTCGCCGAGTGCACCTACGGTACTCGTCGAGTTTATGTGCAATTCCACGATTTTCTGCTGGAGGCCGGTCTACTCGCCAAGTTCACGGTTGACTCGCCGAGTCCCTCAACGTTTCACTCTATAGATCTGTTTTGGGCACATTCACTGCAACTTTTGTCCATATTTTCGTGAAGATTCATTCCTGGAAGATTTCTGAGAGCCTTGTCCTAAAAAATTGGAGCTATTTAGATGTTTACCACACGCGACATGATACCCAAGGCATGGATGAGTTGTTTCCATGTCTAAAGTCATTCGAATTTTGAGCTTTACATGAAGAGTATCAACCTCGTGACTACTATCCCAGGGGAGTTTGTTCCAATTCCCTCTATATTTTATATTTTTCCTTTTCATGCATAACATGCAATGGGGACATTGCATAAATTAAGTGTGGGGTAGGGGGTTGGTTACATTTAGTCAACTTAGAATCCTAATTTAGGCTTAATTTTTTCAAAAATCTTGCATAAAAAAATTGCTTAGGACCTAACTTAGAAAACTATGGTAAATGTAATTAGGATTTCATGTTAGAATTATGTTGATGATTGCATGAAGACCCAAATGTTTAGTTGAGACTATATATGTTCTAGTGCATTTGTGGCCTCCTTGTTCTAGTGAAATCATGGGACAAAAACACGACCTTGCTTAGTTTGAAGGATGCAATATGTTTAGCATCGTGTACCAGAAATGTATCTAGGAAAATTTATCTTTAACCAATAAAGGTTGAAGTTGAGCACCCCTGCTTAAGCATGTAGGTTTTTGAGTGATAAAAAAGTGAGGTACATGTAAAAAAAGAGAGAATTACAAGAAAAAGTTTGAAGAATTTTTGGAGCATCAAAGTCAAAGTATGAAGATCAAAGATAAAAAATTCTGAAGAAATTCAAAAATTGAAGATACCCAAAACTCAAAGATCAAATTGTCAAAGAAGTGAAGAATTCCAAAGAGCTCTATAGTGGTATCATAAATTGTAATTTTCTAGATTATGTATGCTTGGGTTGCTCAACCAAAAATACCTTGAGGTTAGGAAGTTTTCTGCGGATGGATTCGGAGGGATACATAAAATGAGCATTGTTCGGAATAAGTGGGCGAATGTTTATGAGGATTGTGAGTATTTAGAGTATTGGGGGGTCTTTAGGAAAATTTTAGACACAAATGCATGCGTTGCGGTCTTGGCATAATGGTTGGGTTCAATTGGAATTGTCTTATGTGATTCTAGTATGCTAATATTCGGTTTTGCTTGGGGGAAAGCAAAAGTCAAGTGTGGGGTATTTTGATATGTGCATATTTAGCCTATGTTTAGTATAGAAAAATTTCAATTATTAGCTAATTATTTGCATAATATGGACAAAAGGTACTTAATAATGTCTAAATTATATTTTCAGTCCAAAAGACATCGTTGGAAGCAAAAAGAAAGAAGGAGAAGCAATTAGAAGCTGGAGAAAGAAGAAAGAATAACAAACCTGAAGCTACTCGACGAGTCCATAAGCTACTCGGCGAGTTCCAATGAATGTTCACGAAGTAATTACCAGAATCCTTGTCGTACACGTATTTCTCAAAGGAACTCGGCGAGTTGGATACCTACTCGCCGAGTTGCCCTTGTTTTGAGAAAATTATAAATAGGAGATCTAATTCCAAATTGAAGAGCTTTTTTGGCTTCTCTGGAGAATAACTTGCGACTGAGGAAAACCTTGGAGACCTGAAGAACCCTAATCTTTGATCTTTAGAAGACTCAAGGCGAATTAGGTTAAATTTTCCACTTATTCTTAGAAGTGAATCATGTTTAGATCAACTAAATTCGTTTTTAGCTTCTCTTATACTGTAATCATGAGCTGAATTTTCGTAGTTTCTGTTTAGGAAAGGCCAAATTACTCCTATGGTTTGATTCATACTTTGATTTATTAATTATTGGTGATTTTATTAAATTAAGTTTGTTAAAGACCCTTATGCATTAACCATAACTATTTTCTGTTAATTGGAAGACAATTAGGCTGCATGAACATCTCTTAATTGTTAAACTCATATGATTTATGTGAACACTTTATTACATGCCTAGGATTAGTGAATATGAAACTAGGATTAATTATAGAATGGGTAAATTAATGTGTGAGCTTGTTTGAGAAACCAAAAAACAAGAGGTTAGTTGAATTACTAATTTGATTAACCAATTACAACTCTTATTTAATCCAAATAATTGAACTAGGGAATTAATTAGTTTAAACACTTGATCACTGCTTGAATTGATTAATTTTCTAAGGGTTGGTAATAGCGAATGCGAATCTAATCACTATACTTGGTAACCAATAACAATTAATTTATTACTTTATCATAAAATTAACCATAGGAGTGAATTGCTTGAACCTAAATAGAAACCCTTTTATTAAATTTGGTGAATTTTTACTTGCTTTAGTTGATTAGTTAATTACATGTTAGGTGGTGTGTTTAAGTTTCTAGTCTTGTAAAACTAGAGAAAACCCTTTAATTTTATTACTTGTTTAGTTAAAATTAGTTATTAGTTTAATTTCCATTCCTTAAGTTCGACACCCTATTTATTCAACTATACCACTAAAAGACAGGTTCACTGCCTTTGTGTGCTAAATCTATATTTTTAGAGTAGGAATAAAACCAGTGCATTTTACACACATCAGTAACCTCCATTGACTATCAATGGAGCATCTTATGGGTTTTAACCCAATCCATACAAACCATGGATCATTAGCCCAACTACGCAAGAATAGATGATTTACATAATCAACCCCATACATTTAATTAGTCTCTTTTTGATCACTTAATTAATTCTAAATTAATTCTTGATCAATACTAATTAAATAATATTATTAATATATCAGAACTTATAATATATTAATAAACCTTAAGTGTTATTTTTCTCATTTAGTCTATCCAAGTGTTGCAATGCCATACAACCCAAATGGACCTTGCTAATCGGGTTAAGTACATTCCAGGAATAGTTATGAGCTTAGACACCGAATCCAACAATCACATCATGTATTAAGAATCTCCAAATAGGAACTTAATAGAGTTTGATAGTGGATTTACCTGAAGCAAAGTCATACATCTTGACTCTCCCGTCTTCGCGATCTCTTAGGTAAATCTGGCAGATTCAAATCCAATGCCCCTTCTCTTGGCAATAGAAACGAATGGACTCTTTTGGAATGGTACACGGTACAATCTCAAACTTAGCCTTTCTCTTGCGTAGAGAAAACTTTTCTGGACTTCCAAAGTTGCCATTGTCCATGGAAGTATGGGAGGTTGATCTACCAGACAAATTTGCTTGAACAGTGTGCCAAATCATTGATGATTGAGCAGCAATAAGCAAACAGGTAAGATCAATGAGGGTCACGTCATGGACCATCATATAGTACTCTCTAATGAATTCACTATATGATTTGGGAAATTATTGAAGAACTAAGTCAAGAAGTTATTGAAGAACTAAGTCAACAACCAACTTCCTTGAGACAATGACACCCAACATTCCCAACTTGTCAATGTGTGACTTTATCTCCAAGATGTGTGACACACATACTTTCCATTTTCGTGTTTACTTGCCAATAGGGCTTGAGTGAACTTGAACTTTTGAAGTCTTTGAACACGAGGGTCAGGTAAAATTATTGGAGGAGGTGGAGGAAGTGAAGCATGATTTCCTTTTCCACAATCCAATCGTGGAACATCATCTTCATGTGGAAAACTTTTTTCCAAAGGATTCAGGAAGACCATAGTCATTTCACATCTACAAAATGGGAGAAAATTCAAGTTAGTTGATTGAGTCATTAATAAAACACCTAAAGGAGATATTAAGGCTAGGATCCAACACAATATTCTACAAATCGGAAGAGGGATGCCGTAATCCAACTACAAAATATTTGAAGGTAGGTAAATGATGATTTACTAATTTCCACCATGAAAAACGAAAAGAAAATTAGGTTTTATATGAATTGAAACTCCTAGATCTTTTGATATTCATTGAGCTTTTCAATGGCATGTTTAATCTCGATTATGCCCTTCAAGTTTGTGATTAGGATGCCGAGGATCACAAACAAGGTGTGGATAACCATGCAAAGTAGCTTGGTACTCTCGAAGAAGTCATCACCTAATCAATGTGTCGGTTAACCACACACGCTCCATTGATCTATGATAACCTATGAGCTACCCATTTCCATCCTTCATTAGTCCTATATTAGTGTGTCGGTTAACCACACACGCTCCACTAATGATCAACAAGGTGTAATGTGCAATTTCATGGATTAGCACCAAATCCACATTTTTCCTAAAGTAACTAAGATTTGGTAATTTATAAAAGTGTTTAGTTACTTCGTATTTCATTATACTTATAATGGAAGGTTATGTCCTATCCTATCCATTTTGCTAACGACCCTCCACTAGTCAAGAGTGCGGTGGGTAAGAGTGGATACCCAATGGCGGACATTTTGTAGGTTGCTTCCTTAAACACCCCTTATAGACTAGCTTCGTGGATGAGGCCTACTGACGGTAAGACTGACTCTTTACTCATACATATATAATATTAAACTTTTAATTTTATATAGTATAAGGTTGTATTTTACACTTTTAAAATACTAGGAGGTTTAATCTAATAAATTATACCTTTAATTTTATTAAATATAAACCATTACATTATGGATTTATTAACTCTCTTTTAATTACACACTTAATTAATTTAATAAAACCATAAGGGTGTAATTTGAACTTTTCAAAATACTAAGGTTTTAGAGTTTAATATTTCAAAATCAAGACCTTTTAATTAAATATTAAATTCCAAAACTTGAGGACAAATTTTGAAACTTTTCAAAATATTAGGGTTTAATTATTTAAATTTCAAAAACTAAAACTTTTAAGTTCAAATTTAAACTATAAAACCTAAGGGTGTAAATTGAAACTTTTTAAAGCTTACTAGGTCAAATATTTAGCTTATAATAATCCTATATTATCCATAATTAACAAAATCCAACAATTTTGATAAAGATAACCATTTCAAACATAAAAGATCGATTTTAGGCAAGAAAAACAAGTTTTGGAAGTAATCCTCAACAAAATTTGGAAAGAAAATCGAAATTCCCGGCACCAGACCCTAGGACTCGTCGAGTCCATACATGGACTCGACGAGTCAGCCAGTCATAAGGCAAAAAATTCGATTTTCTTGAACTTTGACAATTCACTTTTACATTTATTCACTAGAAAAATGACCTATGCTCTGATACCACTATGGGTTATGAGCATAACATCATTCCTATGGTGTTCATGAAACCCTAATTGCTTTGATCTAGGTTTTTCTAAGTAAACATACAACATTGAATACCAAAGCAATGAATCCTAATTGACTAGCATACAAATCCGAAAATCACATTTGAATAGGGTTTAGATCTTACCTTGATTGTTATCTAGCAATAACAATCATAAACCTTCTTGATCTTGACTCTTGAAAGCTTAGTGCCCCAAGTGTTGCACCTCTAAAGGAGTCACAAACACCATTAGCAACAAGGATGAACAAGAGAGAGAAGAGAGGGTAAAATCGGCTCTAGAACTCTTCTTAGGGTTAGGTTAGCCGATTTTGGATGCCTGGGGTGTCCTTTGATAGCTGAGGAATTAGAGTTTCACTTAAAGGCCTTATCTGATTGCTTAGGCTCTAAGTAGCCCACAAGATACTTCCAGAATACTCCTTATGGACGAAATCTTATGGGCTATCCATAAGGATTTCGTCCAACCACTTTCCAAGGGTTCCTTAGCCCACAATGCAATTATCTTATAATTACAATATTAGTACCCCAAGTTTAATTAATCTTTTTTGACCATAAAATTAATTCTAAATTAATTCTTGATCAATATTAATTAAACAATATGATTTCTCTTTTAATATAATATTCTTATAGTATATTAATAAATCACAATTAATCTTCTTTCTCCTTAATTTATCCTATCAGTTTCTATGGTGAAGGCAACCCAAATGGACCATGCTCATAATCGGGTCAAGTACATACCAAAATAGTTATGGGCTTAGACACCTAATCTAACATGATCTTCGGTCAGTGTATCATCAAATGAGGATTAGGGTTGAGGATATACCGAAAATAGCTTTTAGGACTAGGTACGGACACTATAAGTTTGTGGTGATGCCATTCGGGCTCACCAATGCCGCAACAACGTTCATGGATCTCATGAACAGGGTGTGTAGACCGATGTTGGATCGGCCAGTGATCGTTTTCAATGATGATATCCTGGTCTGTTCTAAGACTAGGGAGCAGCATGAGCAGCATCCGAGGGAGGTATTAGAGACACTGAGAACGAAAAGGATTTATGGAAGTTCTCAAAGTGTGATTTCTGGTTGCGAGAGGTGTAGTTTTTGGGGCACATCATTAACCAAGAGGGTATTTCGGTTGATCCAGCCAATGTTGAGGTAGTGATGCGGTGGGAAGTACTATAGAACGCATCTGAGATCCGTAGCTTCTTGGGCCTAGCGAGGTATTATCGGAAATTCATCCAGAATTTCTCCAAGATCTTTGTGCCATTGACCCGTTTGACCAAGAAGAATGTGACTTTTCGGCTTTCGAGAGCTTGAGGCAGAGGTTAGGTGAGGCCCTGATTCTAGTACTACCTGAGGGGTTAGATGATTTGGTGGTTTATTGTGATGCATCGATCTTTGGACTAGGGGCGGTTCTGATGCAGATGGGGCATGTGATCGTGTACGCCTTGAGGCATTTGAAGCCTCATGAGGCAAATTAACCCACTCACGACCTGGAATTAGGGGCAGTGGTATTTGCCTTCAAAATATGGAGGCATTATTTATACGGGGTGCGGTGCACCATCTATACTTACCACAAGAGTTTAAAGTATTTGATAGATTAGTAGAACCTCAACATGTGACATAGGAGGTGGTTGGATGTACTGAAAGATTATGACTGCAAGATTTTATATCATCCAGGGAAAGCCAACGTGGTGGCCGATGCTTTGAGCCACAAGACGGTGGGTTCGCCAATCGGGTATGTTTGTTTGATGATGACAGTGGTCTCTCCACTATTAGATATGATCAAGAAGGATCAAGAGGAAGGTTTGAAGAAAGACAACTGGAATATAGAGCGGATTCCGGGTCAGATTCCCTTATATGTACGGGATGGATCGGGACTCTTGACACAGTGTGGCCGGGTTGTGGGTACTGGTGACTAGGGGAGTGAGACAGAAGATATTGGAAGAAGCACACAAGTCTAAGTTCTCTATACATCCAGGAGCTACAAAAATTTATAGAGATTTGAGGCTGAGCTACTGGTGGCCCTACATGAAAAGGGAGATCGTCTGGTTTGTGGAGCGGTGCTTGACCTGCAGGAAGGTCAAGTCCGAACATCAGCGGCCTCCTTGCAAGGTTCAGCCACTACCCAGTCCTATGTGGAAGTGGGAAGAGATCACCATGGACTTCATCACGAAGTTACAGAGGACTGCGAGGGGTTTCAATGCCATTTGGGTTATAGTGGACAGATTGACGAAGAGTGTCCATTTTATTCCGATCTCCGAGAGCATCTCTGCTGAGAAATTAGCAGATATTTATGTGAGAAAGGTGGTGGTTAGGCATGAGATGCATGTGTCAGTTGTCTCTGAACGGGATGTTCGGTTTACATATGGACTTCGGAGGAAGATCCATGAGGAACTGGGCACACAGTTACACTTCAGCACTTCATATCACCCTCCATATTGAGTGTGTGCAAGGCTAAAGAGTGTGTTTGGTACATTACTTTTGAAGAACTCAAGGAATCAAGAGCTTGGAATGAGAAGGGGCTTAAAGATCCAACATATATTTGGTGGTGGCAACCATTTGAAGGTAAAAAGCCATTACCTTGATCCTTCTTTGGTTAGATCTCTCCATTCAATAGATTAGGGCCTTCTTAGCCCATTTTGGACCTATCTTTGGAAGATGGGAATCAATTGAATATGTAACTTTAGATTTGAACTCTTCTAGGCCCCTATAGTTATAAAGTGATCGACTTTATTAAGCTTTGGCCTTTCTTCATGCTCTAAACCTATTATCAAGTTTGGTTTTAGCATTTTTAGCCCCTTGAAGCCTTGCATGCACGTAAAGTTGGCAACTTTACGTGGTAACTACACCCTAGGGGACTGAATCTGTAGTTTGGAGCTTTACATTCGACTAAAAAGGGTTGAATAGGTTTAGACTGGCGAAAACTCGATGATTTTCCTTGGACACTTACTGAATTGGATTGAGTTACCCGGCTTTCTGAATGCTGAGTGAACTCGACGAGTTGATGAGACAACTCGGTGAGTTGGCTAGGTTTTTTCCAGGT
The DNA here is from genome assembly GCF_051521515.1 of Lactuca serriola. Lineage (NCBI taxonomy): Eukaryota > Viridiplantae > Streptophyta > Magnoliopsida > Asterales > Asteraceae > Lactuca > Lactuca serriola. The sequence goes on from NC_136408.1 coordinate 136,755,226, forward strand.
CTTCTGAACACTGAAGGAACTCGACGAGTTGCTAGATGCACTCGACGAGTTGGGGTCAACATGAACTGTTGATCTTGAATATGGAATTTGACCTTGTCAATGGTTGACCAATTTTGACTTTAAGGGTATTTTTGGTATTGCGGGATTTTGACAAAGTTATCACATGATGGTTGTAGACATTTGAGTTAGAGTTGCAAGTTGGAACTTATCTTATCAGTTCAACATTTCTTGAGAGGTGACTCTTCTCACCATACCTATGGGTCCAAGGCACTAAGGCCGACCCATTACATGATATATGGATTGTTAGTTGATTATGTGATATGTCGATATGATATTTGTATGGGAGTCCCGAGGGGGGGGGGTCCCATGGCAGTAGATTCGGACCATGAGGAGGTTCCTATGGCATTTGGTATAAGTCCTTGGAGGATTTCCACAGCTTCCTAGTATGTTTACATGTTTATCTCGTATGTTATTTGTATGGTTAGTGAAGACCGTGTGGAGGTTTCCACGACAGGTAGCCAAGACCACATGGGGATTCCAGTGGCAGCTAGCAAAGACTTTGTGGGGGGTTCCCATGGAAAATAGTTAAGACCACGTGGAATTTCAAGTGGCACTTGGTATAAGACCTCGGAGGGTTTCCATGGCATCCTTACATGTTTATATGTGTGGCTTATGTATTGTGAATAACTTATAGAGCTAATATGGATTATGTGATTATGTGGATTATGTGGGGTATGCTTTGGGGAACTCACTAAGCATTAACTTACAGTTTTTTGTTTGTTTCATGTACTTCAATACCTAAAGGCAAGGGCCTGACTTGATTGCACATCGTTCACTCTCTCTGGCATTTCATATGGGGACACTTTGATATTTGAAATAAAATGTTGATGTTATGGATTTTGAAAACAATTGCCATTGAGATTTCATGTTTTATGAGAATGTCTTCATTATTTAAAAATGAAATTTTTGTTTGGAAATTTGGGTCATTACAGTCATAGAATACAATCCAATTTCATCATAAATTGCATTATCCCCAAATTAGATTTCTAGGGTTCATGGAGCTTTTTACCAAAATCATCAAATCCATCAATATGATGATTAGATTGAGATTAGAACCATAGAAAGCACTCAAGGGAGGTTAGAAACCAAAAACCTAATCATTGAATCATATAAAAATTGCCATTATGGTTTAACCCACTCATCAAACTCGAATTCAAGGTGAAAAGGATGAGAAATTATACCTTCAGCCACTTGAGTTCTTCACAACTTGCACCAAATGAACTAAAAAGGCTTCAAATCATCCCTTAGGGTTTCTATTGAGCTTGAATAGCCATCTAACCTCTTCTTTTCTTCTCTTTTCATTCTCATTTGGCTGATATGAAGAAGAAGCCTTCTTAATTTCAGATTTGTCACATTTAGTCCTTTAACATTCCTTGTTTTGGCTAAAACCCACCAAACATCAGTATTTATGATTTTAACTTAAGTTTTGACAAAAGAAGTCCTTCCCCATCCATTATTTAAAACTATGACCCCTTTCATTAACCGAGTCAACTTTTTGGTTAACTTACATTGCCAACGTCACACTTTTGGTCCTTTAACTTTTAGAATGTTATTATTTTCACTTCTAGCTTTCTAAACTTCATACCAATAATGATATGATTAATCCTTAATGATTTATTTATATAAATCATTTTTTTCATTTATTACTTTAATAATTTAAGAATCTAGTCTTAAATTTTAAGGTATCACAGTTAATCTCATTATTTACTGATTTTTCAAAACAAATCATCATTTTTCAATCTTAGCAAACATAAGCGTCGTTCATAAAATTATCGCCCATTTTCATCACTACTACCAAGTACCAACATCCAATTTTCTTATAAAAAATTTCCAAATAAAACATAAATAAATATTAAAGATTTAAAATTCACAATTGAATATTTAAACCTAATTTCACTAATAATATAAATAAATAACAAATGAAGAACTAATTGATTAATTTTAGCGTTTCAATTTAAACAAGTAAATTAAACTAAAGTATTAAGGATTAAGGTAATACTTGTTTTTTCGCTAGTGGGATAAAAACTTAGATTTTGAGAGGAGTTAGCAAGTAAGAGAACACGCCAAACTTTTGTAATTTGTGGTCGACTTGCAGTGAAGGAGGGACACGAGAACCCATTCCCCCCCCCCCTCCCCCCCCCCCCCCCCCTTTTGCTATTGAAGTATGTCGTATATGTTTTGACTATCTGATTCACGTAATGATAAACTGGCTAATTGATTCACATAATGAGATATTTATTTGGATTTTTAATTTAGCCAATAGTTGAGCGTTTACTTGGATTTGCACCTAGGTGCACATTAGATCAAAGATATGAAATCCATTTTTTGTTGTAACTTCTAGGGAGACATTGATGCTACTACTACCAACTAACTACATTCGCTACCAGACATTGATTCTATTACTACCAACTAACTACATTCGCTATTGGTAGTAGGTTGTGGTGGATGGTAAGTGGGATAAGGTTAGGGGTTTATAGAGAACAAAGAGACATGATAAAAGAAGTCAAACAATTCTTTTTATAATTGAACTTAAATGAAAAGTTTATGTGTTTTGGTAAAAAGGACTACCAATGCAAGAAAATGAGACATAAGGACTCGTGGTGTATCATTTTTTAAATTTATCCTTAAAGTAAAAATTTCACTAAACTGGAAGGACCACATTTGTAATTTAGTATTCCCTTCTAGAAAAGAAAAAAAAAATCAAAAGAAGCAAAAGTGCAAAACCGTGTTTCTTTTTTCGGAAAGAATCCTGAAAGCCTCCGATCCCAACGCAAAAAAAAAAAAAAAAAAAAAAAAAAAAAAAAAAAAAACTTTTCGTTTTTTGTTTATATTCTTTCGCTGTCTCCCTTCGTTAATCGTCGACTCAACGTCTACCTGCTGACTTACTGCTCAACTTTCTTGGCCTTTGCCTCTGTTCATTTTTCCTCTGTTATTCGTCGCTTCAGGTTTATGTAAACTCTGCTCATCCTTACAAGCTATTTTTGCTTGTCTAAGAATTTCACTTATTAATCACAGATCACATCATAATCAATCGAATTTTCATATACAGGTGATTAAAATTTTGTTTATTTCAGCTACTTTTGTTTAGTTTAAAGCTACAGTTCGGCACGTTCTTGCTTCATGTCCAGAGTGATGAACAAAACATTGCTATCCAAATCTCGAAAATTCCTTCCTTAATCACTTTATATTTTGAGTTCATAAACACAATTTTTACATTTGATTCTTTTTTGAATGATGTTATCTGCTCCTTAATTGTTAGCTAAACACTCAAAATTAACATGCTTCAATAATGGATTATCATAATTCCAGATTGCCTGCAGATCTGTCGAATCAAAATTAGGATTTTGCTCTCTCTGTTTGAAATTAATCTGGATTAGGTTTATGTTTGGAGGTACAGAACTGATAAGAGATTTCTTTGTATATTTAAGACATATGATATGAAATTTGTCCGCTAAGCTGATGTCATTTGTGACTTAAATCATTCATACCTTCCGGTTTCAAATGTTTCAACTTCTTCCATAAGTTCTTCTACTTCTGATACAGAAAACAGTCTTCTAATTTAACTGATAATGCTTCAGTTTTCGCTTTTGGCGATTCCATTTGTAAGGGCATAATATCTTGATTCTTATCAACATGGTAGTCTAAACTAGTTGTTTGAGGAGAACTCTTAGAAGAATTTGAAAATCCTACATCCGGAATGGGATTAGCTGCTGACCTGGCAATCACTTCTTAATTCTTATCTTAAAATGGAAAAAAGAAATGAAGTCCCAAAAATTGTATAAATAAAAACCGTATAGTTGATGTTAAACTTCACTGGAAAAGAAACATTATGAGGGAATTTTCACACCATAATGTAAATGAGTTACATGAGAGAGGAAACTTACCATGACTATCTACATTGCCAATGGAGCCTCTGTTTGACACCTGTCTTGGCAGTATATCTTTTTCCTTTTTTTTTGATAAAGTGGCTTTGTTTCACTTTCACCTACTAAAAGAACCAATAAGTTGATATAGTTAGACAGAGGGCTACATGATCTAACTTTTAGGCTGTGTTTGTCATGCTAGACATACTTTCAAGGGCATTTCAGTTATGAGGATCAAGAGGGCATTTATGTCTTTTTCATACACGAGAGATTGAGAGATCAAAAATTGCAATTTTGTCCCAAGCATTACAATTTGTTCTATCATATCCTATCTTGCATAACAAACGGGGCCTTAAAGCTTTAGCAGACAAAAAGATTTAGAGCACTAGAATCCTCACTCACTATTTTTGATAGTGAGTTCATAATCTTTAGCACACAAGTATTTACGACTTTGTATGTGTAGATTTTGGTTCCTGCAGTGAAGTGCTGAACACTCCTTGTTCAAGACTTTTAGCTGTGCATTTAGTTGTTTTTGGAATGATATTTGGTGTTGATTTGTTTAATATGTAAGTGAACTTCATAGGGATACTTATGTGGGTTTAACAAAACAAAATAGAGATGTTGTACAACAAATGAACAGATTGGTTAGATATTTTCTTGCACCCCCCACAACTAGCCAAAAAAATAAACTCAATTCAGTTATGTGAGCAGCTACTCTTTAAATAACTCACATGGCAATGTAATTTTTTATTTTACATCAATACTTTGGTATTAGCAGATGAGATTTAAGTTGCATATTGTAATCAGTAATTTGCTATTATGCAGAGGCATTTGTACGGGTCCTAAAATTAAAGCACAAGTGAAGAAAGCCGGTGAAACCAAATTTTATAACTAATAACATCTGTAGAAGAGTTTGAGAGCTTATTGAGAAAGGTAAAGGGTCATCAACCCGTAATTTGTTATGGTGGTTCTATCTCAACTTCCAGAAGGATCTTCATCAACTGATGGTTATAGCTCATCAACTCGTGTTCCTACTTCATCAACTCATGGTCGTAGTTCATCAACTTGTGGTCATAGATATGACATATTTTTAAGTTTTAGAGGTGTTGACACTCGTCATAGTTTCACTGATCACCTTCATAAGGCTCTCATTGATGCCAATATCACTACCTTCTTGGATGATGAAGAGATTGAAACAGGGGAAGATCTGAAACCAGAACTAGAGACTGCAATTAAGGCATCTCGGGCTTCTGTTATTGTATTGTCTAAGAATTACGCTTCTTCAACATGGTGTCTGGATGAATTGGTGTTGATCCTTGAGCAGCGTATCACATCCAACCATATTGTCATCCCAATATTTTATCATGTGGAGCCCACCCATGTCAGGAAGCAACAAAGTAGCTTTGGAGATTCAATGGCTAAGCATAAACAGACAATGGACGCAGAGACAAATGCAAATAAAAGAAGTCAATGGGCTCAAAAGATGGAGCGATGGAATAAAGCACTTACACAAGTTGCTGATTTAAAAGGGAATGACGTAAAAGGAAGGTAACCACTTTCTTACCCATATTTCCATAATCCTTCAATTTTCTTTCATTAACACATGAATGTCGGTACCACCTTAAAATCATAGTGTCTTTTGTGATAATTAACTTCTCTTACCTTTAAGAAGTAAAATATTACCTATAACTGGCATGTTTTTTCAAACACACCACAGTGATAGTTATGATGGTCCTGTGTAAATGCAGTGAAGTTAGGTTGCCCATTAGTGAAATCTGGTATCACACTGGCATCTTTTATCTTATTATACATAAATATTTATGACCTTACACATTGGATACTTGTATGGTTAGAACATAGAAGTGTAAGCACACTATGCTTTTAATGTGAAGGACTTGATTAAAATTAATAGCTATGATATAATTAAATCTCCAAATCTGGTTTGTTAGTTTTGTGGTTCATATAAAATCAGATTTCAGGTTAGAGACAGAGTTCATTGAAGAAATTGTGAAGGACATCCACCATAGATTACATGTACCCTTAAGGAGCGTTAAACCACAACTTATTGGGATGAAAGATGATATTAACTTCATCACTTCATGGTTGAAAGACGGATCCTCACATATGGCAGACATACTCACTATTTCAGGTATGGGTGGGATCGGGAAGACATCTTTAGCCAAGCATGTGTATGGGCTATATTCTCATGAATTCCACAAAAGCAGCTGCATTGAAGATATTAGTAGGATATGTGATGGAAAGTTTAAGTTGCTTGATTTACAAGAACAACTGTACAGTGACATTTCAAAAACAAGTTCAATTAAAGTTCATGATGCTTTGGTATATACCTCAAAGATAGAGAATGTTGTAGCTCGTCAAAGCGTGTTTCTTGTTCTTGATGATATTAGTACGATTGATCAGTTGGATGCGTTACTTGGAAGCAAAGGTTTTCACCCTGGAAGCAAAATCATTATAACCACAAAGGACAAGCATTTGACAAAGAGTTGTGCACTATTCAAAACAAACATTGAACCCATGCATAAAGAGCTCGTGCTTCAAGGCTTACATGAGATCAAAGCATGGCAACTTTTGTGTCTCCATGCATTCAAATGCAATTATCCCAAGAAAGGTTACAAAGAGGTGTCATATAAGCTTGTGAAGTATTGTCAAGGACATCCATTGGCTCTTGAAGTATTGGGAAAATCGCTATATGATCGAGATGTAACTTATTGGGAAGGGTGCATAGAAGGGCTAAAGAAAGAAACAGATTCTCATGTAAATAATGTCTTGAGAATGAGCTTTAACTCCTTGCCATCCAAAAATGATAAGGACTTGTTTAAGTATATTGCTTGTTTTTTTGTCGGAAAAGATAGAGATCTTACTGAAACAATATTAAAGGCATGTAATATAAACATAAGATCTGGAATCCCAAATCTCCTCGACCGATTCCTTCTTTCCATTGGACGGAAAAACGAATTGAAGATGCATCAGTTGGTTCAAGAGATGGGAAGATTCGAAGTACATCAAGAATCACTTGATAAGCCATGGAAGCAAAGTCTATTATGGTGTCATGAAGAATCATTCAGAGTGTTGAAACGAAAAAAGGTAAGAGGCCATGTATGCTTTTAGTAGTGTGTATATCAAACATATTTTGTATTGCCTGATTTATTTATTTGCATCATGTTTCTTATTAGGGTAAGGGAAATCTTCTAGGCCTTACCCTTGACATGCACATGCTTGAGAAAGAAAAGTTGGATGTATCATATGAGCTGAAAACAGATGCATTAAGTAACATGGATAATTTGATGCTACTACAACTCAATTATGTGCACATGAACGGGTCTTATGCAAACTTTCCAGAGGAATTAAGAGGCTTGTGTATGCATGGGTCTCGTTTAAAGTCTATACCTTTAGACTTGCCGATGAGGAATTTGGTTGCTCTTGACATGTCGTATAGCAATATTGAAGCTTTTGTCGGCTGTTATAATAATTCACAACGGCTTGAGAAGAGGCAAACGGTAAATTATCTTCATTTATTATTCATGCATCTTGAGTTGATGAAATTTGTTACTCTTATAACTTATTTCCATTTCTACAGTTGGATGAGTCGTGTTTAAAAGAGAAAAGGTTGTTTGGATCATTGAAGATTCTTAATTTAAGTTTCTATAAACAACTCCGTAGTCTTGGTGATTTTGACCAACTTCCTGCACTTGAGAGGTTAATCGTTAGACATTGCATTGGTTTGCTCGAGGTTTGTGAGTCAATTGAGAAATGTGTTGAACTTCTCTTCATTGATCTGAGCTATTGCAAGAAGCTTGAAAAACTTCCAAGAAACATAGGCATGTTGAAGAATGTTAAAACAATGTTGCTAGATGGTTGTAGTCCCCGTGGATCTCGAATCCAGAATAGGGGTATGGATGCACTGGAATTGGGCAAGGCTGACAACATTCACATAAATACAAGAACCTCTTCCTCTGCCTTTGTGGGTGCTATACCAAGTGATTTGAAGTTGTTTACAATTTATTTACCAAGGTCTTTAGTAAGTTTGTCACTCGCATATAGTAATTTGTCCACTAAATCCTTTCCCACGGACTTGAGTTGCCTATCCATGTTAAAGGAATTATATTTAGATGGCAATGCTATAAATTCCATGCCCAGTTGTGTGAGAACCCTTCCTAGGCTTGAGATGCTTAGTATGCAACACTGTAAAAAATTGAAGTCAATTGAGCATCCTCCACGTACACTAAGCAAGTTGCTCTTTCCTGTTGATGAGCGTGTTTTACGCAAAGTCGTTTTTGATCCAAACATGTCCCCACTAGATTTGTTAAGAAGTTCGATGGTTTATTCAGGTTTGTCATATGAAATTGAAGGCATTGTGAAAATCCAACCAATGGTAGGTGTGGAGGAGAAGGTATTACGTAGCTTGGGCTGGAGTAATTTAGACTTCCTTAACGAAAGGCACTTGGGAGCTAATTCTTGGGAATCTGAAACCCAGGTTTATTTTAGTTTATTGTTTGTCTCTATGTGAATATGTATAATATGCTTCTTATGTTGATTAATTAAGGTGGTTGTATTTGGCAGCAGATGTTTTATGAATTTGGAATATTCAGCACAATGTATGAGGCGGAGGAGATGCCGAGTTGGTTTAGGCATAGAAGTGTGGGGCCATCAATATCTTTTACCATCCCACCATCATCTCCAAACAACCTCCTTACAGGACTCAACTTCTGCTCTCTGCACACATTAAAACCTCCTGTTGAGTGGTGGAATTGTTTCCCTTTTACGCCAATGATGACAATTAGTAATATAACAAAGAACCGCATGTGGATATACGAACGTTGCTTTGACAGGGGTATTTTATCTAGAGACTGTTGCGTGTTGTTAAGTCATTGGATGTTTCGGATGAATGAGATGGAAGGTGGTGACCACATTACTATTACTGTTACACTGCCGAATTATCGAGTAGTAAAGGAGTGTGGGGTGAGTCTTGTGTATGAGGATGATGGAGTGAAGAAGGATGAAGAAGAAGATGTGTTGGGTTATTACAAGTCATGGAATCACATAATTGGTGGAGATCTCTCTCCTTTTCAGACAACTACAGGACAATTCATCCTAAGAAACCGGCAGTTTTTTACACGTGGCATTGTATTGTCTCCCTATCATCGAAAATTCGTTCCAGACGGCCCCGACATTCAAGGTAGATGTGATTTTTGTTAAATATATTTTGATTGTCATGTCTTATGTATAATGACCTACCTCACCCATCACCCACTTTCTTTAAATAGATGGACAATGACCCATTTATTTATTAAATCTTTTAAACAAATGGATAATATGACCCAGATCCACTCATTTATTATTGATTTAATTGACCTATAAGATAAGATTTTGATTTTATAAAATATATAAAATAAAATTTGTACTTTTAATTTATAAAATGAATAGACCCAAGCATTGATTCGTCTAGTCTACAGCAGGAGGTCCAGGAAAGCCCATCAAAATAGTTGGGATCAAGTTCAGTCCTTACACTCTTAAGAGAGTTTTATTTTTCTGTTTTGTCTTAATAGAATTCCCTTATGGGTGAAGCACTATCTTTATGTTTGGTTTGGTATGGAGTGCTGGCATCCATTTTACCCTACCTTGAGGAGTATTTCAGCTTTTCATTTTCTAGAAGATTGTTAGCTAAGAAAATTGTAGTAGCAAAAACTACTGGAGAGGCCCTTCCTCTTGAAAGAATGGGAAACCCCTATTATATATATCATTCATTATCGGTTACTTGTTTCTGGTTGTGAATTTCCTGCTTATTCTCTTTACTCTGTGTGGGAGCTTATCAATACAGTCAATTGATTAAGTCTTTCGATATGTTGGATCACATAAATATATCTGGACCCAAAACGACTACTTTGTCCAAGTAGGTTGTTTGTGAACAATGATTAACATATCACTTTTTATCTGTTTTCAGCAAAAAAGGAAGATTGTTGGTTCAGAGCTTTATCCCCAAGGAAGCCTGGCATAATTGGTGGGGCACATGAGGTATACTTTTTGACACCGAAACCCTTTCTCTCATCACTTGAACAAAGGCTTACACAACCAAATATTAGGAATCAAAGTACTCCATTGGTTTGGGGGTGTAACAAAATATGAGGAATTATGACCTTGCAATGAACACTTGAAAATGCCAACATTAAAATTTTGAATCATTTTCTGTTCATACCATGTCTAGACACAATGGGTCAAAATCTTGGATAAAATTCTCACCACTCCTGTACTTGATATGCAGTTGAGTCCAATTCATAGATTCATCATGTTCAGTAGATGTTGTTCTTGAGCAAATTCTATGTTAATAACAAACTATTGCAATTAATTTGGAAAACAATATGAAATAGTTTTAAGCATATTCCTTGATTTTCAGGAATCTTATTGATAGATTCATTCTTAGGATAGAACCAAGCAACATGTTGAGAATGAATAAAATGCTTCAAGAGTTTGGAAAGAGATGTATCACTAGGAATCATTAATTCTATTGTATCAAGAAAATGCAACATAATATTTACACTTCCAACTAACTATCTGTTTTCGTAGCATTTTGTATTATATCTTGTGTACTTACATAACTTTTAAAAATTTCTTATTTTTTCCTTTATTTGTAGGGTGAGGGGGAATCTTCAAGGTGTCATCCTTCACATGAAAAGGATTGAGAAAAAGAGGCTACATGGCATGAATAGAAGATGAATGCATTCCGCAAATGGGTAACATAATGCAATTGCAACTCAATTGTGTAACTCGGAGTTATATCCTACTTTTCCGGAAGTGTATACTAACTAGCCTGTATTGCAAAATTATACACATTTCAAATTGTATGGTATTTCCCAATGACTCTTTTAAGCATAGTTGTTAAAATTAAACACTTCTCAAATTGTGTGCTGTTTCCTGATCATAATTTGAACTGAATTTTTGGTCTCAATCATTGGCTTATCAACAGTGTCCAACGTGTATGGGCTCAAAATCTCAAATCCTTTATAGGATTCTATAAATCAGCTACAGTCTCCACTCCTTCAAGATTCCCCTGTTGTACTTGTCCGATTGAAGGCAGCTCACTCATACTACTAATAACACCTTTCAAATTCCCCTGAAGCATCCCATTGAGGTTAAACCTCCTGATGAAACTTGAAACTTCCTCTTTCCCATTGAATTAATTAGCCATGGAAACTAACACAGATTGTATCCCTAGAATAAACCTAACGCCCCTAACCTCTGTCATGTACAGCAGCCATCAGCTACCATCATTTGACCTAAAACAGCTAGATTTGGTTGGGATAAATTTCAAAAACGAATAATAGTTTTTTTTAATATTTATATATTTAGAATGGCGAAGAAATAAAATTAAAACTGGAAGGGTACAGAGACGATTGAAATAGAAAACAGTAATAGCCAACCTAATTTGAATACAACACAAAAACCAAAACTAATGAAGCAACACTAATTAAATGATGAGAGTAGATGCAATGCAACAGTTGAACAAGGAGGAGATGTACAAAACGCAGCAGCAATTAGCCAAAGCTAGTTACTGGAGACAATAAACCACTTAAAGCAACTGGAGAATGAAAAACAATGAAAGCGACCCTATTTGAAAACTCTGAATAGCATTCAGTGCACCACCACTTTAAAGTAATAATATCCACACCACTAGTAATCCCCAAGAAATATTAAGAGCACCTGAAAAAGCAACCTAAAACTACAATAGAACTTGCACCAAAAACTTGAAGCAGCTCCAATAAACTACATGTGTCAAACAACGCCAAATGACAGCTCCAATAACTTTTTCACTCTTGCAATACTCTCAAGTCTCAACATAGAAAACATTTGAACCTCTCATTCCTAAAACCTGTACATAACATTAACAAGTTACAATATGTTCAAATAATTTTTTTTTGGAATTTTTTTTATGAAATAGACATCAAAGAACATCTACACCCTTCTTTTCTATTACTATAAATACAAGAAAACAAGGTCTTACATCGGTGTTTTAACATCTAATTAGCTATGTTGATATGGGCTACAAAGATTTGATATTACATAATGTTTTTGTCAACATACCAATCAAAACCATGTTTGTTTTGATGACTTCCAAAACCACAACCCTTGAAGATGGATTTAAGAAAAATAATAGCCATGGATGCACATTCTAAAATATAGATTTGGATTTTTTTTGCAAGTACGGGTTGTGGGGTTTAACTTCGATTTCATATTAATTTGTTTTTGTCCTGAACTTCTTATAAAATTTAATGAACCAAAATGAATATGAAGATGATTTTCATACCATAATCGATTTATTGGTTTTAATTTTCTTTTGAGTTTTCATATATTTTATGATTTAGTAAATGTTGAATGGACATTTAAAACGAGCTTAAGTTTTCAAATTTTACATCTAGTTTCTATTTTGTGATTTTGCATAAGAGAATAAGACTCTTTTGGATTATCCTTTTGTATTTTCTAGCAATCTTATTCTCTAAAAAATAGCAAAATATAAAGGAGTATGGTAGTGGGTGCTGGTGTTGTAGTAGGCTGACGCGGACCCCAAAAGTTTTAGTTAGGGTAGCACCAAAAAAATTCTTGATTATATATATATATATATATATATATATATATATATATATATATATATATATATTACATTTTAAAGTTAACATCTTTGTGTAATCATTTTTTAAAACAATTCATCATTTTTCAATCTTAACAAACATATGCGTCACTCGTTAAATCATCGCCCACTTTCATCACTACTACGAAGTACCAACATTCAATTTTCTTATAGAGTAAATTACATGAGTTGTCCCTCATACAGGTGCCAAAAGACACGTTCGGTCCCTATTTTTAAAAATTAACTCGGATCGTCCCTCGTTAGTTTAAAACTTACACGCTTCATCCATTTGGGCATAAAAAGACTATTTTGCCCTTATTTATTTATTTCTTATTTTCTTTTGTTTTATATTTATCATTTTTAGATTTAAAGAAAGAAAAAAAAAAGAAATTTGATAATCCCCACCCCCTCCCCCTTCCCCTTCCCCATCCCCAAATTCTTTCAACTTTCGATTCCTTTTTTTCACCCACTCTACACAGAAATACCACCTACCTCCATTATACCATGATGTTAAGGAAACTCCAAATCAGTGAACCAAAACCAGACCCCAAACTACCATCCCATATCATCGTTCTCCCCTCTGCCTTAAGAACATCGATGGCCCATCGCCACCTTCCCTGCCCTATTGTCGCCTTCCTTGGTGCTAATGTGGCCTAGGTTTTTCCGATTTACCAGACGTCGTGTGTGTGTGTGTGTGTGAAATAGAGGATGTGTGTATGGAGCTTCTGTGGCTGCCATTATGTAACATCCCAAAAATACGACCTGAAAATTTCATTTTTAATATATATAAAAGATCATAAAACTGAGTATTTCATAATAAAACCATACGTGGCGTATCTCAAACTATAACAAAATACTACGAGAAAACCGTGTCACCACTGTATTAAAACATATCTAAGTAAAACTAAATCAACTCCCAGGACAAAAACTGAAATTGTGGTGTGTGCGATGCCATCATCCCGAGCTCTTCCCTTTGCTTGCGGAAGTACCTGAAACCAAAACTGAAACCGTAAGCATGAAGCTTAGTGAGCTCCTCCCCCAAATTACCACATAACATAAAATAACAAATAAAGCACATACTGGGTCTTGCCCACTGCATCAGACCGAAGTCCGGAACTAACTGCATCGGACCGAAGTCCGGAACTAACTGCATCGGACCGAAGTCCGGAACTCACTGCATCGGACCGAAGTCCGGAACTGACTGCATCGGACCGAAGTCCGGAACTGTCTGAACATAGCATAACATAAACACGTATCTACTAACATAGCACATATATAGCATTGGACCTATGTACGGGGCACATAACACATAAACATGCCTGAGTCACAAAGACATCAAGCACCCTGAACTACTGCTTCGGACCGAAATCCGGAACTAGCTACTAACTAAACGGGCCGGCATTGTGTCCGTAGACCCGTTCCTACTAGTAGGAAACTCACCTCGAGAACTGGTTGCTGAGTGTATGGCTCTGGAAGCTATCTTCTGCTGCTCCGGCGTCTCCCCGGCTACAATTCCATAAACACACTCAGTCAAATACTGATAACTGCATTGGGGTAAAATGACTCTTTTACCCTTGGTCAAGTCAACTCTCCTGGTCCAAGTCAATCAACAGTTGACCTGACTCGCCGAGTTGGTCCGCCAACTCGCCGAGTCCCTACTCATACTTCTCAAACTTCACTCGCTGCTACTCGTCGAGTGTGGCATCAACTCGACGAGTTGCCTTTCGATCCTAGAAGTCAGGCTATCTGCATCCGACTCGCCGAGTCGGATGAACAACTCGACGAGTTGTTCTTGAGCTAAGAAGATTGTCTTGGACTCGCCGAGTTGTATGAACAACACGTCGAGTTCCTCCATTACTGAGTCTGACCTCTAGCTCACTGAGTCCACTCTACCACTCACTGATCTCCACTCGACACCACTCAAAAAGGGGAAACTCGGTGACTCGCGACTCGACTCGCCGAGTCGCATGCATGCAGCTTCTAAAAACTTGATTCTGCTTGAATCCAGCGCATATAACTTATAGATCTGGGCTCCCTAAGCTCGATTAACACGTAAAGATTCTATCTTTACGTGCCCATAAGCATCCATGAGGATTAAAAGGCTCAAAAGCATAATAAAGGCTAGATCTAGGGTTCTCATGCAAAGCAACTTAGAAAAAGGCAATAGATCAGGGCTCTACCACCCCTAAGAGAACAGATCTAAGGATATATCAACCTATCACGGCATCCATATAACTAATAGGCTTGGAAAACACATTAAATGGGTCCTAGTGGTGTTCCAATGGAGGTTTTAAGCACAAAACAGAGGGATTCCGAGATATACCTTGGTGATCTTCGATTCTGGTCTTGGATCTTTGTTTCCCACCTCCTCTTCTTGGTCCTTTCTTCTTTTCCTTCTTCAAACCTTCAAGAATCCACACAAAAACACTTTACTCACACAAGGAATGGCTTAGGGTTGCTCACAAGCTCTCTGAGGGTGAAGGAGGCGAGTTTGGGGCACATATCATTGTTTAAATAGCGAGCAAACTCGGGGATTTAGGGTTTCTTCCAGACAGGCTGACTCGCCGAGTCCGGAATATAGACTCGTCGAGTCGCCGACTTACGCGTGCTCGAAATCCCGTCTCTACTCGACGAGTCGGGCTATAGACTCGCCGAGTCCCTCAGGAAACTTCTAAATAAATAACATAAAAAAAAACACATACAGGAGGCGGGGCGTTACACATTACCCTCTTCTTCCTTATTTGATGTGAAATACACCCAGAAAAAAGCACCTTTTAAGTTTCTTTCTCTGTAACTCGAAACTACTACCAACATACTTGCAACCTCCAAGAAGATCATGGTTCACGGTAGGGTTCAAGGATTACAAAACCTAGTTCTGATTTTGCTAAAATCCCGGTTCTGATTTTGTTAAACTCTCAAACAGGAAAGAACTAGGGTTTCGAGTTTTTCAATTTAGCATCTAGGTACTGTTTAGTATGTAGCTTATAATTTGGTGTTATGATTTCCTTTTCTGATATGAGATTTTGCACGTAGCTTAAGTTTTGAATTTGATTTTTGGATTTTGATTTCAGATTCATTTTGGTTTTTGATGGTATAATCTGATTTGGTATGGTGGGGGTTGTTGGAGGTAAAAGGCAGCACCCGGTGGTTGTCGGGGTTGAGAAGAAGACAATGAAGAGAAAAAAAAATGAGGTGGTCGTCAGTAATGGTTATAAAAAGGGTTTTTTGGTGGTGGTTTTGCATATCTCCGGTGGTGGTGGGTGATGTGTTCTTCAACAAGAGAGAGAGAGAGAGAGAGAGAGAGAGAGAGAGAGAAAGAGAGATTTAATTTAAATGATTAAAATATTGTTTAATAATCAATAATAATCAGATTTGTCAAAAAAAAGTTAAATTTTTTTAGAAGGGCATTATAGTCATTCTATGTCTCACAAGGGATGAAGCGTATAAATTCAAACTAATGAGGGACAAAGCATGTAACTTTTTACGATGTAAGGGACGATCCGAGTTAATTTTTAAAAATAAGGACTAAACGTGCCTCTTGGCACCTGCATGAGGGACGATTCGTGTAATTTACTCTTTCTTATAAAAGAATTTCCAAAAAAAATATTAAAGTTTTAAAATTCATAGTTGAATATTTAAACCTAATTTCACCAATAACATAAATAAATAACAAATGAAGAGTTAATTGATTAATTTTAGGATTTCAATTTGACTAAGTAAATTAACTAAAGTGTTAAAGATAAAGGTAATACTTTATTTTGCTAGTGGGAAAAAAGCCGAGCTTTTGTGAGGAATGAGCAAGTAGGAGAAGATGCCAAGCTTTTGTTATTTATGGTGTGGACTTGTAGTGAAGGAGGGGCAGGAGAACTCATTTTTTTCCCTTATGCTATTGAAGAATGTCATATGCCTTTTTAGTAATCGATTCACATGTAATGGCCTTAATTGGCTAATTGATTCACATAATGGGCTATTTACTTGGATTTTTTATTTAGCCAATGGTGAGATGTTTAGTTGGATTTGCATTAGGTGCACATTAGATCAAATATATAAAATCCATTTTTTTTAACTTTTGAGGAGATATTGAGGAGTAGCACTTGCTATCCCTACCAAGTAACTACATCCACCACTTGGTGGTGGTGGATGGTAGGTGGGATGGGGTTGGGGGTTCACATATAAATGAGACATGACAAAAAAAGGTTAAAAAAGTCTCTTCATAGTTGAACTTAAATGAAAAGTTTAACAGATTTGGTAAAAGTGACAACCAATGAAAGAAATTAAGACCATAAGGATGGATGGTTGTGTGTCGTTTTTTAAATTTGTCCTAAAAGTGAAATTTTCACTAAACTTCAAGGACCAATTTGTAATTTAGTCTTCCAGTCCAGAAAAAAAAAAAAAAAAAAAAAAGGAAATTCAAAAGAAATTCAAAAAAAGCAAAACCGTGTTACTTTTTTCTTTTTTGGAAAGAACCCTGAAAGCCTCCGATCCCAACACGTAAGAAAACACCAACATTTTCGTTCTTTATTTATTATCTCTCGCCCTCTCCCTTCCTTTCATAGTGGACTCCTGCTGACTTACTGCTCATCTTTCTTTGTCTCTGTTCATTTTTCCTCTGTTATCGCTACTTCAGGTTTATGTAAACTCTGCTCATCTTTACCAGCTACTTTTGCTTTGTCTAAGAATTTCGCTTATCAATCACAGATCACAACATAATCATATGAATTTTCATAAACAGGTGATTAAAATTCTGTTTATTTCAGCTACTTTTGTTTAGTTTACATATCAGTTACAGTCCAATTCTCGGATTCTCATAAACTCCTTCCTTAATCACTCTGTATTTTGAATTCATAAACACAATTTTTACGTTTGGTTCTTTTTGAATGATGTTATAGATCCTTAATTGTAAACCAAAAACTCAAAATCAAGAAACTTCAATTTACGATTGTCATAATTCTAGATTACCTGCTAGCTGATGTTCCCCTTGTTCAAAACTTGCGGATCTGTCAAGACAAAATTAGGATGTTGCTCTTTCTGTTTGAAATTAAGCTGGATTAGGTTTATGTAATTATGTTTGGAGGTACAAAACTGATAAGAGATTTCTTTGTAGATTTAAGACATATGATATGACATTGGTCAGCTAAGCTGATGTCATTTGTGACTTAAATCATTCATACCTTCCCATTTCAAGTGTTTCCATTTCTTCCATAAGTTGTTCTACTTCTGATACAGAAAACAGTCTTCAAGTTCTATGTTGTGAAACTTGACATTTCTTGGTTATTTGGTGGTTAACTGGGTCAGCTGATAAAGCTTCAGTTTTCACTTCCAAGGATGACATCCGAATGGGATTAGCTGCTGACCTGGCAATCGCTTCTTAATTCTAATCTTAAAATGGAGAAGGAATAGCTTGGAGGAAATGTAAATCCCAAAGTCTTGTTGTAGGGTTCTGTTGTTGTCTCGGACCTTTTTGTTCTCAAACAACCAACCCTTCATGTAGTTCGCCTCCTAGGATAACTGAAACAGCCTCCATAACAGTCGGCTATGGAAAAAAGCAATGAAGTCCCAAAAATTGTATAAATGAAAACCTTATAGTTGATGCTAAACTTCAATGGAAAAGAAACATTATGAGGGAATTTTCACACCATAATGTAAATGGGTTACATGAGAGAGGAAACTTACCATGACTATCTCCATTGCCAATGGAGTCTCTGTTTGACACCTTTCTTGGCTGTATATCTTTTTCCTATTTTGGTAAAGTGGATTTGTTTCACCTACTAAAAGAATCAACAAATTGATATAGTTAGACAGAAGGCTACATGATCTAACTTTTAGGCTGCATTTGTCAAGATAGATATACTTTCAAGGGCATTTCAGTTATGAGGATCAGCAGGGCATTTATGTCTTTTTCATACATGAAAGATCGAGAGATCAAAAATTTCAATTTTGTCCCTATCTTGCATAACAAACGGGGCCTTAAAGCTTTAGCAGACAAAAAGATTTAGAGCACTAGAACCCTCACTCACTCTTTTTGTTAGTGAGTTCATAATCTTTAGCACACAAGTATTTACGACTTTGTATGTGTAGATTTTGATTCCTGCAGTGAAGTGCTGAACACTCCTTGTTCAAGACTTTTAGCTGTGCATTTAGTTGTTTTTGGAATGATATTTGGTGTTGATTTGTTTTCTTATGTAAGTGAACTTCAGATGAATTTTATTTAGACAACAATAGGGATACTTATGTGGGTTTAACAAAACAAAATAGAGATGTTGTACAACAAATGAACAAATTGTTTACATATTTTCTTGCAACCCAACTTAGCCAAAAAAAAAAAAAAAAAAAAAAAACAAAATTCAGTTAAGTGAGCAGCTACTTTTTAAATAACTCACATGACAATGTAAATTTTATTTTACATCAATACTTTGCTATAAGCAGATGAGATTTAAGTTGCATATTGTAATCAATAATTTGCTATTATGCATTGGCATTTGTACAGGTCCTAACATTAAAGAACAAGTGAAGAAAGCCGGTGAAACCAACTCTTATAACTAATAACTGAGAAGGGTGAAGGCTCATCAACCCATAACTCATAATGGTTATTCTCTCTGAGCTCCTCTCAGAAGGAACTTCTTCTTCTTCATCAACTCGTGGTTATAGTTCATCAGCTCGTGTCCCTCCTTCATCAACTGATGGTTATAGATATGATGTATTTTTAAGTTTTAGAGGTCTAGACACTCGTCTTAGTTTCACCAATTACCTTTATGAGGCACTTATAGACGCCAATATCAATACCTTCTTGGATGATGAAAAGATTGAAACAGGGGAAGATCTGAAACCAGAACTGGAGACTGCAATTAAGGCATCTCGGGCTTCTATTATCGTGTTGTCTGAGAACTACGCTTCTTCAACATGGTGCCTGGATGAATTGGTGCTGATCCTTGAGCAGCGTATCACATCCAACCATATTGTCATCCCAATCTTTTATCATGTGGAGCCCACACATGTCAGGAAGCAACAAAGTAGCTTTGGAGATGCAATGGCCAAGCATAAACAGACAATGGAGGCAGAGACAAATGCAGATAAAAGAAGTCAATTAGCTCAAAAGATGGACCGATGGATTAAGGCACTTGTAGATGTTGCTAATTTAAAAGGAAATGACATAAAAGGAAGGTAACCACTTTCTTACCCATATTTCCATCATCCTTTAATTTTGTTTCATTAACACATGAATGTTAGTACCACCTTCAAGTCATAGTGTCTTTTATGATAAATAACTTAACTGGCATGTTTTTTCAAACACAGCACAAAGATAGTTATGATGGTCTTGTGTAAACACAGTGAAGTTAGGTTGCCCATTAGTGAAATCTGGTATTACATTGGCATCTTTTAACTTTTTATACATAAATATTTATGACCTTACACATTGGATTCTTGTATGGTTAGAACATAGAAGAGTAAACACAATATCATTTTAATATGAAGGACTTGATTAAAATTATTAGTTATGATATAGTTTTGATTTTGAATCTTTGGACAAATTAAATCTCCAAATCTGGTTTGGTAGTTTTGTGGTTCTTATAAAATCTGCTTTCAGGCTAGAGACTGAGTTTATTGAAGAAATTGTGAAGGACATCCATCATAGATTACATGTACACTTAAGGTGCGTTGGACCACAACTTATTGGGATGGAATATGATATTAAGTTCATCACTTCATGGTTGAAAGATGGATCCTCACATACGACAGACATACTCACTATTTTGGGTATGGGTGGGATCGGGAAGACATCTTTAGCCAAACATGTATATGGGCTATATTCTCATGAATTCGACAAAAGCAGTTGTATTGAAGATATTAGTAGAGTATGTGATGGAAAGTTTAATGGGTTGCTTGATTTACAAGAAAAACTAAGCAGTGACATTTCAAAAACAAGTTCCGTTAAAGTTCATGATGCTTCGGTATACACCTCAAAGATAGAGAATGCAATAGCACGTAAAAGGGTGTTTCTTGTTCTTGATGATATTAGTACGCTTGATCAGTTGGATGCGTTACTTGGAAGCAAAGGTTTTCATCCCGGAAGCAAAATAATTATAACCACAAAGGAAAGACGTTTGATAGAGAGGTGTGCATTATTCAAAACAGACATTAAACCAAAGCATAGAGAGCTCTTGCTTCAAGGCTTACATGAGACCCAATCATGGGAACTTTTGTGTCTCCATGCATTCAAATGCAACTATCCCAAGACAGGTTATGAAGGGGTGTTATATAAGCTTGTGAAGTATTGTCAAGGACATCCATTGGCTCTTGTAGTATTGGGAAAATCTCTATATGATCGAGATGTAACTTATTGGGAAGGGTGCATAGAAGGGCTAAAGAAAGAAACAGATTCTCATGTGAATAATGTCTTGAGAATGAGCTTTAACTCTTTGCAATCCAAAAATGATAAGGACTTGTTTAAGTATATTGCTTGTTTTTTTGTTGGAATAGATAGAGATGTTGCTGAAACAATATTACAGGCATGCAATATAAACATAAGATCTGGAATCCCGAATCTCCTCGACCGATTCCTTCTTTCTATTGGATGGAAAAACGAATTGAAGATGCATCAGTTGGTTCAAGAGATGGGAAGATTTGAAGTACGTCAAGAATCACATGACAAGCCATGGAAGAGAAGTCTATTATGGTGTCATGAGGAGTCATTCAGAGTATTAAAACAAAAAAAGGTAAGAGGTCATATGTGGTTTTAAAAGTATGCATGTTAAAAATATTTTTTATGGTCTTAACTTTTTATTTACATTATGTTTCTTCTTAGGGTAAGGGAAATCTTGTTGGCCTTGCCCTTAACATGCGCATGCTTGAGAAAGAGATGTTGGGTGCATCATATAAGTTAAAAACAAATGCATTAAGTAAGATGGATAATTTGATGCTACTACAACTCAATTATGTTCACATGAATGGGTCTTATGAGAACTTTCCACCGGAACTAAGAGGTTTGTGTATGCATGGGTTTCATTTAAAGTATATACCTTCAGAACTACCTATGGAGAATCTTGTTGCTCTTGACATGTCATATAGCAATATTGAATCATTTATCGGTTGTTATCGTAATCCACAACGACTTGAGAAGAGGCAAAAGGTAACTTATCTTCATTTATTATTTTTCCATGTTTAGTTGAATTTCACTCCCATTCTAACTTCTTTCCATTTTTATAGTTGGATGGATTATGCTTAAAAAACAAAAGGTTGCTTGGATCATTGAAGGTTCTTAATTTAAGTTCCTGTAAACAACTTTGTAGTCTTGGTGACTTTAACCAATTCCCAGCTCTCGAGAGGTTAATAGTTAGAAATTGCACTCGTTTGCTTGAGGTTAGTGAATCAATTGAGCAGTGTGTTGAACTTGCCCTCATCGATCTAAGCTACTGCAAGCAGCTTAAAAACCTTCCAAGAATCATAGGCATGCTAAAGAAAGTTAAAACAATGTTGCTAGATGGTTGTAATCTGGGTGAATCTCAAACTGAGGATACAAATTTAGATATGGATTCACTGGACATGTGCAATGCTAACAAAAACATTAGCATAAGCACAAGAACCTCTTTCTCCACCTTTGTGGGTGCTATACCAAGCCGTTTGAAGTTTTTTTCAAGTTCTTTGCCAAGATCTCTAGTAAGGTTGTCCCTTGTAAATAATAATTTGTCCACTGAATCCTTTCCTATGGATTTTAGTAGTCTGTCCTTGTTAAAGGAATTATATTTAGATGGAAATCCTATCCATTCCATGCCCAATTGTGTGAGAACCCTTCATAGGGTTGAGATACTTAGTATGCTAAACTGTAATAAATTGAAGTTAGTCGAACATCCTCCACACACAGTAAAAATCTTGCTCTATTCTGATCACGAGTCTTTAGAAAAAGTTGTATTTGATCCCAAAATGTCTCCCCTCATGTTATTTTATTTTCCAAGAAGTTACACCCCTAGGTCGTATGAAATTGAAGGCATGGTGAAAATCCAGGCAATGGTGGGTGTTGAGGAAAAGGTATTACGTAGCTTGGGCTGGATTAATTTACTCCATAACAAAAGGAATGTGGGAAATAATCCTACGGAATCTGGAATGCAGGTTTTGTCAAGTTAACTGTCTTTCTTTATTTGACTACATAAAATACTATAATATAATCATTTAATTTAGATGTTTGTATTTGGCAGATGTTATATGAATTTGGAATATTCAGCACAACATATGACGCAGAGGAGATGCCGAGTTGGTTTATTCATAGAAGCGCAGGGCCATCGATTTCATTTACAATCCCATCATCATCTCCAAACAACCTCCTTAAAGGACTCAACTTCTGCTTTCTGCAGACAATGAGAGTTTTGTATGCGTTGCCTGTAAGTCTACATGATTATTTCTGCATTACACCGATGATCACAGTTAGTAATATAACAAAGAACCGCATGTGGATATACGAACCTCTCAGGGACAGATACTTTGTAGATCGAAAGTGTAGGGTGGTGTTAAGTCATTGGATGTTTGGGATGAATGAGATGGAGCCTGGTGACCACATTACTATTACTGTTACACCGCCACATTTTGAACTTGTAAAGGAGTGTGGGGTGAGTCTTGTGTATGAGGATGATGGAGAGAAGAAGGATGAAGAAGAAGATGTGTTGGGTTATTACAAGTCATGGAATCACATAATTGGTGGAGATCTCTCTCCTTTTCAGACAACTACAGGACAATTCATCCTAAGAAACCAGCAGTTTGTTACATTTGGCTTATGTATAATGACCCATTTATTTTAACAGATAACTTAAATCTTTTAAACAACTGGATCATATATATATATATATATATATATATATATATATATATATATATATATATATATATATATATATATTATTGATTTTATTGACCCATAAGATAAGATTTTGTTTTTATAGTAAAAAATAAAAGTTGTACTTTTAATTTATAAAATGAATAGATGCAAACATTGATTCAGAAACGGGGACAGTTTTGGTCCCAGGGGTATTTTGGGAAAACTTTCCTAATTTAAAGTTTTGAGTTAGTTTAGGATTCCAATTAGTTTAGTATAAATAGGGTATGGTTGTGTGACATTTTTAATTAAGTTTTTTTTCAGTAATAAAATATGGAGAACAAGTAATTTTCCCAGATTTCTTCCTCCCCTGTTTCGCTCATGCTCTGTTTCTTTTCTGCACACAGTTGAAGTTTCCATTCTGTCATAATCAAGTGAATTGATTCTTGTGTTAAGTTCATTTTCAAGAGAATTAAGCGAATTAATTCCTTCATCACTTTCCATAAATAGATGGATAATGACCCATTTATTTTAATACATATGTCATAACTTAAATCTTTTAAACAGGATCATATATACGATTGATTTTATTGACCCATAAGATAAGATTTTTGGTTTGGTATGGTGTGGTGGCATCCATTATACCCTACCCTGAGGAGTATTTAAACTTTTCATTTTCTAGATGATTGTCAGCTAAGAAAATTCTAGTAGCAAAAAGTATTTGAGAGGCCCTTCCTCTTGAAAGAATGGGAAAACCCTATTATTTATATAATTCATTATCAGTTAGTTGTTTCTGGTTGTGAATTTCCTGCTTATTCTCTTTACTCCGTGTGGGGCTTATCAGCACACTCAATTGATTAAGTCTTTCGATATGTTGGATCACATAAATATATATGGACCCAATACGTATGACTACTTTGTCCAAGTAGGTTGTTTGTGAACAATGATTAACATATCACTTTTAATCTATTTTCAGTATGAAAGGAAAAGTTTTGGTTCAGAGCTTTATCCCTAAGGAAGCTTGACATAAGTCGTCGCGCACATGAGGTATACTTTTTGACACCCAAACCTTTTCTCTCATCGCGTAAACAAAAGGAATACACAACCGAATATTAGGAATCAAAGCTCTCAATTCGTTTAGGGTGTAACAAAATAAGGGAGTTATAACCTTTCATTGAATGCATTGAAGTGGAAATATTAAAATTTGGAATCATTGAATACTACAAATATCTGTTCATACCATGTCTAAACACTATGGGTCAAAATCTAGGATTGAATTCTCACCACTCTCTGTCACAGTGTAATATGCAATTGAGACCAATTCATAGATTAATAATTTTCAGTAGATGTTGTTCTTGGGTAAATTCTATGTTAATAACAAACTATTACACTTTGGAAGACAATATGAAATTGTGTAAGCATATTGCTTGATTTTAAGGAATCTTATTGATAGATTCATTCTTAGGATAGAACCAAGAAACATGTTGAGAATGCTTAAATTGCTTCAAGAATTTGGAAGAGATGTGTCACCTGGACTCATTAATTCTGTTGAATCAAGAAAATGTAACATAATATATACGCTTCCAAGTAACTATCTGTTTTCATAACATTTTGTGTTGTATCCTGTATAATATATAACTTTTAAAATTTTCTTACTTTTCGTTTCTATGTAGGGTGAGGGGGGATCTTCAAGGTCTCATCCTTCACATGAAAAGGATTGAGAAAGTGAGGCTACATGACTGGCATGAGTTGAAAATAGATGCAATGGGAAAATGGGTAGCCTGATGCTATTGCAAACTCAATCGTCTATGACCTACTTTTCCAGAAGAATTAAGATAATATATACCAGCGTCTACTACAAAATTTAACACATTTGGAATTGTATGTTATTTCCCAACGAACCTTTTAAGCATAGGTATCAAAATTAAACACTTCTTGAATTGTGTGCTATTTCTTGATCATAATTTGAGCTGAAATCTTGACCATTGCCTTATCAACAATGTCTATCGTGTCTATGGACTCAAAAGCTCAAATCCTTGATAGGATTCTATAATTTATTTGGATACTATGTAAAATTCGCTTGCTTCACCTTAATATTTTAAGACTCCGATTCTGAAAGATGGGAATTCTTGTATCATTTGTTTTTTTAATTTTAGAAGCAACAGTTTTAATTAGGTCGCCCCTTTTTCTCCACATCACGAGACAGGATAGTAATAGGATCACATATTAATTTATATATCTTATCTTTACCGTCCTCTATATCTTTATTGTTACTCTTGTTGTTGTCAAAAGAATATCATATTCTCATTTATTTTCATTTTCCATCTCATCTTGATATTCTATCAAGTTATGAATAGTGTTTTTGCAACAAAGTTAGACTCCAAAATATGGTCATTTGAGGCTGAAAATAGATCATCTACATCAAGTCATCACTTATCGGTGGTCTTTTTGACCACTCTCCTTTAGTGTTTTTTTCATGTCCCCAGTGTCCTTATTAACAACTTGAATATCACATAACCCCTAACCTGATTTCACCTCTATATGAGCTAAAAAAAACCGGTTCATCTCCTTACCAACATCTTGATTACCATTGAAGCCATTAGAGTTGGTCATAATTACCATTCACACTTGCATTAGTAACCTTGTTTTCGGTATCCACATTGGAGATACAAGGAGTAGAGGCTTTAATTACCTCATTTGCAACAGCTATAGTATGCAACTCCATCATAAAAATAAATAAATAAATAAATCATGTTCCCAGTAATGTATTGAAACAAATGAACTCATATTCGTTTCTTCATGATACTCAACACTTCTATCGCTTCTGTTGACTAAGTAAGGTTCTTTTTATTAGTCTTCATGCACACTTTGCCTCCTAACCTCTATTTTTTCGATCTCTAACCACACAACCTGTCATCTACCACTGAATAATGCATCCCGAAACCTTTCTGATTAACAACTGCCACAGCTCCTTCTCGTTCATAGAGTTGGGGAAATTAGAAAAATGAAAAGTATAACAAAATATGATCCATTGATTTACACGATCTACTAAACTTCCTTCCTTCTCTTAATTGATCGATCTTTGTAGAAGAAATTTGCCATCCTCCCTCCTGGTTGCACTGTTTCTTACCTGATTGAAATCCTTTCATAAAGATTCCCCTGTTATTGGATTGAAGGAACCTCACTCATACTCCTAATAACACCTATCAAATTCCCCTGAAGCAATCTGGTAAGCCTCCTGATGAAACATGAAACTTCTGTATATATAACTTCCTCTTTCCAACAGAATTAGCCATAGAAACACAGTAGTCCTACGTATTGGGTACAGAAACGATTGAAATAATATTAAAACTGGAACTGTGTATATATATATATATATATATATATATATATATATATATATATATTTTCCAAATTACAATGTTGTAATAGGAGACACTGAAAATGGTGTGCTATAATAAACAAATCAATGAAACACGTTGCTATTTCTTGCATTTAAACCTTAAGAGTCAGTCAAAGATGGTATTCATGAGCATTCAAACCTTGAAAATGAATCAAAGCACGCATATAGGCACACAAGTCCCTGGTCTATTGCATAGAATCTGTGAAAAGAATTTAGCATGCTCTTCAAAGTTATTGAAACAAAGAAACAAACAAGACTAAATTACAAAAATCGTCTCTATGTTATATTACTTTTTATGCGTATGGTCAAGTCGATGGATTTAATGGACGGGCAACCAGGGACTAAAAGTGTGACCAAATGTTGGTTTAGGGATGGAAAAGGTAAATGATGAAACTATCAGACCATATCGATCGCATTTTCAACTTATTTTGTTATTAGGACATAATACTTTGAAGAATCTATCCAATTATAATAGTGAAACTTGCATTGTATCGGGATGATATTGCTACAATTAATAGGTTTTCAAAGTATATTGCGGTAATACGCATGAATGAAATTAGGATGCTATTAGAAAACAGATCAAAATTTTGTTTCTTAGATTTATCCCTAATTAGTAAAATGAAAAACTTGAATTGTTTGAGATATAAACAAGATACAAATTACACATACTCGACATTTTAAAATGAACAGGTTATAACACATTAAATAACAATGTGATATGCATTTATACCACTTATCAATTGGTGAGTCCTCAAAGACACATTCTTTCTGAACATCAATGCTATAACTAACTGTTACATTTTTCAAAGTAAAATGCCCTAAGAAAGAAACGGAAGTACCTTGCTATCATCATAAAACCAAAGTCATTTGAAGTTGCTAAAAGGTTTGGTATGTATAAATAGTCCCGTGCTTCATTAGAAGAATTGGAACTTACCAGTGGATTTACAAGAAGGAATTGAGATTATAGAAAACATTACATAAATAGTCCCATGCATCATTGGAAGTCATATATAGGTTAAATCATTAACTTTTTTCCTTGATGAAAATGGTCTTTGTGGTTTCAATTCCTTACATGGTTTGTTTCTAATCCATATAAAATGATATCTATATATACCATTTTAATAGATTTATCTTTTTTTTTTTACTTAATTTTATTTTTTAATATGTTAACATTGAGGGACCCACCATACCAAACAGTTCACACACCTATGTTCACCAGAAAGATTACCAAAGTTATATTCAAGCTTAGAAAATTACAAGAAATTAAGGTTGTATACAACAGTAAGAATAAAAAAAAAAACTCCAACAAGAAAGAAACTATCTCTTTTCTGATCATTTTGAGGTCTCTAAAAATCTGAAAGCTGCATAACTTTCAGATTATTGGGTTCATCGGTAACAGAATATCTAAAATTTGTTGTAGAATAATTTGTATCACAATAAAAGTGGTGCATCAAGTTGCAGGTATAATTATCTTATTCCACTTACTAAAAGCATGGAAATGGAATATTTGGTTTATAAAAAGAGTCCCAGAAGAATATACTATATAGCTCAGATAAAAATCTCCCCAATCACCTGGATAGACAATACCATATGAACCAATGTAAAAAACAGCATAAGCATTTCATCAAATACCTTGACTACGTGATGTAAGATGACCACATTCGCCAAAAAAACACAATGAAAGAAGGAAAATTTTAGGAACATAATCAAGTATAACATTCTAAAGATTGAGAACTGAATTAAAAAAACATCATCATAATAATAATAATGAAATAAACCAAAACAAAGACAATGTAACTTGAAAGATTTATATAAAGCTCTGTTATATCTACTGACGGAATAAGAAATTGAGGAGGAGGATGATGGAAGTACAAGATCTAACCATGACAAATGAACAATGAACGTTGGTTTGGAGATGTTTCTGTCTAATTTCCAATACGGGTGATTTTAAGAAGGCCTTCGAACACCTCACATTATTTCTTATTCAAATTTTGATCCGGAATGTCTAATAAAGATACCATGGAAAGATGATCCGTTAGAAACAATAAATGTGGCTCTCGGAGCAGCGCGGTGGAGCAACTGAGCGCAATATGAAGCATTGCCAAGAGTCAGGAATTGAGTTTGATTGTGCTTCTAGCCCTTGAACATCGCTATCTGAAATAGGGAATTGGGGGACGAATTTCAGGGAGAAATAAGAATTGAAGCAACGTCAGAATGTGGGATCGTGGAAAAATATACTTCACCTGTGTGAGAGCGAGGCGAGAGTGTTGCCGATTCAACAATGTTGTAACATGATATTCATTATTTAGTAGGTTTGGTTCACGATTATTTTGGATGGAATTTGAATTTGTTAAAGAAATTGAAATTCATTAATTAGATTTAGAATTTGAAGGAATTAATCCATGTTATGTCTTTGGTTGGTAAAAAGTGAGATGAAATTTTAATTTATAAACAAAGGGTAAAATGGAATCTTTTTTCTCATTGAACACCTTTAACAAATAACATAAATCATTCTTAACCATTGAGGCCTAAATTACCAAATAGCCCTTAAATTTATAAATGGATAAGCACATAAATGATGACTGTTAAGTAGGGGTGAGCAAAAACCGAACCGTCAAAACCAAAAGAAACCGCAATTGACCAACCGAAACCAATGCAAAAAACCTTTGGTGCGGATTTAATTTCTACAAAAACCGAAGTTTTCGGTGTGGTGGGATTTTTATCAAAAAACCGGTCCACCAAAACTGAACCGCACCGAAGACATATAAATAATAAATTATTAATTTATATTATATACATAATTATATATCACATGTTATTTGAAAAAGTAATAAATACTAATGTAACTTTGACGATAGGTTTAATAATTTAATCATATTCGAGAGCATTTAAAAGAAGTCTCATTGTTCCCTTCTTCCTTTCCTGATCTTGTGTTAGACGAAATCAATGTTTGTTTAATTGTGTTTGTGGAACCATAGAAATGTGTTTAGGCGGAGGCCACTGTAAGTTTTTTTAACACGTTAATGGTATGACATAAATAGGTTTTACTAGATTGTATGACATAAATTGTTTTTTTTCCTACAAAACTTAATTAATATGTTTATTTATCAATGCTTTTGTAGTTTTGTATATATAAAAAAGAACTTGTTTTACAAAAGGCTATGACATAAAATCATAAATGATTGTTTAAAAAATACGTTGTTTAAAAAACAAAAAAAAAGTCGTCCATATGTTGGCTATTTAGTTAAAAATTGGCTAAATTAGTTTCAAAATATGGCACCAGGCAAGAATTAAGAATTATTGGACTTGCATAGTTACAAAAAAACCTGACCCATAACAGCAAAAACCGCACCAATACGTATACCAGATTTAAAACTGAAACCGCACCATTTAAACCGAAACCGCATGATAAAACCGCAAAACCGAACCAATGAAAAACCGCACACGTTGGTTTTAGTTCTACAAAACCTCACCTTGCATTTAGCGGTTCAGTATTGCCCTAAAACCCCACCAAACCACACCATACTCACCCTAGTATTAGGAGCAAAGTTATTATCCTAAAAGATTTGTACGACCATTTTCTTGGCAGCACATGACACATGAAGTATATGATAACTACAAAAGGGTCAATGGCCTAGCAGTATGGAGTGACCGTCTCATATGAGAGGTCAGGAGTTCAAGTCTCAGTGGAGACATAGGTGGTTATTTAATAGTAGATTAGTTAGTTTGCCGTTTCAAATAAAAAAAGTATATGGTAACTTGATGTGAAAAACGAATTCTTTTATGAGGAGGTTGAGTGATATACTTTAGAACAACCCCAAAGTTTTATTTCACATCTGTTTTTAGGATATGTTGATAAGTTTGCAAGATTTATCTTTATTTCATACGAGAAGTTATCTTTTATTATTATTTAAGATTAGTATGTAACACCGGTCAAAATTAGGTCAAAGATAATTCCCATAAATATAATTAACACACATTATAATCAATTTACTTTAATATTTAATGATATTTTCATTCAACACTACAAGTCTAAACGATTCCAAAAATATATAGAACGTCTAAATCTGACTTCGCATGAAGAAGTTATGATAAATTCTATCACTATAGTATTTGTAACAAGTGGAATTTAAAATAGACTTAGAATTAGCTATTGGAATCTAGAAGAAAGTTGTAGTACTCGGAAATACTAACACGTGGATAAAAGAACATCAAAAATGAAGTTCGTATACAAAAGTTATGACCTTCCGAAGATGCAGTTGTCTAAGTGCATGACACGTGGTAGAAACCCTAGCCGCCATGGTTCACGACGTGAACATTAATTCCACGACGTGAAACGTGTCAGGGGCACTAATCGGGGCTAGAAAACACGTGTTAAAGCTACGGGGTGACTCATGGATGTTCACGACGTGACCCTAGGCATGTCACGACGTGAATGTGCCAAAATCAGCCTATAAATAGCGATCAAGACCCTTTCATTCCTTACACCTTCTACTTTTCTCTCCCTCATTTTTCGTAGGTTGTTTCCCTTCTCGAGCCTGACAACGACGAGCCTTTGACCGTTTAGATTCTATAGATCACGCTACTAGGGTGAGTTTCACGACCCCACTTTTTAATATTTTCGGGGAAAAACACATGCTAAATATTGTATATAAGTTAATATTATATCTATATGATAGTATATTCGTATCAACAAAACTAGTTATATTAACTTGGATATAGTTGTTTTAAATATGATATTTTGAAAATATACAACTATTATCAACTTGTTAGCATGTTACTGTACTAATGTAGATCTTGAGTTATACTTAGGATTATATATATATATATATATATATATATATATATATATATATATATATATATATATTATATGTTATGTGTGATATAGTTTCGGAGTTATACTCGAAAGTTCTATATACAAATTACTAAGTATGTTTCTATTGTTGGTTTTATGTCAAGATAAAACCTAGTTTTACCTCAAGTTATAGCTGTTATACTACCTAAATATTATGAAATTAGGAGTAATGCTTAAAAGCATTGTCTAGTAAGTTAGGGTTTTAGACACGAATATGCTGTTGTTGTTAGAGCTATAGGAGTCGTTGAAGTCTACATGAGCTATTGTATTCATCAACTAAGATTGGAAATCTTAGGGAAAATCCTCTGACCTGTAAACGTTAATCCCGAGCGAGCGAGGAAGTCATGTATGAATAAGATACAGGTTGACAACCCCACTTGTGGTTGTTAGCTACAACCAAATTTA
Organism: Lactuca serriola; assembly: GCF_051521515.1. Taxonomy (NCBI): domain Eukaryota; kingdom Viridiplantae; phylum Streptophyta; class Magnoliopsida; order Asterales; family Asteraceae; genus Lactuca; species Lactuca serriola. The sequence goes on from NC_136408.1 coordinate 136,787,257, forward strand.
AACGAGTGACGAACTGTCCTTTTATTTGTTAATTGTTCCCACGTTTATGAAGCGTGTGGAACTTATCTTAAGATGCGAAACTTGTAGCATCAAGCAGAGGTTTGAAACTAGGCATACAGCCGCGGTTACGGACTTATGGTAGCATTATGCAATTGAGACCAATTCATAGATTAATAATCTTCAATAGATGTTGTTCTTGGGTAAATTCTATGTTAATAACAAATTATTGCATTTTGGAAAACAATATGAAATTGTTTAAGCATATTGCTTGATTTTACGAAATCTTATTGATCGATTCATTCTTTGGATAGAACCAAGCAACATGTTGAGAATGCTTACATTGCTTCAAGAATTTGGGAGAGATGTGTCACTAGGAATCATTAATACTGTTGAATCAAGAAAATGTAACATAAACTTTTACAATTTTCTTAATTTTCCTTGATCTGTAGGGTGAGGGGGAATCTTGAAGGTCTCATCCTTCACATGCAAAGGATTGAGAAAGAGAGGCTACATGGCTGGCATGAATAGAAAATAGATGCATTCGGAAAATGGTTAGCCTAATGCTATTGCAAACTTATTATATCCTACTTTTCCAGAAGAATTAAGATAATATATACCAGCTGCCTCTACTGCAAAACTAAACACATTTGGAATCATATGCTATTTCCCCATGATTCTTTTAAGCATAGTTATCAAAATTAAATACTTCTCGAATTATGTGCTATTTTCCTGATCATAATTTGAACTAAAATCTTGGTCTCAGTTATTACCTTATCAACAATGCAATCGTGTCTATGGACTCAAAATCTCAAATCCTTGATAGGATTTTATAATTTATTTGGGTACTATGTAAAATTCGCGTGCTACACCTTAATAATATTTTTAGACTCTGATTCTGAAAGATGAGAATTCTCATATCATTTGTTTTATTATTATTATTTTAGGAGCAACACTTTTAGGTCGCCTCTTTTTCTTCACATCATAAGATAGTAAAGTAATAGTATCATATATTAATTTATATATCTTATCTTTACTGTCCTCTATATTTTTATTATTACTAGTTGTTGTTGCCAAAAGAATATCATATTCTCATTTATTTTCATTTTCCAGTTCATCTTGATATCCTATCAAGTCATCAGTGGTGTTTTTGCAACAAAGTTAGACTCCAAAATCTGGTCATTTGAGGCTGAAAATAAATCATCTACATCAAGTTATCAGTATTCTTTTTGCACTGCTCTGAAAAAGCAAAGTATGAAACTGTTGGACCAAATTTATAAAAAGATAAAACACAGGGATGATTTTTGTAATTTAGTCAACAAATAATTACTTGCAGAAGTAAAGGCAAAGTACCACTTCACGAAGCCCTTTCTACACCAAAACACCTGCTTCAAAAACTAGCAATGTACTTTCATTATTGTTGTTATAGAATTCTACTTCCATTTCTTTCTATTACATCAATGTATTTTATATATATTTTTTTTCTTATGAAAGCATTATACATTGAAATATCTACCCAATAAAAGCATTGCATTTTCAACTTATTTTATTATTAGGGCACAATACTTCAAAAACTAGCAATATACTTAACAACCAATTTGGATTGTCATATTGCAATTCTCAAGCACACATACAAACAATCACGACTGTGTTGCTTGGATAATCCTTAGTCTACATCTTAAGTCTTAAGATAGAAATGGCTTACATCCTTTAAACCCTAAAAGCCAGTTTATCACAAATTATCAAGCCAAAATCATTCAATTGTGGTAAAAGTTAAGACATGTTTCTGGTTATTGAACTCATTTGCTTCACACATATAAACTCTTGATTGATGGAAATGCGTATATAAGTAAGGACTTTAATTTACTCAATAGCAATCACGATTCTCAACCATCATATAGGAAAATTGTTTTTTTTTTCAAACGCAGCTTTGGATTTCGAAGAACAAATAACAATAATGCTGGTAGTTGACTGAATTTTACCGAGAGAAGTATATTTGTTAATAGGTCACGCATTTTGCAATTCGTCATTTAGATGTTGAGCCTCGACTGACCTGGTTTTGTAGAATAGCAAATGACTTGAGATTACGCAACTTCGGATCCACTTCCTGATATTTCACATCCGACTCGTCTCCCTTGGTTTCGTTGGGTGAAAGAATTGTTATGAGAAGAAATGGAATTAGCCAATTGAATAGAAAGAATTGAAATTCAGGAGAAAATTAGGTAAATGGTCCCTTGCATTACAAAAAGTCATAAATTAGTTATTAAATTATTGTCATTAACATTTTTTGTGATAAAAATACACAAGTGATCCTTGTGGTTGGTAGAAAATACAATTGGAAGTCTCTTTGAGGAATTTTTAACATCTTTTGGGCCTCCATAATGCTTCCCACTCATTCTCATTGACGCAGAACGAAAGCAAAAATAAAGAAAAACTCAAAGTGTTTTATTACCGGAATTCCAATTCTTCCCTTAAATATAGAGGCTCAAACCCCTGATTAGGTTTTGCAATTAAATAGTGGCAACACCGTGGCGATATATGCCACATTGTGACGCCAACTTAATGCCACGATAACTCTTGCCTTGGATATGTTGTGGGACTCCCTCACCACGTTGTGGCCATAAGAGATCCAACTTTCAATTTATCAAAATTACAAAAAGGAGCATTTCCGAAGAAGTTATGAGTTGATGAAAGCGTAGAGTTGGTCACACCCCCAAACCAGAACGGCGGAAACGTTCGGGGGCGGAGGACGTCATGTTCAATATCATAACAGTTCATAGAAAGGAAAGTACACACCACCAGATATAATAAGTTTGCAAGATGTTTACATAGTTGTATTCATTACATGTTCAAAATAAAGGTACATAAACATCATTCAAAATGAAGTAATTAACGCCAGCGCGTTAATCCCAAAAGTTGATTCCCAACCTGCTTAGCGATTTCCTGAGAATACAAGTTATTTCAAAGAAAAAGTGTCAACAATTAAGTTGGTGAGTCCATAAGTAGTTTAGAAAAATTGGATGCCATTCCAAAATGGGTGTATGTTTTCCAGTAAACGTAGCGTTTCAAAATGAAAAGAGTTATGATTTGTGGTGTTGGAAATGAATGCATTAGCTCCAGAAAATCCCATATTTTCCTTAATAGTTGAAATACGATTTGTTGTGTTTTCCAAGAAAAACCCTTATTTTCTTATAAAAGTATGAGATGTATATAGTTGTTCATGTTATAAGTTGTAAATGATTGCACCGGGAAAATCCCTTATTTTCCTATTAGTTGTTTGGTTTGTATGCAGGAAAAACCCTTATTTTCCTCACACATAATGCCAGTCTCTAAGACCGAAAATTGCAAGAAACCGACGTTTCTCGTAAGTGTGTCATAGTTTTATATATAATAAAACTACGCGAAGACCGAACCGGTTGGATGAAGAATAGTTTTAATAACTACTCGCTCATCAAAACTGAATATCATAATAATTGTATATCCGATGAGTTTCTATAACCATACTAAACATAATATGCCTGTAACGACGTTCTTCAGGCGTCGCAGTGCTATGACAACTGTCACCCCAAAAGACGGACTGTAGCTAATAGTCAGGGTGCGGGATCATGACTTCCCGTATAGATCTATACACATTTGACACGTTCTCGTCGCGGGAGATTCTGGTTATAGACAGGACTTACTGCAGTACTTTCTAATAAAGAAAAGTAACGTTTGAAGATGTACGCGTCTCATGGATTCTCAATTAAGTCTATATTAAAGTGATAGTTTTGTATGCAAAGTTTATCTTTTTTTCAAAATGTTTGATAAAGCAAAATCATAAGTTTTTAGAATGTATAAAACGATTTAACAATGAAAGATCATTATATGCTTCGTATAAGTCTAATGCACACAAAGTAAGACAAGAGTTTTCCATAATAGTAATGAGTTCCAAGTGGTTTATTTGATAATATAAGTGAAGTGAAACTTTATAAAATACACGATAATAACCGTATGTTTACTTGTATTCCCCCCTAAAAGAGTGTAAAAGTATTTAAAAATGTATTTAAAGTGTGTTAGAAAGGGGTATGAACTCACTTGACAACTTGAAGATGGCGAGATGGAAAAACGGCAGAGTTTCGTCTCGGGAAATGGATTTTCCTCGGAAATCTCGGGATTCCTCGGGAGAAAATCGACCTTCGGATCTTGCACGAAGCGACCAGGGTTTCGGGGTAGTACGAGCACGGAAAACGAGGAAAAACGCAAGAGAAATGAGAGAGAATGAGCCCTTTCTTTGGAAACCTTCGTATGCTATTTATAGAGAGGCTGGTCTGCCTCAGTACGCGGGGCGTACGCTAGTACGCAGCGCGTACGCGTACGTCATGCATGACCGAGGCCTCGACTGCCTCGGCTTCGGATGGGACGGGTCGCTGGCACGCGGGTCGGATGGGACAGCGGGTCGGGTTCTCCGGATCGTTCGACGTGGACGATCCGAGGCCGTGGCCTCTCAGTACGCGGGGCGTACTAGGGTACGCGGCGCGTACTATAGCCCTAGGCTAACTCCTCTTCGGATAATACCGAATTTTGAATAAAAATTATATATAAATTAATTATCAAACTTCAAAAATTCATATTTCCCTCATACGAACTCCGTTTTTGGCGTTCTTTATATCCCCGCGAAGGTGAGACTACGATCTACAACTTTCATTTAGATTCCGTTGGCAAATTCCGAAATTATTTTTATTATTTATTTATTAAAGTGACGTGTTTAAGGAATTTCTTTAAAAATTCATAACTTATTCATATGATGTCCGATTTGAGCGTTCTTTTTATGCATGTTTGTAGTTTAACGATATCTATCACTTTCATTTAGACACCTAAGGTCAGAAAATGTTTTATTGAAACTTTGCGTTTTTACGTAACTTTGTATTGCTGGTTTTTGTCGGAAAACTTATAATGAGCATAAATTCTTCGTTATAACTCGGATTTTTGTGTTATTTATATGTTTGGAAACCTTAAGATGATAACTACCACATAGTGTACTCCAAATAGAGTTTTTGAATACTTCATATTCTATTTCCTTTCTCAAGGAGGTTACATGACTCGATCTTTACTGACATGAAATAACGGGTTGTTACATCATCCCCCCGTTAGAGGGAATTTCGTCCCGAAATTTTTAATACAAAAGAAGAGTCTTAGGGGCTGGGGAAGAGATGTGGATACTTCTGTTGCATTTGATCCTCTCGTTCCCACGTGAACTCGGGTCCCCTCTTAGCATTCCATCGGACCTTTACTATTGGAATGCGACTCTGTTTAGTTCGTTTAATTTCCCTATCCATGATCTCGACGGGTTCTTCCACAAAGTTAAGATTTTCATTTAGTTCGATCTCATCGAGTGGAATTACAAGTGTTTCGTCGGACAGACACTTCTTCAGGTTTGATACGTGGAATACTGGATGTACCTTGTTAAGCTTTATTGGAAGTTGGAGTTTGTAGGCTACTGGACCAACCCTTGAAATGATTTCGAAGGGTCCAATGTACCTAGGATTCAGCTTCCCACGCTTTCCAAAGCGTATCATTCCCTTCCAGGGTGAGACTTTCAGTAGTACCCGATCGCCACTCTGGAATTCCAATGGTTTACGTCTTTTGTCGGCGTAGCTCTTTTGTCTATCCCTCGAGGATCTCAGTCGCTCTCGTATTTGCACGATCTTTTCAGTAGTTTCTCTGATGATCTCTGGACCAGTGAGGGTGCTATCAGGGACTAGACCTTTTGCTAGTTGGGTGTCGCCTACTTCTGTCCAGCACAGAGGTGATCTGCACTTACGGCCGTAAAGGGCTTCAAATGGAGCAGCATTGATACTGGTATGATAACTATTGTTATAAGAGAACTCAACCAAAGGTAAGTGAACATCCCATGTTTTACCAAAGTCGATTACACATGCTCGCAACATGTCTTCCAAGGTTTGGATCGTTCTTTCGCTCTGTCCGTCAGTTTGGGGGTGATAGGCTGTACTCATGTCCAATCTTGTTCCCATGGATTTTTGCAATGATTGCCAGAACCTAGATGTGAATCTGCTGTCTCTATCCGAGATGATAGACATTGGCACTCCATGGAGTCGTACGATCTCTCGGATGTAGATTCTCGATAGCTTTTCCATTTTATCAGTTTCCTTGATCGGTAGGAAATGAGCGGACTTGGTTAATCTATCGACGATTACCCAAATAGTATCTTGGCCACCCTGAGTTTTGGGCAGTTTCGTTATGAAGTCCATGGAAATCTGCTCCCATTTCCACTCAAGAATTTCAGGTTGTTGGAGTAGTCCTGAGGGTTTCTGGTGTTCTATTTTGATCTTGGCGCAAGTCAAACACTTGCTCACATATGTAGCGACCTCTGCTTTCATGTTTGGCCACCAGTAGAGTTGTTTGAGATCTTGATACATCTTGTCTGACCCGGGGTGTACGGAGTATGGAGTCTTGTGTGCCTCGTTCATAACTACCTCTCTAAGTCCACCAAACTTGGGCGTCCATATTCGGTTCATGAGGTAGCGTGCTTCGTCACTCTTGATTTCTAAATTCTTGTCCATTCCCCTAAGGGTTTCACTTGTCACGTTTTCGGGTTTTAGGGCCTCTATCTGAGCTTCCTTGACCTGTGTCGACAGGTGCGAATGGATTGACATGGCTAATGACTTCACTCTTCGGCCAGAGTACTCCTTACGGCTAAGGGCATCTGCCACGACATTAGCCTTTCCTGGGTGATAGCGAATCTCACATTCGTAGTCGTTGAGTAATTCGACCCAACGTCGCTGCCTCATGTTCAACTCCTTCTGGTTGAAGATGTGTTGTAGGCTCTTGTGGTCTGTAAAGATAGTGCATTTGGTACCATATAGGTAGTGTCTCCAGATTTTAAGAGCGAAGACCACCGCCCCAAGCTCTAAATCATGAGTGGTGTAATTGACCTCATGCGTTTTTAGTTGTCGTGAGGCATATGCAATAACCTTTCCCCTCTGCATTAGTACACAGCCCAGCCCTTGCTTTGAAGCGTCGCAATATACTACAAAATCTTCGGTCCCTTCTGGGAGAGAAAGGATGGGCGCACTGCAAAGGGCCTGTTTCAAAGTCTGAAATGCAGAATCTTGCTTTTCTCCCCAATTGTAGGTCACACCTTTCTGGGTTAAGGTGGTAAGAGGCTTTGCGATGCTGGAGAAATTCTGGATGAACCGTCGATAATAACCAGCCAGGCCTAGGAATTGGCGAATTTCTGTTGGTGTAGTTGGCGCCGACCAGTTTTTGATAGCCTTAATTTTTGATGGATCCACGTGGATCCCTTCCTTGCTGACCACGTGACCGAGAAAGTCCACCTTTCTAATCCAAAATTCACATTTTGAGAATTTTGCATACAGTCTCTCAGTCCGTAACGTCTCTAGTACTTGCCTCAGATGTTGACCATGCTCTTCTTTATTCTTTGAATAAATGAGTATGTCGTCTATGAATACTATCACAAATTTATCCAAGAATGGACGACATACCCGATTCATTAGATCCATGAATACGGCCGGGGCATTGGTTAGCCCGAACGGCATCACTACGAATTCGTAATGTTCGTATCGTGTTCGGAAAGTCGTCTTGGAGATATCACTCTCCAGGACTCGCAGCTGGTGATATCCCGACCTCAGATCGATCTTGGAGAAGTAGTTGGCTCCTTGGAGTTGGTCGAACAAGTCATCGATTCGGGGTAGGGGGTATCGGTTCTTGATGGTAAGTTTGTTGAGTTCTCGGTAGTCGATGCACATTCTGAATGATCCATCCTTCTTTTTCACGAACAGTACAGGTGCTCCCCATGGTGAGAAGCTCGGTCTGATGAATCCTTTTCCCAGTAGTTCATTCAGTTGGCTGGATAGCTCTTGCATTTCTGCCGGGGCTAATCGATAGGGTGCTTTGGCTACTGGGGTAGCTCCGGGAACCAGATCGATTCGGAACTCCACTTGCCTCGCAGGTGGTATTCCTGGAAGGTCCTCGGGAAAAACATCAGGAAAATCGCGTACGTCGGGCACACTCTTGATATCTTGGACTTTGCGTTTCACATCCACAACATGTGCCAAGAACGCGTGACACTCCTTGCGTAGGCATTTCTGAGCTTGGATACTTGAGATGATACGAAGAGTGGTACTTGGTTTGTCGCCCAAGATAACGAAAGTTTCGCCGGTTGGCAGATTAAGGCGAACGGCCTTATCGTAACATAGAATGTCCGCATGATGAGAACTCAGCCAATCCATGCCAATGATGACATCAAAACTCTTAATCGAGACTGGCATGAGGTTGATTGAGAATGGATGATCATTTAAAGTTAGGGTGCAATTTAAGTATATCTCCTTAGTGCCTTCGGTTTTCCCGTTGGCCATTTCTACTATGAATGGTTCACTCAATGACTGTGGTATTGATTTCAGCAGGCCTTTAAAGCCGTGACTCACAAAACTCCTTTCCGCGCCACTATCAAACAAAATGCATGCATACGAGTTATCGAGAAGGAACGTACCCGTAACAACTGTAGGGTCCGCAATGGCTTCATCCTGTCCCATTGCGAAAACTCGGCCCCTTCCACCGGTATTCCGGTTGTTTACCCTTGGGCAGTACTTGCGGTAGTGCCCTGTGTCTCCGCACTCGAAGCAGGCGCGGTTTACCCCATTATTAGTGGTGGGAACGGATGGTTGGATTGGCCCTTTGCAATAGCGGGGTGTATGTCCCTTGTTATTACAGTTGGTGCATTGAAGATTGGAGCAAGGACCGTGGTGGTGGAAACTGCATCGGTTGCATTTAGGAAGTTTCCCAATGTATGAGCTTGTGGGGGCAGGGTTCACAGGTACAGTAATAGCGTGGGTCGCTATCACTTGTTGTTTCCTGGGGTTTTCCTGGAGAGTTTGTCCCCTCCTTTTGTTCCATGTCTTACTCTGGCCCTGGGTTTCCCTAGGTGGATTTGCAGTTGTCGAAATGATACCAGGTTTTACTCTGTGGTCGATGAGTCGCTGGGCCAGGCGCTTAGCGCTGTTGTAGGTAGCAGGGCCGGAAGCTAGGACATGCCCTTGAATCTGGGGTGACAACCCCCAAATGTACCTTTCAACCTTCTTTGATTCTGGGTTGACCATGGTGGGTCACAGTGCAGCGAGGTCATTGAACCTAGCGGTGTAGGTGATTAGGTCAGACCCAGTCATTTTCAGATTCCAAAGCTCCTGCTCAAGCTTTTGTACTTCGCCCCTTGGGCAGTATTCTTCCAGTAGTAGAACCTTTAGGTCGTCCCAACTCATGGCGTTGGCGACAGTGAGCGTCACTGAATTCACATGGCTTTTCCACCAAGTGAGGGCTCGATCTACAAAGGTGCAGGCAGCGAACTTGACTTTGCTTGCTTCTAGGCATGAGCAGATCTCGAAGACCGTTTCGGTCTTTTCGAACCATTGCATTAGTGCAATGACTCCTCCTGTTCCATTAAAAGTTTTTGGCTTAGCGTTAGAGAACTCCTTGTAGGTACATTCTCTTCCTTGGCCATGACCAGTGCCATGATTTGGATGATTCGTGCTGCTTCCCGCCCCTCCATTCCCTTGGGAGTTTATTTGCGAGAGGGCTGCAGTTACTGCTGCTGTGATAGCAGCCTGAACCATGGCCGGATCATAAGCTGGTGGTGGAGGTGGTGGTGGTGCCGTGCCCGGCCTGGGCCTTAGGTTTGGACGAGGAGGCATCTTGCTGCCAAAAGAAAAAATATGGAAGAAAATTATAAGTTTTGGCAGTTCAAAGTTGAATGATATTGAATGAACTTCTAATAGTTCTAGGAAGTTGAGTTTAACTGACACAACAATTTTTTTTTTTAAGCTTGAAAGTAAAGTTTGAATAGATGCACCAATGAATCGAACTATTTGCGCATGATTAACAACGGTAATAAAAGCGGTATACCCTTATATATATTAAACATATAGTTGTGTTACAGCGGGGTCTAGACAAAATTTCTTGGCCTCTCTAAAGGCCTCCGGTTACGGAAAATTTTTAAAGAAAGTAATACTTTTATCCGAAGTCCTAGTTTATAACAAAATTTGAGAGTTGGGCAAGTACTACTTGCAGTGCGCCTTGCGTTTAGAGCTCGACTCTGTGTCGGACTGCTTCGACCCCATGAGGCGTCTCTCAAACGCAGCTTGTTGTTCTCTTAATTCTGCGAAGGCCGCGTTTGCTTGTGCTTGAAACGCTTCGGCGCGAATGTGGATGTCGTTCTGCATCAACTCTAGGCGGTTGATATCGGCCGTGTGAATTTGCACATCCACATTGATCTCTCGGATTCGGTTGGCTTGCACTCCAGATTGATAGCACTGGTTGGCGAGTTTGCCAACCATGACCGGAAGTGCGCGATCGGCTGATCCCCCGCCTCTCACATCATAGAAGTCTCGGCACATGCCGTAAGGAGGGCGTAAGCTTTGTTGTTGGCTCCAATGATGGAGGTGACTTCCCCACACTGGAGTGGGTCCTTGGAAATTCCTCACGTGGACGGGAGGTTGTAGGACTGGTGGATTTATAATTTCTGGCTCCGAATCCGTGCCAGAGTCATCCCCTGCCTCCAAATCTATAGGCTCTTCGTCTTCTTCAGAATCTGCTTCGATCCACCCACCATTACCTTGGTTGGGGTAGTAGGGGTCATTGGGGTGATGGAATCCCGCCATTTAGACTGTACGAGAATAGGGTTAAAAGTTTACTATAAGTTAGAGCACATGAAACTTACTCTCGAGTTTAATGGTTGACGGCACTCGAATACACCCTCAATATTCTTTATGCTTTTGGAAATTTTAAAATTTGTTGTCCATTACAGACACTCCTTGGCATATGTTTAGTCGGCTCTTGGACAAATATAGTTGATCAGGCTATATCCTTCCCAGTTCCGATTACATGTCCCAAGGCATACCTGCACTGCACAACCGATATATAATACTTCAATGTTGTTTTAACTATGGTAATGACCATGTTGTTGATATGAAATGAATGCATGCCTACTTTACAAAAACTAAATAAAAATTAATTTTTTTTTTTTTTTTTAAAAGTATGACTCTTACTCAGAGTGTTTTTACCCAGTTGAGTTTATAGTTGTATACCAAAAAGAAATGGTTTTGATATACTTAATTCCCTATAAACAATGCTCTGATACCAATCTGTCACACCCCCAAACCAGAACGGCGGAAACGTTCGGGGGCGGAGGACGTCATGTTCAATATCATAACAGTTCATAGAAAGGAAAGTACACACCACCATATATAATAAGTTTGCAAGATGTTTACATAGTTGTATTCATTACATGTTCAAAATAAAGGTACATAAACATCATTCAAAATGAAGTAATTAACGCCAGCGCGTTAATCCCAAAAGTTGATTCCCAACCTGCTTAGCGATTTCCTGAGAATACAAGTTATTTCAAAGAAAAAGTGTCAACAATTAAGTTGGTGAGTCCATAAGTAGTTTAGAAAAATTGGATGCCATTCCAAAATGGGTGTATGTTTTCCAGTAAACGTAGCGTTTCAAAATGTAAAGAGTTATGATTTGTGGTGTTGGAAATGAATGCATTAGCTCCAGAAAATCCCATATTTTCCTTAATAGTTGAAATACGATTTGTTGTGTTTTCCAAGAAAAACCCTTATTTTCTTATAAAAGTATGAGATGTATATAGTTGTTCATGTTATAAGTTGTAAATGATTGCACCGGGAAAATCCCTTATTTTCCTATTAGTTGTTTGGTTTGTATGCAGGAAAAACCCTTATTTTCCTCACACATAATGCCAGTCTCTAAGACCGAAAATTGCAAGAAACCGACGTTTCTCGTAAGTGTGTCATAGTTTTATATATAATAAAACTACGCGAAGACCGAACCGGTTGGATGAAGAATAGTTTTAATAACTACTCGCTCATCAAAACTGAATATCATAATAATTGTATATCCGATGAGTTTCTATAACCATACTAAACATAATATGCCTGTAACGACGTTCTTCAGGCGTCGCAGTGCTATGACAACTGTCACCCCAAAAGACGGACTGTAGCTAACAATCAGGGTGCGGGATCATGACTTCCCGTATAGATCTATACACATTTGACACGTTCTCGTCGCGGGAGATTCTGGTTATAGACAGGACTTACTGCAGTACTTTCTAATAAAGAAAAGTAACGTTTGAAGATGTACGCGTCTCATGGATTCTCAATTAAGTCTATATTAAAGTGATAGTTTTGTATGCAAAGTTTATCTTTTTTTCAAAATGTTTGATAAAGCAAAATCATAAGTTTTTAGAATGTATAAAACGATTTAACAATGAAAGATCATTATATGCTTCGTATAAGTCTAATGCACACAAAGTAAGACAAGAGTTTTCCATAATAGTAATGAGTTCCAAGTGGTTTATTTGATAATATAAGTGAAGTGAAACTTTATAAAATACACGATAATAACCGTATGTTTACTTGTATTCCCCCCTAAAAGAGTGTAAAAGTATTTAAAAATGTATTTAAAGTGTGTTAGAAAGGGGTATGAACTCACTTGACAACTTGAAGATGGCGAGATGGAAAAACGGCAGAGTTTCGTCTCGGGAAATGGATTTTCCTCGGAAATCTCGGGATTCCTCGGGAGAAAATCGACCTTTGGATCTTGCACGAAGCGACCAGGGCTTCGGGGTAGTACGAGCACGGAAAACGAGGAAAAACGCAAGAGAAATGAGAGAGAATGAGCCCTTTCTTTGGAAACCTTCGTATGCTATTTATAGAGAGGCTGGTCTGCCTCAGTACGCGGGGCGTACGCTAGTACGCAGCGCGTACGCGTACGTCACGCATGACCGAGGCCTCGACTGCCTCGGCTTCGGATGGGACGGGTCGCTGGCACGCGGGTCGGATGGGACAGCGGGTCGGGTTCTCCGGATCGTGCGACGTGGACGATCCGAGGCCGTGGCCTCTCAGTACGCGGGGCGTACTAGGGTACGCGGCGCGTACTATAGCCCTAGGCTAACTCCTCTTCGGATAATACCGAATTTTGAATAAAAATTATATATAAATTAATTATCAAACTTCAAAAATTCATATTTCCCTCATACGAACTCCGTTTTTGGCGTTCTTTATATCCCCGCGAAGGTGAGACTACGATCTACAACTTTCATTTAGATTCCGTTGGCAAATTCCGAAATTATTTTTATTATTTATTTATTAAAGTGACGTGTTTAAGGAATTTCTTTAAAAATTCATAACTTATTCATATGATGTCCGATTTGAGCGTTCTTTTTATGCATGTTTGTAGTTTAACGATATCTATCACTTTCATTTAGACACCTAAGGTCAGAAAATGTTTTATTGAAACTTTGCGTTTTTACGTAACTTTGTATTGCTGGTTTTTGTCGGAAAACTTATAATGAGCATAACTTCTTCGTTATAACTCGGATTTTTGTGTTATTTATATGTTTGGAAACCTTAAGATGATAACTACCACATAGTGTACTCCAAATAGAGTTTTTGAATACTTCATATTCTATTTCCTTTCTCAAGGAGGTTACATGACTCGATCTTTACTGACATGAAATAACGGGTTGTTACAGAGTTTCTCATTACCTTTTCATCGATATAAGGATTGTCGCACATCGTACAAGTTGAGTACACCCCGCGTACTCATCAGGAATGGATTCCGGTGTTTGGGCTTCGGTTTGGGCCATCTTTTGTGTTTAGTTGCTTTAGGCCATATTGCGTGTGACATCCCAAAAATCTCGGCCAGAAAAGACCGATTTTCATTTATGCTTTTAAAATAATTTCAGAGTAAATCCTTTTGATTTGAAAGAGTTGCGGAATTTGTTCCCAAAAACAAAACGTGATAAAATAATATTTACCAAAGCATTTCATAAAAGAAATGTATTTTCATTATATAATCAAAACTCGGGATGTCATGTTCCGATACAGACCATAAAGCATAAACGATGACATTACAAGTCATTCAACAAATATATACATATACAGACTTTTAAACAAAACAACTTGATGGTTCATCCATCTTATGCCCTTGCACCACTTCCTGTAATACAAATAAAACTGAGTGGGTCAGGCGTGGGAGCCTGGTGAGCATATAGGGTTTTCAACCCATAATAAATAATTATATTTAATTCCACCAATCAACAATAACCCAATTACCCATTCCCATTATTCTCACTTTACGTCCCTAAAACAACTAACACAAGGGACCCTAGTCTTAGAATATTTGATCGGGGCAACAACACATGCATTCGGGGGTTTCCCGACAATATATGTCAAACAAGGCAACCGTGAGGGGGATGGAGTACAGCGAATGAACACCCAAGTTCATAAAGACCTACAGGTGGCGAACCTGCTAGCGTTCCACAGGACTTTCTAGAAAAGTCTGTGGGCGTCATCTAAACTCCGTTAGATGACTGAATCAAAACAACAACGAGGCCTCTCATCTGTTTATTACACACCAACTATCTACCCATGTTCTACCCATCATATTAGTAGATAAAAACATACATTTTTATACATAGTTTAAAAACCTGTATAGCATGCTTTAATCAATACATATTCCAAAACAACAGATGAGACACATACACATAACACGTATTTCATTGAGAATAAATCATATCTATGAGATAGAAGAAAGTGAATATACATTCACGCATATAACAAGAAAATGTACACATAACACGTATTTTATATTAAATACTTAATAATTATGCGTTAGAAGAAAGTAACCACACACTCACCTGATCAGAAGATGATCGGACAGCACTACGGCTTGCAGAAGTAGTAATCCTCAACAGATCTGGAGGATCTCAACAGATCTGGAGGATCTCGAGAATCGCACTTCTTGGGATCCCGGGAGCATGAAACTTCCTTTTTAATTTGGATATGAGGTTCGGGGTGTCAGGATGGCTTCGGGGGTTTATGCGCAGAGTTTCGGCACAAAGAGGAGAAGAAATGAGCAAAAATACCCGGAACCCTCGCATCCTATTTATAGGAGGTTGAGGCCTCGCCGTACGCTGGGCGTACAGCCTTACGCGGGGCGTAAGCCTCCGAATTCGTCACTGCATGCATCATCCGAAGAACTCGAGTGCGAGGTGCATCATGCTTCGCGGTACACTGATCATTGATTCCTTCGGATATACATCCGAATTAAAGATTAAATTTAAATACTAATTATTTAATAAACTTCGGAAATTCATATCTTCTTCATACGAACTCTGTTTTCGACGTTCTTTATATCCACGCTTAGGTGAGACTACATTCTACAACTTTCGTTTAGACTTCGTCTGCTAATTTTGAATTTATTTATATTATTTATTTTTAGTAGGCTCGGACAGGAAAACTTCGTTATAAATTCATAATTTCTTCGTTTGACGTCCGTTCTCGCCTAACTTTTTATCGTTTTACTACAATTAATGAGATCTCCGATTCTCATTTAGATTGTTTCGGCTAAAAACCGCTCGGTCTCAAATTGAGTATTCGGGCTGCATACCGCTAAGTCAAAACTTCGAAAAATTATAACTTCCTCATACGACTTTCGTTTAACGCTCTCGGTTTAACGAACTCTACGACTTTCGTTTAGATTACTAAGGCTAAATATCGCTCTAACGTAAATTTCACTTTTTACGTCATTCAGCGTTTGTCGGTTCTGTCGCGAAACTTCGACAGGTTATAACTTCTTCGTTATAACTCGGATTTCGACATTCCTTATATCTCCGGAATCCTTGTTTTGAGCACTACAACTTTATGTAAAGATATTGAGTTTATTTTACACTTAAATTTTGACGCTTATTTTATTCTTAATTAATCAAATCACATAATTAAGCAATTAAGCACAAAACACATAATACTCAAATAATTCATCATTAATACTTCAAAAAGAGTTACAAGGGTTAACCTAGACTATTAAATCAATGAAAATGCCTAGCCTGGAAATGCAGGCGTTACAATTCTCTCCCTCTTAGGATGATTCCATCCCCGGAATCACACATCAACAAACAAATGCGGATAGCGACTCAACATGTCACTCTCCGTTTCCCAGGTGAGATTTGACCCATTCGTATGTTTCCAACGGACAAGCACTAATTCGACCATCTTGCATCGAAGCTTCTTAGTCTTTCGGTCAACAATTGCCTCAGGTTCTTCAATTAACCTCTTGTTTTCATCAATTCTCAATTCAGAAATTGGAATTATATCGGGAACTTCTCCCGTGAACTTCCTCAAATAACACACATGAAAAGTGTTGTGAATTCCATTCAGTTCTTTGGGTAATTCGAGCTTGTAAGCTTGGTTCCCAATCCTCTGAAGAACTTTTAACGGTCCAATAAACCTTGGACTTAGCTTCCCCTTCTTACCAAATCTTATAAGTCCCTTCCACGGTGAGACTTTAAGCAAAACCGAATCTCCAACCTCAAAAGTCATCGGTCTTCGCTTCTTGTCAGCATAGCTCTTTTGATGATCTTGAGCTGCTAACATTCTTTCCCTAATCACTTTCAACTTCTCAGCAGTTTGATGGACCGTCTCGGGACCCATAAACTGTTTTTCCCTAGCCTCAAGCCAACAAGACGGCGTACGACACTTTTATCCGTACAAAGCTTGATAAAGTGCCATCTTTATGCTTGAGTGGAAACTATTGTTGTAGGAAAATTCTACCAAAGGTAAATATTCATCCCAATTACCTAGGAATTCTAGGGTACATGCTCTTAGCATATCTTCAAGTGTTTGTATTGTTCTTTCACTCTGACCATCAGTCTGCGGATGGTAAGCTGTACTTAAACATAACTTGGTACCCATTTCCTTTTGTAGACTTTTCCAAAATCTTGAGGTGAAACGGCTATCATGATTCGACACAATCGTTAAAGGAACACCGTGAAGCCTCACAATTTCCTTCACATAAGAATTCGCGAGCTTTTCCATAGACCATTTCTCATTGGCTACTATGAAATGCGCACTCTTAGTGAATCGATCAACGACCACCCAAATCATGTCGTGACCATTCTTTGTTTTGGGTAGTTTAGTGACAAAATCCATCGCAATGTCTTCCCACTTACCCATAGGCACAGGTAAAGGCTCTAAACTCCCATATGGTTTCTGATGTTGTGTCTTGACTCTCGCACAAGTCACACACTCGGCCACATACTTTGCAACATCAAGCTTCATCGTTGGCCACCAGTAGTAGGGTTTCAGGTCCCTATACATTTTAGTGCTACCAGGATGAATCGAGTACATGGTTTTGTGAGCTTCCTCCATCAAAAGATTTCTTATTCCTCCTGACTTAGGTATCCAAATACGATCTTGGAATACCTTCAGTCCATGACCGTTTGTACCAAACACCAACGTTTTACCCAAACGTTCCTCCTTCCGGTCATTCTTCTCAGAAGCTTCCTCTTGAGCTCTCTTTATACTCTCCACAATTGTCGAGACAACTTCTATTTTCAATGCTCTTGGCCTTTTCCTTTCAATATTGACTTTACGACTAAGACCATCAGCAACAACATTAGTTTTACCGGGATGGTAAAGTATCTCACAGTCGTAGTCCTTGAGTAACTCTAGCTAGTGTCATTGCCTCATATTCAATTCTTTCTGATTAAAGAGATATTGGAGACTCTTATGATCAGTGAAAAGTTTGCACTTCGTGCCATAGAGGTAATGCCTCCATATTTTCAGAGCAAAAACTACCGCTGCCAACTCCAAATCATGAGTCGGGTAATCCTTTTCATGCTCCTTCAGCTGTCGAGATGCATATGCTATCACCTTTTCTCTTTGGGTCAAAACACAACCCAATCCAACACCAGACGCATCGCTATAAACAGCGAAGTCTTAAACTCAATCGGGTAGAGAAAGTATCGGTGCCTCGCATAGCTTCTTCTTTAGCTTCTTGAATGCTTATTTATGCTTATCATTCCAAGCATAAGTAGCTCCTTTGTGGGTCAAAGTTGTTAATGGACTAGCGATCGAAGAAAAACCTTGGATAAACCTTCGGTAATATCCGGCTAATCCTAAAAAGCTTCGGATCTCCGTGGGACTTTTCGGTTGTTCCCACTTCATTACAGCTTTAATCTTTGCAGGATCAACCATTATCCCTTCTTGGTTGATCACTTGACCCAAGAATTGGACTTCACGAATCCAAAAATCACATTTGGAGAACTTTGCATACAACTTCTCCTGCTTCAAAACTTCTAACACTTCTTGCAAGTGTCTGCCATGCTCCTTATCGCTTTTCGAGTAAATCAGAATGTCATTTAAGAACACTATCACGGATTTATCAAGGAACGGATTACAAACACTATTCATTAAATCCATGAATGCTGCTGGAGCATTGGTTAGTCCAAACAACATAACCAAGAACTCATAGTGTCCATATCGTGTTCTGAACGCAGTCTTCTCGATATCCTGCTCCCTTACTTTTAGCTGATGATATCCTGACCTAAGATCGATCTTTGAGAAATAGCTCGAACCTTGCAATTGATCAAATAGGTCATCAATTCTCAGCAACGGATATCTATTCTTTATTGTTGCCTTGTTCAGCTCTCTGTAATCGATGCACATTCTCATATTTTCCATCTTTCTTGTTCACAAATAACACCGGAGCTCCCCAGGGTGATGAACTAGGTCTAATGAAACCTTTGTCTAATAACTCTTGAAGTTGCATCATCAGCTCCTTCATCTCCGTCGGCGCTAATCGATAAGGTGCTTTTGCAATTGGCGTTGTTCCTGGTAACAAGTCAATTCTGAACTCCACTTGTCTATCAGGTGGTAATCCAGGAAGATCTTCGAGAAATACTTCCGGATAATCACACACCACTGGAATACTCTGCATCACCTTCTTTTCCTTCTTAGCATCAATCACGAATGCTAAATATGATGTACATCCCTTGGTCAAACACTTTCTGGCTTTCATTAGGGAAATGATTCCAGAATTTACTCAGCGTTTGTCCCGAAACACCATAAACGAATCTTTCCCAGGTGGGTTTACTTTAACTATCTTCTTCTTGCATAAAATTTCGGCATCATTGGTGCTAAGCCAATCCATTCCCAGAACGACGTCGAAACCATTAAGTTTGATAGGAAATAATTCATCGTGAAACTTATTCCCATTAAGGTCGATTAAGATGTTTTTCATACGATGGCTAACAGGTACAAACTTGCTACAAGCAACTTCGACTAATAAAGCATTATCTAGTCTATCAATAGGCAAAGCTATTTTTCTACCAAACTCATGCGAAATAAAGGAGTGGTTGGCTCCAAAATCAAACAAAATTTGAGCAGGTAATTCGTTTACGAGAAAGGTACCTGAAGCGACATCAACTTTATCTTTAGCAGCCTCAAGTGTCATTTGGAAGGCTCTCGCCTTCGGCTTTGGTGGAATGTTGGGCTCAGCTGCCTCCTTCTTCTTCGGACAGTCTTTCAAAATGTGCCCCTCTTCATTGCAACCAAAACACATCCTTTTGTTGGACGAACACTCATTGGCAAAATGCCCAATTTTTCCACACTTGTAGCAGGTTACATCCTCACTACACTTCCCAAAGTGCTTTTTCTTACACTTATCACACCATTTCGCTTCGCATCCTTTTCCTCCAAACTTTTTCGAATCAGATTTCGAAAAATTGCTTCTCTTACCAGAACCAGATGTTCCCTCAAACTTTCTCTTCTCACCAACCTCAACCTTGTCGGTGGTTCTCCCCTTAATCATGTTCTCAACAGACTTGACATCCCAAATAGCTGCCTCTAGAGCAGGTGCCTAACAAACTGGCACTGCGTACTCCCATGAGAGTCCCTTTGCATACCGGTCAACCTTTGTTAACTCATCTGGAACGATGCGCAAAGCAAACTCCATCTTATCGGTAAAGTTATTAGTGTATTCATCAACTGACATGCTGCCTTTCGTTAATGTTAGAAACTTGTTCATCAACTGAGCCGAGCAGAACTTGCGCTTGAACTGCACCAAGAATTCTGCCCGTGTCAATTGCAGTGGCTCATTAGGGCTTAAAGTCTTCCCTAGAGTGTTCCACCAACGAACGGATCCACCTCGGAACTGACGTACTGCGAACGTGGTCTGCAACATGCCTCTGCAGCCACAAGTCATAAAGGCTAACTCCATTTCGGAGATCCAATCCATCACTCCGATCGGGTCCTCCTTTCCAGTGAAGGTCGATGGTTTGCAAGTCAGAAAGTCCTTGTACTTGCATCTTATTCCATCATTCCTTCCATCAAGGTTGTTTTGCCTAACTATCAGTGGGTTGGCTTGACCAGCAGACCCACTGAAGTTTCCACCTTCCGAGTGCCCTTCATTAAATTCAGGCTCTTCCACATGAATTTACAGTTCTTCACGATTCTGTTGAAGCAACCACCTAGTTTCATCCATCTGACGATCCAACATTGTTTGAATCATCATTTGCACACCAGCCATGGTTATTGGCTCCGGTGCTGCAGCTACAACAGGTAATTGTTCAATCACTGGTGGTTGATTCCTGTTTTCATCCGCATTTCCAACTCCACTCCTTGTTCTCACCATTTGGATCTAAACACCGAATAAGGTGAAATTAGATCCTCAATCACGATAGATATTCAAATCATCCTTATCACTCCGAAACGTTCACATGCTAGTTCTAATATTGTAGACGTACGCTTAGAATCCTACACACATAAAGTTTCTAGATCCGGTTGGCAACAGACCATAGATCCGAACAAATAATATCATATATGGCAACATATGACATTTAGCACATAAAACATTTTAGGCAACTTTCCTAAAATAAACTAGTGATCGTGTCTAAAACATAACCGACACATAACGCAAAACTTCACTTAGCATTTTAAGTTTAAGTCTCGAAATCCTACAAATTCCTAGTTCGCTTAAACTAATGCTCTGATACCAACTGTGACATCCCAAAAATCTCGGCCAGAAAAGACCGATTTTCATTTATGCTTTTAAAATAATTTCAGAGTAAATCCTTTTGATTTGAAAGAGTTGCGGAATTTGTTCCCAAAAACAAAACGTGATAAAATAATATTTACCAAAGCATTTCATAAAAGAAATGTATTTTCATTATATAATCAAAACTCGGGATGTCATGTTCCGATACAGACCATAAAGCATAAACGATGACATTACAAGTCATTCAACAAATATATACATATACAGACTTGTAAACAAAACAACTTGATGGTTCATCCATCTTATGCCCTTGCACCACTTCCTGTAATACAAATAAAACTGAGTGGGTCAGGCGTGGGAGCCTGGTGAGCATATAGGGTTTTCAACCCACAATAAATAATTATATTTAATTCCACCAATCAACAATAACCCAATTACCCATTCCCGTTATTCTCACTTTACGTCCCTAAAACAACTAACACAAGGGACCCTAGTCTTAGAATATTTGATCGGGGCAACAACACATGCATTCGGGGGATGGAGTACAGCGAATGAACACCCAAGTTCATTAAGACCTACAGGTGGCGAACCTGCTAGCGTTCCACAGGACTTTCTAGAAAAGTCTGTGGTCGTCATCAAAACTCCGTTAGATGACTGAATCAAAACAACAACGAGGCCTCTCATCTGTTTATTACACACCAACTATCTACCCATGTTCTACCCAACATATTAGTAGATAAAAACATACATTTTTATACATAGTTTAAAAACCTGTATAGCATGCTTTAATCAATACATATTCCAAAACAACAGATGAGACACATACACATAACACGTATTTCATTGAGAATAAATCATATCTATGAGATAGAAGAAAGTGAATATACATTCACGCATATAACAAGAAAATGTACACATAACACGTATTTTATATTAAATACTTAATAATTATGCGTTAGAAGAAAGTAACCACACACTCACCTGATCAGAAGATGATCGGACAGCACTATGGCTTGCAGAAGTAGTAATCCTCAGCAGATCTGGAGGATCTCTACAAAAATCGAATTTGGATATGAATCGCACTTCTCGGGATCCCGGGAGCGTGAAACATCCTTTTTAATTTGGATATGAGGTTCGGGGTGTCGGGATGGCTTCGGGGGTTTACGCGCAGAGTTTCGGCACAAAGAGGAGAAGAAATGAGCAAAAATACCCGGAACCCTCGCATCCTATTTATAGGAGGTTGAGGCCTCGCCGTACGCTGGGCGTACAGCCTTACGCAGGGCGTAAGCCTCCGAATTCATCACTGCATGCGTCATCCGAAGAACTCGAGTGCGAGGTGCGTCATGCTTCATGGTACGCTGATCATTGAATCCTTCGGATATACATCCGAATTAAAGATTAAATTTAAATATTAATTATTTAATAAACTTCGGAAATTCATATCTTCTTCATACGAACTCTGTTTTCGACGTTCTTTATATCCACGCGCAGGTGACACTACGCTCTACAACTTTTGTTTAGACTTCGTCGGCTAATTTTGAATTTATTTATATTATTTATTTTTAGTAGGCCCGGACAGGAAAACTTCGTTATAAATTCATAACTTCTTCGTTTGACGTCCGTTCTCGCCTAACTTTTTATCGTTTTACTACAATTAATGAGATCTTCGATTCTCATTTAGATTGTTTCGGCTAAAAACCGCTCGGTGTCGAGTATTCGGGCTGCATACCGCTAAGTCGAAATTTCGAAAAATCATAACTTCCTCATACGAAGTCAGTTTTTGGCGTTCTTTTTATGCACGCTCTTGGTTTAACGAACTCTACAACTTTCGTTTAGATCACTAAGGCTAAATATCGCTCTAACGTAAATTTCACTTTTTACGTCATTTAGCGTTTGTCGGTTCTGTGTCGCGAAACTTCGACAGGTCATAACTTCTTTGTTATAACTCGGATTTCGGCATTCCTTATATCTCCGGAACCCTTGTTTCGAGCACTACAACTTTATGTAAAGATATTGAGTTTATTTTACACTTAAATTTTGACGCTTATTTTATTCTTAATTAATCAAATCACATAATTAAGCAATTAAGCACAAAACACATAATACTCAAATAATTCATCATTAATACTTCAAAAAGAGTTACAAGGGTTAACCTAGAGTATTACATCAATGAAAATGCCTAGTCTGAAAACGTGGGCGTTACATTGCGCCATCAGATTTTGATCTAATATTTATTTGTGGAGACCCACTATGGGATTTGGGCCCAATTTGGAAAATTAGGCAATATTTGGGCCTTGGGTGTTTAATTGGAATTTGGGCTTTTGGATTGTTGAATTGGGCCTTGGCTTTGGGCCAAGTTATGAAGAGGCTAAAAAGGGCTTTTACCCTAGTTTGGACACTTTGTATGTGTCAGATTCGATTCTTGATAGATGATTAACTTGTGATTGATAGTGCGAAGATTTTAGCGGGGGCCAACAGTCAGAGATTTATCTGTGGGCTTCAGAAGTGCAAGGTGAGTCTCCTCACTGTGATATTGGGTCGAAGGCACTGATGCCAGTCTATTGGTTTATATATCATCGGAAGACTAAGAGGTGACCCTTGGCACTTATATGTGTCACACCCCCAAACCTGAACGGCGGAAACATTGGAGGCGGAGGACGTCATGTGCAGTACCATAACAATTGAATAGTAAAGAAAGTATACACCACCATAATATATATATATATATATATATATATATATATATATATATATATATATATATATTTGAAAAGTTTACATGATTGTATGTGTTACATGTTTGAAAGTCAAATACAATATGGTGTTCCAAAATATGTTACTAACGACAGAGCGTTAATCCCCAAAAGTAGTTGCTAACTTGGTTTAGCGATTCCCTGAGAATACAAGTTATTTCAAAGAAAAAGTGTCAACAATTAAGTTGGTGAGTTCATAAGTAGTTATTTGTGTAAATGTATGACATTCGAAAGTTCACGTTTGTTTTCTAGAAAACTCGATATTTTCTTATGAAATGAGTTATGAATCGTTGTTGTATGAAATGAATGTATTGAACCAGGAAAATCCTATATTTTCCTAAATGTGAGAAGCAGTCTTAAATGTCCAAGACTGTAACTTGTAAGCAAATATGTCATGCTTAAACTGATAACATATAGTTTTATTAGTGAACAAAACTATAAGAAGCTTGTAGTTGTATGTAAAAGCAACCGTAATATTACTTTCCCCGTAAAAACATAATACCATAATAATTGTCTATCCAGTGAGTTTTCATCACCGTACTATGATGGATTTGCCTGTAGCGACGTTCTTCAGGCATCGAAATGTTATGACACTTGTCACCCTTAACCTGCCGGTCCGGTTGTAGCTAACAGCCAGGGTACGAGATCATCAATCCCATATAGATCTATACACACTTATCACGTTCTCCGGACGGGAGACTCTGGTTATAAAAAATCACTTTCTAGTGGTATCTTGATAGGTATAATGAAGACGAATGTCGCACGGATTCTCAATTAAGTCTAGTATTTCAAATTGAATGTGTTATAGTTGAAATGGTTACCCTTGATATGATGTAATATGTAAATATATAAATAAAGCATATTTGTATTTATAAAACATAATGTATCCCAAGAGGGTAAAGTTGTGTTGTGAGATGTTTTGCATGTTCACATCTTCATATGATAGTTTTAACAACAATATGAAAAGTATAGCAAAAGATTGATGTTTTCACACGATTTTAGTCGTGTGTTTACTTGTATTCCCCCCTCCCCCCCTCCCGTAAAAGTGTTTAAAAGCATTTAAAATCGTAGTGATAGGGGTATGAACTCACTTGGTAGAAATTACGTTTTGATGGAAACGATGCTTTATTCGGGCAACACTTCGACCGGAAACAAGTCGATTTCTCGAGAATCTCGAGGCTTCGAACTTCCGTCAAAGCTTGGATATGAAGTCATGGAGTCGGGGTAGTCTCCAAAGGGTAGAAAGTGAAAAAGTAGTGGAGAGAGATTGGAAAATTAGCCCATAAACCGGAGCCTTCGCATCCTTTATATAGGGCTAGAAGAGGCCTCGAACGCGGAGCGTTCTTGCGAAGAACGCTTTTTCCAAATGGATTATTTGTGAATAATGATTAACACAACTTTTTATCTGTTTTCAGTAAAAAAAAAAGGAAGAATGTTGGTTCAAGCTTTATCCTAAAGGAAGCCTAACATAAGTGGTCGTGCACATAAGGTATACTTTTTGACACCCAAACATTTTCTCTCTTCGCGTGAACAAAAGGCACACACAACCGAATATTAGGAATCAAAGTTCTCAATCTGTTTAGGGTGTAACAAAATAAGAGGAGTTATAACCTTTCATTGAATGCATTAAAGTGGAAATATTAAAATTTTAAATCATTGAATACTACAAATATATGTTCATACCATGTCTAAACACTAAGTGTCAAAATCTAGGATTGAATTGTCACCATTCCCTGTACTTGTCACAGTGTAATATGCAATTGGGACAATTCATAGATTAATCATCTTCCGTAGATGTTCTTAGGTAAATTCTATGTTAATAACAAACTATTGCATTTTGGAAAACACTATGAATTTGTTTAAGCATATTGCTTAATTTTAAGGAATCTTATTGATTGATTCATTCTTTGGATAGAACCAAGCAACATATTGAGAATGTTTAAATTGCTTCAAGAGTTCGGAGGAGATGTGTCACTAGGAATCATTAACATTGTTGAATCAAGAGAATGTAACATAAACTTTTACTATTTTCTTACTTTTCCTTCTTATGTAGGGTGAGGGGGAATCGTCAAGGTCTCATCCTTCATTCACAGGAACAGGGTTGAGAAAGAGAGGCTACATGGCTGGCATGAATAGAAAATAGATGCATTCGGCGAATTGGGGAATCTTCAAGGTCAATCGTGTGCAAGTCAATGAGCTATATCCTAGTTTTCCAGAAGAATTAAGATAATATATACCAGCCTCTACTGCAAAATTAAACACATTTGGAATTGTATATTTATCAAAATTAAATACTTTTCCATGTGTGCTGTTTCCCCATGATTCTTTTAAGCATAGTTATCAAAATTAAACACTTCTCGAATTGTGTGCTATTTCCTTATATCGGTATCTAGATTGGAGATAAAAGGAGTAGAGGCTTTAATTATCTCATATGCAACAACTATAGTAGCCAACCTAATTTGAATACAACAAAATGTCACCATAAACAAAAACTAAGAAGCAACACCCAAATGATGAGAGAAGAAGCAGCTCCAATAACTTTTTCACTCTTGCAATACTCTCAATGTAGAAAACACTTGACCCTCTCATTCCTAAACACTATACATAACATTAAATGTAATTAAGTCGCCTGTTTAAGTCAAAAGCTAGATTGCCCAAAAAATTATTCTATTTAACTTCTTTGTGGGCAATTGAGGAGATCAAGAAACACAATGCCTTCGATCCTACATCAACAACCTACAAAACAAAGCAACCTCCATCTTCCTCATAATCACCATTTTTTCATCACTGTTAATAGTCGTTGAAGTTCTTTACTTTCTTTACTACATATGTTATTCGTTGGTAGTCAAATTCATGTTCTTGAACCCAAAGAACACCACAGCTATCAGAACTTTTATCGAACACTTGGCGTGTGTTCTTACAAACTCCACCTCAACCCAAAATCTCTTTGTTGAGGGACCCCATTTTCGATTCAAATCACCAAAACAAATACAATCCAATAAAATCAATATGAATTATGATTTGAGATTTAAAAAAAATCACGTAAAATATGCACCCAAAAACAGTATGGTTTTCACTTACGGCAGAAATATCCATTGATTATCCACTATGAAGTTATAACTGAAACACCATTCTTACATCTCCATCCTCCACAATATGTATGTGTTTATGCGTAAAGATACAAAGAAGAATTAGACCCGGGAATTCAAACCTTTGTACGTACATTATCTAAGGGGGTGTTTGGATAGGAAAAAAAGAGGTGCTTATTGCTTATTCCCACAATAAGCTAATTTAAGTGTTTGGATAAAATCCAGCTTATTAGGCTAAATAAGCTAATTTTAATAAGCATTCCTTTCCATGCTTATTGCTTATTGCTTATTTCCACCACAAATAAGCTATAAGCAATAAGCTAAAAATCTAATCCAAACACCCCCTAAATGGGTTATACACATTTCCCCATATTTACATTAACAGTCCCTAGAAATATGTGTGTATGTCTACTTTAGCCCTAGACTTTTATTTTTAAGCCACATGGTCCTACATCAACATTTGAGCATAAATTTCAAGTACTTACATGGCATATAAAACTGGCTATATCAGTTATGGACGATCAAAAAAACAGGTCAGCATCCACTCTAAGCCTCTATTAAGCCGAAAAATAACTTCAGGGACCTTTTAAACTAATTCGAAAAACATTGTTACCCATAAGTGACATTAACCCTTGCAAAAATTGTATATTACTTTGTATGCATATGGTCATTTCCATGGATTTAATAGGTGGGCCACCAAGGACTAAAAATGTGATCAAATCGTTGGTTTAGGGATGGAAAAAGGTAAATGATGAAACTATTCGACCATATCCATGACAACATAAACCATATGGTTTATTTTTTTAGTGAACGTAGAGCTAGTTGTATGAGTATTTAACAGTTGAGCAATCTAGTTAGATGACCCAATTGACAAACAGTGTGACCAAATGTTTTTTTTTTTCGGCCTGAACAAGTAAAGTACCAAACTGTTGGACCAAATTTATAAAAGACAAAACACAGGGATGATTTTTGTAATTTACTCAACAAATAATTACTTGCAGAAGTAAAGGGAAAGTACCTCTACACCAAAACACCCGCTTTCAAAAAAAAATAAATAAAAAAAAATTTCAAAAGAAAGCAAAACGGTGTTTCTTTTTTTCTTTTTCGGGAAAGAACCTTGAAAGCCTCCGATCCCAACGCGTAAGAAAACCCCAACATTTTCGTTGTTTGTTTATAGTCTCTCGCCCTCTCCCTTCTTTTCATCGTGGACTCACCGTTTCCCTGTTGACTTACTGCTCATCTTTCTTGGTCTTTGTCTCTGTTCATTTTTCCTCTGTTATCGTTACTTCAGGTTTATGTAAACTCTCCTCATCCTTACAAGCTATTTTTGCTTGTCTAAGAATTTCACTTATCAATCACAGATCATTTGAATTTTCATAAACAGGTGATTAAAATTTTGTCTATTTCAGCTACTTTTTGTTAGTTTACATATCAGTTATATTGTTACAGTCCATTACGTTCTTGCTTGAAGTCTAGAATGATGTACAAAACTTTGCGCAGACTGGGAAATTCTCCAATTCTCAAAAATTCCTTCGTTAATCACTTTATATTTTGAGTTCATAAACACCATTTTTTTTTTTTACATTTGATTCTTTTTTTGAATGATGTTATCTGCTCCTTAATTGTACGCTAAACACTCAAAGCTTTAATATTCGATTGACATAATTCTAGATTGGCTGCTGATGTTCCCTTTGTTCAAAACCTGCTGATCTGTCAAAGCCAGAGTGTAAGACATCCAGGTGTTATTTTGCTTGAATCAATATTAGGATTTTGGTAGTGCATAGTCTAGATTCTGAAACAAATAAGTAATGCTCTCTCTGTTTGAAAATAAGCTGGATTAGGTTTATGTTTGGAGGTACAAAACTGATAAGAGATTTCTTTGTAGATTTAAGTCATATGAATAACATTTGTCAGCTAAGCTTATGTCATTTGTTACTTAAATCATTCATACCTTCCGGTTTTGAGTGTTTCAACTTCTTCCACAAGTGCTTCTACTTCTGATACAGAAAATGGTCTTCTAATTCTACCTTGTGAAACTTCACATTTCTTGGTCAACTGATAGTGCTTCAGTTTTGACTTCCAAGGATAGCATCAGAGCTTTGGAATCAGCCATTCCATCTTTTGGCGATTCCGTTTGTAAGGGTATAATTTCTTGTTTCTTGTCACCTTGGTTTTAAGGGCATTTCAGTTATCAGGATCAAAAGTTGCAATTTTGTCAGGGTATAATGTCTTGCATAACAAACAGGGCCTTAAAGCATTAGAATTTCCACTCAATAGTTTTGTTAGGGAGTTCATAATCTTTCTTTAAAGTTACTTTACAGTATCTAGACGCCATCATCTTCCTTATTCTTCTGTATCCAGCCAGCACGCGACTGTGCCTGAAATGCCCTCATTTTGGTTCCATGGTGATTGAATTTTCATCATCATCATCATCATCATCATCATCATCATCATCATCATCTCTAATACCCATCATTACATATACCTTATGTCTTACGAAAGGGTAGATTTACACTACTATGTAAGTGAACTTCAGATGAATTTTATTTAGACAATAATAGGATACTTATGTGGGTTTACCAAAATAAAATAGAGATGTTGTGCAACAAATGAACAGATTGGTTAGATATTTTCTTGCACCCCTGCAAAAAAAAGAAAAACAAAACTCAATTCAGTTAAGTGAGCAGCTACTCTTTAAATAACTAAATAACTCACATGGCAATGTAATTTTTATTTTACATCAATACTTTGCTATTAGCAGATGAGATTTAAGTTGCATATTGTAATCGGTAATTTGCTATTGTGCAGAGGCATTTTGTATGGGTCCTGACATTTAAGCACAAGCACAAGTGAAGAAAGCCGGTGAAACCAACTTTCATAATTAATAACATGTGGAAGAGTTTGAGAGCTTACTGAGAAGTGTCATCAACCCGTAATTTATTATGGTGGTTCTATCTGATCTTCCAGAAGGATCTTCATCTTCTTCATCAACTCATGGTTATAGTTCATCAGCTCGTGTTCATACTCCATCCACTCATGGTCATAATTCATCAACTCATAATTATAGATATGATGTATTTTTAAGTTTTAGAGGTGTTGACACTCGTCATAGTTTCACTGATCACCTTCATAAGGCCCTCATTGATGCCAATATCAGTACCTTCTTGGATGATGAAGAGATTGAAACAGGGGAAGATCTGAAACCGGAACTGGAGAGTGCGATTAAGGCATCTCGGGCTTCTATTATCATCTTGTCTAAGAATTATGCTTCTTCAACATGGTGCCTGGATGAATTGGTGTTGATCCTTGAGCAGCGTATGACATCCAACCATATCATTGTCCCAATATTTTATCATGTGGAGCCCACCCATGTCAGGAAGCAACAAAGTAGCTTTGGAGATGCAATGGCTAAGCATAAACAAACAATGGAGGCAGAGATAAATGCGGAAAAAAGAAGTCAATTAGCTCAAAAGATGGACCGATGGAATAAAGCGCTTACACAAGTTGCTGATTTAAAAGGGAATGACATAAATGGCAGGTAACCACTTTCTTACCCTTATTCATCTCCCAATGAATTTCAATAAGTTTTTTCTAAATCATTAAATAGACATATATCTGATGTATTATGATATATAGAAGATGCACATAATTGAAGATAAGTTTCCAAATATGTGATCTCCTAAACCAGTTCATATAGATGGGTTAGCCATTCTCATAATTTTCACATGTTTGTTATGCATTTTGTATTTTAGATGAAGTTAGTGCATTTAGATGAACCATCTCCTGGATTTTTACATGCTTTTTATTTGAAAACCAAAGTTTGATGAGTTTGCTATGCATTTACCGTTAATTATACCATACTACCTTCAAATCCCGGCTTTTATGATAAATAATTGCTTTTAGGTGTATGTAGTAAAAGATAGCCTATAACTATTTCATGGCATTTTGTTCAAATCTATGTAAACACCCACATCGATGGTTAAGTTTGATAGTCTTGTAGAAACATAGTGAATTTTGGTGGCCTATTAGTGGAATCTTGTATTTCATTGGTTGCTTTGGTTATACCATAATCAAATCTTTATGACCAATCATTAGCAAAATCTTGTATTTCATGTCATTTTGTTCAGATTGATGCAAACCAATTAATAATAACAGCTATGATATAATCTTAGTTTGGATCTTTGAATAAGTTAAATCTCACAATCTGGTTCACTAGTTTTGTAGATTGTGTTTTGAAGTTCTTATATAATCAAGTTTCAGGTTAAAGACGGACTTTATTGAAGAAATTGTGAAGGACATCCACTGTAGATTACATGTGCACTTAAGGAGTGTTGGACCACAACTTATTGGGATGAATTATCATATTAACTTTGTAACTTCATGGTTAAAAGATGGATCCTCACATACAGTAGACATACTTACTATTTATGGTATAGGTGGGATCGGGAAGACATCTTTAGCCAAACATGTATATGGGCTATATTCTCATGAATTTCACAGAAGCAGCTATATTGAAGATATCACTAGAAAATGTGGGGGAAAGTTTAATGGGTTACTTGATTTACAAGAACAACTCTGCAATGACATTTCAAAAACAAGTTCAATTAAAGTTCATGATGTTTCGGTATACACCACAAAGATACAGAATGCACTAGCCCTTAAAAGGGTGTTTCTAGTTCTTGATGATATCAATACTCTTGTTCAGTTGGATGCATTACTTGGAAGCAAAGGTTTTCATCCTGGAAGCAAAATTATAATTACAACAAAAGACAGTTGGTTGACTGAGAGTTGTGCTTTATTCAAAACAAACATTAAACCCAAGCATAAAAGGCATTTACTTCGAGGCTTAGATTATAGTGCATCGCTACAACTTTTGAGTTCTCATGCATTCGTGTGCAACCAACCCAAGGCGGGATATGAAGAGGTGTCTGATAAACTTGTTAAGTATTGTGAAGGACATCCATTGGCTCTTGAAGTTTTGGGAAAGTCTCTGCATAATCGAGATGTAGCTTATTGGGAAGGGTGCATCGAAGGGTTAAAGAAAGAAATTAGTTCCCCTATAAATAATGTTTTAAAAATGAGTTTCGACACCTTACCATCCAAAAATGATAAGGACTTGTTTAAGTATATTGCTTGTTTTTTTGTTGGAATAGATAGAGATGTCACCGAAACAATACTAGAGGCATGTGATATAAACACAAGATCCGGGATCATGAATCTCATTGACAGATGTCTTCTTAGTATTGGATGGAATAGTGAATTGAAGATGCATCAGTTGGTTCAAGAGCTGGGAAGATTCGAAGTACGTCAAGAGTCACTTGACAAACCATGGAAGCGAAGTCGAATATGGTGTCATAAGGAGTCATTCAAAGTGTTGAAACAAAAAAAGGTGAGAGCTTATGTATACTTGTTGGTAGTGTGCATATTCAAATTACGTTTTATTATTTCATTTTTATTTTTGGCCATCTGTTTCTTCTTAGGGTAAGGGAAATCTTCTAGGCCTTACCCTTGACATGCGCATGCTTGAGAAAGAGAAGTTGGGTATATCATATGAGCTAAAAACAGATGCATTAAGTAACATGGATAATTTGATGCTACTACAACTCAATTATGTGCACATGAATGGGTCTTTTGCAAACTTCCCAGAGGAATTAAGAGGTTTGTGTATGCATGGGTTCCATTTAAAGTCTATACCTTTAGACTTACCGATGATGAATTTGGTTGCTCTTGACATGTCATATAGCAATATCGAATCATTTGTCGGTTGTTATAATAATCCACAACGGCTTGAAAAGAGGCAAAAGGTAACTTATCTTCATTTATTATTCATCTGTGCTGAGTTGATGGAATTCTCAACTGTTCTATCTTATTTCCATTTCTGTAGTTGGATGGATCATGCTTAAAAGACAAAAGGTTGCTTGGATCATTAAAGATTCTTAATTTAAGCTTCTGTAAACAACTCCATAGTCTTGGTGATTTTGACCAACTTCCTGCACTTGAGAAGTTAATAGTTAGAAACTGCATTGGTTTGCTCGATGTTTGTGAATCAATTGAGCAATGTGCTGAACTTGTCTTCATCGATCTGAGCTACTGCAAGAAGCTTGAAAAACTTCCAAGAAATGTAGGCATGTTGAAGAATGTTAAAACAATGTTGCTAGATGGTTGTAGTCCTGGTGGATCTCGAATCCAGAGGGCTAGCAACATTGACATAAATACAAGAACCTCTTCCTCTTCCTTTATGGTTGGTATACCAAGTGATTTGAAGTTCTTTGTAATTTATTTACCAAGGTCTTTAGTAAGTTTTTCAGTTGCAAATAGTAATATGTCCACTAAATCCTTTCCCATGGACTTGAGTTGCCTATCCATGTTAAAGGAATTATATTTAGATGGCAATCCTATAAATTCCATGCCCAGTTGTGTGAGAACCCTTCCTAGGCTTGAGATACTTAGTATGGAGAATTGTAGAAAGTTAAAGTCAGTTGAGCATCCTCCACGAACACTAAAAAGGTTGCTCTTTTATGTTAATGGGGATCTTCAAGGAAAAGTCATATTTGATCCAGAGATGTCCCCACTACAGTTATCATCAACGTTGTCGGTTTCTGCAGCTTTCTCATATGAAATTGAAGGCATTGTGAAAATCCAACCAATGGTATGTGTTGAGGAAGAGGTAGTACGTAGCTTGGGCTGGAGTAATTTAGACTTTCTTAACGAAAGGCACTTGGGAGCTTATTCTTGGGAATCTGGAACCCAGGTTTTTTTAGTTAATTGTTTGTCTCTATATGAATATGTATAATATAATTATTATGGTGATTAATTAAGGTGATTCTATTTTGCAGATGATTTATGAATTTGGAATATTCAGCACAATGTATGAGGCGCAGGAGATGCCGAGTTGGTTTAGGCATAGAAGTGTGGGGCCATAAATATCATTTACCATCCCATCATCATCATCATCATCATTGTCATCATCTCCAAACAACCTCCTAAAAGGACTCAACTTCTGCTTCTCTGCTGACAAATTGAGACCTGCAGTTCCATATGGTTGGTTCCATTGGTCACCGGTGATGGCAATTACTAATATAACAAAGAACCACACGTGGATATACAAACGTTACAAAGACAGTTATTGTTTTGATCGAAAGTGTTGGGTGTTGTTAAGTCATTGGATGTTTGGGATGAATGAGATGGAGGCTGGTGACCACATTACTGTCACTGTTACACTGCCGAATTATCAAGTTGTAAAGGAGTGTGGGGTGAGCCTTGTGTATGAAGATGGAGAGAAGAAGGAAGAAGAAGATGTGTTGGGTTATTACAAGTCATGGAATCATATAATTGGTGGAGATCTCTCTTCTTTTAAGACAACTACAGGACAATATGTCTTATACTACTGGCGGTTTTTTGATTATGGCGTTACATTGTATCAATATTATCGTAAATTTGTTCCGGATGGCCCCCACTTCCAAGGTAGATGCGATTTTTGTTAAATAGATGGATAACGACCCATTTATTTTAGCAGATGGATCATAACTTAAATCTTTTAAACAAATGGATCATATGACCAAAATCCTCTCATTTTATTGATCTATAAGATAGTATTTTTTTTTATAAAATATAAATTATAAAAGTTGCACTTTTAATTTATAAAATGAATAAACCGAAAACATGGATTAGTCTAGTCTACACCAGGAGGTCCAGGAAGCCCATCAAATTAGTTGGGATCAAGTCCAGTGCTTTTTGGTTGGGTATGGTGTGCTGGCATCCATTTTACCCTACCCTAAGGAGTATTTAAGCTTTTCATTTTCTAGAAGATTGTTAGCTAAGAAAACTCTAGTAGCAAACATGACTGGAGAGGCCCTTAATTCCTCTGAAAGAATGGGAAAACCCTAATAAATCATTCAATCAGTTAGTTGTTTCTGGTTGTGAATTTCCTGCTTATTCTCTTTACTTTGTGTGGGAGGTTATAAGTACAATCAATTGATCTAGGCTTTTGATCTGTTGGATCACATAAGTACATACGACTACTTTGTATAGGTGGATTGTTTGTGAATAATGATTAACACGACTTTTTTTTTATCTATTTTCAGCACAAACAGAAAAGTGTTGGTTCAGAGCTTTCTCCCCAGGGAATCCTTGCATAATTGGAGGTGCAAATGAGGTATACCTTTTGACACCCAAACCCTTTCTCGCTTCACATGACCAAAAGGCATACAAAATAAAATATTAGGAATCAAAGTTCTCAATTGGATTAGGATCTAATAATAATAAGAGGAGTTATAACATTGCAATGAACGCTTGAAAATGCCAACATTAAAATTTATAATCATTGAGTACTGTTATGAATTTCAGTTCATACCATGTCTAGACACAATGGGTCAAAATCTAGCTAGGATCAAATTCTCACCATTCCCTGTACTTGTTATGCAATCGAGTTTAGTAGATGTTGTTCTTGGGCAAATTCTATGTTAATAACAAACTATTGAACTTTGGAAAACAATATGAAATTGTTTAAGAATATTGCTTGATTTTAAGGAATCTTCTTGATAGATGCCTTTTTTTAGGATAGGACCAATCAACGTGTTCCAAATGCATAAATTCCTTCAAGAGTTTGGAAGAGATGTATCACTAGGAGTCATTAATTCTGTTGAATCAAGAAAATGTAACATAATATTTACACTTCCAGGTAACTATCTGTTTTCATAGCATTTTGTATTAGGTATTATATCTTGTATACTTACATAACTTTTATTTTTGTTTTTTTACTTTTCCTTTATTTGTAGGGTGAGAAGGAATCTTCAAGGTCTCGTCCTTCACATGAAAATGCTTGAAAAATAGTTTGATTCAGTTGAAAATAGATTCATTCGGAAAATGGGTAACCTAATGCTATTGCAACTCAATGGTCTGCAATTGAATGAGTTATATCCTACTGCAGCTCAATCGTGTGCACCTCAATGACTTTTATCCATACCTTTCCAGAAGTGTTAACATAATATATACTAGCCTCTGTTGAAAAGACTAAACAAATTTCAAATTGTATGTTATTTCCCCATAATTCTTTTAAGCATAGTTGTCAAAATGAAGCACTTCTCGATTGTGTGCTATTTCCTCATAATTTGAACTGAAATCTTGGTATCAATCATTCCCTAATCAACAATTTCCATCAGTCTATGGGCTAAAAATCTCAAATCCTTTTTGGGATTCTATAATTTATTTTGGTACTATCTAAAAATTCACACACTACACCATAATATCCTTTTTAGGCTCCGATTCTGAAAGATGAGAATTCTCTTATCATTTGTTTTTTGATTTTAGAAGCAACATCTTTAGGTCACCCCTTTTTCTTCACAACACAGAACAGGATACTATCACAGATTAATTTATATTTCTTTTATTTACTATCCTATTTATCTTCATATTTACTTTATGTTGTTGCCTAAAGAATATCATATTCTCATATGTTTTTATTTTCCATCCCATCTTGATAACCTATGAAGTTATCAGTAGTGTTTTTGCACCACTCTCATTTACAGTTTTTTACATCTTGATATCTCATCTTGATTCCGCCTCATTTGAGCTAAAAAACCGTTCATCTCCTTACGAACAACTTGATTACCATTGAAGCCATTCAGTTGGCCATAATTAACCTTGTTTTTCATACCCACATTGGAGATACAAATAAGGTTCTTTTTAACAGTCCTTATGCATACTTGGTGACCGTTGCTCAAGAGAAGCAAACAAAAAAACAAAGAAGACAAAATTACAAAAATCGTCTCTATGGAATATTACTTTTTATGCATATGGTCATTTTGATGAATTTAATAGGTCGGCCGCCAAGGACCGAAGGTGTGACCAAACGTTGGTTTAGTGATGGAAAAGGTAAATGGTGAAACTATTAGACAATATCCATGACAACATAAACCATATGCATAATTTTTGTAGTCAACATAGAACTAGTTACATGAGTATTTAACAGTTGATCGATCTAGTTACACGACCTAACTGATTACCAGTGTGACCAAATGTTGTTTTTGGGCTGAACAAGCAAATTATGAAACTACTGGACCAATTTATAAAAAGATGAAACACAAGTATGGTTTTTGTAATTTAGTAAACAAATAATTACTTGAATTTTTGATGTGATTAACTATTTTTCCCAACAATTAAGCCTCCATGACAATATAAATTCGTTAAAAATAGTATCCAGATGATAAAAATTCCCAAAAGTTTTATAATACTTCCACTAAACATACTTAAGCTGGGAAAAATATAAAATGAGTTTCTAAATAGTTACCTGGACTTTATTATTTTTTGCGTATTTATTCTAACAAAAATGGAAATAAATAGAATACAGTTTCCAAAATTGCCCAAACTTTTTTTTAACCCTGATTTTATACATATATAAGCTATGAAAAATATAAAAAATATTTTTCAATTAGTTTTTCTATTTTTCTTTGTTTTATTCTCTTGAATAATCATTAATTGGTGAATAATTATCAAACTGTTAAATCAAATTACAAAATTTTTTTTTAACTTCGTTTACAGTGTACATAATCTGGGAAAAATATCAATAGTGATTTTTTACATATTGTAATATGATTTTGTGGATTTAAGTGTATTTAATCTTAGAAAATAGGGGGAAAATACTATACTGAATAGAAAAATCATCAAAATTTTTATTTACAGTATTAATATATATGAGGGTCCTCTGGTACATTTTCATGAATTTTGAATTAGTAAAACTATTTTTCCCATTATTAGTCCATTATAAGTACAAAAATCTGGGAAAATAGATATGCATTATCAAAAATTCTAAAAATATTTTTGTGTGTCTTCCACATAGGGTAGGAGCTGCGAAAATTGTTAGATAGACTTTTCAAATTTCTTAAGGTGGTTTTATGATTTATTTGAATTAAACAAAAAGAAAATTCAAAACCATAGCAAAAAGTAACAAAAATTGATGAAACTCACTGAGAAGTCATCATTCACTTTAGGGTCATCCACGAATTTACCTATGATTTATCGACATCAGAAAATATTTTATATGAATTATTTCCCTATTTTATTGCAATAATTATAATAATTTGAGAAAAATGAATTATTTTCTGAAAATTTGTAGAACATCTCATTTTGTTGATGGAATTCTGGGAAAAATCGGATTTGGTCAGAAAAGAAGTTTTAGATATTTATT
This sequence comes from Lactuca serriola, assembly GCF_051521515.1. NCBI lineage: Eukaryota > Viridiplantae > Streptophyta > Magnoliopsida > Asterales > Asteraceae > Lactuca > Lactuca serriola. The sequence goes on from NC_136408.1 coordinate 136,825,152, forward strand.
TGGGAATAAATCCTTTATGAACCTATTTAAATGCTTTTTAACAACAAACTTTGATGATCAAGCCTCTAAGCTTGAAGATCATCACATGCATGTTGGTTTTTGGGTGAAATAATATCACCATAATCATAAAAATCATGGTTATGAACATGCATGTGAATAATCCATCCATAAAATGGTGTAGAAAAAGAAGATATGCAAGAAAACTTGAGATTTTGAAGGAAGATTTAACGATTTTCGTGATTACCTTGAAGAACAACCCTAGATGATGAAGATTTCATAAATATAGGTGCTGTTTGATCTTATTTTTCCAGAGATTTCGAGGGTTAGGAAGAGGGGGGGAAAGAATGGGGGTTTTAGAGAGAAGAAAAGAGAGAAAAGAGAGATTATATCTCTCTGGATAAATCATCTCTCTCGTCATCTCTTTGGGGTTCCCCTTAACCAAAAGCGACCACAAAAATACAGAGATGCATCAGGACTCATGAAGAATGGACTGGCTAAATCTCTTCCACAGATTCGGCTCCTATGTTCATCAGTTTTAGAGAGAAGTGAAAGATAAGTTTTTAGAGAGAGAAAGAAAAAGGTGGAGTGTGGGAAATGAGGGATATGATTATGATTTTGGGGAAGAGAGGTATGGGGGAGGAGAGATCCGACTTTTGAATGGAGATAGAGGTTCCCTTTTTTAAATTTTATAAAATTTAAAGCAAATTTTATAAAAATATCAAGGTTTTATAATGTATACTACTTAACATAGCTTTTATTCACAATACCTTGATTTTTGGCTTATAAATTAAGGGTAATTGGTAATGACCTAATTTTTTTTCTTTAAATAAATTTTCATAATTTTAATTATTATAAGATCATATTATAAGTTTCATAATTATTTTTATAGAATTTTTAAGTTTGGTGTTTATAAATTTGAGTTTTTATGGCTTTTAGGGTTTTGGAGTTTAATAAACTTTGAATATCAAAATAGATTGAATCTTCGAGACTTCAAATTATTTTTGTTTTTCCTAACTCTTATTCAAGTTAGAAATAATGTTTTTAATTTATTTTTATCGGTTTATCGACATTCTATGTAGTGATTACGAGATTCAAACGAAATTGAGGAATCAAGTATACTAGTCATAGTTTTCAACATTGACTTAAGTTTCTATGAGACATTGACCTAATTTCTACTTCTAGGTTAAATGCATGATGTGTGTATATGATTCATAAAAAGGTGTTCGAGTCAAAGAGTGACCCAAATATGGATAGTCTCTACAGTTAAGTAGTTACAGAATTCACATATTAATGTGAAATCTAAGTACACCATCCATTGTTTCTATCTGTTTCCAAGTTTCTAGTAGGCTATAACTTAGTTTCTAGTTACCAATTCTAGTATGTTTCGTGCCTATATGTGCAACTAAATTTAGTCAAATGTAGAACCGACTTGAATTTTGATGGTGGTCACAGGAAGGGTGCTTAGAAGGGCTAAAGAAAGAAATAGATTCTCGTATAAATAATGTCTTGAGAATGAGCTTTGATTCTTTGCCATATAAAAATGATAACGACTTCTTTAACTATATTGCTTGTTTTTTTTGTTGGAATTGATAGAGATGTTACTCAAACAATATTAAAAGCATGTAATATAAATACAATATCTGGAATCCTGAATCTTCTTGACCGATTCCTTCCTACTGTAGGAGGGAAAAACGAATTGAAGATGCATCAGTTCGTTCAAGAGATGGGAAGATTCGAAGTATCTCAAGAATCACTTGATATGCCATGGAAGCGAAGTCGATTATGGTGCCATAAAGAGACATTCAGAGTGTTGAAACGAAAAAAAGTAAGATGTCATGTATACTTTTAGTAGTGTGCATGTCTGAAGCCCTTTGTATTGTCTAATACTCTAATTTTTAAAATTTAAATTGTATTTCTTCTTAGGGTAAGGGAGATCTTCTAGGCCTTTCCCTTGACATGCACATGCTTGAGAAAGAGAAGTTAGGTGCATCATTTGAGCTAAACACAGATGCATTGAGTAACATGGATAGTCTGATGCTAATGCAACTCAATTACGTTCAGTTGAATGGGTCTTATGAGAGCTTTCCTTAGGAATTAAGAGGGTTGTGTATGCATGGGTTTCGTTTAAAGTTTGTACCTTCAGACTTACCTATGGAGAATCTTGTTGCTCTTGATATGTCATATAGTAATATTGAATCATTTGTCAGTTGTTATAGGAATTCACAACGACTTGAGAAAAGGCAAAAGGTAAATTATATTAATTTTTTGTTCTTTCATGTTCACTGTACAATGTATTTATTATGTTTAAAAAGGAGAGAGATCTTTCATTAAACTTTCCATTATATTCATTTTTTATTCTTTCATGTTCACTATACAATGTGTTTCGTAACACCTGCAGATCCGGGCTAGTCAATTTACAGGTAATACGTGTCGAAAATGACTTTTCGGCAAAAGATTATTTGGAATAAATAATCTTAACCAAGTTGTAAAATATGTCTTAAGGAAGCCGTACATATAAAGAACGCCGAAATCCGAGTTATAATGAAGAAGTTATGGCCTGTCGAAGTTTTACGGCAAAACCGGCACGACACCAGGAGACGTAAATAGTGAATTTACGAAGGAGGACTTTTTAGCCTTGGTGATCTAAACGAAAGTCGTATAACATGTTAAACCAAGAGCATCCATAAAAAGAAATCTTACTTCGTATGAGGAAGTTATGAATTTTCTAATATTCGGCATAGCAGTGTACGATCCGAAACTCGAATTTTAGTTTGAGCGGTTTTTGGCCAACGCAACCTAAATGAGAATTGAATATATTATTTAATATTAGCACAACGGTAAAAAGACAAACGAAAACGGACGTCGGATAAAGAAGTTATGAATTTTAACGGACTTTCCTGTCCCGGCCTGTTAAAAATATAACTTTAAAAATAAAGTCAAAATTAGCTGATGAAGTCTAAACGAAAGTTGTAGATGCTGTTTGTTTTTCTGAAGCCAAAATGTCTGCAGTCTGTGGACCACATCTGCAAGCCTCTGCAGCAGAAGAGGTGGACCAAACGTCTGCAGTCTGCAATAAGAAGACTGTTTGTTTTTTAACGTCTGCAGGCTGCTGAAATAAACTGAATTTTAAATAAAATTATTTTACAAACTTAAAATGATTTTTCAACACCAAAATTTTAATACTAATAGTCTTATAACATTGAAAATAAAATTCATGCAACTAAATTAGTCATACAATAAAAAAAATTGTTTTACAATAACAATTTCATTTAAAACAATTCAATCTATATTGTGCATCAACTGATCAACAATTTCATCCCGTAACTGAGTCATATATTCATGGTCTGCTGTAGTACCATGTGTTGGAATCCCGTCTTCATCATCATCAATGGCCACATTGTTATTTCGAAACGGGACATTGGGTTCATCGTATCGTGCGAAATACTCATCACTCAATCCTTCTTTCCTTATATAATTATGAAGCGCGAAACATGCCATGGCAATGTTTCTTTGTGTCACAAATGGGAATGGTTTCATCCTTTTCAATATAGGGAAGCGTGCTTTCAAAACACTAAAAGCACGCTCAATGACATTCCGAAATTTTGCATGTCCATGGTTAAATTTTTCTTTATTGGTCAATGCACGTCTTTGACGAAAATCTCCAAGCCAATACCTCACATTACCATAAGGGGCCATAAATCCTCGAGTGTGTGCATATGCGGCATCACAAAGATAATATTTGTCTAAAAAAAATGCAAAACACTAATCAATTTTCAAATTAAGATAAAAATATTTAAAAAAAAAAACAAAAACTTACCTAGTGGTGGAAACGGGAATGATGCTTGTGGATCGGCTACTGCTTCTGATAATATTCTAGAGTCATGCGTTACCCCTTCCCACCCAGTCACAACAAATGTAAAAATCATATTGAAGTCACAAATTGCCAATACGTTTTGGTAGCAATCTCCCTTTCCCCTACTTCTATATAAGTCTTGTTTCTTAGTAGGGACAACAGCATGTATCAAAGTGCCATCAAGTGCACCAACTGCTCCTTTGAAAACCCTTTGTAGCCTCCTATTATGTCCTGGAATGTTTGGATTCGGATTAAAAGATGTTGGTACTATAACATCTTGTGCGAAAAGCATCATTTTTTCCAACACTTCATAAAAAAATTTATGAATTGTTTGCTTCGAGTGTTGAAATCTCCGCTTGATAATCACGTAATGTTGATTATGTCCGATCATCATCGAAAACATAGCCATCTTTTTCCTCAACTGATACATGTTTGCTGTCCTTCAATGAGTAATTTTCTCTAAAATGAGCACATAGTCGTACAAAAGATTCACGGGACATGCGTAATACTTCAACACATTGTAAACGATTACGGTGTAATAACTCCAATGTGTATTCATGTCCCGTCATTTCCGAATCATTATCTCGTAATCGTTTCACACCCCTCTTCCAAAAATAACGGATGTATAGGTACATAAGAATTACGAGAAGTAACTTTTGATCGTGATCCATATGAACCTAAAATCAACAAAGTAGAACTTTAAAAAACATTACATAAACCATATTTCAAGTAGCAAAAAAGCATTACATAAACCATGTTTCAAGTATCAACTAACATTCCATTAATCATATTTCAAGTACCAAAATAACATTACATAAACCATATTCCAAGTAGCAAAATAACAAAAAATAGTTCCAACAAGGGCAAAAAGACCTAACAAAATAGTTCCAACAAAGGCAAAAACATTTAAAAAAGTAGTTCCAACAAAGCAAAAAGACATAACAAATAGTTTCAACACTAGAAAATCATCGAAAAATCTTTCCATCCTTCAAAACTCCTAAACTGGTACCCATCATCTCAATCCACCCTCGTAATATCTCGGGAACATCGGGTAAATGCATCTACATCTCTCTCATGTTCATGGTTCCTCAAAAAATATGATATGCAACAAAGCGTAAAGGATCTGTAGGGCCTAACTGAAGGACCTCTAACTTCTCTAAACACTGAGGAATTGTATACCCTTTAGTCAAACTTTGTAGAGCTTTCTTCATTTCAAATGCTAAATCGTCAGCAGTAATAGAAGTTCCATCAGGTGAAGAAGCAGATGGTGAGGCACTAGGAGCTATAGGAGTTAAGGGTTTAGCCCTTTTGTTGGGGTTACCGGATGGTGTAGCAGTATATGGTGAAGCAGCAGAAGGTGAAGCTACAGAAGGTGAAGCAGCAGAAGGTGGTGGGTCATGATGAGAAGTGTCAACACCATCATCATCCATTGCATCAAAAGTGGTGGCGGTGATCTGAAGTGGTGGAACACAACAGGAGGATGCGCCAGCTACTGATGATGACTGGGTTGAGTAACTCCTAAAATTACCAGTGGCACTATTTCCATCAAAAAGACGTGCACAAAGATCTGGAAAAGGCAGTGGAATTGTTCTCAAAGAAGCAGTTTTCGGATGCCCCTGAACCCAAATGTAACAAGAAATAGTATAAGAATATTTGGCAACTTCAAACGTAAATGTTATATATATATATATATATATATATATATATATATATATATATATATATATTATTGTATATTAATATATATGTACCTTCTTAAAATCATCCCACTCCTCGGCTGTTAAATTAAAAGTGTTTGTTTGAGAATTGTATATATTACCGGTTTTGTTTTTTAAATATACCCATCCAGTGTATTTGGCTTTCAGATTGTCATATGTGTTTTTCATTTGTTTTTGAGTCAACTCAACCCCAAATTTCTCCTTACGAACTCTTCCAAGCCTTATCCATGAAACTTTCTGCAAACTCAATCTTTTTCTACCAACACTCTCTACTTCTTCAATACAAGTATCCAATAAGCATTTTAAATGCTCATTGGTCCATTGTTGGTTTTCTCCTATTTCTATTAACCAATATAACATAGACAAATATGATTTCATAAGGTATTACATATCATACACATTCTAACAAAAAAAATAACGATTTAAGACAATAACAAGTATTTACAAAACCAAATAACAATAAACAGTCAACAAGTAACATCATTATTTCACAGCATTATTTCAAGAAAAAACATGATTTCAGCACATTCTAGGCAAATTATATCATCCATAAATCGAAAAAGGGCTACATATTTAGGGAATTGAGAGGGTAAGTTTGTAATTTTGTTTTATTTCAATGATAATAATGTGTAATTTTGTTTTATTTTCACAACATTATTTCAATAAATTTTGTTTTAGTAAACTTTTTATTTTCACGACAAATTTGTAATTTTGTTTTATTATTGATCATAATAATGTGAAACTTTTTATTCAATAATAAATAACCTCAATTAGAGTGTTTTAATTCAAAGTTTTCTAAAAAACTTTATAAATCAAAATCATTAGTACCAACACACATCCAAACAGCTAGTGAGTTTTCCATTTTACTTCTATCAAATAAACAAAATTTATGACTCTTTTTGATGCTTTCTATCATATACATATACACAATCAACAATCATATACATATACATATACACTATCATATACATATACACAATCAATAATCATATATATATATATATATATACACACACACACACAATCAAAACTCATATACACAAACAATCACAATCAACAATCATATATATATACACTATCATATACATATACACAATCAACAATCATATACATATACACAATCAAAAATCATATACACATAAACAATATAAATCAACAAGAGAATATGTTATCTTTTGCTTCATAGTTATGTATATTGGCTTCGAATCAAAGAAAAATATAAATCCAATTTGTTTACAGGTAAGATTTTCAATTTCATGGGAATTTGGCTTTCAATTTTAACAAGAATATATGATAGATTATACACCTCCAAGATTTTCTGTGAAACAAGGATGTGAATCAAACAAGAAATTGAACAAGGATGTGAATCAAACAAGTTCAACTGAAATTGAAATCGGCAGAGAGAGAGAGAGAGAGAGGAGGTGACAACAAACCTGGTTGCTCGCTATTTCTCGCTTTGCCCTTGCTGTTTGCTCGCTGCTGCAATCGACGGTGATGGTCGCTGCAATCGGAGGTCTTCGGATCGGAGAGGAAGGTTGCGATTGGTGGTTTTGATTGGAGAGGAGGGCTGCGACGATGCTGGTCGCTGCAAGATGGAGTCGATCGAGGGTTTTTTTTGGGAGGTTGGGAGGTTGGACGACGAATGGAGGCGGAAACCAAAAAAAACGCGTTTTTTTAGGTCAAAGGCATTGCAGACTTTAGAAGAGGCTATCCCATATCTGTGTGGCGAAGACCTCGCGCAGACGTTTTTATGTCTGCGCACTTCGGAAAAACAAACAGACTGCAAATCATTATGTCTGCGCGTGGTCTGCGCCTCGCAGACAGAAGAGGTCACGCAGACCTGCAGAGAAAAAACAAACACCCTCGTAGAGTACGTCTCCATTTGTGCGTGGATATAAAAAACGTCAAAAACAGAGTTCGTATGAACGAGTTACAAATTATAATAACATGTTTACATATTAAAATAACGTATAAATCATATATACGTAAACACACACACACACACACACACACATATATATATATATACATATGTATATATCATTAGAAAGGTATCAATGATGTGGTAATTATAAGACTAATGTTGAGTTCTTTCGACATTAGTTTAATACAAATATCGTTAAATGTATTTAAAATAGTATTATAAAGGGGCGTTTAGTTGTTTATATAACTATAAGGCCATTAAGTAATTATGGAGGGTAGTTTTTGAAAATTCAATTACTATAAATAAGAGCCTTGGGCGCTCATATTTTTTGCACCATTCTCTTGATTCAAGAGTCTTTCTCTTCTTATCCCCCGAGCATTTCGGTCCATCGTGATTCGACTTCTCTTTTTGTAGTTTTAGTATAGTAAGGTTAACGTTGAAGCGTTGCACGAATCTTTCTTAGAAAGATTCAGCGGCGAAGTTCTGCCCCTGCAGAGCTCGGCTCCTAGCTAAAGCCCCTTTGCAAGTTTTGTCCGATGTGACAACCCGAAATTTCCATTCTGAACAAACCATATCAAGTCAATAGAAGTTAGAACAGCTACAGTGAAATTCCAGACTTTTGGGTATAAGTTGAAGTATTTCAGGATTTACACTTAAGGAGATACCAGGACAGTGGATGCACTAGGGTTTTGTGCAACACTGTTATTCCAAAACTCTATGATATTAGAGTTCATTCCGGGAATAAAATATTTTCTGCCAAAAATCCCAGGACTATATATAGAAATCTGAACCATATTCATTCATTAGTTACATTTCCAACTAGAGAAAAGCCAAATTCTCTCTCACGGATCTTCGGGTTTTCATCCCAAATCGTGAGTACTTCCATCTAGTTGTATTATATAGCTTAGATTGTGCTTAATAACATGAAAATCGGATCAAAACCCCAAGATTTGAGAGTTTACCGCCCAAGAACACTTGGAGAGTAAACTCTTTTATAAGGGCCAAAGTGTGCCCAATGTCCCTCCAAACCTTGGAAATGAACCTTGAGACTACCCATAGCTTTTTTAGACATCCAAAACATTAAGAATCAAGGGTTGAAAGTGAGTTCATGGCCAAGGATGTTCTTGGGCCGTGAACTCCATTTTAAGGTGTCAAAATGCCCCAAATGTCTTCCTTAAGCCAAGAGACTAGCATAGCACTTTACCCTAATGTGTTTAGGACTAGCAAACACCATTAGAACACCAAGAGTAAGGTGTTCACGGCCCAAGAAGTTCCAGGGCCGTGAACTCCAAACAATAGTGCCAAATGGTGCTATAAACTTTTCTAAAACCTTGTACACTAGCCTAGTTTAGTTCCTAGTTGAATTAGGAACTTGAAAACACCAAAAACACCCATCCAAGGGAGATTATGGCCGTAATTTCCATGGGATTTGGTCCCAAGGCCGTATACTCCTAAAAGGAGTTATATAATGCCCTAAACTCTTGCATAGACCAAGCCATTAGGTAGAAATGCTTCTTAGGGTCTTGTAGAGCATCAAACACAAAATGGACATATAAGTGTGAGCTTACGGTCGTAAACTCATGAGTTTACGACCGTAAACTCCTTTGGTAGTGTCATTAGGGCCGTGAACTTCATGGTGGAGTTTTCCTTGAGCCCTACACACAATAGCTTCCCCTACAAATACTTAGATGCAATCCTAGAGGCTAATAACACTTGATAAAGGTGTTCAGCATGTCCTAGGGTGTCTTGACTGATTTATTAGTTGTTTATAGACTAATTTGTTACATATATATGTGATATTATATGTTAACTAGGATCATAGAGTGTGTTCAAGACTTCACTAGACACCTAGCAATCCTACCTCTTCAGTTCATCCGTATCACCCACAACAGGTGAGTTCATACCCCTTAATCAATGTTTTAAATGATTTTAAATGCTTTAAATGTGGGGGGGGGGGGGGAATACAGGTAGAAAACAACATGTTATTAAATCAATCATATGTATTTATAACTGTGTTTTCATTCAGCAGATTTCACATACTACAAAATGTGATGCATGAAATGGTTTTATATCTTAAAAATACCTTGATAGCAAAAGTATTACGTTTGAAATGTTTATTAAAATGACATCAAGTCATTGTTAATTATTGTTCAAAACTCTTAGATGTCTTACAAAACCATTTTTACCTTCTTGAATAAAACTATATCTATACACTTATGTTCTTTTATATGTATTGATGTTATAGTTTTCATCCTTCATTCAGTTTCCCACACTCTTGTGTAGAAAGGGTGTATAAACCTGTTTGGACAATCAATTACCTTCTAGTTAACTATTATAGGGATAGTTAGGAGATACATAACATTATTCCTATTACAAGGAATTACATCAGAGTCAGTTCTTTCATGAGTCTACACTATACATTACATGAGTACCTTACATGAATACATTACATGAGTACCTTACATGAATACATTACATGAGTACTTTTACGTAGATACATTTTCCTGTATACATTTACATGGATACTTGTACCTCGATTCATTAGGATGATTTATTAGTACCTTCTGTGTAAGTTATCATGCTTATCCCAGTTCAACGGGATATCTAGACGGGACTTACCATTCTGAAGCCCAACTGTTAGCACCAGTGGTTGATGAACATCTACGGATGCCTATGGTTGATTCTTATATTATAATAGTTTTACGGGACTAACCATTCATTGGGCCTACTGTTCGCTACAGAGGTTGATGAACATCTACGGATGCCTACGGTTAATACTTATGTTAGGAACATTGATTACGGGACTAACCCTTCCTCTCCCCTGTTGTAGCTACAGAGGACAATTGAACAATCTACAGATGTTCAAAGGTTATACATTTCGCAAATCGCGATGTCGTGTTATCCTAATACAAAAGGATAACACTTACATGATTATATTTTTCCTATTACTTTATTGTGTGACACATTCACATAAACGATGAGTTAGACTAAGTACTGTTTGTAATTGTCAAAAAGAAGGAAAAACTATCATTATCATAGAAAAACATTCGGTTCTTGGTAGAAGACTATTATATTCTTTTCCAATTTACTTTATTTTGTGACACATTCACATAAACGATGAGTTAGACTAAGTACTATTTGTAATAGTCAAAAAGAAGGAAAAACTATCATTATCATAGCAAAACATTCGGGTCTTGGTAGAAGACTATTACATTCTTTTCATATTTACTTTATTTTGTGATACATTCACATAAATGATGAGTTAGACTAAGTATTCTTTGTAATAGTCAGAAAGAAGGAAAAACTATCATTATCATAGCAAAACATTCGGGTCTTGGTAGAACACTACATTGTCATAACAAAATATTGGGGTCTTAGTAGAAGACTACATTTCATACTAGTAGGAAACATGGGATTTTCTAGGGTTTTTCATACTTATATATCAACTGCTTCATTTAAAGATTTACATGGCATTCATAACAGCTTTCCAAAACAAGACAATGACACTTAAATACTTATGAATTCAACAGCTTTAGGCTGATACTCGCTTTCAAAATAACTTGTATTCTCAGGTCACCGGTTAGACAGGTACGATGGCCAGGTTTTGAGAAGACGGAGCACAGATAAGACTCGTCTTATTTTGATTATTCATTTTATTGTTGTACATTATGAAAGAACACACATGTATTAAAACTTTACTTTTAATGCAATGAATGATGTTGTTGCTTGTTTACTACTTCACACTGTTTTGATACTTCACATGACGTCCTCCACCAGAGAACCAAGTTCAATGTAACATCTGACTTAAGCCAGAAGATTGAAGTGAGAGATAATCGAAGTGATCAATAGAAGTATCGTGCTCGTTGTTAAAGCTTGTATCTAGAAGTGTTACATGCTATGACATGATTATATCACATTAGAACATGAAGGAAGACAAAGTCTGTTATGGAATTTGACTCTAAGAGACCTGAGTCTAAGCGTTGCAATATACGATGATAGGTTATTAGAATATGACAGATCGGTCCATTGTAGTAATAAGAGAACTTATCTTATGTTGAGTGTCCAGTAAGGATCAATATTGCGAATCGAAGGTCTAACATGGGACAGAGCGAGATCAAGAACTACTTGCAGTCAAGAAGACCATGACTTAGATATTTATTCAAAGAAACATAGAATTTACGATTATTAACTAGGATGAAGGGATAAAGTATGGAGCCATTATACATCCATGTTTCGTTGATGATTCCAAGACGTAACCATCCTAAGGGGGAGATAATTGTAACACTCGCAGATCTGGGCTAGTCAATTTAGAGGCAGTAAGTGTCGAAAATGACTTTTCGGCAAAAGATTATTTAGAATAAATAATATTAACCAAGTTGTAGAATATGTCTCAAGGATTCCGTACATATAAAGTGTTAGGGTGCAAAGTCATGCTTGGATGAAGTGTTTTAGGCTTTCCTCTTTATATGTGTAAATGGGTGGAGTCTTTCCTATAAATAGGAAGTGAGTGACTCCCATTATGTAAGAGTCCATTTTGGAGTGTTAGACTAAAGAGAGAAATTGTATACAAACCCATTTGTATAATCTTTCTAGATCTAATAAGATCTTACAAAGATTTATTTACTCCATGTGTTCTTGAATTTGTATGATGATTCACTAGATCTTTCTAATTTCGCACATGCCATCATAATCAAAACCACAACAATTGGTATCAGAGCGGGTGTTCTTGATTTCATCAAGAATTGATCCTTGATGGCGATTTTGATTTAGTGATTGATTTTATGATCTTGGATCTTCGTGTTTTAGAGAGTTTTTGGATTCTAGAAATCGAATTCATCTTTGATTCTATTCATAATTCAATTTTCTTCACTAGAATTCAAGTGATTTTTTACTTTCTCTCTCCAGAAAACCAATTCAAAATCACTTTCTCTCTCTAGAAATCTTCAAGTTTTTGTGATCATGGTGCGTTTGGAGTATGATTATTGGATTGTGATCGTTAAAGATGTGAAATACAAAGTAAATGAAGATCAATTTTATGGGTTGGTGTTAAGCAAATTGATTTCATGGGGTAATATGGTTTCTTATGGAGATTTGAAGGATGATCATGGAAGCTTGGTATTTCAACCAATTTGTAAGATTGCATGGTTGAATAAAATTGCCTTTTCCATATTAGTTCGTAGTAGAAATCAAAAGGAAGGAGAAGAAAGAGATTTGTTCAATAAGAAATACATTTCTCTAATTGAAAAGCCAAATGATCTTCGTGCTCTTAAGTTTGTTGAAGTTCTTGAGAATGGAGTTCAATGTGATGTTCTTAATGTTCAAGAAAAAGGAGTTCAAGTTGATTTTCAAGATGAAAAAGTTTTTTGCTCAATTGGCGTTCAAACCAATGATATTTTGTGTTCTTGTGATTCGTTTGAAGGAATGATTCCTTATCGGAAGCCGGTGATCCAAGAAAATCACAAGTATAAAACTCCAAAAGATTTGATTCAAACTCAAAATGTTCATGTTGTTGAAAGTGGGTTTGTTCATGAAATCAAGTCTTCAAGATGCAAAAAGATGAGAAAGAAAAAGAAGAAGAAGATGAATCGGAAGAACAAGTGGGTTTACTCACAAAAATCATCAAATGTTGTGAAGCCGAAATCCGTGAAGCAAATTTGGGTTCCAAAGCAACAATCTCCAAAGGTTGCATTGAATTTGAAGTCAAAACCCAAATGTGTTGGTGGTTCTTTTGAAGATGTTCTTGGATCGTTGAAGATCACGAAGAACGAGTTGTACATCTCGCATGGTGGGTGGTACAATGTTCGATTTGGAGATTTTCTCATTCCGAGAAAAGAACCAAGGTCTTCCAAATTTGATTCATTCGTTAAAAATGGATCTCGATTCGTCAAAAAGGTATCTCAAATTCTCAAATGGATTCCAAAACATCCATGATTTCAATTCGTGCTTTGTATTTTTCATTTTTGATCGATTTGTCTCATTGGATCAAATCCGTTTCAACCTCTTTGAATGATCCAAATTTTTTTTTGATCAAACCCAAACCATTTGTTTTCCATTTACTGTTCTTTAATTCAACTCATTTGGAAATTTTTTCATTTTTTTCAATTCGAAACACATATTGAGTCCGATACTGTTCATTGAGCCCAATCTAATTTGTTTTGATCTAATTTCTTTGATCTAGATCCACACATGCGAACCGATATTGATTGAGCCCAAACAAAGATTATTCACTGTTACATATGAATTCGAAGCTCATTCATATTTGTTTTGAACCGATATCATTTGCTTGTTGGTCAGTCGATTTGTACACAAGCTTTACATTGTTGTACGTTCCGTTCCAAATATCTTAGTTTTTTTTTAACGATTGATCGTTTGTTCATCAGTTGTTCTTGAGTTCTTCATCTCGTTTTCTAATTTTTTTTCCAATCGATGATGAATGCTTAACTGAAAATGAGTTTCGATTTCTTGTAAATTTGGAATCAAAATTGAACGATTGATGGTTGATTCTAAATGAAGAACATCAATAACAGATGTGAATGGAAACGAAGAAGGATTTTCGATTCAAAGGTTTTCTCAAAGATTTCGATTTTGACTTTTGAGTATTGATTGCGGTTAGAAGGTTGTACAATCGAAAATTTTGGAATCGATGTTTAATGATTTTGGAGTTGCGATTCCTTGGTTTTTCAGTCAGTGAATTTTGTTTCGATTTTTGAGATTAAAGGATCGATGTTAGATGTTAGATGAAGCATTGAGTATCATAGTCGTTGATTTTGGATTTGCAATTGATAATCAATTTTAATTGAAGAGTTGGAATCGATGGTTGGTTTGTTATGTCGAGTCGCTATTGATGAAAAGCGAAGACTCTTAATTTTGAGTTGAATCATTAGGAATCAATGATGTCAAGGATCGATTATGCGAAGTAAAGGCTTGAAGGTGAACTTTAAATCGATGGTTTGGAATCGGTAGCTGACGAAGGCTAGATTGAAGAATCTAAGATGCGAATATTTGAAATCGAATGGGAAGTTGTCCTCAAAATTTGGATTCAATCTTGATTCGTAACTCTGTTGAAGTTGAAATCAAAGGGCAGATGAGTCAATAGTCGACGCCTGATTTGATTGAGAAGCAATGATAATTTCGCATGTTTGAGAGTCGCTTATTTGTGAAATTGAGTTCGCATCTATGGATTGAGTTCGTATGTGTGATAATCAATTTTGGGTTCGCATATGGAATTTTGTGGTACGCATTCTGGTATGGGTTGGAATGTGTTCGCATATGGAAATGTAAAGTCTTGGTGAATGAAATGCGAATAATGGAAAATTTTGTGGTTGATGTTCAAGATTCGCATTTGGTTACAGAGACCAAAATCGGGTTCGTATCTGAGAGTGAGATTTGTTCAATTTTGAAATCAAAACTAAGTTCGCATATGAGTGACTCAAAGAAGGGTTCGCATCTGGGTTTCTCAGTTAATTTCGCATTTGATTAATTGGATTAAAATGCGAAGGTGATTAACAGTTCGCATTTGTTTAGATGGATACAAGATGCGAAGAAATGTGAATGAAAATGCGAAGTCTTTTACTGCATATGGTGATTTGGGGAAGAACACAAAGAATTTCATTTTGCACCCCTGATCTTTTCACGAAATGACAGTTTATACCTGTTAGGTTTTGAGCAATCTAACACTTCCTAAGTGTGCATGCAACCCTAATAAACCTTGGATATATGTTTGTCTAAATACATGCAAGATAATAATATTTCCAAGGTTTATAACCTATCTAACATGTCATGGGGAACATTTCAACATAAAGAGTTAGAAGAGATTACATACCTTTTTGATGAGTTTGGTTCTTGAGGAGTTTGAGGGCCAAGCACCAATAGTGTGAATGCCTCAAATGGAATCAAAAAACACCACAAACTCTTAGAAAACTTTGAGAGAGTATATACACTTGTGTATTTCGGCCACACACAAGCTCACACACACTAGTTCACTAGTTACACTTAGCTTTTCTTAGGCACCATTTCATGCTCCATAAGCATGCTTATATAGCGTACATGATTAGGGTGAAACCCTAATAACCCATGACCTTTCCTTTCCAAGGATCCATGGGTTAAAAGCTCCATGGATCATCCATGGACTTCCATATAAGCCTAGCCCATTAACAAAAGAGCATTAGCCCACACTATATAAAACCAATAGCCCATAATCTAATTAGTCTTCCTTTTAATCTTTAAATTAATTCATAATTAATTTAGGACTAAAACTAATTAAATAACATGACTTCATATTAATATATTATAACTTATAATATATTAATAAACATATGTGTATAACTCTCACAAAATTATCCATAAATAGTTTGGATGAGATGCAACCCAAATGGACCATGCCGGGTCGGGTCAAGTATATACCAAATAAGTTATCGACTTAGAAACCTTATCCAACAATACCCAACTTCGCATATGGGCAATAAAAGCTGAGAAATTACAGAATTTTCAGTTTTGGTCCTTGCAGTTTGTGCGAATTTACGCTTTATGCCCGGTTTCGCAAATGGGCTAGAGTTTCGGATATTTGACTGTTTTTGGCGCAACGGGTCCCTGCAAGTTTCAGAAAGTGACAATATCTACCTGAATTTTGAAAAATCTTGCAACTTTCACCTAAAAAGTCAAAATTTTACTTAAATTGGAAATTTTTTGTGGCTTTTTCGTGATTGTTTTTCCGTGCAAGATTTTTGGTGATTCATTTTTGGTACACATCAAGGAGGAGTATCGTGAAGTTTATTTCTCGGATAAAGAAAGCCGAAATCCGAGTTATAACGAAGAAGTTATGGCCCGTTGAAGTTTTACGGCAAAACCGGCACGACACCGGGAGACGTAAATAATGAATTTACGATGGAGGACTTTTTAGCCTTGGTGATCTAAACGAAAGTCATATAATATGTTACACCGAGAGCGTCCATAAAAAGAACGCCCAAATCTGACTTCGTATGAGGAAGTTATGAATTTTCTAATATTCGGCATAGCAGTGCACGACCCGAAACTCGAATTTTAGTTTGAGCGGTTTTTGGCCAACGCGACCTAAATGAGAATTGAATATCTTATTAATATTAGCACAACGGTAAAAAGATAGACGAAAACGGACGTCGGATGAAGAAGTTATGAATTTTTAACGGACTTTTCCTGACCTGACCTGTTAAAAATAAAACTTTAAAAATAAAGTCAAAATTAGCTGACGAAGTCTAAACAAAAGCTGTAGAGTACGTCTCCATCTGTGCGTGGATATAAAGAACGTCAAAAACAGAGTTCGTATGAACAAGTTACAAATTATAATAACATGTTTACGTATTAAAATAAAGTATAAATCATATATACGTAAACATATATATATATATATATATATATATATATATATACACATATGTATATATCATTAGAAAGGTATCGACGATGCAGTCATTATAAGACTAATGTTGAGTTCTTTCGACATTAGTTTAGTACAAATATCGTTAAATGTATTTAAAATAGTATTATAAAGGAGTGTTTAGTTGTTTATATAACTATAAGGCAATTAGGTAATTATGGATGGTAGTTTTTGAAAATTCAATTATTATAAATAAGAGCCTTGGACTCTCATATTTCTTGCATCATTCTCTTGATTCAAGAGTCTTTCTCTTCTTATCCCCCGAGCATTTCGGTCTCTCGTGATTCGACTTCTCTTTCTGTAGTTTTAGTATAGTAAGGTGAGCGCTGAAGCGCTGCACGAATCTTTCTTAGAAAGATTCAGTGGCAAAGTTCTGCCCCTACAGGGCTCGGGTCCTAGCTAAAGCCCCTTTGCAAGTTTTGTCCGAGTGAAATTATTTTGACATAACGAAGTGCTGCCCAAGTGTCACACCCCTGAACCAGACGACGGAAACGTCTGAGGGCTCTTGTGACTTAAATTGAATACCATCACAATGAATATACATGAATCATAACATAATTCATCACCATGCATTGAAATATTACAACTGATATTTTTTACATCCAGTACATTCTTTTAGACATTATAATTTCATAACATAAACTGTCTGATAGATAATCTAAGCAAAACATCATGACATTTCTTGGTACTTATTCTTCGGTTTACCTGTTACCTGAGAATACAAATTATTTTGAAAAAAAACATCAACATATGAAATGTTGGTGAGTTCATAAGTAATGTTGTGGTAAAATGATTTGGTGTAATTTGTAAAACCCAGAAAATCCAATATTTTTTGAAAGGATCATTGTTTATAAAAAGTGTGAAGATCCGTGAATATATGCTTGTTGATTTTCAAAACATGTATAATTGTTGAGCTTTTGTATAAATCACGCAAGTGAAAATGTTGAACTTCCCAGGAAAACCCAGTGTTTTCCCATTACATAAAATACAATGACTTGTCTATTGTTATATCGATACGTCGAATGATTTTGATTACCCGGGTGGCGTTGGATTAATTAGGGTTTGTGAGTTGTTATAATCACGCATTAAAGAAAATGACTAGTTTATAACTACAGATTACGAATGATCCTTAAAGGCGTCGATCGTTACTACTCACTTAATCCACCCACCATGATTACTCTTGTTTATTGCCCTGAATCTGCTTACTTTGATTTCTCATAAGCCCAACAACCGAGGAGATAGGAGAGTACAAAGCCCCTTTATTTCCATAAGTTATTCAAGGCTATCAGGAATGCGAAAGACACTTGGCCCAACTCGTATTTGACTTCTCGACTTCACTGGCAGTATAAATGGGCCACTAGGGCCCAATAGCACATTAGAGCTATTGAAAGTCCTTTTACATGGAATTGGGTCATACGAGGCCCAATAACATGTAAGCATGTTCCCTGTGGGCCCAAAGATCATGTTAATGGGCTAGCAAGGCCCAACAAGCATGATTTGAAACTTCCAAACCCAAAGTTTGTATGTTAGCTCATCATAGTTATCGCGTGTTTATTGAAATGTTTTTGTTTAACGATTTTGTTTTGTTATTGATTCGAGACTGAATCAATTCGTTTTGTAACGATATTTCTTATTGAGAGTGTATTCGTTTTTCGTTTCGTTGGTAGCCGTGGATCTTGAATTTTGTATTAATGAATTAATTTGTTTGAAAGTGGAATTTGACCCTTTTCACTACCCTTCTTTTATAAAAATAACACTTTTGGTCCTTTTTATATAAAAGAATTTCATTTTTAGTCCCTAAAACCCTTTTCTTGACACTTTTGTATTATTTATTTGTTGAAAATATGATTTTAACCCAAAATTTGCTTTGTTGACAGCTTCAGCACCTCCAGAATAGTGATTCTCGGTTAGGAACTCATTTTTCGCAACTTTTATAGTTTTGACCCAAAATCTAAAAAGTTTACATTTTTGGTCCTTTTTGATAGTGAAAAGTATTTTTGACCCTATAAACATTTTGTTATGCTAACTACCCCCTGTTTTACAAAAAGTTACATTTTTAGCCCCTCAACTTATCATTTTCGCATTTTGAGGCTTATTGGGCCGTGAAGCCCATAAATAGCCCATTAGGCCAAAAATTTACATTTTTAGTCCCTTGAAATTCCTAATGTTCAGAAAAATATTTTTAGAAATTGTTTTGACCCTTTCAACCTTCAAGAAACCGTGACTTGCTGATTTGTACCCATAGTTTTGTATTTTTGACAATTTAAGCCCAAAAAAAATGGGTTTCATGTTAGAATTTGTTCATCATGTTCTTATAAGCTATTATTCTTGACTTGTTTAGTGTAAGATAGCTTATATTATGTTTGTTTCTTTTCTCATGTCATAGATTTCGGGTTTATACCCTTTTTGATAACATATTCATCACAAAACACATGATATCACACACATACATGCATCAAAGCACACATAGAATACATATACACATAGATCTACACATTTTCTTGTATTCTCCCCCATAAAACTCATAAAAACTGAAAAGAAAGGGGTATGAAACTCACCTTTGCTTGTTGTTTTTGATTTGAAGAAGAAAGAGAAGAGTTTGTTGCTATTTTCGGCCCTAGCAAGTTCCTTGGATGGATCTCGAACTTAGTGGGTTCTAAGATGCAAGATCATGAATTTGAATGGATTAAGAGGTGATTTTTGATGAAAAGAAGTGAGTTAGATCATAGATTTATGCATGATCTTACCTTAGATGATGAATTTGTGGGGTAATCTCCTTGAAAAGCTTCCTAATCTCGAAAATTTGGTGAAGAAAAGAGAGAGTTTCTTTGAGCGAATTTTGAGTGAAGTGTGTGTGTGTGTGTGTGTGTGTTTGGATTCGACCGAGAGCAAAGGAGAGAGAGGAAAAGAAGAGAGAGTGAGCGATGAGATGGTGCATGGAGATATGAGTTATATGCATGGAAAACCTCCATGTAAAAATGAGGTGGCAAGCATAAGTCAACCTTTCCTTTTTTTGGGCTTGGGCCGAGAACGGAAGGGGAAAAAGGAAAGAATTGGGCCCTTAAATGCTTAAGCCCAATTCATAAATATTTTAGATAATGCTTGGTCCAAATAAATCAAGAAATGATTTTTATGGCCTATTTAGGTTGATTGGATTTGTTATGGTCTAATAAGGACCATTAAAGGATTTTACTTCATTCTAGGCCCAATATGGCCCAAAATATTAAAATAAATGAAAGTGGGTCCAATTAGAGCCCATTTAAGAGTTCTAAGCCCAAAATAGTCAAATTGGAAGCTTATTGGCCCATTAGGCCCAATAAGGAAATCCTAGCCCATAATGGACTTAAACCGGGATTTCTAGGATTTCCAATTATTTGTTGACTATTTGCAGTGCTTGTATGAAGTGTTTGATTGAAATTCTGTTGTTATTGAATAAGCATCATATGTGCTTTCACGTTGTTGGTTCACATTTGTTATCATTGTTAAATGTTTACAAGAAATCGAATTTCTTGGTTGTGACACCAAGTGCAGAGTCACCACCTTTGTAAGTGAGTGCATAGTTACTTTCATCTTACATATAGATATGAAGTATTTAATATAAATTACATGCTATGTGTGCAAATTTTCTAAATACTTGTTGTCTATGCTGATAAAAGATTTTTATACATGTTTTAAATGATTTAAATTGTATACTTATTTTATATCTACAAATATGTTGGGTATAACATGGGTAGATGAATGATGAGAGATAAAAGATGATGTGAGTAAACATTGGAAGCTATAAATTTAGTGTCCAGTAAATAACACCGAAAACTATGGACTTAGTGCCTATTGGACAAACGAGGGTAGCTATGGACTTAGTACCTATTAGGTAAACACGGGTAGTTATGGACTTAGTACATGTTAGGTTTTGGTAGCTATGGACTTAGTACCTGGTAGCTATGGAATTAGTACCTCTTAGATAAACGTTGGTAGCTATGGACTTAGTACCTACAATGGTAGCTATAAATTTAGTACCCGATGAATGAACTTTGGCAGCTATGGAATTAGTGCGTTGGCAGTTATGGACTTAGTGCCTGTCTTATAACCATGGAAGCAAGGGACTTCAGAATGAACGAATAGATGACTCTTAGGGTTGACCCTTGAGAGTAAGGAAGATATGAGGATGGGTAATTGGGTTGATTTTTTGATGTTTAAACATAATAATTATATTATTGTGGGTTGAAAACCCTATGTACTCACCAGGTTTCCCAACCTGACCCACTCAAGCTTATTTGTATCACATGTGTCGATACGAAGTTACATTACCTTGAGAGATTAAAGAGATGTAGATCACTAGTGTAAATAAATGTAAGTTCTGTTTATGCTTATGTTTCTGTATTAACGATGACATACCAACTGTTTTAAAACGAACAAAAATACATTTCTTCGGAAATACTTTGATAACGTATTTATCATGTTTTTTTATGGGAACAAATTCCGCAACACTTTTATTAAAAGATGTACTCTGATTTTTATAAAGTATAAACAAAATCGGTCTTTTCTGGCCGTGAAAATGGGGATGTCACATGTTTATTATGTATAAAAAGGAGAGAGATCTTTCATTAAACTTTCCATCACATATCCTATATTAATGTGTTTATTATGTTTGAAAAGGAGAGAGATCTTTCATGTTTAATGGGCGGGCCTCGATCTGTATGCCGATCGGGGCCCGATGACGGGCTGTATTATGTGTTTATTATGTATGGTAATGTGGTATTTTGGGGAACTTACTGAGCTTTGTGCTTATGGTTTTCAGTTTATGCTCCGGATATTTCTAGTTTCAAAGGGAATGGCTCGGGATGATTGCAGGGCACACACCGCCTTGTTCCACATTTTCTTTATTTACTCTAATATGTCATGATGATAGATACATTTTTTTTATCTGGATTTGTATGACAATGTTTTGGAATAATAGTTTTATTAAATTAAAAATAAAATTTTTGTATCTTATTTTTGGGACGTTTCATATGATTTTGGATTTCAGTTTATGAACAAATGGTTTTACCATGATTACAAATGACATTGTACATAATTTTTATCTAACAAAATAATAAAGAAATTCTGAAGAAGCAATAGCGTAAGGCAAAACTACAAGGGATTTTGACATGAAAGTCCTTAAGTTTGTTAAATTTTGTTCGTTTGTACATGTGACGGTTTATTGTTCGATAATGCCCAAAGTGTATTTATTGAGGATTTTTTTTAACCAAAGATCATATAAATATGTTTTTTTGGAGTATAAAAGTATTTTACATTTTTTTAAAATATAAAGACATTTTTTAGAAATATTAATCTATGTTTTAGAATAAATATGTATCTTTACGTAGCTATAAGTATATAAATAAAAAAGGTGACATGTTTTAGATATATTAATATGATTTTTAGACGTATAGATATATATATTTTTAACTAGCTAGAAGTAATATAAATTAGAAGGGGGTTTATATGAAAAAAAAATATAGTTATAATTCTAAAAACATAAAAATACATATTTGTACTTCTATATTTTCTGCTGTTAAAAACAAATATGTATTTATATCGCTGTTGTAAAAATCCCAACTAGGTCCCGATTAATCTCCGATTAATCCCTAGGCGCTACTCGACCAAGGCGCCTAGCGATTAATCCCTGCATACATAATGAGTGAAAAATTATTAAACGATGAAATTTTAACATTTTGAAGAAGTTTAATCTAAATGGAAATTATTTGAGCCATGATTACTCTGGTATTAATCATACTAATCTATTTTGTTATCATATTAGTGGTATTTATGAACTTTGATATGATATTAGTCATATTTATTTTTTAAAATTCAACAAATTAGCAATTAATGGTACCCGATTAATCTCCGCCTAACCGATTAATCTCCGCCTAACCGATTAATCCCTTGACCCCAATCCACCGATAAGCTAACGTCGAACGTTTTTTACAACCTTGATTTATATGTAACAATACGTATTTATACTATTAAAAACTTATTTATACGATGTTTGGTTAAACCTTTTTTCGTACATAATTTTTATTTTTCTGTATGAATATATATAATATAAAGAAAAAATAAAGAAAAAATAATTAGGTTACAAACATAAAAGATTTGTAAATTTTTATTTATTTTTTTAAATTTTAGTTATGCTGAATTGGAAACCCATTATCAAAGACAACAATCACAAAAAATAAAAATAAATAAATAAATAAATAAATAAAATACAAATTTCGAAGACCAAGGAACAAAAGTCATAAAATGAGACAAAAACCTGCAAAAATTTCCAAATATTATCGTTGTTAAAGTCTTTGACGTTGAGTTATATAATTTCTTTGAATTTTCCCCAATTTACCATTAATTTCTTGGAATTCTCCATATCTCCAGAAAATAATAAAAAGAGAACACCATCGGTTTTTAGCTGTCTCTCTTCCTTCCTCGTTGGTTCGTCATTTCCCTGCAGACAAACCTCTAATTTTCAGTCGTCATCTTTCTTAGACTCGAGACTCATCACTGGTTGTTCGTTCTCTGTCATCGCTGCTTCAAGTCTGCTTGTCTTCCTGTCGGTAGGTAACTATGAAGTATGAAGGGACATTCTTATAGTTTAGCTTCACATGTTGGTAGATAATGTCATCTTATTAATCATAAATTACATCATAATCCTTTTTTATTTTTTTAACAGATGAATATTGAATTTTGTCTATTTCATTTACTGTTGCTCAATTAATTCTGGAGAGGTTGAAATTGAAACCATAGAAAGATCATGGGTTGTTAGTTTCAAAAGCATATCATTTGGATCAAGCCCATGAATGAAAGTCGAAATCCTTTAGATGTATGCTAATACTAGATCCAGTGATAGAGAATTTCAACGTTAAAAAGATTTTTGTTGCTAATTTAGGGGGTCTATAAACAACCATGTCAACAAACTTACTCCTTTTTTGTTTAGATCTTTTAATTGTTTGTTGATATACAGTGCAAGCTTGAAATTTCCTCTATGTATTGCAATTTCTCTTATGAGGGGTAATAGTGAATCTTGTAGTTGTTTACAGAATGGTATTTGGTGTTGATTTGTTTAAGTGAACTTCAAATGGATTTTAATTTTATTCAGACAAAAGTAGGGCAGTTTATGTGGGTTAATCAAATCAAAATCAAGGGATAAAACACACATTACGTACTATATAGCTCCAAATCTACTTGAAACTTGATGTTTGGGAAAAAAAAAGGGGCATATTTACACATTTACAGTTCATATGTGTTGTAATCTAATCACTTTAAAGTTTATTTTCGAAGAATTCAAGGATACTATTATCATTGAGTTTCAATTTGTTTGATGAGATTTAAGTTGCATATAGTAGATATTAATAGTTCCGTATTTATGTAGAGGCATTATGTACTAGATCCCTACATTGGTACATAAGGTAGGGAAGCCGGTGAAACCAACTTTCATAGCCGATAACGTGTGGAGGAGTTTCAAACTTACTAAGATACACCCGGTATATAAGGAGAAACTTTAAATAAATAAACAAAATTGTGGGAAGGGTGAAGAGTCATCAACTCATTACTCATAATGGTTGTTCTATCTGAACTTCCAGAAGGATCTTCATCTTCTTCATCAACTCATGGCCATAGTTCACCAACTTGTGGCCATAGTTCATCAACTAATGGTCATAGATATGACGTATTTTTAAGTTTTAGAGGTGTTGACACTCGTCATAGTTTCACTGATCACCTTCATGAGGCCCTCATTGATGCCAATATCAATACCTTCTTGGATGATGAAGAGATTGAAACTGGGGAAGATCTTAAACCGGAATTAGAGAGTGCGATCAAAGCATCCAGGGCTTCTGTTATCGTCTTGTCCAAGAATTATGCTTCTTCAACATGGTGTCTCGATGAATTGGTGCTGATCCTTGAGCAGCGTATGACATCCAACCATATTGTTATCCCAATATTCTATCATGTGGAGCCCACACATGTTAGGAAGCAACTAAGTAGCTTTGGAGATGCAATGGCTAAGCATAGACAGATGATGGAGGCGGAGACAAATGCAGATAAAAGAAGTCAATTAGCTCAAAAGATGGACCGATGGAATAAAGCACTTATAGAAGTTGCTAATTTAAAAGGAAATGATGTCAGAGGAAGGTAACCACTTTCTTATGCACATTTACATAATCCTTCAATTTTGTTTGATTAACACATCAATGTTAGTATCATTTTCTCCCAATGCATTTCAATAAGTTTGTTTAACATCGTTAAATAGACATATTTTGATCTATTAGGATATAAATAAGATTCACGTAATTTTATCTAGGCTTTCAATTATGTGATCTAATAAATCAGTTCATATAAATGGATTCATTATTCTAGTAAATTCCATACATTTGTTATGTATGAATTTTGTGTTTCATCATAAGTTAATTCATTTAGACAAACTATTTCAATTATTTTTTATGTTGTACATTAATAAAGCAAGATTTGAAGGGTTTGCTATGCATCTACTATTAATTATACCATGCCACCTTCAAATCATAGTGTCCTTTATGATAAATAACTTATCTTACCTTCAGTTAGTAAAAGATTACCTATAACTGACACTTTTTTTTTCAAACACACCACAATGATAGTTATGGTCTTGTGTAAACGTAGTGAAGTTAGGTTGCCCATTACTAAAATCTGGTATTACATTGGCATCTTTTATTTTATTATAGTATGACCTTACACATAGGATACTAGCTTGTATAGTTAGACTTGTAAACAAAATATCGTTTTAATGTGAAGGACTTGATTAAAATTAATAGCTATGATATAATTTTGATTTTGGATCTTTGGACAAATTAAATCTCCAAAACTGGTTTGTTAGTTGTGTGGTTCTCATAAAATCTGATTTCAGGCTAGAGACAGAGTTTATTGAAGAAATTGTGAAGGACATCCACCATAGATTACATGTATCCTTAAGGAGCGTTCGATCGCAGCTTATTGGGATGGAATATTATATTAACTTCATCACTTCATGGTTGAAAGATGCATCCTCATACACAGCAGACATACTCACTATTTCGGGTATGGGTGGAATCGGGAAGACATCTTTAGCCAAACATGTCTATGTGCTATATTCACATGAATTCCACAAAAGCAGTTGTATTGAAGATATTAGTAGGGTATGTGATGGAAAGTTTAATGGGTTGCTTGATTTACAAGAACAACTGTGCGGCGACATTTCAAGAACAAGTTCAATTAAAGTTCATGATGCTTCAATATACACCTCAAAGATAGAGAATGTTGTAGCTCGTAAAAGGATGTTTCTTGTTCTTGATGATATCACCACTCTTGATCAGTTGGATGCATTACTTGGGAGCAAAGGTTTTCATCCTGGAAGCAAAATAATTATAACCACAAAGGAAAGACGTTTGATAGAGAGGTGTGCACTATTCAAAACAGACATTAAACGAAAGCATACAGAGCTCTTGCTTCAAGGCTTAAATGAGACCGAATCATGGGAACTTTTGTGTCTCCATGCATTCAAATCCAACTATCCCAAGACAGGTTATGAAGGTGTGTTATATAAGCTTGTGAAGTATTGTCAAGGACATCCATTGGCTCTTGTAGTATTGGGAAAATCTTTATATGATCGAGATGTAACTTATTGGGAAGGGTGCATAGAAGGGCTAAAGAAAGAAACAGATTCTCATGTGAATAATGTCTTGAGAATGAGCTTTAACTCTTTTCCGTCCAAAAATGATAAGGATTTGTTTAAGTATATTGCTTGTTTTTTTGTCGGAATAGATAGAGATCTTACTGAAACAATATTAAAGGCGTGTAATATAAACATAGGATCTGGAATCCCAAATCTTCTCGACCGATTCCTTCTTTCTATTGGAGGGAAAAACGAGTTGAAGATGCATCAGTTGGTTCAAGAGATGGGAAGGTTTGAAGTACGTCAAGAATCACTTGATAAACCATGGAAGAGAAGTCTATTATGGTGTCATGAAGAGTCATTCAGAGTGCTGAAACAAAAAAAGGTAAGAGGCCATGTATGCTTTTAGTAGTGTGTATGTCCAAAATATTTTTTATTGACTGATTTATTTATTTGTATTATGTTTCTTATTAGGGAAAGGGAAATCTTCTAGGTCTTGCCCTTGACATGCGCATGCTTGAGAAAGAAAAGTTTGGCGTATCATATGAGCTGAAAACAAATGCATTGAGTAACATGGATAATTTGATGCTACTACAACTCAATTATGTGCACATGAATGGGTCTTATGCAAACTTTCCAGAGGAATTAAGAGGCTTGTGTATGCATGGGTTTCATTTAAAGTCTATTCCTTTAGACTTACCTATGCAAAATCTTGTTGCTCTTGACATGTCATATAGCAATATTGAATCATTTATCGGTTGTCATAATAATCAGTTTGAGAAGGGGAAAAAGGTAACTTATCTTCATTTCTTATTCATCCATCTTGAGTTGATGAATTCTCTACTCTTCTAACTTATTTCCATTTCTGTAGTTGGATGGATCGTGCTTAAAAGATAAAAGGTTACTTGGGTCATTGAAGATTCTAAATTTAAGTTTTTGTAAAAAACTTCGTAGTCTTGGTGATTTTGACCAACTTCCTGCACTTGAGAGGTTAGTAGCTAGAAACTGCATTGATTTGCTCGAGGTTTGTGAATCAATTGAGCAATGCATTGAACTTTTCTTCATCGATCTAAGCTATTGCATGAAGCTTGAAAAACTTCCAAGAAACATAGGCATGTTGAAGAATGTTAAAACAATGTTGCTAGATGGTTGTAGTCCTTGTGGATCTCGAATCGAGAATAGGGGTAGCGATTCACTGGAATTGTGCAAGGCTGACAACATTCACATAAATACAAGAACCTCTTCCTCTGCCTTTGTGGGTGCTATACCAAGTGATTTGAAGTTGTTTGCAAATTATTTACCGAGGTCTTTAGTAAGTTTGTCACTTGCAAATAGTAATTTGTCCACTAAATCCTTTGCCATGGACATGAGTTGCCTATCAGTGTTAAAGGAATTATATTTAGATGGCAATCCTATAGATTCCATGCCCAGTTGTGTGAGAACCCTTCCTAGGCTTGAGATGCTTAGTATGAAACACTGTAAAAAATTGAAGTCAATTGAGCATCCTCCACGTACACTAAGCAAGTTGCTCTTTCCTGTTGATGAGCGTGTTTTACGGAAAGTCGTTTTTGATCCAAACATGTCCCCACTAGATTTGTTAAGAAGTTCGATGGTTTATTCAGGTTTGTCATATGAAATTGAAGGCATTGTGAAAATCCAACCAATGGTAGGTGTGGAGGAGAAGGTATTACGTAGCTTGGGCTGGAGTAATTTAGACTTCCTTAACGAAAGGCACTTGGTAGCTAATTCTTGGGAATCTGAAACCCAGGTTATTTTAGTTAATTGTTTGTCTCTATGTGAATATGTATAATATGCTTCTTATGTTGATTAATTAAGGTGGTTGTATTTGGCAGATGATGTTTTATGAATTTGGAATATTCAGCACAATGTATGAGGCGGAGGAGATGCCGAGTTGGTTTAGGCATAGAAGTGTGGGGCCATCAATATCTTTTACCATCCCATCATCATCTCCGAACAACCTCCTTAAAGGACTCAACTTCTGCTCTCTGCACACATTAAAACCTCCTGTTGAGTGGTGGAATTGTTTCCCTTTTACGCCAATGATGACAATTAGTAATATAACAAAGAACCGCATGTGGATATACGAACGTTGCTTTGACAGGGGTATTTTATCTAGAGACTGTTGCGTGTTGTTAAGTCATTGGATGTTTGGGATGAATGAGATGGAAGGTGGTGACCACATTACTATTACTGTTACACTGCCGACTTATCGAGTTGTAAAGGAGTGTGGGGTGAGTCTTGTGTATGAGGATGATGGAGAGAAGAAGGAAGAAGAAGATGTGTTGGGTTATTACAAGTCATGGAATCATATAATTGGTGGAGATCTCTCTCCTTTTCAAACAACTACAGGACAATACATCCTAGACAACCGGCGGTTTTTTTCACATGGCATTCACTTGTCTCCCTATCATCGTGAATTCGTTCCAGACGGCTCCTGCTATCAAGGTAGATGTGATTTTTGTTAAATATATTTTATTCTCATGTTTTATGTATAATGACCTACCTGATGCATCACCCACTTCCTTTAAATAGATGGATAATGACCCATTTATTTATTAAATCTTTTAAACAAATAGATAATATGACCCAGATCCACTCATTTATTATTGATTTAATTGACCTATAAGATAAGATTTTGATTTTATAAAATATATAAAATAAAATTTGTACTTTTAATTTATAAAATGAATAGACCCAAGCATTGATTCGTCTAGTCTACAGCAGGAGGTCCAGGAAAGCCCATCAAAATAGTTGGGATCAAGTTCAGTCCTTACACTCTTAAGAGAGTTTTATTTTTCTGTTTTGTCTTAATAGAATTCCCTTATGGGTGAAGCACTATCTTTATGTTTGGTTTGGTATGGAGTGCTGGCATCCATTATTTTACCCTACCTTGAGGAGTATTTCAGCTTTTCATTTTCTAGAAGATTGTTAGCTAAGAAAATTGTAGTAGCAAAAACTATTGGAGAGGCCCTTCCTCTTGAAAGAATGGGAAACCCCTATTATATATATCATTCATTATTGGTTACTTGTTTCTGGTTGTGAATTTCCTGCTTATTCTCTTTACTCTGTGTGGGAGCTTATCAATACAGTCAATTGATTAAGTCTTTCGATATGTTGGATCACATAAATATATCTGGACCCAAAACGACTACTTTGTCCAAGTAGGTTGTTTGTGAACAATGATTAACATATCACTTTTTATCTGTTTTCAGCAAAAAAGGAAGATTGTTGGTTCAGAGCTTTATCCCCAAGGAAGCCTGGCATAATTGGTGGGGCACATGAGGTATACTTTTTGACACCCAAACCCTTTCTCTCATCACTTGAACAAAGGCTTACACAACCAAATATTAGGAATCAAAGTACTCCATTGGTTTTGAATCATTTTCTGTTCATACCATTAAAATTATGACCTTGCAATGAACACTTGAAAATGCCAACATTAAAATTTTGAATCATTTTCTGTTCATACCATGTCTAGAGACAAGGGGTCAAAATCTTGGATCAAATTCTCACCACTCCTGTACTTGATATGCAGTTGAGTCCAATTCATAGATTCATCATGTTCAGTAGATGTTGTTCTCGAGCAAATTCTATGTTAATAACAAACTATTGCAATTAATTTGGAAAAGAATATGAAATTGGTTAAGCATATTCCTTGATTTTAAGGAGTCTTATTGATAGATGTCTACCCAGGATAGGACCAAGCAACATGTTGAGAATGCATAAATTTCTTCAAGAGTTTGGAAAGAGATTTATCACTAGGAGTCATTAATTCTGTTCTATCAAGAAAATGCAACATAATATTTACACTTTCAAGTAACTATCTGTTTTCGTAGCATTTTGTATTATATCCTGTAAACTTACATAACTTTTAAAATTTTCTTACTTTTCCTTTCCATGTAGGGTAAGGGGGAATCTTAAAGGTGTCATCCTTCACATGAAAAGGATTGAGAAAAAAAGGCTATGTGGCATGAATAGAAGATGAATGCATTCCGCAAATGGGTAACATAATGCAATTGCAACTCAATTGTGTAACTCGGAGTTATATCCTACTTTTCCAGAAGTGTATACTAACTAGCCTGTATTGCAAAAAAGTATACACATTTCAAATTGTATGGTATTTCCCAACGACTCTTTTAAGCATAGTTGTTCAAATTAAACACTTCTCAAATTGTGTGCTGTTTCCTGATCATAATTTGAACTGAATTTTTGGTCTCAATCATTGGCTTATCAACAGTGTCCAACGTGTATGGGCTCAAAATCTCAAATCCTTTATAGGATTCTATAAATCAGCTACAGTCTACATCAGTCTGACACGATTCTTGATAGAAGCTCATGAACAAGCCCACTCATACTACTAATAACACCTTTCAAATTCCCCTGAAGCATCCCATTGAGGTTAAACCTCCTGATGAAACATGAAACTTCCTCTTTCCCATTGAATTAATTAGCCATGGAAACTAACACAGATTGTATCCCTAGAATAAACCTAATGCCCCTAACCTCTGTCATGTACAGCAGCCATCAGCTACCACCATTTGACCTAAAACAGCTAGATTTGGTTGGGATAAATTTCAAAAACGAATAATAGTTTTTTTTTTAATATTTATATATTTAGAAAGGCGAAGAAATAAAATTAAAACTGGAAGGGTACAGAGACGATTGAAATAGAAAACAGTAATAGCCAACCTAATTTGAATACAACACAAAAACCAAAACTAATGAAGCAAAACTAATTAAATGATGTGAGTAGATGCAATGCAACAGTTGAACAAGGAGGAGATGTACAAAACGCAGCAGCAATTAGCCAAAGCTAGTTATTGGAGACAATAAACCACTTAAAGCAACTGGAGAATGAAAAACAATGAAAGCGACCCTATTTGAAAACTCTGAATTGCATTCAGTGCACCACCACTTTAAAGTAATAATATCCACACCACTAGTAATCCCCAAGAAATATTCAGAGCACCTGAAAAAGCAACCTAAAATTACAATAGAACTTGCACCAAAAACTTGAAGCAGCTCCAATAAACTACATGTGTCAAACAACTCCAAATGACAGCTCAAATAACTTTTTCACTCTTGCAATACTCTCAAGTCTCAACATAGAAAACATTTGAACCTCTAATTCCTAAAACCTGTACATAACATTAACAAGTTACAATATGTTCAAATAATTTTTTTTTTGGAATTCTTTTTATGAAATAGACATCAAAGAACATCTACACCCTTCTTTTCTATTACTATAAATATAAGAAAACAAGGTCTTACATCGGTGTTTTAACATCTAATTAGCTACGTGGATATGGGCTACAAAGATTTGATATTACATAATGTTTTTGTCAACATACCAATCAAAAACATGTTTGTTTTGATGACTTCCAAAACCACAACCCTTGAAGATGGATTTAAGAAAATTTATAGCCATGGATGCACATTCTGAAATATAGATTTGGATTTTTTTGCAAGTACGGGTTGTGGGGTTTAACTTCGATTTCATATTAATTTGTTTTTGTCCTGAACTTCTTATAAAATTTAATGAACCAAAATATTAGCCGAGATTATAGTATCAACACAGCAAGATAATGTTTCCTAGTATTATGGGATATTAGTTAGTATAGATATCGTTCATATCCAGTGTATCCCAGCCTGTATATATACTTGTATTATTAATGAAAGAGGCACGCATTGAATATTAACATGGTATCAGAGCGTATAATCTTCTGAAAACCTTTTCTCAGCCACCGATCTTCTTTCTTTCTTCTATCTGATCTTCTTCCTCCATGGATCCCAAAAATCACCCAGCCATCACTGTTACAAACATCAGAAACTTCATTCCATTCACTCTTGAAATGGAAAACGGTCAATACACTTCATGGGTTGAGTTGTTCAAAATACATTGTCGTGCTTTCCAAGTTGAAAATCACATCGACCCTGAAGTCAAGCCACCACCATCCGCCCCCTCTTCCTCAACTGCCACTGAGGCCGAAAAGGCCACAGTAACCTCTGAATCTCAAATCTGGTCTCGTCTAGACGCGATTGTTCTTTAGTGGATCTATAGTACAATCTCGAATGATCTTCTTCATACCATCTTGAAACCTCAAACTACTGCCTTACAGGCTTGGCAAGCTCTCGAAAATATTTTTCAAGATAATCAAAGTTCAAGGGTTGTCTATCTCGACAGCAAGTTCGTTTCCACCCGCCTTGATCATCATCCCAACTTCTCCTCCTACTGCCAAGCTATGAAGATGTTGGCGGATCAGCTTGCCAACGTGGGAAACCCGGTGTCCAATCAAAGGCTCGTTTTACAACTAATTGCCGGTCTTAATGAAAGCTACGAAGGTGTTGCCATGCTCATACAACAAACAACCCCTCTTCCTGATTTTTATGCAGTCCGATCAAAACTAATCATGGAAGAATCTCGCAAAGCTCATCAAGCAGCTGCAGCTGCACCTTCACCTCACATCAGCGCCACCGCAACCGGTTTAACAGCATCCACAACACCTGTGAACCCCAGAAACAATGACAACAACAACCGATTCAATCAACAACAACCTGATTTTACCTCTTTTCGTGGACGAGGTCGTGGCAGAGGAGGTCGTGGTCGGGGTAGATCGAGCAACAACATGGGATGAGGCTTCCACAACGGTTCACATCAACCTCAACATACTTCCGGTTCTAATACACGCTCCTATCAACCATGGCTTACACCACCTCCTTGGGCATTCCAAAACTACTCACCATGGGCCTATCCACCGTGCCCTTATCCTACACAACAACTTGGTAACACCAGACCTCCATCTAATGGACCTGGTCTTCTTGGAAGCCGACCCCAGCAGGCCCATGCAACTTACGACTCCAGCTACATGCCAACTGATTTGGAGCAGGCTTTCCAAACGATGTCGCTCCACCCACCTGACACAAATTGGTATGTGGACACAGGAGCTACTTCCCACATAACAAATAATTCAGGTAACTTCACGTCTTATCAAAATAATGGCCCTTTTCGGAATATAACTGTCGGTAATGGTTCCACTATTCCAATCCAAGGTACCGGACATCAAACTTTGCCTTACCCTTTCCCTCCATTAATTCTCAAAAATGTTCTTCATGCTCCTCATATTATCAAAAATCTTTTATCTGTTCATCGGTTCACCACTGACAATAATATTTCTGTGGAATTTGACCCTTTCGGTTTTGATGTGAAGGATTTCCAGACGTGGACACCACTTCTTCGATGCAATAGTTCTGGCGATCTTTATCCTTTCACACTTCAATCATCATCCCAAGTTACAACACCCTCAACTTTTGCTGCAATAACCAAGGATTTATGGCACCATCGGCTCGGACATCCGGGATCTGATATTTTATCTTCTTTACAGTCTACTTTGAAATTTAGTTCTAGTTCTAAAACTTTATCTCCTGTTTGTTCTTCCTGTGTGTTTGGAAAACAATCTAAATTTCCCTTTTATGCTTCAAATTCTATCACACATTTACCTTTTGATATAATTCACACAGATTTGTGGACATCACCTGTGCTAAGTTCTAGTGGTCATCAATATTATCTCTTATTCTTAGATGACAAAACTAATTTCTTGTGGACATACCCACTTGCACACAAATCTCAAGTTTATTCCACTTTCGTTCAATTTTTCACACTCATCAAAACCCAATTTCACTTTACAATCAAAACAATACAATGTGATAATGGCCGCGAGTATAACAATCATAACTTCCATCAGTTTTGTTCTCAAAATGGCATCCAATTTCGATTCTCTTGTCCACACACATCTCCGCAAAATGGAAAAGCGGAAAGAAAAATCCGTTCAATAAATAATGTGTTGCGGACTCTTCTTGCTCACTCCACGGTACCATTACGGTTTTGGCAACACGCTCTTCAACACGCCACTTATCTTCTCAACATTCTTCCGAGTAATCTTTTACATAAACTCACACCTACTCACCTTCTATACAATCTCCAACCCACATATTCTCATTTACGCACTTTTGGATGTCTTTGCTATCCCCTCACCTCTCCTACTACTACACACAAGTTAAACAAACGGTCATCACCCTGTGTTTTCTTGGGTTATCCATCCAACCATTGGGGGTATAAATGTTATGACATCCAAACCCGTACCATCATCTTATCCCGCCATGTCATTTTTGACGAAACAATATTCCCATTCTCAAAATTGCCATCTTCACCATTTACTACTTCCACTCAATCCCAAACCGAATCAGATCCCCATCCTTCCTTATGGTCCTCTTCTTCTGAATCCTTGCCAACCACTAAGCCCACTCCATCTCCAAAACCTCCCATCCAGTTTACTTACTCACGTCGTTCTAACCAGGCCTCACATCCATCTCCTGTCATACAGCAACCAAAAACCCCCCTCCCCCCCCCCATGTCACAATCTACCTCCAATCGAACCATCCACACCAGAAGTATGTCTGGCATCTCTAAACCAAAACAACCTTTCATTCTTCATCCTACATCGTCTATTTCACCTTTACCTAAAACTCTTTTGGATGCTCTCAAAAATCCGGATTGGAATACAGCCATGAATGATGAATTCTAGGTGCTTATTGATAATAATACATGGAAGTTAGTCCCAAAAACTCCAAATATGAATGTGGTACGGAGTATGTGGATTTATCGCCACAAAACTAAGTCTGATGGTTCTTTAGAGCGATACAAAGCTCGTTTGGTTTATGATGGCAGGTCTTAAAAGGAAGGAATTGACTGTGGGGAGACATTTAGTCCCGTGGTGAAGCCAACAACAATACGGACAGTTCTTTCCATTGCTCTCTCAAATGCATGGCAAATTCACCAACTTGACGTGAAAAACGCGTTTTTACACGGGCACCTACATGAAACCGTGTACATGCACCAACCCCCAGGGTTTCGTGATCCCTCCTATTCGGACCATGTTTGCTTACTCAATAAATCTTTATACAGCCTCAAACAAGCGCCCCGGGCTTGGTACCAACGATTCGCTGATTACGTGTTCACTTTGGGATTCAAACACAGCAAATGTGATCATTCTTTGTTCATTTACAAGAACGGATCACATACGGCCTTCCTACTTCTATACGTAGATGACATCTTGCTCGTGACATCATCACCCCACTTACGCCAAACATTCATGCAACTATTAGCCAAGGAATTTGCAATGAAAGATCTTGGTCCCCTAAACTACTTTCTTGGCATTTCAATCACATGAACGAAAAATTCACTTCATCTTTCGCAGCACAAATATGCCACCGAAATCCTAGAAAGAGCCGGCATTAGTTCCTGTCATCCATCCTCCACACCAGTTGACACAAAATCCAAGATAAGTAAAAATGACGACACTCTTTTGACCGATGGAGGCACTCAATACCGTCAATTAGCCGGTGTGCTCCAATATCTTACGTTCACTCGTCCAGATATCTGTTATGCCGTTCAACAAATTTGCATGCACATGCATGCTCCTCAAACAACTCACCTCAATGCTCTTAAAAGGATCTTACGCTACATAAAGGGCACACTCCATCATGGCTTGCACATTACCCGGTCACCCACACACTCCATTATCGCATACACAGACGCTGATTGGGCAGGCTGCCCGGATACAAGACGATCGACGTTAGGATATGCTATCTACATGGGAAACAATCTCGTCTCTTGGTCATCAAAGCGACAACCAACTCTTTCCAGATCAAGTGCCGAGGCGGAGTATAGAGGTGTTGCAAATATAGTATCTGAAACATGTTGGCTACGAAATCTACTATTAGAACTTAAATTGCCTCAAACTAAAGCCACCTTCGTCTACTGTGACAATGTCAGTGCAATATACCTATCTTGCAATCCTGTTCAACATTAAAGAACAAAACACATCGAGCTTGACATCCACTTTTTTCGGGAAAAAGTTGCTTGTGGTCAAATCCGTGTTTCTCACATTCCCTCACGCTATCAGGTCGCCGATATCTTCACCAAAGGTCTACCTCTCGTGCTATTTGATGACTTCAAAAACAGCCTCAACGTCCGTGCTCCTCCCGATTCGACTGCGGGGGTATATCAGCCGAGATTATAGTATCAACACAGCAAGATAATGTTACAGCAATATAATGTTTATAGTATTATGGGATATTAGTTAGTATAGATATCGTTCATATCCAGTGTATCCCAGCCTGTATATATACTTGTATTATTAATGAAAGAGGCACGCATTGAATAGATTATTAACACAAAATGAATATGAAGATGATTTTCATACCATAATCGATTTATTTGTAACATCCCGGAATCGCAAGAGTAGAGTTGAAGGGCTGAAAGTGCAAGTTTTAGAGGATGACTCGGCGAGTCCACGGCTGACTCGGCGAGTCAGGTCGCAGTCATGGTCGCGTGTCAAGTGGCCTACTCGGCGAGTCCATGGGATGGACTCGGCGAGTAGGTGCTGTATGGAGAAAACCCTAATTTCCGAGGTTGAGCCCTATATAAAGAGCATTATACCCCTCCACAGCCTCCCTTATTCCCACCTTGAGTTCCAGAAACCCTAAATTCGTGGAGAGATCATTTGTGGAGCAAATTAGAGCTTGGAGAGGTGTTGTTTGAAGAGATCTTGAAGGAGAAGTGGCTTGGATCAAAGGGCTTTACTTGGATTCGAGTTTGGCTGCTATTGAGGCATCTTTTGGAGGTAATATCTTCGTCCTTAGGCTGTGCATTCCTAGTTTCATCATTTTGGGGTTTGTGGGGAGTATGTCTTGGAATGTTTTGGAGTTTGGAGGATAGATCTGAGGTTGCTACCTCAGATCTGGAATATTGAAGGCCTTGAGTGCATTAAAGTTCCTGTGTTTGAGTGCTTAGTAAAGCCACCATGTCCCAAACCTTGGTTTTAAGGTGAATATGGCTTAGATCTCGTTAGATTCACGTAAAGTTTGCCACTTTACGTGATGGATGGATTGTAGGAGGTTGGATCTATGTTTTGGATCAATTGCATGGCCTGAGATGTTTCTGTATGGATTCAGAACGGTGGTACTCGACGAGTCATATGGGTGGACTCGACGAGTTACTTGAAGATGGCCTGGGACTCGACGAGTTGGAAGAACAACTCGGCGAGTAGGTTGAAGATGGCCTTGCACTCGACGAGTCCATTTGGACTCGGCGAGTCTTGTCGAGGAAGTCCCAATGTTTCTGATTGAGTCGATGAATCGGTGGGTCAAGGGATGACTCGGTGAGTTGGGTGCGAGTGGACTCAGAGTTGTTGGACTCGACGAGTCTTGGGGTGACTCGGCGAGTTGGGTCGCTAATTGAGGGAAGATCTGAGCATATGGACTCGGCAAGTCATCGGGTTGACTCGGCGAGTAGGGTCGGTCAGGGGTTAACTTTGACTTGTCCATGGTTGACCAGTTGTCTTCCAGGGGTATTTTGGTGATTAAGGGTATTTATTGAGTTGTATGTTTTGATGATTAGTGAAGGAGTTCGTGCCAAAGTTCGGAGCAGCGGGATCTTATCTTTTCAGCCGGCAGTGTCGAGGTGAGTTATCCTCACTATATCAACAGGGTCTAAGGCACCAAGGCCGGCCCTTTATTGTATTGAGATTCGGTTATGGTTATTATGTTATTGTTTGATGTGTCTGCATCCTGGTAGCTAGGATGGTACATGCTAGGAGGCCTTGTTAAGGTCAGTTTTCCCGATATACAGAGTGATGCTATGCTAGTGACCGGTTAGGTCGGTAACCCGGTTAGGGTAATGATATGCTATGTGATCTGCTTGTTCGGTTTGTTGACTATGACTGTTATATGAATGTATGTTTTGTGCTCATGGTTGTTTGGACTGGAGATGGGTTGAGGCGGGTCCTGCTTTGTGCTGTAGGCCAAGATACCCAGGGCGGACCGGTTGTTCCGAAGGCCCAGCGAGCGGTCCGGATAGGCTGTAGGCCCCACGAGGGCGGACCAGACGTGCCGAGGCTCGGAGAGTGGACCAGGCCGACTGAAGGCCCGATGCGGGCGGACCAGTCACACTGTAGACTCAGAGAGTGGACCAGGTGGGTTGAAGGCCCGATGCGGGCGGACCAACCCCACTGTAGACTCGAAGGACATGACTAGACCCGGAGGATGGATCCGTTGGACTGAAGGCCCGATACGGCGGACCAGTCACACGGTAGACCCGATATGCATGGTTGTTCTATGTTCTGTTATGTTATGTATGTTTTATATGTTTTGGACCGGAAGGTCGTAGCCTGGAAGGGCGTATACGTGGTTGGTATTTTGGGGGTATCTCACTAAGCTTTCGGGCTTACAGTTGTGGTTTAATGTTTTCAGGTTCTTCAAGAGACTGTGGCAAGGCGAAGGCGCGATCGTACCGCTCCTCATGATTTTGTAGCAATGTGATTCTGGGAATACTCAAATGACTTGTGTTGAAAACCTTTTTGTAAACATTTTAATGAAAGTCAGGTTGTTTTGAAAATTTTAAATTGGTTGTATTTTTCGGATGTTACATTATTGGTTTTAATGTTCTTTTGAGTTTTCATATATTTTATGATTTAGTAAATGTTGAATGGACATTTAAAACGAGCTTAAGTTTTCAAATTTTACATCTAATTTCTATTTTGTGATTTTGCATAAGAGAATAAGACTCTTTTGGATTATCCTTTTGTATTTTCTAGCAATCTTATTCTCTAAAAAATAGCAAAATATAAAGGAGTATGGTAGTGGGTGCTGGTGGTGGTAGTAGGCTAACGCGGACCCAAAAAGTTTTAGTTGGGGTAGAACCAAAAAAATTCTTGATTATATATATATATATATATATATATATATATATATATATATATATATATATATATATATATATATATATATATATATATTACATTTTAAAGTTAACATCTTTGTGTAATCATTTTTTAAAACAATTCATCATTTTTCAATCTTTACAAACATACACGTCACTCGCTAAATCATTGCCCACTTTCATCACTACTACGAAGTACCAACATTCAATTTTCTTATAGAGTAAATTACATGAGTCGTCCCTCGTACAGTGCCAAAAGACACGTTCAGTCCCTATTTTTAAAAATTAACTCGGACCGTCCCTTGTTAGTTTAAAACTTATACGCTTCATCCCTTTGGGCATAAAAAGACTATTTTACCCTTATTTATTTATTTATTATTTTCTTTTGTTTTATATTTATCATTTTTAGATTTAAAAAAAGAAAAAAAACAAAATTGATAATCTCCATCCCCACCCCCACCCCCACCCCCAAATTCTTTCAACCTTCTATTCCTTTTTTTTCACCCACTCTACACAGAAATGCCACCTGCGTCCATTATACCATGATGCTAGGGAAACTCCAAATCAGTGAACCAAAACCAGACCCCAAACTACCATCCCATATCATCATTCTCACCTCTGCCTTAAGAACATCGATGGCCCATCGCCACCTTCCCTGCCCTATTGTCGCCTTCCTTGGTGCTAATGTGGCCTAGGTTTTTCCGATTTACCAGACGTCGTGTGTGTGTGAGTGTGAAATCGAGGATGTGTGTATGGAACTTCCATGGCTGCCATTACCCTCTTATTCCTTATTTGATGTGAAATACAACCAGAAAAAAGCACCTTTTAAGTTTCTTTCTCTGTAACTCGAAACTACTACCAACATACTTGCAACCTCCAAGAAGATCATGGTTCACGGTAGGGTTCAAGGATTGCAAAACCCAGTTCTGGTTTTGCTAAAATCCCGGTTCTGATTTTGTTAAACAATCAAACAGGAAAGAACTAGGGTTTCGAGTTTTTCAATTTAGCATCTAGGTATTGTTTAGTCTGTAGCTAATAATTTGGTGTTATGATTTCCTTTTCTGATATGAGATTTTGCATGTAGCTTAAGTTTTGAATTTGATTTTTGGATTTTGATTTCAGATTCATTTTGGT
Organism: Lactuca serriola; assembly: GCF_051521515.1. Lineage (NCBI taxonomy): Eukaryota > Viridiplantae > Streptophyta > Magnoliopsida > Asterales > Asteraceae > Lactuca > Lactuca serriola. The sequence goes on from NC_136408.1 coordinate 136,865,644, forward strand.
TTTTGATGGTATAATCTGATTTCATGTGGTGGGGGTTGTTGGAGGTGAAAGGCAGCACCCGGTGGTTGTCGGGGTTGAGAAGAAGACAATGAAGAGAAAAAAAATGAGGTGGTCGTCAGTAATGGTGATAAAAAAGGTTTTTTGGTGGTGGTTTTGCATATCTCAGGTGGTGGTGGGGTGATGTGTTCTTCAACGTATAAATGATTAAAATATTGTTTAATAATCAATAATGATCAGATTTGTCAAAAAAAAATAATTTTTTTTAAAAGGGCATTATAGTCATTCTATGAAGCGTATAAATTCAAACTAATGAGGGACAAAGCATGTAACTTATTCAAACTAATGAGGGACAAAGCATGTAACTTTTTACAATGTAAGGTACGATCCGAGTTAATTTTTAAAAATAAGGACTAAACGTGCCTTTTGGCACCTGCATAAGAGACGATTCGTGTAATTTACTCTTTCTTATAAAAGAATTTCCAAAAAAAATATTAAAGTTTTAAAATTCATAGTTGAATATTTAAACCTAATTTCACCAATAACATAAATAAATAACAAATGAAGAATTAATTGATTAATTTTAGGATTTCAATTTGACTAAGTAAATTAACTAAAGTGTTAAAGATAAAGGTAATACTTTATTTCCAACTAGTGGAAAAAAAAAGCCTAGTTTTTGTGAGGAATGAGCAAATAGGAGAAAATGCCAAGCTTTTGTTATTTATAGTGTGGACTTGTAGTGAACGAGGGGCAGGAGAACTCATTTTTTCTCTTATGTTATTGAAGAATGTCATATGCCTTTTTAGTAATTGATTCACACGTAATGGCCTTAATTGGCTAATTGATTCACATAATGGGCTATTTACTTGGATTTTTTATTTAGCCAATAGTGAGATGTTTAGTTGGATTTGCATTAGGTGCACATTAGATCAAATATATAAAATCCATTTTTTTAACTTTTGAGGAGATATTGAGGAGTAACACTTGCTATCCCTACCAAGTAACTACATCCACCAATGGTGGTGGTGGATGGTATGTGGGATGAGGTTGGGGGTTTACATATAGAGGTTCACATATAACTGAGGAAAAAATGAGACATGACAAAAGAAGGTTAAAAAAGTCTCTTTATAGTTAAACTTAAATGAAAAGTTTAACAGATTTGGTAAAAGTGACAACCAATGAAAGAAATTAAGACCATAAGGATGGATGGTTGTGTGTCGTTTTTTAAATTTGTCCTCAAAGTGAAACTTTCACTAAACGTCAAGGACCAATGTGTAATTTAGTCTTCCATTCCAGAAAAAAAAATAAGGAAATTCAAAAGAAATTCAAAAAAAGCAAAACCTGTTATGAAATATTAGTTTGTGAATGACCATTGGATTCTCCATTTCTCCCATAACTCTCCATCATTATTTAGCATTAGTAACAACCATTTCAATGTGTTTTATGAATGTAATAATACACCATCATAATGTGCATTCATATTGTAGCTCATCTTTCATCTTATTTGGATAGTATAAATAGTGAGCCATATGTATTAGGCACTATATGAATTCATCACAAGTATTGGAATAAAAGTTCTCTCTACTCTCATATCTTTCTTTACTCTATAATTTATATTGTTATTTGATCATATTTTATAACACGTTATCAGCACGACTCTACCATAGAGCTCTAACTCCTTATTGTTCTTGTAATTTTCAAGTATGTATTTTTTATAATTTTACATGTACAATGCTTACAACTTATTTTATGGAATTTCTTAACTAACAATTCCTTAACATATAAGTCTTTATTTTGATTTCTATTTTCATTATGGAAAACAATGCTAGAGAAAACTTTCTCTAGTTTTCATAGTACTAACATGCTCCTGCAGTAGCAATATCATGAGAAAGGTTTAAAATAAATATGAATTAATCTTAAGTCTACTTGTGTCTAAACAAGACAATGAGTTATTGATGAAAAATCACCAATTAATCGTGACCGGTTCTAGTGCATTCCCTGAAGTGAATGCAACATCATATAATCATAATAGTCATGGGTCTAACCGAGGTCATGGAGGTTATCATAATCATCATAAAAATAACAATATTACAAGTAACCACCAGAAGTTGGAAAATAGCAAAAACCCACATCCTAATGATAAAAGTGGTCAAGGCAAAAAAAAAAAAAAGTTGAAAATGTTTATCACTAATGTGGAATGACCGATCATTAGTCTTGTACATACCACTTACCAAAGCATTTTGTTGATCTTTATCAAGATTCTCTAAAATATAAAGAAAAATATCGAAACAAATTTTATTCAAAGTGATATCCATCAAGATCAACCAGAAATGACACATTTGGATGTTGTCGATTTTCTTATCTACCCCGAAGGGACAAGTGGTGATATGGATGGTGATTGATCAGAATAAATGTATTATGTTTTTATGTCATATTCGTTTCATGAGAAATGATGTCATCACAATTTTTATGTCATATTCGTTTCATGAGAAATGATGTCGTCACAATCTTCCTAAATTAATATAATATGAATTTATTTCTTTAAGTCGAATGTTTCTTATGTTTTATTTATTTATTGAAAAGAAACATGGATATTCCCAAAAGAAATAATGATGATATATTTCTTGCAGACAATGCAAGAAAATATTAATATAATAACAGGTAATCAAAAAATGATTGAAGGCTCCGGAAGAGCGAATATAATATTACAACAAGGGACACTAATTACAAATTAGTGATGCATTATTTTCGTCTAAATCACCAAGATTGAAGGCTCCGGAAGAGCGAATATAGTACTACCACAAGTGACAATAATTACAATTGGTGATGCATTATTTTCATTAAAATCATCAAGAAATTTATTAAGTTTTACGGATATTCGGTCCAACGGATATCATGTTGAAACAACCAATGATGGTGATGAAGAGTATCTCAATATTATGAAAATGATATCGGGTAAGAAAAGTCTTTTGGAAAAATTACCCGTATTGTCCTCCGGATTGTATTATACAAATATTAGAATGATTGAATCTCATGCTATTGAAAATAAAAGGTATGATAACATCTACAAAGTTTGGCATGACCGGTTGGGCCATCCCGGATCAGTTATGATGCGCAAAATAATTGAAAGTTCAAGTGGACATTCCTTGAAAAACCAGAAGATTTTTCAAGCTAATGAATTGTCTTGTGTTGCATGTTCTCAAGGAAAATTAATTTCCCATCCATCATTGAATAAAGTTGGGTATGAAAGTCCTAGTTTTTTAGAAAGAATTCAAGGGGATATATGTGGACCAATTCATCCACCATGTGGACCATTTAGATATTTTATGGTCTTAATTGACGCGTCAACTAGATGGTCACATGTGTGCTTATTATCTAGCCGTAATCTCGCTTTCGCAAGATTACTAGCACAAATAATCTGCCTAAGGGCACATTTTCCCGATTACCCAATTAAGAAAATTCGACTTGACAATGCTGGGGAATTTACATCACAAGCTTTTAATGACTATTGCATGTCGATTGGGAAAATTATTGAACATCATGTTGCATATGTTCATACACAAAATGGTTTAGCTGAGTCGTTAATCAAACACTTTTAATTAATTGCAAGACCATTACTAATGCATTCTAAATTTCCTATATTGACATGGGACATGCAATTTTACATGCAACATCACTTATATGCATAATGACAACTAGTTATCATGAGTTCTCCCCTATTCAACTGGTTTGCAATTAGTAACCAATTATTTACCATCCAAGGATGTTTAGATGTATAATATATGTACCCATTTCTCCACCTCACTTCACAAAAATGGGTCCTCAAGAAGAATGAAAATTTATGTTGGATATGAATCTCCATCTATAGTAAAATATTTAAAATCATCAATCGGAGATTTATTTATAGCTATATTTGATGATTATTATTTTGATAAATCATATTTTCCAACATTAGGGGAGAAATAAAGAAGCTGGAAAATAAAATCTCTTGAAAGGAATTGTCACTTTCAGTTTTAGATCCCCGTTCAAGTCAATGTGAACTTGAAATAAAAAAGATAATTCATTTACAAAATGTAGCAAATCAATTGCCAGAAGCATTTACTGACCCTAAGTGGGTAACAAAGTTTCATGTACCAGTTATACTTACTCAAGTTAGAATTGATATTCCAGAAGAAAAAAAATACAACTACAAATGAATCAAAGGCACGCCTGAAGCGTGGAAGACCAACTGGTTCCAAAGATAAAAATCATCGAAATGAAATGAAGCAAATATAATTGATGGTCCAAAAGAGAAAACAGAGTCTTTTGAAAAGATTAATGAAGCTCCAGAAGAGCCCAATGACATAACAAAAGAAACTGAGGTACCTGAAAAAATGAAAATGACGAGATCTCAATAAATTATGGCATGGCAAGAATAAGATGGAACCGAAATAAGATAGATGTCGACGATAATTTTTCATATCATGTTCCGCACGCGATTATAAAGAAAATGAGGATCTTGAACCTAAATCTATTGAGTATTGTATGAATAGAAAATATTGGCCAAAATCGAAAGATGAAATAAATAAAGAGCTTAATTCTATTACTCAACGAAAAGTTTTTGGACCTGTAGTCCGTACACCAAACAGAGTAAGAACAATGGGACACGAATGGGTATTTGTGCGCAAAAGAAATGAGAAAAATGAGGTTGTGAGATATAAAGCAATATTTGTTGCACAAGGTTTTACCCAAAATCCCAAAATTGATTATGAAGAAACATACTCTCTTGTGATTGATGCAGTTACATTCCGTTATCTAATAAGTCTGGCAACACATGAAAAATTGGAGATGCGTCTAATGGATGTAGTTACCGCCTATTTATATGGTTCACTTGAGAATGATATTTATATGAAAATCCCAGAAGGGTTTAAGGTGCCAGAAGCACAAACTCCTAATTCTCGTGACGTATATTCGGTAAAATTAAATAAATCTTTGTATGGATTGAAACAATCTGCTTGTATGTGGTTCAATTGTTTAAGTACATTTCTTTTAAAAGAGGGCTATAAAAATGATCCATTAAGCCCATGTGTATTCATAAAAAGATCCGGATCAGAATTTGTGATAATTGTTGTTTACGTAGATGATTTGAACATAATTGGAACTTCTGGAGAATTGGAAAATGCCACTTCTTGTTTGAAAGAAAAATTTGAAATGAAAGATCTTGGTAAAACGAAATTTTGTTTGGGTCTTCAAATTGAGCACACCAAAAATGGAGTTTTTGTACATCAATCTAGTTATCTAGAAAAGGTGCTTAAAAAGTTTTATATGGATAACTCACATCCATTGAGTACCCCGATGGTAGTAAGGCATTTAGATGCCAAAAAGAACCAGTTTCGGCCTTGTGAAAAACATGAAAAACTTCTTGGTCCCGAAGTACCATATCTTAGTGCTATTGGTGCACTAATGTATCTTGCTAATAATACGAGACCTGGTATATCTTTTGCTGTAAACTTATTAGCAAGATATAGTTCTTGCACAACAAGAAGACATTGGAATGGAGTCAAACATATTCTTCGATATCTTCGAGATGCTGGATATTTGTCTGATCCACACAAAGCTCGATCCCAAACAGAGATTATAGCAATTCATGAGGCAAGCCGTGAATGTATTTGGTTAAGAAATTTAACTCATCACATTCGTGAGAGTTGTGGTCTAACTTCTAACAGGGAAGCTCCAACCATACTATATGAAGATAATGCGGCTTGTATAGCCCAATTCAAGGAAGGTTTTATCAAAGGAGACAGAACCAAACATATTTCACCAAAGTTTTTTTTTACTCATGATCTTCAAAAAGAGCGTGGCATCAACATCCAGAAAATTCAATCAAGTAACAACTTGGCAGATTTGTTCACTAAAGTGTTCCCTACATCCAAATTTGAAAACATGGTACGAAATTTTGGAATGCGACGCTTTAAGGAAATTAAGTGATGTGATGATCAGGGGGAGTTGGAAACATATTGTACTCTTTTCCTTAGCTATGTTTTTCCCACTAGGTTTTCTTAGCAAGGTTTTTAACGAGGCAATTGTTCCAAATATCTATTATTAATCATGTACTCTTTTTCCTTAATAAATGGTTTTTCCCATGAGGTTTTACCTATTAAGGTTTTAACGAGGCATGATACAATCGTCATTCAAGGGGGAGTGTTATGAAATATTAGTTTGTGAATGACCATTGGATTCTCCATTTCTCCCATAACTCTCCATCATTATTTAGCATTAGTAACAACCATTTCAATGTGTTTTATGAATGTAATAATACACCATCATAATGTGCATTCATATTGTAGCTCATCTTTCATCTTATTTGGATAGTATAAATAGTGAGCCATATGTATTAGGCACTATATGAATTCATCACAAGTATTGGAATAAAAGTTCTCTCTACTCTCATATCTTTCTTTACTCTATAATTTATATTGTTATTTGATCATATTTTATAACAAACCGTGTTTCTTTTTTCTTTTTTGGAAAGAACCCATGAAAGCCTCCGATCCCAAAGCGTAAGAAAACACCAAATTTCGTTGTTTATTTATTGTCTCTCGCCCTCTCCCTTCCTTTCATAGTGGACTCCCTGCTGACTTACTGCTCATCTTTCTTGGTCGTTGTCTCTGTTCATTTTTCCTCTGTTATCGCCGCTTCAGGTTTTTATAAACTCTGCTCATCCTTACAGGTTAGTTTTGCTTGTGTAAGAATTTCACGTATCAATCACAGATCATTTGACTTTTCATAAACAGGTGATTAATTTTTTGTTTATTTCTGATATATTTTTTCTTAGTTTATATATCAGTTACAGTCCAGCACGTTCTTACTTGAAGTCCAGAATGACGAACAAAACTTTGAGCACGCAGACTGGGAAATTCTCGGATTCTTGAAAATTGCCTCCTTAATCACTTTATATTTTGAATTGATAAACACCATTTTTACATTTGATTCTTTTTTGAATGATGGTATCTGTTCCTTAATCGTAAGCTAAACACTCAAAACCAACAAGCTTCAATATTCGATTGTCATAATTCTAGATTGCCTGCTGATGTTTCCTTTGTACAAAACTTGGGGTTCTGTCAAACCCAGATTGTAAGACATCCGGGTGTTATTCTACTTGAATCAGATCCTGAACCAAATAAGCAATGATCTCTCTGTTTGAAAATAAGTTGGATTAGGTTTATGCTTCAGTTTTCACTTCCATAAGTTCTACTTCTCATACAGAAAACAGTCTTCTAATTCTACGTTTTGAAACTTCAAATTTCTTGGTTAATTAGTGGTCAAGTGATAATGCTTCAGTTTTCACTTCCAAGGATGGCATCAGAGCTTCTCCATTTGTAAGGGTATAGTATCTTGATTCTTCTCAACATGGTTGTCTGAGCTAGTTGTTTGAGGAGAACCCTGAGAAGAATTTGAAAATCCCACAGCCGCTGACCTGGCAATCATTTCTTCATTCTTATCTTGAAATGGAGATGGAATAGCTTGGAGGAAATGTAAATCCCAAAGTCTTGAGTTCAGAATCCCAGGAAATACCTGTTTGTTGTAGGGTTCTGTTGTAGTCTCTGACCTTTTTGCCCTCAAACAACTAACCCTTCATGTAGTTCGCCTCCTAGGATAGCTGAAACAGCCTCCATAACAGTCCTCTATGGAAAAAAGAAATGAAGTCCCAAAAATTGTATAAATGAAAACCTTATAGTTGATGCTAAACTTCACTGGAAAAGAAACATTATGAAAGAATTTTCACACCATAATGCAAATGAGTTACATGAGAGAGGAAAATTACCATGACAATCTCCATTGCTACTCTTCTCATGAAACAAAGGAGTCTCTGTTTGACACCTGTCTTGGCTGTATATCTGTTTTCTATTTTTGGTAAAGTGGCTTTGTTTTACCTACTAAAAGAACCAACAAAATAATATAGTTACACAGAGGGCTGCATGATCTAACTTTTAGGCTGCATTTGTCAAGCTAGATATACTTTCAAGGGCATTTCAGTTATGAGGATCAGGAGGGTACTTTCGTCTTTTTCATAGATGAGAGACCGAGAGATCAAAATTTTCAATTTAAATAACTCACATGGCAATATAATATTATTTTACATCAATACTTTGCTGTTAGCAGATGAAATTTGAGTTGCATATTAATCAATAATTTGCTAGTATGCAGAGGCATTTTCTATGGGTCCTGAGACATTAAAGAACAAGTGAAGAAAGCCGGTGAAACCAACTTTCATAACTAATAACATCTGTGGAGGAGTTTGAGAGCTTACTGAGAAGCGTGAAGGGTCATCAACCTGTAATTTGTTATGGTGGTTCTATCTGATCTTCCAGAAGGTTCTTCAGCCCATGTTCCTACTTCATCAGCCCATGTTCCTACTTCATCAACTCATGGTCATAACTCATCAGCTCATAATCATAGATATGATGTATTTTTAAGTTTTAGAGGTGTTGACACTCGTCATAGTTTCACTGATCACCTTCATAAGGCCCTCATTCATGCCAATATCAATACCTTCTTGGATGATGAAGAGATTGAAACTGGGGAAGATCTGAAACCGGAATTGGAGAGTGCGATTAAGGCATCTCGGGCTTCTATTATCATCTTGTCCAAGAATTATGCTTCTTCAACATGGTGTCTGGATGAATTGGTGTTGATCCTTGAGCAGCGTATGACATCCAACCATATTGTTATCCCAATATTTTATCATGTGGAACCCACACATGTTAGGAAGCAACAAAGTAGTTTTGGAGATGCAATGGCTTAGCATAAACAGACAATGGATGCAGAGACAAATGCAAATAAAAGAAGTCAATGGGCTCAAAAGATGGACCGATGGAACAAAGCGCTTACACAAGTTGCTGATTTAAAAGGGAATGTCGTAAATGGCAGGTAACCACTTTCTTACCCTTATTCATCTCCCTATGCATTTCAATAAGTTTTTCTGAGTCATTAAATAGACATATATCTGATGTATTAGGATATATAGAAGATGAACATAATTGAAAATAAGTTCTCAAATATGTGATCTCATAAACCAGTTCATATAGATAGGTTAGCCATTCTGATAATTTTTAAATGTTATGCATTTTGTATTTTATCATAAGTTAGTGCATTTTAATGAACCTTCTCCATGATTTTTACATTTCTTTTTATTTAAAAACCAAAGTTTGATGGGTTTGCTATGTGTCTACTATTACTTATACCATACTACCTTCAAATCATAACAGCTTTTATAATAAGTAGCTGCTTTTAGTTGTATTTAGTAAAAGATAATCTATAACTATTTCATGGCATTTGTTCAAAACTTCAAATACATGTAAAACCACATCGATTGTTAAGCTTGACGGTCTTGTAGAAACATAGTGAAGTTTGGTGGCCTGTTAGTGAAATCGTGTATTTCGTTGGTTGCTTTGTCTTTATCATAAGCAAATATTTATGACCTTATTCATTAGTGAAATATTGTATTTCATGGCATTTTGCTCAGATTGATGCAAACAGTGGCGGACCTTAGTGGTGCCCCAAGGGTCCCGGGCCATGCTCTGACGCCGGCACGTAGTGTAAAAAAAATTTAATGTTTTTTTCTATTGGGTGCACCAGTTTAAAACACGAGTGACACTATTAATATAGATTTATTTGGAACTTTTATTTTAGTGTCACCCCTACGAAAATGTTCTGCGTCCGCCACTGGATGCAAACCACAATGTGGTTTTGATGTGAGAACTCGATTAATAATAACTATAATATAATCTTAGTTTGGATCTTTGAATAAATTAAATCTCCCAGTCTGGTTCATTAGTTTTGTAGATTGTGTTTTGTAGTTCTTATATAATCAAGTTTCAGGTTAGAGACGGAGTTTATTGAAGAAATTGTGAAGGACATCCACCATAGATTACATGTGCCCTTAAGGAGCGTTCGATCACAACTTATTGGGATGAAGTATCATATTAACTTTGTAACTTCATGGTTGAAAGATAGATCCTCACATACAACAGACATACTTACTATTTATGGTATAGGTGGGATCGGGAAGACATCTTTAGCTAAACATGTCTATGGGCTATATTCTCATGAATTCCACACAAGTAGCTATATTGAAGATATCACTAGAAAATGCAATGGGAAGTTTAATGGGTTGCTTGATTTACAAAAACAACTTTGCAATGACATTTCAAAAACAAGTTCAATTTTAATTCATGATGTTTCAGTATACACCGCAAAGATAGAGAATGCACTAGCCCTTAAAAAGGTGTTTCTAGTTCTTGATGATATCAGTACTCTTGTTCAGTTGGATGCATTACTTGGAAGCAAAGGCATTCATCCTGGAAGCAAAGTTATAATTACAACAAAGGACAGTTGGTTGACTGAGAGTTGTTCTTTATTTAAAATAAACATTAAACCCAAGCATGAAAGGCATTTGCTTCGAGGCTTAAATGATTTTGCATCACAACAACTTTTGTGTTCCCATGCATTCATGTGCAACCAACCCAAGGCGGGATATAAAGAGGTGTCTGATAAGCTTGTTAAGTATTGTGAAGGACATCCATTGGCTCTTGAAGTTTTGGGAAAGTCTTTGCATAATCGTGATGTAGGTTATTGGGAAGGGTGCATCGAAGGGTTAAAGAAAGAAATTAGTTCCCCTATAAATAAGGTCTTGAAAATGAGCTTTGACTCCTTGACATCCAAAAACGATAAGGAGTTGTTTAAACATATTGCTTGTTTTTTTGTTGGAATAGAAAGAGATTTTACCGAAACAATATTAGAGGCATGTGATATAAACACAAGATCTGGGATCACGAATCTCATTGACAGATGTCTTCTTAGTATAGGACGAAATAATGAATTGAAGATGCATCAGTTGGTTCAGGAGATGGGAAGATTTGAAGTACATCAAGAATCACTTGACAAGCCATGGAAGCGAAGTCGATTATGGTGTCATAAGGAGTCATTCAAAGTGTTGAGACAAAAAAAGGTAAGAGGCCATGCATGCTTATAGTAATGTGTATGCTCATGATATTTTGTATTGCCTAATTTATGTATTTGCATTATGTTTCTTACTAGGGTAAGGGAAATCTTCTAGGCCTTACCCTTGACATGCGCATACTTAAGAAAGAGAAGTTTGGTGTATTATGTGAGCTAAAAACAGATGCATTAAGTAACATGGATAATTTGATGCTACTACAACTCAATTATGTGCATATGAATGGGTCTTATGCGAACTTTCCAGAGGAATTAAGAGGCTTGTGTATGCATGGATTTCATTTAAAGTCTATACCTTTAGACTTACCAATGATGAATTTGGTTGCTCTTGACATGTCATATGGTAATATTGAATCATTTGTCGGTTGTTATAATGATTCACAACGGCTTGAGAAGAGGCAAAAGGTAACTTATCTTCATTTATTGTTCATCCATATTGAGTTGATGGAGTTCTTTACTGTTCTAAATTATTTGCATTTTTGTAGTTGGATGGATCGTGCTTAAAAGAGAAAAAGTTGCTTGGATCATTGAAGATTCTTAATTTAAGTTTCTGTAAATAACTCTGTAGTCTTGGTGATTTTGACCAATTCCCAGTACTTGAGTGGTTAATAGTTAGAAATTGCATTAGTTTGGTTGAGGTTTGTGAATCAATCGAACAATGTGTTGAACTTGTCTTCATCGATTTGAGCTACTGCAAGAAGCTTGAAAAACTTCCAAGAAACATAGGCATGTTGAAGAATGTTAAAACAATGTTGCTAGATGGTTGTAGTCTCGGTGAATCTGGAATCCAGAATAGGGGTATGGATTCACTCGGTGAATTCGGAATCCAGAATAGGGGTATGGATTCATTGGAACTGTGCGAGGCTAACAACATTGAAATAAATACAAGAACCTCTTCCTCAGCCTTTGTGGGTGCTATACCAAGTGATTTGAAGTTGTTTTCAGTTTGTTTACCGAGGTCTTTAGTAAGTTTGTCACTCGCAAATAGTAATTTGTCCACTAAATCCTTTCCTATGGACTTGAGTTGCCTATCCAAGTTAAAGGAGTTATATTTAGATGGGAATCCTATAAATTCCATGCCCAGTTGTGTGAGAACCCTTCCTAGGCTTGAGATACTTAGTATGGAGAATTGTAAAAACTTAAAGTCGGTTGAACATCCTCCACGTACACTAAGCAGGTTGCTCTTTTCTGTTCAAGTGTATCCTTCAGGCAAAGTCGTATTTGACCCAGAGATGTCCCCACTAGAGTTATCATCAATCTGGGTGGATTCTTCTTGTTTGCCATATGAATTTGAAGGCATTGTGAAAATCCAACCAATGGTATGTGTTAGAGAAAAGGTATTACGTAACTTGGGTTGGAGTAATTTAGACTTCCTTAATCAAAGGCACTTGGGAGCTAATTCTCGGGAATCTAAAACCCAGGTTTTTTTTAGTTAATTTTTTTTGTCTCTATGTGAATATGTATAATATGCTTCTTATGCTGATTAATTAAGGTGATTGTATTTGGCAGATGATGTTTTATGAATTTGGAATATTCAGCATAATGTATGAGGCCGAGGAGATGCCGATTTGGTTTAGGCTTAGAAGCGTGGGGCCATCAATATCATTTACCATTCCATCATCATCATCTCTAAACAACCCCCTTACAGGACTCAACTTCTGCTTTCGGCAGACAATTCCTGCAAATGTATTTCATGGTCGTTTCCACGGTAGCCCGGTGATCACAATTAGTAATATAACAAAGAACTGCATGTGGCTATACGAACGTCACTTTGAAAGAGAAATTGAAGGTCAATGGGTGTGGTTAAGTCATTGGATGTTTGGGATGAATGAGATGGAAGCTGGTGACCACATTACTGTTACTGTTAAAGAGCCAGATGAACATGTAAAGGAGTGTGGGGTGAGTCTTGTGTATGATGATGATGAAGAAGATGTGTTGGGTTATTACAAGTCATGGAATCACATAATTGGTGGAGATCTCTCCCCTTTTCAAACAACAACAGGGCAATACATCTTATATAAACACCGATTTTTTTTCCATTCCCAACGAACATTGTATCGAGAACATCGTAAATTCATTCCAAACGAACCCATCTTTCAAGGTAATGTGACTTTTGTTAAATATATTTTATTGTCATCATAAATTCGTTCCAAACAGCCCCGACTTTCAATTGGATTGTTTGTGAATAATGATTAACTTTTTATCTCTTTTCAGCACCAAAGAGAAAGGGTTGGTTCAGAGCTTTATCCCCAAGGAATCCTGGCATAATTGGTCGTGCAAATGAGGTATACCTTTTGACACCCAAACTTTTCACTCTTCATGTGAACAAAAGGCATACACAACCAAATATTAGGAATCAAAGTTCTGGATTGGTTTAGGATGTAATAAAATAAAAGGAGTTATAACCTTGGAATGAACGTTTGAAAATGCCAACATTAAAATTTTGAATCATTTTCTGTTCATACCATGTCAAGACACAATGGGTCAAAATCTAGGATCAAATTCTCACCATTCCCTGTACTTGATATGCAGTTGAGTCCAATTCATAGATTCATCATGTTCAGTAGATGTTGTTCTTTGGCAAATTCTATGTTAATAACAAACTATTCCACTTTGGAAAACAATATGAAATTGTTTAAGCATATTACTTGATTTTAAGGAATGTTATTGGTAGATGCTTTCTTAGGATAGGGCCAAGCAACATGTTGAGAATGCATAAATTGCTTCAAGACTTTGGAAGAGATGTATCACTAGGAGTCATTAATTCTGTTGAATCAAGAAAATGTAACATAATATATATGCTTCCAAGTAACTATCTGTTTTCGTAGCATTTTGTAATGTATCTTGTATAGTATATAACTTATAAATTTTTTTTCTTACTTTTCCTTTCTATGTAGGGTAAGGGGGAATCTTCATGGTCTCATCCTTCAGATGAAAAGAATTGAGAAGGAGATGCTACTTCCTCATAATTTGAACCGAAATCTTGGTCTCAGTCATTGCCTTATCAACAATGTCAATCGTGTGTATGAACTCAAAATCTCTAATCCTTGATAGGATTTTATAATTTATTTGGGTACTATGTAAAAGTCGCTTGCTGCACCTTAATATTTTAAGACTCCGATTCTGTAAGATGAGAATTCTCGTATTATTTGTTTTTTTAGAAGAAATACTTTTAGGTCTCCCCTTTTTCTTCACATCACGAGACAGGACATATTAATTTATACATCTTCTCTTTACTATCCTCTGTATATTTATTGTTACTATTTGTTGTTGCCAAAAGAATATAATATTCTCATTTATTTTCATTAGCTCATCTTGATATCATATCAAGTTATCAGTAGTATTTTTTCAACAAAGTTAGACTCCACAATCTGGTCATTTGAGGCTGAAAATAAATCATCTGCATCAATTTATCTGTGGTCTTTATGCACCACTCTCATTTCGTGTTTTTTTCCCATGTCCTCATTGTCCTTAACAGCTTTAACATCACATAACCCCGTGCCTGATTCCACCTCGTTTGAGCTAAAAAAATCTGTTCATCTCCTTACCAACAATTTGTGATTACCATTTAAGTCATTTAATTGGCCATAATTATCATTCACACTTGCATTAGTACCCTTGGTTTTGGTATCCAGATTGGAGATACAAGGAGTAGAGGCTTTAATTATCTCATATGCAACAACTATAGTAGCCAACCTAATTTGCATACAACAAAATGGCACCAAAAAAAAAATTAAAAAGCAACACCCAAATGATGAGAGAAGATGCAACTTGGCCAAAAAGCAACATGAAGCAATTGGAAGCAATGAAAGGATACACTATTTGAAAACTCTGAATTCGATTGACTCGCCAATTTAAAGTAATAATATCCCATCAAAAGCTAGTTATGCTCAAGAAATATCCACAGCACCACTTACTTAGAGCATATCAAGAAGCAGAGGGACACAATCAGCAACCTAAAACTACAATAGAAATTGCACCCAAAACTTGAAGCAGCAGCTCCAATAAACTACATCTGTCAAACAACTCCAAATGACAGCTCCAATAACTTTTTCACTCTTCCAACACTATCAATATAGAAAACACTTGAAGATAACTTGAAAATGCATCCAATCATGCATATAGGCATACAAGTCCCTGGTCCATTGCATAGAATCTGTGAAAAGAATTTAACATGCTCTTCAAACTTATTGAAACAAAGAAGTCTAAACTACAAAAATGGGTTAATGTCACTGTTAGGTAACAAGTTTTTTCGAATTGGTTTAAAAGGTCACTGAAGCTCTTTTTTTTGCATCCTAGGGGAATAATGTGGAATTTGTCAGGTTTAAAAAGTCCCTTTCAAGTTTTCAAAGGGGTAAACCGGTTACCCTTGACTTTAATGAAATCAATAATTGTTTTCCCTCCATTTTCTTTTATGTCTCCCCAAAAAATCATTCTCCTTACCTACAATTCATTCAACTGCTATCCTCGCCACCCGTTTGAGTCAAAAGCTAGATTGCCCAAAAAATTATTCTTTGCTACATATGTTATTCATTGGTAGTCAAATTCATGTTCTTGAACCCCAAGAACACCATTGGACCTCTTTGAGAACTTTTATCGAACACTTGGCATGCATTCTTACAAACTCCACCTCAACACAAAATCTCTTTGTTGAGGGACCCCATTTTGATTCAAATCACCAAAAAAAAATACAACCCAATAAAATCAATATGAATTACCTGATTTCAGATTATAAAAAATCATGTAAAATATGCACCCAAAAAGAGTATGGTTTTTCACTTGCTGCAGAAATATCGATTGATTATCCACTGTGAAGTTATAACTGAAATACCATTCATAAATCTCCATCCTCCATAATATGTATGTGTTTATGCGTAAAGATACAAAGAAAAATTAGAACCCGGAATTCAAACCTCTGTATGTACATTATCTAAATGGATTATACACATTTCCCCATGTCCTCGTTGTCCTTAACAACTTGAACATCACATAACCCCGTGCCTGATTCCACCTCATTTGAGCTAAAAAAACCTGTTTATCTCCTTACCAACATCTTGATTACCATTGAAGTCATTTAATTTTCCATAATTATCATTCACATTGTTGAGTCTATTGGGTTGCGTCATGGGCTCGGTCCATAGCCTAGTTTGAATGCCGGTATTGGGTCTGTCCAACCGTGTATAATTTTGTATTAGGGTTTAGTATATAAGCTGCATGCATGCAGAGTTAGAGATTATTGCTTTCATTGTTTTTATTTCATATTTACTGTAAACCCTAACTCGCCTCTACAGCGGGAGTTCTTCATCGAGCTCTGCTGAGGCGTGACTCAGTTTTGAATCATAAGCATAAGTTTGATTTTGTTTTGTGTTCTTTCTCATATTGATCTTAAACTGTTTGATTACTTTTATCGTACTTGTGAAAGATCTAATCGATCTAAGAGTTTTTGAACTCATCAATTGGTATCAGAGCAGGAGACTGTGTAATTCATACACACCTCTTTTGTCGAAGAAGTTCATAAGGTTTTAATTCCGCATTGATTGATATTTATTGAGTCGTCACTCTTTATTGACGTATCTCATTAATTGTTAATCCAACCCTAACAAAATATTACAAGTCTGATCTTTTACAGGTTATCGATCAAAAGTATTTACAATGTCCATGGACGATTCACAAACCAATCCGATCAATATTTCCGACAACATAGGTTCTACAACAAGAATACCAATCTTGTATACGCAAGACTATGAAGTTTGGACGTATCAATTTGAAGACGACGTGATTGCATCGGAAGACAATGGATATCTAATCTGGGAAGCAATCACTTCAGGCCCATTCGCTCACTCAAGCATGCCAAAGATTGTTAAAACACAAAAAGAATACAATCAGCTTATTAATGACGTTAAAGACATTCCTCAGGATGAAAATGAGAAGTTTCAGTGCAACATCAAAGCTCTATGGATGATAAGGTTTGCTCTACAATCGGATACGTTTCGTTTAGTTAGTTCTTGTGCTACAGCTAAGGAGATCTGGGATAGATTGAAGGAATTATATTCCACAGATGAAGATCTAGAACAGTCTATCCAAACTCTCTTGTTATCTGAGTTTGGGGACTTTAAGCAGAAGCCTGAAGAAAAACTTGTTCAAACTTTCAATTGCTTCAATCATCTTTTGAGTAAGATGATAAAGCATGGAATTGAAAGAAAGGTAATTGAACAAAAGGTTACTTACATAAACGGCCTCAGATCCGAATGAATGGCTGTTGTGTCAACAGTAAAGGCTCATGAACAGTTCAAGTCTTATTCTCTAGCTAAATTGGTGGGTATTTTAAAATCACATGAGAATGCTTTATCAAAGGAACCGAATGTGGTCTCGGGTCTGGGTTCTTTAGCTCTTGTCTCCACAGGAAAGAGTTTGGTTGAAGAAGAAGAGGAATTAGATCTTGCTGATTTTGATCTAACCAGCAAAGAATACGCCATGATGGTTTCAAATCCCAGAAAATTCATTAAGAAGAAATTCCCATCCAACAAGAACCGAAATTGGCAGGGAAGTTATAGCGCCGAAAGGATCAAGGAGGAACCGAAGATGAGGTCAAAGTCAGAAGAGTCAAAGAAGGAAGCTAAAGTTGGAGGAGACTCAGGATTCGACTGTCATTACCGTGGAGGCAAAAATCATTTTGCTAAAGATTGTATGCTGAGAAAGAAAGAAGAAAAGTCAAATGAAGAAGATGAAGAAGCGAGCCTCCTAAGAAGATTGGAGGAAATAAAGAAAAGAAAGTTTGTTGTTAATAACTCTACCAGGAATGCTTTGATTGTGCAGGGTACAAATAACAATGATGAATTCCGTAGTGTGGAGGTCTGGTCCACAGATTCTGAGGATGACAAAGTAAGGAAGCCTACTCACGGAAAAGCTATGCTGGCAAAAGCAGAACAGGCAACGGGAAGATGTTTTGTGGTGACTGAGGGTGTGTCCCAAATGAGAGGATACACAGCTGATGGGGGAGTTGAAGAAGAAAGAGAGCGAGAGGACAGATGTTTTGCTGCCAATCCTGTTAATGCTCAGATCAACGAATGTGATGAGTTGATCAAAAAGGTACAAAATATTCTTGCTTCTCTAAAAATACCTACTAATAATTATGAAAAGGATTTAAATAATTTAAAGTTAAAATTCTCTAGCATAAGTAGCAGTCTCACCCAAACTCGTGTCACAAACTCTAACCTAACTGATCAAATCAGCAGGATTTCTTCAAAGAGTGAGGAACGAAGAATGTGGATCGAGCAGAAGGAAAAGGAGTTAATTAGATCTAAAGATGATTCTATTTATTTACAGAGAGACAATCTTAAACTTCTTAAATAGAGAAATGTTTTTTGTTTAATTGCTAAGAGACTCTATTTTAACATCACTCAGTTGCATCTTGACTGTGAAATAGGGAAAAAGATACATCGTATGATTTTGCCTTTCCTTGAAATAAAGGAGGATGAAATTGATGCTGAAGCCTACAACTGTGAAAGTGTTGTATCTTCTGACAAAGTGTCCCCAGCATACAAAATAGGTCTGGAGAAAATTGAATCCTACATAAAGTCCAAGGACCACAAGGACATGCTCAAATAGATGAAAATGATAGATTGAAATTGAGAGCCGAAACTATACAAAAATTTGACTCCTTGAATGCCAATTTAAGTTCAGAAAACAAAATTGATGTTGAAAATACATCTTAACTTAATGAGGATGATGACATGAGTGAAATTTCTGTAGAAGATTTGGTAGACTGTTCTGAATTAGCCAAAAATAAACCCAAGTCCCATAAGAACCTAATTTCTGAAACTCTGTTGAGTTTGCTCGTTCCTCTACTGACAAGTCCAAGGTTCTCAAAGCTAAAGCTGTTGTGTACCAAAAGGTTCAAACCACTCCAAACCAAGTCTACACAGTGTCGGGAATCACTCCACAAAAAACTACATAGTTAAATGCTATAGTACAAGAAGATAATGCTGGTAGATGTGATGAATTTTTCTGCTCGGCCCCAATAGAGAACGCAGACGAGATGAAGGGTCTTTCTCAGAAAACCTCATGGAGGGTAAAAGGTAGACACATACCTGAACCACTAAATGATCCTACAAAGTATGATGTGCCGAGCACAAGCGAAACTAAAACTCCTTTGGACGAACCTACACAAACTACAAGTGATACTTCTTCAGCAAAAAGTGCATGTTGTGCACATGCTTCAAAACGAAAGGCCAACATTCACAGAAATCCAAAACAGGTGGCTGATCGCATACATCAAAAAAATCTGAGATACAAGAAGAATCTCTCAGAGAGAAAACTGTTTTGGAATTCTCAAAATCCTGATTTTGTAAGGATTGAAAGGAAGCAAAAATCACAAGAAGAATCAAGGAACCGAAAGGATGGGTTCGGTCCTTCAATCAACAGGAACCGAAAGGATGGGTTCGGTCCTTCAACCAACAGGAACCGAAAGGATGGTTTCGGTCCTTCAACTGACAGGAACCGAAAGGATGGTTTCGGTCCTTTGACCAACAGGAACCGAAAGAGTGGTTTCGGTCCAACGACTGAAAACAACCGAAAGGGCAGTTTCGGTCCATTCTCCATCTACAACCGAAAGAGCGGTTTCGGTCCCTCATCCTACACCAACCGAAAGGAGAGTTTCAGTCCTTCATCCAATGTCAAATGAAATTGCAATTTTGGTCCTCCTGCTTGCAAGTTTGATCAACAAAACCGGGAATCAAATGTCTCTTCTAAATCCAATTCTCTAAATTCCTGTTCCTCAGCCAAAAACCCCAGTTGGTCTTTGGTGATCATGTTCGAGGTCTACCAGTTCTAAAATTTGATAAAGAACATCTCTATGCAGCATGTGAAATGGGAAAGCAGAGTCGGAAGAGTCATCCTTCTATTATCAATACTAAGGTGATAGAACCACTGGAATTACTGCACATTGATCTATGTGGTCCTTCGTCCATCGAAATCATTAGGGGAAACAAATACATTCTGGTTATTGTGGATGATTTCTCGAGGTTTACATGGATTTTCTTTCTCAAGCAAAAGTCTAAAGCTACTCCAAAGGTCATGCTCTTCATTAAACAAATCGAGACACAACTAAGAAAGGTAGTCAGTAATATAAGGAGTGACAACGGCCTGGAATTCAAGAATAAAGAATTTGAAGGTTTTCTTGCTGAAAAAGGGACGACTCATAATTTCTTAGCTCCCTATACTCCGCAGCAAAATGGCATTGTTGAAAGGAGAAATCGGTCACTATGTGAAGCTGCTCCTACCATGTTATGCTTCATGTCCTTGCCGTTATATTTCTGGGTTGATGCAATCGTGACTGCATGTTATACTCAGAATCGATCATACTTGAATAAACAATTCTCACCTACTCCTTACGAGATCCTAAACAATCGAAAACCAAACGTGAAATTCTTTCATGTGTTCGGTTCAAGATGTTTCATTTTCAACTCCAAAGAGAATCGAAACAAGTTCGATGTCAAGGCAGATGAAGGAATTTTCTTAGGATGCTCCTTGAACTCCAAGGCGTATAGAGTTCTTAATAAACGATCGAAGAAAATTGAAGAAACATACTATGTCACTTTTGACGATAGTTATGTTAAGAAGTTGAAACCCAGAGAAGATGCATCACAAGACATATTTTCTAAGAATGGTTTGGTTACTATCTCTATCTCGAATCTTTTCGACCAATTCATGCTCTTGTTTGATGAGCCTCAAAAGGCGATTGACTCTAAATCAATTGCAAAAGACAACAAAGTTGATAATCTGAAAGAGGTTATAGATGAAGCTACTAAGAAGATGGCTGAAAATCAATCCAAAGACACCGAAGGCACAAACGCAACCGAACCTTCTAGTGACCAACCTACTGTCCAGGGGGAGGGTTCCTCTACTCCTCATGATCAAGGTCCTTCATTCCAGGGAGAGAACTCATCGCCAAATTCATCAAGCTCTACTGAAATTCCAGTCAATGTAGAAGATACAAATGCTAGTGGCTTATTCTTCGAGGGGGAGAAATTAATGTTGAACTAGATCCTATTTATTATTCAACGTTTCCTCCACTTGTCAAATGGACCAAAGTGATGGGTTTTAGCCATAAGAACTTTCCTATGTGCGCATGCAAAACCCTAATGCTTGGATCTAGGCTTTCTAATCAAACATGCTTTGAATCCAAGACTTCTAATGACTATTTAGGTGTAATAACAATATTGAAACAGATCTAGAATCATACCTTTGAATTCCTTGTTGATCTTGTTGTCTTGGAGCTTCTAGAGTCACAATTGTCACTCCTCTAATGGCTTACAAACACCAATAGCAAGAAGGATGATTTGGAAGAGAGGAGAGGGGAGGAATTCAGCCAGAGTCTCTCTACTTTAGATGGTGTGTCGAATTCCCTCAGCCATAGGGTCTATTTATACTTGTAGACTCCTTAAGGGTTACAACTTAAACCCTAGTTGGATAACTTAGACTTTAAGTTAATCCATATCCTTTCCTTGATAACCCTATGGACGATTTTGGCTTATCCTAGCCTTAGAAATCGTCCAATCCTTTATCAATAAGGATTTACAGTCTAAAGTTTAACTATCAAGCAATTGACAGTTTATACCCTCTTGTTTAATTAATATCTTTAAGTCACCAAATTAATTCCAATTATTTCTATGACTTATATTAATCAAATAACAATATATTATTCTTTATATTATTCTCATAATATACTAATAATATTCTCTCTCTTAATAAATCATCCTATCAAGTTGCTATGGTGAAGGCAACCCAAAAGGACCATGCACAACCGGGTCAAATACTTGCCTAATATAGTTGTAGCCTTAGACACTATTCCAACAGTCTCCCACTTGGATAAGTCTAGTAACTATATGCACAAGTATAATTCGGTTTGCAATCGTAGCTCTCAAAGATGTTGTCAAACTCTGATCTAATCAATCTTGTCCTTCAGATAAGGGATCGTACAGTCCTCTGTTAGATATCATGCTAACAATACTATGGAATAGTTAGTCAAGCATTTGGTTTCTCGATTTCAGATTTATTTGACATAGAACTTAATCGAACACATCAATTCAGTTCTGACCGGGCCCGACACATTAGTCAAATCAAATCATCGAGCGGCCGAGATATCACTTTTTCCTTCTTAGGATAAAAGTTACAAATAAACTTCGACTTATATGCATTTACTTATTCATTAACTAACCATACACAACAATGAGTTTTATAAAATCGAGTTACCAATGCGTTTTCGCATTATCAATGTACAATCAATTAACCAATAACAAACCATATATCATATTCCATAAGGTGATTCTAGCAAGCGCGGGTTTGTTCCAATGCTCAAACCTAGTTCATAAGCACTCATGAATGTTGCAGCAATCTTTTGCTATGTCTAACACCATTTAGACACTCTACATACCTATTCATGACAATCTTCATTCATATCTACTTCTAACATATGAACGATTGTGGACTATTTGAATAATTCGATTATTCCTAATAAACTCAATTATTCTGGAAGTCAAAACATACAAAGTGAAACAATAGTTAAACAATTATTTAATCATCAAATGTTAATTACATTTATCTATTACACGTTTCTAATACTATCTAATCTATGCTAACATCATTCTTCAGCCCAATGCTCCTAGCACGCTGCAAGTGCTTAACCCTACTCAGTCCCTTCGTAAGCGGATCTGCTGGGTTATCTTCTGATGATATTCTCTTAACTACGAGTTGTCCTTCTTCTACACGATGACTAATAAAGTGATATTTTCTGTCGATATGTCTTGATCTACCATGATCCCTCGGTTCCTTGGTCAAGGCAACCGCTCCTTCGTTATCACAGAAAATCTCCATGGGCTCCTTTATAGCAGGTACAACTCCAAGATCACCGATGAAGTTCTTTAGCCATATTGCCTCCTTCGACGCTTCGCTTGCTACAGTGTACTCTGATTCACACGTTGAATCAGCTATGGTTTCCTACTTGGAACTCTTCCATGTCACTGCTCCTCCAGTTAGGGTAAAGACCCAGCCCGACTGCGAACGGTAGTTGTCCCTGTCGGTTTGAAAACTGGCGTCACTATACCCTCGCACCTTCAATTCATCACTCCCTCCAAGGACTAAGAACCATTCCTTCGTCCTCCGAAGGTACTTAAGGATATTCTTCACCGCAACCCAATGGGCTTTGCCAGGGTTCCCTTGATATCTACTAACCATGCTCAAAGCAAAGGCTACATCAGGGCGAGTACAAGTCATAGCTTGCATAATTGAGCCAACTGCGAAAGCGTATGGTACTCGACTCATTTCCGTTATCTCAGCTTCGGTACTCGGACTTTGAGTCTTACTCAACTTGGCATTACTTTGTATCGGTAATTCTCCTTTTTTCGAGTTTTCCATACTAAAACGTTTTAGTACCTTCTCTAAGTAAGTGTTCTGACTAAGTCCTATCAGTCTCTTACTTCTTTCTCTTACTATCCTTATTCCTAAAGTATAGGAAGCCTCTCCGAGGTCCTTCATAGCGAAGAACTTCCAGAGCCAGGACTTAACCTCCTACAAAGTCGGGACGTCGTTTCCTATGAGTAATATGTCATCGACATATAGAACAAGGAAGCTTACTAAACTCCCACTGGCTTTGACATATACACAAGACTCATCTTCGCTTCGTACAAATCCAAACTATTTGACTTTCTCATCGAAGCAAAGATTCCATCTGCGAGACGCTTGCTTAAGTCCATAAATGGACTTCTCAAGCTTACACACTCTATTCGGATGCTTCGGATCCATAAACCCCTCTGGCAGAGCCATGTAAACATCCTCAGCCAACTTTCCGTTAAGGAAAGCGGTCTTGAAATCCATTTGCCAAATCTCATAATCATGAAATGCGGCAATAGCTAATATCACTCTGATAGATTTTATCTTCGCAACTGGTGAAAAGGTCTCTTCATAGTCAACTCCGGGAGTTTGAGTAAAGCCCTTCGCAACTAGTCGCGCTTTAAACGTGTGTACCTTTCCATCCACGTTGGTCTTCTTCTTGAAGATCCATTTGCACCCAACGGTCTTACGTCCAGGCACATTATCAACCAAATTCCAAACTTGGTTATCATACATGGATTGGATCTCGCTATCCATTGCCTCTTTCCATTTCGCAGACCCCAGGCCTGCCATGGCTTCCTTATAGCTATTAGGTTCATCAAGATTTATTAGTGTACTATCGCTAATATACGTGTCCCCTTCGGTAGTAATATGAAAACCATACAACTGGGGTTGAAACCAAACTCTTTCGGAACGTCTAAGAGGTAATGATATGTCAATCGGCTCAACCGGAGTTTCCTCCTCGGTTTGAGTGTCAGCGGTAGAGGTTCCTTCATCTATCGACTCTTGAATCTCTTCAAGATCAACTTTCCTCCCACTGTCTCCTTGGCCTATGAGTTCTCGTTCTCGGAAAACTCCTCTCCTCGCAACAAAGACAACATTGTCCTTCGGTCTATAGAAGAGATATCCAAAGGATTTCTGCGGGTAACCGATGAAAATACATCGCTCACTATGAGGTTCGAGCTTGTCGTGCGTATCTCGTCTTACGAAAGCATCACAACCCCAAACCTTGATGTGTGCTAACGAAGGAGCTTTCCTCGTCCACATCTCGTGAGGTGTTTTGGCAACCTTCTTAGTAGGGACTCGGTTAAGGATATGGGCGGCAGTCTCTAAGGCATACCCCCAAAAAGAGATAGATAGCGAAGCACGACTCATCATAGAGCGAACCATGTCCAACAAGGTTCGATTATGCCTTTCTGCCACACCATTCAATTGTGGTGTCCTAGGTGGCGTCAATTGTGAAACTATTCCACACTCCTTGAGATAATCGTGGAATTCAAGACTTAGGTACTCTCCTCCTCGATCGGATCGAAGCATCTTGATCTTCCTGCCCAATTGATGCTCCACTTCATTCTTAAACTCTTTGAACTTTTCAAAGGTTTCTGAATTTTTCTTGATTAAGTAGATATACCCATATCTACTATAGTCATCGGTAAAAGTTACGTAGAAACGGTTTCCATCCTTTGTGGTAGATCTAAACGGTCCACATACATCGGTATGTATGAGGTCCAATAGACCTTCACCTCTTTCGCACGTACCAGCGAAGGGTGACTTAGTCATCTTTCCAAGTAAACAAGACTCGCATGTGTCATCTTCCCTAAGGTCGAATGACTCCAACACTCCATCCTTTTGGAGTTGGGCTATGCGTTTCTTGTTGACATGTCCAAGAGGACAATGCTATAAGGATGCCTTATCCATACTATTGGAAGAATCCAAGTACAAAACATCATTTCCTAAGTTATCAACAATCATAACAGTTTCATAAATTCCATTACATGGTATAACTTCAAAGTAAAAGACACCATTTAGATAAGCTAAAATAGAACCATTCTCATTATTAAAATAAAATCTAAAACCTTGTGTAAACAAACCATGAAAAGAAATGATGTTTCTAGCCATTCCTGGCGAATAGCAACAATTGTTCAAATCTTAAGATAAATTATTCCTAAGCACTAAAGAATACACTCCAATCTTGGTCACAGGCGACGATCTTCTGTTCCCCATGATTGGATTTATTCTTCCATGCTCCACGTCTCTACTTCTTCTTAGTCCCTGCACATTAGAACAAATGTGATAACCACAACCGGTATCAAGAACCCAAGAAGTATTGTGGGAATCATTAGATTTAATTGTATATATACCTGTGAAAGATGGCTTGATCTTTCCTTCCTTGATGGCTAGCAGGTACTCCGGGCAGCTTCTCTTCCAATGTCCTATGTTTTGGCAGTGGTGGCACTCTACCTCCTTCGGATTAAAGCATGGCTTAGCGGGATCAACTTTGGTCCCACTAGAAGAGGAACCATCTCGGGCTTTCACCTTGCAATGGTTCTTTGACGAAGACTTCCTCTTCTTTCCTTTTCCTTGTCCAATTGCCAAGACAGGAGCAGCGGGCGGATTGGGAATTGGTGCAACAGACTTGTCCTTGAAGTTGCTCTCAGCGACCCTCAAGAGACCTTGGAGTTTACTTAGGGTGACCTCTTCTTTGTTTATGTGATAGGTCATCCTAAATGGATTGTAGCTCGGAGGCAAAGAGTGAAACACCATGTCAATCGCTAAGTCTTCCCCAAAGTCAACATTTAACTTGTGAAGGCGGTCGACATACCTTTGCATATTTTGCAAGTGCACGGTAAGAGATTCTCCATGACCCATCTTAGCGGAAATCATGTTCGTGAAAATCTCATAACGCTCTTGTCTCGCGGTTTGATGGTATCTCACCAATAAGTCTTGGTGCATTTCGTACGGATACATGTCCTCGTAGGACTTTTGGAATTTGTTGTTCATAGTCGCCCTCATGATGCAATGCACCTTCGTTGCATCACGCTCGTGAGTTTCGAAAGCGGTGATTTCGGCGGGAGTAGCAATTTCGGGGTTGATTTTCTCAAGCTTCTCATCGAGGACATACTCCTTATCCTCATATCGAGCAATCGTGTGAATGTATCTTATCCATTCGCTAAAGTTCGATCCATCAAAGGTGACCTTTTGACAAAGGTTCATCAAAGTGAAAGAACTCGCAACAACATTGTTAGCGTTCGACATCTACAAATAGAAATTACAAAGATAGATTAGAATATGAATCCCTAATTATCACCCAATAAGAAGAATTAGGGCTAGCATCCAACAACAATATTTACACATTAGAAAAGGGATGTCGTAATCTAATATGCAAACAATTTGAAGGTAAGTGAATGACGATTCACTAATTCTCCACCATGAAAAACATAACTTTAAGTCCTAAATGTATTGTGAATTCCTAGGTTTAGATGAGATTCATTGAAACTTTTCAATGGCATGTTTAAATCTTGATATGCCCCTCTCTACTTTAGATGGTGTGTCGAATTCCCTCAGCCATAGGGTATATTTATACTTGTAGACTCCTTAAGGGTTACAGCTTAAACCCTAGTTGGATGACTTAGACTTTAAGTTAATCCATATCCTTTCCTTGATAACCCTATGGATGATTTTGGCTTATCCTAGCCTTAGAAATCGTCCAATCCTTTATCAATAAGGATTTACAGTCCAAAATTTAACTATCAAGCAATTGACAGTTTATACCCTCTTATTTAATTAATCTCTTTAAGTCACCAAATTAATTCCAATTAATTCTATGACTTATATTAATCAAATAACAATATATTATTCTTTATATTATTCTCATAATATACTAATAATATTTACTCTCTCTTAATAAATCATCCTATCAAGTTGTTATGGTGAAGGCAACCCAAACAGACCATGCACAATCGGGTCAAATACTTGCCTAATATAGTTGTAGCCTTAGACACTATTCCAACACAAAGATCATCCGCAAACTCAAATTATTGGGGAATTATCAGAAAAAGTGCTAACTCGCTCTCAAATCAAAGCGAAACAGGCTGCACTTTTTTCAAAAGTAGAATTCTGCATGTTCAATTCATTCGTTTCTAAAATTGAACCAAAGACTGTCAACTCAACTCTTGATCATTCAGAATGGGTTCAAGCCATGCAGGATGAGTTAAATGAGTTTGAACGAAACAAGGTATGGCATCTTATTCGAACTCCTAAGGATGCTTCGGTTGTCGGTCTTAAGTGGGTATTCAGAAACAAGATGGATGAAGAGGGAAATGTCATTCGTAACAAAGCGAGGCTGGTCGTCAAAGGATATTGTCAGGAAGAGGGAATCAATTATGAAGAAACCTTCGCTCCCGTGGCAAGATTAGAATATGTTCGTATCTTTCTTGCGTACGCTGCTCACAAGAACTTTGAAGTCTATCAATGGACGTCACATGTGCTTTCCTCAACGGTGAACTTGAAGAAACCGTATATGTTGAGCAACCGCCAGGCTTCGTGAACGAGAAGTATCCCGATCACTGTTATATTCTTGACAAAGCTGTATATGGTCTTAAACAAGCTCCGAGAGCATGGTATGAAACTCTCACTCGCTTCTTAAAAATGTATAAAATCAAACAAGGTTCGGTTTACCCAACCTTCTTTCGTAAGCGAGAAGGTAACCACCTTATGATAGTCCAAATTTACATTGATGACATCATCTTTGGCTCCACAAATCCTAGCTTAACAGCTGAATTCAGAAAGTTAATGGAAACTAAATTTGAGATGAGCTCAATGGGTCCAATTAACTTTTTTCTTGGATTAAACATTAGACAGGGACCCGAAGGCATTTTTATTAATCAGGAAGCATATACCAAGACTTTGCTAACCAAGTTTGTAATGATGGGAGACTCCAAAGTGAAAGTGCCTATGGCTTTTGGTACTAAACTCACACCATCATTGGAGAAACCAGCAGCTGATGTAACACTTTATCGACAGATGATTGGACCTCTGATGTATCTCACAGCCAGTAGACCTGACATAATGTTTTCTTTGTTACTGTGCACGATTTCAAGCGAACCCAAGAGAACCTCATCTTCATGCCGTGAAGAACATCTTTCGCTATCTGAAGCGAACCTCCTCTCTTGGCTTATGGTATCTAGCCAACTCAGGATTCTTCGTTCAAGCATTTTCAGATGCAGATCTAGGTGGTTGTGGATTGGATCGTAAAAGCACCACAGGAGGATGTCAGTTTATTGATGGTAAATTAGTCCGTTAGCAATCGAAGAAACAAACTTGTGTTTCACTATCCACTGCACAAGCAGAATATATTGCTGCAGCATCCTGTACATCTCAGGTCGTATGGATACAAAGTTAACTCCAGGATTATGGGTTAAACATGAAGAAAATCCCACTATATTGTGACTCTGAAAGCGCAATTAGGATTTGTCACAACTCAGTGCAACACTCCAAGACCAAGAATATAGCACTGAGATATCACTTCATCAAGGATCACGTCGAAGATGGTAATGTAGAAATTCACTTTGTCAGAACGACTGATTAATTGGCAGACATATTCACGAAGGCCTTATCTGAAGCAAGCTTCAATAAGATTCTACAAGGCCTAGGAATGATGCAAGCCGAGTCTGTACCGAAATTGCCTTCACTCTCATAAAGGTAACAATGAAATAGAGCGAACCGAAATGAACTGAACGTTCGGGCTATTTCAGGTTCGGTCTATTTCGGGTGAAGTTGGTCCATGAACCGAAATGAACCGAACGTTCAGTCTATTTCGGGTTCGGTCCTTCTGAACTCGTTCGTTTTTTTTAAGGCATTTCAATTGTTCTCTTATGTACATCTTTTCTTTATTTTTTTTCACTTATAAAATTCCAAAAATATTTTCTTTTTATAAAAAATTTTAAGAAATTCAAAAATATATTTTATTTTCGTTCAATTGACCAACTCTCACAAAATTCAAAAATACTTTTTTTATTGGTTAAAAATGGCTCTCGATGGCAATGCTAAGGCAAGCCAATAATTTTCCTAGTTAGGAGTCCCTAGAAGCATGTTGTTGTATCTTGACTAAAGCCTCGACAAATTTTGAGTGAAGCCTTAATAACATGATATATACCAATCGTGTTTTCCAAATCCAGGCTATCCGGTTCACTCTAATCATAAGCTACCTTACTCTGCTCATATTGAGTTTTGAGTTTTCTGTTTGGTCCTTCTTTTCTTTAATGCAGAGGTACTTTCGCTTCTTATACCATCTCTATCATCTTTCTCCATTATAATTTATTTCATCAATTTAACCCCTGAGACTCTCAGTTTTAACCAATGAGGTTTATGGTTGTACCAAGTCTGTGTTCATGATCTTAGTTTCATGCTACTATGTACTAAGTGAAAACCAAAATTCAACACCACTAATGAATTAACGGTGAATTTAACAATTCAAGATCTTACTTGTCACCTTATGAAATCTCCTTTTTCTTTTGAGTGATCTTTATGAGTTTGCCTTTCACCAACGCTTCTCTAACCCTAAAAGATCCAGTTTTTTTTTTTTTTTTTTTTTTTTGAAATTTCCTCTTTCCCTTGTCACTATAAAGTTTATCATACCTACTTGTTCACCAAATCACAATGATCTCACAAGTACTTCATTCAGTTTCGGTCTTATGTTAAGTATCAAAATTATGCATTGAAGCAAAAGCCACCCTCTTTAACCTTTAAAAGAAGCCTTTCAAAACTTCTCAAAAAGTTATTGATCGTTATCCCATGGGAAACCAAGCAAGCACTTTAATGTCTCTCTTGACATTAAAGGAAATGATTTCTGCCCAGAATCAATTGTTTTATGTCAGATTACGACATCACATATGATCCCCAAAATCTCGTCTTATTTCCTTATCTTTTACACCCTATGCACGAAAGTTTTTAATTTTCCAAATTCTAGTTCTGATTCAGATTGATCATTAAAGCGCTACAGGCACAGAGATTCAAGCGTCAAAAGAAACGATTGGGATAAAGTGGATGCTGACTCAGAAGCTATCCAAACGACTTGGTGATTTGAAAAAGTGAATTTTTATGAAAAGGCATGAAAAAGGGAAATGTTTTTTCTCTCTCCTACGTCATCCTTGGCATGCCAACTGTAGACCCATCAACTCAGGCGCTATTTCTGAGATACTCCAAGATTTCAGCCGGATTTTTCTCTCTCCTCATTGTACCTATAAAAAGAATTGGAACGGTACACTCTCATCCTTTATCACTTCCAAAATTCTCTCAAAGAAACCCGGTGATTCTCTACAACTGTTCATTATCTTCTTTAAGCTACATCAATGGCAGACTCATCAATTCACGATACTTCAGTTCGTCAACCTCTTCTCACCATCAAACCCCAACAGAATCTGATCATCGATCTTACACCATTCATCTATGAGCCGTATATGCTGTATGTGGTTGAGTGTCTCAAATACTCACCACTCGTCGACGCACTGACTAAAGTTGAAGTTGTTCCCATGTCGTGCTTGTCTCTTGTCTACTCTACTGCTTTCTATGACAGGATTAATGAACGCATTCACTTTGAACTCCACAATGAGAAGACCTCCATCTCCAAGCATCGATTATGTTCCCTAATCGGTCTTTCTCAAGATTCATCTCTGGTAAACCCTGAATCCATTACAACTGGTCAATTGTTTTCCATGTTCTATCAGATGGGGTATACTGAAACCCTAACCACCATTACGAAGTTCAAGAAGTCCTGCCTTCCTCCTCAATGGAATGGCCTTTTTACGTTGTTGTTCAAGGTACTGTCTAAGCGAAGCGCCGGCTCCGATGGTGCAAGCAAATCCTTCATGACGGTACTGTATGGGTTGTACCATGGAATTGACCTAGATTATGGGTCCATCATCTGGCAGCAGTTGGTCCAAAGCCTGGTCTCTTTATCCAGGCATTCTGAAATATCATGTGGGCATTTTTGGTCTATCATCACCCAATGGGCAATGGATCGCCTTCGTGTTCCAATAATGGTGGAATCCTAGCTCTCATCCATTGCTACCTTTCATATGACGAAAATCATTGTTACTGATCCATCGAAGTTTTCGTTTATTGGATCCATTCCTGAACCAATGCTCAGTCGTATTTCTGAGTCGAGTAATGTTCTACAACAATATAGGAAGCATCCATCTGCTGGCCCAAGAGAGCTTACACAGGTAATGGTTCGGTCCATTGAAGAGGCTGACAAGCCAGCCAAGAGGGGCAAGAATCTTGAAACATAGAAGGGAGACCAGGTCACTAAGCAAACCAAGGGGAAAACCCCCAAGAAGCGAAAATCTGATAAAGCTGCCCCTTCTCAGGCTCAACCAAAAAAGCAAAAGATTCCCGCTCAGAGACTTATTCTGAAATCTTCAAGCGATTCAAAATATGTCCCTCCTAAGCACAAGAACGCTCCTCCATCGAAATCTGAGAGCGAAAGCTCAGAAGAAGAGGCTTCGGGCCGAGGTGATACTCCGCCTCGCTCCCCTACCCCAGAAATTCCAGTTCGCTCCAATCCCCCTTCACCTACACCTGTAACAATCCCAATTACCACCTCTCAACCATCCACTACAATTCCTATTCCCACTCCCATTTTCACAGATACCACCACTACCACATAAACTCGCTCTATTGTTCCTAATCCACTTACAACCAAACCTCCGGTTACAACCGAACCTCCACCTTCTTCCAAACCCTTATCTCCCACTCAATTTGCTGAAACAACCCCTATTCTGGGTGGTGGGGATTTGGAGTTTGAATCCACATACTTCAATTCTTATAGAGTGCAGAGCGATGATGATGACGATGAGTCTGTTACCAAACGTTATTTAAAGGCAGTAAACGAAAAGCTTGATAAGATGCTTTCATCCTCTTCCTCTTCCTCTGGTGCCTATTCTGAAGCTGCCTTGAAGGCCTTGTTCTCCTCGGTTGTCACTGAACACATCACTACTCTATCTGATACAGCCAAGGAAATAGCGGCCTCCACTTCCCAATGCACTACTAGAAAAACAGCCTTTTACGACGCTCATTGCGCGTCATAAAACGCTCAGACGACGCGCAAATGCGCGTCAAGGAAGGCCCTGTCATAAAGAGAGACGATGCGCTTTTGCGCGTCGTCTATAGACGACGCGCATTTACGACGCGCGGTTATGACATGCAATGCGTATCAAGGAAGGCCCTGTCATAAAGAAAATGACACGCATTTGCGTGTCGTAACCTTACGACGCGCGTGTTTATGACACGCAATGCGTATCAAGAAAGCCCCTGTCAAGAAAGGCCACGTCATAAATGAAGCCGACACACATTTTTGCGTATCGGAATTTAAAATTTTTTTAAAAAAAAAAATTATTTATAGATTTACTGATTTTCAAATTAAATTTGCATTTCATGTCTCATAATAGAAAATAAAATACCATATATAAAAAATACCATACATTGCACAGAAGTTAATGTCATACAAATAGTTGTTGCATGGAAAGATAAAATAAATCAATAGACGTAAAAAAAAATTACAAACTAATAGTTCTAATAACCTAATGTGTACCTCACTATAAACAAGATATGTGCTGATTTTTTTAAATGTGTGTCTAACTTGTCTCCACTCTTCCTTAATAACACCACTCAAGGACTCTAAATCTATGAAGTTAGTCACAGTATCTATATTGCCTGCAAAAAAACATAACTACAAAATAAGTGCTGTCTAGGATCAATAATGTTGCCAAACTAGTAAGCATAATAAAAGTATAAATATATTATACAACAAAAAGTTGAGTAATTGTACAAAACAATCCTTCAAGTTGTTATAAAGAATAATGACTTTACCATACCAGTAACATCTATTGTTGAAGATGCAACAAGAAGCATTGGATTTGGATAGTCCATGTGTAAGACATTGATCAAGGCCCAATGTTGCCATTGATCAAGGTGGATAGTGTAAGCACAGTTACTAATTTTCTTTGAATTACCTATAAACATGTAGAAACATAATATTCAAATAAATAATGACATTTTATCTACAAATGACAAAATATGACCCTCAATAATAGCATAAATGGTTCATTTTCCTATAAAAATATATATCATACGTTGGCATCATGTTATTTGAGTATTTCCCCAATTAGTAAGCTACCAAATTAACTAAAAATAAACAGAAGAAATTTCATTTGTTTTGTTTGAAGGTTATTCACATGACCTTTATTAACTTCTAGTCTAAACTTCAAAACCATCAAAAACGGCAAGTTAGTTTCTATTATTACTTTCTAACCCTGGTTCAAAAGACAAAACAAGATTAAATATAGGGGCTCAAGCGTCATTCAAGGTCAGCATACCTATAAGTGTTTTTCCTTCTAGATGCTCCAAGCTGGCACCGACACCTATCCAGATGTGGCTCATCTTGTCATTCCCTGTCCACTAAGTTCCACTAGTTTCTTCATAATAGCCTAGGGCAAGAAAACTCATATGAGAAGGGAATATTTCCAATAAGTTGATTCATTGACAGATCAATGTAATCTTTTATCATATGAAATTCTTTTTTATTGAGTATAAGAATCAAGAACAATACCCTGTAAAATATCAAGTGTTCTTAGATTGTTGTGATATCATCAGAAAAAGTCATGGGTTGTATGGATCCATTAAGATTGATACTGCTCAGGATTGTTGTGATATCATCAAAAAAAGTCATGGGTTGTTTCTCTTCTGTTGTTAACCCACAGGAGTTCTGGAAAAAGTTGGTCAGGCTAATAACATCCTGCAACATAATAAAATAGAACACTATGATAACTTGATAAGGACAAAGATGTCTGATATGTAATAAAGATACATGCATGAATCAACATGAAAAGCTACCTGATCACGAAAACCAGTGAACTTGTACTTCAAAACATCTTTGATTCTAACAGCAAGATGATTAGTCCGTGGAACTTTCATCCATGTAAGAACAGAAATATCAGATTTATCAACTTCAACAGCCTTACCACCTCCTTGTTTCTTCCATAATATACCACCTGGATGAACTGTAAGTTGACCTGGATTCTGGATTGTTCAGAAAGCATGTTAGAAAGTTGTAGGGAGATGGACTAAAGGAATGAGAAGATTAGATTGGAAAATATATTACCAGTTTCAATATGAATTGGTTATAAACATTTCAGTTTTCATAACATGGTATGTATCAATTTGCAAAGATTAGTTACAATCTGAACAACATTAAAAGATAGATGAGAGGAAAAAACATAAGAAGGCTTCAATTGAAAACTTATCTCCATCAAAGAATCTTTCTGCATCAAATTAAAAAGAAAAAAAAAGATAGTTAAAAATCAAAATTGTCATATACCATGAGGAAGAAATTTGAAAGTAATTAACAAAGAGGAACCTCATTTGCACCAGTTGTGTCATCCACATGGAATTCCAATATGACATCATTCTTTCCTTGTAGCTGTGTTTGGGAGACATCAGTTATGGAGACTTCAAATGCTTGCTTTGAACCAACAAGAAAAGACAGCATATTGCCTGAAAAGTTTCAGAAAGGAAGATACTAGTATGAATAACATGTTAACTAGTTTCATTTACATCTCAATATTACTAAATGTGTGTTGCTCCACAATATACTAATTTGGAGATTTTACAAAACAAGATAAGGATAAAGGTCTCAACCATTTAAATCAACTTCTCCCTAGTTTTTCCCACTAATAGAAAGCTGTTTCTTTTCTGTTGTTAACCCACAGGAGTTCTGGATAAAGTTGGTCAGGCTAATAACATCCTGTAATATAATAAAATAGAACACTATGATAAGGAAAAAGATGTTTGATATGTAATAAAGATACATGCATGAATCACCATGAAAAGCTACCTGATCACAAAAACCAATGAACTTGTACTTCAAACCATCTTTGATTCTAACAGCAAGCTGATTAGTCCATGGAACTTTCATCCATGTAAGACCAGAAATATCAGATTTATCAACTTCAACAGCCATAGGGTTGTCTTCAACATCCTCCCCTATTGTGTTCAACATCCTACCCAATAAAAGTGAGTCCAACTTCTGTAGAGTTCTTCCCAGCCATATCTGTAACGTACGTTTGTGATGACTGTATCAGTACAGATGATGTACACGTATATGTCCAGCTGGCAAAGTAATATAGGATAATGATGAATGTATATGAAGGGTATCTTAGTAATCTTACCTCCACACCACGACTCATCTCTTGTATAGCTGATAGCACTGGTAAGCTATCCAGAAGTTGGAGGTACTCAGACAAGACCTGGAATGTCTGTACATAAAAAGATTGTATATTTATTATTTACAATGCTATGATAAAAAGAAATTCTAATATATATATATATATATATATATATATATATATATATATATATATATATATATATATATATATATATATATATATAAGGGGAGCTGATAATTCCACATCTTTTTATACATCCATGGATTTTTAAAGTAAATTGACAGTTATGCCCTTCATCATCTATCTTTAGAATGCAATTAATTTATTCAAAGGATGCATACGCTTCATTTTTGATAAACCATTACACCAAATAAACTCATTCCTCATCTCACAGTGCTAGAGATCCCCTTGAACCACAATCTCCAACAGAATCCTATCACCTGTGACCATCATTTTCACCTAAATATGCTCTTTTCCTAATGCATTTCTAGTAATTGACAAAATACTTGACTATCTACACTTGATGTTACCTGCTTCTCTAAAAACATTTAAAAACAAAAGTTCACTACATTTAGAAGTGATTCTTGTCTCTAATCTTGCATATTAGAGAAAATAATCAATCTGAGTTTTCATGTGATTAGTGGCTGCATCTTTGCAGGTGCCTTTTTCTATATCAAAACTAATAGCTTCTGGACTTGGGGCATCTGTTCCAACTGAGCAATTGTTCAGAAGACTTATAATCACACTTTTGATACCCTTGATTTTGGGGAAGGTAACACCTTTTATTGTCACTTTTTAAGGCCCATACAATATCACAGTTTTTAGTCATTCTGTGTAAATATCATGCCTTTTCTTAGAACCATAGCAATTTTCCCCCCACATATGAAACAGGGGCATCTGCTAAAAATGAGAAAATTTTGTGATGCTTCTCAAACTATATCCATAATACATCTCAACAACATAAAGATTTCAGAATCAGGGATTGATGGTTACCTTACCCTATGCTTCTTACTTTTTTTTGTTTCTCGTCCAAAGAATTAATGTGGATTGCATCTGTTTGTTACATGGTGTTTCACAAGTGTTGAGATTAAAAAAGTAATTGTTGGTTTCGTTTGACAGGCTTTTTGGGAATCCTTTAAAGGTGATATTTCTTTTGTCTATATAATTTACGAGTTGTTGGGATATTCTGATTTAAGAACCAGAACCATAGAACCTAGTATGTCTAAATCGATATCCATTCAGCTTGATAATACCAGTTTCAATTTCAATTTCATGTACTCTATTGTTTACTGATCCAGTTCCACTTATGATGATGACATGTTAAAATCCATGTCTCTAAGGGATTGAAGAAACGAGCATCATACCAAAATCTACAAACAAAACTAATAAAAGATAGAGATTGTAACACACCTCGAGAAGTGAACAATTGACCGTCTGATTAAATTCATCAAATCTTCCTTGTCGTTCTCAGATGAAGTGTATTAGGTCAAAAGCTTGAATTCCAATCGTCGCCATAGTCGTCGGCATTGGGCGGTGAATCGCCATAGGATAGCCATGTCAGGATTTGGGTTGATGGGTCGTTGGACAAGAAGGTAATAGCCACGCTCTACGTAGGGTCAAGGAGCAGAACGACGATAAGAGGGAGTACTGATGATATTTACCTGCGTAGGGTTAAGGAGAAGAACGACGAGAATAAATGGCATGTATGATGATACGATGAGCACAGAGACCACGATGGAGGCGTAAGAGCCTAAGACGACGACGGTGAGCAGAGCGATGCGATAGAGGCGGGACTATGGAAGGAAGGATGTGAAAGCATAAAAGGAATGACTTAGGGTTCTGGTGGGTTTGCTAAAATTTAAGGGCCGGATTGAGTGAATTAAAGTGAAGTATGGATTCAGATTTTAAGGTTCAATGGTGGTGGAGGTGGCGGTGGCGATTAGGGTTTACAGAGAGAAGGAAGGAGTGAATGAAGGGTTATATTGATGAGAGAGGGTAGAAGCGGGATTCTTCAAAATTTTAGAATTTCACGATTTCGTTTTCCCCCTTTAAAAATGCGCGTTTAAGAAAAAATATAAAGCGACATTTGAAGAGGTCACACGT
Source organism: Lactuca serriola (assembly GCF_051521515.1). Classification (NCBI taxonomy): domain Eukaryota; kingdom Viridiplantae; phylum Streptophyta; class Magnoliopsida; order Asterales; family Asteraceae; genus Lactuca; species Lactuca serriola. The sequence goes on from NC_136408.1 coordinate 136,903,356, forward strand.
TTAAGATAAGCGCCCTCCGTGTTTGTATTTTTTTTCTTTTCTAACACTTATTTCAGGGCACACACAAATGCGTGTCCACTATCCTTAAATTTTTTGAAGAGATGATACTTTTTTAATGTCACTCTCTAATGCGTAACACAAATCAAAGAGCGTCGTGTTTTGCGCGTCGTAAAAGGCTGTTTTTCTAGTAGTGATGTCAACAGGCCTCCCTTGCTGTTGATGCCTCTACCAAGGAATGCAAGGAAGTGACCGCAAAAGTCGATAAACTAGTCTCCGAAGCTTACATATTTTTAGATTCCTTGCAGGGTGCTGCTGCCAAAAACGCTAAAATGATCAATGCTTCGGTCGAGAACCTTCAACAGTCTCTTCAAGCTGAGCGCTCAAACCTCGAAGCAGCACGCCAAGCCATTCAACAAGCCAACGAGAAGCTCCATGCTAATGTCAACGATCGCTTAACTCAACTGGAAGCGGAGTTAACTGTGGAGAATCGAATTATGGATGAGCTAGACCGATGTACCTCCCAGCTTAAATTGCAAACTCACAAGCTGCGTACTGCTGAGGCTGAACTTAATGACCTCAAGTCAAAAAAGGGAAGTCATTAGGAGTTCTGCTGGAGATGTTCACTCCATCCTTCTTCACCTTATTGAGGCTCATGATCCGGTCATCACTATCACTATCAGGCATCATTTGGCAGACAAGCTCAGACCAGCATTGGATATTCTTAGCCGACTTGAAGGAGTTCCGGTTACTGGAGTCCAACCAAAACAAGGGGGAGAAAAAGTGACATCGCAACCTCCTCCTTCTGTATCAGAGCCGTCCACTGGACCATCTGCTGGACCGAAGGGTAATGAAGCTTCGGTCACCAACAAAGACAAAAAGAAGAAGAAAATCGGCGATGATGACACAGACAATGAAGAAGATGTCTATGTCAAAAATACTGAGAATCCCTTCCAGAAGGTTAAAACTTCTGAAAAAGAAATGGAAGAAAACATCAAGAAGCAGCAAGCTGAGCTGGAGATGAAGCGAAAGGAGGCGGAGCTCCTAGAAAAGAAAAAATCTATGTTTCCTATATGGACAAAAGATTCGCTTCAGAGATGTGTAATTGACGAGCCAACTGTTCTCTGGCTCGAGCCTATAATGTCCTTCGGCCTTGACAACTCTAAGGATGCACAGTTCGACATGCCAATCACTCAAAAGGCATTTATCTTCCACTGCTTCAACTCGACTATTGTTATTCCTTCTCCAGACCAGAAGGTAGATAGGGATCTTTTGGAGTTTTACTTGGAGTTTGCTCAACCCCACTACCTGACTTGGAGCTCAAAGAAGATAACTACAGTCAAGGTGATGAATCCCTATTCAGCAGGGAAATTTATTGATGTCAAATTCAGGGTGACTCGAGGAACCGAAGGCTTAGTCTACCATTTTACCCTTGCTGATCTACCAAACCTCAACCCCCATGACTGGATACTCCTCAACAACATTCTTCTGTTGAATCCTTAGGAGTATCAGCGAATAATCGATCATGTCAAGCGTATGCTTTTTTGCTACATACATGAGGTAGTGAAGATGGACCAGGAGATTGCCTCTACCATACACAAGCGACCAACGATAAAACCCATGGGCAGAGCTGGCAATGTCAATACCATGATCCAGGGAAAGATAGATTCAATGTATCACACGATTATGTTTCTCCGGGGTGAAGGTCAAGAATGTATGTTCGCTCTTGTTGATAAACACCTCTTCTCGACGTCTTGTCTTGAGCATATCTTGGAGATCATACGGAGGTGCGACCAGAACAGTGCTGCTGATAAGAAACTATTTGTTAACATGTTGAGGTGGTGCATTCGGTTCTGACAGACTCTTCTTGCCGTTATTCCTAACCTGTTTAAAGTTATAAAGACAGTGAGGCCTGCTCAGAAGAAATAATCTCTCGCCTTATTTGACGCAAAGGGGGAGATTGTTGAGTCTATTGGGTTGCGTCATGGGCTCGGTCCATAGCCTAGTTTGAATGCCGGTATTGGGTCTATCCAGCCGTGCATAATTTTGTATTAGGGCTTAGTATATAAGTTGCATGCATGAAGACTTAGAGATTATCACTTTCATTGTTTTTATTTCATATTTACTGTAAACCCTAGCTCGCTTCTACAGCGGAAGTTCTTCATCGAGCTCTGCTGAGGCGTGACTCGGTTTTGAATCATAAGCATAAGTTTGATTTTGTTTTGTGTTCTTTCTCATAATGATCTTAAACTGTTTGATTACTTTTATCGTACTTGTGAAAGATCTAATCGATCTAAGAGTTTTTGAAGTCAACACACATAAAAAAAAAATATGTTCCTAGAAATATGTAAAATGTAAATATGGGTTATACACATTTCCCCATATTTACATTAACAGTCCCTAGAAATATGTGTGTATGTGTACTTTAGCCCTAGACTTTTATTTTTAAGCCACATGTTCCTACATCAACATTTGAGCATAAATTTCAAGTACTTACATGGCATATAAAGTAATAAAACTGGCTATATCAGGTGTGGATGACCAAAAAAACTGGTCAGCATTCACTTTACGCCTCTATTAAGCCAAAAAATAACTTCGGGGACCTTTTAAACAAATTCGAAAACGTTGTAACCAATAAGTGACATTAACCCTTACAAAAATTATCTATATTGTATATTACTTTGTATGCATATGGTCATTTCGATGGGTTTAATAGGTGGGCCGCCAAGGACTAAAAATGTGACCAAACGTGGTTTAGGGATGGAAAAGGTAAATGATGAAATTATTAGACCATATCCATGACAACATAAAGCATATGGTTTATTTTTATAGTCAACATAGAGCTAGTTGTATGAGTATTTAAGAGTTGAGCAATCTAGTTAGATGACCCAATTGACAAAAAGTGTGACCGAATTTTTTTTTTTTTTTGTGGGCTGAACAAGTAAAGTATGAAACTGTTGGACCAAATTTGTAAAAGATAAAACACAAGTATGTTTTTTTGTAATTTACTCAACAAATAATTAGTTGCAGTCACGAGGCCCTTTCTACAGCAAAACACCCCCTTCAATAACTAGCAATGTATTTTCACTACATTATTTGTGTTATGGTCTTCCACTTCCATTTCTTTCTGTTACATCACTATATTTTACATTAATTTCTTATTAAAGCATTATACTTTAAAAAATGTACCCAATAATAGCATCACATTTTCTACTTATTTTATTATTAGGATATAACACTTTGAAGAATCCATCCGATTATAAATGTGAAAATTGCTTTGTATCGGGATGATATTGCTACAATTAATAGGTTTTTAAAGTATACTGATGTAATATGCAGGAATGAAAGTAGGATGCTATTAGAAACAAATCAAATTTATGTTTCTTACATTTAGCCCTAATTAGTAAAGTGAACAATTTGAATTGTTTGAGACATAAACAAGATAAAAAATACACATACTTGACATTTTACGTTATGACACCTCTATTAACAATGTTTTTATCCACTGGAACCTTATTGGAAATCTCACGCCAAATAAGACAATTAATTCCAATGGATCTTCCTTTTGTTATCAACACCTCCCCAAAGGAACTTTCTCCTAATGCTCTCTTGCAAAGTCAATATCTATTACCCCTCTATTGTTCACTCTCTCACATGGAGATCAATTTGCACATCACGCAAAAGAAGATAGAAGCAATGGTATAATGCAAATTCCAAAAAAAAGATTGTGGTTCACTCAATATTTGTTTCTCAAAGAAAAAGAAAAGAAAGGGCATTTTCGTCATATTACAAGAAAGAGAAAATATGTCATGTGCTCCAAAGTCAACAAAACTATAAATCAATTTTGATGAGTCCATTTGATTGTCTCTGCATGGATTAGGACATCAACTACAATCTTTCTTTGTTTCCACATCTCACACTTAAATCAATGTTTTCCTTTTACAATTCACAAGGAATCAAGATGTATGTTTTTTATCTTTAAAAAAACATAAATAAAAAAAGTTTATGTGTTTGTATGCAACTTGGAAAGTACAATGCTATAATGGAAAAAAATGAAAAAAAAATAGTTTGTACTTTCATATTATTTTTTTTTCATTTTTTTCCATTAAAGCATTGTACTTTCCAAATTCCATACAAATACACAAACTTTTATTTTTTTCATTTTTTTCTATTATAACATTGTACTTTCCAAATAAATACAAATACTAGGGGTGTGCGCGGTGCGGTTTGGTGCGGTTTAGAGTCAAAACCGGAAACCGCAAACCGTACCACAAATGTTCAAAACCGCATTATGCGGTGCGTTTTGATGCAGGTGGTTTATGTGGTTTGGTTGTGGTTTGTGCGGTTTAAGGAGTTGTTCAACATTAAATCTATCAAAAAACCAAAAAACTGACTCAGTTAAAAAAAATTGATTGCTTTCATTTTGTAAAAATAAATACAATTTTCAAGTTAAATCGTTTTCAATAAAATGTGATTCATACTACTATAGTTTTGTAAGTGTCATTGTTATTGCTTTATATTGCCGTTATAGTTGCTATATTCTAGTAAACTAAGAGATCTTGATCTAATAGTCATTTAATCTTACGTTATAGATATTTGGTTATTGTAAGAAATATATTTAAATACGTCGTTTCTAAATCGTGATTTGAAGTTTTAACAAAGTAAAGAAAAAAACGTATATATATAACATGCGGTGCGATGCGGTTTGAACCGCGGTTTTATAAATACAAACCGCAACCCACACCGCATAGTGCGGTTTGATAAAATGATGAACCACAAACCGCACCACACAATTCTAAGCGCATTATGCGGTGCGGTTTGGTGCGGTGCGGATAGTTTGTGCGGTTTTTTGCACACCCCTAACAAATACACAAACTTTTATTTTTTTCATTTTTTCCATTATAGCATTATACTTTCCAAAAATATTGTAAAGTACAATGCTATAATAGGATAAAATATGATACTATAAATAAAAAAATATACCCAAAAGTACAATGCTCAAATCGAAAAAACAATATAATATTTAAAGTACAATGTTATTAAATAACAAAAATATTGTAAAGTAGAATGCTATAATAAGATAAAATATGTATTATAAAGTACAATGCTTAAATAGGATAAACTATATAATGTTTAAAGGACAGTGCTATTATAGAAATGACAAAAAAATTCTTCCAAATTTTGTTCGTTTGCGTGTTTTCTTTGTAATCATCATGAGCCTAGAAATACCCGCTCGACATTGATTTATAAATTAATTTTGTGTTGTGCCCGTTTTGGGACTGCTTTTGAATACTTTATCTCATTTAGGATGGAACATGTATTACATGATTGTTTGTTTAAGAAATATTCAGTTGTCATTTTCTCTTTGCTCCTCGGGTATACACACACACACATATAGATATACATATATATATATATATATATATATGTCCTTTATGTCGGTCATCGTCGACTTAATGTCAATCTATAAAACAATTTGAAGGCATAAGTTTAATAAAACAGTTTAAGTATAAGTAAACATTTGTTTGAAACACATTTGTAAATAAGTTTGAAGGGAAATGTACGAAGTAAGCTGTACAGTGTAAAAAGGAGTTTAAAACATATAAAATGTTTATAAAAAGTCATTTGAAGGAAACTGTTTGGTAAAACGGCTAATGAGTAGCCAAATCATTTGAATGTTGTATATTAATCACATGTGATTGATGTAATAAGTAATATAATCCTACTTACTCATCACATGTGATTGACATAATAAGTAGCATGATTCTACTTGTATCCCCCCCCAATAAAACATTTAAAAAGAGTTTAAAACATTAGTTAAGGGGTATGAACTCACCTGTAGTAGGTGATTGGAATGAACTGAACGGTATAGGATGGCTAGGTGTCAAGCGAGGACTTGTGAACACACTACGATCCTAATGAACATATAATCACACATATATGCACTCAATTAGACACAAATGATTAATTGATAATGTTTAAGACATCCTAGACATAATAAACACTTTTATATAAGTGTTTCAAGCCTTAAGGATTGCATCTAAGCTATTCTGGGACAGGGTATTTGTGTTTAGGGTTTCCAAAGGACCCTATGTGAGAGTTTACTCTCTATAAACCATCACACATGGAGTTTACGGTTGTAAACTCTTGAGTTTACGGCCGTAAACTCCCAAACATGTGTGTTTGGTGTGTTTTGAAGTCCCAAAGGCTTTCTAGAATTGTTCTAACTTAGTGGTTAAGTCCTTGGAAGGGTTTAGGGTCTAGAAGTACTCCAATTAGGAGTTTACGGCCTCAAGGCCATTCCCCTTAGAGTTTACGGCCGTAAACTCTAAGTAATGTGGGTTTTTGTTGCTTTCAAGCCTCTTGTACTTGTGGGATATGTTCTAGACTTTTATTCCTAGCATATGAAGGCATTAGGCACACCTTAGTGCCCTTTTTAGGAGTTTACGGCCCAAGAACCATGTCTTGGCCGTAAAATCACTTGGTTAAGTGATTTTGATGTGGTTTGGTTCTTCATTTTTGTGGGAAACAATAACATGAAGGGGTCTAGGGCTTTAGGTGTCTTGAAGACACCCTTTTGTCCATTTCAATGGAGTTTACGGCCTAAGCTTCTCTTGGGCCGTAAACTCACTTTTAGTTGTGTCATTTGATGTGTTTAAGACCTTGTTCTACTTGGGGAAATAGTCTAGATACAAGCCTTTAAGTCCTAGTGTCCTCAAAACACCATTGAGTGTTGGAATGTGGAGTTTACGGCCTAAGAGGGTTATGGGCCGTAAACTCCCAATTTTGGGTGGATTGTGGCTTGTTTTCTTGTCCCTAACACACTCCCATACATGTCCAAGGTAGTTTCTAAGCAAGAGGGACAATCTAGGCTCGGTTTCGGGAGTTTACGGCTCAAGAACACCTTAGGAAGTAAACTCCTAAATCGGATGATTTAGCTATGTAATCTATGTTATGAACACATTTAAAGCTTTCTAACACTACTAGAAAGAGTTACTCACAATTTGGGATAAAAACCCGAAGATCCGTCAGAGAGAAAATGGCTTTTCTCTAGTTGGAAATGTGAATAATGAATGAATTTGGTTCAGAAAACTATTTATAGTCCTGAAATATTTGGGCAGAAAATATTTCTATTCTCGGAATGGATTCTAATGATCTAGGGTAATGGAATTTACAGTGTTGCACAAAATCCTAGTGCAACCACTCTCCGAATAACCCTTTTTGGTGTAAAACCCTGAAACTGCCAAACTTATATTCTAAGTCTGAATTTTTACCGTAACTGCTCTACTTCTATTGCACTGAAATGGTTTATTCAGAATGGAAATTTTGGGTTCTCACACTACTTCCGTTCATCTTCTTTTCCTTCGATCGGTCAAGGATCGAAGTCTCTTTCCCCTTCGATTTATGTATTTGACTTCCACCCTCTTGCTTCGTAGAGCACCACCACAGAACCACCTTCCCTTCAAATTTCACCGTCGGATGCCGCCTCCGCTTCCCCTTGCCTCCCCCTTCGGCCTTGTTGTTATTTCCCTTGGTCCTCTTTGCTGCCGACGACGAGTAGGAAACCACAAGGGTTCCCTGGAGATAGGCTGAGACACCCCCTTGCATCACTGATCAGCTACCACCGAGACATCACCCAGCGCCTCCGTGTTCCTTCGTATCTGATATTAATCGTTCCGTTCCATTCCCCTGATCGATCAACAGATGACGAAGGCAAATTAAAAGCCCTAATTTTTACTTAGTTTAGGTTATTAAACAAAACTAGTCCCTCCATGAGTTTATTTAACAAAATAAATCCCAAATCTTCAAGCTTTAAATAAACATAAGCATTTCACCCCCTTCATTGGGAATTCTTAACCAAATCAGCCCAGATTTTCAAACATTAATTCCATCTGAACCATTTCAGTCCCTTTCTTGATTTATTTTAACCAAAATAGTCCTACCTTGGTTAATTAAATTACAAAGCAGCTCCTGATAGTTTAAACTCTTTACGGAACATTCCCGAAAATATTTCAAAGATTAAGAATTGTGGTTTGTGGTTTCTCACGTCATGCTTCTCGAAATAAACCAATTCCATACAAATCGAACTCACATTTCAAGGTGAGTGGTTATGGTCTATTTTTAATAATTTTAATTATTTTCGGGGGGGGGGGGGGGGGGGGATGTTCCTACATACTTTGCTTATGGTAGAAACAAGTATTCTGTTGTCTATGGAATCCAACATTATGTATGATTAACATGCATGAGCGGCTGTAGGGTTGGTGGAAGTTTTGTGAGTGAGTACGGGTTGGTGGAAGACCGATGGATTTCCAGTCTTGCAAAGTTACATGGGATGGAGATGGTTGTGAGCTGTATAAGTTTTGATGGTTGAGTTTTAAATAACGACATTGCCTAGATTCCAAGAGGTATTGTGAACCCTTTTATTGATGCATTGATTTAGTGAATGGTCTGGATGAGTTATAAGGATTTACGTAAGGGGTTGTTTTCTAGAGTTTTAGTCAAGGTGGATTTCAAGGACGAAATCCAGTTGACGTGGGGGAGAATTGTAACATCTGGTTTTGTGATGTTTGATTATTCGGAAAGATAGACTTTAATTTGATCAAGAGAAGGTCTCAAGTCTTAAGGGATGAAGTCTTGGACCAAAAAAGAATGAGTTTTGTTGGCTAAGAGAACAAGGCTTTAGACTATAAGGGTTAGTTTTGGGCTCGAATTAGTTTAGGCTTATGTTGTTTTGGGCGTTGCTGGAACGTGCCCTTCACGACGCAACATAAGAGGTGTCATGGTGTGACTCCTTCTATGTGGACTTAGGCTTTATGCCTCTAGATTTGGGCCTACTTAATGGTATTAAACCTTGAGTATCGGTATTTGCAACCTTTATCACCTCCTTGACCACCTCTAATGAAACCCTAGCCTCTCTTGAAGCATTGAAGCTCATCCTCTATCCTAAACTCATTCTTGGTGTTGTTTGATGCTTTTCAACAAAGAAAAGAAGGAAGATTGATCTTGGAAGTGTTTCATCTAGAGTTTTCATCCTTCACATCATCTTTGGACCTTTGTAGGTTCAAAGATTCAAGCTTTATGTCTTTTCTTCCATTGATCTATGATTTGTTCGGTTTTTGGTCAATTTTCATGAGTTTTAATTCTTTTGTGGCTTGTTCTATAGAGTTTGGAGATCTCTTAAGCTTTGGATTCATGTTTGGTTCCATATCTGATCAGATGGTGGAATAAAGATTGCATGCAAGAGCTCTCTTTTCTCCATACATGAAGATAAATGTGTCTTGGACACTTTTGGACTTATGATTTGATATCTAGCTTAATTAAGTCATTTTAATGGATAAAGTTGGAAACACTATCCATTAAAACCTTTGTGAGAATTAGATATGAAGTTTTGAGCTTTTGGACTTAAGGGATTAGACTCTTTAAAGAGAAGGTTGTTAAGCTTGTTATCATAACGTGACAACTTAGGGCTCCCGGCGTGAGATTTAGGAAAATCGCGACTATTTTGTCAGTTTGTGTTTCTCGATGCAACACTGTGTATGGGCATGACACGGCTAACTGTTGACCGTTGACTTTTTGACCAAATTGACGTTTGGTCTATCATATGTCAATCTATGAGATGTTGAGTTATAGACTGAGTTTTAGCCTTTGATTAGTTAGGCGGTTCGTGTAACTAATTCGTTGGACCTTGGGTAGTTGGATTGAGCTCTTGGATTTATGTAAGTTTTCTCAATGTATTACTTATGTCATAGTTGTTTTCTTAGCTAGATTATTAGGGACTTGCTCGTTGCTTGTATATATACATGCTATGTTTGGCTAAAACAGGCCGTTGGCTTAAACAAGCGGTTATTGTTATGTATAATGTTCTATGATGTATGTAATATTTTTGGGGTAAATTGCTAAATTTTCGCTTACAATTATGGATTAAGCGTTTTAAGGTACTTCTAGTCAACGTGGGAAAGCGAAAGTGTGACTGTACACACACATTAACAATTTATGATTTAAGATTACACGGCGTTTTATTTATAACTCTGATTTTGGATTTCGGTTTATGAAAAAATGGTTTTATTGTGATTACAACTTTATGACATTGGACATTTACTTTTGTTTAAAAAAAATCATTGTGAAATTTGGGATGTTACAGTTAGTCTACAAAACGATAATTATTGTGTATACTATTCATAAAACATTGCAGATGAATATATATCATTAGTTATGGAAAAGAAAATAATAAAGAAATTCAGATGAAGCTAAACCTTGAACATAGGCATCATGGGTAAGGCAAAAACTACAAGGGCTTTTTGACATGAAAGTCCTTAAGTTTGTTAAAATTTTGTCGGTTTTGTATATGTGATGATTTCTTATTCGTTAATACCCAAAGTTTGCTAAGATTTTTTTTTCCTATTTTATTGGCCCTTGTTACCTGTAATTGTAAGTTTCGAGGTGGATATGAAAATAAATTTGAAAAAATACCCTTAACTTGACAAATCTTTTATGCTTTTACCCTATATATGTTTTTTCCCGTATCATCCGTATTCATTCAGAAAAAATGCACTTATTGAGGATTTTTTTAACTAAACATCATATAAATATGTTTTTTGGAGTATAAAAATGCATTTTCCACCTTTTTTTATATAAATATAAAGACATATTTTTAGAAATATTAATATATGTTTTAGAAGTATAAATATGTATTTTACGTAGCCAGAAATATTATAAATTAGAAGCGGGTTTATGTGAAAAAAATGTAGTACTTATAAAAACCTAAAAATACATATTTGTACTTCTATACTCTTTTAAAAATATAAAAATATAGATTTATACTTCCATAGAATTATAAATACATATTTATACTTCTAAAAAACATAAAATACATATCTATGCTTCTAAAAATGCATCTATATACTTCTAAAAATATAAACATACGTATTTATTCTTCTAAAAAGGAAAAAGTATTTATAATTTTAAGAAGCATATATGTAAAAATACGTATTTAGAAACAAAAATATGTATTTTTATGTTTTTTGAAATATAATTATATTTTTTAGTAGTTACAAATACATATTTATACCTTTTTAGAAGAATAAATATGTATTTATACTTCTTTACAAGTACGAATATGTATTTTACATTTTTAGAAGTATAAAAATATAAATTTGTATTTTTATGTAACAATACGTATTTATACTTTTTAAAAATTATTTAGAAAAAATTGCAAAAATGATCCCTGTAGTTTGTCAATTTTTGTGGTTAAGGTCCAAAATTTTTTTTTTTATCAAAAATGGTCCCTAATTGAAGGTTTTGTTGTGGTTTTGGTAACGTTTGACAAATGATGAATTTACCCCTGGGATTATTTCTGCAATTTTATCTGTTTACCAAATTACAAGGACCAATTATGCAATTTTTCTTTTTCATTTTTTTGAATTACTATTTTCTTTTTAAATTTTTACTTATTGTATTATTATTTTTAATGAATTATTATATATTAATAAATATTATTTTTGATATATAATATTTATATATTAATAAATATTACTTTTTTTATTATTAATTTTTTTAAATACATTTTTTGAATTTCTTCTTTATCACATTAATTCTTTTTTGTTCTATTATTATTATTATTATTATTATAATTATTATTATTATTATTATTATTATTATTATTATTATATATATATATATATATATATTAAATAAATATTATTTTTAACATATATTATTATATTTATCTATTAGTAAGTGTTATTTTATTGAATTATTAAATTCATTTAATTAATTTTTTTTAATTTTTTTATTTCGTTATTTGTTTTGATTGGATTATTATATATTAATAAATATTATTTTTAATATATTATATTTATATATTAATAAATATTACATTTTATATTATTAATTTTTTTAATTGATTTTTTTTAATTTCTTCTTTATTGCATTAATTTTTTTTACCGGATTATTATATATTAAACAAATATTATTTTTAGCAGATAATATTTATCTATTTGTAAGTGTTACTTTATTGGATTATTAATTTTATTTAATTATTTTTTTTATTTTTTTTATTGCATTAGTTATTTTTATTGGATTGTTAATTTAAATTTATTATTTTTATTTATAATAAATAATATTTTTTAATTGTTTTTATTTATTTTTTTAAATTTCTTTCTTTATTGTTTCAAATAAAAATACCAAAAAATCATACCTACCCGCATTCTCTAATTTATTTTAAATATTTGAAAGATAATATATTTTGGACAACACCACCACCATCACTCAGTTACAACATACCACTATGGGGTCGTCTCCAACCCTGTTACTATATATATAAATATATAATTTTAGTAATTATTCACGAAGTGAGATCATCGTGTGTATTTTAGTTTTTGTGTATTCACATATATCTAAATTTGTTATTTATTTCAATAAACTTATGATTTTAACATATATAATTTCTTTAAAAATATTTGTACATGAATTACCAAATTTGAGTATTTGCTACTCGGTGGTCAGCCGAACGAGTACCGAGTAACGAGTTCTACAAATTTGTCACCACCTATAGCAACTATGGTGGTTTGAAAACCCTCGATCTAACATTGTCATCATCGATGGTGGTATTTGTAATGAATGGTCGACTAGAGGAAGTATGTTTTCTGGGGTTTATTTCACATTGTGTGAGTAGTCAACTGGTGTAGATTCATCGAGAATAGCCGACTGTAGTCGGTGATCGATGATTTCCAGCGAGATGATACGAGGACGCAAGGTGGTAAAGTGCAACGAATGGAGGAGCTGACTCGGAGTGTTTGATATTTTTATTTAAAACAACAAAGAAAGAAATTAAAATAAAATAAAACAATTAAATAAATATTATTAATTATTAATAAAAATAATAAATTTAAATTAATAATCCAATAAAAAGATCTAATGCAATAAAAAAACTAAAAGAAATTAATTAAATAAAATTAATAATCAAATAAAGTAACACTTACTAACAGATAAATATTATATGCTAAAAATGATATTTGTTTAATATATAATAATCCAATAAAAAAGAATTAATCCAATAAAGAAAGAAATTAAAAAAAAATCTATTAAAAAAATTATTAATAAAAAATGTAATATATATTAATATATAAGTATAATATATTGAAAATAATATTTATTAATATATAATAATCCAATCAAAAGAATTAACGAAATAAAAAAATTAAAAAAATTAATTAAAGGAGTTTAATAATCTAAAAAAGTAACACTTATTAAAAGAAAAATATTATATTTTAAAAATAATATTTATTAATATATAATAAACCAATAAAAAAGAATTAATGCAATAAAGAAAAAATTCAAAAAATAAAAAATAAAAAGTAATACTTATTAATATATAAATAAAATATATTAAAAATAATATTTATTAATATATAATAATCCAATAACAAATAATACAACAAGAAAAAAGTAATTAAAATACTTAATATATAATAATTCAATAAAATGTAAAAGAACAATTACATAATTGGTCCTTGTAGTTTGGTAAAAAGATAAAACTGCAGAAATGGTCTCAGGGGTAAATCCGTCAGTTGCCAAAAATTAACAGCTATGCTGTTAAACTTAACGAAGTTGGGAACAAAACCGCAACAAAACCATCAAATAGGAACATTTTTTGCTAATAAACTTTTTTTTTAGACCTTACCTACAGAAATTGACAAACCACAAGGACCATTTTTGCAATTTTTTCAATTATTTATATGATGTTTAAATAAACTTTTTTTTTCTCAATGAATATATATAATATGAAGAAAAAAATAATTAAGATAAAATCATAAAGGGTTTGTAAATTTAAATGTTATATTTTTAATTTGATTTTATGATAAATTGAAAACCCATTAATAGAGACAAGGATCACAAAAAAATAAATAAATAAATAAAAAATCGAAGACTAAGGAACAAAAATCATAAAAGAAGACAAAAACCTACAACATTTTGCAAATATTATCGTTGTTAAAGTCTCTGGCGTTGACTAGTCGTTTCCCTGTTGACTCAAATAATTTTTAGAATATACCCCAAGTTACCATTAAATTTCATGGAACTCTCCATATCTCCAGAAAATAATAAAAAGTGACCACCATCGATTCTCAAGGCAAAGGATAACCACCCCCATCTTATCCTCTCTACCAGTCTCCCTTCCTTCCTCGTTCGCTCGTCATTTCCCTGCCCACAAACAAACCTCTGTAATCTCCAGTCGTCATCTTTCTCAGACTCGTCACTGCTTCTTCCTTCTCTATCATCGCTGCTTCAGGTCTGCTTGTCTTCATGTCGGTAGTTAACTATGAAGGGACATTCTTATAGTTTAGCTTCACATGTTAGATCATTTCATCTTATTAATCATAAATTACATCATAATCCTTTTTTATTTTCTTAACAGATGAATATTGGATTTTGTCTATTTCATTTACTGTTGCTCAATTAATTCTGGAGAGTTTGAAATTGAAACCATAGAAAGGTTATGGCTTGTTAGTTTCAAAAGCATATCATTTGGATCAAGCCCATAAATGAAAGTCGAAATCCTTTAGATGTATGCTAATACTAGATCCAGTGATAGAGAATTTCAAAGTTGAAAGGATTTTTGTTGCTAATTTAGGGGATCTATGAACTTCCAAGTCAAGAAACGTACTCCTTTTTTGTTTAAATCTTTTAATTGTTTGTTGATATACAGTGCAACCTTGAAATTTCCTCTGTGTATTGCAATTTCTCTTATGAGGGCTAACAGTGAATCTTATAGTTGTTTACATAATCGTATTTGGTGTTGATTTGTTTAAGTGAGCATCAAATGGATTTTATTTAGACAATAGCAGGCATGTTTATGTTAGTTAATCAAATCCAAAAGAAGGGTTAATTAAAACACACACTCGGTACTATATAGCTCCAAAATCTACTCAAAACTTGAAGTTTGGGAATAAAAAGTGGCATATTTATACATTTAGAGTTCATATGTGTTGTAATCTAATCACTTTAAAGTTTATTTTCGAAGAATTCAAGGATACTATTATCATTGAGTTTCAATTTGTTTGATGAGATTTAAGTTGCATATAGTAGATATTAATAGTTTCGTATTTATGTAGAGGCATTGTGTACTAGATCCCTACATTGGTACATAAGGTAGGGAAGCCGGTGAAACCAACTTTCATAGCCGATAACGTGTGGAGGAGTTTCAGAACTTACTAAGATACACCCGGTATATAAGGAGAAACTTTAAATAAATAAACAAAATTGTGGGAAGGGTGAAGAGTCATCAATTCATTACTCATAATGGTTGTTCTATCTGAACTTCCAGAAGGATCTTCATCTTCTTCATCAACTCATGGCCATAGTTCACCAACTTGTGGCCGTATTTCATCAACTGATGGTCATAGATATGACGTATTTTTAAGTTTTAGAGGTGTTGACACTCGTCATAGTTTCACTGATCACCTTCATGAGGCCCTTATTGATGCCAATATCAATACCTTCTTGGATGATGAAGAGATTGAAACTGGGGAAGATCTTAAACCGGAATTAGAGAATGCGATCAAAGCATCTAGGGCTTCTATCATTGTCTTGTCCAAGAATTATGCTTCTTCAACATGGTGTCTCGATGAATTGGTGCTGACCCTTGAGCAGCGTATGACATCCAACCATATTGTTATCCCAATATTCTATCATGTGGAGCCCACACATGTTAGGAAGCAACTAAGTAGCTTTGGAGATGCAATGGCTAAGCATAGACAGATGATGGAGGCGGAGACAAATGCAGATAAAAGAAGTCAATTAGCTCAAAAGATGGACCGATGGAATAAAGCACTTATAGAAGTTGCTAATTTAAAAGGAAATGATGTAAGAGGAAGGTAACCACTTTCTTATGCACATTTACATAATCCTTCAATTTTGTTTGATTAACACATCAATGTTAGTATCATTTTCTCCCAATGCATTTCAATAAGTTTCTTTAACATCATTAAATAGACATATATTTGATCTATTAGGATATAAATAAGATTCACGTAATTTTATCTAAGCTTTCAATTATGTGATCTAATAAATCAGTTCATATAGATGGATTCATTATTCTAGTAAATTCATACATTTAGTATGAATTTTGTGTTTCATCATAAGTTAATTCAGTTAGACAAACTATTTCAATTATTTTTGATGTTTTCCATTAAGAAAGCAAGATTTGAAGGGTTTGCTATGCATCTACTATTAATTATATCATGCCACCTTCAAATCATAGTGTCCTTTATGATAAATAACTTCTCTTACCTTCGGTTCGTAAAAGATTACCTATAACTGACTTTTTTTTTCAAACACACCACAATGATAGTTATGGTCTTGTGTAAAGTGAAGTTAGGTTTCCCGTTACTAAAATCTGGTATTACATTGGCATCTTTTATCTTATTATAGTATGGCCTTACACATAGGATACCTGTATAGTTAGACTTGTAAACAGAATATCGTTTTAATGTGAAGGACTTGATTAAAATTAATAGCTATGATATAATTTTGATTTTGGATCTTTGGACAAATTAAATCTCCAAATCTGGTTTGTTAGTTGTGTGGTTCTTATAATATCTGATTTCAGGCTGGAGACAGAGTTTATTGAAGAAATTGTGAAGGACATCCACCGTAGATTACATGTACCCTTAAGGAGCGTTCGATCACAGCTTATTGGGATGGAATATTATATTAACTTCATCACTTCATGGTTGAAAGATGCATCCTCATACACAGCAGACATACTCACTATTTCGGGTATGGGTGGGATCGGGAAGACATCTTTAGCCAAACATGTCTATGGGCTATATTCACATGAATTCCAAAAAAGCAGTTGTATTGAAGATATTAGTAGGGTTGTGATTGAAAGTTTAATGGGTTGCTTGATTTACAAGAAAAACTAAGCAGTGACATTTCAAAAACAAGTTCCGTTAAAGTTCATGATGCTTCGGTATACACCTCAAAGATAGAGAATGCAGTAGCACGTAAAAGGGTGTTTCTTGTTCTTGATGATATTAGTACGCTTGATCAGTTGGATGCGTTACTTGGAAGCAAAGGTTTTCATCCAGGAAGCAAAATCATTATAACCACAAAGGACAGGCATTTGACAAAGAGTTGTGCAATATTCAAAACAAACATTGAACCCATGCATAAAGAGCTCGTGCTTCAAGGCTTACTTGAGATCAAAGCATGGCAACTTTTGTGTCTCCATGCATTCAAATGCAATTATCCCAAGAAAGGTTACCAAGAGGTGTCATATAAGCTTGTGAAGTATTGTCAAGGACATCCATTGGCTCTTGAAGTATTGGGAAAATCTCTATATGATCGAGATGTAACTTATTGGGAAGGGTGCATAGAAGGGCTAAAGAAAGAAACATATTCTCATGTAAATAATGTCTTGAGAATGAGCTTTAACTCTTTGCCGTCCAAAAATGATAAGGATTTGTTTAAGTATATTGCTTGTTTTTTTGTCGGAATAGATAGAGATCTTACTGAAACAATATTAAAGGCGTGTAATATAAACACAGGATCTGGAATCCCAAATCTCCTCGACCGATTCCTTCTTACAATTGGAGGGAAAAACGAGTTGAAGATGCATCAGTTGGTTCAAGAGATGGGAAGGTTTGAAGTACGTCAAGAATCACTTGATAAGCCATGGAAGCGAAGTCTATTATGGTGTCATGAAGAGTCATTCAGAGTGTTGAAACAAAAAAAGGTAAGAGGCCATGTATGCTTTTAGTAGTGTGTACGTCCAAAATATTTTTTATTGACTGATTTATTTATTTGTATTATGTTTCTTATTAGGGAAAGGGAAATCTTCTAGGTCTTACCCTTGACATGCGCATGATTGAGAAAGAGAGGTTTGGTGTATCATACGAGCTGAAAACAAATGCATTGAGTAACATGGATAATTTGATGCTACTACAACTCAATTATGTGCACATGAATGGGTCTTATGCAAACTTTCCAGAGGAATTAAGAGGCTTGTGTATGCATGGGTTTCATTTAAAGTCTATACCTTTAGACTTACCTATGCAAAATCTTGTTGCTCTTGACATGTCATATAGCAATATTGAATCATTTATCGGTTGTTATAATAATCAGCTTGAGAAGGGGAAAAAGGTAACTTATCTTCATTTATTATTCATCCATCTTGAGTTGATGAATTCTCTACTGTTCTAACTTATTTCCATTTCAGCAGTTGGATGGATCGTGCTTAAAAGATAAAAGGTTACTTGGGTCATTGAAGATTCTAAATTTAAGTTTTTGTAAAAAACTTCGTAGTCTTGGTGATTTTGACCAACTTCCTGCACTTGAGAGGTTAGTAGCTAGAAACTGCATTGGTTTGCTCGAGGTTTGTGAATCAATTGAGCAATGCGTTGAACTTTTCTTCATCGATCTAAGCTATTGCAAGAAGCTTGAAAAACTTCCAAGAAACATAGGCATGTTGAAGAATGTTAAAACAATGTTGCTAGATGGTTGTATTCCTTGTGGATCTCGAATCGAGAATAGGGGTAGCGATTCACTGGAATTGTGCAAGGCTAACAACATTGACATAAATACAAGAACCTCTTCCTCTGCCTCTGTGGGTGCTATACCAAGTGATTTGAAGTTGTTTGCAATTTATTTACCGAGGTCTTTAGTAAGTTTGTCACTTGCAAATAGTAATTTGTCCACTAAATCCTTTCCCATGGACATGAGTTGCCTATCAGTGTTAAAGGAATTATATTTAGATGGCAATCCTATAGATTCCATGCCCAGTTGTCTGAGAACCCTTCCTAGGCTTGAGATGCTTAGTATGCAACACTGTAAAAAATTGAAGTCAATTGAGCATCCTCCACGTACACTAAGCAGGTTGCTCTTTCCTGTCGATGAGCGTGTTTTACGCAAAGTCGTTTTTGATCCAGACATGTCCCCACTAGATTTGTCAAGAAGTTCGGTGGTTTGTTCAGGTTTGTCATATGAAATTGAAGGCATTGTGAAAATCCAACCAATGGTAGGTGTGGAGGAGAAGGTATTACGTAGCTTGGGCTGGAGTAATTTAGACTTCCTTAACGAAAGGCACTTGGGAGCTAATTCTTGGGAATCTGAAACCCAGGTTTTTTTTAGTTAATTTTTTTTGTCTCTATGTGAATATGTATAATACACTTCTTATGGAGACTAATTAAGGTGGTTGTATTTGGCAGATGATTTATGAATTTGGAATATTCAGCACACATTGTGAGACAGAGGAGATGCCGAGTTGGTTTAGGGATAGAAGCATGGGGCCATCAATATCATTTACCATCCCATCATCATCATCATCATCTCCAAACAATCTCCTTACAGGACTCAACTTCTGCTTCTCTGCTGACACATTGATAATTCCCGATGATTGTGTTCCATATACATATGATGCTCATTTCCCTCTTTCACCAATGATGACAATTAGTAATATAACAAAGAACCACATGTGGATATACGAATATTATGTGAACACACATGTTGTTGATGGAGGGTGTTGGGTGTTGTTAAGTCATTGGATGTTTGGGATGAATGAGATGGAGGCTGGTGACCACATTATTGTTAGTGTTACAATGTCGGATTATCAAGTCGTAAAGGAGTGTGGGGTGAGTCTTGTGTATGAGGATGATGGAGAGAAGAAGGAAGAAGAAGATACATTGGGTTATTACAAGTCATGGAATCACATAATTGGTGGAGATCTCTCTCCTTTTCAGACAACTACAGGACAATACATCCTAGACAACCGACGGTTTTTTGCTGATGGCATTGAATTGTATCACTATCATCATAAATTCGTTCCAGACGTCCCCGACTTTCAAGGTAGATGTGATTTTTTTGTTAAATATATTATTGTCATTGTCATCTCTTATGTATAATGACCTACCTGACCCATCACCTACTTTCTTTAAATAGATGGATAATGACCCATTTATTTATTAAATCTTTTAAACAAATGGATAATATGACCCAAATCCACTCATTTATTATTGATTTTATTGACCTATAAGATAAGATTTTGATTTTATAAAATATATAAAATAAAATTTGTACTTTTAATTTATAAAATGAATAGACCCAAGCATTGATTCGTCTAGTCTACAGCAGGAGGTCCAGGAAAGCCCATCAAATTAGTTGGGATCAAGTTCAGTCCTTACACTCTTAAGAGAGTTTTATTTTTCTGTTGTGTCTTAATAGAATTCCCTTATGGGCGAAGCACTATCTTTATGTTTGGTTTGGTATGGAGTGCTGGCATCCATTTTACCCTACCTTGAGGAGTATTTCAGCTTTCATTTTCTAGAAGATTGTTAGCTAAGAAAATTCTAGTTGCAAAAACTATTGGATCAGAGGCCCTTCCTCTTGAAAGAATGGGAAGACCCTATTATATATATATATATATATATATATATATATATATATATATATATATAGATATATATATATATATATATATATATATATATATATATATCATTCATTATCGGTTACTTGTTTATGGTTGTGAATGTCCTGTTTATTCTCTTTACTCTATGTAGGAGCTTATCAATACAGTCAATTGATTAAGTCTTTCTATATGTTGGATCACATAAATATATCTGTACCCAATACGACTACTTTGTCCAAGTAGGTTGTTTGTGAACAATGATTAACATATCACTTTTTATCTGTTATCAGCACAAAAGGAAGATTGTTGGTTCAGAGCTTTATCCCCAAGGAAGCCTGACATAAGTGGTCGTGCACATAAGGTATACTTTTTGACACCCAAACCTTTTCTCTCTTCGTGTGAACAATAGGCATACACAACCGAATATTAGGAATCAAAGTACTCCATTGGTTTGGGGGTGTAACAATATAAGTGGAAATATGATCTTGCAATGAACACTTGAAAATGCCAACATTAAAATTTTGAATCATTTTCTGTTCATACCATGTCTAGAGACAATGGGTCAAAATCTTGGATCAAATTCTCACCACTCCTGTACTTGATATGCAGTTGAGTCCAATTCATAGATTCATCATGTTCAGTAGATGTTCTCGAGCAAATTCTATGTTAATAACAAACTATTGAAATTAATTTGGAAAAGAATACGAAATTGGTTAAACATATTCCTTGACTTTAAGGAGTCTTATATACTAGAAACTTGAGTTTCAGCTACGGATTTTGCTACGGATTTATTCTCTAGCAAAATTTAGACTTATAGCTAGGAAAAAACGACAGATCTACCATGGTTTTGATAATTATTTTATTTATTAAATATATGGAATATTAGTGAGGATTTACTGAGGGATCAGCTACGGATCTTACAAGTATTTAACGACGGACGACTATTCCTCGCTAATCACTTAGCTAGGGTTCAGCGAGGGATAAAAAATTGTGCCATATGGTATGCGTTTAGCGAGAGAACGACGACGGAAACTTTATTTGGGTGCGCGCATTTTCTTTTTTTCTCTCGCTGAAATTGACACACCCAATTCCATCTTCACGAAGGCAGTGTAACTTTACTTCCCTCCAGATTTATCACTCTTGACTAAGTGAAATTAGCTTCTGCTTTATCTCACTATCTCTGTTCGAGCAGATGACGATGCTACTCACCCAATTTCGGCAACCTCGATATCTTTAAACTTGAAAGTATTCTTCGTTAACCTCCGATTCAGGTAAATCTCATCCCTCTTAGGTTAGTTTTAGTTCAATTTCACAATATACTTTGTTAGGGTTTAATTTACCTTGAAAGTTTCTGGTTACTGTGTGTTTCGTAGCCATATGAAATGCCATCAATTGCAAGTTAGGTTCAGGTCTACCATCAATTGCATCTATATAATAATAGACACTTAGAATTAGAACTTGAGTTAGGGCTTGATTCATCATAGTTTGTCTTCCAGTTCATGAGAATTTAAGGATTCATGAACCCTTACATTTGAATGTAAACATTGTTATGTATTTGAATGGAACCGATTCCACATATGACGCATGAAGCGACTCCAACACTCTGTTCAAATAAAACCCACAATAACGTCAGAAGGGTAAATTGGGAATTTACTTCATGTCAAATCAAAACGGGGCTTACTTGAAACGTCGACCAGTAGGGATGAAAAAGAGCAACAATCGTTCCCAAAATTGATTTCCAGGAAGACTATCGATTGACATGTAGGCGAAGTAACCCCAAAGAACTGAAGTGGGAATCATTCTGATAGCAGGAATAGCAAAAACTGCAAATCCCACAAGTGTAGATTGAAGTAAATTTGTGACTCGCTGTTCATTGACTCTAACAGGTAAATAAGCCTCTATGTGTTTTTCGGGGTCAAACTTGCATCTTCACACCAAACTGAAACGCAGCTTTTGGCATGGCTTCCTAATGTCGCCCATTCCTCTTCTGTCTCAAAGTCCCACCTATGAAGCCAACCCTTTTCCTGTTTTATACATATTACATAATTAACATATTTCATCTCCCATTAACATACAATTGTAAATGAAAAAAAAAACACTTACTCGACCACCCATATCCATTTTGGATAAATCAGCTTCATCATCACTATCAACAACCTCACGATTATATTCTTGATAACCCGGATAACATTCTGAATAGCTCTCGGATATAAAATTCGGATCTTTCTTACGAGCATATTTTTACCTTAATTGTTGAAGCCTTGTATCATCCCGCTTAAACACCGACCCTAAACCTCTATCTTTCTCTTCTTGTGTCATTAAATGTGGGTCCCCTTCTATGGTCAAACCTCCTTGCATATCATACATTTGACCATCTTGGTGGACATATTGTTCGGGGTACCCCATCGGCTCCACATATTGATACTCCTACTGCCACTCTCCCTGATAGCCTTGTACTTGCATAGCATCATACCCATTCTAAAAATTTGGTAAATTGTTAAGCAAGGTGAGGGTAAAATAGTAAATAAAAGTATTTTGCTATTTTTCTCACTGTTTGTTGCCAGTCTTGAGATGGGTCCGAGGGTGGAACAGGGCCATAAGCTGGCTCATTGAAATTGGAAGGTCTCTCTTTTCTTTTAGGAGATTCTTCCATGTCTTCTTACAATGGGCTTTGGCTTATATCTTTACTAGGGACAGAATAGTCAATTCCTTCTCCTACAAAGATGTCATCCTCCTCAACACGAGCAACAGGGGGCTCCACTTCAACTTTCTCTATTTCATCGGAATGATTGCTTCTGGGAGGTGGTGGTGGTGGTGGTGGTGGACCTGGTGGTGGTGGTTACACAATTGTTCTGTTCATTACTTAATTTTCAGATGGCTGCTTCATTCATCAGGTTTTGCAAATCAGCTCCTGTGAAACCTGGTGTTCTCCTAGCAACCTTATCAAAATCCACATCTTTTGCAAGTGATTTTCCCCTTGAATGCACCTGTGCAACATATAAGAAACTTTAGATGCTTTTTTCTTTTTGACTAATTTCATGATCGAACCTGAAGGATCCTGACTCTACCAGCAACATCAGGCCGGTCAACTGTCACCTATCGGTCAAACTGCCCAGGTCTCAACAAATGTTGTTCCCCATTCCCTGAAAATATAATCATTTACAAATTATTAAAAAATAAAATAGAAGAAAATAAGCACATTGCTAATATAGGAAAAAAAAATACCTGATAATAAAGATCGATATGATCTGAGATAGATGAAATTAATATAAATACTTATAATTTGTTTAGATTTTTGAATGCAATCTTTTCTTTATTTTTAGATGGATTCCACCCAAAGTATCCTTGTTTTTACCTGCTATTAATCTTTACAAATTATTGATGACACAAACTGCTGTCCAATTTTTTTTTCCCGTTTCCTGTACCAAGGGTACTTTAGGTATTTCATATTATGAGTCATCATCTACAACGTTTTTATTAACAAACCAGATTTGGAGGTTTTATTTATCCAACAATCCAAATCAAATTTTATATCATAGCTGAGTTTTTTCAACCCTTGAATGCATGTTTTTATTAACAAACCTGAAACATCTATTTCTGCAGCTTCAACTTCAACTTCAACTTCCTCCTCCACATCTATTTCTGCAGCTGATATCAATGTCACTCCTCTGAGACAGGTACACCATTACAAACTCAACTTAACTTAATAATGTTTTTTAGAACATTTGTGCTAAATGACCACTATACCCTTCTGTTTGTCTAATTCATATGGACTTAATGTGAGTAAATCACCATTTTACCCTTCTTGTTTTGTGTATTTACTTATCGACATAGATATGAACTTCGTTAACAATTGGATCGTCTCAGATCTAGAGAGAGAGAGAGAGAGAGAGAGAGAGAGAGAGAGAGAGACGGTCATAATGATCCAGATTTCTGGTGATGGTTACAAACTTCTTTTCTTCAAGAGACTAAACGTGCAACATTTAAACTTATAATGGATAGTCTGAGTTCATTTTTAAAAAATATGAATTCAAACTTATAATGGATAGCCTGAGTTTATTTTAAAAAAATATGAATTTAACATACAATTTGAAACTTGCATCAGGGACCAACTTTGTAATTTACCCAAAAAAAATATAAAAAATTAAATACTCTTCTACATTTTGTTTTTACATATCTTTCTACTTATATATAATAATAACATATGGACAATACACCACTAATTTACTTTTAATTACATCTTTTAAAATTGATACTTGTCTTGATATAAATAAAAATATGAAGATATTTAATTTACCACTAATTTACTTTTAATTACATCTTTTAAAATTGATACTTGTCTTGATAGAAATAAAAATATCAAGATATCTCAAAAAATATTGTAAATATGAAGCATGATGACCTCAGACAAAATTCACTTAGACAGTTGTATAAAGGGCTATTTTTAAGTTTAACCATTTTTACCACGATTTCCGCCGGTTAAATATTGACAAGTTTAAATGTATAGTCATAGAATTTGGAATTTAAGTTTATCAAACTAATTTGACAACTTACATATTTTGGGAAAATCTATCCAGGTAGGTACATGGGTGTCACAAACTAAACATATTGTTGACTTGTTTAATTATTTTGATAATACGGTTTTTTTACTTAATTTCCTTATTTTATTTGTTAAATTAGTAAATGAACAATATATTATATTTAACTTATAGTTCTAAACCCAAATCTGAAATTAATAATATTTAATTTTATATGATCAGTAAACAAAACTTCATCGACCCAACCCAATGATGAATCACATATGAAAAGAATTTTACGAAGTGAGAAGTTATAACTATGACAAAAGAAAAAGCCCAAGAAGAAAATATGCCAAATGGCAAATACTAGTTGGCTTGATTGGCTCATGGATAAAGATCGATATGATCTGAGATAGATGAAATTAATATAAATACTTATAATTTGTTTAGATTTTTGAATGCAATCTTTTCTTTATTTTTAGATGGATTCCACCCAAAGTATCCTTGTTTTTACCTGCTATTAATCTTTACAAATTATTGATGACACAAACTGCTGTCCAATTTTTTTTTCCCGTTTCCTGTACCAAGGGTACTTTAGGTATTTCATATTATGAGTCATCACATTATGAATGCGAGTAGATTACCAATCACAAATCACACTTTTAGAAAGTCAACCATCTTTTGACCTTCTTTTGTCTCTCTTATGTCTTTTTCTTGATTCAAGTCTCTTGTCTCATCATATCTATTTTGATTCAGCCTATTGACATGTTCAACATTTAGGAAAACAAAAATAAAAAAACATGGATTGGTTGTAATTATGAAGATTGATTACAACATTTAGTATCTATACCCAATCTATATGCATGATTAAGATAGTCATATGACAAATAACTAAAATTACAAGAATAAATATTATCCATCTCCAACATTTACCTCCACAATACAATAAGCACAATGAATATACTTTGAAATGTTAATGACTTCATTTTTTTATTAATAGATTATATAACATAGTCACTTGTGTAAACATATTAAAGCTCTATCTTATTCTTTGCTATATGTCTATCACTTAGAATTTATTTGATTACTTTCTCTCCTTTCCGGTTCTTGTTTATTCCCAAGGATTTATTGTCATCCACTTCTTCTTATTTTGTTGTAGCTAGTTTTTATCTAATCTCTATCTAGGTTCTGAATAGTAGTTATATATTTTGTTGTAGCTAGTCATTATGTCAACACGTAGTGATAGAGATTGGATGTACAAAAGGTTAGATCATGGGTATCTTAGCATAGCATATCATGCATCCGTCAAAGGATTTCTAGATGTTGCTTTTTCTAATGAAGCAACTGTTGATGGAGATTATATTAGATGTCCTTGTTTTAAATGCAAGAACATGTATTATAAAACAAGAGGTGATGTAGAGCTTCACTTGTTACAAAACGGTTTCACTCCTAATTACACAACTTGGCGGGCACATGGTGAAAGAAATACGATATCTCAGCATGAGGAAGAATCTTCTAATCCGATGCAGGATCCGATGGAAGATGATGATGATGATGATCTTAATGGGTGTACACAAATGTTGATGGATGTAATGGAGGAACTCCCGAATCCAACTGCCAAGGGGTTCTATGATATGTTAGAAGACGCTGATGAACCTTTGTGGGATGGATGTGAAAATTATTCAAAATTACAAGCTGCAACAGAGTTGTTGCATTGGAAGTCAGAATACAATATATCTGAGGCTGCCTATGATCACATACTTCCTATAATTAAGCGAATGCTACCCAAAGGTGAGAAACTAGTTGAGAACTTCTATGAGACAAAGAAGCTTTTGAAAATAATTAGACTCCCAGAAAAAAAAGATTAATGCTTGCAAAAACCATTGCATGATATTCTATGGGGCAGATTCGGATTTGACTAAGTGTCGGGTGTGTGATCATGATCGGTACAAGAGTGGCAGACTGCCTTATCTGGTTATGAGGTACTTGCCGATTGCTCCTAGACTCCAAAGGTTGTATTTAACAAAAAAGACGGCAAAGCAAATGAAATGGCACTATGAACATCAGACCGAACCGGGTTTGATGGTCCATCCAAGTGATGGTGAGGCTTGGAAGCATTTCAACTCATTGCATCCAGAATTTTCAAGTGAACCACGGAATGTTCGCCTTGGGCTATGCACCGATGGGTTCAGTCCAAATAACTCAAATACAACCCCATATTCATGTTGGCCTGTTTTCCTTTCAATTTATAACTTGCCTCCTTGGATGTGCTTAAAAGAACCATATGTTCAATTAAGCATAATTATTCCTGGAAAAAAGAGCCCAGGTCAAAATATAGATGTGTTTCTCAGGCCGCTAATTGACGAGTTAAAGATGCTATATACAGATGGTATTGTGACTTATGATGCTTCGACTAAATGCAATTTCACAATGAAAGCTATACTTCTTTGGACAGTTAGTGACTTTCCTGCTTATGCAATGTTATCGGGATGGAGCACACATGGCAAGTTAGCATGTCAGTATTGTATGGGTGAGTCGTGGTCATTTCGGTTACACCATGGTAGTAAACCATGTTGGTTTGACTGCCATCGAAAATTTTTACCTGAACAACACACATATAGGGGTGATAAAATAGGATTTCTGGCTAATAAGGTTGAGCGATCTAGCCCCCCACCAATATTAACCGGTGATCAAATTTGGGAGCAAGTACGACACTTTCCAACTGTTTATGAAGGAAAACCTTTTAGAGCGAAGAATGCAAAATTGCCTGGTTTCGGGATTACTCATAATTGGGTTAAGAGGAGCATCTTTTGGAACTATAGTGGTCGTGATGCTGGAGATAGAAATGCATCCCAATCATACAATGATGCAGAAAGTCAACCTTCTTCTTCAGTTAGAGGATCAAACATCTTAGAACAAGTTCCAAGTAACCCATCAAAAAGGAAGTTCATTGAAGTCGATTCTGAAAAGGAGTACTAAAGTTAATTTTACAATTGTTTATGAAAATGAATTTACTTGTTAATGATAATACTAATGATAATTTTTTTATTTTTAATTTTTTGCAAGATTTATGGATCAGATTTCAGTGATCAGAGCCATCACATGTATACTGAAGACGATGTTTGACGGCCCATGGACCTCATGGAAGAAGGTTGACAAAGAACATCGTGATGCAATGTGGGAACACTTCAAGGTTTGTACTTATTATTTTTATGATTTGTCAAAGTAAAAATTGGTATAAAGTGAAAAAGATAATTGTATGCGTGATCTACATGTAGGGTTTGTATGTTTGGCCCGAAGAGACTGATGTTCTTGCTCGCAAGGTATGGGAAGACTGTATGAAGAAACGATTTCCTGACGTAATGCGAAGAGCACGTGAAGCATCTTTAAAACTTGCCAAAGCTGCAAATGTGAATGCCTCACTAGAAGGTGATTTAAATTTGCTAAAGGACTATCGCCCAAATTGGATAAAAAAGGAGTATTGGGAAAAAATGATCAATGAAGTGTGGACCACATCCAAATGGAAACGTTTATCACAATCAGGGAAAAATAACAGAAATAAATTAGAAGATGGCTCTGTTTCCAAACATACCGGGGGTTCTATATCTATTCGTCAACATAAGAAAAGAATGGTAAGATGTTTGCATCTCACGTTAGTTTCCACTTAGATTGTTGAGTTTTTGTTTTGTTTTTTAATGTATTACTAATGGATTTTGTAGCAAGCAATTCTTAAACGCCCTCCTACAGGAGTTGAACTTTATGCAAGGTTGCACACTAAACGGTCTACTCAAGAGTACATTACACCAAAGGCAGCTAAAGTTAAGGTATTTTCAATTCTTTTGTAGGAAACAAAACTTCCTACTACTCGGGTTAATGACTTTGTTAAAGCAACTAATTGACAGAAAACAAATCTTTCGTAAGTAGTAATCAACTAAATGTTTGATCCTCTGCCTAGTTGTAATTAAGTGTTTTGTAAGTAGTAATCAACTTTATGCAAGGTTTGAGTATTATGAATTTAATGGGATGGAATGAACCATTCTATTCCTTATTTCATGTTACTATTTTTTCATATTTTTTTTTGCTATAATAGGAGGCTTATGAAAGTGCTATGGTGGCTAAGTTTGGTGATGATACTAGTTGCCACCCCCTCTTGGATAATGAAACATGGTGTGATGTTTCCGGAGGAGTCAAGAAAGGAAGAATATATGGATTCGGATCTGTGTCTGATCCAGCGAGCTTTTTGGAAGGAACATCTAGTACAATAACATCCCAAGAGGTTCGTTTAATTTTGTACTTTATAAAAATTTCCTATCATAGTATTGTACTTACAAAGTTTCCTATCACGGCATTGTACTTGCAAAGTTTCCTGTCATGGCATTGTACTTACAAAGTTTTCTATCATGGTATTATACTTACAAAGTTTCCTATCATGGCATTGTACTTACAAAGTTTCCTATCATGGCATTGTACTTACAAAGTTTTCAATCATGGTATTGTACTTTAGGTTGTCTATGAACGTGTACGAAACGAGATGCGTGGCGAAATGGATGCTAAAGCTGCAGAAATGGAAGCTAAACATCAACAAATGCGTGAGGAAATGGATGCCAAAGCTGCAGCAATAGATGCCAAACAACAACAAATTGATGCAAAATATGAAGCAATGGAAAAGATGTATGCAGCCTTGCAAAATATGATGGGAAATTGAAAAGTAAAGGTAATATGATGTTAACCATTAGTATTTGATGTTTTTGAATGACTTGTTAACCTTTTGTATTTGATGTTTTTGATTGTTTTGAATAATGTTTTATAGGAATGAGAACCGAAGATGATTGGATGGACATGAAACGAAGATAGCAGCTAAAATGTTATTTTGAAGGTTAAACTTTTTTCTGTTTGTACCTCTTTTGCATACTTTGGATTTCTTGGTTCTAAAATGTTATTTTGAAGTTAAATCGTTGGGAGTTTGATGTTATGTGGATAGTTTCGTTTTTGGATGTTTCTTGAATGACACTTTGGTAAACTTTGATAATTTTGGTATTGTAATGCTTGATTGTATCATTATTTGATGTTCTTTAGTATAATAATTTGATGATTGTAGTATTTTTTTTCTTTTAGAATCATAATAAAAAAATGATATTACAAGTTCGTGGTGAGAAAATAAAAAGTATTTTAATGCATGAATTTTGCGAGGGATTAGCTACGGAAAAAAAAAATCATGTCTAAAGTGCGACGGATCAGCGACGGAAAGGAAAAAAATTTAATGTATGAATTTTGCAAGGGATTAGTGATGAAAAAAATTCATGTCTAAAGTTTGCGATAGATCAGCAACGGAAAAAAAAAAATAGTATATGAATTTTGCAAGGGATTAGCTACGGAAAAAAAAAACTGTTCATGGAAATTTGCGACAGAACAGCGACGGAATGCATTGAGTGACATTTAGTGACATTTAGCGACAGATATTCTGTCGCTACCTTTGTGGCAAGGAAAAACCCAATCCGTCGCTAAAACCGTAGCTGAGAAATTAGCCACCTTTTTATTACCTATGGAGTGAATCTGTCGCTGATCCATTGCAAACAGCATTTAGCGACGGAATAGCAACGGATTTTTCCGTCGGTAAAACCCATGTTTCTAGTAGTGTATTGATAGATGTCTACCCAGGATAGGACCAAGCAACATGTTGAGAATGCATAAATTTCTTCAAGAGTTTGGAAAGAGATTTATCACTAGGAGTCATTAATTCTGTTCTATCAAGAAAATGCAACATAATATTTACACTTCCAAGTAACTATCTGTTTTCGTAGCATTTTGTATTATATCCTGTAAACTTACATAACTTTTAAAATTTTCTTACTTTTCCTTTCCATGTAGGGTAAGGGGGAATCTTAAAGGTGTCATCCTTCACATGAAAAGGATTGAGAAAAAGAGGCTACGTGGCATGAATAGAAGATGAATACATTCCGCAACATAATGCAATTGCAACTCAATTGTGTAACTCGGAGTTATATCCTACTTTTCCAGAAGTGTATACTAACTAGCCTCTATTGCAAAATTATACACATTTCAATTTGTATGGTATTTCCCAACGACTCTTTTAAGCATAGTTGTTCAAATTAAACACTTCTCAAATTGTGTGCTGTTTCCTGATCATAATTTGAACTGAATTTTTGGTCTCAATCATTGGCTTATCAACAGTGTCCAACGTGTATGGGCTCAAAATCTCAAATCCTTTATAGGATTCTATAAATCAGCTACAGTCTACATCAGTCTGACACGATTCTTGATAGAAGCTCATGAACAAGCCCACTCATACTACTAATAACACCTTTCAAATTCCCCTGAAGCATCCCATTGAGGTTAAACCTCCTGATGAAACATGAAACTTCCTCTTTCCCATTGAATTAATTAGCCATGGAAACTAACACAGATTGTATCCCTAGAATAAACCTAATGCCCCTAACCTCTGTCATGTACAGCAGCCATCAGCTACCACCATTTGACCTAAAACAGCTAGATTTGGTTGGGATAAATTTCAAAAACGAATAATAGTTTTTTTTTTTAATATTTATATATTTAGAAAGGCGAAGAAATAAAATTAAAACTGGAAGGGTACAGAGACGATTGAAATAGAAAACAGTAATAGCCAACCTAATTTGAATACAACACAAAAACCAAAACTAATGAAGCAAAACTAATTAAATGATGTGAGTAGATGCAATGCAACAGTTGAACAAGGAGGAGATGTACAAAACGCAGCAGCAATTAGCCAAAGCTAGTTATTGGAGTAATTAAACCACTTAAAGCAACTGGAGAATGAAAAACAATGAAAGCCACCCTATTTGAAAACTCTGAATTGCATTCAGTGCACCACCACTTTAAAGTAATAATATCCACACCACTAGTAATCCCCAAGAATATTAAGAGCACCTGAAAAAGCAACCTAAAACTACAATAGAACTTGCACCAAAAACTTGAAGCAGCTCCAATAAACTACATGTGTCAAACAACTCCAAATGACAGCTCCAATAACTTTTTCACTCTTGCAATACTCTCAAGTCTCAACATAGAAAACATTTGAACCTCTAATTCCTAAAACCTGTACATAACATTAACAAGTTACAATATGTTCAAATAATTTTTTTTTTGGAATTTTTTTTTTATGAAATAGACATCAAAGAACATCTACACCCTTCTTTTCTATTACTATAAATATATGAAAACAAGGTCTTACATCGGTGTTTTAACATCTAATTAGCTATGTGGATATGGGCTACAAAGATTTGATATTACATAATGTTTTTGTCAACATACCAATCAAAAACATGTTTGTTTTGATGACTTCCAAAACCACAACCCTTGAAGATGGATTTAAGAAAAATTATAGCCATGGGTGCACATTCTAAAATATAGATTTGGATTTTTTTGCAAGTACGGGTTGTGGGGTTTAACTTCGATTTCATATTAATTTGTTTTCTCCTAAACTTCTTATAAGATTTAATGAACCAAAACGAATATGAAGATGATTTTCATACCGTAATCGATTTATGGGTTTTAATTTTCTTTTGAGTTTTCATATATTTTATGATTTAGTAAATGTTGAATGGACATTTAAAACGAGCTTAAGTTTTCAAATTTTACATCTAGTTTCTATTTTGTGATTTTGCATAAGAGAATAAGACTGTTTTGCATTATCCTTTTGTATTTTCTAGCAATCTTATTCCCTAAAAAATAGCAAAATATAAAGGAATATGGTAGTGGGTGCTGGTGGCGGTAGTAGGCTGACACGGACCCAAAAAGTTTTAGTAGGGGTAGCACCAAAAAAATTCCTGATTATATATATATATATATATATATATATATATATATATATATATATATATATATATATATATATATATTACATTTTAAAGTTAACATCTTTGTGTAATCATTTTTTTTAGCGGCGACAGCCGTCACCGCAAAAGAGTAGGTTTGTCGCCGCTAAATATATTAGCGGCGACGCGTCGCCGCAAATACGTCGTCGCTAATTCCCTTCTTGTCGCCGCTAATACTTACCTGTCGCTGCTAATACTTACCTGTCGCTGCTAAAAACACGTCGCTGCTAAAAGCGTCGCTGCAAAAGACTCTTTTCATTTTTTTTTGTTACAATTTTATGGAATATAAATCTACAATTTTATAAAATCAGCTATATTTAACCCATACACAACCAAAAACAATATAACAATTATAAAATATTAATCCACAATAAAAAAATATTAGTCCATACAACCTAATTAAAGTATTCTTCTAAACAAAAATTTCATAAAATCCTAAAATTCCTACTCCTTGCCGTCACTCTCATCATTTTCGTCATTATTTGGTGATGACAATAAACGAAACCACTCTTCTAATGCCGCAGAACATGCCGGGTCCTTCAGTATCGTTTGCAGCATTTCCATCTACAAAGAAATCAAAATATATTACCAATATATCATAATAGTATTATATTTTTCAAAAACTACCAACATATCATTATAGCATTATAGCATTATACTTTTCAACTTAAACAAACAATTACCTGTGATTGTGGTGGTTCTTGTGTCATCGGTTGTTCTTGATCATACATGGACACAATGGTAGGGGGTTTACGCCCGATGCCTCTAATATGTCCGCGTCGAACACCCAATATTTTTTCAAAACATTTTCTTGTATCACTTGGCGTTAGACCGCTTGCTGAAGAAGAAGCTTGGGTTTGTTGATTGATCTCCTGAAGTAAATCATTCTGTATTTTCAAAAAATGATAAACATCATAAAAATATATTACTAAATACCCATGACGATATAAAAACGTATATGAAAAATACAAATTAACCACTTACGTATTGTTGCTCGACTGCAGCACTATAAAACACCCCTTGGCGATTGGAATTAGCCTTACGGAATGCTTCGATTCGAGTGATATCCTATTTAACAAAAAAAAAGATTTATTATACTTTAAATAAACATTTAAATATATAATATCTTACTTCTTTGAAGCATGCATTACTGTACGAGCTCGACCCCCCTCTGTTTACAACTAGTTGTTTTGCACGGACTTCTTTGTTTGACGCTGAACGACTTAAAAATTCGGGCGATTGAAAATGTTCGATTGCCTTCGCCCAATTTTCTGGTGACATACCATTGGGGGGGGGGGGGGGTTGTTTAGTGCCATTGGGATATCTGCAGGCCCCCCGATATCCTTAAAATAAGAATGAGCTTTACTTTTTCGGCCTCTGTAAACTTTTGCAAGACTCGAATCAATACTCCGCAACAATTGTGCACGCTCCGGATCCAAGTTAACCTTATCCAAATCAAACTTATTCTACAAATACAAAAAAAAGTTAGTTAATTAAATAACAATCACAAAGAAACTTAAAATATTATTCAAATAAAATATTATTCAAGTTACTTTTAGATGCATAACTGTCGCATTCCTTAACGCGGGGGAAACATTGTCCCAACCAGATACGTTTAAAGGGACGTTGTTCCACAAATACCTCCCAATTTCATGTGTGAACCAATTAGCAGGCTTCCCGACAGGGAAATATGTGATCTCCCTGTCAAAATTTAAATCCACAGTCTTTCCCTTGTTTGCCCTTATCCACTTTCCTAGCTCTATATTCTTTGACAAGCCCCTTCTTTTCTTTGGAAGTTCGACTGAAAAAATACAATTAAAAATATTAGTCACGATAACTTATAATAAATTAGTTAAAATAACTATTAAATATATCATAACAAAACTTACCATCCTGTTCATGTTGCCCGCGACCAAAGCCTCCCGGAGATGGTGGATCCCCAGCTCCATCACCACCGTGACCAAGGCCCATAATATCGGCCATCACCTCCGTTACAAAACAATTTATGATTATAAATAACAATATTTCTTATAACTATATTTAATATCTAAATTAATAATAGAAAATTTAATTTAATAGTTTTACAAAGCAATTTATGATTATGAATAATTTTAAAACTAAAATACCACATAAATATTAAATTTGATTTGAAAATTACTCTTTTGTAATATACACACTTTATTTTTCACACATTACATACATAGATACACACACTATACATACAAATACATATAAACATTTTCTTACACATATTCATTATAGCATCATACTTCTTTTTCTATTATAGCAACCTAATTCCAAATAATAATCATACAAAAAACACACAAAAACATAAAAATACCACATAAATATTAAATTTGATTTGAAAATTACTCTTTGTAATATACACACTTTGTTTTTCATACATTACATACATAGATACACACACTATACATACAAATACATATAAACATTTTCCTACACATAGTCATTATAGCATCATACTTATTTTTCTATTATAACAACCTAATTCCAAATAATAACTATACAAAAAACACACAAAAACATACAAATAACACATAAAAAATTCCGCGACAATTCATTGCAAATTCCAAATAATAACAATACAAATAACATACAAAAACATACAAATCAAATATATAATCTCAAAATTCATGAAAAGGAACCTGTGGTAGTGTAATTTAGCGATTTTCCGGTAAGAAATCCAGTTTTCCGGCAACAATTCCGGCAATAGATGCGGCAAAAAACATTAAATTAAACACTTAAACTAGTAAAGAAAACTTCAAAATAGAAGTTGAATAGAAAATAGGGAAGAAATCGGACCTTAAATCGAACTTTTGTCGCCGGAAATGAGTGTGGTCGCCGGTAATAATGGAGCTCCACTAGTGGTCGGCGGTAATGGTTGCCGGAGACGAGTCCTGTGGCGCAAACGAGGTCGTCGGAGGTGCAGTCGCCGGTTACTTTGGAGGAGTGAAAGGAAGCATAATGAACACGAAAGTGACGCAGTTGGGGGGTTATCTACGATGAGTATTAGCGGCGACGCGTATTAGCGGTGACACTAGGGTTTCAGCGGCGACAATAGGGTATTAGCGGCGACACCCCTGGAGGGAAAACATAGCGCCATTTTTCCTCATTTCCCACCGATGGATTAAAAAAGATCGAACGGACAGGGTTGATTTGACGCGGATCGACACTGTAGCATCATTAGCGGCGACGCCTTTAGCGGCGACAACGGGTATTAGCGGCGACATGTAACGCGTCAATTACATGTCGCCGCTAATACTGATATTTCTTGTAGTGAAAACAATTCATCATTTTTCAATCTTAACAAACATACGCGTCGCTCGTTAAATCATCACCCACTTTCATCACTACTACGAAGTACCAACATTCAACTTTCTTATAAAAGAATTTCCAAAAAAAAATATTAAAGTTTTAAAATTCATAGTTGAATATTTAAACCTAATTTCACCAATAACATAAATAAATAACAAATGAAGAATTAATTGATTAATTTTAGGATTTCAATTTGAATAAGTAAATTAACTAAGGGATAATGCTATAAAAAACCTTAAGTTTAGCAGAAAATATCGGTTTCATCCTTCGACGGATTTTTGGTTCGTTTATGCCGCAAACTTGTCATTTTTTTGTCGGTTTTGCCCTTGTTACCTGCAATAGCAGGTTTACAGGTTACTATGAATTATTTTTTACGAAAAAACCCTTACGTTTACAAATATTTTGCAAAAAAACCCTTAAGATTATAAACATATAAAATATAAATATATATTCAAATTTTTATAAAACTAAATAGATTTTCTATTGAAACAAATTTTTAACTTTATGTACGATAAATTTTATATTTGTTCGATATAAAGTTTTTATATTTAAATTTTAAAAAAGTTACCTAGTTTTATCAAAATTTAAATATATTTATTAATTAATACTTAAACTTTTCAAAACAACATTAAAAAACGTCTGTTAGCTAATAATAATATAACATTAGTTACATTCAATTTTTTTTTATAAGAAAAATAAAAATATTTTATATGTTTAAAATGTTTGTATTTCAGAAATAATAAACTATCATATTTTTGTATTAAAATAAATATATTTATATAATAAATTAGACAAATATATTTATATTTTATATGTTTAAAATGTTTATGATATTTTTATAAAAAAAATATATGATAATATTATTATGTATTTAAACAAATAAAAAATATGATATGTTAGTATTTCTAAAATACAAACCTTTTAAACATATAAAATATTTTTATTTACCTTTTAAAAAAATTAATTGAATGTACTTGATACCATATTATTAATATTAACTATTTTAGCATAATTAATTATTAACTAACAAATGTTTTCTAATTTTGTTTTGAAAAGTAAAAGTATTAATTAAGAAATATATTCAAATTTTATTAAAACTAAGTAACTTTTTTAAAATTTAAATATAAAAAGTTTATATCAAACAAATATAAAAGTTACCGTATGTAAAGCTAAAAATATGTTTTAGTAGAAAATTATTTAGTTTTATCAAATTTTGAATATATATTTATATTTTATATGTTTATAATCTTAAGGGTTTTTTTTTGCAAAATATTTGTAAACTCAAGGGTTTTTTTCGCAAAAAAATAATTAATAATAACCTGGAAACCTGCTATTGCAGGTAACAAGGGTAAAACCAACAAAAAAAATGACAAATTTGCGGTATAAACGAACCAAAAATCTGCCGAAGGGTAAAACCGATATTTTCTACCAAACTTAAGGTTTTTTATGACATTATCCCATTAACTAAAGTGTTAAGGTAATACTTTATTTTGCTAGTGGGAAAAAAAGCCTAGCTTTTGAGAAGAATGAGCAAGTATGAGAAGATGTCAAGCTTTTGTTATTTATGGTGTGGACTTGTAGTGAAGGAGGGGAGGAGAACTCATTTTTTCCCTTATGCTATTGAAGAATGTCATATACCTTTTTAGTAATTGATTCACACGTAATGGCCTTAATTGGCTAATTGATTCACATAATGGGCTATTTACTTGGATTTTTTATTTAGCCAATAGTGAGATGTTTAGTTGGATTTGCATTAGGTGCACATTAGATTAAATATATAAAATCCATTTTTTTTTTACTTTTGAGGAGATATTGAGGAGTAGCACTTGCTATCCCTACCAAGTAACTACATCTGGTGGTGGATGGTAGGTCATAGGTGAGATGGGGTTGGGAGTTCACATATAACAGAGAAAAAAATGAAACATGACAAAAGAAGGTTAAAAAAGTCTTTTTATAGTTGAACTTAAATGAAAAGTTTAATAGATTTGGTAAAAGTGACAACCAATGAAAGAAATTAAGACCATAAGGATGGATCGTTGTGTGTCGTTTTTTAAATTTGTCCTCAAAGTGAAATTATCAATAAAGGAGCAATTTGTAATTTAGTCTTCCATTCCAGAAAAAAAATAAAAAAATAAAAAAGGAAATTCAAAAGAAATTCAAAAAAAGCAAAACCATGTTTCTTTTTTCTTTTTTGGAAAGAACCCATGAAAGCCTCCAATCCCAACGCGTAAGAAAACACCAACATTTTCGTTGTTTATTTATTGTCTCTCGCCCTCTCCCTTCCTTTCGTCGTCGACTCCCTGCTGACTTACTGCTCATCTTTCTTGGTCGTTGTCTCTGTTCATTTTTCCTCTGTTATCGCTACTTCAGGTTTATGTAAACTCTGCTCATCCTTACAAGCTAATTTTGACTTTCTAAGAATTTCACTTATCAATCACAGATCACATCATAATCATTTGAATTTTCATAAACAGGTGATTAAAATTTTGTTTATTTCAGCTACTTTTGTTTAGTTTACATATCAGTTACAGTCCAATTCTCGGATTCTCAAAAACTCCTTCCTTAATCACTCTATATTTTGAATTCATAAACACAATTTTTACGTTTGGTTCTTTTTGAATGATGTTATAGATCCTTAATTATAAACCAAAAACTCAATATCAAGAAACTTCAATTTACGATTGTCATAATTCTAGATTACCTGCTAGCTGATGTTCCCCTTGTTCAAAACTTGTGGATCTGTGAAGACAAAATTAGGATTTTGGTCTTTCTGTTTGAAATTAAGCTGGATTAGGTTTATGTAATTATGTTTGGAGGTACAAAACTGATAAGAAATTTCTTTGTGGATTTAAGACATATGATATGACATTGGTCAGCTAAGCTGATGTCATTTGTGACTTAAATCATTCATACCTTCCGGTTTCGAGTGTTTCGACTTCTTCCATAAGTTGTTCTACTGCTGATACAGAAAACAGTCTTCAAGTTCTATGACTGTCTCCATTGCCAATGGAGTCTCTGTTTGACACCTTTCTTGGCTGTATATGTTTTTCCTATTTTGGTAAAGTGGATTTGTTTCACCTACTAAATGAATCAACAAATTGATATAGTTAGACAGAAGGCTACATGATCTAACTTTTAGGCTGCATTTGTCAAGATAGATATACTTTCAAGGGCATTCCAGTTATGAGGATCACCAGGGCATTTATGTCTTTTTCATACACGAGAGATCGAGAGATCAAAAATTGCAATTTTGTCCCTATCTTGCATAACAAACGGGGCCTGAAAGCTTTAGCAGACAAGAAGATTTAGAGCACTAGAATCCTCACTCACTATTTTTGTTAGTGAGTTCATAATCTTTAGCACACAAGTATTTACGACTTTGTATGTGTAGATTTTGGTTCCTGCAGTGAAGTGCTGAACACTCCTTGTTCAAGACTTTTAGCAGTGCATTTAGTTGTTTTTGGAATGATATTTGGTGTTGATTTGTTTTCTTATGTAAGTGAACTTCAGATGAATTTTATTTAGACAACAATAGGGATACTTATGTGGGTTTAACAAAACAAAATAGAGATATTGTACAACAAATGAACAAATTGTTTACATATTTTCTTGCAACCCAACTTAGCCAAAAAAAAAAAACTCAATTCAGTTAAGTGAGCAGCTACTTTTTAAATAACTCACATGGCAATGTAAATTTTATTTTACATCAATACTTTGCTATAAGCAGATGAGATTTAAGTTTCATATTGTAATCAATAATTTGCTATTATGCATTGGCATTTGTACAGGTCCTAACATTAAAGAACAAGTGAAGAAAGCCGGTGAAACCAACTCTTATAACTAATAACTGAGAAGGGTGAAGGCTCATCAACCCATAACTCATAATGGTTATTCTCTCTGAACTCCTCTCAGAAGGAACTTCTTCTTCTTCATCAACTTGTGGTTATAGTTCATCATCTCGTGTCCCTCCTTCATCAACTGATGGTTATAGATATGATGTATTTTTAAGTTTTAGAGGTCTAGACACTCGTCTTAGTTTCACCAATTACCTTTATGAGGCACTTATAGACGCCAATATCATTACCCTCTTGGATGATGAAGAGATTGAAACAGGGGAAGATCTGAAACCGGAACTGGAGACTGCAATTAAGGCATCTCGGGCTTCTATTATCGTGTTGTCTGAGAACTACGCTTCTTCAACATGGTGCCTGGATGAATTGGTGCTGATCCTTGAGCAGCGTATCACATCCAACCATATTGTCATCCCAATCTTTTATCATGTGGAGCCCACTCATGTCAGGAAGCAGCAAAGTAGCTTTGGAGATGCAATCGCCAAGCATAAACAGACAATGGAGGCAGAGACATATGCAGATAAAAGAAGTCAATTAGCTCAAAAGATGGACCGATGGATTAAGGCACTTGTAGATGTTGCTAATTTAAAAGGAAATGACATAAAAGGAAGGTAACCGCTTTCTTACCCGTATTTCCATTATCCTTTAATTTTGTTTGATTAACACATGAATGTTAGTACCACCTTCAAGTCATAGTGTCTTTTATGATAAATAACTTAACTGGCATGCTTTTTCAAATACAGCACAATGATAGTTATGATGGTCTTGTGTAAACATAGTGAAGTTAGGTTGCCCATTAGTGAAATCTGGTATTACATTGGCATCTTTTAACTTTTTATACATAAATATTTTTGACCTTACACATTGGATTCCTGTATGGGTAGAACATAGAAGTGTAAACACAATATCGTTTTAATGTGAAGGACTTGATTATAATTATTAGTTTTGATATAATTTTGATTTTGAATAGTTGGACAAATTAAATCTCCAAATCTGGTTTGTTACTTTTGTGGTTCTTATAAAATCTGATTTAAGGTTAGAGACAGAGTTTATTGAAGAAATTGTGAAGGACATCCATCATAAATTACATGTACACTTAAGGAGAGTTGGACCACAACTTATTGGGATGCAAAATCATATTAACTTTGTAACTTCATGGTTGAAAGATGGATCCTCACATACGGCAGACATACTCACTATTTCGGGTATGGGTGGGATCGGGAAGACATATTTAGCCAAACAAGTCTATGGGCTATATTCTCATGAATTCCACAAAAGCAGTTGTATTGAAGATATTAGTAGGGTTTGTGATGGAAAGTTTAATGGGTTGCTTGATTTACAAAAACAACTTTGCAATGACATCTCAAAAACAAGTTCAATTAAAGTTCATGATGCTTTGGTATACACCTCAAAGATAGAGAATATTGTAGCTCGTAAAAGGGTGTTTCTTACTCTTGATGATATCAACACCCTTGATCAGTTGGATGCATTACTTGGGAGCAAAGGTTTTCATCCAGGAAGCAAAATAATTATAACCACAAAGGAAAGACGTTTGATAGAGAGGTGTGCACTATTCAAAACAGACATTAAACCAAAGCATACAGAGCTCTTGCTTCAAGGCTTACATGAGACCGAATCATGGAAACTTTTGTGTCTCCATGCATTCAAATGCAAATATCCCAAGACAGGTTATGAAGGGGTGTTTTATAAGCTTGTGAAGTATTGTCAAGGACATCCATTGGCTCTTGTAGTATTGGGAAAATTTCTATATGATCGAGATGTAACTTATTGGGAAGGGTGCATAGAAGGGCTAAAGAAAGAAACAGATTCTCATGTGAATAATGTCTTGAGAATGAGCTTTAACTCTTTGCAATCCAAAAATGATAAGGACTTGTTTAAGTATATTGCTTGTTTTTTTGTTGGAATAGATAGAGATGTTGCTGAAACAATATTACAGGCATGCAATATAAACATAAGATCTGGAATCCCGAATCTCCTCGACCGATTCCTTCTTACAATTGGAGGGAAAAACAAATTGAAGATGCATCAGTTGGTTCAAGAGATGGGAAGATTCGAAGTACATCAAGAATCACATGACAAGCCATTGAAGAGAAGTCTATTATGGTGTCATGAGGAGTCATTCAGAGTATTAAAACAAAAAAAGGTAAGAGGTCATATGTGGTTTTAAAAGTATGCATGTTAAAAATATTTTGTATGGTCTTAACTTTTTATTTGCATTATGTTTCTTCATAGGGTAAGGGAAATCTTGTTGGCCTTGCCCTTGATATGCGCATGCTTGAGAAAGAGATGTTGGGTGCATCATATAAGCTAAAAACAGATGCATTAAGTATGATGGATAATTTGATGCTACTACAACTCAATTATGTTCACATGAATGGGTCTTATGAGAACTTTCCACTGAAACTAAGAGGTTTGTGTGTGCATGGGTTTCATTTGAAGTATATACCTTCAGAACTACCTATGGAGAATCTTGTTGCTCTTGACATGTCATATAGCAATATTGAATCATTTATCGGTTGTTATAGTAATCCACAACGACT
Organism: Lactuca serriola; assembly: GCF_051521515.1. Classification (NCBI taxonomy): domain Eukaryota; kingdom Viridiplantae; phylum Streptophyta; class Magnoliopsida; order Asterales; family Asteraceae; genus Lactuca; species Lactuca serriola. Next base: position 136,945,893 of record NC_136408.1, read on the forward strand.
TGAGAAGAGGAAAAAGCTAACTTATCTTCATTTATTATTTTTCATGCTTAGTTGAATTTCACTACCATTCTAACTTCTTTCAGTTTTTATAGTTGGATGGATTATGCTTAAAAAACAAAAGGTTGCTTGGATCATTGAAGGTTCTTATTTTAAGTTTCTGTAAACAACTTTGTAGTCTTGGTGACTTTGACCAATTCCCAGCTCTCGAGAGGTTAATAGTTAGAAATTGCACTGGTTTGCTTGAAGTTTGTGAATCAATTGAGCAGTGTGTTGAACTTGCCCTCATCGATCTAAGCTACTGCAAGGAGCTTAAAAACCTTCCAAGAAGTATAGGCATGCTAAAGAAGGTAAAAACAATGTTGCTAGATGGTTGTAATCTGGGTGAATCTCAAACTGAGGATACGGATTTAGATATGGATTCACTGGACATGTGCAATGCTAATAAAAACATTAGCATAAGCACAAGAACCTCTTCCTCCACATTTGTGGGTGCTATGCGAAGCCATTTGAAGTTTTTTTCAAGTTCTTTGTTGAGATCTCTAGTAAGGCTTTCGCTTGCAAATAATAATTTGTCCACTGAATCCTTTCCTATGGATTTCAGTAGTGTGTCCTTGTTAAAGGAATTATATTTAGATAACAATCCTATCCATTCCATGCCCAATTGTGTGAGAACCCTTCCTAAGCTTGAGATACTTAGTATGCAAATCTGTAATAAATTGAAGTCAGTCGAACATCCTCCACACACACTAAAAACAATGTTGCTCTATTTTGATCATGAGTCTTTAGAAAAAGTTGTATTTGATCCCAAAATGTCTCCCCTTATGTTATTTTATTTTCCAAGAAGTTACATCCCTGGGTCGTATGAAATTGAAGGCATTGTGAAAATCCAGGCAATGGTGGGTGTTGAGGAAAAGGTATTACGTAGCTTGGGCTGGAGTAATTTACTCCATAACAAAAGGAATGGGGGAAATAATCCTAGGAAATCTCGAATGCAGGTTTTGTCTAGTTAACTGTCTTTCTTTATTTGAATACATAAAATACTATAATATAATCATTTAATTAAGATGTTTGTATTTGGCAGATGTTATATGAATTTGGAATATTCAGCACGACATATGACACAGAGGAGATGCCGAGTTGGTTTATTCATAGAAGCGCAGGGCCATCGATATCATTTACAATCCCATCATCATCTCCAAACAACCTCCTTAAAGGAATCAACTTCTGCTTTCTGCAGACAAGGAGAGTTTTGTATGAGAGGCCTTTAATTCTACTTGATCATTTCCCCGTTACACCGATGATCACAGTTAGTAATATAACAAAGAACCGCATGTGGATATACGAACGTCTCTGGGACAGATACTTTGTAGATCCAAAGTGTTGGGTGGTGTTAAGTCATTGGATGTTTGGGATGAATGAGATGGAGCCTGGTGACCATGTTACTATTACTGTTACAGCACGGCGTAATGAACTTACAAAGGAGTGTGGGGTGAGTCTTGTGTATGAGGATGATGGAGAGAAGAAGGATGAAGAAGAAGGTGTGTTGGGTTATTACAAGTCATGGAATCACATAATTGGTGGAGATCTCTCTCCTTTTCAGACAACTACAGGACAATTCATCCTAAGAAACCAACAGTTTGTTACATGTGGCATTGTATTGTTTCCCTATCATCGTAAATTCGTTCCAGACGGCCCCGACATTCAAGGTAGATGTGATTTTTGTTAAATATATTTTTATTGTCATGTCTTATGTATAATGACCTACCTCACCCATCACCCACTTTCTTTAAATAGATGGACAATGACCCACTTATTTTAACAGATGGATCATAACTTAAATCTTTTAAACAACTGGATCATATATATATATATATATATATATATATATATATATATATATATATATATATATATATATATATATATATATATATATATATATATATATATATATATATATTTATTGACCTATAAGATAAGATTTTTTTTTTTATTTATAAAATGTAAAAAATAGAAGTTGTACTTTTAATTTATAAAATGAATAGACCCAAACATTGATTCAGAAACGGGGACCGTTTTGGTCCCAGGGGTATTTTGGGAAAACTTTCCTAATTTAAAGTTTTGAGTTAGTTTAGGATTCCAATTAGTTTAGTATAAATAGGGTATGGTTGTGTGACGTTTTTAATTAAGTTTTTTTTCAGTAATAAAATATGGAGAACAAGTAATTTTCCCAGATTTTTGGTTTGGTATGGTGTGGTGGCATCCATTATACCCTACCCTGAGGAGTATTTAAACTTTTCATTTTCTAGATGATTGTCAGCTAAGAAAATTCTAGTAGCAAAAAGTATTTGAGAGGCCCTTCCTCTTGAAAGAATGGGAAAACCCTATTATTTATATAATTCATTATCAGTTAGTTGTTTCTGGTTGTGAATTTCCTGCTTATTCTCTTTACTCCGTGTGGGGCTTATCAGCACACTCAATTGATTAAGTCTTTCGATATGTTGGATCACATAAATATATATGGACCGAATACGTATGACTACTTTGTCCAAGTAGGTTGTTTGTGAACAATGATTAACATATCACTTTTAATCTATTTTCAGTATGAAAGGAAAAGTTTTGGTTCAGAGCTTTATCCCTAAGGAAGCTTGACATAAGTCGTCGCGCACATGAGGTATACTTTTTGACACCCAAACCTTTTCTCTCATCGCGTAAACAAAAGGAATACACAACCGAATATTAGGAATCAAAGCTCTCAATTCGTTTAGGGTGTAACAAAATAAGGGAGTTATAACCTTTCATTGAATGCATTGAAGTGGAAATATTAAAATTTGGAATCATTGAATACTACAAATATCTGTTCATACCATGTCTAAACACTAAGGGTCAAAATCTAGGATTGAATTCTCACCACTCTCTGTCACAGTGTAATATGCAATTGAGACCAATTCATAGATTAATAATTTTCAGTAGATGTTGTTCTTGGGTAAATTCTATGTTAATAACAAACTATTACACTTTGGAAGACAATATGAAATTGTGTAAGCATATTGCTTGATTTTAAGGAATCTTATTGATAGATTCATTCTTAGGATAGAACCAAGCAACATGTTGAGAATGCTTAAATTGCTTCAAGAATTTGGAAGAGATGTGTCACCAGGACTCATTAATTCTGTTGAATCAAGAAAATGTAACATAATATATACGCTTCCAAGTAACTATCTGTTTTCATAACATTTTGTGTTGTATCCTGTATAATATATAACTTTTAAAATTTTCTTACTTTTCGTTTCTATGTAGGGTGAGGGGGGATCTTCAAGGTCTCATCCTTCACATGAAAAGGATTGAGAAAGTGAGGCTACATGACTGGCATGAGTTGAAAATAGATGCAATGGGAAAATGGGTAGCCTGATGCTATTGCAAACTCAATCGTCTATGACCTACTTTTCCAGAAGAATTAAGATAATATATACCAGCCTCTACTACAAAATTGAACACATTTGGAATTGTATGTTATTTCCACATGATTCTTTTAAGCATAGGTATCAAAATTAAACACTTCTTGAATTGTGTGCTATTTCTTGATCATAATTTGAGCTGAAATCTTGACCATTGCCTTATCAACAATGTCTATCGTGTCTATGGACTCAAAAGCTCAAATCCTTGATAGGATTCTATAATTTATTTGGATACTACGTAAAATTCACTTGCTACACCTTAATATGGGGATTCTTGTATCATTTGTTTTTTTAATTTTAGAAGCAACAGTTTTAATTAGGTCGCCCCTTTTTCTCCACATGACGAGACAGGATAGTAATAGTATCACATATTAATTTATATATCTTATCTTTACCGTCCTCTATATCTTTATTGTTACTCTTGTTGTTGTCAAAAGAATATCATATTCTCATCTATTTTCATTTTCCATCTCATCTTGATATTCTATCAAGTTATGAGTAGTATTTTTGCAACAAAGTTAGACTCCAAAATATGGTCATTTGAGGCTGAAAATAGATCATCTACATCAAGTCATCACTTATCAGTGGTCTTTTTGACCTCTATATGAGCTAAAAAAAACCGGTTCATCTCCTTACCAACATCTTGATTACCATTGAAGCCATTAGAGTTGGTCATAATTACCATTCACACTTGCATTAGTAACCTTGTTTTCGGTATCCACATTGGAGATACAAGGAGTAGAGGCTTTAATTACCTCATTTGCAACAACTATAGTATGCAACTCCACCATAAAAATAAATAAATCATGTTCCCAGTAATGTATTGAAACAAATGAACTCATATTCGTTTCTTCATGATACTCAACACTTCTATGGCTTCTGTTGACTAAGTAAGGTTCTTTTTATTAGTCTTCATGCACACTTTGCCTCCTAACCTCTATTTTTTCGATCTCTAACCACACAACCTGTCATCTACCACTGAATAATGCATCCCGAAACCTTTCTGATTAACAACTGCCACAGCTCCTTCTCGTTCATAGAGTTGGGGAAATTAAAAAAAAATGAAAAGTATAACAAAATATGATCCATTGATTTACACGATCTACTAAACTTCCTTCCTTCTCTTAATTGATCGATCTTTGTAGAAGAAATTTGCCATCCTCCCTCCTGGTTGCACTGTTTCTTACCTGATTGAAATCTTTTCATAAAGATTCCCCTGTTATTGGATTGAAGAAAGCTCACTCATACTCCTAATAACACCTATCAAATTCCCCTGAAGCAATCTGGTAAGCCTCCTGATGAAACATGAAACTTCTGTATATATAACTTCCTCTTTCCAACAGAATTAGCCATAGAAACACAGTAGTCCTACGTATTGGGTACAGAAACGATTGAAATAATATTAAAACTGGAACTGTGTATATATATATATATATATATATATATATATATATATATATATATATATATATATTTACCAAATTACAATGTTGTAATAGGAGACACTGAAAATGGTGTGCTATAATAAACAAATCAATGAAACACGTTGCTATTTCTTGCATTTAAACCTTAAGAGTCAGTCAAAGATGGTATTCATGAGCATTCAAACCTTGAAAAAGAATCAAAGCATGCATATAGGCACACAAGTCCCTGGTCTATTGCATAGAATCTGTGAAAAGAATTTAACATGCTCTTCAAAGTTATTGAAACAAAGAAACAAACAAGACTAAATTACAAAAATCGCCTCTATGTTATATTACTTTTTATGCGTATGGTCAAGTCGATGGATTTAATGGACGGGCAACCAGGGACTAAAAGTGTGACCAAATGTTGGTTTAGGGATGGAAAAGGTAAATGATGAAACTATCAGACCATATCGATCGCATTTTCAACTTATTTTGTTATTAGGACATAATACTTTGAAGAATCTATCCAATTATAATAGTGAAACTTGCATTGTATCGGGATGATATTGCTACAATTAATAGGTTTTCAAAGTATATTGCGGTAATACGCATGAATGAAATTAGGATGCTATTAGAAAACAGATCAAAATTTTGTTTCTTAGATTTAGCCCTAATTAGTAAAATGAAAAACTTGAATTGTTTGAGATATAAACAAGATACAAATTACACATACTCGACATTTTAAAATGAACAGGTTACAACACATTAAATAACAATGTGATATGCATTTATACCACTTATCAATTGGTGAGTCCTCAAAGACACATTCTTTCTGAACATCAATGCTATAACTAACTGTTACATTTTTCAAAGTAAAATGCCCTAAGAAAGAAACGGAAGTACCTTGCTATCATCATAAAACCAAAGTCATTTGAAGTTGCTAAAAGGTTTGGTATGTATAAATAGTCCCGTGCTTCATTAGAAGAATTGGAACTTACCAGTGGATTTACAAGAAGGAATTGAGATTATAGAAAACATTACATAAATAGTCCCATGCATCATTGGAAGTCATATATAGGTTAAATCATTAACTTTTTTCCTTGATGAAAATGGTCTTTGTGGTTTCAATTCCTTACATGGTTTGTTTCTAATCCATATAAAATGATATCTATATATACCATTTTAATAGATTTATCTTTTTTTTTTACTTAATTTTATTTTTTAATATGTTAACATTGAGGGACCCACCATACCAAACAGTTCACACACCTATGTTCACCAGAAAGATTACCAAAGTTATATTCAAGCTTAGAAAATTACAAGAAATTAAGGTTGTATACAACAGTAAGAATAAAAAAAAAAAACTCCAACAAGAAAGAAACTATCTCTTTTCTGATCATTTTGAAGAATGAGGTCTCTAAAAATCTGAACTCTGCATAACTTTAAGAATATTGGGTTCATCAGTAACAGGGTATCTAAAATTTGTTGTAGAATAATTTGTATCACAATAAAGTGGTGCATCAAGTGACACGTATACTTATTTTATTCCACTTACTAAAAGCATGGAATTCGAAAATTTGGTTTATAAATGAAGTCCCAGAAGAATACATATATTTTTTCAGCTGGAAACATATATAGCTCAGATAAACATCTCCCCAATCACCTGTATAGACGATACCATATGAACCAATGTTTAAAGAACAGCATAAGCATTTCATCAAATACCTTGACTACGTGATGTAAGATGACCACATTCACCAAAAAAACACAATGAAACAAGGAAATTTTAGGAACATAATCAAGTATAACATTCTAAATATTGAGAACTGAATAAAAAAACCGTCATCATAATAATAATGAAAGTCTACTGAAGGAGTAACAAATTGAGGAGGATCATGAAAGTACAAGATCTAACCATGAAAAATGAACAACGAACGTTGGTTTGGAGGTGTTTCTGTCTAATTTCCAATACGGGTGATTTTAAGAAGGCCTTCAAACACCTCACATTATTTCTTTATTCAAATTTTGATCCAGCATGTCGAATAAAGATAACATGAAAAGATGATCCATTAGAAACAATAAATGTGCCTTGGGAGCAGGGAGGCCGGGTAGGGTGAGAAGAGGCGGAGCAGCGCGGTGGAGCGACTGAGTGCAATATGAAGCATTGCCCTCGACCACTACCAGAAGTCAGGAATTGAGTTTGATTGTGCTTGTTGCCCTTGAACACCGCTGTCTGAAATTTGGGAATTGGGGGACGCATTTGAGGGAGAAATAAGAATTGAAGAACATCAGAATGTGGGATCGTGGAAAAATGTACTTCATCTTTCAACGATCTCTAATTCTCTTCCACTTCATTTAATCTATTAACATGACTTCATTTAGGTTATGCATATGAAGAGGTAGCAGAAGTCTCACCTGGTCATCGATTCATTGCATACACCATGTATGACAAAGACAACAATTTCTTCAAATTATGTGTTAGAGATTTGAATTTAGGTTCTCTCTGTAGTAAGCCACAAGCTGATTGGGTCTGTAATGTGGCATGGGCTAAAGGGGGTCAAGGCATATCTGTATCATGAGGTTTTTTTTTCCTTCATATCAGTTGGCTCTAAAATGAGCTCTAAACCCTGTATTTTATTTGTTTGAGAAATTGTGATTTGATTGTTGTTCCAGTCCCAAGCTGCTTGTTTCAAGAAAGCGAGAGATGATCTATACAAGGTTAAAGCATGGGTTTTCTCTCCACAAGTCAAAGTTATTAAGTGTTAGTGGGTCGAGTTGAAAATGGTCAAAATCCATAGAAAAGAACTAAAAAAAAAGTTGATTTGGCTGCTGAAGAAGCTGACATTCGTGAGGAAGATGTGTTGAAGGAGAAAGATGCTTTTGAGGATCTTAAGAAGCTGGCAGCCAAGTCGCTAACTGAGACAGTTAATCAGTTGATTGACACTGTTAATCAGGTGAGAATCATATCTTTTTTTATTTATAATGCTTTAGAATTTGTTTGAGGGGTAAAATAGTAATTTTGTTTAATTTCGATTTTCAGGTGAAGGAGGATGAAAATGCCGAACAGGCGACCCGACCATCAAGAGTCACTGATGCGGTCAAACATCGGGCGACCCGGCCACAACAGATGACGTGAGGCATTGGATCAACTTCTTGAAACAAATAACTTCCCGGAGTTCACGGGCAAGGTTTTGCCCCGCTCCATGTGAAGGTTCATGTGTGTTGGGTATAATTGAAAACCCGGTCTCCATCGACTGGTTAGTTTTCTTAAATTTATTTTTGAAAAAAAATACCCAAACATATGTTAATAAAATTAAAAATTATACGTTGTTTAGGGACAAAATCGGTCTGGTGCACCTCTTAAAGCTGCAGACAATGTTATTATCTCACAGCATCAGCATGCAGCAGCCTCTCAAATTCAGGCAAGAGAAACCAATATACATGCACTCTCATTGAGCTTACCCGATAAAAAGGTATTTCTCTTCATTTCATACTTTCTTTATTATTTCTTCTCTATAAATTCAATTAAATTTCTAATTTTTCTGATGTGAATGAATTCTAGGAAGCAATATTGAAGGAGCTTAAGCTTGTAAATGACAGCTTATCAAGTCACAAAAACGAGACAGGTGTCCCCATGAATGTATCCGAAAGCTTCAAAAAGGAATATGCAATGGTACTATTACAGCTCAAAGAAGCTAGTGATCAGGTATCATTTATTTCATAAATAATTATTATCATATATATTTACAAATTACAAATTAATTTTAACAAATAATCTTAATCAGGTTGCTTCTGCTCTTGCAAATTTGAGGCGACGCAACACATACCCAGGAATCCTGATGCCTACATGGCAAAAGCCTAATCCCGATTCCGGGCCTGTTGTGGACCCCACGACTTCTAATCATGAAAACAACTTTCCTTCCAATAACAATAATCAATTGGCATCTAATGTGATTGGGATTTTGAAAAGTTCAAGAAATGAAGCACATAAACTTGTACATACTGCTTTACAGGTGATCAATGTTTTATCTGTGTAAATGTTAATTATTAATTGCGTTGTATTTAATATAACCTTGTTACTTTCAAGGAATGTCTAAAATAAAGGAGGAGCATAATAATGTTAGGTCAATTGTGGTAGCGGTTTTGGATTGTCTTGGTGTGGGAAAAAACCCGAGTGAACCTGGGTCATCATCATCATCATCATCATATATCAATAGATGATGATGATGATCACCGTCGGTAATGGGACGGGTCAAAGACACCTTGTTATGGTTGCAGCTCAAAGACACCTTGTTGGCTGGTAATGGGACGGGTCAAACCAGGAAAGTTGCAAGGGTTCAAGCTCTGCAATTGCTAAAGCAACCAGAGGTTTGTGGGGTTTTTTTTTTATTCTTTTCCCTTGCAATTTAATAGGTGTTTATTAATGTTGTCCTTGACATATTCATGTAATTTTATCTGACAGAAAAGAGGGATTTTGAGGACGAATAATCGACTTCCTCTGCATTGTCCTTCCTATTACTTTGGTTTGTACAGTAAGTATATTCAGTCTTCCTTAGATCTTCTGTTAAAATAGGTAACATAGAAGACTTGCAGCTTATCAACATAATATCAATAAAATATACGTTGTTTGATTGTTTCCATCCCACAATAATTGAACAAATTTCCAAATTGGATGCCCTATGCGAAATGCAGCATTTTGAGTTTAAATTATCAATTTACCCTCATTATTATCATTAGGAAGTCTTTCTGTTCATTTTTATTTTTTTTATCAAACATAGTCATTGGAAACATGAAGAACCTTTAAATGATAGGTTTCTATCAGAGTGGACTTACATGAGTGGGTTCTATTTGTATTGGTGCTGTTTTTCTCTTTTGCATATAAGAGGTAATCTATATTGGAGACTTTCTTACCTGTTTAGTAAATTGTGCTTGTCTGTAGCTGTAGGTATGTTTTTTCAGTTTGATGCAAGATTAATGGTTACTTTGACACTCATTTGACATAAGTTTTCATTTGATATTTTCTTTTTTAACTTGGAATGAAACGAAAACTAGGTTAATATCTCTATTTATCATTCTGTTTTCCGTATTTTCACCATTCCTTTATATTTTTCCTTCTACAGGGATCGATTTTGTGAGAAACAAAAATAAGGTCTTTGCACCAAAGAAAGTCACTATACCGCTAGAAGACGTAAACTTGTTCTAGGGCTTGATCTATCAACATTTTTTTTATACCTTGTTTCCTTGTAAGTTGCATTTTAACTTTCATTGTGCATGACATCTCTGGAGCAACAAGCATATACTTAAAGTCTACCTGTTTTCCCATGCCTTTATAATTCAGATTTATCATCACATATCACAGGAGAAGCACTTAACACCTCCCAACCTTGGAAATATAACAAGTTGATCATCTTGCTACACTAGACTTTTACATTAAATTTGCTATATAGATAAATTAGAAATGTACATTCAAGTTTAGTTTTCAAAATTAGTTGTCATAATTTATGAAAGAATAGGAGGTGATCAAACTTCTCATTTTGCTCCGGAAGACCTAGAAGTGCTCCGGCCTCCAGATCTTCCATCATTGCTTCTAGATGCTCGTATTTGTTTCCTAGGAATGCCTATAAGAAATAGCAATGTATTTTTATTTTATTTTTTTTAACTCTTTATTTTTATAATGAATTTAAGTATAATTTTGATTGTTGTAGATTGTTTCTGAACTAACTGACTGAGCTTCTTGTTGCTCAATTTATGTGGTTGGATTATGATAATCCACCTAAGCCTATTTATCTTTACATTAATTCATCCGGAAAACAGGTGATTTTTTTCTTTTGTTTTGTTTCTTTTAAGGTTAAATTACTAAATACAAGAAATAAGTCAATAAAGATTTTGATTTTTTTTCTTTTGTAGAATGACAAAAATGGAGACAGTGGGGTCTGAAACAGAAGCATACGCCATTGCTGACATCATGGCTGTAAGCAATTAAAATCATTCATTTTATCCTTTTAAGGTTATTTACTGATATGATTTATTAATTTCCGAAATTACCCTCAAGTACTGCAAGTCAGAGGTGTATTATGTTAACAGTGGGATGACATTTGGTCAATTATCATTCCTCTCATATGCTCTTAACATTGGCTGCATTCAATAAATAACAACATACTTTCATCAACTTATTTACAATATCATTGTACTTTTGTTTTCTTAAATTCTCCCTATTATAATTTTGAAAAATCTACCTAGTTATAGGTATGCCATTGAAATATAAAGCAACTTTCTCTATGATACCTGAGCAAATATTCATGTGATTGATTACTTGACATTTATATTTATTTATTTTCTTGTATTAGGTACAAAGTACGATTTGGATTATAAATCTCCTAATAGATCAGGACAAAACTTCAAGTCAGGAGAAGATATGGAAGCCTTTCTTTTTCTGTTTAACTTTTCTTCTGAAGATATGGAAGCCTTTCTTTTCTGATTAACTTTATATTCACCATTGTTAATTGATCTTTTAGATTGCAGCTTCCATGTCATCGTACTTCAGGTGTTTAGTTACTTTTTTTTTCTATTCAATGAGAAATATTTTTTCACTGTGTGGTGATGAAATCAAGCTTTGCAATTCACTGATAAGGACTGGAAATAACTGAATGACATTAGTTATTGGATACAAGGAAGATGACCAGGGGGTGTACTTCACATGAAACATAATTATACTTCAAAACTTACTAAAGCTCATGAGTTTGTTGTTGAGTTATCATGTCATGTGAATCAGATGAATCAAAGACAAACTGTTGCAGGGGGGGGGGGGCATTAATTTATCGGTAAACACTTTTGGCTCTGTTTGATTGATAGCTATTTCTATATAGCAAATGTTAACCTTGGTCTTTGTGTTTTTTGTTCATAGATTACAAACACCAATTTCTTTCAAACAACAGAAGATCTAGAGTTTAATTGGGTGACTTTAACCAATTCCCAGCTCTCGAGAGGTTAATAGTTAGAAATTGCACTGGTTTGCTTGAGGTTTGTGAATCAATTGAGCAGTGTGTTGAACTTGCCCTAATCGATCTAAGCTACTGCAACCAGCTTAAAAAACTTCCAAGAAGTATAGGCATGCTAAAGAAGGTAAAAACAATGTTGCTAGATGGTTGTAATCTTGGTGAATCTCAAACTGAGGATACGAATTTAGATATGGACTCATTGGAAATGTGCAATGCTAACAAACACGTTAGCATAAGCACAATAACCTCTTCCTCTTCCTCTATCGGTGCTATACCAATCCATTTGAAGTTTTTTACAAGTTCTTTGCCAAGATCTCTAGTAAGGTTGTCCCTTGTAAATAATAATTTGTCCACTGAATCCTTTCCTATGGATTTCAGTAGTCTGTCCTTGTTAAAGAAGTTATATTTAGATGGAAATCCTATCCATTCCATGCCCAATTGTGTGAGAACCCTTCCTAAGCTTGAAATACTTAGTATGCAATACTGTAATAAACTGAAGTCAGTCGAACATCCTCCACACACACTAAAAAAAATGTTGCTCGATTCTCATTCCAAGTCTTTAGAAAAAGTTGTATTTGATCCGAAAATGTCTCCCCTCAAGTTATTTTCTTTTTTAAGAAATTACACACTTGGGTCGTATGAAATTGAAGGAATGATGAAAATCCAGGCAATGGTGGGTGTTGAGGAAAAGGTATTACGTAGCTTGGGCTGGATTAATTTACTCCAAAACAAAAGGAACGGGGGAAATAATCCTAGGGAATCTCGAATGCAGGTTTTGTCTAGTTAACTGTCTTTCTTTATTTGACTACATAAAATACTATAATATAATCATTTAATTAAGATGTTTGTATTTGGCAGATGTTATATGAATTTGGAATATTCAGCACAACATATGACGCACAGGAGATGCCGAGTTGGTTTATTCATAGAAGTGCAGGGCCATCGATATCATTTACGATCCCATCATCATCTCCAAACAACCTCCTTAAAGGAATCAACTTCTGCTTTCTGAAGACAAGTCAAGTTTGGTATGAGAGGCCTTTAATTCTACTTGATCATATCCCCGTTACACTGATGATCACAGTTAGTAATATAACAAAGAACAGTATGTGGATTTACCAACATTACGGGTTTCCATTTGGTGTAGGGCGAGAGTGTTGGGTGGTGTTAAGTCATTGGATGTTTGGGACGAATGAGATGGAAGGTGGTGACCACATTACTATTACTGTTACTTCGTCACATTTTATACTTGTAAAGGAGTGTGGGGTGAGTCTTGTTTATGAGGATGATAGAGAGAAGAAGGAAGAAGATGCGTTGGGATATTACAAGTCATGGAATCACATAATTGGTGGAGATCTCTCTCCTTTTCAAACAACTACAGGACAATACATCCTAGACAACATGCGGTTTTTTTCACATGGCATTAGATTGTCTCCCTATCATCGTAAATTCGTTCCAGACGGCCCCGACAGTCAAGGTAGATGTGATTTTTGTTAAATATATTTTTATTGTCATGTCTTATGTATAATGACCCATTTATTTTAACAGATGGTTCATAACTTAAATCTTTTAAACAACTGGATCATATATATATTATTGATATTTATTGACCTATAAGATAAGTTTTTTTTATTTTTTTTTTTTTTATTTTATTTTATTTTTTTTTTTTTTATAAAATGTAAAAAATAAAAGTTGTACTTTTAATTTATAAAATGAATAGACCCAAACATTGATTCAGAAACGGGGACAGTTTTGGTCCCAGGGGTATTTTGGGAAAACTTTCCTAATTTAAAGTTTTGAGCTAGTTTAGGATTCCAATTAGTTTAGTATAAATAGGGTATGGTTGTGTGACCTTTTTAATTAAGTTTTTTTCAGTCTTTTCAGTAATAAAAACTTGAAGAACAAGTAATTTTCCCAGATTTCTTCCTCCCCTGTTTCGCTCATGCTCTGTTTCTTTTTTGCACACAGCTGAAGTTTCCATTCTGTCATAATCAAGTGAATTGATATGGTGTGGTGGCATCCATTTTACCTCACCCTGAGGAGTATTTAAACTTTTCATTTTCTAGAAGATTTTCAGCTAAGAAAATTCTAGTAGCAAAAACTATTTGAGAGGCCCTTCCTCTTGAAAGAATGGGAAAACCCTATTATATATATCATTCATTATCAGTTACTTGTTTCCGGTTGTGAATTTCCTGCTTATTCTCTTTACTCTGTGTGGGGCTTATCAGCACACTCAATTGATCAAGGCTTTTTTGATATGTTGGATCACATATAAATACCTGGACCCAATACGACTACTTTTTCCAAATGGATTATTTATGAATAATTATTAACACATAGCTTTTTATCTGTTTTCAGCCCAGAAGGAATATTATTGGTTCAGAGCTTTATCCCCAAGGAAGCCTGACATAAGTGGTCGTGCACATAAGGTATACGTTTTGACACCCAAACATTTTCTCTCTTCGCGTGAACAAAAGGCATACACAACCGAATATTAGGAATCAAAGTTCTCAATTGGTTTAGGGTGTAACAAAATAAGGAAGTTATAACCTTTTATTGAATACTACAAATATCTGTTCATACCATGTCTAAACACTATGGGTCAAAATCTAGGATTGAATTCTCACCACTCCCTATCACAGTGTAATATGCAATTAGGACCAATTCATAGATTAATCATCTTCGGTAGATGTTTTTGGGTAGATTCTATGTTAATAACAAACTATTACACTTTGGAAAACAATATGAAATTGATCAAGCATATTGCTTGATTTTAGGGAATCTTAATGATAGATTCATTCTTAGGATAGAAGCAAGCAACATGTTGAGAATGCTTAAATTGCTTCAAGAGTTTGGAAGAGATGTGTCACTAGGAATCATTAATATTGTTGAATCAAGAGAATGTAACAGAAACTTTTACAATTTTCTTACTTTTCCTTCTTATGTAGGGTGAGGGGGAATCTTCAAGGTCTCATCCTTCATTCACATGAAAAGGGTTGAGAAAGCTAGAGAGGCTACATGGCTGGCATGAATAGAAAATAGATGCATTCGGCGAATGGGGGAATCTTCAAGGTCAATCGTGTGCAAGTCAATGAGCTATATATGTTACTTTTCCAGAAGAATTAAGAGAATATATACCAGCCTCTACTGCAAAATTAAACACATTTGGAATTGTATGTTATTTCCCCATGATTCTTTTAAGCATAGTTATCAAAATTAAACACTTCTCGAATTGTGTGCTATTTCCTTATCATAATTGGAATTGAAAATTTTGTCTCAACTCTCAATCATTGCCTTATCAACAATGTCCATCGTGTCTATGGACTCAAAATCTCAAATCTTTGATAGAATTCTATACTTTGTTTGGGTACTATGTAAAATTAGCATGCTACACCTTAATATACTAAGACTCCGATATTGAAAGATGAGAATTTTCTTATCATTTGTTTTTTTATTTTAGAGCAACACTTTTAGGTCACCCCTTTTTCTTCACATCACGAGACATAATAGTATCACATATTAATTTATATATCTTCTCATTTATTTTCATTTTCCGAATATCATATTCTCATTTATTTTCATTTTCCATCTCATCTTGATATCCTATCAAGTTATCAGTAGTGTTTTTGCAACAAAGTTAGACTCCAAAAGCCGGTCATTTGAGGCTGAAAATAAATCATCTACATCAACTTATCAGTGGTCTTTTTGCACCACTCTCATTTAGTGTTTTTTTTTTTTTTTTTTTCCATGTCCTCGGTGTCATTAACAACTTCAACATCACATAACCCCTTGCCTGATTTCTCCTCATTTGAGCTAAAAACCCTTTCACCTCCTTACCAACATCTTGATTACTATTGAAATCAATCGATTGGCCATAGTAACCACAATGGAGATACAAGATTCCTTTGTTGTTGGATTGAAGGAAGCTCACTCTAACACCTATCAAATTCCCCTGAAGCAATCTGGTTCGGTAGAGATTTAAAAAGATTAATCTCATAACACCAGTGAGGGTAAACCTCCTGATGAAACATGAAACAATCCATATTTGAATACAACAATTAGCCATTACTAATAATTGGAGACAATAAACCACTTGAACTTGGCCAAACAGTAACATCATGAAGCAATTGGAGAATGGAGAGTAATGAAAGGAGACCGACAATATTTGAAAACTCTGAATTGATCGAGTTCACCAACACTTTAACATAATACTATTTTGCACCAGTAGCAATCCTCAAGAATATTCAGAGCACCACTTACTCTGAGCACATGAAGAAGCAACCTAAAAGTACAATAGCTTGCACCAAAATCTTGAAGCAGAAACACCAATTCAAGCAGATCCAATAAACGACATCTGTCAAACAACTCCAAAAAAAATAAAATAAAATAATAATAATAATAATAATAATAAACAAAAAGACTGAGGCAATTACATGATAGTACCCACATAATGAGCCTGAGAATATTTTTGCTTTAATTGTGTCTATTGTACAAAAAATTGATCGGCCATGTGTAAGTTGTGAAGATGCAGACCACTTAAAGTTCAAATTATGTAGTATGTTTTATTAAACAACTGTATAAGATATTCAAATGTTTTGATATTGTATGATTTAATGTTTTTGTAGTTAAATTTAGTGTTTTTGCGCTTTTGTATTTGAGAAAACTGGAAAAGTAAACAATAAATAGAAGTTGAATGTAAATTCTATACAATATCTATAGAGACGACTTTTTATAACCTATAGAGATGACATTTATCGTCCCTATAGGTCTCGTTTCTTGTAGTGTAGCTACTTCAACACCTTCAAATCTTGTTTGGTTTTTACTTCCAGGAAAAAAGTAGCCAACAATCATCTGCAAACAAAAAATAAAAAACATAAAATAAAGTTAAAAATTTAAACACAGAGCTTTTCAAAATCAAATAACTAAATCAGTATGTTCCAAGCAATGAAATCGTTCAAAATCAAGAGCGTACTCAAAATAAACATTCAAATATCAAAAACTAAAAAATGAAGAATTTTTTTTTGTATTTATCCAGATCCATGAAATTGATACATTCAAATATCAAAATAATAATATAACAAAAGATTCATAATAATAAGATTTAAAAAAGAGAGAGCCAGTGGTTACTTTCTACTAGATCCATAAGCATTCCAAATAAGATTCATACGCATTCAACATTCTCGTTATTTTCCTGTAAATCCATACAAAGACCAAACTAGCACCAAAAAATTAGACACAACAAAATCAAAACCTGTAGATCTAAAAGAAATATGGATAAGGTGTGGAGATAACAAAATCAAAACCTGTACACACAAACATGAAAGACACGTAGTTTAGAACCCGATTTCATCTCAAAACTCTTTGTCGTAACAGATCTGAAAACCCTTCCCTCTCTATCACACTCTTATTGGAGATTACATCTTTTTCCTCTGTTTTCTTAGATCTAGATAAGGTGTGGAGATAATATGTCTCCTCATATATTGACATCTCGTAAAGTAAAGTAGATCACAATGAAATATACAGCCATCTCATGAAAACCAAAAAAACATCTTATGCTAATATAACAAATACACAAACACTTCATAAAATAAAAAACGACACAAATATACAAAAAAATAGGAACCTTCGAAGCAAGGATAAAGTTCCCTGAGAAGCTCGTGTAGGACACGTAGCCACTATATATGAAAGATAAGCCCGGAAAAAATTACAGGTAGATTTGATGGTGGCTCAAGTGGATCTAGTAGAGAGGATGTTAAAGAAACAAAAAATCAGGCAAAGGGTAATATTGGGAAGAATATAGCAACCTTATTGAAGCTTGATCTGTCTCCTGAAACGATTTTGGGAGAATGTAGATTTTACTTGGAATATAAAAAATTTAGAAAGAGAAAGTTTAAGGGTCGTGGGTATCAAAAAGTAAGAGATACATGATTGGTTATTTTTAAGTGACAATGATCACTATTTTATACCATTAGTAAAATTAATGGTTGAAATTTAAGCTCCTTAGTTTAAGACTTTGGTCTTAAAACTTTTGAATTCTAATTATGTATCCATCCTCCCTCCCTAATAAATGAAAATAATTTTTGCCAAATGTCATTCTATCATTATGTCACTTGTCATTTTGTCATAGTTTTAAGATATTTATTTTGCACTTGTCATTAGTTATTTTTTTTTCAATATATCATTGATTTAGTTTCTATAAATTAAATATACCATAATGACTATTAATTTCAAATTTTAAATTTCATATTTCAAACTTCAATTTCAATTTTTAATAAATTTACAGTTTAAAGATTTGTATTTAATATTTAGTTTTTGCATGTTTTTTTCTCAAAATTTTTACTTATTTCAAATTTCAAATTCAAATGAACTTCTTGTTTAATCAGTTGTATTTTACATTTTATTTTAATTAACCCGTATAGTATACGGGTCTTACAACTAGTTATATATATATATATATATATATATATATATATATATATATATATATATATATATATATATATATATATATATATATATATATATGAGAAATCTCCAATAAAGTCCTAAAATTTTAGCCTGATTTATGTTTTAGTTCTAAACTAATTTTTGTTTACGAAAAAGTCCAAAATACAGGCAAAAGTTTGCATTTTGACATTTTTTGACTGGTTGGAACCATTAACAAATTAATTTAAGACTATTTCATAAATTGATCCAAAATATTGGGATTTTTCTGCAAAAAAAAAATTTAGGGTTTTTTCTGCAAACAAAAACCTTATTATTATTATATTAAAAATATAAATAAGTATACTATTTTTTTAAATTTGTTATTATTAATATTATTAATAATACATATAAATACATTTAAATTAAAAAAATATTAAAGACATTTTATAAAGGTGAAGGTTGAGCGGATGGTAATGCTTTAAGCTTTGTAATCATGAATGTCTGTTTGTATATTCTAACTTTGTATATGATCATTTCACATTTGTTATTATTGTTTTTAATTCAGAATATTAACATTTAACAATTTAAAAGAAGCTACTGATTTTTCAAATTGTTTACAAATAGTGAGCATGTGATATGCGTGTATGTCTTGTGTGTAAGTATTTTTGAATTACCAACATGTGTGTTGCTCTTTTTCATTACTTTATCCTTGTGTTTTTTTTTTTGGAAACATAGCAGATATAGTGTGATAAAGAAAAATAAATCATATTACTTTCTATTAAATAAGATATTTTAATTAATATTTTCGAATTTTGATACGGGCCACCAATGTAAATATTTATTGTGGATCTATTGGATTTGAAAAGATATCATTCTACCTTAAGAAATTTGATATACAAAGTGAGAAATCCTTTTATCTTAAACTATTTATACATAATTTTATAAATAGGCAACTTCTTTTAAATTGTTAAGTGTTAATATTTTGAATTGAAAACAACAATAAGAAATGTGAAATGGTCATATACAAAGTGAGGACATACAAACAGTGATTTCAATGCTTAAAGCATTACCATCACCACCACCTTCACCTTTAAATAATTTCTTTAATATATTTTTATTTAAGTGTATTTATATGTATTATTAAAAATATTAATAATAATGAATTTAAAAATTAGTATACTTGTTAATAATAATAATAATAATAATAATAATAATAATAATAATAATAATAATAAGGTTTTTGTTTGCAGAAAAGTCATAATATTTTTTTTTGCAGAAAAAATCCCAATATTTTAGGTCATTTTGTGAAACAGTCCCAATATTTTAGGTTAGTTTATGAAATAGTCCCAAATTAATTTGTTGTCGGTTCCAACCGGTCAAAAGGGTCAAAATGTATACTTTTACCTGTTTTTAGGACTTTTTCGTAAACAAAAATTAGTTTAGGACTAAAACGTAAACCGGGCTAAAATTTTAGGACTTTATTGGAGATTTCCCTATATATATATATATATATATATATATATATATATATATTACATTTTAAAGTTAACCTCTTTCTTTGTTTAATCATATTTTAAAACAGTTCATCATTTTTCAATCTTAACAAACATAAGCGTCATTCATTAAATCATCGCCCACTTTCATCACAACTATCAAGTACTAACATCTAATTTTTTTATAAAAGACTTTCCGAAAAAAAATCCTACTAAAACAATTAAAGATTTAAAATTCACAATTTAAAAAATGAGACATGACAAAGGAAGGTTAAAAAAGTCTTATTATAGTTGAACTTAAATGAAAAGTTTATGAGTTTTGGTAAAAATGACTACCCATGAAAGAAATGTGACCATAAAGGCGGGTGGTTGTGTGTCATTTTTAAAATTTGTTCGCAAGGTGAAAATTTCACTAAGGTGTTGTTTGTTTTTTCTGAGGCAAAATGTCTGCAGTCTGCGGACCACATCTGTAGACCTCTGCAGTAGAAGAGGTGGACCAAACGTCTGCAGTCTGAAAAAAGAAGACTGTTTGTTTTTTTAACATCTGAGGGCTATTAAAATAAACTGAAATCTAAATACACTGATTTTTTTAAACTTCAAAGCGATTTTTTATATATTTTTACGACTTTATTATAAATATATAACGAATCTAGATCAACTTTTATGTATTATTATATAACAAATAAAAATAAAAATGGTATTAATTCATATACATATTTGATAAAAACCAACAACTTTGATTGCAAAGTTATAACTAAACATTATAATTAGTGATCAAAAAATTTGATACATAAATAGATGGAAATAAACTTCGATTTTTTCAAATAAATCTATTAAAAACGTACGATAAATATTTTCTCGAGAAATTGATGATACTCTATTAAATAAAGTTTTACAAAATTTTGGCAAAAAAATATAAGAATATATTATGATTTTTTTTTCATATTTATATAAACAGCTTCAACGACTATTATTATAATAAATTTTTATTTATAAATTTGTTAAAAATATCATGTTTGTATCGTCAAATGTTTTTTTTTAAGTTTTGTAATTTTTTTTTCATATTGTTTATCATTAATAAAGTTGGAAAAAATATAAATTAAAAAAAAAACTTCAAAAAAATAAAGATATATATGTTTTTTTAAGCTAGAAGATGTCTGAAGATGTTAGAAGACTCTGGTCCACATCTGCACCAACAAGAGGGCGCGCAGACATTTTTAGGTCTGCAGTCTTCAAAAAAACAAACAGTCTGCGAAGACTAATGTCTGCATGTGGTCTGCGCGGCGCAGACAGAAGACGTCTCGCAGATCTGCAGACAAAAAACAAACACTACCTAAATGTCAAGGACCATATTTGTAATTTAGTCTTCCATTCCAGAAAAAAATAAAAAAAGAAATTCAAAAGAAACAAAACGGTGTTTTTTTATTTTGGAAAGAACCCTGAAAATCCCAACGCGTAAGAAAACACCAACATTTTCGTTGTTTATTTATTGTCTCTCGCCCTCTCCCTTCCTTTCATCGTCGACTCCCTGCTGACTTACTGCTCATCTTTCTTGGCCTTTGTCTCTGTTCATTTTTCCTCTGTTATTGTTACTTCAGGTTTATGTAAACTCTGCTCATCTTTACCAGCTACTTTTGCTTTGTCTAAGAATTTCACTTATCAATCACAGATCACAACATAATCATATGAATTTTCATAAACAGGTGATTAAAATTCTGTTTATTTCAGCTACTTTTGTTTAGTTTACATATCAGTTACAGTCCAATTCTCGGATTCTCAAAAACTCCTTCCTTAATCACTCTATATTTTGAATTCATAAACACAATTTTTACGTTTGGTTCTTTTTGAATGATGTTATAGATCCTTAATTGTAAACCAAAAACTCAAAATCAAGAAACTTCAATTTACGATTGTCATAATTCTAGATTACCTGCTAGCTGATGTTCCCCTTGTTGAAAACTTGCGGATCTGTCAAGACAAAATTAGGATTTTGCTCTTTCTGTTTGAAATTAAGCTGGATTAGGTTTATGTAATTATGTTTGGAGGTACAAAACTGATAAGAGATTTCTTTGTAGATTTAAGACATATGATATGACATTGGTCAGCTAAGCTGATGTCATTTGTGACTTAAATACTTAAATCATTCATACCTTCCGGTTTCGAGTGTTTCAACTTCTTCCATAAGTTGTTCTACTTCTGATACAGAAAACAGTCCTCAAGTTCTATGTTGTGAAACTTCACATTTCTTGGTTATTTGGTGGTTAACTGGGTCAGCTGATAAAGCTTCAGTTTTCACTTCCAAGGATGACATCAGAATGGGATTAGCTGCTGACCTGGCAATGGCTTCTTAATTCTTATCTTAAAATGGAGAAGGAATAGCTTGGAGGAAATGTAAATCCCAAAGTCTTGTTGTAGGGTTCTGTTGTTGTCTCGGACCTTTTTGTTCTCAAACAACCAACCCTTCATGTAGTTCGCCTCCTAGGATAACTGAAACAGCCTCCATAACAGTCGGCTATGGAAAAAAGCAATGAAGTCCCAAAAATTGTATAAATGAAAACCTTATAGTTGATGCTAAACTTCAATGGAAAAGAAACATTATGAGGGAATTTTCACACCATAATGTAAATGGGTTACATGAGAGAGGAAACTTACCATGACTATCTCCATTGCCAATGGAGTCTCTGTTTGACACCTTTCTTGGCTGTATATCTTTTTCCTATTTTGGTAAAGTGGATTTGTTTCACCAAATTGATATAGTTAGACAGAAGGCTACATGATCTAACTTTTAGGCTGCATTTGTCAAGATAGATATACTTTCAAGGGCATTTCAGTTATGAGGATCAGCAGGGCATTTATTTATGTCTTTTTCATACATGAAAGATCGAGAGATCAAAAATTTCAATTTTGTCCCTATCTTGCATAACAAACGGGGCCTTAAAGCTTTAGCAGACAAGAAGATTTAGAGCACTAGAATCCTCACTCACTATTTTTGTTAGTGAGTTCATAATCTTTAGCACACAAGTATTTACGACTTTGTATGTGTAGATTTTGGTTCCTGCAGTGAAGTGCTGAACACTCCTTGTTCAAGACTTTTAGCTGTGCATTTAGTTGTTTTTGGAATGATATTTGGGTAGTGTTTGTTTTTTGTCTGCAGATCTGCGAGACGTCTTCTGTCTGCGCCGCGCAGACATTAGTCTTCGCAGACTGTTTGTTTTTTTTTGAAGACTGCAGACCTAAAAATGTCTGCGCGCCCTCTTCTTGGCGCAGATGTGGACCAGAGTCTTCTAACATCTTCTAGCCTAAAAAAACATATATATCTTTATTTTTTTTAAGTTTTTTTTTAATTTATATTTTTTCCAACTTTATTAATGATAAACAATTTGAAAAAAAATTACAAAACTTAAAAAAAAAACATTTGACGATACAAACATGATATTTTTAACAAATTTATAAATAAAAATTTATTATAATAATAGTCGTTGAAGTTGTTTATATAAATATGAAAAAAAAATCATAATATATTCTTATATTTTTTTGCCAAAATTTTGTAACACTTTATTTAATAGAGTATCATCAATTTCTCGAGAAAATATTTATCGTACGTTTTTAATAGATTTATTTGAAAAAATCGAAGTTTATTTCCATCTATTTATGTATCAAATTCTTTGATCACTAATTATAATGTTTAGTTATAACTTTGCAATCAAAGTTGTTGGTTTTTATCAAATATGTATATGAATTAATACCATTTTTATTTTTATTTTTTATATAATAATACATAAAAGTTGATCTAGATTCGTTATATATTTATAATAAAGTCGTAAAAATATATAAAAAAATCGCTTTGAAGTTTTAAAAAATCAGTTTATTTAGATTTCAGTTTATTTTAATAGCCCGCAGATGTTAAAAAAACAAACAGTCTTCTTTTTTCAGACTGCAGACGTTTGGTCCACCTCTTCTACTGCAGAGGTCTACAGATGTGGTCCGCAGACTGCAGACATTTTGCCTTAGAAAAAACAAACAGCACCTTGGTGTTGATTTGTTTAATATGTAAGTGAACTTCAGATGAATTTTATTTAGACAACAATAGGGATACTTATGTGTGTTTAACAAAACAAAATAGAGATGTTGTACAACAAATGAACAAATTGTTTACATATTTTGTTGCACCCCAAATTAGCCAAAAAAAAAAAAAAAAAAAAAAAAAAAAACTCAATTCAGTTAAGTGAGCAGCTACTTTTTAAATAACTCACATGGCAATGTAAATTTTATTTTACATCAATACTTTGCTGTTAGCAGATGAGATTTAAGTTGCATATTGTAATCAATAATTTGCTATTATGCAGAGGCATGTTGTACGGGTCCTAACATTAAAGCACAAGTGAAGAAAGCCGGTGAAACCAACTCTTATAACTAATAACTGAGAAGGGTGAAGGCTCATCAACCCATAACTCATAATGGTTATTCTCTCTGAACTCCTCTCAGAAGGAACTTCTTCTTCTTCATCAACTCGTGGTTATAGTTCATCAGCTCGTGTCCCTCCTTCATCAACTGATGGTTATAGATATGATGTATTTTTAAGTTTTAGAGGTCTAGACACTCGTCTTAGTTTCACCAATTACCTTTATGAGGCACTTATAGACGCCAATATCAATACCTTCTTGGATGATGAAGAGATTGAAACAGGGGAAGATCTGAAACCGGAACTGGAGACTGCAATTAGGGCATCTCGGGCTTCTATTATCGTGTTGTCTGAGAACTAGGCTTCTTCAACATGGTGCCTGGATGAATTGGTGCTGATCCTTGAGCAGCGTATCACATCCAACCATATTGTCATCCCAATCTTTTATCATGTGGAGCCCACTCATGTCAGGAAGCAGCAAAGTAGCTTTGGAGATGCAATGGCCAAGCATAAACAGACAATGGAGGCAGAGACAAATGCAGATAAAAGAAGTCAATTAGCTCAAAAGATGGACCAATGGATTAAGGCACTTGTAGATGTTGCTAATTTAAAAGGAAATGACATAAAAGGAAGGTAACCACTTTCTTACCCATATTTCCATCATCCTTTAATTTTGTTTGATTAACACATGAATGTTAGTACCACCTTCAAGTCATAGTGTCTTTTATGATAAATAACTTAACTGGCATGTTTTTTCAAACACAACACAAAGATAGTTATGATGGTCTTGTGTAAACACAGTGAAGTTAGGTTGCCCATTAGTGAAATCTGGTATTACATTGGCGTCTTTTAACTTTTTATACATAAATATTTATGACCTTACACATTGGATTCTTGTATGGTTAGAACATAGAAGACTAAACACAATATCGTTTTAATATGAAGGACTTGATTAAAATTATTAGTTATGATATAGTTTTGATTTTGAATTTTTGGACAAATTAAATCTCCAAATCTGGTTTGGTAGTTTTGTGGTTCTTATAAAATCTGCTTTCAGGCTAGAGACTGAGTTTATTGAAGAAATTGTGAAGGACATCCATCATAGATTACATGTACACTTAAGGTGCGTTGGACCACAACTTATTGGGATGGAATATGATATTAAGTTCATCACTTCATGGTTGAAAGATGGATCCTCACATACGACAGACATACTCACTATTTTGGGTATGGGTGGGATCGGGAAAACAACTTTAGCCAAACATGTATATGGGCTATATTCTCATGAATTCCACAAAAGCAGTTGTATTGAAGATATTAGTAGGGCTTGTGATGGAAAGTTTAATGGGTTGCTTGATTTACAAGAACAACTCTGCAATGACATTTCAAAAACAAGTTCAATTAAAGTTCATGATGCTTCGGTATACACCTCAAAGATAGAGAATATTGTAGCTCGTAAAAGGGTGTTTCTTGTTCTTGATGATATCAACACTCTTGATCAGTTGGATGCATTACTTGGGAGCAATGGTTTTCATCCCGGAAGCAAAATAATTATAACCACAAATGAAAGACGTTTGATAGAGAGGTGTGCACTATTCAAAACAGACATTAAACCAAAGCATACAGAGCTCTTGCTTCAAGGCTTACATGAGACCGAATCATGGAAACTTTTGTGTCTCCATGCATTCAAATGCAAATATCCCAAGACAGGTTATGAAGGGGTGTTTTATAAGCTTGTGAAGTATTGTCAAGGACATCCATTGGCTCTTGTAGTATTGGGAAAATCTCTATATGATCGAGATGTAACTTATTGGGAAGGGTGCATAGAAGGGCTAAAGAAAGAAACAGATTCTCATGTGAATAATGTCTTGAGAATGAGCTTTAACTCTTTGCCATCCAAAAATGATAAGGACTTGTTTAAGTATATTGCTTGTTTTTTTGTTGGAATAGATAGAGATGTTGCTGAAACAATATTACATGCATGCAATATAAACATAACCTCTGGAATCCCAAATCTCCTCGACCGATTCCTTCTTTCTATTGGATGGAAAAACGAATTGAAGATGCATCAGTTGGTTCAAGAGATGGGAAGATTCGAAGTACGTCAAGAATCACATGACAAGCCATGGAAGAGAAGTCTATTATGGTGTCATGAGGAGTCATTCAGAGTATTAAAACAAAAAAAGGTAAGAGGTCATATGTGGTTTTAAAAGTATGCATGTTAAAAATATTGTGTATGGTCTTAACTTTTTATTTGCATTATGTTTCTTCTTAGGGTAAGGGAAATCTTGTTGGCCTTGCCCTTGACATGCGCATGCTTGAGAAAGAGATGTTGGGTGCATCATATAAGATAAAAACAGGTGCATTGAGTAACATGGATAATCTGATGCTACTACAACTCAGTTATGTCCACATGAATGGGTTTTATGAGAACTTTCCGGTGGAATTAAGATGGTTGTGTATGCATGGATTCCATTTAAAGTCTATTCCTTCAGAATTACCTATGGAGAATCTTGTTGCTCTTGACATGTCATATAGCAATATTGAATCATTTATGGGTTGTTATAGTAATCCACAACGACTTGAGAAGAGGAAAAAGGTAACTTATCTTCATTTATTATTTTTCATGCTTAGTTGAATTTCACCACCATTCTAACTTCTTTTAGTTTTTATAGTTGGATGGATTATGCTTAAAAAACAAAAGGTTGCTTGGATCATTGAAGGTTCTTAATTTAAGTTTCTGTAAACAACTTTGTAGTCTTGGTGACTTTGACCAATTCCCAGCTCTGGGGAGGTTAATAGTCAGAAATTGCACTGGTTTGCTTGAGGTTAGTGAATCAATTGAGCAGTGTGTTGAACTTGCCCTCATCGATCTAAGCTACTGCAAGCAGCTTAAAAACCTTCCAAGAATCATAGGCATGCTAAAGAAAGTTAAAACAATGTTGCTAGATGGTTGTAATCTGGGTGAATCTCAAACTGAGGATACAAATTTAGATATGGATTCACTGGACATGTGCAATGCTAACAAAAACATTAGCATAAGCACAAGAACCTCTTCCTCCACCTTTGTGGGTGCTATGCGAAGCCATTTGAAGTTTTTTTCAAGTTCTTTGCCAAGATCTCTAGTAAGGTTGTCCCTTGTAAATAATAATTTGTCCACTGAATCCTTTCCTATGGATTTCAGTAGTCTGTCCTTGTTAAAGGAATTATATTTAGATTACAATCCTATCCACTCCATGCCCAATTGTGTGAGAACCCTTCCTAAGCTTGAAATACTTAGTATGCAATACTGTAATAAATTGAAGTCAGTCGAACATCCTCCACACACACTAAAAACAATGTTGCTCTATTCTCGTCCCGATTCTTTAGAAAAAGTTGTATTTGATCCCAAAATGTCTCCCCTCGAGTTATTTTCTTTTTTAAGAAGTTACACACTTGGGTCATATGAAATTGAAGGCATGGTGAAAATCCAACCAATGGTTGGTTTTGAGGAAAAGGTATTACGTAGCTTGGGCTGGATTAATTTACTCCATAACAAAAGGAACGGGGGAAATAATCCTAGGGAATCTCGAATGCAGGTTTTGTCCGGTTAACTGTCTTTTTTTATTTGACTACATAAAATACTATAATATAATCATTTAATTATGATTTTTGTATTTGGCAGATGATGATTTATGAATTTGGAATATTCAGCACAATGTATGAGGGGGAGGAGATGCCGAGTTGGTTTAGGCATAGAAGCGTGGGGCCATCAATATCATTTACGATCCCATCATCATCTCCAAACAACCTCCTTAAAGGAATCAACTTCTGCTTTCTGCAGACATGGAGACTTTTGTATGAGAGGCCTTCAATTCTACTTCATCATTTCCCCGGTACACCGATGATCACAGTTAGTAATATAACAAAGAACCGCATGTGGATATACGAATGTAACACGGACAGATATAGTATATATGGAGAGTGTTGGGTGTTGTTAAGTCATTGGATGTTTGGGATGAATGAGATGGAGGCTGGTGACCATGTTACTATTACTGTTACACTGCCGAATTATCGAGTTGTAGAGGAGTGTGGGGTGAGTCTTGTGTATGAGGATGATGGAGAGAAGGATGAGGAAGAAGATGTGTTGGGTTATTACAAGTCATGGAATCACATAATTGGTGGAGATCCCTCTCCTTTTCAAACAACAACAGGAGAATACCTCCTAAACAATATGCGGTTTTGTGCTGATGGCATTCACTTGTTTCCCTATCATCGTAAATTCATTCCAGTCGGCCCCGACTTTCAAGGTAGGTGTGATTTTTGTTAAATATATTTTTATTGTCATGTCTTATGTATAATGACCTTCCTCACCCATCACCCACTTTCTTTAAATAGATGGACAATGACCCATTTTTTTTAACAGATGGATCATAACTTAAATCTTTTAAACAACTTGATGATATATATATTATTGATATTTATTGACCTATAAGATAAGATTTTTTTTTTTTTAATAAAATGTAAAAAATAAAAGTTGTAATTTTAATTTATAAAATGAATAGACCGAAACATTGATTCAGAAACGGGGACAGTTTTGGTCCCAGGGGTATTTTGGGAAAACTTTCCCAATTTAAAGTTTTGAGTTAGTTTAGGATTCCAATTAGTTTAGTATAAATAGGATATGGTTGTGTGACGTTTTTAATTAAGTTTTTTTTCAGTCTTTTCAGTAATAAAAACTTGAAGAACAAGTAATTTTCCCAGATTTCTATCCTCCCCTGTTTCACTCATGCTCTGTTTCTTTTCTGCACACAGTTGAAGTTTCCATTCTATCATAATCAAGTGAATTGATATGGTGTGGTGGCATCCATTTTACCCCACCCTGAGGAGTATTTAAACTTTTCATTTTCTAGAAGATTTTCAGCTAAGAAAATTCTAGTAGCAAAAACTATTTGAGAGGCCCTCCTCTTGAAAGAATGGGAAAACCCTATTATATATATCATTCATTATCAGTTACTTGTTTCCGGTTGTGAATTTCCTGCTTATTCTCTTTACTCTGTGTGGGGCTTATCAGCACACTCAATTGATCAAGGCTTTTTTGATATGTCCGATCACATAAATATACCTGGACCCAATACGACTACTTTGTCCGAATGGATTATTTGTGAATAATGATTAACACATAACTTTTTATCTGTTTTCAGTACAAAAGGAAAAGTGTTGGTTCAGAGCTTTATCGCGAAGGAAGCCTGACATAAGTGGTCGTGCACATAAGGTATACTTTTTGACACCCACACATTTTCTCTCTTCGTGTGAACAATAGGCAAACACAACCGAATATTAGGAATCAAAGTTCTCAATTGGTTTAGGGTGTAACAAAATAAGAGAAGTAATTATAACCTTTCATTGAATGCATTAAAGTGGCAACGTTAAAATTTGGAATCATTGAATACTACAAATATCTGTTCATACCATGTCTAAACACTAAGGGTCAAAATCTAGGATTGAATTCTCACCACTCCCTGTCACAGTGTAATATGCAATTGAGACCAATTCATAGATTAATAATCTTCAGTAGATCTTGTTCTTGGGTAAATTCTATGTTAATAACAAACTATTACACTATGGAAAACAATATGAAATTGATCAAGCATATTGCTTGATTTTAGGGAATCTTAATGATAGATTCATTCTTAGGATAGAACGAAGCAACATGTTGAGAATGCTTAAATTGCTTCAAGAATTTGGAAGAGATGTGTCACCAGGACTCGTTAATTCTGTTGAATCAAGAAAATGTAACATAATGTATACGCTTCCAAGTAACTATATGTTTTCATAGCATTTTGTATTGTATCCTGTATAATATATAACTTTTAAAATATTCTTACTTTTCGTTTCTATGTAGGGTGAGGGGGGATCTTCAAGGTCTCATCCTTCACATGAAAAGGATTGAGAAAGTGAGGCTACATGACTGGCATGAATTGAAAATTGATGCAATGGGAAAATATGTAGCCTGATGCTATTGCAAACTCAATTGTCTATGACCTACTTTTCCAGAAGAATTAAGATAATATATACCAGCCTCTACTACAAAATTGAACACATTTGGAATTGTATGTTATTTCCACATGATTCTTTTAAGCATAGGTATCAAAATTAAACACTTCTTGAATTGTGTGCTATTTCTTGATCATAATTTGAGCTGAAATCTTGACCATTGCCTTATCAACAATGTCTATCGTGTCTATGGACTCAAAAGCTCAAATCCTTGATAGGATTCTATAATTTATTTGGATACTACGTAAAATTCACTTGCTACACCTTAATATGGGAATTCTTGTATCATTTGTTTTTTTAATTTTAGAAGCAACAGTTTTAGTTAGGTCGCCCCTTTTTCTCCACATGACGAGACAGGATAGTAATAGTATCACATATTAATTTATATATTTTATCTTTACCGTCCTCTATATCTTTATTGTTACTCTTGTTGTTGTCAAAAGAATATCATATTCTCATCTATTTTCATTTTCCATCTCATCTTGATATTCTATCAAGTTATGAGTAGTGTTTTTGCAACAAAGTTAGACTCCAAAATATGGTCATTTGAGGCTGAAAATAGATCATCTACATCAAGTCATCACTTATCAGTGGTCTTTTTGACCACTCTCCTTTAGTGTTTTTTTCATGTCCCCAGTGTCCTTATTAACAACTTGGATATCACATAACCCCTAGCCTGATTTCACCTCTATATGAGCTAAAAAAAAACCGGTTCATCTCCTTACCAACATCTTGATTACCATTGAAGCCATTAGAGTTGGTCATAATTACCATTCACACTTGCATTAGTAACCTTGTTTTCGGTATCCACATTGGAGATACAAGGAGTAGAGGCTTTAATTACCTCATTTGCAACAACTATAGTATGCAACTCCACCATAAAAATAAATAAATAAATAAATAAATCATGTTCCCAGTAATGTATTGAAACAAATGAACTCATATTCGTTTCTTCATGATACTCAACACTTCTATCGCTTCTGTTGACTAAGTAAGGTTCTTTTTATTAGTCTTCATGCACACTTTGCCTCCTAACCTCTATTTTTTCGATCTCTAACCACACAACCTGTCATCTACCACTGAATAATGCATCCCGAAACCTTTCTGATTAACAACTGCCATAGCTCCTTCTCGTTCTCCTTTTCATAAAGATTCCCCTGTTATTGGATTGAAGAAAGCTCACTCATACTCCTAATAACACCTATCAAATTCCCCTGAAGCAATCTGGTAAGCCTCCTGATGAAACATGAAACTTCTGTATATATAACTTCCTCTTTCCAACAGAATTAGCCATAGAAACACAGTAGTCCTACGTATTGGGTACAGAAACGATTGAAATAATATTAAAACTGGAACTGTGTATATATATATATATATATATATATATATATATATATATATATATTTACCAAATTACAATGTTGTAATAGGAGACACTGAAAATGGTGTGCTATAATAAACAAATCAATGAAACACGTTGCTATTTCTTGCATTTAAACCTTAAGTGTCGGTCAAAGATGGTATTCATGAGCATTCAAACCTTGAAAAAGAATCAAAGCACGCATATAGGCACACAAGTCCCTGGTCTATTGCATAGAATCTGTGAAAAGAATTTAACATGCTCTTCAAAGTTATTGAAACAAAGAAACAAACAAGACTAAATTACAAAAATCGTCTCTATGTTATATTACTTTTTATGCGTATGGTCAAGTCGATGGATTTAATGGACGGGCAACCAGGGACTAAAAGTGTGACCAAATGTTGGTTTAGGGATGGAAAAGGTAAATGATGAAACTATCAGACCATATCGATCGCATTTTCAACTTATTTTGTTATTAGGACACAATACTTTGAAAAATCAGTCCAATTATAACATGAAAATTGCTTTGTATCGGGATGATATTGCTACAATTAATAGGTTTTCAAAGTATATTGCGGTAATACACATGAATGAAAGTAGGATGCTATTAGAAAACAGATCAAAATTCTGTTTCTTAGATTTAGCCCTAATTAGTAAAATGAAAAACTTGAATTGTTTGAGATATTAACAAGATACAAATTACAAATACTCAACATTTTACAATGAACAGGTTACAACACATTAAATAACAATGTGATATGCATTTATACCACTTATCAATTGGTGAGTCCTCAAAGACACATTCTTTCTGAACATCAATGCTATAACTAACTGTTACATTTTTCAAAGTAAAATGTCCTAATAAGAAAGAAACGGAAGTACCTTGCTATCATCATAAAACCAAAGTCATTTGAAGTTGCTAAAAGGTTTGGTATGTATAAATAGTCCCGTGCTTCATTAGAAGAATTGGAACTTAGCAGTGGATTTACAAGAAGGAATTGAGATTATAGACAACATTACATAAATAGTCCCATGCATCATTAGAAGTCATATATAGGTTAAATCATTAACTTTTTTCCTTGATGAAAATGGTCTTTGTGGTTTCAATTCCTTACATGGTTTGTTTCTAATCCATATAAAATGATATCTATATATACCATTTTAATAGATTTATCTTTTTTTTTTTACTTAATTTTATTTTTTAATATGTTAACATTGAGGGACCCACCATACCAAACAGTTCACACACCTATGTTCACCAGAAAGATTACCAAAGTTATATTCAAGCTTAGAAAATTACAAGAAATTAAGGTTGTATACAACAGTAAGAATAAAAAAAAAACTCCAACAAGAAAGAAACTATCTCTTTTCTGATCATTTTGAAGAATGAGGTCTCTAAAAATCTGAACTCTGCATAACTTTAAGAATATTGGGTTCATCAGTAACAGGGTATCTAAAATTTGTTGTAGAATAATTTGTATCACAATAAAGTGGTGCATCAAGTGACACGTATACTTATTTTATTCCACTTACTAAAAGCATGGAATTCGAAAATTTGGTTTATAAATGAAGTCCCAGAAGAATACATATATTTTTTCAGCTGGAAACATATATAGCTCAGATAAACATCTCCCCAATCACCTGTATAGACGATACCATATGAACCAATGTTTAAAGAACAGCATAAGCATTTCATCAAATACCTTGACTACGTGATGTAAGATGACCACATTCACCAAAAAAACACAATGAAACAAGGAAATTTTAGGAACATAATCAAGTATAACATTCTAAATATTGAGAACTGAATAAAAAAACCGTCATCATAATAATAATGAAAGTCTACTGAAGGAGTAACAAATTGAGGAGGATCATGAAAGTACAAGATCTAACCATGAAAAATGAACAACGAACGTTGGTTTGGAGGTGTTTCTGTCTAATTTCCAATACGGGTGATTTTAAGAAGGCCTTCAAACACCTCACATTATTTCTTTATTCAAATTTTGATCCAGCATGTCGAATAAAGATAACATGAAAAGATGATCCATTAGAAACAATAAATGTGCCTTGGGAGCAGGGAGGCCGGGTAGGGTGAGAAGAGGCGGAGCAGCGCGGTGGAGCGACTGAGTGCAATATGAAGCATTGCCCTCGACCACTACCAGAAGTCAGGAATTGAGTTTGATTGTGCTTGTTGCCCTTGAACACCGCTGTCTGAGATTTGGGAATTGGGGGACGCATTTGAGGGAGAAATAAGAATTGAAGAACGTCAGAATGTGGGATCGTGGAAAAATGTACTTCATCTTTCAACGATCTCTAATTCTCTTCCACTTCATTTAATCTATTAACATGACTTCATTTAGGTTATGCATATGAAGAGGTAGCAGAAGTCTCACCTGGTCATCGATTCATTGCATACACCATGTATGACAAAGACAGCAATTTCTTCAAATTATGTGTTAGAGATTTGAATTTAGGTTCTCTCTGTAGTAAGCCACAAGCTGATTGGGTCTGTAATGTGGCATGGGCTAAAGGGGGTCAAGGCATATCTGTATCATGAGGTTTTTTTTTCCTTCATATCAGTTGGCTCTAAAATGAGCTCTAAACCCTGTATTTTATTTGTTTGAGAAATTGTGATTTGATTGTTGTTCCAGTCCCAAGCTGCTTGTTTCAAGAAAGCGAGAGATGATCTATACAAGGTTAAAGCATGGGTTTTCTCTCCACAAGTCAAAGTTATTAAGTGTTAGTGGGTCGAGTTGAAAATGGTCAAAATCCATAGAAAAGAACTAAAAAAAAAGTTGATTTGGCTGCTGAAGAAGCTGACATTCGTGAGGAAGATGTGTTGAAGGAGAAAGATGCTTTTGAGGATCTTAAGAAGCTGGCAGCCAAGTCGCTAACTGAGACAGTTAATCAGTTGATTGACACTGTTAATCAGGTGAGAATCATATCTTTTTTTATTTATAATGCTTTAGAATTTGTTTGAGGGGTAAAATAGTAATTTTGTTTAATTTCGATTTTCAGGTGAAGGAGGATGAAAATGCCGAACAGGCGACCCGACCATCAAGAGTCACTGATGCGGTCAAACATCGGGCGACCCGGCCACAACAGATGACGTGAGGCATTGGATCAACTTCTTGAAACAAATGACTTCCCGGAGTTCACGGGCAAGGTTTTGCCCCGCTCCATGTGAAGGTTCATGTGTGTTGGGTATAATTGAAAACCCGGTCTCCATCGACTGGTTAGTTTTCTTAAATTTATTTTTGAAAAAAAATACCCAAACATATGTTAATAAAATTAAAAATTATACGTTGTTTAGGGACAAAATCGGTCTGGTGCACCTCTTAAAGCTGCAGACAATGTTATTATCTCACAGCATCAGCATGCAGCAGCCTCTCAAATTCAGGCAAGAGAAACCAATATACATGCACTCTCATTGAGCTTACCCGATAAAAAGGTATTTCTCTTCATTTCATACTTTCTTTATTATTTCTTCTCTATAAATTCAATTAAATTTCTAATTTTTCTGATGTGAATGAATTCTAGGAAGCAATATTGAAGGAGCTTAAGCTTGTAAATGACAGCTTATCAAGTCACAAAAACGAGACAGGTGTCCCCATGAATGTATCCGAAAGCTTCAAAAAGGAATATGCAATGGTACTATTACAGCTCAAAGAAGCTAGTGATCAGGTATCATTTATTTCATAAATAATTATTATCATATATATTTACAAATTACAAATTAATTTTAACAAATAATCTTAATCAGGTTGCTTCTGCTCTTGCAAATTTGAGGCGACGCAACACATACCCAGGAATCCTGATGCCTACATGGCAAAAGCCTAATCCCGATTCCGGGCCTGTTGTGGACCCCACGACTTCTAATCATGAAAACAACTTTCCTTCCAATAACAATAATCAATTGGCATCTAATGTGATTGGGATTTTGAAAAGTTCAAGAAATGAAGCACATAAACTTGTACATACTGCTTTACAGGTGATCAATGTTTTATCTGTGTAAATGTTAATTATTAATTGCGTTGTATTTAATATAACCTTGTTACTTTCAAGGAATGTCTAAAATAAAGGAGGAGCATAATAATGTTAGGTCAAGTGTGGTAGCGGTTTTGGATTGTCTTGGTGTGGGAAAAAACCCGAGTGAACCTGGGTCATCATCATCATCATCATCATATATCAATAGATGATGATGATGATCACCGTCGGTAATGGGACGGGTCAAAGACACCTTGTTATGGTTGCAGCTCAAAGACACCTTGTTGGCTGGTAATGGGACGGGTCAAACCAGGAAAGTTGCAAGGGTTCAAGCTCTGCAATTGCTAAAGCAACCAGAGGTTTGTGGGGTTTTTTTTTTATTCTTTTCCCTTGCAATTTAATAGGTGTTTATTAATGTTGTCCTTGACATATTCATGTAATTTTATCTGACAGAAAAGAGGGATTTTGAGGACGAATAATCGACTTCCTCTGCATTGTCCTTCCTATTACTTTGGTTTGTACAGTAAGTATATTCAGTCTTCCTTAGATCTTCTGTTAAAATAGGTAACATAGAAGACTTGCAGCTTATCAACATAATATCAATAAAATATACGTTGTTTGATTGTTTCCATCCCACAATAATTGAACAAATTTCCAAATTGGATGCCCTATGCGAAATGCAGCATTTTGAGTTTAAATTATCAATTTACCCTCATTATTATCATTAGGAAGTCTTTCTGTTCATTTTTTTTTTTTTTTATCAAACATAGTCATTGGAAACATGAAGAACCTTTAAATGATAGGTTTCTATCAGAGTGGACTTACATGAGTGGGTTCTATTTGTATTGGTGCTGTTTTTCTCTTTTGCATATAAGAGGTAATCTATATTGGAGACTTTCTTACCTGTTTAGTAAATTGTGCTTGTCTGTAGCTGTAGGTATGTTTTTTTAGTTTGATGCAAGATTAATGGTTACTTTGACACTCATTTGACATAAGTTTTCATTTGATATTTTCTTTTTTAACTTGGAATGAAACGAAAACTAGGTTAATATCTCTATTTATCATTCTGTTTTCCGTATTTTCACCATTCCTTTATATTTTTCCTTCTACAGGGATCGATTTTGTGAGAAACAAAAATAAGGTCTTTGCACCAAAGAAAGTCACTATACCGCTAGAAGACATAAACTTGTTCTAGGGCTTGATCTATCAACATTTTTTTTATACCTTGTTTCCTTGTAAGTTGCATTTTAACTTTCATTGTGCATGACATCTCTGGAGCAACAAGCATATACTTAAAGTCTACCTGTTTTCCCATGCCTTTATAATTCAGATTTATCATCACATATCACAGGAGAAGCACTTAACACCTCCCAACCTTGGAAATATAACAAGTTGATCATCTTGCTACACTAGACTTTTACATTAAATTTGCTATATAGATAAATTAGAAATGTACATTCAAGTTTAGTTTTCAAAATTAGTTGTCATAATTTATGAAAGAATAGGAGGTGATCAAACTTCTCATTTTGCTCCGGAAGACCTAGAAGTGCTCCGGCCTCCAGATCTTCCATCATTGCTTCTAGATGCTCGTATTTGTTTCCTAGGAATGCCTATAAGAAATAGCAATGTATTTTTATTTTATTTTTTTTAACTCTTTATTTTTATAATGAATTTAAGTATAATTTTGATTGTTGTAGATTGTTTCTGAACTGACTGAGCTTCTTGTTGCTCAATTTATGTGGTTGGATTATGATAATCCACCTAAGCCTATTTATCTTTACATTAATTCATCCGGAAAACAGGTGATTTTTTTCTTTTGTTTTGTTTCTTTTAAGGTTAAATTACTAAATACAAGAAATAAGTCAATAAAGATTTTGATTTTTTTTCTTTTGTAGAATGACAAAAATGGAGACAGTGGCATCTGAAACAGAAGCATACGCCATTGCTGACATCATGGCTGTAAGCAATTAAAATCATTCATTTTATCCTTTTAAGGTTATTTACTGATATGATTTATTAATTTCCGAAATTGCCCTCAAGTACTGCAAGTCAGAGGTGTATTATGTTAACAGTGGGATGACATTTGGTCAATTATCATTCCTCTCATATGCTCTTAACATTGGCTGCATTCAATAAATAACAACATACTTTCATCAACTTATTTACAATATCATTGTACTTTTGTTTTCTTAAATTCTCCCTATTATAATTTTGAAAAATCTACCTAGTTATAGGTATGCCATTGAAATATAAAGCAACTTTCTCTATGATACCTGAGCAAATATTCATGTGATTGATTACTTGACATTTATATTTATTTCTTTTCTTGTATTAGGTACAAAGTACGATTTGGATTATAAATCTCCTAATAGATCAGGACAAAACTTCAAGTCAGGAGAAGATATGGAAGCCTTTCTTTTTCTGTTTAACTTTTCTTCTGAAGATATGGAAGCCTTTCTTTTCTGATTAACTTTATATTCACCATTGTTAATTGATCTTTTAGATTGCAGCTTCCATGTCATCGTACTTCAGGTGTTTAGTTACTTTTTTTTTTCCAGGTGAGAAATATTATTTCACTGTGTGGTGATGAAATCAAGCTTTGCAATTCACTGATAAGGACTGGAAACAACTGAATGACATTAGTTATTGGATACAAGGAAGATGACCAGGTGGTGTAGGTGTACTTCACATGAAACATAATTATGCTTCAAAACTTACTCAAGCTCATGAGTTTGTTGTTGAGTTATCATGTCATGTGAATCAGAGGAATCAAAGACAAACTGTTGCAGGGGGGCATTAATTTATCGGTAAACACTTTTGGCTCTGTTTGATTGATAGCTATTTCTATATAGCAAATGTTAACCTTGGTCTTTGCGTTTTTTGTTCATAGATTACAAACACCAATTTCTTTCAAACAACAGAAGATCTAGAGTTTAATTGGGTGATTGAAGGTGATGGATGTAAACTTGATTCTGGAACTCTTAGTCTACCAACATTAGAGTTTAATAAATGAGACTCAAGATATCATATTTTGGCATGGCTAGCAGCTTTGGAGGAAAAGAGACTCAAGAAAAAGTAAACACACAGAGAGTTGTTGACACATAGTAAGTTAGATGATGCAATTGTATATAAATGAGTTCATTTTTTTATAACATTTACTCACTTTTGGAATAATTATTTGTGTTTGACATATTAGTGAGATGAATTATCTTTGTTATTTATGGTATTTTATTTTGTATTATGAGATTTTTAATGT
Source organism: Lactuca serriola (assembly GCF_051521515.1). Lineage (NCBI taxonomy): Eukaryota > Viridiplantae > Streptophyta > Magnoliopsida > Asterales > Asteraceae > Lactuca > Lactuca serriola. The sequence continues at coordinate 136,984,715 of NC_136408.1, forward strand.
ATTATTTAATTTGAAAATTAGTAAATCTATAAATAATATTTTTTTTAACATTTAAAATTATGATACGCAAAAATGTGTGTCATCTTCATTTATGACGTAACCTTTCTTAACAGGGGCTTTCTTGATACGCATTGTGTGTCATTAACATGCGCGTCGTAAGGTTACGACACGTGAATGCGTGTCCTCTTCCTTTATGACAGGGCCTTCCTTGATACGCATTGTGTGTCGTAAACGAGCGTCGTAAATGAGCGTCGTCTCTCTTTATAACAGGGCCTTCCTTGACGCGCATTTGCGCGTCGTCTGAGCCTTTTACGACGTGCAATGTGCGTCGTAAAAGGCTGTTTTTCTAGTAGTGGGAATCTAGAAGAAAGTTGTAGTACTCAGAAATACCAACGCGTGGACAAATGAACGTCAAAAATGGAGTTCGTATACAAAAGTTATGACCTTCCGAAGATACAGTTATCTAAGTGCATAACACGTGGTAGAAACCCTAGCCGCCATGGTTCACGACGTGAACATTAATTCCACAACGTGAAACGTGTCAGGGACACTAATCGGGGCTAAAAAACACGTGTTAAAGCTACGGGGTGGCTCATGGATGTTCACGACATGACCCTAGGCATGTCACGACGTGAATGTGCCAAAATCAGCCTATAAATAGCGATCAAGACCCTTTCATTCCTTACACCTTCTACTTTTCTCTCCCTCATTTTTCGTAGGTTGTTTCCCTTCCTGAGCCTGACAACGACGAGCCTTTGACCGTTTAGATTCTATAGATCACGCTACTAGGGTGAGTTTCACGACCCCACTTTTTAATATTTTCGGGGGAAAACACATGCTAAATATTGTATATAAGTTAATATTATGTCTATATGATAGTATATTCATATCAACATAGATAGTTATATTAACCGGGATATAGTTGTTTTAAATATGATATTTTGAAAATATACAACTGTTATCAACTTGTTAGCATGTTATTATACTAATGTAGATCTTGAGTTATACTTAGGATTCTATATATATATATATATATATATATATATATATATATATATATATATATATATATATATATATATATATATATATATATATATATATATGTTATGTGTGATATAGTTTCGGAGTTATACTCAAAAGTTCTATATACAAATTACTAAGTATGTTTCTACTGTTGGTTTTATGTCAAGATAAAACCTAGTTTTACCTCAAGTTATAGCTATTATACTACCTTATTATGAAATTAGGAGTAATGTTTAAAAGCATTGTCTAGTAAGTTAGGGTTTTAGACACGAATATGCTTTTGTTGTTAGAGCTACAGGAGTCGTCGAAGTCTACATGAGCTATTGTATTCATCAACTAAGATTGGAAATCTTAGGGAAAATCCTCTGACCTGTAAATGTTAATCCCGGCCGAGCGAGGAAGTCGTGTATGAATAAGATACGGGTTGACAACCCCACTTGTGGTTGCTAGCTACAACCAAACTTAAGCGAGTGACGAACTGTCCTTTTATTTGTTTATTGTTCCCACGTTTATGAAGCGTGTGGAACTTATCTTAAGATGTGAAACTTGTAGCATCAAGCAGAGGTTTGAAACTAGTCATACAGCCGCGATTACGGACTTATGGTAGCAAATTGTTAGAAGCATTATACTTTGTCGTATACAAGTATTAATGTTAAGTATAAGTTTCCCCTTACTTATACTCTAGGTTCAAGGAATGTTTAGGTATAAAACTTATTTGATAAGTAGACTATTATACCTAATATATATATACTAAAGGTTGGAGCGTCAAAATGATACTTTCAAAACTAAACTTTTGAACTTAGAAAAAGTATTATTTTTACTCAGACATGTGAACTCACCAAATTTATATTGACGTATTTTCAAAATGCGTGTGTTTTCAGGAACTTGATAAGCTAGAATAATGTAACTTTCTATTATCAATAAAGGTATGTAGTTTACAATAAAATTTTTTGTACTGTTCAATATATATTTGATAACTATGATATAAGGAATGATGTTACACCGCCCGGTGTTTCCGCCGACGGTCGGGGTGTGACATAGTATTTCCTTAATAGTTATCCTTTTGTTTTAGTATGTTCTTAATTTTGGTAAGTAGGCTTTTGTCGGAACATTATAAAGTATAATGTACATTAGGCTTATTTTATGATTGTGATGAATAAGAGTATCGAGTCTTGAACTCGGTTTTGGAAAACTCCCTGTTTCTTGAATTACATGCATTATCTTTATAATTTTTATCGGTTTGTATTGATTGGTATAAGAGCAACAATTCTGGTAGCAACATTGTTCATTAGAATTACTATTCATAGAGGTATTGTTTATGTGTCATTGTTCACCATATCACTATTCACTTTGGTATTGTTCATCAAAACTATTGTTTAACTGTTCATCGGTTACTGCTAGTAAGTATGTTTAAATTCATACCAAATTTAACTGTTCATTGGTTACCAAGTTTTATTGAACTATTCAGTTTTAAGTTTATAAATCATAATCGATCCAGAATCGAAAACAATAATTCGGTTTTGCTGAACATTCATCAAAAAGTTGAATATTCGAACCAAACAACCCTACACATATAAGCCACTGCCAACTAATGAACAACCCTAAAAGTGTAAAATGAATATGAAGGATGATTCTTCAAATAAGTTGTTTTCCTCAAATCAAGTAAGGAAAAGATAAAGCCATTATATCCAATGAAATAACAAAAAGATTTAGAATAAAAGGGTTTTCTAATGTATATGAGGAAATGTAGAAGTTATTTAGGTCATTAGATCTTCATACACAAGATTAAGTTTCTATGTTTCCAAGGCCAAATTCCATATAATATGTTAGGTTATTTGTCGATGATCATAATTAGTAATATTACAAAAAATCATCCAGCATGGATGTACCAACATTACATTCACAAATGTTAATATACATGAAGATTGACTGATTTTGTTAAGCCATTTATGAGGATTAGCAATGTACTTTATCTCATCAATGTTTGCTATAAAGTAGACAACTTTCTTCGTAATTATCCTTGGCTACGCATCCACCTCAAGCATCTATTTGACATAGGAATTTTGGAAAAACCGGTAACATAAAGCACATCTTATTAGTAGAGGGGTAATTTAGGCATTTTATTTATTTAACTTGTTAAGTGGAGGGAAATCTACAAAAAAAGTCCAAATATTTTGGGAAAATTTTTAATAAAGTCCTAAATTTTATTTTTTGAATACAAAATTCTCGACTTTTTAACCTTTTTAATAAAAAAATCCAAGAAACCGGTTAATTTATTCGGTTAAACCCTTCTTGACATGTTTAACAAGTCACATGACCAAATCGTTAATTTTTCAAAAATAATGGGACTTTTCTGCAGATTTCGTCAAAACTTATATATAATGTATAAACGTACTTTTTTATGTATTTATATCTATTTTTACGTACTTTTGTATTTTTAAGTTTTTATATGTATATGTTTACGTATTTTTATGTATTTTAAATGTATAAATGTATTTTTTTTTACGTATTTATATATATTTTTAAGCATTTTACACCTTTTTTATGTATTTTTATGTGTTATTTTTTATGTATTATGTATTTTTATATATATATATATATTTTACGCATTTATGTCTTTTTGTAAGTTTTTATTTATACATGTTTACATTGTTGATGTATTTTAAATTTATAAAAGTAGTTTTTAATGTATGTATATGTATTTTTAAGTATTTTATATATATATATATATATATATATATATATATATATATATATATATATTTATTTATTTATTTATTTATTTAATTTTATGTGTTATTTTTGATGTATTATGTATTTATGTAATTTTTTAAAAAAAAATTATATAGATGTTTATGTATTTTTATGTATTTTAAATGTATAAACGTATTTTTTTTACAAATTTATATGTATTTTTAAGTATTTTACTTATTTTTATGTATTTTGATGTGTTTTTTATGTATAACGTATTTATATCTATTTTTTTTTATGTATTTATGTATTTTTTAAAGTTTTTTATACAGATGTTTATGTATTTTAAATGTATAACTGTATTTTTCTTACGCATTTATGTATTTTTTTTACTTCAAGCCGTCTTCACCATTTCATACAATTCGTACAACTTCTTTGAATATGTTTAGATGGTTTTCCTACATATCTATATATTTTAAGCTTTTCCCTTTAGCTTATCTTGAAATTAAACACTGAATGGGAAAAACTTAAAATATATGGGTATGTAGTAAAACCATCTAGACATACTCGAAGAAGTTGTGTGAATTAGATGAAATGGTGAAGACGACTTGAAGTAAAAAAAAATACATAAATACGTATAAATAATACGATCAAACATTTAAAATACATAAGAATCACCAACAAAAATAGAAACATATTTCTAACAATTTGTTCCTTTAAATTTCTAAATCATCACAACACAAGATTCATACTTGTAATAAAGGTTTTAAGCCATCGATTAAAGCAATTTATCTTCTAATTATTCTTTTCTACTATAATCTTCAGCGTATAGGAACATTTACGACTCAGGGGTCACAAACCACTCATTAATTCAACAATCATATATGATATCATCAAAAAGGTAGAATAGTTAACCTTGATTCAAGTAAAGATAGATCAATTCTTGCAATTTTCCCTTGATTCTTGTCACAACTAGCAAATTTGCTAGGAAATTCTATACTTTTTGTAAACAATATCAATGACAACAAATTTCAACCATAACTTGATATGCATATGATGTTATTCAATAACAACAAACTTTCATCAAAAATCCAATTATAAAGCCCAAACTTCATGTAAAACATTACAAAAGTCAAGTTAGAGTTTGAAAACCCTAAAAATTCCGACCTAAGCCCATTTTGGCCTATGATTTCCTTATTGGGCTTAATGGGCCAATAAGCTTTCAATTCGATTGCTTTGGGCTTAGAACTCTTAATTGGGCTCTAATTGGATCCACATTCAAAAAACCTAACATTATTGGGCCATAATGAGCCTAAAAGGGATTGGTTTACCCTTAATGGGCCTTGTTGGGCCATAATCGATAAAAAAACCCTTAAAGGGCCATAGAACCCATTCTTTCAAGCTAATTGGACCGTGAACCATCCCAAACACCTAATGGGCCAAAAACCTTCTTATTGGGCCTTATGTTTTCGAGCAAAACCAAGAATGGGCCCAAGTAAATCAATTTCTTCCCCCTTTTATACATGGGATAACCATGGAATATATACAACATATATCCATAAAAATGCCACATACCTCCATGCACATCATGTCACACTCTCTCCCTCCCCCCTTTTTCTTCTTCTCTGCCGAACACACAAACACACACACATCTCACTTGAAAATTTTCTCAAACATTTCCTCCAAATTTTCAAGAATCATAAGAGCTTCAAGAAGGATTTCATCCAAAAATCACTTCAAGTTATATACTAGTGGTAAGATCTTACAAACACAAGTGTATTATTTCATCTTTAAACACCTTTACTCCTCTTACACTCTTTTTTCGTGAATAATGTTCTTTAAACATCTTAGAACTCGAGATCTACTCAAGCAAGGCTTGCTAGAGCCGAAACCACTCTCTTTCCTTCACCAAACCGAAAACAAACAAGCAAGGTGTTGCACCCCGAAACCGAAGGCGGAAACGTTCCGGGGCGGAGGTGACGTCATGCGTAGTATCACAACCAATGTACATAGTAAGCATAGTAAACACAAAACTTTACATTACATAGAAACATTTACATTTTTTTGAAAGTAAATTTATACATGATTATAGATATATGCATTCAAAATGAACAAAAGTAAAGACGTGTCTTCTACGTACTTCGTCTTCGCCAAAAGGATCGCTGGGTATCTGTCTAATGTGGACCTGAGAATACAAGCAGTTTGAAAATCAGCATAAAGCTGGTGAGTTCATAAGCGGTTTATTTTCGAAAAAGAACAAGTTTCCTTTGGTTTTCTGAAAATGTTGTCATCCAAGAAAATCCCATATTTTCTTATAAAGATAGTTTAGTTATCCATTCGTTACACAATTCGATTATGAGCAGTTATGTTATCCTAGGAAAAACCCTTATCTTCCTAATAGTTTAGTTATCCATTCGTTACACCATTTGATTATGATCAGTTATGTTATCCCAGGAAAATCCCTTATTTTCCTAAAATTCGTGGTTAGTTCTTAGTTCGGATTTCAATGTACTAGTATCTACCACACCATTAACATCATATGAGTATTCTGAAGTTTGGTTATCCTACACACGAATGTCGATTATCTACTGTAGTTATTTGCAATTTCGAATCTTTGGAGACACTTAGAGGCGTAAACTAACTGTATATTTGAAGTTCTGGTGACATCCAAAGGCGTGTTTTAGACATATTTCTGAAGCTCTGTCGACATCCAAAGGCGTATGTTTTCGAAACTCAGTCGATGTCTAAAGGCGTACTTTCGAATTATTTCCGAAACTTTGTCGATATCCAAAGGCATATATTTGAACCGTTCTGAAGCTTTGTCGATATCCAAAGGCGTGTAATAACTATAATTTCGAAGTCCTAGTACTATTCGAAGGCGTATCTTATTAGAAATGTTTTCGAAGTTCTGTCGATATCCAACGGCGTATCTTAGACGTGTTTTCGAACTCTAACGGTATCCAAACGCGTACTTTATTAGTAAATACTTTATTAACTATTATTATGGATTCTGTGTAGATTATAAAAATAAAACAAGTATTATAACACATTTTATAACGATTTACTCGTTTAGTAAGAAGACTAACTCTGCAAGTCAATTCGTTGGTTAATACGGTTTTTCGATATTGAAAGCATACACAATATGAAACATTTGAACTAAAAATAATAAGTTTGAGTACAAGATTTCCTTTTACTTTTGCTTGTATTCCTCCCTGAAAACATTTGAAAACACGGAAAAAGGTGTAGGGGTATGAACTCACCAGTCGAGGAACGTGTCGGTTTGGATGCTAAACGTCAGTTTGGGGCTTGAAAACGCAGAAGATTCCTATGTAATATGAAGAGATGCATAAAATGTATCTAATTAGACCTTGATCTTACTATTTAAAATGAATAAACACTCCGAGGCGCGAAAACACTTCAATTCAAGTGTTTGGAGTGACCCGGGTGGCATCTAAGGGTGTGTATGGCTTGAATATGGAGTTTGCTCTTCAAGAGTAAACTCCTAATGGAGTTTTCGGCCCAATAACCAACTCTTCATGAGTTTATGGCCGTAAACTCATGGTGGGGGTGTTCTTGGGTGCTAAATGGTCTTACAACTCTTGTGGGGTAATGCTAGGCTTGGTTTTAAGGCATTGGAAATGATTAAACCAACATATGGACCATTACAAGGAGTTTACGGCAGTAAAATAAGAGGTTACAGCCGTAAGCTCCCTCATGCCCCTTCCTTTCATGTTTTGATGGTCCTAGATCAATCACATGTGATTATAAGTCATTATACATGCCATGGGGTGAAGTTAGGGCACCAATTGACCAAGATATAGGAGTTTACGGCCCAGGAACCTTTCCTTGGGGGGTTTGCGGTCGTAAGCTCGTATGGGGGTGGTTTTTACCAAGTTTAAGGCCCCTAACTTGTTTGCGGTTGCTTCTAGACATTAGTTCAAGGCTTAGGAGGTGTTTAAGGGGCATCTTAACACCTAACAAGGTGTTTGCTATCCATGAAATGGTGTTTACGGCCCAAGCATGTTCTTGGGTAGTAAACTCATATTTATCCCTTAAATGATGAGTTTATGGTGTTCCTAGTCCATTCAAATAAGTCCTTAAGCCATTTCCAAGTTCCATAAGTGATTTGGGAGGGCTTTTGGGCTCCAAAACCCATTATATGTGAGTTCTGTTGGATTAGTGTCTAAGTCCATAACTATTTTGGTATGTACTTGACCCGATTATGAGCATGGTCCTTTTGGATTGCCTTCACCATAGCAATATGTAGGATGATTTAAGGAGAGAAAGGTTTAAATATGATTTATTAATATATTATGAGAATAATATATTAAAGGAGAAATCATATTGTTTAATTAATATTAGTCAAGAATTAATTAAGAATTAATTATGTGGCGAAAAGAGATTAATTAAATATAGGGGACTGGACTGCAATTATTGGATAATAGAGTTATTGGGCTAAGGAATGCTAAAGGAACAAGGGGTGAACAAAATTATGATGGGAGCCCATCATATTTTCATCCATAGCCTTATCCAGAAGGTTCCATGTGCTGCTTAGAGTTTAAGCTGTCCATTAGGGTTTTGACTGAAACCCTAGCAGCCCACACAAGTATATAAAGGACCCCTTAGGCTCCAAAAACGTGGACAACTGATTCTCTAGGGTTTCTAGTCATTTTTGGGCAACCTCTCTTCTTCTCCTCTTCATCCAAGTTGCATAAGGTGTTTGTGACTCCATTAGAGGTGCAGCACTTGAGGCACTAAGCTTTTGAAGCCAATCCAAGCAAGGAATTGATTGTTATTGCTATATAACAATCATAGGTAATTATCTAAACCCTAATTCAGTTCATAATATGTTAGATCTAAGTTTATTAGTCTTGGATTCAAAGCATGTACAATAGAGAAACCTAGATCCAAGCATTAGGGTTTGTATGAGCACATAGGATTGTTCTTATGCCTAAAACCCATCAGTGGTATCAGAGCCTTGATTGGTTTCTGTTGTATGTGATGCTATGTTGAATTATTTACTGAAAAACAAGTTTTTGCCTCTGCCCGACTCAACTCGGCGAGTCAGTATCTGGACTTGGCGAGTTGGCCCTACTCGACGAGTCAGTGCGTCAGGCAGAGGGTATTTCGGGATTTAGCTGCTGTTTTGACTTGGATTTGATGCTTAAATTGTTTTATGAAGTTAAAATCCGAATTTTATCTTAATTATATGTTTATCCTTGCCAAAACAATAGATAATTTCAAATCTTTTAAATATTGGTTGTTTATGTGATAAATATGGATTATTTAAAGTTATTTGGTACTTATCTAATGACTAAAATAAATTAGGTCAAATATAGATAATTATGTTAGTAATTGTTTAATTTGAATTATTTGTTGTTTGATCCCTAATGTTTTGAAATGTTTCAAAACTTGCCCTCAAGTTTTGGAATTTAAAAGTTAATTAAAAGTTTAATTTTGAAATGTTAAATTCTAAAAACCTAGTAATTTGAAAAGTTCAAATCACACCCTTATGGTTTTATTAATTAATTAAAGTTTATAATTAAAGGTGATTTAATAAACCCATAAAGTTTTGGTTTGCATTTAATTAAATTAAAAGTATAATTTACTAAATTGAACCACCTAGCATTTTAAAAGTGTAAGATACACCCTATACTATATATATAACATTAAAAGTCTAATATTATATATATATATATATATATATATATATATATATGTATGTATGAGTAAACAGTCAGTCTTACCGTTAGTAGGCCTTATTCACGAAGCTGGTCTATAAGGGGTGTTTAAGGAAATTGCCTATAAAATGGCGATTGAATGGGTATCCACTCTTACCCACCGTACTCTTGACTAGTGGAGGGTCGTTAGCCGAACGGATAGGATAGGACAGAAACCTTCCATTATAAGTATAATGAAGTACAAAGTAACTAAATGCTTTTTCAAATTCCCAAATCATAGTTACTTTAGGCAAAATGTGAATTGTATGCTAACCCATGGAATTACACTTCGTACCCTTGTCAAACGTTAGTGGAGCGTGTGTGGTTAACCGACACACTAATTTGGGGATGAAATTGGTGGCGAAGGGTGGCTCGATGCTTATCATAGATCAATGGAACGTGTGTGGCTAACCAGCACATTGATTAGGTGATAGTAGCATTGGGCACACCACGTGATTCGTATGGTTATTCACACCTTATTTGTGATCCTCGGCATCCCAGTCCTAATAGTAGGGCATAATCGAGATTAAACGTGCCATTGAAAAGTTCAATGAATCTCAACAGATCTAGGACTTTCAATTCATTTAAAACTTAATCTTCCTTTATCGTTTTTCATGGTGGAAATTGGTAATCGTCATTTACCTACCTTCAAGTATTTTGCAACTAGATTACGGCATCCCTTTTCTAGGTTGTAGAATATTGTGTTGGATCCTAGACTTAATAACTCATCTGGGTGTTTTATTAAGGACTCAATCAACTTAACTTGAATTTTCTCCCGTTTTGTAGATGTCTGACTCCAAACGTGGTATTCCCGAATCCCAAGGAAAAGGTGTTCCTAATGAAAGTGGAAGCTTGATTCAAAGTAAAGGATCAATGTGGACCAGCTTGATTTCACTTCCTCCTCCTCCTCCAATTATTCTCCCTGACCCACAAGTTCAAAGTCTTGAAAAGTTCAAGCTCACTCAAGCCCTTTTAGCAAGTAAACACGAAGATGGGAAACCTGTGTGTGCAAACGTCTTAGAGATGAGGTCACACATTGATAGGTTAAAGATGTTGGGTGTCAAGATTTCAAGTGAGTTGACTGTTGACTGGGTTCTTCAATCACTTCCTGAATCATATAGTGAGTTTGTTAGAGAGTACTATATGATGGACCACGACGTGACCCTCATTAATATCACCTATTTGCTTATAGCTGCTGAATCAGCAATGATTTGGCATGCTGGTCAAGCAGATTTGTCTGGTGAATCAAACTCCCAAACTTCAATGGACACTCGCAACATTGGAAGTCCAGAAAGAACTAAGTCTGTGATTGTTCGATGTGTTGTGCCAAAGGAGTCCATTTGCTTTTATTGCCAAGAGAAGGGGCATTGGAGACGAAGCTGCCCTGACTACCTGAGAGATCTAAGAGATGGAAGAGTCAAGACGTATGGCTCTACTTTAGGTAAAATCCATTATCTAACTCTTTTAAGTTCCTATTCTAGATTCTTAATACATTATGTGATAAGATTACATTTTGATGTTTTGTAGGATCGAAGAAAAGAGAGGAAACTTGAGGGAAGAAGTTAGCTAAATCTAATCGTGAAGTAATGGATTTCGATTGCATTACTTGAAGAATGGATTCTTAAGCTGCTACTTGGAGTTAGAGTAGATTGCTAAGAAATATGTAATAGCATAGTTTTTCAGTTGAATTGAATTGTAAGGACAAGTTTTTTCCGCAATAAAATAAATTTTGATTTTATCTTATTTATTTAGCCTTGCAATGGCATGTATGAAAAATTGATGTTTGAATGTTTCTATTATTAGCAATAATGAATTTGATTCTTAATTGTATTATTTGTGGAAATGTCAAAAGTTTACCAAACAGGGAGAGTTTCTCATCGCCCAAGTTTCAATTGGACAGAAACTTGGAATCATGCAATGTGTATTGTATGATGAATGAAAGAACTTTCACATTTGGGAAACTTGGACTAATTCTTTGGCAAAGTGTCAATTGAAGGACAAGGAGATCAAGTACACAAGGTTGTGCGTTGATCAAGTCCACCACAAGAGTGACAAAAATATTCGTCATGATTTACTAAAGTTTAGTAAATATGATTATACTTATAAGATTAAGTGTAATTATGAGTTGATTGAAAGAGTTTCAATGAATAGTAGAACGAATAAAGAAGAATCAAGTAGGCAGAAAGATAAAAGTTTCTCTTTTCTAAGAAGAAGGGAGAGTATCTTTTATTGTGTTTTATGATAATTCTTAAAGATTAAGAACCATATCTCAATAGATCCTCTAAGTGAGTCTTAGTGCAATTGCATGTCTAAGAAGAGGAATCGGGTATTGTAGAAATGGTTAAATCAATAAGTCAATCATACTTCGTTCCAATATCAAGTCTTAGAGTCAAGATTGTGACATTGAGTGAAAAGTCTTAAGTAGGTTTATAACACTCATTAAATGTGGAATTTGGAAAAGTTTTCTTATTCTTGCACGTTTGAAATTGGTAAGTTGTGCTGTCTTGGATAAGACAAAGACTAACTAGGACCAACTATGTGAAGTGTTTTGTCTTGATAAGAACTAAACTAAATCTTGAGTATTTGCTTTGTCAAGAAATGTTTCTTGACAAGAGAATCTTATATGTCAAGGAGTCAGTGGGAGTCTGAATGGTCTTGAAAAGTTTCAAGAACAAATCAAGAATAAATCCTATCGATCATCACTAGCACACAACTTGAGGTTTGCAACCTATCGTGCTGACATTATTTTGTTTCTGTGCCATTCCAATTGAATTAATTGTGTATGTGAGTTCTATGAGTTCTCATTTGAATGCATAAAGACAAAGCACCTTGATCAATGGAAAGTAAATTGATATGTAAGGATGAGTTGCTAAACTAATTGGAAGACATGGTGGGCACTCGTGTTACCATAAGGCAAGAAATCAAGATTAAGAAAGTTCAGTCCATATAAGTTTGGATTTGTCACAAACTTTGGTTTTGGAAAAATTCACATGGATAGGAACTCATACACCATAAAATCTAAGTGTCATAAGATTCCCTCCTTCATGAAAATGACTGTGAGGAAATGCTTTCACTAAGAGAGATCTTAAGAAGATAGCAATTGTGAAAATTGTATTCTCAAATTCGATTATGGTTACGACATCCCTTTCCATAGTTCGAATTGTGAGATTTGGCAATTAGTTTGAACATTTGGAACTTTGTAACATAAGTTCTAAATTGTTTAAGCACACATGAGCTATCTAAGCCAAAGGTGTATAAGTTTAAGAAGCTTAGATAAAGGCTTATCGAAGCATCTGGTATTAAAAAATATGAATTTTAGAAATTCAATAGGCATTGTTTTTCTGGAAGCTCATTTGTTTTCTAAATACATGTCAAAGCTAGTGGGAGCATAAGTGTTACGCTTATATGATAATAATCATCATGATAGTGGGAGAATAAGTGTTATGATTGTATGATTATTATGGCGAGTATTGCAAGTTAGCAATATTAATTATAGAAAAACAAAGATTCCATTTGCAAAGTTGCATGGGTTGAAAAGTTGTTTTGCTATAATTAAGGGAGAGAATATTATACTTCGTTTCAAAATCTAAAGCTTAGATTGAGAAATTTTAATATTTTCAGTCAAAGGATACATTGTGTGTTCTTAAAATTCGATTATGATTACGGCATCCCTCTTCATAGTTCGAATTGTGAGAACATGACACATAAAATATTATGGAAAAAGATTGGTAGAGTATCATAACTTTACGTAAGACATTATGATTACGGCATCCCTCTTCATAGTTCGAATTGTGAGAACATGGCACATAAAATATTATGGCAAAAGATTGGTAGAGTATCATAACACTTCGGGTATAGGATCAATTGCAAATGCTATAATATTTTACCATTCTAAAATTTTCCAAATGTCTAGCGCATTAAGAGGAAAAAAGGACTAGAATTGGTTTTGACTAAAATAATTAAACAACTATCAAAGGACGATCCAAAGTTCGTTGAGGATTTGTTGCTTGTGAGTAGTTGGAAATATGGTATTGGATGGACCATATCGACATTATTATGAATAGATAAGATTCTATTAAGAATGAGTTGTCATATGGCAAATGTGGAAATGTTTCCATATTGGGAGTTGGATATTGAGAATCTATGTCTAGATTAGAAAATTTTATGCAAGAAGGATGTTCAAAGGAATGTACTTTGAATATGAGACTTCACGTCTATGGAATTGTCTTGTAACAATTCCTAAGAAAGTACTTTGTAATTTCATTAGCTAAGTCTTGGTGACTTTTGTGCTATGAATTTATGAAAGGATCGTTGCGTAAAATGTTAGAATCTAGCATATTCTAGTAGTGGCAAGAACCTTGTGATCTTACACTAACAATGGGGATTAAGGAATTGTGAAATGAGAATCATTGGAAAAGTTTTCAATTGATCTATTTCACAAAGCATGGACCATAGGGAACAAAGTGTGCATGCTTAGAGCATGGGACAATTATTGTTGTAATTTGAGTAATAAGTTGATTTTCTGAAACAGTAAATGATAATAATGAGTAATCAATATGGTGGTTAAATAGAAGTGTTTTATTTACTCTCACAAGTTTGAGGCCATATATGATTAAGTATTATTGTTATGTTTCAATTTGCATGTTTTGACTTCCAGAATAACTAGGTTATTCAAACATCCACAGTCGGTCATACGTTGGGAGTAGGTATGAAGGAAGACTGTCATGAATATGTCTGTAGATTGTCTGAAGTGTTTAGACATGGCACAAGTTTGTTGCAGAGTTCATGAGTGCTTTGATAAGATTAGAGTATTGGATTAAACCCACTGCACGCTCACTTGGATCACTTCATGTTTTTATCACGAGTGATTAGTAAGACGATAATATTGTATATTCTTGAAACCGAGACGTGTGAGTTGTTATTTGTTGGTCGGTTGCACATTGATAATAAGTAAACGCACCAGTAACTTGGTGTTATAAAACTTATTGTTGTGTATGATTCGATCAGTAAATGCAAGCGAGCATTTGAGTCGAAGTTTATCCATTCCTTTTACCCAAAGTGGGATAAAAGTGATATCTGTGGGCCTCTCGATGATTTAGTGATGACACCTAAGCGCTTGGCCAAGCCGGGACTAAGTTGATGTGTTCAATTTTAGTATGTTATCAGTCGTCATAAATCGAAAGTCGGGAAACAGTATAGAGAGAATGATTGAAATTCATGTCTTTTGTTTATACGATATCTTGAGAATGGAGGAATATATAATCCCTTATCTAGATGGCACGCTATCTGATAAGATGAGAGTTGACAGTGGCTTTTGAAAGCTACGATTGCTGATCAGGTTCTGAAGTCATACGGAAAATAGTTATTAGACTTATCTAAGTGGGAGACTGTTGGATTAGTGTCTAAGTCCATAACTATTTTGGTATGTACTTGACCCGATTATGAGCATGGTCCTTTTGGGTTGCCTTCACCATAGAAATATGTAGGATGATTTAAGGAGAGAAAGGTTTAAATATGATTTATTAATATTGTAACACCGTAAATTTCAAGACAAAATTTTCATTTAAAATAATCATTTTATTCATAGAAACACTTGTTTAAAATCTCATTCATAGTCGATTTACAAAACATGATTCCATTTTCACTTGCATAGAAAACCAGGATCCTCCAAAATATGACTCTTTCTCTGGTGTGTACAATCAAGCCGGTGCCGTCCCGTGATACTGAAAGAAACCTGAAAAAAAACATCACACAAAACACTGTAAGCACGAAGCTTAGTGAGTTCCCCAAAATACCACACATAACACATATTAGCCACTCGAGGCTATAACTCTATGGGTCCGTGCACCCAAACTCTGTGAACCCTCAGGTTCTAACTCTGGGAACCTTCCGGTTCCAACTCTATAAACATGCACAGCATAAGTCACATAGAAATAATGCAGTACAACACATCACATACAAATAGCATACAAATACTCTGATCACATGACTCTGGTTACCTACTCAAGGTAAAGTATAGTGAGAAGACTCACCTAGCAAGCAGAAAGCAGATATCCCCACACTTGAATCTCGAACTCGCCACCGCCTAACACGTAAGGCAAATGCTCTCATGAATATAACTCTCGAGGCTAGAATAAATCCTCTCATAACACCCTCTTATGGGTAAAAGACTATTTTACCTCTCTCTTGGCCCAAAGGCCACATCGCTGTCCAAACCCTAAAAGTCAACGGCCAACCCTTGGTCGAAATCAAAGTCCTCAGTCTAGGTCAACCCCAGACTGACTCTACTCGCCGAGTCAACCCTATGACTCGTCGAGTTCCCATAATCAGAACTTCCCCAATCCGCGACTCAACTCGCCGAGTCACCCCGAGACTCGCCGAGTCCTACAACTCTGAGTCCACTCACACCCAACTCACCGAGTCATCCCTTGACTCACCGATTCTCGACTCAACCAGGAAATATTTGGGACTCTTCGACAAGACTCGTCGAGTCCAAGAACAGACTCGCCGAGTCTACGGCTATCTTCAACCTACTCGCCGAGTTGTTCATACAACTCGCCGAGTTCCAGGCCATCTTCATCCAACTCGTCGAGTCCACCCATGTGACTCGCCGAGTGCCGCCGGTCTGAATACATTCCGAAGCATTCCAGGCCATGCAACTGCTCCAAGACATAGATCTAGCCTCCTACCACTCATCCATCACGTAAAGTGGCAAACTTTACGTGAATCCAAAGAGATCTAAGCCGTTTGCACATTGGGGCTAGGGTTTGGGACATGCAAGCTTCACTAAACACTCCAACACAGGGACTTTCATGCTCTCTGATTCTTCTCTCTTCCAGATCTGAGGTAGAAACCTCAGGTCTAACCTCTAGACTTCCCATTTTATCCATAGACAATTTCTCACAAACCCCAAAATGAAGAAACACCATAACAACAGGTCAAAAACGAGATATTACCTCTAAGTGATGCCCTAACTGCAATGCAATTCGAATCCAAGCAAAGCCCCTTGCTCCAAGCCTTCAATCTTCCTAAAATTCCTTCAACCATTACTTCTCCAAGCTCCAACCCACTCAACAATGGTGCTTCTCCGCGATTTAGGGTTTTCTGGGGCTCAAGGGGTGATAAAGGGGCTGGGAGGAAGACATAATGATCATTATATAAGGCTCAACCCCGAGAATTAGGGTTTTCTCCACTCAGTACCTACTCACCGAGTCCAATACACTGACTCGCCGAGTCGGCCACTTAACACGCGACCAAGTCGCGACTCTACTCGCCGAGTCCACACATGGACTCGCCGAGTTGCTCTTTCCCAATTTACTCTTTTAGCCCTTCAACTCTACTCTTGATATTTCGGGATGTTACAATTCTCCCCCACTTAAATTAGGCTTCGCCCTCGAAGCCTACAGCAACTCAACTCCAGAATTACTCCCACAACGTGCCACCTGGCCTTAATCGGACCAGATCTCACAAGGCATACCCATCGAAACTCGAACACACTTTCCCTTTCCTTACGGTGTCCTGACCATTGTCTCGAACCGGGCACCAGATGCACCCTCTGATGGCCACACACAACGATCCGAGAATTACCCATGAAGTATCACTGCCCCAAATTTCAACAATCACTCGACCCATAAGGGTTAGAAGACATGAACCAGTGGATCCCCGATTCGAATCCCTCTCTATCCAATCCGTGACGATGGAAAGACCCACTCTTAAATCCCAGAGCAACTCCCACGAGTCCTCTTCTTGCAATCACACACCCATGCCGCACCAACCTTCGCACTCTCAGGTTAGGAAAACCCGTCACACTGATGACGCCTGTAACATCCCCAGGAGAAACCACCACTACGCACACAGCCCTTGATCAGAATCAAGTTGGGAGTCCCAGACTCCATCCCTGAATCCATCCTGAGACTCTTGGCTCTACACCTGCGGAATCCTTCCGCGTCCTCAGCAGACATCCCATCATGATGTCATCCCATACCACTGTCACAGACACAGTGTTCGACCACCATACTCCAAATCATCCATTCTCACTACAACTTTCACTTCCGCGAATCAACACTTTCCCCAGCAAATGAGGGTCCAACACTTCCTCCCATACAACAGCACAAAGGGTGGCATACCAATGCACTAATGATGGCTGTTGAATGGGATAACTCAACCAAGGATAAATACGTGCCGCAACACCTTCCGAAATCTAATACATATGCCCGAAGCATGTCTTTGAGCGTCTGAATCGTTCACTCCCTCTGAGGTGTCCTCAGACATCATCATGATAAGCTCTAGCTCATCTCATATCCCTCTTCGAGACTGGGCACTAGGTCAGCTTTTGACTCCACAGCTGAGCCTCCAAAGGTCACCCAAATCATGATCCAAACATCCCACTAACTTCCTCCCCATGACCACTATCCCGGCCCCGTGACATGCAAGTCACGAAATTCTCTTTTCCTTTTGCAAGAAAGTACAATCCAACCGAGGATCGTTTCTACTCTGATCTCTGGTTTCTGCTGCGCATATCCCTTGCGCATCTCACCACATTCCCCGACAGAGATGGGGACCCCAGTCTCGCCCCTCGTCCAACATCCAGGCTCCAAAGACTCAATACTAGGGCTACTCAAGCCCAAAACTCTTCCACATCATACACTGATCGGAGAACATTCCATCATCACACTCTCTTGCCATCTAGTGAGCACTACGGCTCCCCGCGGTATCACAACACCCTCTGACTAGTGAGTACTACAGCTCCCCGCAGTATCACAACACCCTCTGACTAGTGAGTACTACGACTCCCCGCAGTATCACAACACCCTCTGACTAGTGAGTACTACGGCTCCCCGCAGTATCACAACACCCTCTAACTAGTGAGTACTACGGCTCCCCGCAGTATCACAACACCCTCTGACTACACTAGCTCGTGCTCCTCAGAATATCATAAGCGGCTACCCATACTCGTCTCGAATATTCATCACAGACTCTGGAGGCAATCGTCATAACAGATGCCCACCCTTGCGAAGATCCACTCTCCCAAGTAATCTCCCTGGATGCCTATACTGGGCTCTCAATAGATCCATAGATACCTGATATACCACAAGTCGTCTCAACTCAAGATTCACGAATAACTTCGAAATAAAGATATCAATACCCGGATACCTCGGAACACCCCCACCGAACATCACAAGATCCTGCCACAACCACAGGTTTCCTGCCCCAAGCACCATATAGATGCAATAATACATTCCCTCTGAAACCCATAACTAGATCTTCATTTTTCCCAAGTTGCAACTTCGGTGTATTCAATTTCCCAACTGCAATACGAAGAAACGCTAACGCTACGAAATACGCTGATAAATCTCCGAAACCCTTTTTCCCGCCGCTCAAAACCCAAACAAGGATACGCATACCGACCCCGGAGTTGGCTGCCCAATCATTCTTTATCTACTTGCCCTAACACTGACCAATACCAGATTCCTGACTAATAAACACCTGTCGTGAAGACATTCATCCTTCTCAAACAAGTACTTCCCGCATTAACTCACTCTGACCCCTTTCCTCGATCACCGACATCTCTGGTCTCATGATTTCTTACCGCATATCTTTATACTCCACTTATAACTGCTCCTGGCAAATCTCTGCTTTCTTACATACGACACCTGGTTCTCCCCCACTTAGGGTTTGAACCGTCACCAAATAGCACACAACTATTCCATAACTATATTCTCCAGCAAAATCGCACCTGCCCCCAGAAAGTGCTACACAACGCCCGATAATCCCCCTTACGGAAATGAATCGACCTCATATACTCTAAACCTCTGATGAACTCCTCAAGAACTTCTCGTCACGTCTGCCTCTAGTCGTTCCAAATCTCGTACCAATCTAGTACCAAACAACTCAACTGCTCAATAACATCCCTGGCTCATAGACTGAACCATAAAATCACCGTACCCCTCACCTCAACTCATCAACCAACGCTCCAACACCGGGATCATCCCAAGAATAAGGACCCACTCCCATATTCAACACCCCATGGACAGAAAACTCTCTGCAACGCTAAACTCGACTGAACTCCCCACTGATACCACTACCATACACCCGACTATACTCAATTAGGTGTAGCATGGCCCTCAACTATCTCAGTCCAAACTGACTATCTGCTCATGATAAATCACTGCCTCGCGGCACACATGCTACCTGATACTCTGGTGGGAAATCATCATCAATGACGACCTGCAGGGTTTACCCCTAAACCCAAAACCAAAACATCATGCTTCTCATATTCTCACACTTACATAATCGGTACCTCCCCGATCATAGGAGGTGACATCTCCTTTATCGACTGATCGCTCAACTCAGATCGAAATTCTCCCTCCCACTGACACCTTACTAGAATACTCTGAGGGAATCTCGATCTCCCTCTCAAGGGACGCCTCTTCGAACTTACTCGTGACCGAATAACCAAAGAACCACAAACATCATTCACTACGAACCATGGTACTCCTTCCACGACATCGCTTCTCAATGTGCCCCGGTGTCTGGTACCCTAACCATGACATCACTCCCCAATCCGCTCCGATGTATGGTACCCGGACCATAACATCACTCCTCAATCTGCTCTGATGTATGGTACCCGAACCATAACATCACTCCTTAATCTGCCCTGATGTATGGTACCCGAACCATAACATCACTCCTCGATCCGCTCCGATGTATGGTACGCAAACCATAACATCGCTCCTCAATCTGCTCTGATGTATGGTACCCGAACCATAACGTCACTCCTCAATCTGCCCTAATGTATGGTACCCGAACCATAACATCACTCCTCGATCTGCCCTGATGTATGGTACCCGAACCATAACATCACTCCTCGATCCGCTCCGATGTATGGTACTCAAACCATAACATCACTCCTCAATCTGCTCCTTAGAACCTTCAGAATACTCCATGTATCAAGTATGGGTCCTCTGCTTTCAGTAGTACGAGCCCATACTACCTGCCACATCTACCCATACTTTCCACACGGACCATCCCAGAGCTTCTAAATAGCTGCTCGACCTACTCTTTCACCAATCCCATCGGGCGTGCTCGCTCCCCAGCGAAATTCTCTATTCTACAAGCGCACTCATCTGGATAGGGTTATTCCCTAGGCTCTTCCGTCGTCCTCCCACTTCTTTGCTAACAGCTGCTGAAGAGCTCCTAAAGATGCCATCCATCTACCTCCTGAATATCGTCATATTCACTTGGTAGCTGACTCCCATCATCGAGAGTTCCACAAAGCACAAAGCAAGCAGCATTCGAGCATCGAAGAATACATAGGACTCCCTCTCTGTGATAACTCCACCTTCTCAGCTCATCCTCGAAAGTACCACCAAACTCTGTAACTCTACCCCTCATAGGTTCTAACTGGATACTCCCACTCATCACATACTCAAAAGCATAACACATATAACAACGAGTCCTAGGCTAAGGCATCACAAATCAGGCCACTCTAGTCCTAACATATGAAATACCTAGCCTGTCTCTAGCATGCAATAATATCTCATAAAGTGCATCATACATATCTCATAACACAAAAATAAGGGTATTTTGGGAAATCACCGGTCAGGCTCTGGCTGATTGTACACACTGCTCCTTCTTGCTTTCTCTTTGAACTCTTATTCACTTTTAGAAAATTATTTCTTTAAAAACTTTTCTTACTTCCTCAGTTTGAGTCCAGATTTACCCGAAGGCGCATCCGAATCCCTCAAACCAAGGCTCTGATACCAACTTGTAACACTGTAAATTTCAAGACAAAATTTTCATTTAAAATAATCATTTTATTCTTAGAAACACTTGTTTAAAATCTCATTCATAGTCGATTTACAAAACATGATTCCATTTTCACTTGCATAGAAAACCAGGATCCTCCAAAATATGACTCTTTCTCTGGTGTGTACAATCAAGCCGGTGCCGTCCCGTGATACTGAAAGAAACCTGAAAAAAAACATCACACAAAACACTGTAAGCACGAAGCTTAGTGAGTTCCCCAAAATACCACACATAACACATATTAGCCACTCGAGGCTATAACTCTATGGGTCCATGCACCCAAACTCTGTGAACCCTCAGGTTCTAACTCTGGGAACCTTCCGGTTCCAACTCTATAAACATGCACAGCATAAGTCACATAGAAATAATGCAGTACAACACATCACATACAAATAGCATACAAATACTCTGATCACATGACTCTGGTTACCTACTCAAGGTAAAGTATAGTGAGAAGACTCACCTGGCAAGCAGAAAGCAGATATCCCCACACTTGAATCTCGAACTCGCCACCGCCTAACACGTAAGGCAAATGCTCTCATGAATATAACTGTCGAGGCTAGAATAACTCCTCTCATAACACCCTCTTATGGGTAAAAGACTATTTTACCTCTCTCTTGGCCCAAAGGCCACATCGCTATCCAAACCCTAAAAGTCAACGGCCAACCCTTGGTCGAAATCAAAGTCCTCAGTCTAGGTCAACCCCAGATTGACTCTACTCGCCGAGTCAACCCTGTGACTCGTCGAGTTCCCATAATCAGAACTTCCCCAATCCGCGACTCAACTCGCCGAGTCACCCCGAGACTCGCTGAGTCCTACAACTCTGAGTCCACTCACACCCAACTCATCGAGTCATCCCTTGACTCACCGATTCTCGACTCAACCAGGAAATATTTGGGACTCTTCGACAAGACTCGTCGAGTCCAAGAACAGACTCGCCGAGTCTACGGCTATCTTCAACCTACTCGCCGAGTTGTTCATACAACTTTCCGAGTTCCAGGCCATCTTCATCCAACTCGTCGAGTCCACCCATGTGACTCGCCGAGTACCGCCGGTCTGAATACATTCCGAAGCATTCCAGGCCATGCAACTGCTCCAAGACATAGATCTAGCCTCCTACCACTCATCCATCACGTAAAGTGGCAAACTTTACGTGAATCCAAAGAGATCTAAGCCGTTTGCACATTGGGGCTAGGGTTTGGGACATGCAAGCTTCACTAAACACTCCAACACAGGGACTTTCATGCTCTCTGATTCTTCTCCCTTCCAGATCTGAGGTAGCAACCTCAGATCTAACCTCTAGACTTCCCATTTCATCCATAGACAATTTCTCACAAACCCCAAAATGAAGAAACAACATAACAACAGGTCAAAAACGAGATATTACCTCTAAGTGATGCCCCAACTGCAATGCAATTCGAATCCAAGCAAAGCCCCTTGCTCTAAGCCTTCAATCTTCCCAAAATTCCTTCAACCATTACTGCTCCAAGCTCCAACCCACTCAACAATGGTGCTTCTCCGCGATTTAGGGTTTTCTGGGGCTCAAGGGGTGATAAAGGGGCTGGGAGAAAGACATAATGATCATTATATAAGGCTCAACCCCGAGAATTAGGGTTTTCTCCACTCAGCGCCTACTCGCCGAGTCCAATACACTGACTCACCGAGTCGGCCACTTAACACGCGACCAAGTCGCGACTCTACTCGCCGAGTCCACACATGGACTCGTCGAGTCGCTCTTTCCCAATTTACTCTTTTAGCCCTTCAACTCTACTCTCGCTATTACAAATATATTATGAGAATAATATATTAAAGGAGAAATCATATTGTTTAATTAATATTAGTCAAGAATTAATTAAGAATTAATTATGTGGCTAAAAGAGATTAATTAAATATAGGGGACTGGACTGCAATTATTGGATCATAGAGTTATTGGGCTAAGGAATGCTAAAGGAACAAGGGGTGAACGAAATTATGATGGGAGCCCATCATATTTTCGTCCATAGCCTTATCCAGAAGGTTCCATGGGCTGCTTAGAGTTTAAGTTGTCCATTAGGGTTTTGACTGAAACCTTAGCAGCCCACACAAGTATATAAAGGACCCCTTAGGCTCCAAAAACGTGGACAACTGATTCTCTAGGGTTTCTAGTCGTTTTTCGGCAGCCTCTCTTCTTCTCCTCTTCATCTAAGTTGCATAAGGTGTTTGTGACTCCATTAGAGGTGCAACACTTGAGGCACGAAGCTTTTAAAGCCAATCCGAGCAAGGAATTGATTGTTATTGCTATATAACAATCATAGGTAATTATCTAAACCCTAATTCAGTTCATAATATGTTAGATCTAAGTTTATTAGTCTTGGATTCAAAGCATGTACAATAGAGAAACCTAGATCCAAGCATTAGGGTTTGTATGAGCACATAGGATTGTTCTTATGCCTAAAACCCATCAAGTTCATGGCCTAGGACTGTTCTAGGGCTGTAAACTCATGTTAATGGTCCTATCTCATAGATTAAACACGAATTTGAAGGCTAAAGATGTTATACTATGAGTTAGGATTGTTACCTTGATGATATGGAGCTTGAATTTGATGATTTTTGAACCAAGATCTTGGATTGAGGAGAGAGAGTAGAGAGAGAGTGAAAAAGGCTTCAAATGAGGTCCTTTGAACTTTAAATATGGGTTAAGTTTGAGACACGGTGGAATTCTACCCGATACTGACGTTAACTGGGGCTTTTGGTCGTACTCGATTAAGTTGTCGTAACCTGGCGGGGTCGAGTCTAAAAATTCTCAAATTAATAATTTGGGTCATTTACATGAGTTTCTAAAGGGTTTAGACACTCAGGAGATCATAATAAACATATTAATTTAGATAAATTAACCCAAAAACGAAATCGGAACAATTCACTACAGACGAGTTTTTACGGACGGAACGGGTTACGGCGATGGAACAAACTTCGGGTTGTCACATTATCCCCCCGTTAGAGGGAATTTCGTCCAGAAATTCAAAAATTAGGATACAATTCATGAATTTGAAAGGAGATGTGGATAATTCTGCTGCATCGGGTCTTCGCGCTCCCAAGTGAATTCGGGTCTCTACTTGACATTCCAGCGAACCTTCACTATCGGGATGCGGCTTTGTTTCTTACATTTGATCTCTCGATCCATATTCTCGATTTTGTCAGGGGGGATCACTAGGGTTTTGTCAGAAAAGCGCTTCTATAGATTCGAGATGTGGAATACAGGATGGATACTACTAAGCCCTTGAGATAGTCGAAATGTGTAGGCCATGGTTCCGATTCCGGCGAGGATTTCGAAAGGTCCGATGTACCTCTGGTGAAGTTTTCCGCGCTTTCCAAAGCATATCATGGCTTTCCGGGGTAAGACTTTCGACAGGACGTGATTTCCAACAAGAGGGTACATCTTTCTGTCTTAGAGTAGTTAAGGGTTTGATGATTTTGGAAGAAATTTCTGGGTGGGTCTGCGATAATAGCCGGCGGGACCCAAGAATTGATGGGTTTCTGTGGGTATCTTCGGTGCCGACTAATTCTCTATCGCCTTGATTTTTGGAAAGGTCCACTGGTATGTCTTCATCGCTTACTACATGACTTAAGGGAAAGTGGTTTGATCGAAGGGCACCATCACGATATCGTAGTGACCATATCGAGCCCTGATCGCTGTCTTGGAAACATCATCCTCACGGAGGTTTGGCTACAGGGGTAGCTCCAGGAATTAGGTCGATGCGAGACTCGACTTGACGTTCGGGAGGAATTCTCGGGAGCTCTTCGGGAAATACATCATAAAAATTGCAGACTTCGGGGATGCTCCCGAGGTCTCTAACTTCCTTTTTCTCGTGGATCACATGGGCTAGGAATTTATGGCACTCCTTTCAGGGAAACTCTTGAGCTTTGATGCACGAAATGATGCGAAGGTTGGAATTAGGTTTATCGTCGTAGATCATGAGAGTCGGGTCAGAGGAAAGATTTAGACGGATGACCTTTTTCGAAACCAAGAATATCAGCATGAATGAGACTCAGTCATTCCGTGCTAATGATAGCATCAAAGCTCTTCATGAAAAATTTGCTGTTAGGTCGAATGGAAAAGAATAATCATCCAGATTAAGGATACAACCTATGGATATGTCGTTAGCGTTCTCTTTCTCACTGTTAGCCATCTCGACGGTACACATTTCGGTTACTATCGAAGGACTTAGTTTAGAAAGGTGTTTGAATGAATAACTAACAAATTTTCTTTCAGCACTAGAATCGAAAAGGATTACAGGCATAAGAGTTGTCAAGGAGGAATATACCTATGGCAACAGTGCGGTCGGCGGCTGCCTCATCTTGTCCTATAGCTAGGACTCTCCCTGTGTTTCCAGTTGTTGCTGCCTTGGGGCAGTTTCGCCTGTAGTGTCCGACTTCACCGCAATCGTAGCAGGCCTGACCGATACCCGCTCCGGAAGCTTGATTGGTTGATTGGGTTGGTGTTCTGCAGCTTCGCGCAAGGTGACCCTCCTGGCCACAGTTTTTACAAAAATTTTCACGACATGGGCCAGGGATACGATGGGGGTAACTGCACCTATTGCATCACGGGAGGGTACCGGTATATCCGGTGATAGGTGCTTGGGTTGAGGAACCGACAACATAACCAGTAGCAGCGTGGACTGCCACAGTCTGCTGCTTCTTTGAGGACTCCTGTGAAGGCTGGCTCTTCTTTTTCTTCCAAAATATTCTTTTCTCACCACTCTTCTCTGTCGGCTCAGGAGTGGTGGCTGCTTCCTCAAGGTCATCACTATGGTCGATCAGAGTCTGCGCTAAACATTTGGCGCTGTCGTAGGTGTTTGGCTTTGCAGCCAAGACATTACCCTTGGTTGGCTGGGTCAAACCCCAGATAAACCTCTCAATCTTTTTACTCTCCGGGGTAACCAATCCCGGATAGAGAAGCGCCAAGTCATCAAATATGGATGTGTAAGCGACGATGTCGGAACCCTTCATCTTTAGGTTCCAGAGTTCATGCTCTAGTTTCTGCATTTCGCCCCGAGGGCAGTACTCCGCACGTAGAAGTTCCTTCATGATTTCTCAACCCATAGCATTGGCTACAGGTAGGGTTAAAGACTTGACTCGGCCATTCCACCAAGTCAAGGCTTTATCAGTGAAAGTACAGGCGGCGAACTTCACCTTATCCGATTCAGAGCAGGCATAGATTTCGAAAATAGATTCGATTTTCTCGAACCATCGGGTTAAGGCGATAACACCTCCAGTGCCATCGAAAGATGTGGGTTTCACATTCATAAAGTCTTTATAGGAATACTCCTTTCGGTGTCCCTAGTTACCTTCCTGGTTTTGGGTTTGGGTACCACCCCCTGAACCACCAGAGTTTATTTGAGACATGGCGCTTCCACTGCGGCAGTAACAGCTGCCTGGAACATAACAGGATCAAATTTAGGAGGTGGTGGTGGTGGCAGAGGGTTGTTGTTCTTTGAGCTGGGTCTTTTCCTCAGAGGCATCTTGATCTAAAAAGATCAGGAAAGAGAGGATGGTAAGTCCTCTGAATTGAATCAAGAGATATGACAGATATAGAATTCTATTAAGCGATAAAGCAGGAAAGAGTTATCAAAGCAGATAAATTATCGCTAAAGGAATGATATGGAGCAACGCTGGAATGAGGATTTCTATAACGAAGCTGGCTCTAGAAATACTCCCATAGTATTTCATGATTCGCTGCAACGACGGCTCGTTGTTTGGGTATTGGTTAAGTTTTAGGCATGCTGAACACCACAGTTACTCCCAAGCACATGTTGTCCGTGTCTCGAATGAATATAGTTGATCAGGCTATATTGACCCTTGACACGACTACATAACTGCCCGGGTTTAACTGCAGCGTACAACACCCATTTACTTATGTTTCGTTCTACTCGTAGTTACAGATTTCGACGGTTAGGTATACTTGTATACTTTTGAAAATACTTATATTTTAAAGCATACTTTTAGTTCAGAGCACTTAGGCCCCTTTAATGTTTATAGTCTTATACCATGTAAGGTTTGGAATACTTTGTTCACTATAAACCTGGCTCTGATACCAATCTGTCACACCCCGAAACCGAAGGCGGAAACGTTCCGGGGCGGAGGTGACATCATGCGTAGTATCACAACTAATGTACATAATAAGCATAGTAAACACAAAACTTTACATTACATAGAAACATTTACATTTGTTTGAAAGTAAAGTTATACATGATTATAGATATACACATCCAAAATGAACAAAAGTAAAGACGTGTCTTCTACGTACTTCGTCTTCACCAAAAGGATCGCTGGGTACCTGTCTAATGTGGACCTGAGAATACAAGCAGTTTGAAAATCAGCATAAAGCTGGTGAGTTCATAAGCGGTTTATTTTCGGAAAAGAACAAGTTTCCTTTGGTTTTCTGAAAAAGTTGTCATCCCAGAAAATCCCATATTTTCTTATAAAGATAGTTTAGTTATCCATTAGTTACACAATTCGATTATGAGCAGTTATGTTATCCTAGGAAAAACCCTTAAATTCCTAATAGTTTAGTTATCCATTCGTTACACCATTCGATTATGATCAGTTATGTTATCCCAGGAAAATCCCTTATTTTCCTAAAAGTCATGGTTAGTTCTTAGTTCGGATTTCAATGTAGTATCTACCATACCATTAACATTAGATGAGTATTCTGAAGTTTGGTTATCCTACACACGAATGTCGATTATCTACTATACTTATTCGCAGTTTCGAATTTTTGGAGACACTTAGAGGCGTAAACTAACTGTATATTTGAAGTTCTGGTGACATCAAAAGGCGTGTTTTAGACGTATTTCCGAAGCTCTGTCGACATCCAAAGACGTATGTTTTCGAAACTCAGTTGATGTCCAAAGGCGTACTTTCGAATTATTTTTGAAACTTTATTGATATCCAAAGGCGTATATTCTAACAGTTCCGAAGCTTTGTCGATGTCCAAAGGCGTGTACTAACTATAATTTCGAAGTGCTAGTACTATTCGACGGCTTATCTTATTAGACATATTTTCGAAGTTCTATCGATATCCAACGGCGTATCTTAGACGTGTTTTCGAACTCTAACGGTATCCAAACGCATACTTTATTAGTAAATACTTTATTAACTATTAGTATGGATTCTTTGTAGATTATAAAAATAAAACAAGTATTATAACACATTTTATAATGATTTACTCATTTAGTAAGAAGACTAACTCTGCAAGTCAATTCGTTGGTTAATACGGTTTTTCGATATTGAAAGCATACACAATATGAAACATTTGAACTAAAAATAATAAGTTTGAGTACAAGATTTCCTTGTACTTTTGCTTGTATTCCTCCCTGAAAACATTTGAAAACACGGAAAAAGGTGTAGGGGTATGAACTCACCAGTCGAGGAACGTGTCGGTTTGGATGCTAAACGTCAGTTTGGGGCTTGAAAACGCACAAGATTCCTATGTAATATGAATAGATGCATAAAATGTATCTAATTAGACCTTGATCTACTATTTAAAATGAATAAACACTCCGAGGCGTGAAAACACTTCAATTCAAGTGTTTGTAGTGACCGGGTGGCATCTAAGGGTGTGTATGGCTTGAATATGGAGTTTGCTCTTCAAGAGTAAACTCCTAATGGAGTTTTCGGCCCAATGACCAACTCCCCAGGAGTTTACGGTCGTAAACTCATGGTGGGGGTGTTCTTGGGTGCTAAATGGTCTTACAAGTCTTGTGGGGTAATGCTAGGCTTGGTTTTAAGGCATTGGAAATGATTAAACCAACATATGGACCATTACAAGGAGTTTACACCAGTAAACTAAGAGTTTATGGCCGTAAGCTCCCTCATGCCCCTTCCTTTGATGTTTTGATGGTCCTAGATCAATCACATGTGATTCTAAGTCATTATACATGCCATGTGGTGAAGTTAGGGCACCAATTGACCAAGATATAGGAGTTTACGGCTCAGGAACCTTTCCTTGGGGCGTTTATGGCCGTAATCTCCTATGGGGGTGCTTTTTATCAAGTTTAAGGCCCCTAAATTGTTTGTGGTTGCTTTTAGACATTAGTTCAAGGCTTAAGAGGTGTTTAAGGGGCATCTTAACACCTAAGAAGGTGTTTACTGTCCATGAAATGGTGTTTACGGACCAAGCATGTTCTTGGGCAGTAAAATCATATTTATGCCTTAAATGATGAGTTTATGGTGTTCCTAGTCCATTCAAATAAGTCCTTAAGCCATTTTCAAGCTCCATAAGTGATTTGGGAGGGTTTTTGGGCTCCAAAACCCATTATATGTGAGTTCACGGCCTAGGACTGTTCTAGGGCTGTAAACTCATGTTAATGGTCCTATTTCATAGATTAAACACGAATTTGAAGACTAAAGATGTTATACTATGAGTTAGGATTGTTACCTTGATGATTTGGAGCTTGAATTTGATGATTTTTGGACCTAGATCTTGGATTGAGGAGAGAGAGTAGAGAGAGAGTGAAAAAGGATTCAAATGAGGTCCTTTGAACTTTAAATATGGGTTAAGTTTGAGACACGGTGAAATTCTACCTGATACTGACGTTAACCGAGGCTTTTGGTCGCACCCGATTAAGTTGTCGTAACCCGACGGGGTCGAATCTAAAAATTCTCAAATTCATAATTTGGGCCGTTTACCTGAGTTTCTAAAGGGTTTATACACTCACATGATCATAATAAACATACTAATTTAGATAACTGAACCCAAAAACGAAATCGGAACAATTCGCTAAGGACGAGTTTTTACGGACGGAACGGGTTACGGCGATGGAACAAAGTTCGGGTTGTCACACAAGGTGAGTTCATACCCCCTTGTTTTTGGTTTTTACTTATTATTTTTTTTTTGGGGGGGGGGGGGGGGGGGGAGAATACAAGTTTTATGTGTTGATCTATGTGTGTTTGCATGTTATATATGATTTCTTTTGTTTATGTGGTGATAATGTGCTAGTACTTATAATATTTCGAGATCTATAGCTAAAATGTGAAAGATTCATAAACACAAACATAATAAACAACATACATCATAGATCTAAGAGTCCTTAACTTTAAGAAGTGAAACACAAAGCCAAAGATCTTCATAAGTGTCATTTTTGCAAAAACAACAAAGATTTGGTTGAAAGATGATAATTTTCGGTTTTATGAGGGTTATAAAGTATTTATTTAAATCAAAGTTGATTTTTATGAAAATAATACTTTTCAAAGGGCCAAAAATATAAATTTTTGGCTTAGTGGGCTTATATTTGGGCCTCACGGATTTTTTGGCCCAAAATTGCGAAAATGAAGAATTTTTGGGGCTGTAATTGTAAATTCATAAAAGTATGAGTCTAAAACATAGTTAAACTATCTCATGGGCTAAAAATGACCAAAGTGTAAATTTTTTACAAATAAGGGCTGTAAATGGCAAATATAATATTTTTGGGCTAAAATTATTATTCAAATTATGTTTGGGCCGTAAATGCTAAGTTAAATAATCTAAAGAACTAAAATGTCATTTGTCATCAAAAGGGACTAAAAGTGTCATTTTGCACCATTAAGGGCTAAAAATCTAAATTTTGTATGAAAAAGGGACTGAAATGGTCAAGTAAGCATTTTGGTCCAAATATGTAAATTTCTAAACGATTGGATCAAAGATGTAAACTTTTACAACATGAAGGTTTGAAAATGGTATTTTTATAAAAACTAAGAATATCGTTACTAACCAACATTGAGTATTTTAACATCGAAAGTAAACACTAAGTGTAAACCAAATACCATTCTACAACTTACATCGATAAACCTATAAATGATACGATGGTTAGGCCCAATGTTTCCTATTCGTGCTTATTGGGCTTTCGGTGACCCAGTTACACGATTATTGGGCCCAATATAATCAACACATGTTTATTGGGCTTCTGGTGACCTAATTACATGCCTAATGGACCCTCATTAGCGTTTACATGCTATTGGGCCTTCATGACCCATTTGCATTGCTAATATGGTCCAAATCAATTATCATATGCTTGATGGGCTAACGTGTCAGTTGCATACTCTCTGTAATAACATACATGATTAGTGGGCCACAGTTGTCCTTTTTCGTGTTTGTTAGGCTTTATTCATATTCATGTAAACATCAAACGGGTTGTAATCAATGTTATTCAAATTCATAGGGTAATAATATGGATTTAGTGAGAATTATTGGTTGGCACCAATAAGTATCGGTCGTAACTTGTATAACCAGGGTCTCCTGGAGCGAGGGCGAGAGTTTGTGTATAGATCTATACAGGGGTGAATCCCTCACACCTGAGCTGTTCGTTACAATTAGACTCGGCCAGTCTAGAGTGACAAAATCTTGATCAAAACCGGCGTTTGAAAAAATGCCAAGACAGACGAATTAGCCACTAATATGCATGGTTATAACGACTCACATAGAGATTCATTACCATCTAAGTATTCATGGGAAATCATATTCATACACTCTGACGATGCGAAGTGATTTATACAATAATACAAAACTACCATACTATTTAAATTGGAAAACATCGGGTTTTCCGGGGAACGACATTATTCACTTCTACATACAACAACTACAATACAAGGAACTATTATGAAAGTCATTCACTCTTACATTTTTTAAAATCACATACATATACACTTATGGGATCATCACATCTTTTTCGTAAACATCTTTTCTTACAGAAAATATCGGATTTTCTGGGTTTTACAAACAATACAAACCATTTTATGTCAAACATGCTTATGAACTCACCAACATTATATATGTTGAGCGTTTTCAAAATAGCTTGTATTCTCAGGTAACCTTTAGAATGAAGAATCATCAAGTGTGTTTCCAAAACTTCTTTTATGGAATGTTAGTCGTTAAATCAATTTGCGTTCTGTGATGTTGTAATGTAAAACAATGTACTTGATATAAACAATGTTGGCTGTCATATGTAATGCATGGGGATGTTTATGTTGTTATTTATTTGTATTCATTGTGATGATATTTCAATTTAAGTCACACGAGCCCTCGGACGTTTCCGCCGTCTGGTTCGAGGGTGTGACAATTCTCTTCAACTTGCTTCAACTTGGTGTTATGGAGCCCTTATAAACGTTTTCCTTTTCTTTTAAAGTCTTATATATATATATATATATATATATATATATATATGTGTGTGTGTGTGTGTGTGTGTGTGTGTGTATATATATATATATATGTATATATATGTGTGTGTGTATGTGTGTGTATGCGTGGAAGGCTTTTCTAAGAAGCTTATGGCCTTCTTAACCTTTTATCTAACTCTATATAGCTCTTTAACATTACACGGGTCGCGTTTTTCAAAACATAGTCTTATTTTTTCTTAAGTATCCTAAAATAGCATTATAATTTAATAAAACATGTTTTAACCACATCGAAAAAATGACAAGGGTCATGTTTTTCATTACATGATCATGGTTTGCTTTAAAATGCACATTTATACAGTGTGCTTTCATGAAATTAAGCCTAATTAAGCCTCCAACTTCACATGTGTAAATCTTTCACACATGGACTCAGTTTTAGCCAATTATTTCGCTTATGTATTCTATATTGTCTTGGATACATTTCAAGATCAATAACTAGTCATTTAGACCTTACTAGATTCAAATTTCATAGTCACAAACACTAGCTATCAGGGAATAAATTTATTGGAACTAACAATAAGTTCTTTTCCAAAAGAATGCCACCTTCACAATACATTAATTTACCAACATTGTAACGTCCGAGATTTATAAGGTACCATTTTTATTTATATAAGGTTAACAGTTTTAAAAGGTTGGGCTAAGACCTTTGGACCCTTGTATTCGGGCTGAGGAAGCACCGTACGCGGAGCATACCATGCCATGTATGCTCAGCGTACTCAAGAGATTGGAACGCAGAAGCCATGCACGTACGTCCAACATACCAAGAGTACGTGCAACGTACGCATACAGATTCTAAAACCCTAAATTTTAGGGTTTGATCCTTATATAAAGGACCTTATGCCTTTGGTCCAGCCTCCCTCTCACCCTTAGACAGGCACCACGAAAACCCTAACTTACATTTGTGTGTTCTTGTGATTTGGAAGCCACTTGAGATCATTCTAGTTTTGTTTTGGTGTTTAGAAGAGAAAGAAGTTTGAAGAAGGAGCAAGGATTCAAACGGAGCTTGTAGATCCAGGAGATTAGCACCATTTCTGACTCATTTGAGGCATCAAGCTTCAAACTTGATCATTGCATGTTTAGATTGTTGGATTAATGTCTAAGTCCATAACTATAATTGGTAAGACTTGACCCGACCCGACATGGTCCATTTGGGTTGCATGGCATCATACATTTGGATAGACTAAAATGAGAGAAATAACACTTAAGGATTATTAATATATTATAAGTTCTAATATATTAATAGGATTATTTAATTAGTATTGATCAAGAATTAATTTAGAATTAATTAAGTGATCAAAAGAAGACTAATTAAATATGTGGGTTGATTATGTAAATCATCCATACTTGTATAGTGGGCTAATGCTCCATGGATTATCAAGTTGGGCTAAAACCCATAGGATGCTCCAGGGTGTATTTGAACCCATGGATCCAAGGAAATGGATGGTCATGACAATTAGGGTTTACCCTAATTGTAACAACTATATAAGATCATATTCTTTGGGAAAAATCGGCCACTAGTGTGTGAGAAGAAAAGGCTAGCCGATTTTTCATGAAGTGTGAAATTCTCTCAAGTCTTTCAAGTGTATTTGGTGTTCTGTGAACCATTTGAGGTGTCACACTTGAGGCACTAGGCACTCAAGCTTCATGAGAACATTCTACACCAAAGAGGTATGTCTTCAATCTTGTTCTATTCATTGTTTTGTATGCTAGATTAGGATAATACCTTCGATGTTCATAATTGCATGTATAATAGAGAAAACATAGATCCGAGGTATTTAGGGTTGCATGTACACTTAGGAGTGTTAGAATTCTCAAAACCCAACAGTGGTATCAGAGCCAATGCTTGTTTTCTTGTTATACTTGCAAAATTGGTTGAAAATCGAGTTTTGTTGCTGTCTGCACAACAGACTTGCCAAGTCCATGAAGGGACTCGACGAGTCCAAGGCAAAATGCATCCAACTCGTCGAGTTGGTTCGTGCACTCGATGAGTTGGACCCTCAGACAACATAAATTCGACTTTTTTGGTTGGAACTAGACTAGGAACATTACCCTAAGATGTTTTTGGACTTATAAACTTGTTTTTGATGTGGTAATGTTCATGCTAATCTAATTTCAAAGATAATTGTCAATAGATTCATGTTTTGTATTTGTTTAAAGTGTTACTTTTATTACATGAAAAAGTTTGATGTGAATTATCTTTGTTCATATGAGTTGCTTAGATTAATAGATTATGTGTTTTAATCCATGTTTATCTAAGAGTTGATTCTAAAATGTGTTTTCGTAACTTGTCCTCAAGTTATATGAAAAGTCACATTTAAGAATCATAAAACTCATAAAAGTTGGCAATGGTTACAAAATGTAGAGTCTAGCTTTCATTGAATGTTTTTATGACTCCATAACTTGTCCTCAAGTTATGGAGGTTTAAGAATCACTTAATTAAAATAAAAATATGTAACCTTAATAATTCCATAAGTTATAAAATAAAGAAAAGTTACATTCTTTTATTAAGTTTAAAGTCTTCCATAACTTGTCCTCATGTTATGGAACTTGAAGAGTTTTTTAATTAAAACTACTTTAAACACATAAGTTATGGAATTAATTACTTTTGAATATTTTCAAAACTTGCCCTCAAGTTTTGGAATTTGAAAAATTTTCTCTTATGAATACTTTAATTCCAAGTTAAGCCCTTAGATTTTTAAAAGTTAAAATTCAATCCTTATACTAGTATAATATTATAAGTTAATAATATATATATATATATATATATGTATGTGTATATATATATATATATATATATATATATATATATATATATATATATATGTATGTATGTATAAGAGCAAGTCAGTCTTACCGTTAGTAGGCCTCATTCATGAAGCCGGTCTATAAGGGGGGTATAAGCTTGCTGCCTATAAAATGGTAGCTTAATGGGTGTCCACTCTCACCCACCGCTTCCTTGACTGGTGGAGGGTCGTTAGTCGAACGGGTAGGACAAGGACTATAATTCTCCCTTCATTAAAAGTATTAATGATAAATACTAAGTAACTAAACACTTAGAAATACGCAATCTTAGTTACTTAGGAAAATGTGAATAAGGTGCTAATCCATGAAATTACACTTTGCACTTTGTTTAAGTCCTTGGTGGAGCGTGTGTGGTTAACCGGCACACTAACTTGGATTTAACAAGGTAGGAAAAGAGTAACTTATTGCTTATCATAGTATCGGTGGAGCGTGTGTGGTTAACCGACACATTGATTAAGGGGTAAACATTTAAGGGTACCAAGTAATTTGCATGGTTACTTCACACCTTGTTTTGTGGTCCTCGGCATCACAGTCACAAAACCTGAAGGGCACACTCGAGATTGAAACATGCCTTTGAAAAGTTCAATGAATCTCAAAAGATCTAGGAGTTTCAAAGCCAAGTAAAAACTTAATAAAATTATTTTGTTTTTCATGGTGGAAATTGGTGAATCGTCATTCACCTACCTTAAAATATTTTATAGCTTGGATTACGGCATCCCTCTTCCAAGTTATAAAACTATTGTGTTGGGTCCTAGCCTTAATATTTCATATTGGGTGCTATATTAAGGACTTTAAATCAAATATCTTGAATATCTCCCAAAAGATGTCAAGTTTAGACATTCATGATCTTCCCAAACTCTTTGAAACAAGTTTTCCTAAATGAAGATGATGTCCCATGGAAATCATACTTCTTTAACCTCCTCCAATTATTCTCCCTAACCCACAAGTTCTTGAAAAGTTTAAGTTCACTCAAGCCCTATTGGCAAGAAAGGTCTAGGTGTGATCACATCTTGGAGATGAAGTCACATATTGAAAAGCCAGGAGAGTTGGGTGTCAAAGTCTTGAGAAAGTTGGATCACTTTCTAAGTCACATAGTGAGTTCTTTTGGGACTCCTATGAAATAGACTATGACAAGACCCTTAATGATCTTATCTATTTGCTTGGTGCTACTAAATCAGAAATGATTTGGAACACCGGTAAAGCAAATGTGCTTAGAAAGTCAACATCCCAAAAACTTCATGGACATTAACAATGGTGACATTAGATATCCAGTAAAAACTTTCTCTAACCTAATGGAAAAGGATCAGCCTTAGTCAACTCGGTTAACCAACTGGTAAAGAGAAAGGTTAAGTCTGAGATAGTCCCATTACAAAAGGGTCCATATGTTTATATTGCCAAAGGAAGGGGCTTTGGTTGCGATATTTACCTAAGGATGGTAAAGTCAATAAGTTTGACTTTACTTCAGGTAAAGTCCATTATCGAACTCTAGTAAGTTCCTATTTGGAGATTCTTATTACATGATGTGACCGGGTCCATGTTGGTGGTTAAGAATCAAAGAACAGTGAAGGAACTTAAAGGAAGTATATGTTGATTCTGATCGCGAAGATGAATTTCGATCGCATCGTTCGGTGATCAGAATTTTTGGCTGTTACCTAAGAGTTATGATATTTATATTGCTTAGGAATAGATAACAACAAGGTTTTCATATGGATTGTAAGGATAAGTTTTTCCGTAAAGTTTTAAAATAAAAGGAAAAAATTTTATTTTATTTATTTTAAGTATCCTTACAATGACATTTGTGAAAAAGTTGTTGCTTATACGATTCCATTAATAGCAATATTGGAAATGGATTTGATTCTTTCATGTGTGGTAGTGTCTAAATTTACCAAATAAGGAAAGATTCTCATCACCCAAGTTTCAATTGGAAAGAAACTTGGAATCATGCAAGTTGTATAGTATGATGAATGAGAACTTTCAGCTTGGAAAATTAAGACTAATTCCTTATGTGAATAAGGAAAGGACTAAGGGATCGAGTACACATTCTTGTTCACTGGTCAAGTCTACCACAAAAGATCAAGAAGACTATTCGTCATGATTTACTTAAGTTCAGTAAATATGGTTATACTTATAAGTTTAAGTATAAGTCTGTAGCATCGGAGAAGTTTCAATGTGTGACAGAACGAATAAGAAGAATCAAAGTATGGTAGAAAGATAAAAGTTTCTCAAATCTGAAAAGATGGGAGAGTACTTTAGTATCATGTATGTCATCATCTTAATGATTTAGAAATCATATCACAATTAGCCCTCTAAGGTCACCTTAGTGCATTCTTATGACTAAGAAGAGGAGTCATGAATTGTTGAAATGGTTAAATCAAGAAGATGAGTCATACTTCATTCCAAAACAATTCTTAGAGTCATACTCTAAGATTGTAACATGAGTGACACATCTTAAAGAAGGCTTATTAACACTAGTCAAATGTAAGAGTAAAAGGTTATCTACTCTTGTACATTTGAAATTGGTAAGTTGTGATGTTTTGGATAAAACAGAGACCAACTTAGGCCAATTGTGTGAAGTGTTAGTCTTGATAAAGAATCTGCACTATATCTTGAATATTTGACAAGAGAATCTTATATGTCAAGAGGACAGTGGGAGTCTTAAAGGTCTTGAAAGTCTCAAGAACTAATCAAGAATATAACCTAAAGTTCTTCACTAGCACATGGCTTGAGATTTATAACTATCGTGTTGACATTTCTGTGCCTGTTCAAGTTGACTTTGCATAGGAGTACTGAGAGTTCTCAATTGGTTGCACAGCTACTTGAAAGCTATGGCAGACCCTTGTGCTGCCAGGTGGCAAGAACTTAAGATTGCACAAGTTCAATCCATATGAGTTTGGATTTGTCACTAACATTGTCCTGTGATTAAGGTTTCTCTCCGATTCATGAAAATGATGGTGAGGAAACACTTTCACTAAGTAGATTTTAAGTAGATAGCAATTGTGATATTTGCATTCTCAAAGTCATTACTGGAGCATGTGTGGTTTACCGGCACACTAACATGGACTTGTGAGAAGTGGCAAAGGTCTAAACAATTGAGACTATGATTACGGCATCCCTTTTCATAGTTTTGAAATTGTTTAGACACACATGTGAGCTATCTAAGAAAAGGTGTATGATTATGATAAAGTCTTATCAAAGCAATCTAGTATCGTAAATCTGAACTTTGGAAAGGAAGTCAATACAGTATTGATTTCTAGAAGTCCAGTTGTTTTCTGAGTACATGTCAAAGCTAGTGGGAGCATAAGTGTTATGCTAATAATCATCATGATAGTGGGAGCATGATAATTATGATTAGTATTGCAAGTTAGCAATGTTAATTATAGAAAATTAAAGTTTCAATTCATGAAGTTGCATGGGTTGAAAAGTTGTTCTGCTATAATTAAGGGAGAGGAGATTATACTTCATTTCAATTCTAAAAGCTTAGATTGAGGTCTTAATCATCTTTAGTCAAGGATATATATTTGAATTTTTGTGTTGGAATTGCTTAACATAAGGAAATTCTATATATAGGTCTATTATTTGCGTTCTAAAATTCGATTATGATTACGACATCCCTTTTCATAATCTGAATTATGAGAACTTGGCAAAAAGAAATAGAAGTATTGTAGCGAAAGACTGGTTTAGTATCATGTCTTTATCATGAATCGTGTCCCATATTCTTTGGATATAGGATTGATTGCATGTGCTATAATATTCATCCTTTCTGAATTTTCAAAATGCTCAGGGCATTAAGAGGGAAAAGGCTAGAATTGGATATGACTAAATTGATTAAGCAATTGTCGAGGACAATTTAAGGTTTACCAAAGATTGGTTGCTCAGGGACAGTTGGAAGTATAGTGTTATTTTTGGAAGGACCATATTGACATATTCTGAAAAAAAGGTAACTCTTATTCAGAAGTGATAGTCAAAATGGAATATGGAAAATGTTTCATAGTTGAAAGTTATTCAATCTATGTAAGATTAGAAAACTTAATGCAAAAAGGATGTTTCCATGGAGCTGCTTTCCATTGGAAAAACTCTGTAATGTCTGTTGACAAGTCTTTGTGACTTTGTGCATAGTCATTACTAGAGGATCAATGCATTTGAGTTTAGAATCTAACAGTTTCAGTAAATGGTAGGAATTTGGAATTCTTACATTTACGGGAGTGTGAAATTAGAATCATTGAAATTGTGTTCAATTGATTTATTTCCCAAAGTAAAGATCATAGAAAAACATAGTATGCATACTTGGTGTATGGCATGACTAGTGTTCAGGAAAAAACATAGTGTACATGCTTGGAGCATGGGACAACTACTGTTTTAATTCAAGTATAAAGTTGATAGCTGAAACAGTATACAATGAATAATGTGTAATCAATATGGAGATAAACAAAAGTTCTTTTATTTATAAGGCCATATTGGATTCAATTATTATTGTGTTTCATTTTGCATGCTTTGACTTCCAGAATAACTAGGTCGTTCTTCTCGATTGACTAAGTTATTCAAACTATCCATAGTCGGTCATATGTTGGAAGTAGATATGAATCAAGATTGTCATGGGTTGGGTTGTAGAGATCTAAGATGTTGGACAAAGTGGTGCTACAACACTCATGAGTGCTCATAAGTTCTGAGTATTGGATTCAACCCACGCTCATTTGAATCACTTCAAGGATTTTATCACGAGTGATCATGAGACGATAATATCTTATATTCTTCAAACCTAGAGATATGAGTTGTTACTATGAGTTGGTTGTACATTGATTGCACAAAAAAGCATTGGTAACTCGATGTTATAAAACGTGTCTTTGTTTATGATTCAACAAGTAGTAGAACAAGCCATATGAGTCAAAGTTTATCCGTTTCTTTTACCTTTGGGATAGAAGCGATATCGGTGGGCCCCTCGATGATTTACTGATGACACATGTGAGTGCTTGGCCAAGCCAGGACTGATTTGATTTGTTCAATCAGTCAGTTGTCATAAATCGGAAATTAGGAAACAACAGATGGATAGAGAGAATGATTATAATCCATGTCTCAGTCCATATGATATCTAGAATGGAGGAATATATGATCTCTTATGTAATGGACAAGTCATTGACAAAGGTCAGAGTTCATCGGCAAGGTCAGAGTTCGACGGAAGCTTTTTAGAGCTACGATTGCTAGTTGGTTCTTGAAGTCATACTTGAAATAATAGTTTTAGACTTATCCAAGTGGGAGACTGTTGGATTAATTTCTAAGTCCATAACTATAATTGGTAAGACTTGACCCAACCCGACGTGGTCCACTTGGGTTGCATGGCATCATGCATTTGGATAGACTAAAATGAGAGAAATAACACTTAAGGATTATTAGTATATTATAAGTTCTAATATATTAATAGGATTATTTAATTAGTATTGATCAAGAATTAATATAGAATTAATTAAGTGATCAAAAGAAGACTAATTAAATATATGGGTTGATTATGTAAATCATCCATACTTGTATAGTGGGCTAATGCTCCATGGATTATCAAGTTGGGCTAAAACCCATAGGATGCTCCATGGATGCTCCATGGTGTATTTGAACCCATGGATCCAAGGAAATGTATGACCATGACAATTAGGGTTTACCCTAATTGTAACAACTATATAAGATCATATTCTTTGGAAAAAAATCGGCCACTAGTGTGTGAGAAGAAAGGGCTAGCCGATTTTTCATGAAGTGTGAAATTCTCTCAAGTCTTTCAAGTGTATTTGGTGTTGTGTGAACCATTTGAGGTGTCACACTTCAGGCACTAGGCACTTAAGCTTCATGAAGACATTCTACACCAAAGAGGTATGTATTCAATCTTGTTATATTCATTAT
The DNA here is from genome assembly GCF_051521515.1 of Lactuca serriola. Taxonomy (NCBI): domain Eukaryota; kingdom Viridiplantae; phylum Streptophyta; class Magnoliopsida; order Asterales; family Asteraceae; genus Lactuca; species Lactuca serriola. Next base: position 137,025,832 of record NC_136408.1, read on the forward strand.
TTTGTATGCTAGATTAGGAGAATACCTTGGATGTTCATAATTGCATGTATAATAGAGAAAACATAGATCCAAGGTATTTAGGGTTGCATGTACACTTAGGAGTGTTAGAATGCTCAAAACCCAACATAGATTTCATTTTGGATGTTTTATGTTACTTTTGGACTCCATTGTTGAGGTTGCTTAAGTCTTAATAGTTTCAGAACATAAGAGTTGTCCTTTTGGGCTCTTAGAAGCACTTATAATAATAAAAATCGGACCTTGATGGTTTAGCCACAACCATGCAAGTGTTTGAAGGTCACACAGTTGGGTTAAGGACCAAAAATCATGTTTTGACCCCAACCATGCATGCAAGCACATAAAGTTCGTGACTTTATAAACTAGGATGCCTTAAAGGACCTGGATCTACATTCTCGACGTGAGGACTTAATGGGTTAAGTCACAAATGAAGTCCCTAAGGAAGCTGGTCAGTACGTCGTGCGTACACCCTAGTACGCTACGCGTACTAGGTCAACTTCCCGTTTTGGTCAAGGCCAGCGTACGTTAGGCGTACGTGCCAGGTATGGCGCACGTATGCATGTAGAACGTGCGTATGCATGCAGAGTGGCAAACTTGGGCTTTTGGGCCATAAAAGTTTGGGCCTAGATAGTTGGGCCCCATGGCACACTGTGGAGCATAATTTCTGGGCTTAGGACCGAGATTGAGAGTATTGGGCCTTTGGGCCATACTGGGCCACTTGAAATTATTTATTTTTGGCCAAGGATTTATTGGGCTTGTAATAAGGACCATTTGGGGAGTTTGGCCCAATTTGGAAAATTAGGCCATTAGTAGGCCTTTAGTGGGTTGGGAAGGACAAGATGGAATTGGGCCTTGGGTATGGTCTAAGTTAGACCAAGGGGTAAAATGGTCATTTTACTCTAAGAAGTATTATGGATTTTAACTAAATGTTGTTATGATAATGACAATCGGGGAGTCATCGGAGCAGATGTTAGAGATTCCTTTCTGTGATATTCGACACTCAGCTTTACAAGGTAAGTTACCTTCTAGTAGAAGTCGGTCTAAGGCCACAATGTCGGCCCACTAGTAGGAGTTTTTTGTCAGATAATTGTCTTTGTGATAGTTATCATGATTTCTCACTATCTGTTATGTTTTATGTACTATCCAGGTATGATATTATGTGATAGTGGTAGTAGGGGAAATAGTCCCCGTATCAGGTCAAAAGGGCCAAGGGGTAGGTCGGGCACCGCAGTATGTTTATATTATTTCGTTATGTGGTAGTGGTAGGGGTTGAAATAGTCCCCGTAACCGGTTGAGATACACTAGAGGGTAGGTCGAGCACCCATATATGTTTAACATGGGGTAGGTTAGGCACCCCGATATGCCTAGCAGGGGTAGGTTGATGTAACAACCTAAAAATCCATCCGTTAACAATGCTAGTTTTTTGTTACTCGAATAGTTATTATTGTGAAAATGGTTTCGATGTTTGTGATGATGAAATGAAATAAATAAATAAAATGGTGTTAATTAACATTTAAAAGAATTTGTATGTAATTAAAATACATATAAATTAACTAATTTTGCTGGGATAGTTAACATAAATATAACCCATAAAAGGTATAAACAAAGTCTAAGGGTTAAAGTCACATATTATAGAAAGTAGTGCTTTTGGGTATTGGGGTATAAAGTATTATTATGGCTAAACTTCATGGACCAAACTTGTAAGTTTTTAATAATGTATATTCAATTTGGAGGAATTAATCGTTCAAACTGATCGTTTCATTACCTCATCCGCTCACTACTTAAAAAAAAAAAAAAATAAAAAAAAATAAAAAAAAAAAAAAAAAACCGATCAAACCTCTTTGAGGCTGCTATACCTACGCCGAATAGAGAAAGACAAATATGGAGAGAAGCGAGTGAACGAGAAAGAGAATAAGAGCCAGTGTTATGGAGTTTTTCTTTTCCCGGCGGGAATTGCTTGGAAGTTGTGAAGATTTCAGGCGTGGCTAAAACTCGGGGGAGGATTCGAGCTTTCCGGCCACTACCTGCAACTCCCGTTACCATCTTTCTTTGTTGACCGGCCCTTACCAATCGACCAAAATAAGCTATGAAAAACCGAATAAAGAGCGAGAGAGGTGCAGAGCATCGCATGCATATTAATATATGGTTGTGTTGTTGTGGTTTTTTATGATGATGTAATTCGTTGCAGAGAGACATGAGAATCAGACCGGTCGATATGGGTTTTGTTGTGTCTAATACTTTTGCTAAGGCTCAATAACATCGTAGAAAAGTGGTGGGTCTTCTGGTTCTTATCTCGTTGCCAATGACATTAAAGAATACATGCACTCACCGGTGGTCGAGAGTGAGGATTTTTCTGACATCAGGGTATGCACCGAGAATAACGAGGATACGGGTCAGTGGTGTTCTTACATGCTTTATGTCGAAGTGTTGAGCAAAGCCGATGTCTTATATTTGTTGTGTTCGGTGTACTCGATCCAAAACAGAGAGGCATCAGGCTGAGAAAATGCATGAGCATGGATTGATAAATTTTTAGAGCCATGGAATTGAAGGCTTCATCTGTATAGCTAGAGACGACGGCTAGACCTAATTTGTTTGATTTCTAGTGAGGTGCTTATGGCTCATGAAATGTGGTGATATTGCTTCCAAAATATAGTATTTGTTTTGGTTGTATGAGGTATGGTGAGTTTTCCAGAAAAAAATAACGAGGGAACAAAAGTTACTTTGTAGATGATGCATCAGGTGGTGTGCAAGGAGAACCCATCACGTGCATGTCTCTAGTTTGTGAAGGTATTGCTTCCTATCAAAAACAGTAGTCTATAAATTGGGTTAAATTCTATATGAGTTCTATACATATGTTCAGACGTACTGAGACTTAACATATGTGGGTTATATGGAGATTTTAGTACTAGTAAAATATCAATTCATTTGTTTACGTTTAGATAAATAAATTGATAATAAAATAATGTGGTAATAGTGATTACGTTGACATTTAAACCTATTGATGGTTTAAATTAACGTCACAATCATAATAATAATAATAATAATAATAATAATAATAATAATAATAATAATAATAATAATAATAATAGTAGGTTGTATAGGATGGCTTTGATGCACCACGATATCTACGATCATACATTTTTTTTTCACGGCTCGATATTATGAGGATTTGACGTTGATTGCTCAATCAATATTAACGTATTTGTTGAATTACGGACCTACAAAGTTACGTGTTGAAGTGATATCAAAGCCGAAAAGATCAATGTGAGTTCATAGTTTTAACTCACTAAGGTTGCATGATTGAAATGTGCAATCCGTAGATGGTTATTTGATTTATTTTAGGATGACCATGTCATTACTTGTGCTTGATAATGATATGATATTTGTGATGCTAATATATGCTTTGTGCTAATGCCATGTTATGACCTAATTGTTATGTTCCTTACACTTTGATGAACTTGATGTATATAGCATGCTAGCTTAAGTTGCTTGAAATATGATGTATGGTGACATTTTAACGAACTTCATTACATGATAATTACTCGTTTAAGTTGTATGAGTAACATGATTATTTTGGTGTATGCATGCTGTTGCAGGGTATAATTGTGTCATGGGTAGAACCTTGCAAGACTAATCAGTTGAAAGAGCTTAAACCATAACGGTGATTGGTTACACGGTCTTTCTAGACAGCCGTGTGACACGTGGTTCGTGTGCACCTCGGTGTACGGGAACTTGAGTGCTGGTGGCCAGATCAAACATCACGTGAGAATCGGGAGGTGTATCGGTAGAATTGACACTGTTTGTACCGATCCTGAACGACACCGCGAGGTACTTGTACTTTGCAAAGTCGAAGTAGCAAAAGTGGAGTAACGGGGTTGGTGTTTCGGGTGGAAGTCATGAGCCACTTAGATCATTCGGCTGGCCGTGCACACAAGTAGTGAACGGGGTGTTTCTCTTGGGTTAGGTAGCACTAAGGGACTCTTTTCTATCAATCGGTTGGATAGATATAATAAAAGGTTGAATATATATATATATATATATATATATATATATATATATATATATATGTATATATATATATATATGTATATATATATATATATATATATATATATATATATATATACATACGAATGTTGGTTGTATATTAAAAGGTTGAGTATGTAACAAAAGGTCTGTTGCATATTACAAGGTTGAATATATAACAAATGTTGGTTGTATAATAAAAGGTTGAACAATTAAAGGTTGCTTAGATATGAAATGTGATTACTTATATGTTATGCGGTTGTTTGTATGGTATTTGGTTGATCATATATGTTATGTGGTAGAAGTTTGGTTAAACATATATGCATGTATGTGGTTGAATACATGCTTGAATAATCATGATATGTGGTTGTTTTCTAAGTGGTATTTGTCTATCATTTTTATGCTTCATCATAAAATGAATGATTGACCCATTTGGGGTTTGTATGTTTTATATGCAACTTTATGAACTCACTCAGCAGGGGTTGACACTTGTATCTTTTCTCTTTTGTGCCTTATGATTGTTGTAGGCAGTTTAGAAGATTGGCATTGGTGAGAGGGGTTCTTATAGGTAGTAGATTTATATTAACGATACCACTGTTGGACACGTTTTTGATTATTTACTTTAAAGTACTTTTGTTTACATTTTAAATGTTGTGGAATTATGTTTGAATTTCTGAAGTAACGTTGTGGTTTGAAAAGGTTTTGATTTAAAAACTAAGTCTTCCGCTAACGTATTTTGTTAAATAAATGTTTTAAAAAGATAAAAAAAAATTATGGTAAAAATCATGACGTTACAGTTGAGCACCCCGGTATGCTCAGGTTGGTAGGTCGGGCACCCAAATATGCCTGACAATATGCTTATAGTATGGTATGTGTTATGATGGGGGAACTCACTAAGCTTTGTGCTTACAGTTTACAGTTTTGGTTTCAGGTACCTCTTCTTCGAAGGGGAAGGAGCCGACATGATTGCAACACATCACACACATGATTTTCCGCACTTAAGATTCTTGGGATTTGTACTCTGACATTGTTACTATTTGATAATATGGTTTTGAGACACTTGACCTATGGTTTTATGAAATAAATTACTTGATGATGTTTTCTTATAAATTGTTTTATGAATCGCTATTTAAAAAACAAAATTTTTGGTCTTGAATTTTGGGATGTTACAAGTTGGTATCAGAGCCTTGGTGTGAGTGATTCGAGCACACTATCGGGTGTATCTGGACTCAAACTCAGGACTTGGTATGAAAATTTTTAAAAGAAAAATCATTTTATAAAAATAATTTTGAAAAGAATTTGACAAGAGAAAAGGACAAGGTGTGTGATGCATGCAATCGGTCGAGCTTAAGTAAGTTTTCCCCAAGATACCCATACATGTTGGTTATGATATATGACATGATTATGAGAATTGTATGCTAGATTAGGGCTGAGGATCTAGGAAGGATGCCTTATATGCCTATTGTATGATTATGAGAATTGCATGGTAGATTAGGGCTAAGGATCTAGGAAGAGGCCTTATGTGCCTGCTATATGTGCTTATTGAATTGTATGCAAGTGCTAATTAGTCGGTTATGTGATAGCCTGATTAGGATATGCTTGGTATGGGTTACTCGATGCTCGAATGTTGCTTGCTTTGTGCTTTTACGAATTCTAGTTATCTTTAACTAACTAGTAGACGAACACGTTAAGTTACATATTATGAGGACTAAATAATTTCAAAAGGTTAGGTCTAGCCCTATTGCGCAGCTCTTGTTTGAGTCCAACTGTTGTGCAGTTGGATCTCTCACTCGAATAATTATCTGTTCTTAGTGATATGTAATGGTATTCGCAAGCTTTTTAGGTAAAGCTAGCAGGGATTCCTTATGCAGCTGATGGCAGAGAGTAGGTCGGAGAGTTACCCTAGGGTAAGCCTATGATGAGATTAGTGCATCGAGCAGTAGTAGTGGAAAGGACTTGGTGAAGTCAAGGCAATCCTTGATGAAAGAACGGATAGATGTGGAAGATAGTATGGACTTGTAACGCCCTGTTCTAAAATATTCATTTATGGAATTTCAGAGGCCAGGGCCAAGGGCTTTTTAGTCCTTTATTAATTTGGAGTTATTATTCGAGAAGTTTCCAGGTCGGGTTATGTTGTTAGAAGCGTAGGATTTCTCGCCACCTTTCTGTGGATATAAAGTTCATTAAAAACGGATCTAGAGCGAAGGAGTTATGACACTTTGAAGATTTGGCGAGAATGGCCCTTATAGAGAAACGTTTGCATGGAAGGCCCTCCATGCATGTTTGGAGCACGCGTGGGTACGCCCAGCGTAAGCTGGGTTGCACCCAACATAATGAGGCAGCTTGCTCGCGGGTGTCCAAGGCGTACGCCCAGCGTACCAGGAGGTACACCCAGCGTATGCTAAAAAGTTATGAATCCCTAATTTCGGATTGAGCACTATATAAAGGACATTATGGTTCCAACCCTAGCCCCCATATGAGCCTCCCCAACCTCAGAAGAAACCCTAGAACGTCCCTACCTCCATTTTATGAGATCTTGACCTTGGAGAACCTATGTTGGTGGATTAAAGCTTGGAAGCAAGGAGAAGAAGGTTGGCAAGGAGGAACCTTTGAGGCTAGAGCTTGTAGATCTGGGATAAGTGCTTCATTTCGGACCTTTGCAAGGTAAAAAGTCTTGAGCTTGATGATTAACCTCTTAGATCTCCTTAGTGCAAGTTTTTGGACCTTTGGGTCCTAAGATTGGGACTTTATGACTTCAGCTCGTTTCTAAGACCAGGGTTGCCTCCCTTAGAGTCATATGAGTCACAGAAGCAGTAAAGTTTCGACCTTTGCGGTCCTATTAAGTCCATGCATGAGATCTAGTCCCCTTTATGGCAGTAGAAGAGTGTTTTGAGAGTTTGGGTTGGTTTGGGCCATATAAAGTCACCAAGTCAGTGACTTTATGGCTTAATGCATAGAATAAGACCTAGATCTAAGTTTATGGCTCTTGAGTCGAAGTATTAAGCACTTAAATGAAAAAGTGTCTTAACAGAATGAGTACGCCGAGCGTAAGTGCAGGTACGCCCCGCGTACTCTCTAGCAGGCCAGTACGTTAAGCGTACATTAGAGTACGCCCCCGCGTAGCGCAGTCAGTTGGGCTTATTGCATTTTGGGCCTCGGTGTGGGCTGAGTTGAGACTTAGGGTCCTTGGGCCTTATTGGGCCATTAGGATTCAGTTGTTAAGGACCAAGGATTATCATTGGGCTTGAGTAAGGTCCATTAAAGGGCTTTGGGCCCAAAGGAGCAAATTGGGCCATTAGTGGGCCTTTAGCAGGGCCATGTATGGATTTGGAAGGAATTGAGGGTTTGGGCTATATTGTGACCTATGCCATAGCAGGGGTAAAATGGTCATTTTACCCATCAAAAGATTCCCCTTTTGATTTAGTGTTTGACTTGTCATGATAGCCGGAGAGCAGCCGGGACAGTAGTCGGGGATCTTTCACTCGAGTTTTCAGCAGTCAGCATTTCGAGGTGAGTTTCCTTCCAGTAGGAACGGGTCTAAGGCCACAATGCCGACCCGTTTAGCTAGCAGTAGTTTTCAGATTTCGGTCCGATGCAGTAGTTAGCATGTTTGATGCCTTCGTGGCTCAGACAGGATTTATGTGTTATGTGTTCCGGGCTACGGCCCGAAGTGTGTTCATGCTAGTTGTTATGTTTATGTTATGCTCTGTGCAGTTAGTCCGGACTGCGGTCCGATGCAGGGGGCAAGGCCCCAGTTAGTCCGGACCTTGGTCCGATGCAGTGGGCAAGGCCCAGTATGTGCTTATTATGTTGTATGGTATGTGGTAGTTTGGGGGAGCTCACTAAGCTTCGTGCTTACGGTTTTCAGTTTTGGTTTCAGGTACTCAATTTTAAAAAAAGGAGCTCGGAGAGGTTGTAGTGCACACACCGTAGTCAGTTAGCCTGGGGAATGTTTTACTCTGATAATGAGATTATGTTTTGGATTTAATACTCGAAAATTATGTTATGACTTATGATACGTTTTTATAAATATGGTTTTAGTAATGTTTGAAAAGAAATTTTTAGTCGTGATTTTTGGGTCGTTAGAAGTTGGTATCAGAGCCTTGGTTTGAGGGATTCAGACATACTGGAGAGTGTGTCTGCACTCAAACTAAGGAAACGGTAAAAGGTTGTCAAAAGAAAATCATTTTCGAAAGGAATTTTTGGTAAAGAGGAGTTTGAGAAAAGAAAAGAATTTTAGAAAAAACAAAACGAATATTAGAAAGAAAATAACTTGAAAAGAGAAAAGGGGTGTGGTGCACGCAATCAACCGAGCTCAAGTAAGTACTCCCAAGTTACCCATACAAGTTTATGATTATCAGTTTCAGTTTCAGTTTAGTTCCAGTTTCAGTTTCAGTAGAACAACATGCTAGTATAGGACTAAGGATCTAGGAGGATGCCTTATGTGCCTGCTTTATGTGTTTCAGCTTGATAAGAATTTCATGCTAGTATTGAGTAGACAGTAGTAGGATAGCCTGTGTAGGTTATGCCTGATAGTATGAGCTTCGCATTGTATGCTGGTACAGTTTCTTGTTATGAGAATAGTTTTTCCTGAGTATGTTTCCTCTATCCGAATGCTGCTTGCTTTATGCTTTGTGGGACTCTGAGTGATGGGAGTTAGTCATTAGGTGAATACGTCACATCACATGTGATCAGGGTTGAATAATATCAGAGTGCTGGATTTTGCCCTACTGCGCAGCTCTTATTTGAGTCTAACCGTTGTAGGGACGAGACTTTTACTCAAAGGAATATCCGAGCCTCATTGCATGTGATGGTATTCAGGTGGTGGCTGATTGGCATTACAAGGAGGCCTTCAGCAGCTGAGGACTGGTTTGGGTGGAGTCAGAAGTTCCCTAGGGCAAGCCTAGGAAGGTAGTAGCAGAGATCAGTAGCAGTAGAGTGACTTGGTGGAGTCGAGGCAGTTCTTGAGGAAAGTACGGATAGATGTGGAAGGTAGTATGGGCTCGTACTACTGAAAGCAGAGGATCCGTACTCGAATCAAGAGGGGCCGAGACAAGACCAGGGAACTTTTAGGGTGTGTGTGAGAGATCCCTCAGCAGCAGTGAGTATTGATCAGTTAGCAGTTCAGGTATAGGGGAGGGATTTGGCTCAGGTTCTAAAGTCGGGCAGCTTGATGATCAGATGAGGGATTTCATTTCAGCAGAGATCATGCGCAACATCATCGATCAGACTCCAGTGATTTTTGGTTCGGTTAGAGAGGCCATCGGGGAGCTTATGGACAGTCATCTGGAGGCCTTTAGGGTCGGGATAGTTTTAGGACAGATTGGGGCTCGTATAGAGCCCGATGCTTATGGAGTTCAGGGATCCATCGGGGAAGGACATCCCATTTCTAAGTTTGTCATCAGTGGATAGGAGGGAGTAGGGCATCCTATCTCCAAGAGAGACCTCTGCATGATTGGATAATTGAGGAGGTTACGCGAGCCATTCGCGAGGATCTGTCCGACGTGGTCGCGAGGATCACTGATAGGTTGATCGCGAAGCTCCAGGATCAGACAGCTGTTGTTCAGTCGACGGGCGGTGTCAACAAGGTAACGCAGGAGCGAGAGACGGGCAGGGAATCGGAAAGGAAGAGGAAAACGGATGAGACTCAGGTAGCCACAAGTTCGGGTAAGAGGCCCAAGGGGTCGGATTTGAGGATGAGGGACTATCAGAGCCGTAAACGATGCGGGAAGTGCGGTAGGACGCACTTGGGGGCGTGCAGGCATAGAATTGGTGGTGATGCCAGGTGTTTCAAGTGCGGCCAGCTTGGCCATTTTAGCAAAGACTGTATTGTTACCATCGCCCATGGACTTGATCCGATATGTTCCCATTGCAGTCAGAGGGGCCACAAGAAGACCCACTGTATGAGTTTGTATACAGCAGGCCAGGTGCCAGCTCCTGCCCTTGGGACTTCAAGTACCGCCAGCGGTTGCCGAGGCCGGGCATGGGATCCTACGGCTCGGAGCCGAGTTTTCCGGTTAATTTCAACAAGGATTGGAGCAGCGCTGAGTGATGGAGGTATGTATCATTTACCTCCCTGTCAATTGTTATTCATGATATTATTGTAAGTTGATGCATTGATGTCAATAAGAATATGTGTTGGGGTATTATATTACCTGCTTATGACGGAGTTTTATGCCATCTGTATACTTTGGAATTGAATGGTGTCACACCCTCAAACCAAGGATGGCGGAAACGTCCGGGGGTGGAGGACTTCATGTATAGTATCATAACAACAAATGCAATAGTGATTTAAGCAAACACAACCAACATATATATATATATATATATATATATATATATATATATATATAATTGAAAAAGTTACATCGTTGTATGAATTACATGTTTCAAAATCAATTACAATATGTGGACAAAATGTGAAGTGTTTGACGCCTTAACGTCCCATCCTCAAAATGCACTTGGCTTCCTGTTTAGTGATTTCCTGAGAATACAAGTTGTTTTGAAAAGGTGTCAACACAATGGTTGGTGAGTTCATAAGCTTTTGTATGCAATTTATGAAAAACCTTGTCTCGTAATGTATGGTTGTTCCAGTAAAATTCCGATAATTTTCCTTAAAAATGTGTACTGTAGTCTTATATATATACAAAGACCGCAACGTATAAGTAAACTTCCTTATTTGCAGAAAATAATATGAGTTCAATTCAACATAACGCGTATGACATCAATGAGATTCCCATAAATTCTTATGTTTGTTAATACTTTCTGTGAGTTATTATAATCATGCTATGACCTAGATGGCCTGAAAACGACGTTCTTCAGGCGTCGGAACTGTTATGACATTTGTCACCTCAGACATACCGGTCTAGCTGTTGCATGTAGCTCAGGTGTGGGTTTGTCATGCCCAATATAGATCTATATACAACTATCACGCTCTCCCTCCAGGAGACTCTGGTTACAATACAGGACTTATGATTAATGCGAAGGAGATGTCTCACAAAGTCATTAACGAATTTACACTTAACGTAATGAAAGTTCCCTTTTGTATAAATGTACCCTTCTGAAATATATTTGTATTTTGTATTGTATCATAAACTATACCTATTATAGTTTATCAAAACAAGGGTAGAAATAGTAAAGTACATAAACTATACTTAACATAGTTTAATAATACATTTGTATGTAATGTGTGTACTTTAATTATAACACTTGGTTATTTCCATGCATTATCTAGTGAAAATCCATTTGTTAACTGGTGTATATCTAGATATGAATACGAAAATGTCACATACTGCAATAACACATAATCACATAATGAAATACACCTTGCTCAACATATTACAAGGTGAAATGAAATTTATAGTGTTTATCTATTTATAACATTTTCTGTAACTGTTATTGGAAAATTTGTAGAAAAATCATAAAATGTCCAAATGAAGTTCTGTAACTTCTAAGAGTTTGGAAAATGAGTCTAGTTGGTTCATAAATTTTTCCATAATTTTTAGGGACCTCTAACTTGTGTGACCAAGTCCATAATCACAGACTGGTCCGGATTGGTGTTTGAAATGATAGGCAGTTTTGTAAAATTCACCATAAATTTTAGAAAAATCGTATGGAGATGTGCAAGTAGTCATTTTAAAGCTAAGAAGTGGAACTACTTGCAACTAAAACAGTTTTGAAAACTAAAATGTTTATGTTGTCCAAAACAGTCCGTGAATGGAGTTGAACTTTTCTGATGAAGGCTGTTAGAAACGTTTAATTATGTTCTTGGTGTTTTAACTTGTATTCTCCCCCTATAAACTTGGGAAAACATGAAAATGTAGGGGTATGAACTTACCTTAAGTGATTTCAGTAGATGATTGTTGAAGAATGGAAGTGTTTAACTCAAGAACACTTGGAGATGCCTTGAAGATTTTCGAGAATCAAGAGTCGAAGAACACTTGATGATCAGCCTTAAGATCTCGAATTAGAGAGAAAGGTTTGAGGGAAAAGTTGGAGTTGGATCTTTGGTGAAATGAGAGTAATTGAAAGAAAATGAGGAGAGAGGTTGAGTGACCAGCCCTAAAAACATGGGGATGGCTTGTGAGAGGGGTAAAAAGTACATGGATGTGACAAGGTATGGTGGGGAGGAGTGTGGGTTAAGCATGGAGTGGGTATGGGGTTGCTTGTGTCATAAAATAAAGTAAAGTCAACACTCTACCTTTGTACTTCACCTACTCTCTTTTGGATAAGGTTTTATCCTCAAAACGTGATAAATAATTAATTAAGGGGGTCTTATATGTTAAAATAAAGTTTTGGGTAAATATCCTGTGTTAAAACAATTAAAAACGGGCCTAAAACGCAAATTTAGACGAAAACCGGGAGAAAAGAGGCTTCCAGCGAGACCTCTCGGTCCTAGGCCAAGGTTCGGTCACTAGGCCGAGGTTCGGTCCATAATGATGCTAGGCGCGAAGCGAAGGCGAAGGCTCGGTAGTCTCAGAAGCGAAGGCTCGGTCTCAGAAGCGAAGGTGATCAGACGCGAAATGTACCGAAGGTTTGGGTTCGGGTGTGTGCGAGGTTCGGTTCCAGGAGCCTTCGGGTTCGGTTCCTTGAGTGAAGTTCGGTTCAGCAGCCTTCGGCTCAGAAGTGTTCGGTTCCTAAGAGGACTTTCGGGTCCTAAGAGGGGTTTCGGCTCATTAAGTCCGTTTTTCACGTAGACTTCCATTTTTGGGCTGTTTTCGCCAAAATTCGAGGGTCGGGATGCCCCGAGTGATTACAGAAAGTTAAGAGAGATTTTGAGAGAGATTTGAGAGAGATTCCACATACTTAGAGAGCTTTGGGAGAGATTTGACATTCTTGGAGAGATTTCTCATACAAAGAGATATTTGGGAGAGATTTCACATACTTAGAGAGATTTGGGAGAGATTTGATATTCTTGGAGAGATTTCTCATACAAAGAGATATTTGGGAGAGATTTCACATACTTAGAGAGATTTGGGAGAGATTTGACATTCTTGGAGAGATTTCTCATACAAAGAGATATTTGAATACTTAGAGAGATTTGGGAGAGATTTGACATTCTTGGAGAGATTTCTCATACAAAGAGATATTTAGGAGAGATTACACATACTTAGAGAGATTTGGGAGAGATTTGACATTCTTGGAGAGATTTGGACAATAGAGAGAGATAGAGTGAAAACGACTAAGAGTGGTTTCATGTGTGACATTAGTGAGTGTTTGGCTCCTCAACGCAAAGTCCGTGAATCCCGTTAAGCCATGTTTTAGGATCTTACACACTCCCGATGAGTATGCAACATTGTTTTATTATTCTTGTTCATTGTTTAGTACTAAGGTTAAGAAAAATTAAACACACAATTTTTTTTCCATGTGATGTTTTCTCATTAAGATAGTGAGTTATACAGAAATTACATAATACAAAACCTAATATACAAGGTTTAATTGAGTTGACCGGTTTGACTCATTGACTTTGTTCGGCTTAGACTTGACCCGAATTTGACTATTGTCACAAATGGTGAATTGGAGGTCATCCCCTCTAGATCAGGTTACTTCGGATACAGTAACTGTAGCGTGTATGTGTAAGATTCAGTAGTGTCTCACTACTTGCGGAAGGTGTTAGTCGGGTAATGATCAGTTATATTCTCAGTAGTGACACGCCAGAGTTTTAGTGGAGTAGCTAGCGGTCAGTAGGGAAGTGGGTTGGGGATGTGCACCCCAAATGCAGGTTCTCGGGATGTAGTCCCTAAAGCAAATACAGTTAAGGATTGAAGGGTGCTCAGTTAGATAGCAAGAATGGTTCGGATCTGGTAAGAGTTAGTTGGAGCCCCGACAGAGGTAAACGTTGGTGGACAGCAGATTGCCCTTTTAATGGAAGGAAGGTTGGGAATCCTTTCGACCAGTGAGCAGTAAGGAGTTAGCCGAATCCAAGTGGGGGAGAACCCTCCGAGTATACAAGGATAAGAGCACGTAAACCTAGAATGAGTACACAACCTCTGAGAAGAAAAGATAGTATCACAGTGATTGATGGATTGAGGAGTTCAGAATTGGGAGTTTGAGGAACTTCCCAACAAATAGTTCATGTAATCGAGATGGTTAGAAGTTGGTTGGGAATCCAGGATTGGAGGACCATCTGTAGGGCTCAAGTGAGTCAGAATGAGGATCCTGAGAACGGTTAGCAAGAGATGCTTTCGTATTAGTAGCCAATGACAGAGTCAGCATGCAGAGTTGTGTAGATTCAGGAGTTGGGAGTTTGGAAACTTCCCAACAATAGCTTCTTGTATCCGGATTAGTAGATGGTTGGTTTGGGAACCAAGCCGAAGAATTCCTCGACGAAGCGCTAAGTATATCAAGGATATAAGATGTCGAGGTTGATGCAGTACTCAAAGACTGAGGGCTGGTTTTGAGAAATTAGGATGAGGAATCACTAGTAGGACTAGGGATAGTCAGGATGTCCTCAGATAGTAGTAGTAGTGTTGTAAGTCTACGGGGGTAGCCGTAGTATTCACTAGCAGACATATAGTAGTAGTAGTGATGTAAGTCTGCGGGGGTAGCCGTAGCATTCACTAGCAGTCAGATAGTAGTAGTAGTGTTGTGAGTCTGCGGGGGTAGCCGTAGCATTCACTAGCAGTCAGATAGTAGTAGTAGTGTTGTAAGTCTGTGGGGGTAGCCGTATCATTCACTAGCAGTCAGATAGTAGTAGTAGTGTTGTAAGTCTGCGGGGGTAGCCGTAGCATTCACTAGCAGTCAGATAGTAGTAGTAGTGTTGTAAGTCTGCAGGGGTAGTCGTAGCATTCACTAGCATTCAGATAGTAGTATAGTGTTGTAAGTCTGCAGAAGTAGTCGTAGCACTCATCCAGTTAGTAGATAGCATGAGTGCATTATTTGGACGCGGGGGAAATAGTAGTACCCACCAGTTCGGGTGCAGCAGTGAAGATATGGGAATCCACGGGTTAGATTTCGGATTTCCCAAATGGTTCAGTTATGGTTAAGTCGGTGATTCGACAGTCAGATTGTCACCATAGTTATGAGATCAAAGTAGTATTGGACCGTTGGGGTTCGGGTATGTTAGGGGCTACCATTAGTTTGGGAGCCATCATGTTGTTAGTCGTGGAATTGACGATGTCAGGATGTGATGTTTGGACCTGATCGGTGGATCGGGAGATTGATAGAGCCACAGTGACGGGATAACTAGTGGAAACTAGTTCCAGAGAAAGATTTCGTTCAGAAGTCGTGGGAGCGACTAAGTGAGGAGTCCTTTGACTCCATAGTTGAGTTGGAACTCGGTGTTCCAGATAACCGACAAATGATTGGAGACCAGGAAGGTCTTGAGATAATTTGGGAAGAAGTGTTTCAGGCGTATTCAGAGATTCAGGCATGTTCAGTGTTTCATGCAGTTTAGTGTTTCAGGCAGCTCAGTGTTTCAGGCAGTTCAGAGTTTCAGGCATGTTCAATATTGCATGCAGTTCAGTGTTCGGATAGATTTAGAGTTTTGGACAGTATTAGTATCTGTGTCGGAATTCAAGTAAGGATGGTATAGTTGGTTGATTTGGGAATGGCAAGTCCCTCTCAGCAGGATCAGTTAAGTCTTCTGCCAAGTATAAGTGATCTGGAAGGGTAATTAGGCAGGTAGCCTTTCTTTCGGGAAGGGAGACTCAGTTTTTGGAGGTTTAGTAGTCAGATGAGAGATAAGAAGGCTAGTTCCAGTAGCATCGATTCAGTATGGGTTACAGAATGGATAGAATGGTTATAGATAGTCAAAGCACCTTCAGAAGTCGCTGAAAGCGACTATAAGATTGCGATGGGGTGTAGTAACCGGTAGGAGTCCGGTAAACCAGATATGGAGGCATCAGTAAGGACCAGGGCGGTCTCGGTTCATCCGGAAGGCAGATAAGGGAAAACAGAAATTTTAAGTCAGTGGCAGTAATGGAAATCGGACTATGGTAGAATTCGACTAGTTGATTGATGGATACTGAATGCTAAATAGCGAAAAGTGTCCGGTGCATAGCCTGTGGTAAGCAGTAAGTGGTTGTGAAATAGTTGACCATAGCGGACTTCGAGGACGAAGTCTAGTTTAAGTAGGGGAGAGTTGTAACGCCCTGTTCTAAAATATTCGTTTATGGAATTTCAGAGGCCAAGGCCAGGGGCTTTTTAGTCCTTTATTAAGTTGGAGTTATTATTCGAGAAGTTTCCGGGTCAGGTTATGATGTTAGAAGTGTAGGATTTCTCGCCACCTTTCTGTGGATATAAAGTTCATCAGAAACGGATCTAGAGTGAAGGAGTTATGAAACTTTGAAGATTTGGCGAGAATGGCCCTTATAGAGAAAAGTTTGCATGGAAGGCCCTCCATGCATGTTTGGAGCACGCGTGGGTACGCCCAGCGTAAGCTGGGTTACGCCCAGCGTAATGAGGCAGCTTGGTCGCAGGTGTCCAAGGCGTACGCCCAGCATACACTAAAAAGTTATGAAACCCTAATTTCGGATTGAGCACTATATAAAGGACATTATGGTTCCAACCCTAGCCCCCATATGAGCCTCCCCAACCTCAGAAGAAACCCTAGAACGTCCCTACCTCCATTTTATGAGATCTTGACCTTGGAGAACCTATGTTGGTGGATTAAAGCTTGGAAGCAAGGAGAAGAAGGTTGGCAAGGAGGAATCTTTGAGGCTAGAGCTTGTAGATCTGGGATAAGTGCTTCATTTCGGACCTTTGCAAGGTAAAAAGTCTTGAGCTTGATGATTAACCTCTTAGATCTCCTTAGTGCAAGTTTTTGGACCTTTTGGTCCCAAGATTGGGACTTTATGACTTAAGCTCGTTTCTAAGACAAGGGTTGCCTCCCTTAGAGTCATATGAGTCACAGAAGCAGTAAAGTTTCGACCTTTGCGGTCCTATTAAGTCCATGCATGAGATCTAGTCCCCTTTATGGAAGTAGAAGAGTGTTTTGAGAGTTTGGGTTGGTTTGGGCCATATAAAGTCACCAAGTCAGTGACTTTATGGCTTAATGCATAGAATAAGACCTAGATCTAAGTTTATGGCTCTTGAGTCAAAGTATTAAGCACTTAAATGAAAAGTGTCTTAACAGAATGAGTACGCCGAGCGTAATTGCAGGTACGCCCCGCGTACTCTCTAGCAGGCTAGTACGCTAAGCGTACATTAGAGTACGCCCGCGTAGCGCAGTCAGTTGGGCTTATTGCATTTTGGGCCTCGGTGTGGGCTGAGTTGAGACTTAGGGTCCTTGGGCCTTATTGGGCCATCAGGATTCAGTTGTTAAGGACCAAGGATTATCATTGGGCTTGAGTAAGGTCCATTAAAGGGCTTTGGGCCCAAAGGAGCAAATTGGGCCATTAGTGGGCCTTTAGCAGGGCCATGTATGGATTTGGAAGGAATTGAGGGTTTGGGCTATATTGTGACCTATGCCATAGCAGGGGTAAAATGGTCATTTTACCCATCAAAAGATTCCCCCTTTTGATTTAGTGTTTGACTTGTCATGATAGCCGGAGAGCAGCCGGGACAGTATTCGGGGATCTTTCACTAGAGTTTTCAGCAGTCAACATTTCGAGGTGAGTTTCCTTCCAGTAGGAACGGGTCTACGGCCACAATGCCGGCCCGTCTAGCTAGCAGTAGTTTCCGGATTTTGGTCCGATGTAGTAGTTAGCATGTTTGATGCCTTCTTGGCTCATACATGATTTATGTGTTATGTGTTCCGGGCTACGGCCCAAAGCAGTATGCAGTATATGTGTGTTCATGCTAGTTGTTATGTTTATGTTATGCTCTGTGCAGTTAGTCCGGACTTCGGTCCGATGCAGGGGACAAGGTCCCAGTCAGTTAGTTCGGACTTCGGTCCGATGCAGGGGACAAGGTCCCAGTCAGTTTCCGGACTTCGGTCCGATGCAGGGGACAAGGTCCCAGTTAGTTTCCGCACTTCGGTCCGATGTAGGGGGCAAGGCCCCCGTTAGTCCGGACTACGGTCAGATGCATGGGACAAGGTCCCAATCAGTTTCCGGACTTCGGTCCGATGCAGGGGGCAAGGCCCCAGTTAGTCCAGACTTCAGTCCGATGCAAGGGACAAGGTCCCAGTCAGTTTCCAGACTTTGGTCCGATGCAGTGGGCAAGGCCCCAGTTAGTCCGGACCTCGATCCGATGCAGTGGGCAAGGCCCAGTATGTGCTTATTATGTTGTATGGTATGTGGTAGTTTGGGGGAGCTCACTAAGCTTCGTGCTTACGGTTTTCAGTTTTGGTTTCAGGTACTCAGTTTTCAAAAGAGGAGCTCGGAGAGGTTGTAATGCACACACCATAGTCAGTTAGCCTCGGGAATGTTTTACTCTGATAATGAGATTATGTTTTGGATTTAATACTCGAAAATTATGTTATGACTTATGATACCTTTTTATAAATATGGTTTTAGTAATGTTTTAAAAGAATTTTTAGTCGTGATTTTTGGGTCGTTACAGGACTCGTACTACTGAAAGCAGAGGATCCATACTCGAGTTAAGGAGGGCTGAGATAGAACCACGAAACTTATAGAGTGTGTGAGACCTCTCGAGATTATGTATGACCTTGACAATTATATGTTTTGTTTCAGAATGGTGGCGACACGACATGGAGCGGGAGGTTCAGGGTCAGGATCAGGTTTAAGATCAGGATTGGGATCGGGTACTGAACCAATTGATGAGGGACTACGTGAGTTCATTGCTTTTGAGATCACGAGAGGTATCCTCTAGTCGACCCTGGTGATTTTCTGGTCGATCAAGGAAGGGATTATCGATACGATGGAGGATCGCCTCAGGGCATTTCGGAGCGACATGGTGTCTAGCCAGTCAGGGAGACACACACTCTCCTTCAAGGATTTTAGGGGATGTGGTGTGCCAAAACTCCACGGGGTGAAAGACCCATCGTGGCCAGGAGGTGGATTGCAGACATGAAGTCTGCTTAGTTGACAAGCTTCTGCCCTAAGGGGTCGAATATCCGGTACGCTGCAGGATGTTTGAGGGACCGAGCTTGAGATTAGTGGGAGGCGTTCAATGATTTGTTTGGAGCCCCAACCATTGATGCTATGACTTGGTCGGAATTTGTGACCAGGTTTAGGGATGAGTTTGCACGGGCTGCGGAGCTTCAGCAGCTAGCCATGGAGTTTATGGATATGAGGCAGACGACTGAGTCGGTGACGGAGATTACTGCTAAGTTCAGGGAGAGGGCCTTACTGGTGCCTCAAACACATGGTATAAGGAGATGCGGAAGACCCGCTATCATGACATGTTGAGAGATGACATTCGGAAACATGTCAGCTACTAGGCATGCCCGACATTAAATGACATGATTGCGAGGGCGAGGGTGAGGGAGATTAACATAGAGCACATCAGGAAGAGGAAGGTAAAGACTAAGAGGGTTACTAGGATTTCGAGGAAGAAAACCAAGGGGTTTGACTCTAGGTCGAAGGGCCATCAGGGCCGGAGCCACTGCGGGAAATAGGGCAAGCCACGTGAGGGGATTTGTAGACTAAGGTCATCAGGCTGCTACAAGTGTGGCAAGACTGGACACTTTGGCAAGGATTGTACTGCTCCTACCCCCATCTTTCGGAAATCATAACTGATTTGCTTTCATTGCAATTAGAAGGTCCATAAAAAGGCCAACTGCCCGAGATTGACAACTGCATCGTTAGTGGTGGCGCCAGCTCCAGCGACCTTACGGATCACGGATAGATGACAGGGCCAGACAGATGCTTCAGTGGCGAGGAGCCGAGCCTTCTAGCTGACTGCCGAGGAGGCTCATGCTGCATCAGATGTGGTGACGGATATGTTTTCTTCTCCCTAACTATTATTACATGTCGGTTATGATATTTATGTGTTGTGTTTATGTGTTATATTTAGGATCGTGCCATGTGAACGACATCCCAGTTCAAGTGTTATTTGACTCGGGGGCTACCCGATTGTTTATCTCTCTTACTCTTAGCAAGAGGTTTTCTGAGTTTTCAGGCTTGTTAGATTATCCTCTAGAGATTGAGATTATTGACGAATGATCTGTCCGGGCATCACAGGTTTTCAGAGATTGCGTCTTGAGGTTGCATGATGAGCGTTACCTCGTAGATTTGGTTCTCATTCCGTTACATGGGAACAAGGTTATCATCAACATGGATTGGCTAAGCCCTAATGGGGCAGTGATCGATTATGCGCAATAGCTGGTGCGTGTCTGGACCCCAAGTGGGGAGAGCTGGTGATTCAGGGCGGGAGGCCGCAGTGAGGATCAACTTTATGTTCAACAACGAGGGCTAGGCACTACCTTCAGCAGGGTTGTGCGGGGTATGTCGCCTACGTTATGGATACCGGGAGGCGGGTAAGGCGACTGTGAATGATGTACCAGTGATGGTAGAGTAACCAGACGTATTTCGAGAGGAGCTGTCTGAATTACCTCCGGAGAGACAGGAGGAGTTCAGGATCGACCTAGTCCAAGGTGTGGCTCTGATAGCTAAGGCACCATATCGGTTGGCACCTCCCGAGATGTAGGAGTTGTCTACACAGATGCAGGAGCTATTAGACAAAGGATTCATTAGGCCGAGCATTTTGCCTTGGGGAGCCCCAATCTTGTTTGTGAAGAAGAAGGACGGGTCGCATCAGATGTGTATCGACTATCGGGAGCTGAACAAGGTAACGGTGAAGAACTGTTACCCACTCCCAAGGATTGATGATCTCTTTGATTAGCTTCAGGCGGTATCTTGGTTTTCCAAGATAGATTTACACTCAGGCTACCATCAGATGCAAGTGAGAGATGTGGGTTTACTGAAGACTGCTTTTTAGACTCGCTATGGCCATTACGAGTTCATGGTGATGTCCTTCAAGCTCACCAATGCTCCTGCCGCGTTCATGGACCTCATGAACCGCGTATGCAGACCAATGTTGGACCAGTCTTTGATAGTTTTTATAGATAACATCTTGGTTTAATCCAGGACGTCAGAGTGGCACGAGGAGCACATATGGGAGGTGTTGGATACACTGAGGAGGGAGAACTTGTACGCCAAGTTCTCCAAGTATGAGTTTTGGTTGTGCGAGGTGCGTTTCTGGAGCACCTTGTCAACCAGAGCGGGATTTTGGTCGACCCGACCGAAGTGGAGGTGGTAATGAGATGGGAGGTTCCGAAGTCTCCATCTGAGATTCGGTGTTTCCTAAGGTTAGCAAGATATTACCGGAGATTCATTCAGGACTTCTCCAAGATAGCAGTACCCTTGACCCGACTGACGAAGAAAGCTCTCGTATTTCGTTGGGGGCCTGAGCAGCAGAAAGCGTTCAAGACACTAAGGCAGAGGTTATGCGAGGCACCGATCTTAGCCCTGCCAGAGGGCGTGGAGGATTTTGTAGTATACTACGATGCATCCATTTCGGGTTTGGGCGCAGTATTGATACAGAGAGGGCACATTATCGCCTATGCATCGAGGAAACTGAAGCCTCATGAGGTGAACTACCTGACGCATGATCTGGAGTTGGGGGCGGTTGTCTTCACCCTCAAGATTTGGCGGCATTACCTCTATGGGGGTCCGATGTACTATTTACACGGATCACAAGAGTTTGAGGTACCTAATGGATCAGCTGAATCTGAACATGAGGCAACGTCGGTGGCTAGGTGGTGAAGGATTACGACTGTGAGATCCTCTACCACCCGGGGAAGGCCAATGTTGTGGCCGATGCTATTAGCCGCAAGGCAGCCCCGATCAGAGATATTTGCTTGCGGATGAAAGTAGTGACTCTGCTTCTGGAGCAGATCCGAGAGGCCCAATAGGAGGCTATGAAGGAGGAACATCGGAGGATCGAATGTATTGTGGGTCAGGTTTCCTCCTTCGACTATGATAGTTGCGGGTTGTTGACACTACACCGTAGAGTGTGGGTTCCATATGATGGAGGTGTGTGCCAGGTTTTGATGGAGGAGGTGCAAAAATCTAGGTTTACTATCTATCCCGGGGCAACGAAGATGTATAGAGATCTTCGTCCTGATTATTAGTGGCCCTGCATGAAGCGGGATGTAGCCTGGTATGTTGAGAGGTGCTTGACCTGCAGGAATGTCAAGGCCGAGTAGCAGAGGCCTCATAGTAAGACACAACTGTTGGATATCCCTAAGTGGAAATGGGAAGACATTACTATGGATTTCATCACAAAGCTTCCCAGGACCACATGAGGGGTGGATTTGATTTGGGTCATCGTAGATCGGTTGACCAAGAGTGCTCATTTCATCCCGATGTAGGAGAGCATTTCGGCCGAGAAGCTGGTCGACATCTACATTCGAGAGCTAGTAGCACGACACAAAGTGCTAGTCTCCGTGATTTCTGACAGAGATGTGCGGTTCACTACCAAATTCTGGAAGAAGTTTCACGATGAGTTGGGTAGTCGTCTGTATTTTAGCACGACGTTTCATCTACAGAAGGATAGTCAGAGTGAGCGGACCATCCAGACCTTGGAGGATAGGCTGCGAGCATACGTTTTAGACTTCGGTGGTAGGTGTGATTAGGGGTGTGTAAAAAAACCGCGAAACCGAAAAACCGAGCCGATCCGTCCAATCCGAAACCGAAAAAACCGGAAACGAAATAAACCGAAACCGAAAAAACCGACTATCTACAGGTCGGTTTCGGTTAGATATTTCAATATCCACGGATACCCGAACCGAACCGTCATATATATATATATATATATATATATATATATATATATATATATATATATATATATATATATATATATATATATAAACTTAAAAAAATAATAAGAATATTTTTCCGTGTTCCATGCGCAATCAAATTTTTTTTAATTGATTCATCATACTACATAAAATCCATTAGTTCAAACGGAACTGAATTAATATTTTAAAACATTCATCACAATTTATGGTTAATTTTATTATTATAGTTATTATATAAATTGTAATATATATTTTGAACTTCAACAAGTATTCTGACTTGACTTACCGATAGTTTATATTTTTAATTAATGGTTTCGATTTTTTGTATTTAGCGGGTACCTGTGAACCGAACCGTGGTTACCCGCCTTTATACGTTTCGGTTTTTTCATAATTCGGTTCGGTTTCGGTTAATGCATGTTAGGTACCCGCCCCGTGGTCATGGTTCATAATTTGTTTACTATCCGAGCCGAACCGCCCAGTAAACACCCCTAGGTGGGATACCTACCTTCTCTTGGCAGAGTTTTCCTATAATAACAGTTACCACGCGAGTATCGATCATCCTCCCTTCGATATGTTGTATCGGAGGAAGTGCAGAACCCCAATATGTTGGAGTGAGGTTGGGTAGAGGCTCATGGGGAGTACTGAAGTGGTACTCAAGATGACAGAGAGAATCCATCAGGTCCGGAGCAGGCTTCTGACTGCTTAGATATGGTAGAAGAGCTACGCCGACAGACGCTGGAGTCCCAAGTAAGGTGTCACCTTGGAAAGGTGTCATCATGTTCAAGAAGCGGGTAAGTTGGGCCCCAGATACATTGGTCCTTTCAAGGTTGTAGCTCGGGTGGGCAAGGTTTCATATAGGTTGGATCTGCCAGTCGAGCTTAATCAGATCCACAATACCTTTCATGTATCCCAGCTGCGACAATGCCTGCTAGATGAGTCTGCGGTGGTACCTCTAGAGGATATTCAGGTGGACGACAGCCTGAACTACATCGAGCGACCAATAGCCATCCTCGACAAGAAGACAAAGGATTTAAGGAACAAGAAGGTCGAGTTGGTGAAAGTGAAACCACAACACCGCAAGGGCTCATAATGGGTTTGGGAGCCGGGGGACGAAATAAGGGAGCACTACCCTGAGTTATTCCTGATAGCAGTAGCAGACTTCGAGGACAAAGTCTAATTTAAATCGGGGAGATTTGTAACATCTGGGATTTATAAGGTACTATTTTTATTTATATAAGGTTAATAGTTTTAAAAGGTTGGGCTTAGACTTTTGGGCCCTTGTATTTGGGCTGAGAAATCACAGTATGCGGAGCGTACCTTGCTATGTACGCTCAGCGTACTCAAGAGATTGGAACGTGGAAGCCATGCACATGCGCCCAACATACCAGGAGTACGCGCAGCGTATGCTTGCAAATTCTAAAACCCTAAATTTTAGGGTTTGATCCCTATATAAAGGACGTTAAGCCTCTGGTCCAGCCTCCCTCTCACCCTTAGATAGCCACCACAAAAACCCTAACTCATATTTGTGTGTTCTTGTGATTTGGAAGTCACCTGAGAGAATTCTAGTGTTTTTATTTGGTGTTTAGATGAAAAAGAAGTTTGAAGAAGGAGCAAGGATTCAAAGGGAGCTTGTAGATCCAGGAGATTAGCACCATTTCTCACTCATTTGAGGTACCAAGCTTCAAACTTGATCATTGAATGTTTAGATTTTATTTTGGGGTGTTTTATGTCACTTTTGGACTCCATTTTTGAGGTTGCTTGAGCCTCGATAGTTTCAGAACATAAGAGTTGTCCTTTTGGGCTCTTAGAAGCACTTAGGGTAATAAAAATCGGACCTTGATGGTTAATCCACAACTATGTAAGTGTTTGAAGGTCACAAAGTTGGGTTAAGGAACAAAAATCATGTTTTGACCCCCAACCATGCATGCAAGCACATAAAGTTTGTGACTATGGACCAGGATGCCTTAAAGGACCTAGATCTACATTGTGTACATGAAGACTTAATGGGTTAAGTCACAAATGAAGTCCCAAGGAAGCTGGTCGGTATGTCGTGCGTACACCCTAGTACGCTACGCGTACTAGGTCAACTTCCCGTTTTGGTCAAGGCCAGCGTACGTTGGGTGTATGTGCTAGGTACGATGCGCGTATGCATGCAGAGTGGCGAACTTGGGCTTTTGGGCCATAGAAGTTTGGGCGTGGATAGTTGGGCCTCATGGCCCAATGTGGAGCATAGTTTCTGGGCTTAGGAGTGAGATTGAGAGTATTGGACATTTGGGCCATATTGGGCCACTTGAAATTATTTCTTTTTGGCCAAGGATTTATTGGGCTTGTAGTAAGGCCTACTTGGGGATTTGGGCCTAATTTGGAAAATTGGGAAATTAATAGGCCTTAAGTGGGTTCGATCAGAAGGAGCTCAACATGAGACAACGACATTGGTTCGAGCTACTAAATGACTACGAATGCGGAATTTGTTATCATCCGGGTAAAGCCAACGTAGTAGTTGATGCCCTAAGTGGAAAGAGTACTCAGGTCGTAGACTGAAAGCATTGACTATGACAATCCGTTCACATTTGTCCACACAAATTAAGGAGGCTCAGCAAGAACCCTTAAAACCTGAAAATGTGGCAGGTGAAGCCCTGAGAGGGATGGATAAGAACTTAGAAGTCAAGGGTGACAGAGCGTTATACCTCATGGATCGGATCTGGGCACCGAAGCACGGTGGATTTAGAGACGTTGTCATGAACGAAGCACACAATACTCGATACTCCGTTCATCCAGGTTCAGACAAGATGTATCTGGATCTCAAAAATTTATATTTGTGGCCTAACATGAAGGCAGATATTGCTACCTTTGTAGGCAAGTGTCTTACTTGCGCCAAAGTTAATGTAGAATATCAAATCCCTAAGGTTTACTATAACAACCGGAGATACCTGAGTGGAAGTGGGATCTGATTACAATGGATTTCATAACCAAGTTGTCCAAGACAATAGGTGGTCTCGATACCATTTGGGTGATCGTGGACCGGTTAACCAAATCCGCGTACTTCCTACCAATCAAAGAAACCAACATAATGGAGAAACTTACCAGAACCTACCTTAGAGAGATAGTGCGACTGCATGGTGTACCCACATCTATTATCTCTTATAGAGACAGTAGATTCACCTTGAGGTTCTGGAAGTTACTACAAAAGGCACTAGGAACTAGGCCGGATATGAGTATAGTCTACCATCCACAAATAGACAGAAAGAGTGAGAGGACTATTCAAACTCTAGAAGATATGTTGCGAGCCTGTGTGATAGAATTTGGGAAGGTATGGGATATCCATTTACCCCTTGTTGAGTTCTCATACAATAACAGTTATCACACTAGCATAAAAGCTGCTCCATTCGAAGCCCTCTATGGATGCAAGTGTAGATCACCTCTGTGCTGGTCTGAAGTGGGTGATACACAGTTAGCTAAAGGGAAAATCCCTGACAGCACTCTCACCGGTTCGGAAATCATTTGAGAAACTACAGAGAAGACCGTACAAATTAGAGAGCGACTGAAAGCCTCGCGAGACAGACAGAAAAGCTACGGAGATAAACGACGAAAACCCTTGGAATTTCAGGTTGGTGACCGTTTTCTACTGAAGGTCTTACCCTGGAAGGGCATGCTACGCTTCAGAAAGCGTGGTAAACTTAATTCAAGGTACATTGGTCCTTTCGAGATTCTCGCACGAATCAGCCCCGTAACTTACAAGCTCAAACTACCTCATGAACTTAGCAACGTACACGCTACCTTCCACATATCGAGCCTAAAGAAGTGTCTATCTAACGAGACACTTGTGATCCCGCTCGAGGAGATCTATTTAAACGAGGACTTACATTTCGTGGAAGAACCAGTAGAAATCATGGATAGGGAAGTCAAGCACACCAAATAAAGTTAGATTCCGATAGTGAAGGTTCGTTGGAAAAAGCGAGGACCTGAATTCACTTGGGAGCGGGAGGATCAAATGAAACTTAAGTATCCTCATCTTTTCCCTTAGTCCATGTGTATCTCTTAGACTTAATTTTGGGACGAAGTTCTCTCTAACGGGGGACGATGTGACAACCCGTAATTTCTATTCTTGTAAAATTCAATTATGGCGAACGATAGTGAAACCTGTCAAATAAAGGTCAAGCTTAGTCCTTACAATTATCTTAACATAGTTAGATTAATGAGTTACAGGTGTTGTGTGTTTAAGGAGGAAATCATGGGGAAATGAGAACCCTCGCATCTTTTTCTTCTTCTTTTCTGCAAACCTCGCAAGAGCCGCAAACCTCGCATGGGCCGCAAATGGTTTGCAGCCGTGATCATGCTTCGGACCGCAAATGAGCCTCCGGGTCGTGAACTCCCTTCGGACCGTGAACCCTCTTCGGACCATGAACCCTACCCTATATATAAGTGTTTGGCTGATTTTATCCTCGCTTCTTCTCTTCTAACCGCAAACTCAAGGCTTTTCTCTCAAGGATCTTCAACCGCAAACACCTTTCTCTCTCAACTATCATCCTTCAATCCATGAATTTTCTTAGAAAATTTCTAGGACCTTCAAAGTGTTCATCATTTCATAAATATTCTAGGGATTTCTCGATCACAAATGCTTGAATCATCATAAAATCATCAAGACCATCAAGATCTTCTTTGGGCCATGAACACCCTCTTCTAGCCGTAAACTCCAAACAGCCACTTGATTTTATTTATAACACTTCTCTTGCAAGTAAGTCTTACATCCTAGGTTGTTTCCTTAATACGTTAGAGGTTATATTCACTAATTTCATGCCAATATGTTGCATAAATTTCTATTTAGGACTTGGTTTTGTCCCGGGAGCTAACTAGTGGAAACAATCATCCTATATCGAACTATCAATCGAATCACTTACATAAGGTGAGTTCATACCCCTATAATTTACCTTTTAAATGGTTTTAAATGCTTTTAGGGGGGATACAAGTAGAACACATTTTAATGGTGTTAACATTTACTTGTGAAAACAATCAAACAAAAGGATTTCTTACAAGGTTGTCAAGATCGGGATCCTATGTAGAATTGTTTTTGGGTTTGCAAGATTGGGATCGTAAGATCGGGATCGGGATCCTAAGATCCTACAAAATAAAACATAATTTTAATTTATAATTTTTAAACATGAAAATTATTTCAAACATTTAATTTTTCGTTTAAAAGTTATAAAAACTTCAAAATATTAGTCATAAGTCACAACACAAAATGATGAATGGTAAATTAATAAAGTGGTAATCTAATTTTCATTTGAAAAAAAAAAAAGAAAAAAAAAGAAAAGAGAATTTGTTTTTTATACATAGGATCGTAGGATCGTACGATCCTATGATCAGAATCACAATTTTGACAACCATGATTTCTTATACTTAAATACCG
This sequence comes from Lactuca serriola, assembly GCF_051521515.1. Classification (NCBI taxonomy): domain Eukaryota; kingdom Viridiplantae; phylum Streptophyta; class Magnoliopsida; order Asterales; family Asteraceae; genus Lactuca; species Lactuca serriola. The sequence continues at coordinate 137,053,932 of NC_136408.1, forward strand.
TGTTATCAACAAACGGTTTCAAATTATTTTAATGACATCAAGTCATCAAGATTCTTTCAAAATGGTTAAACTCTTTAAATATTTTACAAACTCCTTTAAATTTGTATATTATCAAAAATCATATATATATATATATATATATATATATATATATATATATATATATATATATATAATATTTAAAGGGCTTAGGACTAATAACTCGCTGTATTTCCTTTTCCTTGTTTGGATGTGGACTTGGGGTATAGTTATTTGTCCGAATGTCGTTTAAATTTTAGTTATATATATTTATATATGTATATAAATATAAAAGTATTTCCAAACAGTTACAATACCTTTGCAACATGTTGAGCAAAGGTGTACATTCATGATCAGTTATTCAAATACAGTTATTCAAATACAGAACGTACTAGTAAACTATAATAGGTATAGTTTTGAGGATCAATACATACTATTAATTTGCTAGCACAAAGGAACATACATAAATCAATACATACATACTATAACAAGAGCAGGAAGAAACTTACATACTATAACAAGAACAAGAAGGAACTTACACACTAAAACAAGAATAAGATAACTAAAATGTGAGATAATATTTCATGGCATAAGCAATATACTGCTATGTCACGTTTTTTAACCAGAGTCTCCTGGAGGGAGAGCGTGAGTTTGTGTATAGATCTATACGGGATTGACCATCCCACACCTTGCTGCTAGCTACAGTGGGACATGCAGGTCTAAGGGTGACAAATATCATATCTTTTCGACGCTTGAAGAACGTCGTGTTTTATACTAGTCAATCAAGTATGGCTATAACCTCAATCACATTTTAACCTTAATTAACCGGTTTGGTTTCAAGGTAGTTAATGCATCAGTAGTGTATTTTATACAAAACTACTTTACATCTTCATTTTCCATTACATTCATACATGAAATTTCTCACATGAGAACTGCATACTATTTTTCTAGTAAAGAGAGTTTATAAATATAGAAACCATACATTTTATACTATTTCAAGAACAAACATACACTTTACATCACTTTCAAGAGAACAAAGCATACAAACAGGTCGGTCTTGGGTAGAAGCCTACTTTTCATTTAAAGGAGAAAATATAGGGTTTTCTGGGAAGTATACAAACAAATACAAACATTTTTACAAGACAATACAAACACTTTCAAGAAACAAATGCAAACACTTGACACTATATACTTATGAACTCACCAACATTAAATGTTGATATCTCTTTCAAAATAACTTGTATTCACAGGGAACCAGTAGACAGGTACACTGGACCAGGTTTTGGGAAGACGGAGCATGTTCAAACTTGTCTTTATTTTGATGTTACATTTTTTGGTGTCTTACAATTATTCAAATAACACACATGTATTAACTATTCTATTAATGCAATGGATGTTGTTGCTTGTTTTACTATTGTGCATTGTTATGATATTGTACATGACGTCCTCCGCCCCCGAACGTTTCCGCCGTTCGAGGGTGTGACAGCAGGGGGTGAAATAGTCCCCGTAACCGATTGAGATACACCGGAGGGTAGGTCGGGCACCTATATATGCCTGACATGGGGTAGGTTAGGAACCCCGGTATGCCTAGCAGGGGTAGGTTGAGCACCCCGGTATGCTCAGCAGGGTAGGTCGGGTACCCAGATATGCTTGAAAGTATGCTTATAGTATGGTATGTGGTATGATGAGGGAACTTACTATGCTTTGTGCTTACGGTTTACAGTTTTGGTTTCAGGTACCTCTTCTTCGAAGGGGAAGGAGCCGACATGACTACAACGCATCATACCCATGATTTTCCGCACTTGAGATTTTTGGGATTGGTACTCTGACATTGTTACTATTTGATGATATGGTTTTGAGACACTTGACCTATGGTTTTATGAAATAAATTACTTGATGATGTTTTCTTATAAATTGTTTTATGAATCGCTATATTAAAAACAAAATTTTTGATCATGAATTTCGGGATGTTACAAACATTAACAAAAATTTTCATTGAGTAATAATAGACATCAAAGAACATCTACACCCTTCTTTTCTGTTATTATAAACATATGAAAACAAGGTCTTAGATTGGTGTTTTAACATCTAATTAGCTATGTAGATATGGGCTACAAAGATTTGCTATTACATAATGTTTTTGTCAACATACCAATCCCAACCACGTTCGTTTTGATGACTTCCAAAACCACAACCCTTGAAGATGGATCTAAGAAAAATTATAGCCATGGATGTACGTTCTGAAATATGGATTTGGATTTTTTGCAAGTATGGGTTGTGGGGTTTAACTTCGATTTCATATTTGTTTTTTTCCTGAACTTCTTATGAGATTTAATGAACCAAAATGAATATGAAGATGATTTTCATACCTTATGGATTTTAATTTTCTTTTGAGTTTTCATATATGTTATGATTTAGTAAATGTTGAATGGACATTAAAAACGAGCTTATGTTTTCAAAATTTACATCTAGTTTCGATTTTGTGATTTTACATAAGAGAAAAAGATCGTTTTGGATCATTGTTTTGTATTTCTAACAACATTATTCTCTAAAAAAATGGAAAAATATAAAGGAGTATGGTAGTGGGTGCCAGTGGCGGTAGTAGGCCGAGACGGATCCAAAACGTTTTAGTAGGGGTAGCACCAAAAAAATTCCTAATAAAATATAATATGATATTTAGATAAAAAAACATTGAAAATATGATTTCATTAGATATAAGAAACTTGTGTGTATATATATATATATATATATATATATATATATATATATATATATATATATATATATATATATAAGTAGAACCACATGAAACCACCTAATTTTAATTAAAAAACTATGATTTTGAACTTGTTATATGTTGCTTTCTTAATGAATTACACAAACTAAATCCAAATGTACATTACAATACAAATGGAATTTTGTTTTCTAGAAAAAAAAACGGCCCAACAAAGTTTTCAAGATAAGTTAAATCTCATATTTTTTTTCTTGAAAATCTCATAACTTGAATTCAATTAAAAAATAATGAAGCTACAAAACCATTTTATTATATTATTGGTGGAACAAAGCATCAGGTACAACATGAATTATTATTATTATTATTTTACTTCAATTCAATCAGTCTTACATACTAAAAACAATAGCCATCAAGTTTTTATAATTATTTTTGTTATATTTTATCTTGCCATTCACATATTTTTATTTTTTCACAACTTAAGGATGTAGATTAACAAACTTGTGACGATAGATTATGTTTTTAAAGCTTAAAACTATATAATTGTAAGAGTTCTATACCTACGCTTAGGTACATAACAGCCACGCATTTCCTATCCCATATATATATATATATATATATATATATATATATATATATATATATATATATATATTTCATTTTAAAGTTAACCTCTTTGTTTAATTATTTTTTAAAACAATTCATCATTTTTCAATCTTAACAAACATAAGCGCCGTTCATTAAATCATCGTCCACTTTCATCACTACTACCAAGCACCAACATCCAATTTTCTTATAAAAGAATTTCCAAAAAAAAACCCCTACTAAAACAGTTAAAGATTTAAAATCCACAATTGAATATTTAAACCTTATTTCACTAATAACTTAAATAAATAACAAATGAAGAATTAATTGAGTAATTTTAGGGTTTCAGTTTGAACAAGTAAATTACACTAAAGTATTAAAGATAAAGGTAGTACTTTATTTTGCTAGTGGGAAAAAGCCTAGCTTTGGAAAGGAGTAAGCAAGTAGGAGAAGACGCCAATCTTTTGTTATTTATGGTCTCGACTTGTAGTGAAGCAGGGGCACGAAAACCCTTTTTTCCCCTTTTGCTATTGAAGTATGTCACATGCCTTTTTAGTAAGCGATTCAGATAATGTCTTAATTGGTTAATTGATTCACATAATGGGCTATTTATTTGGATTTTTTATTTAGCCAATAGTGAGATGTTTAGTTGGATTTGTATTAGGTGCACATTAGATCAAAGATATAAAATCATTTTTTTTTTATAACTTTTGGGGAGATATTGAAGGGTAGCACATGTTATCCCTACCAACTAACTACATCCGCCACTGGTAGGATGTGGTGGTGGATGGTAGGTGGGATGGGATTGTTGGTTTACATAATCACATATCATAGAGGGAAAAAAATGAGATATGATAGAAAAAAGGTTAAAAAAGTCTTTTTATAATTGAACTTAAATGAAAAGTTTAACAGTTTTGGTAAAAATGACAACCTATGAAAGAAAATGAGACCATAAGGATGGATGGTTGTGTGTCGTTTTTTATATTTGTCCTCAAAGTGAAAATTTCAGTAAACGTCAATGGCCATATTTGTAATTTAGTCTTCCGTTCCAGACAAGAATAAAAAAAAGAAATTCAAAAGAAGTAAAACCGTGTTTCTTTTTTGGAAAAAACCATGAAAGCCTCCAATAAATCCCCAACATTTTCGTTGTTTGTGTATATATACTCTCTCGCGGTCTCCCTTCGTTCATCGTCGACTCACCCTTTCCCAGGTTTACTTACTGCTCATCTTTCATGGCCTTCGTCTCTGTTCATTTTTCCTCTGTTATCGCCGCTTCAGGTTTATGTAATCTCTGCTCATCCTTGCAAAGCTACTTTTGCTTGTCTAAGAATTTCAGTTATCAATCACAGATCACATGATAATCATTTCAATTTTCATAAACACGTGATTAAAAATTTGTTTATTTCAGATACTTTTGTTTAGTTTACATATCAGTTACAGTCCAGCTAGCACGTTCTTGCTTCAAGTCCAGAATGATGAACAAAACTTTGCGCACGCAGACTGGGACATTCTCGGATTCTCGAAAATTGCTTCCTCAATGACTTTATATTTTGAACTCATAAACACCATTTTTACATTTGATTCTTTTTTGAATGATGGTATCTGTTCCTTAATTGTAAGCTAAACACTCAAAATCAAGAAGCTTACATATTTGATTGTCATAATTCTACATTGGCTGCTGATGTTCCCTTTGTTCAAAACATGCTGATCTGTCAAAGCTAAGCTTTTGGTAGCCAATAGTTTAGATCGTGAACCAAATAAGTAATTCTCTCTCTGTTTGAAAATAAGCTGGATTAGGTTAATGTTTGGAGGTACAAAACTGATAAGAGATTTCTTTGTAGATTTAAGTCATATGAATGACATTTGTCAGCTAAGCTTATGTCATTTGTTACTTAAATCATTCATACCTTCAGGTTTCGAGTGTTTCAACTTCTTCCACATGTGCTTCTACTTCTGATACAGAAAATGGTCTTCTAATTCTACGTTGTGAAACTTCACATTTCTTGGTGTCGGAATCCCAGGATATACTTATTTGTTGTAGGGTTCTGTTGTTGTCTCTGACCTTTTTGCCCTTAACAACTATTCCTATATGTGGTGTGCCTCCTAGGATACCTGAAACATCCTCCATAACAGTCCTCTATGGGAAAAAAAGAAATTGAGACCCAAAAATTGTACAAATGGATGGAACTTATAGAAGATGATGTAGATGTTCAATATCAATACCTTCAATGAGCTCAACATACATGACTATCTCCATTGCCACTCTTCTCATGAAACAAAGGAGTCTCTGTTTGCCACCTGTCTTGGCTGTATATCTTTTTCCTATTTTGATATAGTTAGACAGAGGGTTACACGATCTAACTTTTAGGCTGCATTTGTCATGCTAGACATACTTTCAAGGGCATTTTAGTTATGACGACCAGGAGGGCATTTACGTCTTTTTCATACACGAGAGATTGAGAGATCAAAAATTGCAATTTTGTTCCAGCCCCAGTCCCAGGCCAGGCAGTACACCTGGTTCTATCATGTCCTGTCTTGCATAACAAACGGGGCCTTAAAGCATTAGTAGACAAAAAGATTCAAAGCACTAGAATCCCCATTCAATAGTTTTGTTAGGGAGTTCGTAATCTTTCTTTAAAGTTACTTTTTAGTAACTCACATGGCAATATAATTTTATTTTACATCAATACTTTGGTATTAACAGATGAGATTTAAGTTGCATATTGTAATCAATAATTTGCTATTATGCACAGGCATTTTGTACGGGTGCTGACATTAAAGAACAAGTTGTCAACCCATAATTTATTATGGTGGTTCTATCTGAACTCCTCTCAAAAGGATCTTCATCTTCTTCATCAACTCATGGTCTTAGTTCATCTGCTCGTGTTCCTACTTCATCAACTCATGATCATAATTCATCAACTCATAATCATAGATATGATGTATTTTTAAGTTTTAGAGGTGTTGACACTCGTCATAGTTTCACTGATCACCTTCATAAGGCCCTCATTGATGCCAATATCAATACCTTCTTGGATGATGAAGAGATTGAAACCGGGGAAGATCTGAAACCAGAACTGGAGAGTGCAATTAAGGCATCCCAGGCTTCTATTATAGTGTTGTCTAAAAATTATGCTTTTTCAACATGGTGCCTCGATGAATTGGTGTTGATCCTGGAGCAGCGTATGACATCCAACCATATTGTTATCCCAATATTTTATCATGTGGAGCCCACACATGTCAGGAAGCAACAAAGTAGCTTTGGAGATGCAATGGCTAAGCATAAACAGACAATGGAGGCAGAGAAAAATGCAAATAAAAGAAGTCAATGGGCTCAAAAGATGGACGGATGGAATAAAGCACTTTTAGAAGTAGCGAATTTAAAAGGAAAGGACGTAAATGGAAGGTAACCACTTTCTTACCAATATTCATCTCCCTATGTTTTTCAATAAGTTTTTCTAAATCATCAAATAGACATATATTTGATGTACTAGGATATATAGAAGATGCACGTAACTGAAAACAAGTTTTCAAATATGTGATCTCATAAACTAGTTCATATAGATCGATTAGCCATTCTGATAATTTTTACATGTTATGCATTTTGTATTTTATCATAAGTTAGTACATTTAGATAAACCATGTCCACGATTTTACATGCTTTTTAATTTAAAAACCAAAGTTTGATGGGTTTGCTATGCGTCTACTATTGATTATACCATACTATCTTCAAATCATAGCGCCTTTTATGATAAATAAATGCTTTAAGTTGTATGTAGTAATAGATAACCTATAATTGTTTCATGGCATTTTGTTCAAATCCATGCAAAACCACATTGATGGTTAAGTTTGATCGTCTTGTAGAAACATAGTGAAGCTAGCTGGCTTATTAGTGAAATCTTGTATTTGGTTGGTTGCTTTGGTCTTATCATAAACAAATATGTATGACCTTATCTATTAGCGAAAATCTTGTATTTCATGGCATTTTGTTCAAATTGATGCAAACCACGATATGGTTTTGATTTGAGAACTCAATTAATAATAACCACTATGATATAATCTTAGTTTGGATCTTTGAATAATTTAAATCTTCCAATTTGGTTCATAAGTTTTGCCGATTGTGTTTTGACATTATTATATAATCAAGTTTCAGGTTAGAGACGGAGTTTATCGAAGAAATTGTGAAGGGCATCCACCGTAGATTAAATGTACACTTAAGGAGCATTCGACCGCAACTTATTGGGATGAAGTATCATATTAACTTTGTAACTTCATGGTTGAAAGATGGATCCTCACATACGGCAGACATACTTACTATTTATGGTATAGGTGGGATCGGGAAGACATCTTTAGCCAAACATGTCTATGGGCTATATTCCCGTGAATTCCACACAGGCAGCTATATTGAAGATATCACAAGGAAATGTGATGGAAAGTTTAATGGGTTGCTTGATTTACAAGAACAACTCTGCAATGACATTTCAAAAACAAGTTCAATTAAAGTGCATGATGTTTCAGCATATACCTCAAAGATAGAGAATGCACTGGCCCGTAAAAGGGTGTTTCTAGTTCTTGATGATATCAGTACTCTTGTTCAGTTGGATGCATTACTTGGAAGCAAAGGCTTTCATCCTGGAAGCAAAATTATAATTACAACAAAAGACAGTTGGTTGACCGAGAGTTGTGCTTTATTCAAAACAAACATGAAACCCAAGCATGAGAAGCATTTGCTTCAAGGCTTAGATGATTTTGCATCACAACAACTTTTTTGTTCCCATGCATTCATGTGCAATGAACCCAAGGCAGGATATGAAGAGGTGTCCGCTAAGCTTGTCAAATATTGTGAAGGACATCCATTCGCTCTTGAAGTTTTGGGAAAGTCTCTACATAATCGAGATGTAGCTTATTGGGAAGGGTACATTGAAGGGCTAAGGAAAGAAATTAGTTCCCCAATAAATAATGTCTTGAAAATGAGCTTTGACTCCTTGCCATCAAAAAACGATAAGGAGTTGTTTAAGCATATTGCTTGTTTTTTTGTTGGAATGGATAGAGATGTTACCGAAACAATATTAAAGGCATGTGGTATAAACACTAGATCTGGAATCACAAATCTCACTGACAGGTGCCTCCTTAGTATAGGATGGAATAATGAATTGAAGATGCATCAGTTGGTTCAAGAGATGGGAAGATTCGAAGTACGTCAAGAATCACTTGACAAGCCATGGAAGCGAAGTCGATTATGGTGTCATAAGGAGTCATTTAGAGTATTGAAACAAAAAAAGGAAAAGTGGCCATGTATGCTTTCAGTAATGAGTATACCCAAAATATATTTTGTTGCCTAATTTATTTATATGCATTCTGTTTGTATTACTTCTTAGGGCAAGGGAAATCTCTTAGGCATTGCCCTTGACATGCGCATGCTTGAGGAAGAGAAGTTGGGTGAATCATATGAGCTAAAAACGGACGCATTAAGTAACATGGATGGCCTGATGCTACTACAACTAAATTATGTTCACATGAATGGCTCTTATGAGAACTTTCCACTGGAACTAAGAGGTTTGTGTATGCATGGATTTCATTTGAAGTCTATACCTTCAGAATTACCTATGGAGAATCTTGTTGCTCTTGACATGTCATATAGCAATATTGAATCATTTGTTGGTTGTATTAATTCACAACGAGTTGAGAAGAGGCAAAAGGTAGCTTATCTTCATATATTATTCATCAATGTTGAGTTCATGAAATTCGATACTATCATAACTTTTTTTGACTTCTGCAGTTGGATGGATCATGCTTAAAAGAGAAAAAGTTGCTTGGATCATTGAAGATTCTTAATTTAAGTTACTGTAAACAACTCCGTAGTCTTGGTGACTTTGTCCAACTCCCTGTACTTGAAAGGTTAATAGTTAGAAATTGTATTGGTTTGCTTGAGGTTTGTGAATCAATTAAGCAATGTGTTGAACTTGTGTTCATCGATCTAAGCTATTGCAAGAAGCTTGAAAAAATTCCAAGAAACATAGGCATGTTGAAGAATGTTAAAACAATGTTGGTAGATGGTTGTAGTCTTGGTGAATCTCGAATCCAGATTAGGGATATGGATTCACTAGAACTGTGCAAGGCTAACAACATTCACATAAATACAAGAACCTCTTCAGCCGCCTATGTGGGTGCTATACGAAGGGATTTGAAGTTTTTAGCAGTTTCTTTACCAAGGTCTTTGGTAAGGTTGTCACTTGCAAATAACAATTTGTCCACTGAATCCTTTCCCATGGACTTGAGTTGCCTATCCATTTTAAAGGAATTATATTTAGATGACAATCCTATAGACTCCATGCCCAGTTGTGTGAGAACCCTTCCTAGGCTTGACATACTTAGTATGAGGTACTGTGAAAAATTGAAGACAGTTGAGCATCCTCCATGTACACTAAGCAGGTTGTTGCTGAATTCTCATTATCATGGGTGTTTTGTTGAGAAACTTGTATTTGATCCGAAAATGTCCCCATTAGAGATATCATCAAACTGCTGGATAGATTACATATATTTGTCATATGAAATTGAAGGTATGATAAAAATTCAACCAATGGTATGTGTTGCGGAAAAGGTATTACAGAGCTTGGGATGGAGTAATTTAGACTTCCTTAATGGCAAGTGTATGGGAACTAATTCTTCATCAGAATCCGGAATCCAGGTTCTGTTCAGTTACTGTTTGTGAATATGTATAATATAATTATTATGCATGGTGATTAATTAAGGTGGTTGTGTTTGGCAGACGATGTATTATGAATTTGGAATATTCAGCACAATGTATGAAGCGGGGGAGATACCGAGTTGGTTTAGGCATAGAAGTGAGGGGCCATCAATATCATTTACCATCCCATCATCATCATCATCCCCAAACAGCCTCCTTACAGGAATCAACTTCTCAACTTCATGCTCTATAAAAATAGACAATTCAATTCAGTTTCTATGTGAACAGTTGATTTATTTCCCTAATTGGCCAATGATGACAATTAGTAATATGACAAAGAAGCGCACCTGGATATACGAACGTCACAGGGACAGAGTTTCTGAGGGTCAATGGGTGTTGTTAAGTCATTGGATGTTTGGGAGGAATGAGATGGAGGCTGGTGACCTCATTACTATTACAGTTACAGAGAGGCTTTATGAATCTATAAAGGAGTGTGGGGTAAGTCTTGTGTATGAGGATGATGGAGAAGAAGAAGATGTGTTGGGTTATTACAAGTCATGGAATCATATAATTGGTGGAGATCTCTCTCCTTTTCAAACTACAACAGGACAATACATCTTAGAACACCAGCGATTCTTTTCAGACGGGATTCTCTTGACTTTATATCACCGTAAATTTGTTGCAGACGGCGCCAGATATCAAGGTATTGGTGTGATTTTTGTTAAATATTTTATGAACAGTTTAAATAGACGGATATTGTCCCATTTATTTTAATAAATCGATCATAACTTAAAATCTTTTAAACATATGGAACACACATATGACTCAAATCCACCCACGTATTATTTGTTTTATTGATAACCTATAATAAGATAAGATTTAGTTTTTATATAATATAAAAAAATAAAATTTGTACTTTTTATTTTTAAATGTATGGAACAAAGTAATGACACGTTTAAATCGGTAGATTTGTTATGTCAATGATAAGCCCCTACCCTGATGAGTAGTACTTGAACTTTTCACTTTCTAGAAGATTGTTATATAACAAAATTGTAGTAACAAAAGCTATTGCAGAGTCCCTTCCTCTTGAAAGAATGGGAAAACCCTAATATATCATTCATTATCAGTACTACTCATCAGGGTAGAAGATTGTTACGTGTTTTTGGTTGCGAATGTTTCTGCTTATTCTCTTTACTCTGTGTGGGAGCTTATCAGTACAATTGGTTAAGTCTTTTGATATGTTGGATCACATAATTATATCTATACCAATACGACTACTTTGTCCAAGTGGGTTGTTTGTGAACAATGATTAACATATCACTTTTTTATCTGTTTTCAGCACAAAAGGAAAAGTGTTGGTTCAGAGCTTTATCACCAAGGAATCCTGGCATAATTGGTCGTGCAAATGAGGTATACCCTTTGACACCCAAACCTTTCTCTCTTCAAGTGAACAAAGGGCTTACACAACCAAATATTACGAATCAATGTTCTCGATTGAAAACAATATATATACTTCTGAGTAACTATCCGTTTTCATTGCATTTTGTATTATATATCTCTATGTACTTGTGTAGCATTTAAGGTTTCTTACATTCCATTTTATTCATAGGGAAAGGGGGAATCTTCAAGGTCTTATCCTTCAGAGGAAAAGTATTGACAAAGAGCAACATGGCATCAGTAGAAAGTAGATGCATTCCTACCATTAGTAAGATTTGATTGTTCAAGTTTAAATGAATTTCATTAAATATCCAAGTTTAGTTATAGCATTAGTTTAAAATATATCTATCAATTTACTAGGAGATAGCGATTTTATACATAATTAAATAATATTTTATTTTATTTTTTTGATCATTGGAGGCAAGAAATCAATATGAAAAAAATATAGCGAATTAAAAAAAAAATTAAATCGAATCAAAATTATTTTCATTATGGCTTTTCAATTGAACCGGAACAAGTTAGGTTTTTGGCTCGGCCACGACATAGAATAACCGGAACGATGAATGAAAAAACATGGGAGTCATGTTTGAAGCTTGAGGCAATTACAAATTTAGTCGGTTTCCCTAACTACTTTTCATTTAACAGCCCAAAAAATCAACTTTGTTTTTTATAATAAACATAGAAACCGCAGATGAGGCTACCTCATGCGGTTTTGTCACCTCCTCTTCGGTTTCGTCATAGGTGGCAAAACACGTCTTTGGTTTTGTCTTCTCATATGCGGTTTCTTCATCTCATCTTCGGTTTTATTTTCCACTATAAAAAACATTCTTTGAGTTGAAATCGTAGATGAGGCTACCTCATCAACAACTTCCTCTTTACCCGTCTTTAGTTGTGTTCATGTTTTGTCGTTCATGGTTTCATGTTTTGTTGTTCATGGTTTCTGGGTTTCGACGACTAAATCACAAATTGGTATATGCCTCATATTCGGTTTCATAGACTCGTCTTCGGTTTCGCTCATCTTATTGATTTTTTTAAAGACAAATTAAAATTATATTTACTTATATACCAGTTTTTTCTCTGAACAGTGAGATCGGCGCCGTCAGCCAACTCAAACACCACAATTTCGTACAACCTTATAAATAGATTGACCTCTATATAAAAAAAATATTAAGTCATTCATCGAATATACCATTTTATTTTATTTTATTTTACAATATATAATAAATTTAGTTAATATCCTTATCTACTATATAAAAAAAATAAAGATCAATATTGTCATATGTCAATTTCTCATGAGTTTAAAACTTGTCATTTCGTGGTATTTTGAAATAAATAATATCCGCATGTAAATTTTTGATTTTTTCAATTTTAAAATTAAAAAGTCACATAATACTTATACTTATATAGATATGTAAAGTTTTAGATGTAATAAATGTGACAGTAAATTGAAATGGATATGTATTTCCCTCATTGTTTCAAAATTTTACTTTAAAAAATAATTAAGGTTTGCACTTTGATATTTAATCTTTTTTTAAATCAACCGATGTAATATATGAGTCGCAGACTTGGTTTAGTAATATATTTTTGAGTAAATTACACGAATCGTCCCTCGGTTAGGTATCAAAAAGCACGTTTAGTCCCTATTTTTAAAAATTACTCGAACCGTTCCTATGTTTTCATTTCCTTTCACAGTTAGTCCCTATCATCATTAGTCGTTAATGGGTTCTATCTAAGTTCCCCAAAAGCAAGTTTAGTCCCTCGTTCTTTTAAATTTATCATTTTAGTCCCTCATTTATTTTTAAAAGACTACATTGCCATTTTTTTTCATTTATTTATAATTTATCAATTAATTAGATTAATTATAAATTTTAGAAGGTTATATCATTTTCATCTCTCTCTCTCTCTCTCTCTCTCATTTCCTCTCTATTCCATGTCCTCTTTCTCAATTCGATCAAGTATCTCATATCATCACCAGCAACCATCTTCGTTCACCGTCGACACCTTCACTAACCACCACCCGTCACCACCAAATTTGATACTATAACCAAAATCTAAAGCTCAAACCCAAATCTAATACTAGAACCAGAATCTGGAACTTATAATCAACACCAAATCCTGATCTAAAATTTGTAATCAACACTGATTTTCGAGATGAAGTCCCCAATCTGAAAATCAGTCATGAAATTCGTACATCAATGTAAAATACAGAGGGACTAAGATGTAGAATCGACACCCTAGATTTGTGTCCTATCTTCTTTCTCAACTCTTGTAATCACCACTTATAACCATCGGAGAAGACAAGAGAGTTTTCGAAATATAGATATGCGAATGGAGTATAGATTTGAAATCTAGATGTAAAAGGGTTGTTGATGGCATGCCCTAAATCATATATTTGAACAGAGAAGACAAAAGAGGATGAAAACAAAGGGAGTTGTTATTGGCATATCCTAAATCACAGATCTGATCCAAACGAAGTTATTGTCAAAATATAGATTTTCGTCTCTCTTTCCCTCTCTCTTTGTATCGTACCAACACAAACATACAAGGTATGTTTGTTTTGTGTTCCTTTTCTATGGTGAAATTAACATCGTGGGCGATTAATGGTTTGTTGGTGGTGGTTTGTGATGCTGGTGCTTTTTGGGAGTTGATCTTAAAGAAAAAAAAGAGGTATAAAGATATATTATGTTAGAATTTTAGGGTGGGTGGAAGGAGATGGTTGCCAGTAAAGTAATGATATGAGGTAGTTGCTCGGATTGAGAAAAATGATAAGGAGAGTGAGAGAGGGGGGGAGAGAGAAAGTGTGTGTGTGTGTGTGTGTGTGTAACATCCGGATTCCCAGGTATATTATTTTATTCATTTATTTTGGAGTTTGTGGAGGGACTCGGCGAGTTAGTGCTTAGACTCGCCGAGTAGGGTCGCGAATTCTTATCCGGATTAATGATCGGACTCGGCGAGTTCATGGGTGCACTCGGCGAGTCCACGCTGTTTAATGAAACCTCAATCTCTCAGGTTTGGGACCTATTTAAAGGCCCTTAGGGCCGTCATTTGCGGCTACCAGTCCCTTGAGAGAAACCTAGAGTGCTTGAGAGTTTTGAGAGAGAGAGAGAGAGAGGAAGTCATTGTTGACCTTTGAGGTGTTGTTTAGCAAGAAGAAGGAGGTTCTAGCCAAGAGGAAGCAAACGAGGTTGCCATTCTGTGGATTTGGAGTTAGAGCATCACATTTGAGGTAGTAATTCGGCTCCCCTTCTCTTGTTACGATGATCATATGGATTTAGGGTTTCTTGGACCCTTTATTGGTTAGATTTGATGTCCAATTAGTCCCTTATTGTGATGAGGCTTTAGATCTGGATCCATAGAGGTCCAGAGAGCCTAACTCATGAAGCCTTATGAAGATCAATGGGGGTTTTGACCTTGGGTTATGATAATTGGGGCTACAACATCATATAGGATCAAATAGATGTTGCTTGTCCATCAAGATATAGACTTTACGTGATTATCATGCTTGGGAAGGCCGAATCTATGGATTATTGGAACAAATCTAACCTCAGGAGGTCATTTGAGTTTGTGCATGGCATGAACTCGTCGAGTCCAAGAACAGACTCGACGAGTAGGGTTAAGGTTTCCCCGTAAATCACACAGTTGGTGACTCGCCGGGTTGGTGAATGACTCGGTGAGTCAGAAGGGATCTAGAGGACGTAAGTATGTGATGGAACTCGCCGAGTTCATAATTGGACTCGACGAGTTGAATCGGGGTGGCCCCGCGATTCAAGCCAGGTGTCACTCGTCGAGCAAGGGAAAGGCTCGACGTGCTAAGCGGGACTAGAAGGGTACGGGTGGACACGGGTGAACTTGCCGAGTTACCCGAAGGCACTCGACGAGTTGGGTAATTATGTGTCATTGGAAGGTCTTATGAGTATGATATATATGTGATGTATGCTATATGTGATATGTTGTGATATGATTATGATGATGTGGACTGGAAGGTCAAGATGATATGGACCGGAAGGTCAACAGAGTTATGGGATGGAAATCCCCTGAGACACTTGGATCGGAAGAACCTAGGGCCTAGAAAGGCGTATGTGCGGTATGTGGTATTTTGGGGAACTCACTAAGCATTCGTACTTACAATGTTATGTGTTATGTGTTTCAGGTACTAGCGAGGATCGTAGGAAGGCGCCAGCTTGATCAGTACACACTTGCAGATGTTACGATTTTGAGATCTTGGGTTATGGATTAGGTTATGTATTTTGTGGAAACATTGGATACTTGACTTTTGGATGATTAAAATAATGAAATGTTTTTATTAAAAATTAAATGAAAAACTGTTTTAAATTTTACGGTGTTACAAATTGGTATCAGAGCCTTGGTTTGAGGGATTCGGATTCACCTTCGGGTGTATTTGAACTCAAATTGAGGATTTGAAATTTTTTTCATAAGATAAACAATTTTATGAAAGATAAAAGAATTGAAAAGATACGCAAGGAAGCAGTGTGTACGATCAGCCAGCGCCCGGACGGTGATTTCCCAAAATACCCTTACATTTTGTGTTATGAGATATATTGAAATGTGCTATGCATGCTAGAGTAGGCTAGGTATTCATATTAGGACTAGAGTGACTTGATTTGTGATGCCTTAGCCTAGGAAGATTTCTGCTGCCATGAGATGCTTTAGAGTAAGTAGGTAGCAGTGATATGCTATGAGAGTCTACCAAAGGGTAGCTTATGTGTGAAAAGAGATAGAGTACTTGTGACTTGGGATCCTCGAAGGAGGACTTGGGGTGGATGCTGATGCGGTGTGGACGGTAATATTGGGCCCGTACTACTGAAGACACCGGGTCAGTGCACAGTCCAAGTAAGAATCCTTAGGGTACCAAGGAACAAGTATGGTGGGTTTATCGAGTGTATGTATACTTGAGCAAGTCCCTGATATTTTTATGTTTTATTTCAGAGGTAGATCATGGTTGGGACACGCCAAACACCAGAGAGCAGTGGGACGAGTGATGAGGAGATCCATAGGATCATCCACGAGGAGGTGGTTGCGTCCATCAGGGCTGAGATTCCATAGATGTTCGGGTCTATTAAGACCACCTAGATTGAGACTTTCGATGAGCGGTATGATGCTCTTTCTGATGCTGCTGTTGCAGCAGCCACTACGGCCATTGCTGCTAGGCCGCAGGCGGTGACTCGTTGTTGTACCGGGTGTTCAGCAACACGAAGCCACTAGAGTTTGACGGGACTCAGGATCCAATAGCCGCGAGAGGTGGATCTCAGACATAGAGGGGTGCTTCTACACATGTTCATGTCCGGAGCATCTGAGAGTTCGGTTCGCGCTGAACCAACTTCGCTTGGGGGCGAAGGACTGGTGGAAGTTCGTGACAACGCACTATTCTTCAGCAGAGCTTGTTGCTGTGACCTGGGAAAGGTTCACCGCTATGTTTCGTGATGAGTATGTTCCCCCGGTGGAACGGGAGTGTTTGGCTCAGGAGTTCTTGACTCTCAAGCAGTGTACTGAGTCAGTTACTTTGATTACCCGGATGTTTCACGAGAGGGCGATGTTCTGCCCAGAGCACGTGTCGACCGAGCAGGCACGTATGAGCTGATATCTGGGAATTCTGAGGAGAGACATTCATGAGATCGTG
Source organism: Lactuca serriola (assembly GCF_051521515.1). Lineage (NCBI taxonomy): Eukaryota > Viridiplantae > Streptophyta > Magnoliopsida > Asterales > Asteraceae > Lactuca > Lactuca serriola. The sequence continues at coordinate 137,071,029 of NC_136408.1, forward strand.
GCGAACTCATCATACCGGAAATTTGTTGAGCTTCAGGAAAATGCTCAGAAGTGGGAGATTGAGTTGGAGACGCAGGCAAGGGAGGAGGCCGAGTCTCAAGTGGATCGACGACCGGCACAGTCCCAGGCGGCAGCCAAGCGGGCCAAGCCCGCTGATTCGAGGTCTGGGGGTCAGAAGGGCCGCATTCATGATGGAATTTGTAGGGCTGGTGCTTGCTACAAGTGTGTCAAGGAGGGGCATATCGCCAAGGATTGCCCGAAGGGATACATGGTCTGCTTTCATTGCAACCAGACCGGGCACTAGAAGGCAGAGTGCCCACAGTTGCAAGAGACAACACACGGAGCATCTCAGGGATCTACCTCTGCTGCTGCGAGAGCTAGTGAGGGTCGGTCGGTGAAGGCCGAGGCGCCGAAGGCACGAGGGTGGGCGTTCCAGCTGACAGCGGAGGAGGTCCGTGCAGCACCTGACGTCGTGGCTGGTATGTATTGTGACAACTCGAAATTTCCATTCGGTTAAACCAAAAAGTCAACCACTTCGTATCATAAATTAATATCATTATTTCTTGTTTTTAAGAAATATAAAGTTCGTTTGATTATTTTTAATATTATTTTTTAACGAATGGGTGAAAGAAAGTGTCGTCTCGGGTTTTAAATTTTAAAAAAAACCGCAAACACCTCGCGTCTTAGAAACTCCCGGCCAAACTATTTCGTTTGAGTCGAAAAATCATATCAAAATCCGAAAACTCATGCTTATCCATGAGTTTACTCCTTAAGTCTAGTCAATATGAGTTTACTCCCCATTTATCCAAAAGAGTAAACTCCCAAAAGAGTAAACTCAAGAAAACCTCTCAAGTAGCAAACTAGAAACAATTCAAGATCTTCCAAGTTGTAAGTGTTTTATCTATTTCAAGTTGATTAAACACTAAATTTAGTGTTTGTGCATCTATTCATCCATTCACTTTTGTGTTTTGATTAGATTTCCAAAAACACCAAGAACACTAAGAACACACACTAAGTGTTCTTGGACTTTTACCATATTTCAAGCTTCCTTATAGTAAGTACTTCACTCCTTGAGTCTTATTGAGTTGATCTTAAAGAAAAAAAGAGGTATAAAGATATATTATGTTAGAATTTTAGGGTGGGTGGGTGGAAGGAGATGGTTGCCAGTAAAGTAATGATATGAGGTAGTTGCCCGGATTGAGAAAAATGATAAGGAGAGAGAGAGAAAGAGAGAGAGAGAGAGAGAGAGAGTGTGTGTGTGTGTGTGTAACATTCGGATTCCTAGGTATATTATTTTATTCATTTATTTTGGAGTTTGTGGAGGGACTCAGCGAATTGGTGCTTAGACTCGCGAATTCTTATCCGAATTAATGACCGGGCTCGGCGAGTTCATGGGTGGACTCGGCGAGTCCGCACTGTTTAATGAAACCCTAATCTCTCAAGTTTGGGACCTATTTAAAGGCCCTTAGGGCCGTCATTTACGGCTACCAATCCCTTGAGAGAAACCCTAGAGTGCTTGAGCATTTTGAGAGAGAGAGAGAGGAAGCCATTGTTGACCTTTAAGGTATTGTTTAGCAAGAAGAAGGAGGTTCTAGCCAAGTGGAAACAAAGGAGGTTGCCATTTCGTGGATTTGGAGCTCAGAGCATCACATTTGAGGTAGTAATTCGGCTCCCCTTCTGTTGTTATGATGATCATATGGATTTAGGTTTTCTTGGACCCTTTATTCGTTAGATTTGATGTCCAATTAGTCCCTTATTGTGATGAGGCTTTAAATCTGGATCCATAGAGGTCTAGAGAGCCTTACTCATCAAGCCTTATGAAGATCAATGGGGGTTTTGACCTTGGGTTATGATAATTGGGGCTAAAACATCATATAGGATTAAATAGATGTTGTATGTGCATCAAGATATAGACTTTACATGATTATCATGCTTGGGAAGGCCGGATCTATGGATTAATGGAACAGATCTGACCTCAGGAGGTCATTTGGGTTTGTGCATGGCATGAACTCGCCGAGTCCAAGAACAGACTCGACGAATAGGGTTAAGGTTTCCCCGTAAATCACACAGTTGGTGACTCGCCGGGTTGGGGAATGACTCGGTGAGTCAGAAGGGATCTAGAGGACGTAAGTACGCAATGGAACTCGCCGAGTTCATAATTGGACTCGATGAGTTGTGTCGGGGTGGCCCCGCGATTCAAGCCAGGTGTCACTCATCGAGCAAGGGAAAGGCTCAACGTGTTAAGCGGGACTAGAAGGGTACGGGTGCACACGGGTGAACTCTCCGAGTTGCCCGAAGGCACTCGACGAGTCGGGTCAAAGGTTGACCATTGACCAACGTTGACTAGGGTTGACAAGTGTTGACTTGATAGTGTTAGTCAAACAAAGTCATGAAAGTATTAATGAGAGTTGTACTTATGATATAGGAGGACGATAGGTCGGGAGATCGGACACGAGAGATTATCCGAAATCAGCGAGGTGAGTTTTCTCACTATGCCTTACCGGATGGGGTAATTATGTATGATTGGAGGGTCTTATGAGTATGATATATATATATATATATATATATATATATATATATATATATATATATATATATGTGATGTATGCTATATGTGATATGTTGTGATATTATTATGATGATGTGGACCGGAAGGTCAAGATGATATGGACCGGAAGGTCAATAGAGTTATGGGATGGATATCCCCTTAGACACTTGGATCGGAAGAACCTAGGGCCTAGAAAGGCGTATGTGCGTGTAACGCCGTAAAAATTAAAACAATTTTTCGCATTTTCAAACATATTTTTACAAACTCATTCATTCATAAAATGTCATAATATCATGTCTTTGTTTCACAAAATATCTCCCAAGATCAATATACATAAAATCCCATGTGTATGTACGAATCAGGCCGGCGCCTTCCCGCGGTCATCACTGGTACCTGAAACACATAACACATAACACTATAAGCATAAGCTTAGTGAGTTCCCAAAAATACCACTCAAACACATAATAGCCACTCGAGGCTGTAACTCTGTCGACCCTCTGCTCAATGTGTCTCAGTGGGGCCCTCCAACCCCAACTCTCTATGGGCCCTCTGGCCCTAACTCTAGGGACCCAAAAGTCCCAACTCTGTAACTCTGAATCATGCATATCACATATCACAATAAATCACAACACATAAATAACATGAAAATACATTGACATATAACTATATAGGACTCTGTCACATAACTCTATTACCACACTAGGTAAAGTATAGTGAGAAGACTCACCTCAGGCGTCTCGGTAAATCTCTGACTTGATGGAAAATATAGCCTAGCTTCCTCCTATTCACATAAATAAATACTCTTATAAATATAACTCTCGAGACTAGACTCAACCTGCCATTGGCACCCTTAGAAAGGTAAAAGACTATTTTACCCTCCCCTCTTGTCACAAGGACTTCATTGATGACCAAACCCTAAAATTCAACAAAAGTCAACGGTCCCACTTTGACCCTACTCGCCGAGTGCACCCTGGTGACTCGACGAGTTCTCATATGTCCTTTAACTCTTTGTCCCGCTTGACATGCCGAGTCCCTCCCTATACTCGACGAGTCATCCCAGACATGAATCGCGGGGCCACCCCGACTCAACTCGCCGAGTCTCAAGAACAACTCGACGAGTATCGCCTTGAACTCCAGTCCTCTAACTCCCTCCTGACTCACTGAGTCATCCCCCAACTCGGCAAGTCTACTCACTAAACAATTTACGTGAAACCCTAGCCCTACTCGCCGAGTTTGAAGAACAACTCGGCAAGTTCATGCCTTGCACAAACTCTACTGACCTCCTGAGGTCAGATCTGTTTCCCCAAACCATAGATCTGGCCTCCCCAAGCATGAATGTCATGTAAAGTTCGAAACTTGATGCTTGTACAACCACAACAAGGCATCAAAAGGAGATTTAGTCCCAAAAATGGCAACCTAAGTCCAATAAACCCAAACTGATCCATAAAGCTCCAAGGGTTAAGATATCTGGACCTCTTTGAGTCCAAATCCAGGGCACAAACTTGAAGAGGGACCATTTGCTCCACATAATCACTCTCCAAAGGGGTTAGAAAACCCTAACTCTAAAGACCAACACAAAAACTGAACGAGGTTCGAAGTATTACCTCAAAATGAAGTCTCTGAACTCTGGAACTGCTTGAATCACCCCTCCTTTTTGCTCTTGTCACCTTCTTCTTGCTAAACCAAAGGTACAAGGATCAAAAAGTGATTTCTTCTCCCTCACAACGACTTAGCTCACTTAGGGTTCTCTCAAGGGACTGGTAGCCGCAATGGGAGGCTATAAATGCCCTTAAATAGGCTCCAAACCCGGGGGATTAGGGTTTCATTAAACAGCGTGGACTCGCCGAGTCCACTAATGGACTCGCCGAGTCCGGACATGAACCCGGATGAACATCCGTGACCCTACTCGGCGAGTCTTGGCTCCAACTCGCCGAGTTCCTCCACGAATTCCAAAATAAATAACTGAAATAATATACCTGGGAATTCAGGATGTTACAATTCTCCTCCACTGGAATCAGACTTCGCCCTCGAAGTCTCACTCTGGAAACAACTCCGGATGCTGCTCAGGCATCTCACGCTCCGGCTCCCAAGTAAGCTCTGACCCTTTCCGGTGTTGCCACTGGACCTGCACCAAAGGCACCTCTTTGTTCCTCAGAACCTTGATCTTTCGATCCCGAATAGCCACCGGTCTCAACATAGTTCAGGCCCACATCCACCTGAATATCCTCTACTGGCACCACTGCCAACTCATCGGCTATACAATTTCGCAGCTGCGACACATGGAAAGTGTCATGGATCTGACCTAGCTCTGCAGGTAGCTCCAGCCGGTAAGCTACCTTGCCTACCCTTGCGATCACCCGAAAAGGAACGATATATCGGACCCCAACTTGCCCCTCTTCCTGAATCGGATCACTCCTTTCCAAGGAGAGACTTTCAGGAGTACAAAGTCGCCGACCTGGAACTCTAGCTCGGACTGGCGCCTGTCCGCATAACTCTTTTGACGACTCTGAGCGGTCAATAACCTCTGCCTGACGTGCTGTATCTTCTTAGTCGTCTGAAGCATGATCTCAGTACTACCCATAACACGCTGCCCGACCTCTCCCCAACAAATGGGGGTCCGACACCTTCTCCCGTACAACAACTCAAAGTCTGGCATACCAATGCTCGAATGATGGCTGTTGTTGTAGGAAAACTCTTCCAAGGGCAAATATGTGTTCCAACTCCCACCGAAATCCAACACACATGCCCGGAGCATATCCTCGAGCGTCTGAATCGTCCACTCGCTCTGTCTGTCAGTTTGGGGGTGGTAAGCGGTACTAAAATGCAACCTAGTACCCAATTCCTCATGAAATCTCTTCCAGAATCTGGAAGTGAAATGCACATCTCGATCCGAGACAATCAAGATCGACACTCCATGCCGTGATACCACCTCCCGCATATACATCTCTGCCAATTTCTCTGCGGAAGAGCTCTCACTGATAGCCAAGAAGTGGGCGCTCTTTGTCAACCTGTCCACAATCACCCAAATTCCACTCGGGAACCTCCAACAGCTGCAACTTACCATGCGGTTTCTTGTGCTCGGCCTTAGCCCTACGACAGGTTAAGCACCTCTCAACAAACCATGCGACATCCCTCTTCATACACGGCCACCAATACTCCCTCTTCAGATCTAAATACATCTTAGTGGCCCCATGATGGATCGAGAACTTCGACCGATGAGCCTCTTCCATCAAAATGGTATGCGTCCCTCCCACAAACAGTACCCAGATACGACCCTAAAATGCCATAAGCCCCCGGCTATCGGTAACGAACTCCGATACCAACCCGACAACTCGCTCTCTCTTCTGGCTCTCAGGCTGCACAGCCTTAGCCTGGGCCCCACGAAGAGTATCCAAAACCGGGGTCATCACCGTTAATCTCAAACATACATCTCGCAATGGGGTGCTCTCCGCCCTACGGCTCAGTGCATCAGCTACAACATTAGTCTTGCCCGGGTGGTACATGACCTCATAATTATAATCCTTGACCACGTCCAACCACCTCCTCTGTCGCATATTTAGGTTGGGCTGATCCATCAAATACTTCAAGCTCTTGTGGTCCGTGTATATCGTAAACCGAACCCCATATAGATAGTGACGCCAGATCTTGAGGGCGAACACCACTGCCCCCAACTCTAGATCGTGGGTGCCTCGATGCGTATGCTATCACATGCCCTCTCTGCATCAGCACCGCTCCCAACGCCAAGATCGATGCATCACAATACACCACAAAGTCCTCCATTCTCTCTGGGAGGGCTAACACTGGGGATTCGCATAGCCTCTGGCGAAGCGTCTCAAAGGAGGCCTGCTGCTCTGGGCCCCATGAAAAACTGACACCCTTCCGGGTCAACCTGGTGAGTGGCACGACAATCTTGGAGAAATCCCTGATAAATCTTCGATAATAACCTGCCAACCCTAAGAAACTCCTGATCTCGGAGGGTGACCTCGGCACCTCCCAACTCATCACTGCCTCAACTTTGGCCGGGTCGACCAATATCCCTTTCTGGTTAACGAGCTTCCCTAGGAACTGGACCTCTCGCAACTAGAAATCACACTTGGAGAATTTGGCATAAAGCCTCTCCGATCTCAGAACTCCGAGGATCTCCCTCAAATGCTCCTGATGCTGCTCTCTAGATCTCGAATACACCAAAATTTCGTCGATGAATACAATCACCGAGCGATCCAACATCGGCCTGCACACTCTGTTCATGAGATCTATGAACACTGCCGAGGCATTGGTGAGTCCGAAAGGCATCACTACAAACTCATAATGCCCATAACGAGTCCTGAATGTCCTCATCTCGCACCCTCACCTGATGATACCCAGACCTCAAATCGATCTTGGAGAACCAAGATGCTCCCTGCAACTGATCGAACAAATCGTCGATCCTCGGCAACGGGCAACGGTTCTTGACCGTCAGCTTGTTCAACTCCCGGTAATCAATGCACATCCGGTGTGAACCATCCTTCTTCTTGACAAAAAGGATAGGCGCTCCCCACGACGAGCTGCTCGGCCGAATAAACCCCTTTCCCAGCAACTCCTGAAGCTGCGAGGATAACTCCTGCATCTCTAGAGGTGCAAGGCGATAGGGCACCTTGGCGATAGGCGCGACCCCTCGAACCAAATCGATACTAAACTCCACTTGCCTCACGGGAGGCACGCCCGACAACTCCTCGGGGAATACGTCCGGGAACTCACACACTATCGGAACCTCATCAACTGTCCTCGGTCTCTATGAATCAACCCGCGTATCCATCACATACGCTACAAAACCCCTACAGTACTTCTGTAGACACTGCCTTGCCCTAGCGGCCAAACAAAATGATAACCCAGAACGTGTACCCTCGCCGTACACCATAAGAACTCCCCCACTAGGGTCTCGTATGGTCACCAGCTGTCGCTTGCCGTCGATAACCGCTCCGAATCTGCTCAACCAGTCCATGCCCACGATGACACAGACATCACCCATCGCAATAGGAACTAAATCAATCGGGAACTCAACACCGAAAATCTCGAGTACGCACCCTCGGATCACCTCTGTGGCATAAACCGTCCTCTCGTCAGCTATGGAAACTCTCAGTGGTCGACTCAACGCCTCACGACTAACACTGATGTGCTGACTTAAAGCCAAAGATACAAAAGACCGACTCGCACCCGAGTCAAATAACACCAAGGCAGGTACATAACTCACAAGAAAAGTACCTACGCATAACATAATATAAGCATAATATCTCAACATCAAAATAAATACACGAAAGAATACATACCAGCCACGAGATCGGGCGTTGCGCGGACCTCCTCTGCGGTCAACTGAAAGGCTCTCGCACGTGCCTTCGGTGCCTCGGCCTTCACTGCCGGCTCTTAGTAGCTCTGATGGCAGCAGCGACAGATCCCTGACATGCTCCCTGTGCTGATCCCCACAGCTGCGGACACTCTGCCTTCCGGTGTCCAGTCTGGTTGCAGTGAAAACATACTGCAAACCCCTTGGAGCAGTCCTTGGCCATATGCCCCTCCTTGCCACATTTGTAGCAAGACCCTGCTCTGCACACTCCATCGTGGCTCTTGCCGCACTTTCCACAAGTGCGGCCCCTCTAGTTCCCTGATATCGAATCAGCGGGCTTGGCCCGCTTGGCTACCGGCTGAGACTGTACCGGTCGCCGATCCCTCCCCTGAGACTCAGCCTCCTTCCTAGCCTGGGTCTCCAGCTCTATCTCCCTCTTCCGGGCATTTGCCTAAAGCTCGATAAATGTCCGGTACGTCGAGTTCGTCACGAACTCTCGTATATCCCTCCTCAAAATGCTCAGATATTGGCTCATACGTGCCTGCTCGGAGGACACATGCTCTGGGCAGAACACCGCCCGCTCATGAAACATTCTCGTAATCACCGTAATCGACTCAGTACCCTGCTTGAGGGTCAGAAACTCCTGGGCCAAACGCTCCCTCTCCACCTGGGAAACGTACTCATCTCGGAACATAGCATTGAACCTCTCCCAGGTCACTGCAGCAAGCTCAGCAGGCGTATAGTGCACCGTCACAAACTTCCACCAATCCTTCGCTCCCAAGTGAAGCTGGTTCATCGCGAACCGAACTCTCAAATGCTCTGGAGATGAGAAAATAAAGAAACACCCCTCTATGTTTGAAATCCATCTCATTGCCGCAATCGGGTCCTGAGTCTCGTCAAACTATGGTGGCTTTGTGTTGCTGAACTCTTGGAACAGCAACGCATCACCACCCTACGACCTAGTCACAGCTATAGTTGCAGTGGCCGCAGCAACAACAGCCTCAGAAAGAGCAGTGTACTTCTCATCAAATGTCTCTATCAGCGTGGTCTTGATAGACCCAAACATCTCTGGTATCTCTGCCCTGATGGCCGCAACCACCTCCTCCGGGATGATCCTACAAATCTCCTCATCACTCGTACCGCTGGTCCCTGGTGTGTGGCGCATCCCAACCATGATCTCTCTCTCTCTGAAATACAACACAATAATAAATATCAGGGAGTCGCTCGAGTATGCCCACACTCGAATACTACACCCTACTTGTGCCTTGGTACTCCAAGGATTCTTACTTAGACTGTGCACTGACCCGATGTCTTCAATAGTACGGGCCCAATACTACCATCCACACCGCATCAGCATCCACCCCAAGTCCTCCTCCCAGAGTCCCAAATCATAAGTACTCTACTCTCTCTAATCATATGATACTCGCTAGCAGATCTCTCACAACCTCCTCGCTGCTACCTAAACACTCTAAAGTATTCCTAGCAGCAAGACTCCTAGACTCAGGCATCACATATCAGGCAACTCTAGTCCTAATAAGAATACCTAGTCTACCCTAGCATGCATAGCATAGCTCATCATATAACATATCACATCATATCTTATAACACTTATAATAATGGTATTATTGGAAATCACCGTTCGGGCGCTGGCTGTTCGTACACACGACTCTGATCTGTTTGTCTCGTAAGTTCTTCTTTTGAAAACTTATTTTATTATCAAAATTTCCTCAAATCCTCTGTTTGAGTTCAGATCCGCCCGAAGGTGCACCCGAATCCCTCAAACCAAGGCTCTGATACCAACTTGTAACACCATAAAAATTAAAACAATTTTTCGCATTTTCAAACATATTTTTACAAACTCATTCATTCATAAAATGTCATAATATCATGTCTTTGTTTAACAAAATATCTCCCAAGATCAAAATACATAAAATCCCATGTGTGTGTATGAATCAGGCCGGCGCCTTCCCGCGGTCATCATTGGTACATGAAACACATAACACATAACACTGTAAGCATAAACTTAGTGAGTTCCCAAAAATACCACTCAAACACATAATAGCCACTCGAGGTTGTAACTCTGTCGACCCTCTGGTCAATGTGTCTCAGTGGGGCCTTCCAGCCCCAACTGTCTGTGGGCCCTCTGGCCCTAACTCTAGGGACCCGAAAGTCCCAACTCTGTAACTCTGAATCATGCATATCACATATCACAATAAATCACAACACATAAATAACATGTAAATACACTGCCATATAACTCTATAGTACTTTGTCACATAACTCTGTTACCACAATAGGTAAAGTATAGTGAGAAGACTCACCTCAGGCGTCTCGGTAAATCTCTGACTAGATGGAAAATATAGCCTAGCCTTCGCCTATTCACATAAATAAATACTCTTATAAATATAACTCTCGAGACTAGACTCAACATGCCAATGGTACCCTCAGAAAGGTAAAAGATTATTTTACCCTCCCCTCTTGTCACAAGGACTCCATTGATGACCAAACCCTAAAAGTCAACAAAAGTCAACGGTCCCACTTTGACCCTACTCGCTGAGTGCACCCTGGTGACTCGGCGAGTTCTCACATGTCCTTTAACTCTTTGTCCCGCTTGAAACGCCGAGTCCCTCCCTATACTCGACGAGTCATCCCAGACATGAATCGCGGGGCCACCCCGACTCAACTCGCCGAGTCTCAAGAACAACTCGGCGAGTATCGCCTTGAACTCCAGTCCTCTAACTCCCTCCTGACTCACTGAGTCATCCCCCAACTCGGCAAGTCTACTCACTGAACAATTTACGTGAAACCCTAGCCCTACTCGCCGAGTTTGAAGAACAACTCGGCAAGTTCATGCCTTGCACAAACTCTACTGACCTCCTGAGGTCAGATCTGTTTCCCCAAACCATAGATCTGGCCTCCCCAAGCATGAATGTCATGTAAAGTTCGAAACTTGATGCTTGTACAACCACAACAAGGCATCAAAAGGAGATTTAGTCCCAAAAATGGCAACCTAAGTCCAATAAACCCAAACTGATCCATAAATCTCCAAGGGTTAAGATATATGGACCTCTTTGAGTCCAAATCCAGGGCACAAACTTGAAGAGGGACCATTTGCTCCACATAATCACTCTCCAAAGGGGTTAGAAAACCCTAACTCTAAAGACCAATACCAAAACTGAAGGAGGTTCGAACTATTACCTCAAAATGATGTCTTTGAACTCTGGAACTGCTTGAATCACCCCTACTCTTTGCTCTTGTCACCTTCTTCTTGCTAAACCAAAGGTACAAGGATCAAAAAGTGATTTCTTCTCCCTCACAACGATTTAGCTCACTTAGCGTTCTCTGAAGGGACTGGTAGCCGCAATGGGAGGCTATAAGTGCCCTTAAATAGGCTCCCAAACCGGGGGATTAGGGTTTCATTAAACATCGTGGACTCGCCGAGTCCGGACGTGAACCCAGATGAACATCAGCGACGCTACTCGGCGAGTCTTGGCTCCAACTCGCCGAGTTCCTCCACAAATTCCAAAATAAATAAATAAAATAATATACCTGGGAATTCAGGATGTTACAGTGCGATATGTGGTATTTTGGGGAACTCACTAAGCATTCGTACTTACAGTGTTATGTTTTATGTGTTTCTGGTACTAGCGAGGATCGCGGGAAGGCACCAGCTTGATCAGTACACACTTGCATATGTTACATTTTTGAGATCTTGGGTGATGGATTATGTTATGTATTTTGTGGAAACATTGGATACTTGACTTTTGGATGATTAAAATAATGAAATGTTTTATTAAAAATTAAATGAAAAACTGTTTTAAATTTTACGGTGTTACAAATTGGTATCGGAGCCTTGGTTTGAGGGATTCGGATTCACCTTCGGGTGTATTTGAACTCAAACTGAGGATTTGAAATTTTTTTCATAAGATAAACAATTTTATGAAAGGTAAAAGAATTGAAAGGATACGCAAGGAAGCAGTGTGTACGATCAGCCAGCGCCCGGACGGTGATTTCCCAAAATACCCTTACATTTTGTGTTATGAGATATATTGGAATGTGCTATGCATGCTAAAGTAGGCTAGGTATTCATATTAGGACTAGAGTGGCCTGATTTGTGATGCCTTAGCCTAGGAAGATTTCTGCTGCCATGAGATGCTTTAGAGTAAGTAGGTAGTAGTGAGGTGCTATGAGAGTCTACCGAAGGGTAGCTTATGTGTGAAAAGAGATAGAGTACTTGTGACTTGGGATCCTCGGAGGAGGACTTGGGGTGGATGCTGATGCGGTGTGGACGGTAGTATTGGGCCCGTACTACTGAAGACATCGGGTCAGTGCACAGTCCAAGTAGGGTACCAAGGAACAAGTAGGGTGGGTTTATCGAGTGTATGAATACTCGAGCGAGTACCTGATATTTTTATGTTGTATTTCAGAGGTAGATCATGGTTGGGACATGCCAAACACTAGAGAGCAGTGGGACAAGTGATGAGGAGATCCGTAGAATCATCCACGAGGAGGTGGCTGCGGCCATCAGGGCTGAGATTCTAGAGATGTTTGGGTCTATTAAGACCACCTAGATTGAGACTTTCGATGAGCGGTATGATGCTCTTTCTAATGCTGCTATTGCAGCAACCACTGCGGCCATTGCTGCTAGGCCGCAGGGGGTGACTCGTTGTTGTACCGGGAGTTCAGCAACACAAAACCACCAAAGTTTAGCGAGACTCAGGATCTGATAGCCGCGATGAGGTGGATCTCTGACATAGAGGGGTGCTTCTACACATGTTCATGTCCGGAGCATCTGAGAGTTCGGTTCGCGCTTAACTAGCTTCTGTTGCGGGCGAAGGACTGGTGGAGGTTTGTGACAGCGCACTATTCTTCAGCAGAGCTTGCTGCGGTGACCTGGGAAAGGTTCACCGCTATGTTTCGTGATGAGTATGTTCCCCCGGTGGAACGGGAGCGTTTGGCTCAGGAGTTCTTGACCCTCAAGCAGGGTACTGAGTCAGTTACTATGATTACCCGGATATTTCACGAGAGGGCGATGTTCTGCCCAGAGCACGTGTCGACCGAGCAAGCACGTATGAGCCGATATCTGGGCATTCTGAGGGGAGACATTCGTGAGATCGTGGCGAACTCATTATACTGGACATTTGCTGAGCTTCAGGCAAATGCCCGGAAGTGGGAGATTGATTTGGAGACACAGGCCAGGGAGGAGGCCGAGTCTCAGAAGGTGGATCGGCAACCGGCACAGTCCCAGCCGGCAGCCAAGCGGGCTAAGCCTGTCGATTCGAGTTATGGGGGTCAGAAGGGCCGTAGTCATGATGGAGTTTGTAGGACTGGTGCTTGCTACAAGTGTGGCAAGGAGGGGTATATCGCCAAGGATTTCCCCAAGGGATTCATGGTCTGCTTTCATTGCAACCAGACCGGGCACCGGATGGCGGAGTGCCCACAGTTGCGAGGGACGACATAGGGAGCATCTCACGGATCTGCCCCTACTGCTGCGAGAGCTAGTGAGGGTCGGTCGGTGAAGGCCGAGGCGCCAAAGGCGCGAGGGAGGGCGTTCCAACTGACAACGGAGGAGGTCCGTGCAACACCTAACGTCGTGGCTGGTTTGTATTCTTTCATGTATTTATTTTTATGTTGAGATATTGTGCTTATATCATGTTATGCGTATGTACTTTTCTTGTGAATTATGTACCTGCTTTGGTGTTATTTCACTCGGGTGCGAGTCGGTCCTTTGTATCATTAGCTTTCAGTAGGCACATCAGTATTCAGCGAGAGGTGATGAGTCGACCTTTGCGTGTTTCCATAGCTAACGAGCGGGCAGTGTATGCCATAGATGTGATTCGGGGATGTGTACTTGAGATCTTCGGCATTGGGTTTCCGATAGACCTGGTCCCGATTGCGATGGGGGACGTATGTGTTATCGTGGGCATGGATTGGTTGAGCCGTGTTGGGGCGGTGATAGACTGCGAGCAGTAGCTGGTGACGATCCGAGATCCTAGTGGGGGAGTGCTGACAATTTATGGTGAGGGGAGTAGTAGTGATTCAGCATTTTGTTCGACTGCCAGAGCGAGGCAGAGTTTGCAGCAGGGCTGTAAGGGGTTCGTAGCCTATGTGATGGATACGCGTGAGGCTGCTGGGAGGCCGAGTTCAGTTGGTGATGTTCCGATAGTGCGTGAGTTCCCGGCCGTATGTCCCGAGGAGTTGCCGGGTGTGCCTCCCGAGAGGCAGGTGGAATTTCGCATCAATTAGATTCCCGAGGCTGCACCTATCGCTAAGGTGCCATATCGCCTAGCACCGCCAGAGATGCAGGAGTTATCCTCACAGTTGCAGGAGTTGTTGGGGAATGGGTTCATTCGTCCGAGTAGCTCACCTTGGGGAGCGCCGATTCTCTTCGTCAAGAAGGATGGTTCACACTGGATTTGTATAGATTACTGGGAGTTGAACAAGTTAACGGTTAAGAACCGTTATCCGTTGCCGAGGATTGATGACTTATTTGATCAGCTTCAAGGGGCATCTTGGTTCTCCAAGATTGATTTGAGGTTTGGATATCACCAGATGAGGGTACATGATGAGGATATCCAGAAGACGGTGTTCACGACACGATACGGGCACTATGAGTTCGTGGTGATGCCTTTCGGGCTCACCAATGCACCCGCAACGTTCATGGATCACATGAACAGATTGTGCAGGCCGATGTTGGATCGCTCGGTGATCGTGATCATCGACGATATATTGGTGTATTCGAGGTCTAGAGAGCAGCATGAGGAGCATTTGAGGGAGATCCTCGGGGTTTTGATGTCGGAGAGGCTCTATGCCAAATTCTCCAAGTGTGATTTCTGGTTACAGGAGGTCCAATTTCTGGGACATCTCGTTAACCAGAATGGGATTTTGGTCCATCTGGCCAAGATTCAGGCGGTGATGAGCTGGGAAGTACTGAAGTCTGCCTCCGAGATCAGGAGTTTTCTAGGGTTGGCCGGTTATTACCGAAGATTCATTCAGGATTTCTCCAAGATTGCAGTGCCACTAACTAGTTTGACCCAGAAGAGTGTTGCCTTCTCATGAGGTCCAGAGCAGCAGACCTTGCTTGAGACTCTTCGCTAGAAGTTGTGTGAAGCCCCAGTGCTATCCCTCCCAGAGGGAGTTAATGATTTCGTGGTTTACTGTGATGCATCTATATCCGGGTTGGGTGCAGTGCTCATGCAGAGGGGGCATGTGATAGCGTATGCATCGAGGCAGTTGAAGCCTCATGAGGTGAGGTATCCCACTCACGATCTGGAGTTGGGGGCAGTAGTGTTCGCCCTCAAGATCTGGCGTCACTATCTATATGGGGTTCAGTGTACCATATACATAGACCACAAGAGCTTGAAGTACTTGATGGATTAGCCCAACTTGAACATGCGGCAGAGGAGATGGATGGATGTGGTAAATGATTATGATTGTGAGATCCAGTACCACCCGGGCAAGGCTAATGTGATAGCCGACGCCCTGAGTTGTAGGGCAGAGAGTGCCCTAATACGAGACATTTGTATGAGATTGACTGTGATGACTCCGGTGTTGGACACCATTCAAGGGGCCCAGGTTGGGGTAGTGAGACCGGAGAATCGTAAGAAAGAGTGGATTATCAGGCAGGTGTTGGAGTTCGTTACCGATAGCCGAGGAGTTATGAATTTTCAGGGTCGGATTTGGGTACCGTTTGTGGGCGGAACGCGTACCATCTTGATGGAGGAGGCGCATAAAACGATGTTCTCGATCCATCCCGAGGCCACTAAGATGTATCTGGACCTGAAGAGGGAGTATCGGTGGCCCTGTATGAGAGGGACGTCGCGTGGTTCGTTGAGAGGTGCCTAACATGTCGTAGGTTTAAGGCCGAGCTGTAACGTCCATAAAATTTACGCCAATTTTAAACTTTTAACATTAACAAAAGAAACAAATAGTAATTGTTTTTACAAAACATTTCCAAATCGTTTATCATCAGAGTGTCCCAAAACAGATCGTAAGGATGGGGAGCAGTACGGTCACGCCTTCGCCTTCCCTCAATCTCCTGAAGTACCTAAAACAATAAACTGAAAACTGTAAGTCCGAGGGCTTAGTGAGCTACCCCCAAAATACCAATACCGTACAGACAGAAACCATATCAATAACAATCAATCGATCAGCATGCATATTGGGCCATCGGCCTGACTAGTCCGCCCTACTGGGCCTATAGTCTATCTGGATCTATCCCCAACCTTCGGTATGACTGGTCCGCCACGTGGGCCTATAGTCTCCCCGGACCGCTCATAGGGTATGTTGGTGTTCAGCACGAAGCAGGACTGCCTCAACCCAACCAACAAGCAAATAACCATGGGCGCATAACTATCATATACGGGCAAACATGGCAAACATCAAGCATATTATCTTACTGATCATGAATCATGGAATTCTCTAGAACACTGACCTAGCAGGTCACTAACATACTAATCCCTACGAATCATAAAAGCATAACATATTGTGTACCTTGATTCCAATAAAGCAGATCATAATCACATGTAGCATACCATAAAAATAACAACTAAAGGGTCGGCCTTGGTGCCGTAGACCTTATCATTATAGTGAGGATAACCCACCTCACAGATGTCGACTCGAAAGGTAACTCCAACTATCGGATCACACATCACCGGCTCCACCACCTATATCCATAGCACACTATACTCATAAGTCTTTAGCCTTATAAGGCACTCCATAACCCACTAGTCAAACTATGATCAAGGTCTGAGTCCTTGGTCAAGGTCAACAGTCCATGTTGACCTCAACTCGCCGAGTACTCTAGGCTGCTCGCGGAGTTCTTGAAGTACATTCCAACTCGTCGAGTCATCGGGGTGACTCGTCGAGTTCCTTCGAATCCCGATCAAATCTTAAGGCCATCCGTCGAGTTTCCTTCCTGCAACTCGAAGGGTATACGTGCAAACACATCGTTGGCTAAAACTCATACGACTCGATGAGTTGTTCTTCAACTCGTCGAGTTTCATGACCATCTTCATCCAACTCGCCGAGTTGTTCAACCAACTCGTCGAGTCCACGACTTCCTTCATCTGACTCGCCGAGTTGTTTATCTAACTTGCCGAGTTCAATGCACATCTTCAAACGACTCGCCGAGTCGGCTTTGCAACTTGTTGAGTTCCTTCAGTCATTTTATCATGCAGACATCCTTAAGCCATGGCAAGGCCCCAAATTGCTGGTCCAACTCCCTTAAGCCTACTTATCACGTAAAGTTGCAAACTTTACGTGCATGCATGGTTTTACAAGCTCCAAATGCCAACATCAAGCTCTTAATGGGTGCTTATGAACAAAGGGGACCTTAAACTCGACTAAAGCTGGGACTTTATGTCTGAATAATCCAAAGAGGGTCCAGATCTGAAGTTACAACTTCAGATTTAGCCCATATATTGCCATACCAACTTGATCCCCTCCTCTAAAACCCTAGAACTCATACGAAGATGAGGTCTAACCAAAATAGCTGAGGAAAAAGATCAATTACCTTCCCCAAGAGACGTCCACAGATGAAGAACATGGATCTCCTCTCAAATCCTTGCCTAAGCCACTTGGTTCACCACACTTTTCACCAAAAATCTTCTCTCAAGCTTCACACACAAGGGCACACACACACACAAGTTAGAGGAGCAAAGGAGGCTGTAAAGGAACTGAAAGAGCCTTGAGCTTCTTTAAATAGGGATGCAAACCCCGGGGATTAGGGTTTCATTTTACAGCTCCTACTCGCCGAATCCAATAATGGACTCGCCGAGTAGGCCACTAAACTCGCGATCCATCCCGCTGCTACTCGTCGAGTAGGGCAACCAAGTCGTCGAGTAAGGCTAAAACTCTAAAATCATTTATTTAAGTCATTACCTGAGATTCTGGGCGTTACACGAGCACCAGAGACGGCATGGTAAGTTGCAGCCATTAGAGGTTCCCGAGTGGAAGTGGGAACAGATTACCATGGATTTTATCACCAAATTGCCAAGGACTGCGAGGGGCGTCGATGCAATTTTGGTGATTGTAGACAGGTTGATGAAGAGCGCTCACTTCCTTGCTATCAGTGGGAGCTCTTCCGCTGAGAGGTTAGCAGAGATGTACGTGAGGGAGGTGGTATCGCGACATGGTGTGCCAATCTCGATTGTCTCAGATCGAGATGTGCGTTTCACTTCCAAATGCTGGAAGAAATTTCATGAGGAATTGGGTACGAGGCTGCATTTTAGTACCGCATACCACCCACAGATTGACGGGCAGAGTGAGCGGACGATTCAGACGCTCGAGGACATGCTCCGAGCATGTGTGTTGGATTTCGGTGGGAGTTGGGACACGTATTTTCCCTTGGCGGAGTTTTCGTACAACAACAGCCATCATCCGAGCATTGGTATGCCACCATTTGAGCTGTTGTATGGGAGGAGGTGCCGGACCCGCATTTTCTGGGGAGAGGTAGGGCAGCGCGTGATGGGTAGTACGGAGATTGTGCTTCAGACGATAGAGCAGATACAACAAGTCAGACAAAGGTTGCTAACGGCCCAGAGTCGTCAGAAGAGTTATGCGGATAGACGTGTCAGAGATCGAGTTTCAGGTCGACGACTTAGTACTCTTGAAGGTATCTCCTTGGAAAGGAGTGATCCGGTTCAGGAAGAGTGGCAAGCTAGGGCCCCGATATATTGGTGCTTTCAGGGTGATCGCGAGAGTAGGCAGGGTAGCCTACCGGTTGGAACTACCATTAGAGGATATTCAGGTGGATGCGAGCCTGAACTATGTTGAGAGACCGGTGGCTATTATGGATTGGAAGATCAAGGTTCTGAGGAACAAGGAAGTGCCTTTGGTGCAGGTCCAGTGCCAGCATCAAAAGGGGTCAGAGTTGACTTGGGAGCCGGAGCGTGAGATGCGTGAGCAGCATCCAGAGTTGTTGGCAGAGTAAGACTTCGAGGACGAAGTCTGATTCTAGTTGGGCAGAATTGTAACATCCGGATTCCCAGGTATATTATTTTATTCATTTATTTTGGAGTTTGTGGAGGGACTCGGCGAGTTGGTGCTTAGACTCGCCGAGTAGGGTCGCGAATTCTTATCCGGATTAATGATCGGACTCGGCGAGTTCATGGGTGGACTCGGAGAGTCCGCGCTGTTTTATGAAACCCTAATCTCTCAAGTTTGGGACCTATTTAAAGGCCCTTAGGGCCGTCATTTATGGCTACCAGTCCCTTGAGAGAAACCCTAGAGTGCTTGAGCATTTTGAGAGAGAGAGAGGAAGCCATTGTTGACCTTTGAGGTATTGTTTAGCAAGAAGAAGGAGGTTCTAGCCAAGAGGAAAAAAAGGTGGTTGCCATTTTGTGGATTTGGAGCTTAGAGCATCACATTTGAGGTAGTAATTCAGCTTCCCTTCTGTTGTTATGATGATCATATGGATTTAGGGTTTCTTGGACCCTTTATTCGTTAGATTTGATGTCCAATTAGTCCCTTATTTTGATGAAGCTTTAAATCTGGATCCATAAAGGTCCAGAGAGCCTTACTCATCAAGCCTTATGAAGATCAATGGGGGTTTTGACCTTGGGTTATGGTAATTGGGGCTAAAACATCATATAGGATCAAATAGATGTTGCATGTGCATCAAGATATAGACTTTATGTGATTATCATGCTTGGGAAGGCCGGATCTATGGATTAATGGAACAGATTTGACCTCAGGAGGTCATTTGGGTTTGTGCATGGCATGAACTCGCCGAGTCCAAGAACAGACTCGACGAGTAGGGTTAAGGTTTCCCCGTAAATCACACAGTTGGTTACTCGCCGAGTTGGGGAATGACTCGGTGTCACTCGTCGAGCAAGGGAAAGGCTCAACGTGTTAAGCGGGACTAGAAGGGTACGGGTGGACACGGGTGAACTCTCCGAGTTGCCCGAAGGCACTCGACGAGTCGGGTCAAACGTGGACCGTTGACCAACGTTGACCAGGGTTGACTAGTGTTGACTTGATAGTGTTAGTCAAACAAAGTCAGGAAAGTATTAATGAGAGTTGTACTTATGATATAGGAGGACGATAGGTCGGGAGATCAGACACGAGTGATTATCCGACATCAGCGAGGTGAGTTTTCTCAATATGCCTTACCCGATGGGGTAGTTATGTGTGATTGGAAGGTCTTATGAGTATGATATATATGTGATGTATGCTATATGTGATATGTTGTGATATGATTATGATGATGTAGACCGGAAGGTCAAGATGATATGGTCCGGAAGGTCAACAGAGTTATCGGATGGAAATCCCTTGAGACAATTGGATCGGAAGATCCTAGGGCCTGGAAAGACGTATGTGCGGTATGTGATATTTTAGGGAACTCACTAAGCATTCGTGCTTACAGTGTTATGTGTTATGTGTTTCAGGTACTAGCGAGGATCACGGGAAGGCGCCAGCTTGATCAGTACACACTTGCAGATGTTACGTTTTTGAGATCTTAGGTTATGCATTATGTTATGTATTTTGTGGAAACATTGGATACTTGACTTTTGGATGAATTAAATAATGAAATGATTTATTAAAAATTAAATGAAAAAGTGTTTTAAATTTTACAGTGTTACAGAGAGAGAGAGAGAGAGAGAGAGAGAGTGAGAGAGAGAGAGATAAATTATATAAAGTTTTAAAATTTTATAATTAATCTAATTTAATTGATAAATTATTATTAACCGAAGAAAGAAAATAATAAAATTGCAATATAGTATTTTAAAAAGAAATGAGGGACTGAAATGATAAATTTAAAAGAAACAAGGGACTAAACGTGCATTTGGGCTACTTAAATGGAAACCACTAACAGCTAATTGTGATAAGGACTAACCATGCAATGAAATTAAAACATAGGGACGGTCCGAGTTAATTTTTGAAAATAGAGGCTAAATGAGCTTTTTTAGGTACCTAACCGAGGGATGATTTGTGTAATTTAATCTATATATTTTTTTATAAAGACATTAAATAAAACCAAATTAGGTTGGTAAGTTTAATAACAATATGTAATTGAGAATCAAAGCATCTGAATTATATTCTACAATGAGATGCTTTAATTTTTTTTAGATTTTTATTTAAACAGATAATAATATAATAGATTTTTATATAATATATTTATATAAAAAACTCATCATTACATATAGAAAGAGTAGGGGAGTTGATATATAGAATTTGCCGAACAAAAATCATAAAAGAAGACAAAAACCTATAAAGTTCTACAAATAGACAAAACTGTGCAAATGGTCCCTGTGCTATGTCAAATATTGCCACTTTGGTCCAAAAAGGTTTGGACTAGCACCAAAGGTCTAAAGTTTTCATTTTGTTGTGAGACTTGTCCAAAAATTTTGAAATATTTTCTAATGACGGATTTGCCCATATTAATATGATTTTATCTTTTTTTCGTAATTATTTTTCCGATTTCTAATTTTTTTTAAAAAAATAAAAAATACAAAACAAGAAAATAAAAGTGAAAATGAAACCCACCCCTACTACCACACCCACCCGGACCATTATCTATTTAAAATACATACTACCCATCTCTTGTTACTGAAAACCACCGCCAGTTGCCAGAGACCACTGTCACCCGCATTCTGGTACCCGCCGGAAACCACCGTCACTCGAATTTCGGTGCCACCCTCTCTATTTTTTTCCTGCTACTTCGATCACCTTCTTTATCTCTGTCTTTCTTCTGCTACTATTATCATCATAGCAATCCAAATGCTCGTCGAAAGGAGGAAGGGGTTCAAATACACTGTCAGAAAACCCTAATCGGCTGCTGGTGGTGGTGATTTGAAACGTCCCAAAATTATGAGGTAAAATTTCATTTTTAATTCAACCAAAACATTAATTATCTTTAAATCAACATCAAATATCGTTTTTCTAAATATTCAAAAGTATTTTATGAGAAAACAGTTATCGGAGTGCAATCCCATAAATCATCATAATGCAAAAATATAGGTAGATGTGTTGCGATTAAGTCGGGCCCTTTCCTTTCAAACTGGAGTGCCTGAAACATAAACTGAAAACCGTAAGCACGAAGCTTAGTGAGTTCCCCAAAATACCACATACCATACAAATTATACAAGTAACGAGCCCCACCCAATGAGTATAACGGGTCCCGCCCATTGAATATAACGGGCCCCGCCCACTAAATACAATGGGCCCCACCCACAGCTCGTATAATGGCCCCCGCCTACATACAAATCATATAAGCATAACAAGCTAATACTATGCAGAATAATCATACACATACACATACACATACAAGCACATAACGCGCCCCGCCCACTAAGTATAATGGCCCCACCCAAACACATATAATGGGTCCCGCCCAGTAAGCATACAAGCACATACACATGCAAAAGTCACACATACATCTAGCCTCCTAATATAACAAACCATGGGCCAACATTGGTGCCTTTGACCCGCTAAACATGGTGAGGAAACTCACCTCAGTCCGATGATAGCTGAATAACTACTCAAACCACTAAACCGGTTAACCCCGCTCCAACTAACAATAAATACAATCTTAATCAATAATTAATCTGATAACCCAAAATCCGAGGCCCACTCCATTGACCAACTTCGTAAAGGCTAAAAGACCATTTTACCCTTTTCTTATTTGTCCCAAAACCAAGGTCCAACCCAAGTGCACAAAAGCCCAAAATGGTGACCCAAAGCCCAAATCAAAAGCAACAAAAGCCCATTATGGCCTAATAACCCGATTGGGCCCCAAAAACATCATGAATCTACTTCCAAGAAAACCCTAAGTTAATCCATGGCCCAAAGTTAGAAGTCTAATGGCCCAACAAGGTCCAAACCTTAAAAGGGCCAACAATGACATACTGGGGAGTACGCCCCGCATACCAGAATAGTACGCCCTACGTACTCGCCATTGAAGCACAAAGTACAAGTCCTTGATGTAGAAAATCATCATTAAGCTGAGCGTACACTTGCGTATGCCCAACGTACTCCACCATGGTCCAAAAACCCAAAATAAGCTCTTAATGGTTAAGACAATGACTTCCAAACTGGGATATGACCCTAATGAGATGTCTTAACACATAAAGTTGGCAACTTTACTCATTTTGCAAGGCTTCATGAGACTAAAACCTTAATATTATCCATAATAAACATCCAAACTCATGCATGGACTTAAATAATTCATCAAGATCACATTTTTATGAACAAGGGACCTCCCAAAGGCCAAGATCCAACATTCTAAACTCTTGGAGTAGCTCATACTCCTTAAACTAGTTCTAACAATTAGAGTCATCAAGATAGAAACTTTACACCTCCAAAATATAGATCAAGATGCAACAAGCCTGGATCCAATAGCTTCCAGTAATCCTACACTTCTCTAAGAAGTTCCTTATTCTTCTATGAACACCCAAAAGCATGAAATACCACCAAAATCTCAAAAACCACTCAGTAGGAGCTAGGGTTTCATTTCTAGGGTTTGGAGGGATGGAGGCTGAAGATAATAGGGTTTGGTGGTGAGTTAATGAGCTTAAATAGGGTCCAAAACCCTAAATTAGGGTTTGGGTCTTACTGGAATACGCCCAACGTAATTTTGCTACGCCCAACGTACTCCATAAGGAATGCATGATCATTTTCCATAGTACGCCCAACGTACGCTAATGTATGCCCCATGTACTGGCCTTTTCACTAGTACGCCATGTGTACATTTGTGTATGCCCTGCGTACTAAGTTAACCCTAAAACTATGAATCTTCTGAAGGCCATAACTTCTTCGTTATAAGTCCGTTTCCAACGATCCTTATATCCACAGAAAGGTAACGAGAAGATCTATGCTTCTATCAAATCATCCTTTCCTTAAAACTTCCCGAACAAAAATCCAATTACTATAAAAGCTCGAACTAACACTTTACATAAATACCCCTAGGTTCCAAAACACAAACCGAACTCCCGGAGCATCTAAGTTACATTATTCACACTCAAATGGGTCTAAATTCCTTTTCCTCAAAGACCCTAAGTCTGATGATACCTGATCTACGGTCACTACCCCGCATTAGGAAACTTTTCGGAATAAGGCATTACATGATATTTAAAGATCTAGGAAACAGATAAGACGAAGGGACGTGTCCGATGGTGGACAAACCGAGAAAGGCATTTAACGAACTACGACCGTTAGAGCAAGGACCAAAATATTGTGGTGGAATCTATATATGTTCATTGAACGAAGAGGATGGCATTGTCCTTACTTCCCAAACGACGAAGACGATGTCTGCCACTAGAGACATCCCTCCGTCTTCTCTGACGAAGGGCTGATCGATGAAAGGTTTTCTGACAGTGCTAGATCTATTTGTCACCGGCGATAAGGGTCTAGCTAGGGCCGTTGCAGTGCCGCTGACTTTTGTGTCTCAATTTTCTAGCTCTGATCTACTTTTTTGAAAGGATTGAGCGGCTGGTTGGTAGGCAGTGAAACATTGATTTGAAAATCGACCACGGCGAAGATGTAGATCCGAGTGTTTCTTTCTTCGTCGGATTTGTGTCTCTTCATTTAGATCCGAGTGTTTATTTCTTCGTCGGATTTGTGTTTCTTCATCTCCAATCTATGTCTGTCTTCATCTCCCTAGTTTCAGTTTTGTCTTTTCATCTCCCTCCTACTGGCGACAACTTCAGGTGGTGGTGGTTGTGCTACTGGTGGTGGCTTTAGGTGGTAGTGGTATTGGTAATGATTGTGCTTGATCGGTGATGTGGTGTTAAGTGATAAAGGGGTGTTCATAAAATAAAAAAGGCAGATAAAAGGTATGATGTTTACATTTCTTTTTTATTTTTTTAATAAATAAAATTAATAAAAAAAACAAAAAAAATTACCAAGAGCAAACTCGGCATGAATAAAAATCATAATAAATTGGACCAAACTTGTAACTAAATAAAAACATTGGACCTTTGGTGCTAGTCCAAAACTTTTTGAACCAGTAATTTTCATGATAACACAAGGACCATTTGTGCAGTTTTGTCTTACAAATATTATCATTGTTAAAGTCTCTGGCGTTGACTAGCCATTTCCCTGCTGACTTAAATTTGCCCCTATTTACCATTAAATTTCTTGGAATTCTCCGTATCTCTAGAAAATATTAAAAATAAAACAGTGTCGATTCGTAAGCAATCTTCTAATAACCGGTTTCAACCGGCTGGTCGAACCGGTTGGACCGGGAATCGGGGGAGGGAACGGTTCAACTATCACCGGTTTTATATTGATTTCTGAACCGGCCGGTTTTAGAAAAACCCAGTTGAACGGGTCAAAATAAACCGGTTAAACCGAATAAAAACACATAAAAAAGAACCATTTACATAATAAACTTTGGTGATTTTTTTTTCAAAATTCTATTTAGTTTTTCTCTAAATAAAAACATATGGTAAATGTTATAAAGTTTTTTGATATGGTTGTGTTTATCTAAACTATATTTCGTTTCGATATTATATTTTATTTTTCTTTTTAACGTATATGCATTGATGTAACACACTAAAACTTATGATTATGTGTGATTTTAATGTATTTGGATTCCTTTACAACTTATTTTTATGTGTATTTTTAATAATTCAACTTGTAAACATCAAATTCATAATTTATATATGTATGTATGTGTAGGAAAATAAAAAAAAACATGAAAAATATAGAAACGGGTTCATTCGGCGGTCAAACCGGTTAAACCGGTTGAACCGAGAACCGGTCACCATACCGGTTCAACTAAAAAACCGGTTTTTCAAACATTGTTCGTAAGGCAAAGGAGAACCGCCCCATCTTATCCTCTCTAGCAGTCTTCCTTCCTTCCACGTTGGCTCGTCATTTCCCTGCCGACAAACCTGTATAATAATTTTCAGTCGTCACTGCTTGTTCGTTCTCTATCATCGCCGCTTCAGGTCTGCTTGTCTTCCTGTCGGTAGGTAACTGTGAAGGGACATTCTTTTAGTTTAGTTTCACATCTTGTAAGACAATTTCATCTTATTAATCATAAATTACATCATAATCATTTTTTATTTTGTTAACAGATGATTGAGTTTTGTCTACTCAATTACTGTTGCTCAATTAATTCTGGAGAGTTTGAAATTGAAACCTTAGACAGGGCATGGCTTGTTAGTTTCAAAATCATATCATTTGGATGAAACCCATGAATGAAAGTTGAAATCCTTTAGATGTATGCTAATACTAAATCCAGTGATAGAGAATTTCAAATTTGAAAATAATTTTGTTGCTAATTTGGGGGATCCATAAACAACCACGTCAAGAAACTTACTTTTTTTTTTTGTTCAGATCGTTTAATTGTTTCTATTGCTATTTCTCTTATGAGGGGTAATAGTGAATCTTGTAGTTGTTTATAGAATGGTATTTGGTGTTGATTTGTTTAAGTGAACTTCAAATGGATTTTATTTAGACATTAGTAGGAATGTTTATGTGGGTTAATCAAATCGAAATCAAGGGTTAAATCACACATTACGTACTATATAGCTCCAAAATCAACTCGAAACTTGAAGTTTGGGAATAAAAAGTGGGATATTTACACATTTAGAGTTTATTTGTGTTGTAATCTAATCACTTTAAAGTTTATTTTCGAAGAATTCAAGGATACTATTATCATTGAGTTTCAAATTGTTTGATGAGACTTAAGTTGCATATAGTAGATATTAATAGTTTCGAATTTATGTAGAGGAATTATGTACTAGATCCCATCATTGGAACACAAGGGAGGAAAGCCGGTGAAACCAACTTTGATAACCGATAACGTGTGGAGGAGTTTCAGAACTTACTAAGATACACCCTGTATATAAGTAGAAACTTTAAATAAATGCAGAAAATCGTAGGAAGGGTGAAGAGTCATCAATCCTTAACTCATAATGGTTGTTCTATCTGCACTTCCAGAAGGATCTTCATCTTCTTCATCTAGTCTTGGCCATAGTTCACCAACTCGTGGCCATAGTTCATCAACTGATGGTCATAGATATGATGTATTTCTAAGTTTTAGAGGTGTTGACACTTGTCATAGTTTCACTAATCACCTTCATCAGGCCCTCATTGATGCCAATATCACTACCTTCTTGGATGATGAAGAGATTGAAACAGGGGAAGATCTAAAACTAGAACTGGAGACTGCAATTAAGGCATCTCGGGCTTCTATTATTGTGCTGTCTAAGAATTACGCTTTTACAACATGGTGCCTGGATGAATTGGTAGGAAGCAACAAAGTAGCTTTTATCATGTGGAGCCCACACATGTCAGGAAGCAACAAAGTAGCTTTGGAGATGCAATGGCTAAGCATAAACAAACAATGGAGGCAGAGACAACTGCAAATAAAAGAAGTCAATGGGATCAAAAGTTGGACAATTGGAATAAAGCGCTTAAAGAAGTTGCTAATTTAAAAGGAAATGATGTTTATGGAAGGTAACGACTTTATATCTTCATGCACATTTGATTTCTTTTTTAGTAAACACATGAAATGTCAATAGCATCTTTTTCCTATGCTTTTCAATATCATCAAATAACTCGGTGATCTCCTTAATTCATACATATACATAGATTAACCATCATGATAAATTTGACATGTTTCTGTGCATTTAGTATTTTATTATCAGGTAGTTCTTTAAGATAACCTATTTTCAGTTATTTTAATATGTTTTGAACCAAATTTTGAACAGTTTTATATGCATCTACTATCAATTATGTTAATATGTTCTTACCTGTGAGTAGTAGAGGATAACCTAAAACTGGCATATATTTTTCAGACACATGCAAAACCACATTGATAGTTAAGTTTGATGGTCTTGTAGAAACATAGTGAAGTTAGTTGGCCCATTAGTGAAATTGTAACATGTTGGTGGATTTTGCTTTATCATACATAAATATTTACGACCTTACACATTAGGTGCTAATCCTATATGGTGTTGATGTGAAGTTAATTAAAAATGCAACTATGATATACTTTTGATTTAGATCTTTGGATAAACTAAATCTCCAAATCTAGTTTGTTAGTTTTGTGTACTGTGTTTTGTAACTCTTATCAAATCAAGTTTCAGGCTAGAGACAGAATTTATTGAAGAAATTGTGAAGGACATCCACTGTAGGTTACATGTACCGTTAAGGAGTGTTCGGCAACAACTTATTGGGATGGACTATGATATTAAGTTCATCACTTCATGGTGGAAAGATGGATCCTCACATACGGCAGACATACTCACTATTACGGGAATCGGCGGGATCGGGAAGACATCTTTAGCCAAACATATCTGTGACCTATATTGGTGTGAATTCAACACAAGCAGTTTTGTTGAAAATATCAGTAGGAGATGTGATGGAAAGTTTAATGGGCTGCTTGATATACAAAAACAACTCTCGGATGACATTTCAAAAAAAGTTTAGTTCAAGTTCATAATGTTTCAACATACACCTCAAAGATAGAGAATGCATTAGCCCGCAAAAGGGTCTTTATAGTTCTTGATGATATCAATACTATTGATCAGTTGGATGCATTACTCGGAAACAAAGGTTTTCATCCCGGAAGCAATATTATAATAACAACAAAGGAAAGATGGTTAACACAGAGTTGTGCATTATTCAAAACAAATATTAAACCCAAGCATGTAGAATGCTTCCTTAAAGGCTTATATAGGACTGAATCATACCAACTTTTGTGTTCCCATGCATTTATGTGCAACCATCCTAAGGCAGGTTATGAAGAGGTGTTAGAGAAGCTTGTGAAGTATTGCCAAGGACATCCATTAGCTCTCAAAGTTTTGGGCAAGTCGCTACATAATCGAGATGTAGCTTACTGGGAAGCGTGCATACAAGGGCTAAAAAAAGAAACAAGTTCCTGTATAAATAATGTCCTGAGAATGAGCTTTGATTATTTGTCATCTAACAATGATAAGGAGTTGTTTAAGCATATTGCTTTTTTTTTTGTTGGAATAGATAGAGATGTTACCGAAACAATATTAGAGGCATGCAATATAAACGTGAGATCCGAAATCATTAATTTCATTGATAGATGCCTTCTTAGTATAGGACGGAATAATGAATTTAAGATGCATCAGTTGGTTCAAGAGATGGAAAGATTCGAAGTACTTCAAGAATCACTTGACGAGCCATGGAAGCGCAGTCGATTATGGTGTCACGAGGAGTCGTTCAAAGTATTAAAGAAAAAAAAAGGTAAGAGCCTTTGTAACCCTGTATAGTTGTTAGTAATGTGCATATTTTAAGTATTTTGTATTGTCTAATTTTTGTTAGGTTTTGGTTCTTCTTAGGGTAAGGGAAATATTGTAGGCCTTGCTTTGGAAATGCGAATGGTTGAGAAAGACAAGTCAGGTGCATCATTTGAGGTGAAAATAGATGCGTTGAGTAACATGGATAATCCGATGCTGCTACAACTCAATTATGTGCACATGAATGGTTCTTATGAAAACTTTCCGGAAGAATTAAGATGCTTATGCATGCATGGGTACCGTTTAAATTCTATACCTTTAAATTTACCAATGGAGAATATGGTTGCTCTTGACATGTCATATAGCAATATTGAATCATTTGTCATTTGTGATAGTAATCCACAACGACATGAAAAGAGACAAAAGGTAACTGATCTTCCTTCGCTATTATTCCATGTTGATTTGGTGAAATTCACTATTACTCTAACTTATCCCTATTTCACCAGATTAGCGGATCATGCTTAAAACACAAAAAGGTACTTGGATCATTGAAGATTCTTAATTTAAGTTTCTGTGAACAACTTTGTAGTCTTAGTGACTTTGACCAACTCCCTGCTCTTAAGTGGTTAATAGTTAGAAATTGCATTGGTTTGCATGAGGTTTGTGAATCAATTGGGCAATGTGTTAAACTTGTCTTAATCGATCTGAGCTACTGCAACAAGCTTGAAAAAATTCAAAAAAACATAGGCATGTTAAGGAATGTTAAAATAGTGTTCCTAGATCATTGTAATCTTGGGGAATCACGAATCAAGATTAGGGATATTGATTTACCAGAAAGGCTCAAGGCTAACAACATTGACGTAAATACAATAACTTCTTCCTCCACCTTTGTGGGTGCTATACCAAGTGATTTGAAGTTCTCTGCATTTTCTTTACCTAGGTCTTTAGTAAGTTTGACACTTGCAAATAATAATTTGTCCACTGAATCCTTTCCCATGGACTTCAGTTGCCTATCCATGCTAGAGCATTTATATTTAGACGGAAATCTTATCGATTCCATGCCCATTTGTGTGAGAACCCTTCCTAGGCTTAAGATACTTAGCATGAATAATTGTAAAAATTTGAAGTCAATCGAGCATCCTCCACATACACTAAGAGCGTTGTTCCTCGCTTCTTCTCATAGGTACTCTATAGAAAAATTGGTATTAAATCGAACAACATCCATACTTAGATTATCATATGACGATAGAAATTACGGACGTTGGTCATATGAAATAGAAGGCGTGGTCAAAATCCAAGCAATGGTGGGTGTTGAGGAAGAGGTGTTGCGTAGCTTGGGATGGACTAATTTAGACTTCCGTAACGACAGGCGTGTGAGAACTAATTTTCGGAGATCTGGAATCCAGGTTTTGTCTAGTTAGATGTCTGTCTTTATGTGAATACGTTTAATATAATTATTACGGAGATTAATTAAGGTGGGTATTTGGCAGACGATGCATTATGAATTTGGAATATTTACCACAATGTATGAGGCGGAGGAGATGCCGAGTTGGTTTAGGCATAGAAGCGCGGGGCATCAATATTATTTACCATCCCATCAACTCCGAACTTCCTTAGAGGATTCAACTTCTGCTCTGTGCAGACGTTGCAAGTTCCATATAAGGATTCAAGTATCCATCATTCGCCAAAGATCACAATTAGTAACATAACAAAGAATCGCACATGGATATACCGTCGCTTGACCAGATTTAGTGTATGTCAAGAGTGTTGCATGATGTTAAGTCATTGGATGTTTGGAATGAATGACATGGAAGGTGGTGACCAGGTTACTATTACTATTAAAGGGCCATATAATGAACTTATAAAGGAGTGTGGGGTCAGAGTCCTGTATGATGATGATGATAATGGTGCGTTGGGTTATTACAAGTCATGGAATCACATCATTGGTGGAGATCTCTCTTGTTTTCAAACAACAGGAGAATACATCCTATGCAACTGGGATATAAAATTCCAGTTTATGAATTGTTTCATCGGATACTAAATTCATTAGAGAAGGCCCCAGCTATCAAGGTTGATGTCATTCTTATTAAATATTTTGTTGTTAGAGCCTTATGTATATCACCTAACCCATGACCAAACTTCATTAAATAGATGAACAATGACCTATTTATTTTAAATAAATGGATCATAGCCTAATTCTTCTAAATAAGTACATCATATGACCCAAATCCACCCATTTATTATTGATTTTGTTTGCCCTCTAAGATAAGAGTTTATTTTTAATGGATCGATCCAGATGCACGATGGGTTGACCCAAGTATTGACCCGTCTAAATGGGTTGATTTGCTACAACAATTGGTCAAGTTTTTTGATATGTTGGTTCACATAATTATAATATACCCGAACCAATACAAATGCTTTGTCCAAGTGGATGTGTGTGAATAGTGATCAACCCAATACTTTTTTTTCTCCGTATTTTCAACACAAAAGGAAGTATGGTTTAGAGATTCTTTGCAAAGGAAGCCTGACATAATTGGTCATGCATGTGAGGTATATTTTTATACCGAAACATTTCTCTCATCACATAAATAAAGGAAAAATGACTTAGATTTTGTCCACATTTGGTCACTTTCAATTTTTTTTTGACACCATTGACCATTAAACTCTCATTTTTTGTTCAAGTTATAGTAAGTTAATGCCCAATTGGCATATACTTGGCATATACGTGGTGACATTTGAGTTTAGCTGATACGTGATATAAGGTATTTCTTCACCCTCTTGCTCTTTTGTGCCGTAGAATCACAAAATCAACATGTCTTCTTCTTCTTCTTCTTCTTAATCTGCCAGTCAAAATCAAGAATTCCAAATTGAAAATCTTTGGAAATGTGGGTTATCTTCTCAATTGATGACATCAAAGACAGATGACAACCCTGAAGAAAGTTTAGCATGTGCCCTAACTCGATGGTAAATCAAATTATGTTTTTTCTTTAACACTTCTTTTTTATGTTCCTGTTTTAACATTTCTATTTTTTCAAGACTATAAGGAAAAGTTGCAATTTCTAGGAGTGGTTGATGAAGATATTCGATATGAAGATTTAGACATCAAGTTGAAGTCGAAGAATATGGGTGTAATGGAAGCGTAAGAACTAATGCTGAAAATTTGCTACATCAGAGCATGAGATGAAGATGGACCATGAAATGGAGGCATTGAAATGGAAGGTGTCCACTCACAAAATAGTGCTATTTTTGTTGTTTGTTATGTTTGTAGTTAATCTACTATAGGTTAGGGATTAATGGCTTAGTGAATGTTGGCTTAATGGGTTAATGTACTTTGGATGTAACTGAAAATGGCTTAATGAAAGATGGATATTGGCTAACTGATTATTAGTGACAATTTTGGATGTTTTTTGACATCGCTTAATGAATGATACATGTTGGGTTACCGATTGTTGATGACAGATAAACATAAAACTATCAAACAAGTATGTGTCGTGAACATAAAACAGATAAACAAATATAACCATGAACATACTAAATTAGAAAAATTAAAGAACATCATAGTGTTAACAGACAAACTAGCATCACATACATATCAAAAGTTTGTACAAAGTAGCATGTAGATGATTACAAAAGGTGTGCAAATAATACTTCCAAACATTTTGTCTTCCCAAAAACATAAACAAAACACATATCACTACGAGGACATTGGGTGTTCTTGACTGCTTCCAGCTCCATTCAACACCACTTTCCTTTACAACTTTATCTTGGTAATTCTTTGTGTGGGTTTCCTTATGCTTCACACAATATGAGAGACATGCACATGTGGTTCCTTTTCATGAGGTTCATCTTAAGTTGGTTTGGGAACTTCCATGTGTCCTTCAACTTCTTGTTCCACTTGAATTTCCACATCTATTTTCACTAAAAAATGTAATTTGCAATATTATTTTGTTTTTGCCAAAAATATTTTTGTTGCAAGTTACAAAACATTTTTTTGTCTAGGTTATGGAGCTTTCTTTGTTTTTACAATTGAAGTAGAAGCAGATTTATTTGGTTTTTGAGGACATGTCCTTCTATTGTGTCTTGTTGCTCTATGTATTGTACATCTGGAATCCATAATAGTGTACCTGTAACAATTTCCAAACATGGTTGTAGTAAATGATGATGCAACAAATTTCTCTGCATATTTGTTAAGAAGCAATACTTTGCATATTAGTTTTCCATGTATTATAGCATCCTAATTTTAAATCTTTCTATCACAACATTTTCCTTTATATTTGATTTTCTTACTAAGGTATTGTAGTTTAAAAAAACCTACCCAATTATAGCATTGTACTTCAAAAAAATTCTTATTAGGATGTCATAGGTTATAAAAATATATCCAATTACAAGGGTGGAAATTGTTTGTATTTGATGACATCTCTATAATCGAGTAGATTTTAAAGTACAATGGTGTGAGAAGGATAAATTAAAGATAGGATGATATAATAATGAAATCAATGAAAGTATGTTGCTAATATTTCTTGCATATAACCCTTAAGAGTCTGTTGAAGATGGTAGCCTTAAATATTTAAACATTGAAGATACATTTAAACATATTCTAGTTCAGGCATTATACCTTAATAAATCTACCAAAGTATGTCATTCAATTCTATTTTTATATTTTATTTTAATTTAAGAAAACCGTACTACGGATATCTACCCAGTCATAGCATTGTAGTTTGGATATACTTTACAAAAATTTATCCAATTATTCATTCGTAACCGGGTAGATTTTTTCTAAAATACAATGGTGTAATTAGGAGAAATTGAAATTAAGATGCTATAATAAACATATAAATCAAAGTATGTTGATACGTCTTGCATTTTAAAAGAGTTTGTCAAAGATGTTACTCTAAAATATTCAGAATTTGAAAACCTGTACCCGCCATCACACATATAGGCACACAAGTTCATGAAAGTAATTAAAACGAAAACACAAAGAAGAGTAAATTACCAAAGGGCTTCTAGCCCAGCACTATCAGATGTTGCCCTCCTTCCTTAAGGTGGAGGGTTCAAGTCCCGTCTGGGACATAGGTGGTAATAAGAGTGGATTATATTTGCTGTTCCAAAAGAAATAAAAAAAAAAGAAAAAAAAAGAAAAAAACAAGATGAGTAAATTTCAAAAACTACCCCCGTGGTTTATCGTTTTTTATGGATATTGTCTCAGTTTTTATAGATATGGTCATTTTTATGGAATTAGCACTTTAATTTAGGAGTTAGGCCTCTGGTTAGCCAACCCAGAGACTATGGTGTTGTTTGTTTCTTAGAAGCGAAAATGTTTGAAGTTTGCAGACCATCTCTGCAACCCTCTTGAGCATAAGAGGTGGACCAAACGACTATAACATGTAATAAAAAGTATGTTTGTTTTTTAATGTCTACATACTGTAGTAAGTTAAAGTAAGGTGTGAAGAGGTTCGAAGCAGAGGGTCCAATGCTACGCCATACATCAGTTTTTAAGTCAGAAGTCTTTTGAAAAACAAACAGTTGCGAAGGGCCAAGTGTTGCGCGGCGTAGCAAGAAGTGGTTCTTTAAAAAAACAAACAACCCCTATAACTGTTACCAAACGTCGTTTTGGGGACAGAAAAGGAAAAAAATAAACGAAGCTATTGCACCATATCCATAAAAAGGGACAAACCACACGAACGATTTAGGTCAACAAATGATTAGTTAATGAAGTAGTTTATGGATTTAACAGTTAGATGGCCAGAGACTAAAAGAGTGTATACAACATTTTAATGGACTATTAGAGGTCATAAGTTCAATCATTAACTTTTTTACTTGATGTAAATGGTGTTTGTGATTTCATTTTCTTAAACAGTTGGCCTGTCTCTAAACCATACAAAATGATATTTATACCATTTTAATATATTTTATATTTTTCTTTTTCTTTTACTTAATTTTATTTTTTAATATATTAATATAGAAGGACCCACCATACTAAAGACTACTAAAGTTATATTGAAGCTCAGAAAGATTACTAAAGTTATAGTCAATCTTAGAAAACTACAAGAACGGTTGTATACAACAGCAAGAATAAAAGAACTCCAACAAGAAAGAAACTGTATCTTTTTTGATTATTTTGAGGAATGATGTGACTAAAAATCTCAAATCTACATAACTTTAAGATTATAGGGTTCATCAGTAACAGGGTATCTAAAATTTGTTGTAGAATAATTTGTATCACAATAAAAGTGGTGCATCAAGTTGCAGGTACAATTATCTTATTCCACTTACTAAAAGCATGGAACTTGAATATTTGGTTTATAAATAGAGTCCCGGAAGAAAATACTATATTTTTTTATCAACTGGAAACATATATAGCTCAGACAAACATCTCCCCAATCACCTGGATAGTAGATACCATATGAACCAATGTGAAAAAACAAACAACATAAGCATTTCATCAAATACCTTGACTACGTGATGTAAGATGAGCACATTCAAAAACAATGTAAGAAAGAAATTTTAAACTTTGATAAAAAGTATATAACCTTCTAAACATTGGGACTGAAAAAGAAAAGCATAAAGTTTTTTTGCAAAAACAGGGCACTTTTCAAAAAGCCTTGTAGAAATGGAGCTCTTTTAATTGTGTTTGTAGAAATGGGGTTCCTAGCCCACAAACTCAATGCGTAAATGAAAGGAGCATTCACGAACTTACAACATTGGTCCTTTATCTTTTAAAATATGTTAAAATTCATCATTCTATATATTTTTTTCAATATTTACCTAATATATATAATATTATCTAGCTTAAATATATTATTAAATTTTAAAGATAGCGTTTAATTGTTTTTACGACACAAACGATCTCATTTATATTCCAAAATTTTGTAATATTAAATATTATTTTAATTATACATTTACAATTAACATATAATTATTGTTAAAATCATACTACCTTCCACACCTACCCATATTTGTCTCAAGTACCACCACAACGCCCTAACACTATAATCTACATATTGTGCACTCACCCTCACTACTATGGGAAATTGCCTATTTTGCAACAGATCACAGATCTCCGCACAACTCATACATCCATGAAACTTCCATCAACCCCCGCAGTGCTAGTGCATGCCAGTCGAACATAACACTGGACCCAATAGATTTTCGAATATCTGATCCTATCCGGAGACTGGGTCGAACATTCTCAGGCTATAAGATCTTGATTATGCACAACCGCGATGCATGCACCAACAACTATAGTAATGATGTCAATTCCATAAACAAGAAACCCTAGGCTAATAGGCATCATATAATCAGACAAGTCTATCATGCGATTTCCTGAAGATCCCTAGCCTAACACTAGCATATTGTTCTAACATATTATAATATCAAATAACTATATGGTATTTTGGGGTTTACTTACTGGCTCTGGCTAATCATACCCTCTACATCCTCCATCCTTTATTTTGAAAACCATTTTTTTTAAAAATTTACTTTCCAAAAATCTCCTTGATTTGAGGCTGGATTCACACGAGTGCTCCTCTAATTCACTCAAACCAAGGCTCTGATACCAACTTGTAACACTCATAAAATTTACGCCAAATTTAAACTTTTTAAATCAACAAAAGAAACCAAAGTGTAATCGTTTACAAAACATTTTCAATCAATATCCATCAGAGTGTCCCAAAACAGATCATAAGGATGAGGAGCGGTACGGTCACGCCTTCGCCTTCCCATGATCTCTTGAAGCACCTGAAACAATAAACTGAAAACTATAAGCCCGAGGGCTTAATGAGCTACCCCAAAATACCAACACCACACTGAGATACCATATCAACAACAATTCAATCAACAACATGCATACTAGGCCATTGGCCTGACTGGACCGCCCTACAGGCCTGCAGTCTAACTGACTCTATACCGAGCCTTCTGCATGATTGGACCGCCACGTGGGCGTACAGTCACCTCGGACTGCTCATAGGGTATGTTGGAACAATTTCCAAACATGGTTGTAGTAAATGATGATGCAACAAATTTCTCTGCATATTTGTTAAGAAGCAATACTCTGCATATTAGTTTTCCATGTATTATAGCATCCTAATTTTAAATCTTTCTATCACAACATTTTCCTTTAAATTTGATTTTCTTACTAAGGTATTGTAGTTTAAAAAAACCTACCCAATTATAGCATTGTACTTCAAAAAAAATTCTTATTAGGATGTCATAGGTTATAAAAATATATCCAATTACAAGGGTGGAAATTGTTTGTATTTGATGACATCTCTATAATCGAGTAGATTTTAAAGTACAATGGTGTGAGAAGGATAAATTAAAGATTGGATGATATAATAATGAAATCAATGAAAGTATGTTGCTAATATTTCTTGCATATAACCCTTAAGAGTCTGTTGAAGATGGTAGCCTTAAATATTTAAACATTGAAGATACATTTAAACATATTCTAGTTCAGGCATTGTACCTTAATAAATCTACCAAAGTATGTCATTCAATTCTATTTTTATATTTTATTTTAATTTAAGAAAACTGTACTACGGATATCTACCCAGTCATAGCATTGTACTTTGGATATACTTTACAAAAATTTATCCAATTATTGATTCGTAACCGGGTAGATATTTTCTAAAATACAATGGTGTAATTAGAAGAAATTGAAATTAAGATGCTATAATAAACATATAAATCAAAGTATGTTGATATGTAACATCCCAAAATAGCGAGAGTAGAGTTGAAGGGCCAAAAGTGTTATTTGGGAAAGAGTGGCTCGGCGAGTCCATGGCTGGACTCGGCGAGTAGAGTCGCGGCTTGACCGCGTGTTAAGTAGCCGACTCGGCGAGTCGATGAGATGGACTCGGCGAGTAGGCGCTGGGTGGAGAAAACCCAAATTCTCGGGGTTGAGCCCTATATAAGGAACATTATGTTCCTTCCCCAGCCTCTTTACTTCCCTCTTGAGTTCTAGAAACCCTAAATCGCAGAGGAGCTCCATTGTTGAGTGGATTGAAG
The DNA here is from genome assembly GCF_051521515.1 of Lactuca serriola. NCBI lineage: Eukaryota > Viridiplantae > Streptophyta > Magnoliopsida > Asterales > Asteraceae > Lactuca > Lactuca serriola. Next base: position 137,109,066 of record NC_136408.1, read on the forward strand.
CTTGGAGAAGTAATCATTGAAGTAATTTTGTGGGAATTGAAGGCTTGGGGCAAGGGGCTTTGCTTGGAATCAACTTCATTGCAGTTGGGGGCGTCCATTGGAGGTAATATCTCGTTCTTGGTCTGATTAAATGTTGTTTCTTCATTTTGGGGTTTGTGGGATGTTGCCTTCGGATGTAATTGGAAGTCTAGAGGGTAGATCTGAGGTTGCTACCTCAGATCTGGAGTAGAGGAGAATCAGAGAGCATGAAAGTCCCTGTGTTGGATTGTTTAGTGAAGCTTGCAAGTCCCAAACCCTAGTTATGAGTGAATATGGCCTAGATCTCTATGGATTCACTTAAAGATTGCCACTTTACGTGATGGATGAATTGTAGGAGGCTAGATCTATGTTTTGGATCAATTGCATGGTCGGGAATGCTTCTGTATGGATTCAGATCGGTGGTACTCGGCGAGTCACATGGGTGAACTCGACGAGTTGCTTGAAGATGAGCTGGGACTCGACGAGTTGGAAGAATAACTCGGCGAGTCGGATGAAGATGGCTTGGAACTCGGCGAGTAGGTTGAAGATAGCCATAGACTCGGCGAGTCTGTTCTTAGACTCGGCGAGTCTTGTCGAAGAGTCCCGATATTCTCTGGTTGAGTCGAGAATCGGTGAGTTGAGGGCGAGTGGACTCAGAGTTGTTGAACTCGGCGAGTCTCGGGGTGACTCGGCGAGTTAGATCGCGGATCGAGTGAAGTTCTGGGTATGGGGACTCGGCGAGTCATCGGGTTGACTCGGCGAGTAGGGTCAGTCAGGGGTTGACTTTGACCTTGTCTTTGACCAAGGGTTGACCAGTGGTTCCAGGGGTATTTTGGTAATTGTTGATTATTGTTGAGTTCAGTGCATTGGTGGATGTCCAAATGTGGAGACCGTATCAGTGATTGGAGCAGCTTGAGCTATCTGTTGAGTCGGCAGTTTCGAGGTGAGTTATCCTCACTATATCGCTAGGGTTTATGGCACCAAGGCCAATCTTTTTATCGGATGGAAGTCCGGGTAGTTGTCAGTTGTTATGATATGGGCCGGAAGGCGTTATATGTTGCAGGCCGGAAGGCATTACATGTTGTGGGCCGGAAGGCATTGCTATGTGGACCGGAAGGTCATGGCCTGGAAAGGCGTTTGTGTGCATTTAGTATGTTGACTAATTCGTAGGGTGATGTTATGCTAGTGACCGGCTAGGTCGGTATCTTGAATAGAGTAATGCTATGTTATGTGGTCTGTTGACCGATTGCTGACTGTGAACTGTTATATGATTATGTGTTATGCGTATGATTGCTAGACCTAGGGTGTGACCCGGTATGCAGGGTCGTTCTATGTTTTGTTATGATATGTATGCTTGTTATGCGGTGGGCCGGAAGGCAATATGTTATGGGCCGGAAGGCAATATGTTATGGGCCGGAAGGCAATATGATATGGGCCGGAAGGCGATATGTGTTGGACCGGAAGGTCGTGGCCTGGAAAGGCGTATATGTGGTTGGTATTTTGGGGGGTATCTCACTAAGCTTTCGTGCTTACAGTTGTGGTTTTATGTTTTCAGGTTCTCAGGAGTCTGTGGCAAGGCAAAGGCGTGATCGTACCGTTCCTCGCGTTGGTGTTTTATGATATGAACCTGGGAAAATACTCTGTTAAATAATGTATTGAAAACCTTTTTGTAACAACGTTATTAAAATGGGTGGTTTTGAAAAGTTTTAATTGTTTTGGAATTTTGGTCGTTACAAGTTGGTATCAGAGCCTTGGTTTGAGTGAATTGGGGGAACATTCGTGTGACTCCAGTCTCAAATCGAGGAGGATTTTAAAAAAAAGGAGAAAATTTAAAATGGTTTTCAAATTAAGTAAAGGGAGGATGCGGAGGTACGATCAGCCGGAGCCAGTAAGTAACCCGAAGATACCATACATGATATTTGTTTTATTTGAGCTTGATAGAACAGCATGCTACAGTTAGGCTAGGGATCTTCAGGAATTCATGATAATGTTGCCTGATTTGTGATGCCTGTAGCCTAGGGTCCCTTATGGGAGATTCTCAGTGTTCCTCTAGTGGTGAGGGTTGATAGTTGTTATGCATGTTCTCTAGGGTATTGTGGTAGTACTTCATACAAATATGGGTAGGTGTGGAAGGTAGTATGGGCCCGTACTACTGAAAGCATAGGACCCATACGCGTATCAGGGAAACCATGATATCTAGGGTTGGGTTGCAAGAGTTGGATCCCAGGATTGTGGGAAGTGTCTGAGATTGGTATGGTGTCTTCGGTATGGAGATTTCGAGGCATGATGATAGTGGATCCGGATCAGGATCGGGAGCTGGAGAGCGAGTTCCGGGTGGATCGGTGCCGTCTGAGGTTATCGATCAGACGAGCACGAGCGAGTTGGATGCGGGGATTCGCGAGATCCTACGTGATGGGGTTGCTGCATTGTTCCGGGCTGAGTTGCCGGAATTGTTGGGTCGATCAAGACCGCCATGATTGAGTATTTTGATGAGTGATATGCGGCTCTCGCAGAGACGGCTGCCGCCGCGGCTACAACGGCTGTAGCAGTGGCTGTAAGGGGAGGAGCTAGTCGGGGTTTTCAGTATTGGGATTTCTATTATACGAAGCCTCCCACATTCGATGGAGTTCAGGACCCGATTGTTGCTATGAGATGGTTATCAGACGTGGAGGGGTGTTTCTCCACGCGTTTATGCCCTGTTGATTAGAGGGTGAGGGGTGCTCTGAACCTGTTGAGGCTCGGGGCGAAGGATTGGTGGAGATTGACCTCGGGGTCATATTCCGATGCGCAGAGGGCTGCGGTTTCATGGGATTAGTTCAGAGAGATGTTCAGCACTCGCTATGTTCTGCGGGATGAGAGGGAGATATTGGCTCAAGAGTTCCTTGAGCTGAAGCAGGATTCAGAGTCGGTGACTGAGATCATCAGGATGTTCACTGAGAGGGCGGTGTTTTGCCCTGAGTTCGTTTCGGAGCAGGCTCAGATGTCCCGATATCTGAGTATGCTCAAGGGGGGATATCAGACAATCCGTGTCTGCGCAGAGGTGCGAGACCTTGTTGGAGTTCCAGGAGGCCGCTAGGCGGCGTGAGTTAAAGGTTGAGTTACAGTTGCGTGAGCTGAGGCAGGCTCCGATGCAGTCGCAGCCGGCGCCGAAACGGTCCAGGACCGTTGATGTTAGAGTGGGGAATCTGAGCGGCCACACTTGTGGGAAGTGTGGGAGGGGTCAAACCGGAGTTTGTTGGTCCAGTGGTGCATGCCGCAAGTGCGGAAGGGAGGAGCACTATGCGCGGGATTGTCGGCAGTCAGTGCCGGTTCGAGATTTGAGGATTTGTTGTCATTGTCGTCAGATTGGACATTTGAGGGTCAACTGTCCACAGCTTTCTGCAGGGCCGGTGTAGGCTCCAGCACTGGCCACTCTGAGGATTTCAGGTAGAGGTCAGGAGGGAGTGGAGCCCCAAGGGCTCAGGGTCGTGCTTATCAGCTTGCGGCAGAGGAGGTCGGAGTAGTGCCGAAGGCAGCAGCGGGTATGTTACTTTCTTGATGTCTTGTTATCTTGCGAATATTGTGGGTATTGTTGTGCTGGTATCTTTCTATGGATTTCGATGCGGTATTCGTTGTTTCGCGGGTTTGGGCATGGTTATGGATTGGTGTTTCAGGTTTTCGCTTTGGCATCCGTTGTTCCCTGAAGGTTTGGTATGGTTATAGTTTGGTGTTTTGGTGCTGGTATCCTTGTGCGGTTTTCGATGCGGTATTCATCCTTTTGCAGGTTGTGGGTTTGGTTATGGGTTATTGTTTGGGAATTCCGTTGGTTATCATTCGTGAGGGTTGATAGTGGAGATGCGGCACTGGGTTGAATATCGGGTAGCATCTGCAGTCGTGGAGTGGATAATGGAAAGACCGGATTCTTTTGAGCGGATTGATCAGGGAGGAGATGTGTTTTGCTGAGGGTTGCTTGTGCTTGTGGGAAGCAGTCAGTGTGTAAGTGTTCTCTTTGTGCGGGGTTGTTCTGGAAGGTCGTTAATGGCGATCGGTGGCTGTTAGTCAGTGCTTTAAGTGGGGGAGAATTGGAGAATTCTCCGGGAGATCGATGAGTATGTGAGGGTGCTTAGCTGTTGGGATTCAGCAGTGTTCTGTCAGCTCAGAGTATAGGCTGACAAGAGCGAGTGTCGGGTATGCGGGGCGGGATACAGACCTAGGGCATTTGATTGTGGAGGCCTGGGAGCAGGCCGGGATCAAGTTTGAGTAGGTAACCGGGGTTACGTGATCAAAGTATTTGTATGCTTGATGTACGTGATGGGTTGTACTGCATTAATCCCATGGGATTTATGTTGTGCATGTTTCTAGAGTTGGAACCGGAAGGTTCCTAGAGTTAGAAACTGAGGGTTCGCAGAGTTTGGGTGTACGGACCCACAGAGATATAGCCTCGAGTGGCTAGTGTGTGTTATGAGAGTCGGTACAGTCATGCTGGAGACTCTGTTGGTATTGCTGGATCAATTTGAGATTGCGGATTGTGTATGTTGCAGTGTGATTGCATTGGAAGGTCTGGCCCCGGGTTAGTGATCTTGTTTAGTTGAGGTAGTGATTTTGATGAGTGGAGAGAGTGCATGGGCTTGAGAGCCCCTGCAATGAGAGCCAAAGTATGTGAATAGCGGTTATGCAAAAAGGGTGGTGTTGCTTGGGGCGAGCACCGTGGCACAGGTTGGGGTGGCATCATGGCCATGTGAGTCCCTTGGAAAAGGAAAAGGAAAAGGTGTGTAACTCCGAAGGGGAGTGCAAGTTCACGAAAGTGAAAGCTGCAGAGCAGAATTATGGTTAGAGTATTTCGAGTATGGTTTTGAGCATCGTGTTCGCGGCAGTGAAGTAGGAACTCATCCGGTTTGGGATGTCTGTTGAGGTCGCGAAGGGATATCCGCAAGTGTAGAGCCAAGAGGCTCAGAAGGGATGCAGGGAGAGAGAGAATCTTGAATTCTCAGTGTGATTCTGATCAGGGTATGGGGTGGATATTAGTGGTTCATCCTGGGAGATGTTTGAGGATAGTATCAGTGTATCAGGTTTCCCAACCTGAAGGTGTTAGAGCTGGTTCAGCTTGTGTGTGTGATTGCAAGAGGAGAACTCGTGAGCGTTGCTCTGATATAGAGAATGAGTTTTTCCGTCATCACGGAATGGGTAGAGTGGGATTCGGATCGGGGATCCGATGGTTCATGGTCTTCTAGCCTTTATGAGTCGAGTGATGGTTGTGATTTGGAGCAGTGTTGCATTATGGGTAATGCTCAGGGGTTAAGTGAAGTTATTAGAGGGTGAATCCGGTGCCCTATTTGAGACGGTGGTCAGGACACCGTGAGGGAAGGAAAGTGTATTCGAGTTCGTTTGGGTATGCCTTGTGGGACCTGGTCTGGTTGAGGCCAGGTGGCACGTTGCGGGAGTACCTTGGAGTTGAGCTGCTATAGGCTTCGAGGGCGAAGCCTAATATAAGTGGGGGAGAATTGTAACATCCCGAAATAGCGAGAGTATAGTTGAAGGGCCAAAAGTGTTATTTGGGAAAGAGTGACTCGGCGAGTCCATGGCTGGACTCGGCGAGTAGAGTCGCGGCTTGACCACGTGTTAAGTAGCCGACTCGGCGAGTCGATGAGATGGACTCGGCGAGTAGGCGCTGGGTGGAGAAAACCCTAATTCTCGGGGTTGAGCCCTATATAAGGACCATTATGTTCCTTCCCCAGCCTCTTTACTTCCCTCTTGAGTTCTAGAAACCCTAAGTCGCAGAGGAGCTCCATTGTTGAGTGGATTGAAGCTTGGAGAAGTAATCATTGAAGTAATTTTGTGGGAATTGAAGGCTTGGGGCAAGGGGCTTTGCTTGGAATCAACTTCATTGCAGTTGGGGGCGTCCATTGGAGGTAATATCTCGTTCTTGGTCTGATTAAATGTTGTTTCTTCATTTTGGGGTTTGTGGGATATTGCCTTCGGATGTAATTGGAAGTCTAGAGGGTAGATCTGAGGTTGCTACCTCAGATCTGGAGTAGAGGAGAATCAGAGAGCATGAAAGTCCCTGTGTTGGATTGTTTAGTGAAGCTTGCAAGTCCCAAACCCTAGTTATGAGTGAATATGGCCTAGATCTCTATGGATTCACGTAAAGATTGCCACTTTACGTGATGGATGAATTGTAGGAGGCTAGATCTATGTTTTGGATCAATTGCATGGTCGGGAATGCTTCTGTATGGATTCAGATCGGTGGTACTCGGCGAGTCACATGGGTGAACTCGACGAGTTGCTTGAAGATGAGCTGGGACTCGACGAGTTGGAAGAACAACTCGGCGAGTCGGATGAAGATGGCTTGGAACTCGGCGAGTTTTATGAACAACTCGGCGAGTAGGTTGAAGATAGCCATAGACTCGGCGAGTCTGTTCTTAGACTCGGCGAGTCTTGTCGAAGAGTCCCGATATTCTCTGGTTGAGTCGAGAATCGGTGAGTTGAGGGCGAGTGGACTCAGAGTTGTTGAACTCGGCGAGTCTCGGGGTGACTCGGCGAGTTAGATCGCGGATCGAGTGAAGTTCTGGGTATGGGGACTCGGCGAGTCATCGGGTTGACTCGGCGAGTAGGGTCAGTCAGGGGTTGACTTTGACCTTGTCTTTGACCAAGGGTTGACCAGTGGTTCCAGGGGTATTTTGGTAATTGTTGATTATTGTTGAGTTCAGTGCATTGGTGGATGTCCAAAGGTGGAGACCGTATCAGTGATTGGAGCAGCTTGAGCTATCTGTTCAGTCGGCAGTTTCGAGGTGAGTTATCCTCACTATATCACTAGGGTTTATGGCACCAAGGCCAACCTTTTTATCGGATGGAAGTCCGGGTAGTTGTCAGTTGTTATGATATGGGCCGGAAGGCATTATATGTTGCAGGCCGGAAGGCATTACATGTTGTGGGCCGGAAGGCATTGCTATGTGGACCGGAAGGTCATGGCCTAGAAAGGCGTTTGTGTGCATTTAGTATGTTGACTGATTCGTAGGGTGATGTTGTGCTAGTGACCGGCTAGGTCGGTATCTTGAATAGAGTAATGCTATGTTTTGTGGTCTGTTGACCGATTGCTGACTGTGAACTGTTATATGATTATGTGTTATGCGTATGATTGCTAGACCTAGGGTGTGACCCGGTATGCAGGGTCGTTCTATGTTTTGTTATGATATGTGTGCTTGTTATGCGGTGGGCCGGAAGGCAATATGTTATGGGCCGGAAGGCAATATGTTATGGGCCGGAAGGCAATATGATATGGGCCGGAAGGCGATATGTTTTGGACCGGAAGGTCGTGGCCTGGAAAGGCGTATATGTGGTTGGTATTTTGGGGGGTATCTCACTAAGCTTTCGGGCTTACAGTTGTGGTTTTATGTTTTTCAGGTTCTTAGGAGTCTGTGGCAAGGCAAAGGCGTGATCGTACCGTTCCTCACGTTGGTGTTTTATGATATGAACCTGGGAAAATACTCTGTTAAATAATGTATTGAAAACCTTTTTGTAACAACGTTATTAAAATGGGTGGTTTTGAAAAGTTTTAATTGTTTTGGAATTTTGGTCGTTACATGATACGTCTTGCATTTTAAAAGAGTTTGTCAAAGATGTTACTCTAAAATATTCAGAATTTGAAAACCTGTACCCGCCATCACACATATAGGCACACAAGTTCATGAAAGTAATTAAAACGAAAACACAAAGAAGAGTAAATTACCAAAGGGCTTCTAGCCCAGCACTATCAGATGTTGCCCTCCTTCTTTAAGGTGGAGGGTTCAAGTCCCGTCTGGGACATAGGTGGTAATAGGAGTGGATTATATTTGCTGTTCCAAAAGAAATCAAAAAAAAAAAAAAAAAAAAAAGATGAGTAAATTTCAAAAACTACCCCCGTGGTTTATCGTTTTTTATGGATATTGTCTCAGTTTTTATAGATATGGTCATTTTTATGGAATTAGCACTTTAATTTAGGAGTTAGGCCTCTGGTTAGCCAACCCAGAGACTATGGTGTTGTTTGTTTCTTAGAAGCGAAAATGTTTGAAGTTTGCAGACCATCTCTGCAACCCTCTTGAGCATAAGAGGTGGACCAAACGACTGCAACATGTAATAAAAAGTATGTTTGTTTTTTAATGTCTACATACTGTAGTAAGTTAAAGTAAGGTGTGAAGAGATTCGAAGCAGAGGGTCCAATGCTGCGCCATACAGCAGTTTTTAAGTCGGAAGTCTTTTGAAAAACAAACAGTTGTGAAGGGCCAAGTGTTGCGCGGCGTAGCAAGAAGTGGTTCTTTAAAAAAAACAAACAACCCCTATAACTGTTACCAAACGTCGTTTTGGGGACAGAAAAGGAAAAAAATAAACGAAGCTATTGCACCATATCCATAAAAAGGGACAAACCACACGGACGATTTAGGTCAACAAATGATTAGTTAATGAAGTAGTTTATGGATTTAACAGTTAGATGGCCAGAGACTAAAAGAGTGTATACAGCATTTTAATGGACTATTTGTAACGCCTGTGTTTCCGGGCTTGCCATTTTTAGCAATGTAATAGTCTAGGTTAACCTTTGTAACCCATTTTGAAATAATAAGAATGTATTATTTGAGTATTATGTGTTTTGTGCTTAATTGCTTAATTATGTGGTCTGATTAATTAAGAATAATAATAAGCGTCAAAACTTAAGTGTAAAATAAACTTAATATCTTTGGTTAATGTAGTAGTAGTTGAAACGAGGTTTTCGAATATATATAGAACGCCCAAATCTGACTTCGCATGAGGAAGTTATGATTTATCGAAGTTTCGACTTAGCGGTGTGCAGCCTGAAATACTCGATTTGAGATCGAGCGGTTTTTAGCCGAAGCAATCTAAATGAGAATCGAAGATCTCATTGTTGGTATCGAAGCGATAAAAAGTTAGGCGAGAACGGACGTCAAACGAAGAAGTTATGAATTTATAACAAAGTTTTTCTGTCGCGGCCTATTAAAAATAAATAATAAAAATAAATTCAGAATTAGCCGACGGAGTCTAAACGAAAGTTGTAGAGCATAGTCTCACCTTTCCATGGATATAAAGAACGTCGAAAACGGAGTTCGTATGAAGAAGATATGAATTTCCGAAGTTTGATAAATAAATTTTATTTATTTTTAAATAAAAAAATCCGGCATTATCCGAAGGGGGAGTCACCAGTCCGATCCGACGTACGCCCCGCGTACTCCGAAGAGTGTGGACACTTCGGATGACGCATGCAGTGATGATTTCGGAGGCTAGTACGCCCCGCGTACTCCGAGGTTCCAGCCTCTATAAAAGGGGTCCGAAGGCAGCCGGCTATTTTGCCAATTTCTTCTCTTCTCTCCCGTTTTGCATTGTTTTGCGTGCCAGAAATACCCCGAAGCCCCGGTATCATACTCTAGCCCTAAGGCAAGTCCCGAGATCCCGAAGATCCCGAGAAGTGCGGTTCCCGAGCCGAAGCTCTGCCCACGAGAAGTTTGATTTTTGAGGAGATCTTCCAGATCTGCTGTGGATTATTACTTCTGCAAGTCGTAGTGCTGTCCGATCATCTTCTGATCAAGTGAGTGTATACTACCTTTCATAAACACGATAATAATACAAGTATGGTTTGAGTGTATTAAGTAAATTGTGGTTTATATGGATTTGATGAATAGGGTTTGCAATCCTTTCCTTAATAAATCCGTGATAGTGTTCATAGATGACATTCTGATTTACTCGAAAAGCCAGGAGGGGCATGGCAGACACTTGCGAGAAGTGTTGGAAGTTTTGAAGAAGGAGAAGCTGTATGCAAAGTTCTCCAAATGTGATTTTTGGATTCGTGAAGTCCGATTCTTGGGTCACGTGGTCAACCAAGAAGGGATAATGGTTGATCCAGCAAAGATTGAAGCTGTAACGAAGTGGGAACAACCGAAAAGTCCCACGAAGATCCGAAGCTTTTTAGGATTAGCCGGATATTACCGAAGGTTTATCCAAGGCTTTTCTTCGATCGCTAGTCCATTGTCAGCTTTGACCCACAAAGGAGCTATTTATGCTTGGAGTGAGAAGCATAAAGAAGCATTCGAGAAGCTAAAGAAGAAACTATGCGAGGCACCGATACTTTCTCTACCCGATGGAGTTGAAGACTTCGCTGTCTATAGCGATGGGTCTGGTGTTGGTTTGGGTTGTGTTTTGACCCAAAGAGAAAAGGTGATAGCATATGCATCTCGACAGCTGAAAGAGCATGAAAAGAATTACCCGACTCATGATTTGGAGTTGGCAGCGGTAGTTTTCGCTCTGAAAATATGGAGGCATTACCTCTATGGCACGAAGTGCAAACTTTTCACTGATCATAAGAGTCTCCAATATCTCTTTAATCATAAAGAATTGGATATGAGGCAACGACGCTGGCTAGAATTACCTAAAGACTACGACTGCGAGATACTTTACCACCCCGGTAAAGCTAATGTTGTTGCTGATGCTCTCAGTCGGAAAGTCAATCTTGAAAGGAAAAGGCCAAGAGCGTTGAGAATTGAAGTTGTCTCAACTATTTTGGAAAGTATAAAGAAAGCTTAGAGCGAAGCTTCTGAGAAGAATGACAGAAAGGAGGAACGTTTGGGCAAAACGTTGGTGTTCGGTGTAAACAGTCATGGACTGAAGGTGTTCCAAGATCGGATTAGGATACCTAAGACAGGAGGAGTCAGAGATCTTCTGATGGAAGAAGCTCACAAGACCATGTACTCGATTCATCCGAGTAGCACTAAAATGTATAGGGACCTGAAACCCTACTACTGGTGGCCGACGATGAAGCTTGATGTTGCAAAGTATGTGGCCGAGTGTGTGACTTGTGCGAGAGTCAAGACACAACATCAGAAACCGTACGGGAGTTTAGAACCTTTGCCTGTGCCTATGGGTAAGTGGGAAGACATTGCTATGGATTTTGTCACTAAACTGCCCAGAACAAAGAATGGTCACGACATGATTTGGGTGGTCGTTGATCGATTCACTAAGAGTGCGCATTTCATAGCGGCCAAGGAGAAATGGTCCATGGAGAAGCTTGCGAATTCTTACGTGAAGGAAATTGTGAGGCTTCACGGTGTTCCGTTAACGATTGTGTCGGATCGTGATAGCCGTTTCACATCGAGGTTTTGGAAAAGTCTACAAGAGGAATTGGGTACCAAGTTATGTTTAAGCACAGCTTACCATCCGCAGACTGATGGTCAGAGCGAACGAACGATACAAACACTTGAAGATATGCTGAGAGCATGTACTCTGGAATTCCTAGGTAATTGGGATGAACATTTACCGTTGGTAGAATTTTCCTATAATAATAGTTTCCACTCGAGCATTAAGATGGCACCTTACCAAGCTTTGTATGGGCAGAAGTGTCGTACGCCATCTTGTTGGCTTGAGGCTGGGGAAAAGCAGTTTATGGGACCGGAGATGGTTCATCAAACTGCTGAAAAGTTGAAAATAATTAGGGAAAGAATGTTAGCAGCTCAAGATCGTCAAAAGAGCTATGCTGACAAGAAGCGAAGACCGATGACTTTTGAGGTTGGAGATTCGGTTTTGGTTAAAGTCTCGCCGTGGAAGGGACTTATAAGATTTGGTAAAAGGGGAAAGTTGAGTCCAAGGTTTATTGGACCGTTTAAAGTTCTTCAGAGGATTGGGAACCAAGCTTACAAGCTCGAATTACCAGAAGAACTGAATGGAATTCATAACACTTTTCATGTGTGTTATTTGAGGAAGTTCACGGGAGAAGTTCCCGACATAATTCCAATCTCTGAATTGAGAATTGATGAGAACAAAAGGTTGATTGAGGAAGCAGAGGCAATTGTTGACCGAAAGACTAAGAAATTGCGACGCAAGATGGTTGGGTTAGTGCTTGTCCGATGGAAACACACGAATGGGCCGAATCTCACCTGGGAGACGGAGAGTGACATGATGGGTCGCTATCCGCATTTGTTTGTTGATGTGTGATTCCGGGGACGGAATCATTCTAAGGTGGAGAGAATTGTAACGCCTGTGTTTCCGGGCTTGCCATTTTTAGCAATGTAATAGTCTAGGTTAACCTTTGTAACCCATTTTGAAATAATAAGAATGTATTATTTGAGTATTATGTGTTTTGTGCTAAATTGCTTAATTATGTGGTCTGATTAATTAAGAATAATAATAAGCGTCAAAACTTAAGTGTAAAGTAAACTTAATATCTTTGGTTAATGTAGTAGTAGTTGAAACGAGGTTTTCGAATATATATAGAACGCCCAAATCTGACTTCGCATGAGGAAGTTATGATTTATCGAAGTTTCGACTTAGCGGTGTGCAGCCTGAAATACTCGATTTGAGATCGAGCGGTTTTTAGCCGAAGCAATCTAAATGAGAATCGAAGATCTCATTGTTGGTGTCGAAGCGATAAAAAGTTAGGCGAGAACGGACGTCAAACGAAGAAGTTATGAATTTATAACGAAGTTTTTCTGTCGCGGCCTATTAAAAATAAATAATAAAAATAAATTCAAAATTAGCCGACGGAGTCCAAACGAAAGTTGTAGAGCATAGTCTCACCTTTCCGTGGATATAAAGAACGTCGAAAACGGAGTTCGTATGAAGAAGATATGAATTTCCGAAGTTTGATAAATAAATTGTATTTATTTTTAAATAAAAAAATCCGGCATTATCCGAAGGGGGAGTCACCAGTCCGATCCGACGTACGCCCCGCGTACTCCGAAGAGTGTCGACACTTCGGATGACGCATGCAGTGACGATTTCGGAGGCAAGTACGCCACGCGTACGCCTGTACGCCCCGCGTACTCCGAGGTTCCAGCCTCTATAAAAGGGGTCCGAAGGCAGCCGGCTATTTTGCCAATTTCTTCTCTTCTCTCCCGTTTTGCATTGTTTTGCGTGCCAGAAATACCCCGAAGCCCCGGTATCATACTCTAGCCCCGAGGCAAGTCCCGAGATCCCGAAGATCCCGAGAAGTGCGGTTCCCGAGCCGAAGCTCTGCCCGCGAGAAGTTTGATTTTTGAGGAGATCTTCCAGATCTGCTGTGGATTATTACTTCTGCAAGTCGTAGTGCTGTCCGATCATCTTCTGATCAAGTGAGTGTATACTACCTTTCATAAACACGATAATAATACAAGTATGGTTTGAGTGTATTAAGTAAATTGTGGTTTATATGTGTGAGGGTATAGTTACTTTCTTCTAACGAGTAACTATGAAGTATTTTATATGATATACTTGTTATGTGTATATTTTGTGATTGTATGCGTGAATGGATATTCACTTTATTCTATCTCATAGATCTGAATTGTTTTCTATGGAATACGTGTTATGTGGTATGCCTCATCTGTTATGTGGAATATATATTGAATGAAAATGATATACAGGTTTTAAACTATGTATGAAAATATATATTTTTATCTACTAATATGTTGGGTAGAACATGGGTAGATAGTTGGTGTGTAATAAACAGATGAGAGGCCTCGATGTTGTTGTTGTTGTTGATCTAGTTATTCAGCGGAGTATGGATAACGACCACAGACTCTTTCTAGACAGTCAAGTGGAACGCTAGCAGGTTCATAACCTGTAGGTGTTGTGAACGATGTGTTCACCGGTGTACTCTATCCCCCTCATGGTTGCCTTTAGGATATCTATTATTGAGGAAACCCCTTCGCAGTGATGTCTGTCCCGATGAAAATCCTAGATTAGGTCCCTAGAGATAGTTGTTGTTTTAGGGACGTAAAGTGAGGATAACGGGAATGGGTAATCGGGATAGTGATTGGTTGGTGAAATTAAATATAACTTATTTATCGTGGGTTGAAAACCCTATATGCTCACCAGGCTCCCAAGCCTGACCCACTCAGTTTTATTTGTATTACAGGAAGTGGCACAAGGGCGTAAGATGGATGGATCATCTTGTTGTTTTGTTTACAAGTCTGTATATGTATATATTTGTTGAATGACTTGTAATGTTTATCGTTTATGCTTTATGGTCTGTATCGGAACATGACATCCCGAGTTTTGATTATATAATGAAATGCATCTCTTGGTGAAATGCTTTGATAAATATTATTTTATCATGTTTTGTTTTGGGAACAAATTCCGCAACTCTTTCAAATCAAAAGGATTTACTCTGAAATTATTTAAAAGCATAAATGAAAATCGGTCTTTTCTGGCCGAGATTTTGGGGATGTCACAGTTGGTATCAGAGCATTAGTTTAAGCGAACTAGGAATTTGTAGGATTTCTAGACTTAAACTTAGAATGCTAAGTGGAATTTTAAGATGTGTGTCTGTTGGATTTTAGACACGAGCACTAGTTTATTTTAGGAAAGTTGCCTAAAATGCTTTTATGTGCTAAATGTTATATGTTGCCATATATGATATTATTTGTTCGGATCTACGGTCTGTTGCCGACCGGATCTGGAAACCTTATATGTGTAGGATTCTAAGCGCGCGTCTACGTCATTAGAACTATCATGTAAACGTTTCGGAGTAATAAGGATGATTTGAATATCTATCGTGAATAAGGATCTAATTTCACCTTATTCGGTGTGTAGATCGAAATGGTGAGAACAAGGAGTGGCGTTGGAAACGCGGATGAAAACAGGAATCAACTGCCAGTGATTGAGCAGATACTTGTTGTAGCAGCAGCACCAGAACCAATAACAATGGCTGCGATGCAAGCCATGATTCGGGCTATGCTAGCCGAATAAAGGGAGGAGATGCGACGGATGTTGCATAATAATAGGGATGAACCTATCATACCTATTAAGGAACCGAAATTGATTCCCGAGCAATCGGAGGAAGGGAACAATAGTCGCATGGTGAGTCAAGTTGGGACTCAAGAGGAACGAAGGAACGATCCAGAAAGGAGAAACAATAAGGATGGGCGTATGTACAAGAACTTCTTGGGCGCCAAACCGCCAAGTCTTTCTGGGAGCCCAAAGCCTGTTGAGATAATGGATTGGATCTCCGAAATGGAGATGGTATTTGAAAGTTCCGACTGTAGCAACAAACAAAAGACCATCTTTGCGGTTAGACAACTGAAGACTGGAGTCTTGAGTTGGTGGAAGTTGTTGGCAGATACTATGCCACGAGGAGAAGCCCTGAAAATGTCATGGGAGGAGTTCTTGGAACAGTTAAGGGTGCAGTATTGTTCGGAGATAGATCTGATTGATCTGAACAATGAGTTTCAAAACTTAAAGAAGGGGAAGATGAGCATAGATGACTATGCTACTGCATTTACTGAGAAGATGAAGTTGTTTCCGTACCTAGTGCCAACGGAACTCTCCAAGATTGAGAGGTTTGCTAACGGACTGCCTGCCGACTTTGGTCCGACAGTCAAGATGGCAACTACTCTGAAAACGGCAGCTAAGAATGTGGAGGCCCAGCAGAAGGAAAGGGGTCTGGAAAGGATAGATGTTGGAGAAAAGAGGAAGTTCGATGGAACTTTAGGGTCCAACAAGAAAAACAAGTTCTCGAAGTCTGGTTCGAGGGGAGGTGGAGGTGAAGCGAAATGGTGCGACAAATGTAAGAAGAAGCATCATGGAAGATGTGAGGTGGCGAACACATGCTACAAGTGTGGAAAGCCAGGGCACTATGCGAATGAGTGTACCCTCACAAAGAAAGTTTGCTATGGTTGTGGTGAGGAGGGTCATATGTCGAGGGACTGCCCGAAGAAGAAGGAGGCAGCTAGACCCAACATTCTGCCAAAGCCAAAGGCGAGAGCATTCCAGATGACACTGGAAGCTGCTAAAGATGAAGCTGATGTCGCTTCAGGTACCTTTCTCGTTAACGAATTGCCTGCCCAAATTTTATTTGATTCTGGAGCCAACTACTCCTTTATATCGCATGAATTTGGTAGAAAGCTAGCTTTGCCTGTTGTTAGACTAGATAATGCCTTATTAGTCGAAGTTGCTAGTGGCAAGTTTGTACCTGTTAGCTATCGCATGAAAAACATCTTAATTGATCTGAATGGGAATAAGTTCCATGAGGAATTATTGCTTATCGAACTTAATGGTTTCGACATCGTATTGGGAATGGATTGACTTAGCGCCAACGACGCCGAAATTTTATGCAAGAAGAAAATAGTCAAAGTAAACCCGCCTGGGAAAGATTCGTTTATGGTGTATGGAGATAAACGCAGAGTGAATTCTAGAATCATTTCATTGATGAAAGCCTGACAATGTTTGACCAAGGGGTGTACATCATATTTAACATTCATGATTGATGCTAAGAAGGAAAAGAAGGTGATGCAAAATATTCCAGTGGTGTGTGATTATCCGGAAGTATTTCCCGAAGATCTTCTTCGATTACCACCAGATCGACAAGTGGAATTCCGTATTGACTTGGTACCAGGGACGACGCCAATTGCAAAAGCACCTTATCGATTAGCACCGACGGAGATGAAGGAGCTAATGATGCAACTTCAGGAGTTATTGGACAACGGTTTCATTAGACCTAGTTCATCACCCTGGGGAGCTCCGGTGTTATTTGTAAAGAAGAAAGATGGAAGCATGAGAATGTGCATTGATTACAGAGAGCTGAACAAGGCAACAATAAAGAATAGATATCCGTTGCCGAGGATTGATGACCTGTTTGATCAATTGCAAGGTTCGAGCTATTTCTCGAAGATCGATCTAAGGTCAGGATATCATCACCTAAAAGTAAGAGAGCAAGATATCGAGAAGACTGCATTCAGAACTAGATATGGACACTACGAGTTCTTGGTTATGTCGTTTGGACTAATCAATGCTCCGGCAGCGTTCATGGATTTGATGAATAGGGTTTGCAATCCTTTCCTTGATAAATCCGTGATAGTGTTCATAGATGACATTCTGATTTACTCCAAATGTGATTTTTGGATTCGTGAAGTCCAATTCTTGGGTCACGTGGTCAACCAAGAAGGGATAATGGTTGATCCAGCAAAGATTGAAGCTGTAACGAAGTGGGAACAACCGAAAAGTCCCACGGAGATCCGAAGCTTTTTAGGATTAGCCGGATATTACCGAAGGTTTATCCAAGGCTTTTCTTCGATCGCTAGTCCATTGTCAGCTTTGACCCACAAAGGAGCTATTTATGCTTGGAGTGAGAAGCATAAAGAAGCATTCGAGAAGCTAAAGAAGAAACTATGCGAGGCACCGATACTTTCTCTACCCGATGGAGTTGAAAACTTCGCTGTCTATAGCGATGCGTCTGCTGTTGGTTTGGGTTGTGTTTTGACCCAAAGAGAAAAGGTGATAGCATATGCATCTCGACAGCTGAAAGAGCTTGAAAAGAATTACCCGACTCATGATTTGGAGTTGGCAGCGGTAGTTTTCGCTCTGAAAATATGGAGGCATTACCTCTATGGCACGAAGTGCAAACTTTTCACTGATCATAAGAGTCTCCAATATCTCTTTAATCATAAAGAATTGGATATGAGGCAACGACGCTGGCTAGAATTACCTAAAGACTACGACTGCGAGATACTTTACCACCCCGGTAAAGCTAATGTTGTTGCTGATGCTCTCAGTCGGAAAGTCAATCCTGAAAGGAAAAGGCCAAGAGCGTTGAGAATTGAAGTTGTCTCAACTATTTTGGAAAGTATAAAGAAAGCTTAGAGCGAAGCTTCTGAGAAGAATGACAGAAAGGAGGAACGTTTGGGCAAAACGTTGGTGTTCGGTGTAAACAGTCATGGACTGAAGGTGTTCCGAGATCGGATTAGGATACCTAAGACAGGAGGAGTCAGAGATCTTCTGATGGAAGAAGCTCACAAGACCATGTACTCAATTCATCCGAGTAGCAGCACTAAAATGTATAGGGACCTGAAACCCTACTACTGGTGGCCGACGATGAAGCTTGATGTTGCAAAGTATGTGGCCGAGTGTGTGACTTGTGCGAGAGTCAAGACACAACATCAGAAACCGTACGGGAGTTTAGAACCTTTGCTTGTGCCTATGGGTAAGTGGGAAGACATTGCTATGGATTTTGTCACTAAACTGCCCAGAACAAAGAATGGTCACGACATGATTTGGGTGGTCGTTGATCGATTCACTAAGAGTGCGCATTTCATAGCGGCCAAGGAGAAATGGTCCATGGAGAAGCTTGCGAATTCTTACGTGAAGGAAATTGTGAGGCTTCACGGTGTTCCGTTAACGATTGTCTCGGATCGTGATAGCCGTTTCACATCGAGGTTTTGGAAAAGTCTACAAGAGGAATTGGGTACCAAGTTATGTTTAAGCACAGCTTACCATCCGCAGACTGATGGTCAGAGCGAACGAACGATACAAACACTTGAAGATATGCTGAGAGCATGTACTCTGGAATTCCTAGGTAATTGGGATGAACATTTACCGTTGGTAGAATTTTCCTATAATAATAGTTTCCACTCGAGCATTAAGATGGCACCTTACCAAGCTTTGTATGGGCAGAAGTGTCGTACGCCATCTTGTTGGCTTGAGGCTGGGGAAAAGCAGTTTATGGGACCGGAGATGGTTCATCAAACTGCTGAAAAGTTGAAAATAATTAGGGAAAGAATGTTAGCAGCTCAAGATCGTCAAAAGAGCTATGCTGACAAGAAGCGAAGACCGATGACTTTTGAGGTTGGAGATTCGGTTTTGGTTAAAGTCTCGCCGTGGAAGGGACTTATAAGATTTGGTAAAAGGGGAAAGTTGAGTCCAAGGTTTATTGGACCGTTTAAAGTTCTTCAGAGGATTGGGAACCAAGCTTACAAGCTCGAATTACCAGAAGAACTGAATGGAATTCATAACACTTTTCATGTGTGTTATTTGAGGAAGTTCACGGGAGAAGTTCTCGACATAATTCCAATATCTGAATTGAGAATTGATGAGAAAAAAAGGATGATTGAGGAAGCAGAGGCAATTGTTGACCGAAAGACTAAGAAATTGCGACGCAAGATGGTTGGGTTAGTGCTTGTCCGATGGAAACACACGAATGGGCCGAATCTCACCTGGGAGACGGAGAGTGACATGATGGGTCGCTATCCGCATTTGTTTGTTGATGTGTGATTCCGGGGACGGAATCATTCTAAGGTGGAGAGAATTGTAACGCCTGTGTTTCCGGGCTTGCCATTTTTAGCAATGTAATAGTCTAGGTTAACCTTTGTAACCCATTTTGAAATAATAAGAATGTATTATTTGAGTATTATGTGTTTTGTGCTAAATTGCTTAATTATGTGGTCTGATTAATTAAGAATAATAATAAGCGTCAAAACTTAAGTGTAAAGTAAACTTAATATCTTTGGTTAATGTAGTAGTAGTTGAAACGAGGTTTTCGAATATATATAGAACGCCCAAATCTGACTTCGCATGAGGAAGTTATGATTTATCGAAGTTTCGACTTAGCGGTGTGCAGCCTGAAATACTCGATTTGAGATCGAGCGGTTTTTAGCCGAAGCAATCTAAATGAGAATCGAAGATCTCATTGTTGGTGTCGAAGCGATAAAAAGTTAGGCGAGAACGGACGTCAAACGAAGAAGTTATGAATTTATAACGAAGTTTTTCTGTCGCGGCCTATTAAAAATAAATAATAAAAATAAATTCAAAATTAGCCGACGGAGTCCAAACGAAAGTTGTAGAGCATAGTCTCACCTTTCCGTGGATATAAAGAACGTCGAAAACGGAGTTCGTATGAAGAAGATATGAATTTCCGAAGTTTGATAAATAAATTGTATTTATTTTTAAATAAAAAAATCCGGCATTATCCGAAGGGGGAGTCACCAGTCTGATCCGACGTACGCCCCGCGTACTCCGAAGAGTGTCGACACTTCGGATGACGCATGCAGTGACGATTTCGGAGGCAAGTACGCCACGCGTACGCCTGTACGCCCCGCGTACTCCGAGGTTCCAGCCTCTATAAAAGGGGTCCAAAGGCAGCCGGCTATTTTGCCAATTTCTTCTCTTCTCTCCCGTTTTGCATTGTTTTGCGTGCCAGAAATACCCCGAAGCCCCGGTATCATACTCTAGCCCCGAGGCAAGTCCCGAGATCCCGAAGATCCCGAGAAGTGCGGTTCCCGAGCCGAAGCTCTGCCCGCGAGAAGTTTGATTTTTGAGGAGATCTTCCAGATCTGCTGTGGATTATTACTTCTGCAAGTCGTAGTGCTGTCCGATCATCTTCTGATCAAGTGAGTGTATACTACCTTTCATAAACACGATAATAATACAAGTATGGTTTGAGTGTATTAAGTAAATTGTGGTTTATATGTGTGAGGGTATAGTTACTTTCTTCTAACGAGTAACTATGAAGTATTTTATATGATATACTTGTTATGTGTATATTTTGTGATTGTATGCGTGAATGGATATTCACTTTATTCTATCTCATAGATCTGAATTGTTTTCTATGGAATACGTGTTATGTGGTATGCCTCATCTGTTATGTGGAATATATATTGAATGAAAATGATATACAGGTTTTAAACTATGTATGAAAATATATATTTTTATCTACTAATATGTTGGGTAGAACATGGGTAGATAGTTGGTGTGTAATAAACAGATGAGAGGCCTCGATGTTGTTGTTGTTGTTGATCTAGTTATTCAGCGGAGTATGGATAACGACCACAGACTCTTTCTAGACAGTCCAGTGGAACGCTAGCAGGTTCATAACCTGTAGGTGTTGTGAACGATGTGTTCACCGGTGTACTCTATCCCCCTCATGGTTGCCTTTAGGATATCTATTGTTGAGGAAACCCCTTCGCAGTGATGTCTGTCCCGATGAAAATCCTAGATTAGGTCCCTAGAGATAGTTGTTGTTTTAGGGACGTAAAGTGAGGATAACGGGAATGGGTAATCGGGATAGTGATTGGTTGGTGAAATTAAATATAACTTATTTATCGTGGGTTGAAAACCCTATATGCTCACCAGGCTCCCAAGCCTGACCCACTCAGTTTTATTTGTATTACAGGAAGTGGCACAAGGGCGTAAGATGGATGGATCATCTTGTTGTTTTGTTTACAAGTCTGTATATGTATATATTTGTTGAATGACTTGTAATGTTTATCGTTTATGGTTTATGGTCTGTATCGGAACATGACATCCCGAGTTTTGATTATATAATGAAATGCATCTCTTGGTGAAATGCTTTGAGAAATATTATTTTATCATGTTTTGTTTTGGGAACAAATTCCGCAACTCTTTCAAATCAAAAGGATTTACTCTGAAATTATTTAAAAGCATAAATGAAAATCGGTCTTTTCTGGCCGAGATTTTGGGGATGTCACAGTTGGTATCAGAGCATTAGTTTAAGCGAACTAGGAATTTGTAGGATTTCTAGACTTAAACTTAGAATGCTAAGTGGAATTTTAAGATGTGTGTCTGTTGGATTTTAGACACGAGCACTAGTTTATTTTAGGAAAGTTGCCTAAAATGCTTTTATGTGCTAAATGTTATATGTTGCCATATATGATATTATTTGTTCGGATCTACGGTCTGTTGCCGACCGGATCTGGAAACCTTATATGTGTAGGATTCTAAGCGCGCGTCTACGTCATTAGAACTATCATGTAAACGTTTCGGAGTAATAAGGATGATTTGAATATCTATCGTGAATAAGGATCTAATTTCACCTTATTCGGTGTGTAGATCGAAATGGTGAGAACAAGGAGTGGCGTTGGAAACGCGGATGAAAACAGGAATCAACTGCCAGTGATTGAGCAGATACTTGTTGTAGCAGCAGCACCAGAACCAATAACAATGGCTGCGATGCAAGCCATGATTCGGGCTATGCTAGCCGAATAAAGGGAGGAGATGCGACGGATGTTGCATAATAATAGGGATGAACCTATCATACCTATTAAGGAACCGAAATTGATTCCCGAGCAATCGGAGGAAGGGAACAATAGTCGCATGGTGAGTCAAGTTGGGACTCAAGAGGAACGAAGGAACGATCCAGAAAGGAGAAACAATAAGGATGGGCGTATGTACAAGAACTTCTTGGGCGCCAAACCGCCAAGTCTTTCTGGGAGCCCAAAGCCTGTTGAGATAATGGATTGGATCTCCGAAATGGAGATGGTATTTGAAAGTTGCGACTGTAGCAACAAACAAAAGACCATCTTTGCGGTTAGACAACTGAAGACTGGAGTCTTGAGTTGGTGGAAGTTGTTGGCAGATACTATGCCACGAGGAGAAGCCCTGAAAATGTCATGGGAGGAGTTCTTGGAACAGTTAAGGGTGCAGTATTGTTCGGAGATAGATCTGATTGATCTGAACAATGAGTTTCAAAACTTAAAGAAGGGGAAGATGAGCATAGATGACTATGCTACTTCATTTACTGAGAAGATGAAGTTGTTTCCGTACCTAGTGCCAACGGAACTCTCCAAGATTGAGAGGTTTGCTAACGGACTGCCTGCCGACTTTGGTCCGACAGTCAAGATGGCAACTACTCTGAAAACGGTAGCTAAGAATGTGGAGGCCCAGCAGAAGGAAAGGGGTCTGGAAAGGATAGATGTTGGAGAAAAGAGGAAGTTCGATGGAACTTTAGGGTCCAACAAGAAAAACAAGTTCTCAAAGTCTGGTTCGAGGGGAGGTGGAGGTGAAGCGAAATGGTGCGACAAATGTAAGAAGAAGCATCATGGAAGATGTGAGGTGGCGAACACATGCTACAAGTGTGGAAAGCCAGGGCACTATGCGAATGAGTGTACCCTCACAAAGAAAGTTTGCTATGGTTGTGGTGAGGAGGGTCATATGTCGAGGGACTGCCCGAAGAAGAAGGAGGCAGCTAGACCCAACATTCTGCCAAAGCCAAAGGCGAGAGCATTCCAGATGACACTGGAAGCTGCTAAAGATGAAGCTGATGTCGCTTCAGGTACCTTTCTCGTTAACGAATTGCCTGCCCAAATTTTATTTGATTCTGGAGCCAACTACTCCTTTATATCGCATGAATTTGGTAGAAAGCTAGCTTTGCCTGTTGTTAGACTAGATAATGCCTTATTAGTCGAAGTTGCTAGTGGCAAGTTTGTACCTGTTAGCTATCGCATGAAAAACATCTTAATTGATCTGAATGGGAATAAGTTCCATGAGGAATTATTGCCTATCGAACTTAATGGTTTCGACATCGTATTGGGAATGGATTGACTTAGCGCCAACGACGCCGAAATTTTATGCAAGAAGAAAATAGTCAAAGTAAACCCGCCTGGGAAAGATTCGTTTATGGTGTATGGAGATAAACGCAGAGTGAATTCTAGAATCATTTCATTGATGAAAGCCTGACAATGTTTGACCAAGGGGTGTACATCATATTTAACATTCATGATTGATGCTAAGAAGGAAAAGAAGGTGATGCAGAATATTCCAGTGGTGTGTGATTATCCGGAAGTATTTCCCGAAGATCTTCTTGGATTACCACCAGATCGACAAGTGGAATTCCGTATTGACTTGGTACCAGGGACGACGCCAATTGCAAAAGCACCTTATCGATTAGCACCGACGGAGATGAAGGAGCTAATGATGCAACTTCAGGAGTTATTGGACAACGGTTTCATTAGACCTAGTTCATCACCCTGGGGAGCTCCGGTGTTATTTGTAAAGAAGAAAGATGGAAGCATGAGAATGTGCATTGATTACAGAGAGCTGAACAAGGCAACAATAAAGAATAGATATCCGTTGCCGAGGATTGATGACCTGTTTGATCAATTGCAAGGTTCGAGCTATTTCTCGAAGATCGATCTAAGGTCAGGATATCATCACCTAAAAGTAAGAGAGCAAGATATCGAGAAGACTGCATTCAGAACTAGATATGGACACTACGAGTTCTTGGTTATGTCGTTTGGACTAATCAATGCTCCGGCAGCGTTCATGGATTTGATGAATAGGGTTTGCAATCCTTTCCTTGATAAATCCGTGATAGTGTTCATAGATGACATTCTGATTTACTCCAAATGTGATTTTTGGATTCGTGAAGTCCAATTCTTGGGTCACGTGGTCAACCAAGAAGGGATAATGGTTGATCCAGCAAAGATTGAAGCTGTAACGAAGTGGGAACAACCGAAAAGTCCCACGGAGATCCGAAGCTTTTTAGGATTAGCCGGATATTACCGAAGGTTTATCCAAGGCTTTTCTTCGATCGCTAGTCCATTGTCAGCTTTGACCCACAAAGGAGCTATTTATGCTTGGAGTGAGAAGCATAAAGAAGCATTCGAGAAGCTAAAGAAGAAACTATGCGAGGCACCGATACTTTCTCTACCCGATGGAGTTGAAAACTTCGCTGTCTATAGCGATGCGTCTGGTGTTGGTTTGGGTTGTGTTTTGACCCAAAGAGAAAAGGTGATAGCATATGCATCTCGACAGCTGAAAGAGCTTGAAAAGAATTACCCGACTCATGATTTGGAGTTGGCAGCGGTAGTTTTCGCTCTGAAAATATGGAGGCATTACCTCTATGGCACGAAGTGCAAACTTTTCACTGATCATAAGAGTCTCCAATATCTCTTTAATCATAAAGAATTGGATATGAGGCAACGACGCTGGCTAGAATTACCTAAAGACTACGACTGCGAGATACTTTACCACCCCGGTAAAGCTAATGTTGTTGCTGATGCTCTCAGTCGGAAAGTCAATCCTGAAAGGAAAAGGCCAAGAGCGTTGAGAATTGAAGTTGTCTCAACTATTTTGGAAAGTATAAAGAAAGCTTAGAGCGAAGCTTCTGAGAAGAATGACAGAAAGGAGGAACGTTTGGGCAAAACGTTGGTGTTCGGTGTAAACAGTCATGGACTGAAGGTGTTCCGAGATCGGATTAGGATACCTAAGACAGGAGGAGTCAGAGATCTTCTGATGGAAGAAGCTCACAAGACCATGTACTCAATTCATCCGAGTAGCAGCACTAAAATGTATAGGGACCTGAAACCCTACTACTGGTGGCCGACGATGAAGCTTGATGTTGCAAAGTATGTGGCCGAGTGTGTGACTTGTGCGAGAGTCAAGACACAACATCAGAAACCGTACGGGAGTTTAGAACCTTTGCTTGTGCCTATGGGTAAGTGGGAAGACATTGCTATGGATTTTGTCACTAAACTGCCCAGAACAAAGAATGGTCACGACATGATTTGGGTGGTCGTTGATCGATTCACTAAGAGTGCGCATTTCATAGCGGCCAAGGAGAAATGGTCCATGGAGAAGCTTGCGAATTCTTACGTGAAGGAAATTGTGAGGCTTCACGGTGTTCCGTTAACGATTGTGTCGGATCGTGATAGCCGTTTCACATCGAGGTTTTGGAAAAGTCTACAAGAGGAATTGGGTACCAAGTTATGTTTAAGCACAGCTTACCATCCGCAGACTGATGGTCAGAGCGAACGAACGATACAAACACTTGAAGATATGCTGAGAGCATGTACTCTGGAATTCCTAGGTAATTGGGATGAACATTTACCGTTGGTAGAATTTTCCTATAATAATAGTTTCCACTCGAGCATTAAGATGGCACCTTACCAAGCTTTGTATGGGCAGAAGTGTCGTACGCCATCTTGTTGGTTTGAGGCTGGGGAAAAGCAGTTTATGGGACCGGAGATGGTTCATCAAACTACTGAAAAGTTGAAAATAATTAGGGAAAGAATGTTAGCAGCTCAAGATCGTCAAAAGAGCTATGCTGACAAGAAGCGAAGACCGATGACTTTTGAGGTTGGAGATTCGGTTTTGCTTAAAGTCTCGCCGTGGAAGGGACTTATAAGATTTGGTAAAAGGGGAAAGTTGAGTCCAAGGTTTATTGGACCGTTTAAAGTTCTTCAGAGGATTGGGAACTAAGCTTACAAGCTCGAATTACCAGAAGAACTGAATGGAATTCATAACACTTTTCATGTGTGTTATTTGAGGAAGTTCACGGGAGAAGTTCCCGACATAATTCCAATATCTGAATTGAGAATTGATGAGAACAAAAGGATGATTGAGGAAGCAGAGGCAATTGTTGACCGAAAGACTAAGAAATTGCGACGCCAGATGGTTGGGTTAGTGCTTGTCCGATGGAAACACACGAATGGGCCGAATCTCACCTGGGAGACGGAGAGTGACATGATGGGTCGCTATCCGCATTTGTTTGTTGATGTGTGATTCCGGGGACGGAATCATTCTAAGGTGGAGAGAATTGTAACGCCTGTGTTTCCAGGCTTGCCATTTTTAGCAATGTAATAGTCTAGGTTAACCTTTGTAACCCATTTTGAAATAATAAGAATGTATTATTTGAGTATTATGTGTTTTGTGCTTAATTGTTTAATTATGTGGTCTGATTAATTAAGAATAATAATAAGCGTCAAACTTAAGTGTAAAATAAACTTAATATCTTTGGTTAATGTAGTAGTAGTTGAAACGAGGTTTTCGAATATATATAGAACGCCCAAATCTGACTTCGCATGAGGAAGTTATGATTTATCGAAGTTTCGACTTAGCGGTGTGCAGCCTGAAATACTCGATTTGAGATCGAGCGGTTTTTAGCCGAAGCAATCTAAATGAGAATCGAAGATCTCATTGTTGGTATCGAAGCGATAAAAAGTTAGGCGAGAACGGACGTCAAACGAAGAAGTTATGAATTTATAACGAAGTTTTTCTGTCGCGGCCTATTAAAAATAAATAATAAAAATAAATTCAAAATTAGCCGACGGAGTCTAAACGAAAGTTGTAGAGCATAGTCTCACCTTTCCGTGGATATAAAGAACGTCGAAAACGGAGTTCGTATGAAGAAGATATGAATTTCCGAAGTTTGATAAATAAATTGTATTTATTTTTAAATAAAAAAATCCGGCATTATCCGAAGGGGGAGTCACCAGTCCAATCCGACGTACGCCCCGCGTACTCCGAAGAGTGTCGACACTTCGGATGACGCATGCAGTGACGATTTCGGAGGCTAGTACGCCACGCGTACGCCTGTACGCCCCGCGTACTCCGAGGTTCCAGCCTCTATAAAAGGGGTCCGAAGGCAGCCGGCTATTTTGCCAATTTCTTCTCTTCTCTCTCCCGTTTTGCATTGTTTTGCATTGTTTTGCGTGCCAGAAATACCCCGAAGCCCCGGTATCATACTCTAGCCCCGAGGCAAGTCCCGAGATCCCGAAGATCCCGAGAAGTGCGGTTCCCGAGCCGAAGCTCTGCCCGCGAGAAGTTTGATTTTTGAGGAGATCTTCCAGATCTGCTGTGGATTATTACTTCTGCAAGTCGTAGTGCTGTCCGATCATCTTCTGATCAAGTGAGTGTATACTACCTTTCATAAACACGATAATAATACAAGTATGGTTTGAGTGTATTAAGTAAATTGTGGTTTATATGTGTGAGGGTATAGTTACTTTCTTCTAACGAGTAACTATGAAGTATTTTATATGATATACTTGTTATGTGTATATTTTGTGATTGTATGCGTGAATGGATATTCACTTTATTCTATCTCATAGATCTGAATTGTTTTCTATGGAATACGTGTTATGTGGTATGCCTCATCTGTTATGTGGAATATATATTGAATGAAAATGATATACAGGTTTTAAACTATGTATGAAAATATATATTTTTATCTACTAATATGTTGGGTAGAACATGGGTAGATAGTTGGTGTGTAATAAACAGATGAGAGGCCTCGATGTTGTTGTTGTTGTTGATCTAGTTATTCAGCGGAGTATGGATAACGACCACAGACTCTTTCTAGACAGTCCAGTGGAACGCTAGCAGGTTCATAACCTGTAGGTGTTGTGAACGATGTGTTCACCGGTGTACTCTATCCCCCTCATGGTTGCCTTTAGGATATCTATTGTTGAGGAAACCCCTTCGCAGTGATGTCTGTCCCGATGAAAATCCTAGATTAGGTCCCTTGAGATAGTTGTTGTTTTAGGGACGTAAAGTGAGGATAACGGGAATGGGTAATCGGGATAGTGATTGGTTGGTGAAATTAAATATAACTTATTTATTGTGGGTTGAAAACCCTATATGCTCACCAGGCTCCCAAGCCTGACCCACTCAGTTTTATTTGTATTATAGGAAGTGGCACAAGGGCGTAAGATGGATGGATCATCTTGTTGTTTTGTTTACAAGTCTGTATATGTATATATTTGTTGAATGACTTGTAATGTTTATCGTTTATGCTTTATGGTCTGTATCGGAACATGACATCCCGAGTTTTGATTATATAATGAAATGCATCTCTTGGTGAAATGCTTTGATAAATATTATTTTATCATGTTTTGTTTTGGGAACAAATTCCGCAACTCTTTCAAATCAAAAAGATTTACTCTGAAATTATTTAAAAGCATAAATGAAAATCGGTCTTTTCTGGCCGAGATTTTGGGGATGTCACAGTTGGTATCAGAGCATTAGTTTAAGCGAACTAGGAATTTGTAGGATTTCTAGACTTAAACTTAGAATGCTAAGTGGAATTTTAAGATGTTTGTCTGTTGGATTTTAGACACGAGTACTAGTTTATTTTAGGAAAGTTGCCTAAAATGCTTTTATGTGCTAAATGTTATATGTTGCCATATATGATATTATTTGTTCGGATCTACGGTCTGTTGCCGACCGGATCTGTAAACCTTATATGTGTAGGATTCTAAGCGTGCGTCTACGTCATTAGAACTATCATGTAAACGTTTCGGAGTAATAAGGATGATTTGAATATCTATCGTGAATAAGGATCTAATTTCACCTTATTCGGTGTGTAGATCAAAATGGTGAGAACAAGGAGTGGCGTTGGAAACGCGGATGAAAACAGGAATCAACTGCCAGTGATTGAGCAGATACCTGTTGTAGCAGCAGCACCAGAACCAATAACAATGGCTGCGATGCAAGCCATGATTCGGGCTATGCTAGCCGAATAAAGGGAGGAGATGCGACGGATGTTGCATAATAATAGGGATGAACCTATCATACCTATTAAGGAACCGAAATTGATTCCCGAGCAATCGGAGGAAGGGAACAATAGTCGCATGGTGAGTCAAGTTGGGACTCAAGAGGAACGAAGGAACGATCCAGAAAGGAGAAACAACAAGGATGGGCGTATGTACAAGAACTTCTTGGGCGCCAAACCGCCAAGTCTTTCTGGGAGCCCAAAGCCTGTTGAGATAATGGATTGGATCTCCGAAATGGAGATGGTATTTGAAAGTTGCGACTGTAGCAACAAACAGAAGACCGTCTTTGCGGTTAGACAACTGAAGACTGGAGTCTTGAGTTGGTGGAAGTTGTTGGCAGATACTATGCCACGAGGAGAAGCCCTAAAAATGTCATGGGAGGAGTTCTTGGAACAGTTAAGGGTGCAGTATTGTTTGGAGATAGATCTGATTGATCTGAACAATGAGTTTCAAAACTTAAAGATGAGCACATTCAAAAACAATGTAAAAAAACAAACAACATAAGCATTTCATCAAATACCTTGACTACGTGATGTAAGATGAGCACATTCAAAAACAATGTAAGAAAGAAATTTTAAACTTTGATAAAAAGTATATAACCTTCTAAACATTGGGACTGAAAAAGAAAAACATAAAGTTTTTTTGCAAAAACAGGGCACTTTTCAAAAAGCCTTGTAGAAATGGAGCTCTTTTAATTGTGTTTGTAGAAATGGGGTTCCTAGCCCACAAACTCAATGCGTAAATGAAAGGAGCATTCACGAACTTACAGCATTGGTCCTTTATCTTTTAAAATATGTTAAAATTTTATCATTCTATATATTTTTTTCAATATTTACCTAATATATATAATATTATCTAGCTTAAATATATTATTAAATTTTAAAGATAGCGTTTAATTGTTTTTACGACACAAACGATCTCATTTATATTCCAAAATTTTGTAATATTAAATATTATTTTAATTATACATTTACAATTAACATATAATTATTGTTAAAATCATACTACCTTCCACACCTACCCATATTTGTCTCAAGTACCACCACAACGCCCTAACACTATAATCTACATATTGTGCACTCACCCTTACTACTACGGGAAATCGCCAATTTTGCAACAGATCACAGATCTCCGCACAACTCATACATCCATGAAACTTCCATCAACCCCACAGTGCTAGTGCATGCCAGTCGAACATAACACTGGACCCAATAGATTTTCGAATATCTGATCCTATCCGGAGACTGGGTCGAAGATTCTCAGGCTATAAGATCTTGATTATGCACAACCGCGATGCATGCACCAACAACTACAGTAATGATGTCAATTCCATAAACAAGAAACCCTAGGCTAATAGGCATCATATAATCAGACAAGTCTATCATGCGATTTCCTGAAGATCCCTAGCCTAACACTAGCATATTGTTCTAACATATTATAATATCAAATAACTGTATGGTATTTTGGGGTTTACTTACTGGCTCTGGCTAATCATACCCTCTACATCCTCCATCCTTTATTTTGAAAACCATTTTTTTTTAAAATTTACTTTCCAAAAATCTCCTTGATTTGAGGCTGGATTCACACGAGTGCTCCTCTAATTCACTCAAACCAAGACTCTGATACCAATTTGTAACACTCATAAAATTTACGCCAAATTTAAACTTTTTAAATCAACAAAAGAAACCAAAGTGTAATCGTTTACAAAACATTTTCAATCAATATCCATCAGAGTGTCCCAAAACAGATCATAAGGATGAGGAGCGGTACGGTCACGCCTTCGCCTTCCCATGATCTCTTGAAGCACCTGAAACAATAAACTGAAAACTATAAGCCCGAGGGCTTAATGAGCTACCCCAAAATACCAACACCACACTGAGATACCATATCAACAACAATTCAATCAACAACATGCATACTGGGCCATTGGCCTGACTGGACCGCCCTACAGGCCTGCAGTCTAACTGACTCTATACCGAGCCTTCTGCATGATTGGACCGCCACGTGGGCGTACAGTCACCTCGGACTGCTCATAGGGTATGTTGGAACAATTTCCAAACATGGTTGTAGTAAATGATGATGCAACAAATTTCTCTGCATATTTGTCAAGAAGCAATACTCTGCATATTAGTTTTCCATGTATTATAGCATCCTAATTTTAAATCTTTCTATCACAACATTTTCCTTTAAATTTGATTTTCTTACTAAGGTATTGTAGTTTAAAAAAACCTACCCAATTATAGCATTGTACTTCAAAAAAAATTCTTATTAGGATGTCATAGGTTATAAAAATATATCCAATTACAAGGGTGGAAATTGTTTGTATTTGATGACATCTCTATAATCGAGTAGATTTTAAAGTACAATGGTGTGAGAAGGATAAATTAAAGATTGGATGATATAATAATGAAATCAATGAAAGTATGTTGCTAATATTTCTTGCATATAACCCTTAAGAGTCTATTGAAGATGGTAGCCTTAAATATTTAAACATTGAAGATACATTTAAACATATTCTAGTTCAGGCATTGTACCTTAATAAATCTACCAAAGTATGTCATTCAATTCTATTTTTATATTTTATTTTAATTTAAGAAAACTGTACTACGGATATCTACCCAGTCATAGCATTGTACTTTGGATATACTTTACAAAAATTTATCCAATTATTGATTCGTAACCGGATAGATATTTTCTAAAATACAATGGTGTAATTAGAAGAAATTGAAATTAAGATGCTATAATAAACATATAAATCAAAGTATGTTGATATGTAACATCCCAAAATAGCGAGAGTAGAGTTGAAGGGCCAAAAGTGTTATTTGGGAAAGAGTGGCTCGGCGAGTCCATGGCTGGACTCGGCGAGTAGAGTCGCGGCTTGACCGCGTGTTAAGTAGCCGACTCGGCGAGTCGATGAGATGGACTCGGCGAGTAGGCGCTGGGTGGAGAAAACCCTAATTCTCGGGGTTGAGCCCTATATAAGGAACATTATGTTCCTTCCCCAGCCTCTTTACTTCCCTCTTGAGTTCTAGACACCCTAAATCGCAGAGGAGCTCCATTGTTGAGTGGATTGAAGCTTGGAGAAGTAATCATTGAAGTAATTTTGTGGGAATTGAAGGCTTGGGGCAAGGGGCTTTGCTTGGAATCAACTTCATTGCAGTTGGGGGCGTCCATTGGAGGTAATATCTCGTTCTTGGTCTTATTAAATGTTGTTTCTTCATTTTGGGGTTTGTAGGATGTTGCCTTTGGATGTAATTGGAAGTCTAGAGGGTAGATCTGAGGTTGCTACCTCAGATCTGGAGTAGAGGAGAATCAGAGAGCATGAAAGTCCCTGTGTTGGATTGTTTAGTGAAGCTTGCAAGTCCCAAACCCTAGTTATGAGTGAATATGGCCTAGATCTCTATGGATTCACGTAAAGATTGCCACTTTACATGATGGATGAATTGTAGGAGGCTAGATCTATGTTTTGGATCAATTGCATGGTCGGGAATGCTTCTGTATGGATTCAGATCGGTGGTACTCGGCGAGTCACATGGGCGAACTCGACGAGTTGCTTGAAGATGAGCTGGGACTCGACGAGTTGGAAGAACAACTCGGCGAGTCGGATGAAGATGGCTTGGAACTCGGCGAGTTTTATGAACAACTCGGCGAGTAGGTTGAAGATAGCCATAGACTCAGCGAGTCTGTTCTTAGACTCGGCGAGTCTTGTCGAAGAGTCCCGATATTCTCTGGTTGAGTCGAAAACCGTGTATTAGCGTCCTTTCCAGAAAATCCTATATTTTCTAAATAAAAGCAGTCTTCTACCAAGACCCGATAGACTTATCTTTTTAAGAAATAATTTTCCCCAAAATACTATCATTACCAAAATACGGTATTGACTCTAAAGAAAATATGAGAATATCACTAGTAGAAATACTAGGGAAAATAACATATGCCTCAGCAGTAATACTGCTGACTAAGGAAAAAGAAATCATAGACTCCAGGAGAGTATCAAATGAATGATACGCCTGACTCAGTCTAAAACAAGGAAATAGAGACTCCAGATAGTGTTGAATGAGTGACACAGCTAGAAAAGTCTAAAACAAGGAAATACAGACTCCAGACAGTATCGAATGAAAGACACAGCTAGCAAAGTCTGAAACATCCGGTAATCCTAAGTGCGTTGTTTCAAAAATACAGTGTTAATTCTCGTTACCTTAAGGCCATCAATTATAAGGTAAACATGGAGATACTCGTAACCATACTGATTGACAATAGAGTACTTGTCGCCCTGCAAGCGTCGGAATAAATGTGACATTTACCAACTTGACGTGTGTTGAAGATGCATCTCGTATCCTAAATTCTATTATTAGTACTGGAATAATGATATAGACTCACGAATGAACTGACTCCTTTGGAATTCTTTGTACAGGAAAGAGTAATAGAACCTCCTAACTATTCCTAAAATAGTTACTAATGTTTCTAGTCTATGAATGGTGAATGGAAGGATGCCCTTGCTACCCAAGGGAAATGAACTGCTCGATGTAAACCTTTATGTCTATACATGTATCCATGATATATAACTAATGTTTAAACGAGCTTCGGACGGATAACTGATACCCTCCAGACCATATCCAAACAAGGAAAAGGAAATAGGATGAACAAGCCTTCCTAAGTCCTTTAAACATTATTTATATAACTATACAAATATAGGCATGCATTTAACGAAATAAAAGCATAGAAGGGAATGAAGTAAAATCATAGAAGGATACTTTGACAAAACTTTTGGAAAACTTTATAAACAAGAACTTATGACCCGATAAAATAGTTTAAGTGAAGAAAACCTTTGGAAAGCCATTAACAAGAAATTGCGACTTGATGTCATTCTATAAATCAACTTTGAAAACCTTTGAAAAACCTTTGGAAAGCCTTTCGAATACTTATGATAATCTAAAAGAGAAATTCATACTTAACAAGAGTTAGAAACGAGATTTGGAAAACCTTTTGTTAGATGAAGCAGTTTAACATGTAAAAATCCCCCCTATAAAAGCAATTAAAAGGTTAAGTCAGGGGTATGAACTCACCTGCTGTAAGTGGATCGGACGGAGGTGTCGGTTGGGTGCTCGGTGTCAGGTGAAGACTTAAACACAATTTATTGACCTAGTAACATATGATGACATATGTTTACATACAATTAGTGATTATAATACTAATTAAACACATATAAGCATCCTAATGTGTGGAAAAACACTTTGGTTAAGTGCTAGGAGGCTATCGGGTTGCAACAAGGGGGTGTATGGCCTAGTTAGGG
Source organism: Lactuca serriola (assembly GCF_051521515.1). Taxonomy (NCBI): domain Eukaryota; kingdom Viridiplantae; phylum Streptophyta; class Magnoliopsida; order Asterales; family Asteraceae; genus Lactuca; species Lactuca serriola. Next base: position 137,143,143 of record NC_136408.1, read on the forward strand.
AGTTTACTCTTCAAGAGTAAACTCTTGATGGAGATTTCGTCCCTAAGACCATATCCCCATGAGTTTACATCTGTAAACTCATGGGTGGTGTGTTCTTGGATGTTTTAAGGTCTTATATCACTCGTAGAATTAGGCTAGGTTCAAATCTAGGGCATATGAAGGGTTTAAGGATCCAAATGGACTATTTAAGGGAGTTCACGGCTGTAAAACTAGATTTTATGGCTGTAAACTCTCACTTGGTCATTCCATTCATGAATTAAGGTCTTAAATGAAAGAGTATAAGGTTCTATGCATTTTTCCAAGTCAAATGGGGAAGTTAGGGCATCATTTGGCTTCATTTAGGGAGTTTACGGCCCATGGACCAATCCTTTGGGGGTTACGGCCGTAAACTCCTAGGTCCTTAGTCTCTTTGATGTTTAAAGGCCCTACTTCATTTGTGGTTGTTTCTAGACATTTACTCAATCCATAGGAGGTGTTTAAGGGCAAATTTAACACCTTAATAGGTGTTCACGGCCCATGAAGAGGGGTTTATGGTCCAAGAGTGTTCTTGGGCCATAAACTCATGTTTACTCTCCATATGATAAGTTTTTGGTGTTCTAAGCTCATATATGTAAGTCTACAAGTCATATATAAGCCCTAGGAGTGATTTGGGAGGGTTTTGGGGCTTCAAAACCCCACTTATGGGTGTTTGCGGTCCAAGAGTGTTCTTGGGCCGTAAACACATGAATTTGAGGGTATTAGATGATTTAAACACGAATTTGCATGTTAAACGAGCTAAACAACAACGTAGGATAGATTACTTACGATTATGGAGCTCGAAATGGGCGCTTTTGGATCAAAATTGGCTTTTTAGAGAGAGAGAGAGAGTAGAGAGAGTGAAAAAGGTGTAAATGAGGTTCACTCACCCTTATATAGTGTTTTGAGTTTGTGGCTCGGTGGAAATCTACCCGATACTGACGTTAAACGAGGCTTTTGGTCGTACCCGATTGAATGGTTGTAACTCGACGGGGTCGTGAATTAGAAGATTTTAAAAAGTGTCTCGAGGGCTTTTCACATGTTTCTACTGCATTTTGAACACTTATGAAGTCATAGTAAAAGTCCCAATTTAATTAACCTAATCCAATAAGGTTAACGGAACAATTTAATAAAACACGTTTTATTAGCGGAAAAAGGGTTTACTGTGACGAAAATAAATTTCGGGTTGTCACATCATACCTCCTTTAGAGGGAATTTCATCCCAAAATTAGGGTTTATACAGAGAGGTAGGCATGAACAATCGGGTAGAGAGATGAGGGTACTTCCTATTCAGTTGGTCTTTGCGCTCCCAAGTGAACTCTAGCCTTTGCTTGGCGTTCTAACAACCCTTCACTTACGGGATGTGGATTCTGTGTCGTTCACTTGGTCGCGCAGCTCGCAATCCTACAGGTTCCTATACGAAGTTAGAGTCCCCAATGATTTCTGTCAAAATGAGTGAGGTTCAGAGAGTTACGTCGGGCAAACCTCGGATGGTCCTATGCTCTCGGAAAGGTAGAGCTTTTCAGTACTTACAACATAGTGTACTTCTATGGAGAGATCATCATTGGCGTGATCGCCATTCTGAAGTTCCAACGTCCTTTCATACAGGGGGTGTAGTCCTTCAGGATGGTTCTTAGAGGGCTTGGGTTATCCTTGGATTCATGGTTCCTACTGACTGGCCTTTAGAGGTTTCTTGGATCATCGAATGAATTGAATGTCTACGAGTATCTATTTGCTGCAGGGTGACTATCTCTATCTTGTGCAAAATGAACCTGCACTTCTCATTCTTGAGATGTTTCTAATGGAAACTCTCAGGGTCGGTGAGATAAGGTTTCGACCAGACAATTGTCTAGAGAGTTTTTAAACTTCTCATCATCGTCTAGTTGACGCTTTCATAATATGATTCCTAACAGGAAATAATCATTCTCTTACTTGCTTTGCTGTTTCATGAATAGCAATCTCCGTTTAGGGCTAACTCAGTCCTTAGAAATTTTCTGAAGTGTTGGACTATCTCGGGAGGTGGTTCTACTATTTCTGTGTGAGATAGTATTCTTGGAACACCTAGTAGCCCAATGAATCTCTAAGACATGCCCTAATCTCTAAGGTGTCGGTTTATTTCAGTTGCAGAAAGCGCGTGCTCTTGTATAACCCATCGACTAACACCTAGACTGGTGTCAAGTCTATAATCTCTTCAGGATCTGGGTTATAAGGCTTAACACAACCTACTTTCGCACTTTATTTTAGTATTCTTGGCTGCGGAGGGTATTCCTGTGGTTCTTGGCATTCTAGGATTCACTTCAGAGAATGCAGTTTATTGTCTACAGGGTGACGGTGACTTCTTCTACGTGAGGAGGCGGAGTGTCCCAGGCACTACTTGTCAGTAACAGGGTGGACGAAGTAACTGAGTAGTGCGATCATCTTCTGCAACTACGCTTCCGGTGGTTCTGAGTTTTCTTGATTTAGGTTAAGTCTAGAAGTATAGGGTTCCGTCACTCGGAACTTCTAATCTCCTCATCCTCTCTTCTCAGAGTTTAACTTATCGCAACTTCCAGGTTTCCGGGATATCCACTGAGATGCTTAATTCATGGGATTAAGCGTGAACGGATGGTCGTAGTCAATGTCCTTGACTCTTACGACTCAGATTTGTTTACCAATTGAAGGTGTTAGCTTACTATGTTGGCTTAACCGAGATGACAACAATTTTCGGATTTGTAGTCATTATAGTAGTTCAACCCACAGTGGTTGTCTTGACTCTAGTTCCCATTCTATGGGATAGGATGAAGGGTTTTACTATGAGGTTCGTGGTAGAGCTCATACTTGGCTTAACCACTAATACTTGGTGTATGCAAGCTGTATATAATTGAGGTCAACAGGATGTTCAGTTGTGCGACTCCACCCCAGACCCACAACCCAACGAGGAACAGGGAGTAGGGAGGAAGCACACATCTTAAATCTCTTTGATCTTAATTATATACCACTCTTATGCATACACTTAGTTATAGTAGTCAGTCCCATGAGTTCTTTCCTCTTGATTCACGAACCTGATTGTGAGGTGCTAAGGGTCTTTCTGGGGGATCTACGGAGTAAGCTTCGGGTGGTTAACGTCTTCTGAAATACATGCAGTGTCTTTCACTTTGGGTTCTATTTGTCTAAGGAAGGGTTGGTTAACAGGGCGTGATATCCTACTCAGGGGTGTTTCGGAAGGTTTTAGATAAGGGAGACGACTGACGGATTGCATTAGGTTTTATTATAAGGTTCGGAAGAACCTTTATTTTACCGAAATGGATATGGTGAAAGTTCTTTTTACACATCACTAGGAATTTAAACATGGTTGAACTAAGTCGAATCATGACTGATAGAGGCGTCGAAGTTGGCATACATCAACATGATATAGAATGAGGGTCGATAAGGCTATGTGCTGAACGGGCACACAAGTTCCTGATGTCTCGGGTTTCGTCCCGTCTATCACTGCCGCAGATACTTGGACTGATAGAGTCGACGCGGAACTATAGTGGGTCCTGAGGTTTCGGAATAATGTACTTTTCATGAATGGATTCTCACGAGGTCTTTCTATAATCGCTTAGCATACACTAGTCATGTATAATTAAGGTGGGAAGGACTGTTGACTGAGCGTCTCCGCCCTAAATCCACAACCAAACGAGGAACAGGAAATGAGGCAACATCACTCACTCGAGGTCTATCCATCTTCATTATACATGGCCTTAACGTATATACTGAGCCATTATAGCTTTACCAGATGAAAATTTTGAATTCTTACAAAAGTGCTGCGAATTTTGCCTTAACTGAAGAGTAATTACTTTTAGAATTAGCCTTTTAATGTTTTCAGTTAGTTATCGGAGATTGAGAGACGTACCAAAATTTTACTGGGTTCATTGATGCTTCTTCTAAGTATTAGGGTTAGGCTCCTCCTGCGCTCTTGTCGTTTCTTTTAGTTGGGCAGTCCTTCTTGAAGTGCCCAATTTCAACACATAGATGGCAAACTGGACTGGACCCCACATTGGTGGTTGATGTAATGAACCCAACCGCGGTTCTGTAGACGCGAGCAGTATGCCCCTTCATGTTACACCTAACACAATGGCGTTCTCAACAGGTACCACGATGATGGTAGCTACATTTGCTGCAACGGGGGAGGCTTCCTAGGTATGGTCTTCTGCGTGTCAGGATGGAAGGGTTAGCAGGGATATTGACTGTCTCAGCTCGTTGCCCTTCAGAAGGTTCTTGAGCCGAGGTACTTCCCTCCTCGTTCTTGAACTTTATCTTTAGTGGCTTTGGTTGGGGTTCTTGGGTGGTTGGGTACGTAGGTGTTGGTTTCTACTGTTCATTTGTAGGATCAGGAATCTTGATAGGGCTCTTGCTAACATTGGCATTGTTAGCATTCAGTTGAGCCATGATAGCTGCTATGGTTGGCAAGATTGCAGCTTGGAACGTAGCTTCATCGAATAGGAGATTCGGTTTCTTGCCAGCGGATTGGTTACGTTTCTTCGGAGGCATGGTTTTCCTACACGGAAAGGAACACAAGCTAATGAGAGACGATGCTTAACTCTAGACGTATCTATCCTTACTATAATAGGCATAAATTTTTCCCGCATCGCGGATATTGTTTATGTGAGTGTCGACCTACATCCCTATGATGTAGTCTGGGCATTCAAGGTAGGAGTAAGAGTATCGAAAAGTCATATGATGAGAGTCGTTCCTACTAAGTTATCTTTATACTGGAGAGATTCACTCTCCGGTTTTGGAAGGATCTGAGGACAGTTCGGAACGAAGACTACGGGAAGAAAGGCTCATGAAGACTTATGGCTAAACATTCTCAATCGAGGTTTTGAAATCCGATCTAATCGTATTACTTGCGACGGGAAAAGGCGATTTACCTAACACACAGTGTGAGTAGTGTAATCACTAACTCGCTAAATTGTATTATTTTATGGGTGTATTAGCGCGACTATAACGAGGAAAATACACTTCTCGGATTCCATGTACTGGCTCCCTCTGTCTACCTCTTATCCTTGACTGGGATTGGCATTGGTTTTCTTCGGGTAGTTACCTAGGGTTCTCTTCTCGTGTAGACATATTGAACTTCTACTCCATCTTACTTCCAATTCTAACTCTAAGTGTCAGCGTTGTCTTACTTTTGATCCTTTCCTTGAGTGTCATCGCTTCATGATAGATGAATGGAAATCTTAGAAGTTCAGGTGGATTTCCCACCGGTGTCCCTAAAAGGCCTAGGCACTTGGTGGTTTCAATAGTCTCGTCCTAGTTCATTTATTTCCGAACTGGAAATCTTCTCAATGAACCTCTTCTGGGTCTGAATCAACTCTTATGTTGAACATTGAAGTGGATAAGCTTTTCTACAGGGTTCGAGCGAGAATGGAAATGTCTAGAGAATCCTAAGAGATTATTAACATTTCACTGGGTGATCCACATCGAGTCCTGCTACAATTACATATGGTACACAAATTATATATAGCTTAGATCCGATAGGCCTTTGAATATGTGATACTACTCTATATCCACATCCAAACAAGGAAACGGACGTAGAGCGAAACCACACATTCTTAGTCTATGGGATCCTTATCATATATAACTTTGGAAGTATACCCTCTGTAAGCATAGGTATATCAATGAGGATCTTTTTAGTTTTTCACACAAGGTTATCTATGGATCCTAAAATACCTCTATGGTATTTTAACTACTTGTTTGATTCTTATCTTCTGGATATGATTTTGGGATTAATGTGAGTCTTTTAGTATTCCAAAATACTCCCATAGTATTTTAAAGTTTATGTTTGGCTCTAGCATTCCTAGTTGGTAAGTTTAAGATTCGTTGCAACACCACCATCACTCCCAAGCTCACGTTGGTCGCATTTCGAATAAATGTAGTTGAACAGGTTACATTTATTCTAGCTTACGGCTACATAACTGCCCAGGTTTGACTGTAATGGTCAACATCCAAAGACTTTTATTTGTTCTTGTGATACTTTTGTTCGAGTGTTTAGATTCTAGATGTTCTTATACTTTGGTAAAATATGGTTATATTTTAAAGTATAATTCTTGGTCAGAGTGTTTTATCCCTATGTATTTATAGGTTGTATATCTTTTATGAATTGATATACTGAGCTCACTATAAACAATGCTCTGATACCAATCTGTCACACCCCAAAATCGGAATGGCTGAAACGTTCTGGGGTGGATGACGTCATGTTAAGTATCACAACATATGCAGTATAGTAATCAAAGTACAACAACCATTGCATTAATAGAAATAATTTTACATAGTTTACATTTCATAGCAACATCAAAGTAATACAAGGAATAATATAGATGCAGCTCGGTACTAGGTTGTCTTCAAAAAAGCTCCCGGGATGTACCTGTCTATCGCTGACCTGAGAATACAAGTTATTTGAAAGCGAGTATCAGCATTTTATAATGTTGGTGAGTTCATAAGTATTTAGTGTCATTTGTATAAATACGCATTTTTATTCAGAATAACTTTATGAAAGATAATAGTTTATAATCTACGGTGTATTAGCGTCCTTTCCAGAAAATCCTATATTTTCTAAATAAAAGCAGTCTTCTACCAAGACCCGATAGACTTATCTTTTTAAGAAGTAATTTTCCCCAAAATACTATCATTACCAAAATACGGTATTGAATCTAAAGAAAATATGAGAATATCACTAGTAGAAATACTAGGGAAAAATAACATATGCCTCATCAGTAATACTGCTGACTAAGGCAAAAGAAATCATAGACTCCAGGAGAGTATCGAATGAATGATATGCTTGGCTTAGTCTAAAACAAGGAAATACAGACTCCAGACAGTATCGAATGAACCACACAGCTAGCAAAGTCTAAAACAATGAAATACAGACTCCAGACAGTATCGAATGAACGACACAGCTAGCAAAGTCTGAAACATCCGGTAATCCTAAGTGCGTTGTTTCAAAAATACAGTGTTAATTCTCGTTACCTTAAGGCCATCAATTATAAGGTAAACATGGAGATACTCGTAACCATACTGATTGACACTAGAGTACTTGATGCCCTGCAAGCGTCAGAATAAATGTAAGATTTGTCACCCCTTGGCCTGGTAGATCGGGGACTGTAGCTAGCAATTTGGGTGTGGGAGTGTCGGTCCCGTATAGATCTATACACACAATGCCCGCTCTCCCTCCAGGAGACTCTGGTTACCAACTTGACAACGGGGAAATCCGTGTCTTGAAGATGCATCTTGTATCTTGAATTCTATTATAAGTACTAGAATAATGATATAGACTCACGAATGAACTGACTCCTTTGGAATTCTTTGTACAGGAAAGAGTAATAGAACCTCCTAACTATTCCTATAATAGTTACTAATGTTTCTAGTCTATGAATGGTGAATGGAAGGATGCCCTTGCTACCCAAGGGAAATGAACTGGTCGATGTAAACCTTTATGTCTATACATGTACCCATGATATTTAACTAATGTTTAAATGAGCTTCGGACGGATAACTGATACCCACCAGACCATATCCAAACAAGGAAAAGGAAATAGGGTGAACAAGCTTTCCTATATCCTTTAAACATTATTTATATAACTATACAAATATAGGAATGCATTTAACGAAATAAAAGCATAGAAGGAAACGAAGTAAAAGCATAGAAGGATACTTTAACAAAACTTTATAAACAAGAACTTATGACTCGATAAAATAGTTTAAGTGAAGAAAACCTTTGGAAAGCCTTTAACAAGAAATTGCGACTTGATGTCATTCTATAAATCAACTTTGAAAACCTTTGAAAAACCTTCGGAAAGCCTTTCAAATACTTATGATAATCTAAAGAGAAATTCATACTTAACAAGAGCTGGAAATAAGATTTGAAAAACATTTTATTAGATGAAGCAGTTTAACATGTAAAAATCCATTTGCTATACAGTTATTAATCACATGTGAATTATCTAACAACTGTATAGTTCAACTTGTATTCCCCCCTATACAAGCAGTTAAAATCATTTAAAAGGTTAAGTCAGGGGTATGAACTCACCTATTGTAAGTGGATCGGACAGAGGTGTTGGTTGGGTGCTCGGTGTCAAGTGAAGACTTGAACACACTTTATTGACCTAGTAACATATGATGACATATGTTTACATACAATTAGTGATTATAATACTAATTAAACACATATAAGCATCCTAATGTGCGGAAAAACACTTTGGTTAAGTGCTAGGAGGCTATGGGGTTGCAACAAGGGGATGTATGGCCTAGTTAGGGAGTTTACTCTTCAAGAGTAAGCTCTTGATGGAGATTTCGGCCCTAAGACCATATCCCCATGAGTTTACGGCCATAAACTCATGCATGGTGTGTTCCTGGATGTTTTAAGGTCTTATATCACTCGTAGAATTAGGCTATGTTCAAATCTAGGGCATATGAAGGGTTTAAGGCTCCAAATGGACCATTTAAGCGAGTTCATGGCTGTAAACCTAGATTTTACGGTTGTAAACTCTCACTTGGTCATTCCCTTCATGAATTAAGGTCTTAAATGAAAGATTACAAGGTTCTATGCATATTTCCAAGTCAAATGGGGAAGTTAGGGCATCATTTGGCTTCATTAAAGGAGTTTACGGCCCATAGACCAATCCTTGGGGGCTTTACAGCCGTAAACTCCTAGGTCCTTAGTTTCTTTGATGTTTAAAGGCCCTACTTCATTTGTGGTTGATTCTAGACATTTACTCAAGCCATAGGAGGTGTTTAAGGGCAAATTTAACACCTTAAAAGGTGTTCATGGCCCATGAAGAGGGGTTTACGGTCCAAGAGTGTTATTGGGCCGTAAACTCATGTTTACTCTCCATATGATAAGTTTTTGGTGTTCTAAGCTCATATATGTAAGTCCACAAGTCATATCTAAGCCCTGGGAGTGATTTGGGAGGGTTTTGGGGCTTAAAAACCCCACTTATGGGTGTTTCCGGCCCAAGAGTGTTCTTGGGCTGTAAACACATGACTTTGACGCTATTGGATGATTTAAACAAGTATTTGCATGGTAAATGAGCTAAACAACAAGGTAGGACAGATTACTTACGATTATGGAGCTCGAAATGGGCGTTTTTGGATCAAAATTGGCTTTTTAGAGAGAGAGAGAGAGAGTAGAGAGAGAGTGAAAAAGGTGTAAATGAGGTTCACTCACCCTTATATAGAGTTTTGAGTTTGTTTCTCGGTGGAAATCTACCCGATACTGACGTTAAACGGGCTTTTGGTCGTACCCGATTGAATGGTTGTAACTCGACGGGGTGGTGAATTAGAAACTTTTAAAAAGTGTCTCGAGGGCTTTTCACGTGTTTCTACTGCATTTTGAACACTTATGAAGTCATAGTAAAAGTCCAAATATAATTAACCTAATCCACTTAGGTTAACGGAACAATTTAATAAAACACGTTTTATTAGCGGAAAAAGGGTTTACCGCTACGGAAATAAATTTCAGGTTGTCACAACTAACATACCAATCCCTAAGGATGATAAAAGCATGTCATACTTTCTATTCTGAAGCCCATCAACTGGATCATAATCACATATATCATATCATAACCATAGTAACTAAGGGTCGACCTTGGTGCCTTAGACCCTTTCGATATAGTGAGGATAACTCACCTTACAGACGTAGACTCGGTAAATAAACTCCAACTCTCAGATCACTGCCAAAAACTCCACCACCTATTATCACAACATATTCACACCATAAGTTCCCCAACCTTTCAAGGTAAGCCATAAGTCAACTAATCTCCCTTTGGTTAAAGTCAAAGTCCCCAGTCAAGGTCAACAGTCCATGTTGACCCTGACTCGCCGTGTTCCCTCGGCTACTAGCCGAGTCCCTTGAAGTACTTGTCCACTCGCCGAGTCATCGAGTGACTCATCGAGTTTCCTCAGTTTTCGATTGAACTCTGAAGCCGCTCTCCCATGCGAAACTAGACGGATACACATGCATATACATCTTGGGGAAACTTCATCCGATTCATCGAGTTTTTCATACAACTCGTCGAGTTTAAGGAAATCTTCATCGGAGTCACCGAGTTGTTCATCCAACTCGTCGAGTTCCTAGCCATCTTCATACGACTCACCGAGTCGACCATGCGACTCACCGAGTCCATTTAGTCCTTTTTACATACAGACCAATTTTGAGCCATGCAGCGGCTCCAAATCACAGATCCAAGCTTCTATGGCATACTTTGCACGTAAAGTTGCAAACTTTACGTGCATGCATGGCTACAAAGGCTCTTATTTCCTATTTTAAGTTCTTAATGGAGCTTCATGCTCAAGAGGGACCTCATACATGACCAAATTTGTAACTTTATGATGCTAGAACTCAAGGAGGGTCCAGATATGAAGTTACAACTTTAGATCTAGCCCATAGCTCAACTTGTGAACCTCAAAATCCATAAAAACCCTAAAATTCAACCAATAGAAAAGATCTACAAGAGAAATGGCGATTTGGGTACCTCTGGAAGATGATAACTGAGATAAGCGTTAATTCCCACACTCTACTTGCTCCAATCTCCTTTTCCTCCACGCCTTCTCCCTCCAAAGATCCGCTTTTCAAGCTTCACACACACATAAAGGCACACACACACGAATAAGGGCTCTCAGGGACTCTCTAAGACTTTAAAGAGGCCCAAGGGAGGCTAAGGTTCCTTTAAATAGGGGTGCAAACCCCCAGATTTAGGGATTCAACTGCCAGCACCTACTCACCGAGCCCCCACTATGGACTCGTCGAGTAGGTCACTTAACACGTTATCCCACCCCGTTGCTACTCGACAAGTTGGGCAACCAACTCGTCGAGTAGGTCTTAAACCAAGAAGTCTTATTTAAACAATACCTGAGAATCGTGGCGTTACATTAATGAAATAGTACCACCTACAAATACTAGTTTGGTAGATCTCCTTCGTAATTTTGAAGTACCATTTCCTTTGCCGAGTGATGATAGATTTGAGCCAAATAATGAGTTTGGATTTGATGATCCCAACTCAAAATCCAACAGTGAGTTATTAAGCCATATTGAGGAAGACTCTGATTATTGGTTGGATTCAAAATGGACGATTGAAGCAGATTACTCAAAACTTTCCGTTCATCGAGGACGAAGGAGTGCAAACCGAATTTGTAATGAGATGGACATTAGTCATCCTGATGAACCTCGCAGATGTACACTATGCCACCAACCAGGTCATAATAGAAGAAATTGTTCAAATTCTAAACCAAGATTCAATGAGTAGTAAACTATGTTTTTACTTGATTGTGTTGTAATGTCATGTTTAGTTGATCTAGTGTTTTCTTGTGTGATTTTGTACTATGATTTCTGAATTTAAGTAATATAATATCAATTATGTGTTTTCTTATTTCTTATTATTACAATATTAAATATTAGTATTAATGGAAATGTATAAATGAGATATATATGGTATTGAAAACTAATAAGCATCAGTAATAAATTAAATAATATATTTATGCTAAATATTATTAAAATTAAGTATATGTACAAAGTACAGATAAAAAAATATAGTAGGATTTAGTAGTAACATATTTCATAAAATAAGGGTCAATGTTGAATAATTTTATGAACTATTTTGTAAATTTAATAAGATGTAGTAGTAACATATTTTTACAAAAGGTTATGATTATAACATATTTTTATAAGACAAGGGACTAATGCTGTAAGTTATAACGGATTATAAGTGTTGATATTACATAAATTAGGTAAATGTAGAAAGGAATATAAAAGGATAACATTTTAACATATTTTAAAAGACAAAGGACCAATGTTATAAGTTTTGGAGATCTTTTCTTTCAATATATATATATATATATATATATATATATATATATATATATATATATATATATATATATATATAGACATATTGACTTAGTGGGCCAGGAACCCCATTTCTACAAACACAATTAAAAGAGCTCCATTTATACAAAGCTTTATCATAACTACCCCCTTTTTGCAAAAAACTCGTGAAACATAATCATAATAATAATGAAATAAACGAAAGCGAAGACAATGTATAACTTGAACGATTTCTTTGAAGCTCTATTATATCTACCGATGGAATAAGAAATTGAGGATGATCATGGAACTACATGATCTATATAACCATGAAAAATGAACACTGACCGTTGGTTTGTAGATGTTAGTGACTAATTTCCAATTTTCTTGAAATATTGGACGGGTGATTTTAAGAACGTCTGCGAACACCTCACATTAATGCCTAATAAAGATACCACAGAAAGATGATCCATTAGAAACAATAAGTGTACCTGAGGGTAGGGTGAGAAGAGGTGGAGTAACTCAGCGTAATATGAAGCATTAGCCTTGATCACCACCAGCAACCAGGAATCGAGTTTGATTGTGTTTCTAGCCCTTGAACACTGCCATATGAAATTGGAAATTGGGGGACGCAATTCAGGGAGAAATAAGAATTAATTGAAGCAGTGTGGGATCGTTGAGAAATATATGATACCAGAGTGAGGTGAGAGTGTTGTTGATCCTTTGACTCCCTCAACAATGTTGTACATGATATTCATTTATGTTGTACCTCTTAAAAATTAAGTAGGCTTCGTTCATGATTATTTTGGATGAAATTTGAAATTGTTAAAGAAATTAAGATTCATTAATTAGATTTAGAATTCGAAGGAATTAATCCATGTCACATCTTTGGTTGGTAAACAGTGAGATGAAATTTTAATTTATAAACAAATATGAAATGGGAATTTTTTCTCATTAAACAACTTTACCAAATAACATAAATCAACCAACCTCTTAACCATTCACCTCGTAACTATTCAAGCCTAAATCATTCAAATATTACCAAATAGCCCCTAAATTTATAAATGGATATTCACATAAAGAACTATCAGGAACATAGTTATTTTCAAAAATGATTGGTACCATTTCCTTGGCAGCACATGACACATGAAGGATGTTGGTTTTTGAGCACTATAACACTCCTATGGTGCACATGCAACCCTAGATGCTTTGGATCTATGTTTTCTCTAATTATACATGCATTTTCAATTTTCCAAAGCATACATCCTAACTAGCATACAAGTGGATATATACAACATAAAAAACTAGTTCTTGGCCTTTGAAAGCTTAGCACCTCAAGTGTAATGCCTCTAATGTGTCACAAACACCAAATGCAAGAGGAGGCTTGAGAGAATAAGTTACTTAGCACAAAATCAATATCAAACTCTTAGAGTGATAGGTGCAGCCGATTTTGGCACTAGGGGAATCCTTTTATAGTGTAAAAAATGATAGGGTTACATCCATGCAAACCCTAATGCTCCATGACCTTTCATATTACTTAGGCTCCATGGGTTAAACCTCCATGGACTATCCATGAACTATCATATTGGTTTAGTCCATCCTAACTAACCATGGATCATTGGCCCACATTATAGGAATGATTGATTTACATAATCGATCTCCATATATTTAATTAGTCTCTTTTGATCACAAAATTAATTCCAAATTAATTCTTGATCATTACTAATTAAATAACATCATTTCTCAATTAATATATTATACTTATAATATATTAATAAATCAAAAATAACCTTATTCTTAAAAGTCCGTCCTATGAAATTGTACCGGTGAAGGCAACCTAAAAGAACAATGCTACAATCGGGTCGAGTACATTCCAATTATAGTTATGGGCTTAGACACATGATCCAACAGTCTCCCACTTGGATAAGTCTGCCACTTGGATAAGTCTAATAACTATAATTGCCAATGCAACTTCAAAATCCGTAGCACTCAAAAAGCCGATGTCGAACTCTGACCCATACAGTGACGCGTCCTTTAGATAAGGGGTCATATATTCCTCTGTTTTCAAGATATCTATGCGGAAAAATACATGGAACATAGTCATGCTTATTGTCCTACAGATTGTTTCCCGATTTCCGATTCCTCTGACATAGAACATAACTGAACACATCAATTTAGTTCTGACCGGGCCCGACAGATAAGTCAAAATAGAATCATTGAGGGGCCCAAGATATCGCTTCTAATCCATGTAAAACCACATCGATTGTTAAGTTTGATGGTGTTGTAGAAACATAGTGAAGTTTGGTGGCCTATTAGTGAAATATTGTAATTCGTTGGCTGCTTTGATCTTGTCATAAGCAAATATTTATGACCTTATTCATTAGTGAAATCATGTATTTCATGGCATTTTGTTCATATTGATCTAAACCACAATATGGTTTTGATGTGAGAACACGATTAATAATAACAACTATAATATAATCTTAGTTTGGATCTTTGAATAAAATAAATCTCCAAATTAGTTTTGTAGATTGTGTTTTAAGTTCTTATATAATCAAGTTTTAGGTTAGAGACGGAGTTTATTGAAGAAATTGTGAAGGACATCCACCGTAGATTACATGTACACTTAAGGATTGCTCGACCACTACTTATTGGGAAGGACTATTCCATTAACTTTCTAACTTCATGGTTGCAAGATAGATCATCACATACAACAGACATACTTACTATTTATACTTACAATGTATGGTATAGGAGGGATCGGGAAGACATCTTTAGCCAAACATGTCTATGGGCTATATGCTCATGAATTCCACACAAGCAGTTGTATTGTACATATTAGTAGGATATGTGATGGAAATTTTAATGGGTTGCTTGATTTACAATAACAACTGTATAGTGATATTTCAAAAACAAGACCGATTAAATTTCATGATGTTTCGGTATACACCGCAAAGATAGAGAATGCCCTATCCCGGAAAAGAATTCTTCTAGTTCTTGATGATATCAGTACTCTTGTTCAGTTGGATGCATTACTTGGTAGCAAAGGCTTTCATTCTAGAAGAAAAATTATAATTACAACAAAGGACAGTTGGTTGACTGAGAGTTGTTCTTTATTTGAAACAAACATTAAACCCAGGCATGAAAGGCATTTACTTCAAGGTTTAAGAAATATTAAATCACAACAACTTTTGTGTTCCCATGCATTCATGTGCAACCAACCCAAGGCGGGATATGGAGAGGTGTCTGATAAGCTTGTTATGTATTGTGAAGGACATCCATTGGCTCTCGAAGTTTTGGGCAAGTCTCTACATAATCGAGATCTAGCTTATTAGGAAGGGTGCATCGAAGGGTTAAAGAAATAAAGTAGTTCCCCTATTAATAATGCCTTGAAAATGAGCTTCGATTCCTTGCCATCAAAAAATGATAAGGTGTTGTTTAAACATATTTCTTGTTTCTTTGTTGCAATAGAAAGAGATTTTACTAAAACAATATTAGAGGCATGTGATATAAACACAAGATCTGGGATCACAAATCTCATTGACAGATGCCTTCTTAGTATAGGATGGAATAATGAATTGAAGATGCATCAGTTGGTTCAAGAGATGGGAAGATTTGAAGTACGTCAAGAATCACTTGACAAGCCATGGAAGCGAAGTCGAATATGGTCTCATAAGGAGTCATTCAGAGTGTTGAAACAAGAAAAGGTAAGAGTCTGTGTATACATGTCATAAGTGTACATGTTTCAAACTAATTTTTATTGTCTAATTTTTATTTTTGCCATTGGTTTTTTCTTAGGGTAAGGGAAATATTTTAGGCCTTACCTTTGACATGCGGATGCTTGAGAAGGAGAAGTTGTGTGCGTCATTTGAGTTGAAAACAGATGCATTCAACAACATTGATATGTTAAGGCTACTACAACTCAATTATGTGCATATGAATGGGTCTTATGAGAATTTTCCAATAGAAATAAGATGGATGTGTATGCATGGGTACCCTTTAAAGTCTTTACCTTTAAACTTACCTATACAAAATCTTGTTGGTCTTGACCTGTCATACATCAATATTGAGTCTTTTGTTGGTTGTTATAGTAATCCACAACGATTTAATGTGGGCGCTATCTCAAAAAGTTTACTTTTATTAATTTTCTTGCATGTGCTTTTTTATTTCCGCTTTGTCAGAGGTATCCTACGGAAGCAATTTCTCAACTCTTTATTGTGGGCTGCCAACCATCCTACCTCCCCCTTTCCCTATTTGTATGGGATCGGGGTAATGTTATTGTTGTTGTTGTATAGTAATCCACAATGACTTGAGAAATGGAAAAAGGTAACTTATTTCATTTGTCATTCTTCCATGTTGAGTTGAGTTGATGAATTTCAGTACTATTCTAACTTATTTCCATCTATGCAGTTGGATGGATCGTGCTTAAAAGAGAAAAGGTTGCTTGGATCACTAAAGATTCTTAATTTAAGTTTCTTTTACCGACTTCGTAGTCTTGGTGAATTTGACCAATTTCCAACACTTGAGAGATTAATAGTTAGAAATTGCATTGGTTTGGTTGAGGTTTGTGAATCAATTGAGCAATGTGTTGAACTTGTCTTCATCGATTTGAGCTACTGTAAGAAGCTTGAAAAAATTCCAAGAAATATAAGCATGTTGAAGAATGTTAAAACAATGTTGCTAGATGGTTGTAGTCTTGGTGAATCTCGAATCCAGAATAGTGATATGGATATGTTGAAGAATGTTAAAACAATGTTGCTTGATGGTTGTAGTCTTGGTGAATCTCAAATCCAGAATAAGGATACAGATTCACTGGAACTGTGCATGGTTAACAACATTGATATAAATACAAGAACCACTTCCTCTTCCTTTGTGGGTGCTATACCAAGTGATATGGAGTAGTTTGCAATTTCTTTACCGAGGTCTTTAGTAAGGTTGTCACTTGTAAATAAGAATTTATCCACTAAAATCTTTCCCATGGACTTCAGTTGTTTATCTATGTTGAAGGAATTATATTTAGATAGGAATCCTATCCATTCAACGCCCAGTTTTGTGAGAACTCTTCCTAGATTTAAGATACTTAGTATGCAAGCCTGTAAGAAACTGAAGTCAGTTGAGCATCCTCCACGTACATTAAGCAGGTTGTTGCTCTTTTCTCGCCATTAGATTTTTATAGATAAAGTTGTATTTGATATGGAAATGTCCCCACTAAAGTTATCATCAAACTGGTGGATAGATTATCACAGTTGGTCATATGAAGTTGAAGGTATGATCAAAGTCCAACGAATGGTGGATGTTGAGGAAAAGTTATTACGTAGCTTGGGCTGGATTAATTTAGACTTCCTTAACAAAGTCCATGTGGGAACTAATCCTTGTAAATCTAAAATACAGGTATTGTGTAGTTATCAGTCCGTCTTTATGTAAATATGTATAACATAATTATTATGGTGATTAATTAAGGTGTTTGTTTTTGGCACACTATGTTTTATGAATTTGGAATATTTAGCATGATTTATGAGGCAGAGGAGATGCCGAGTTGGTTTAGGCATAGAAGTGTTGGGCCATCAATATCATTTACCATCCCATCATCATCTTCAAACAATCTTACAGGTCTCAACTTCTGCTCTTTGCACATATTCGAACCTCACTTTGAGCAGATGCATTATCCATTTGGTGAGTTCCCTGAATGGCCAGCAATGACAATTAGTAATATAACAAAGAACCGCATGTGGACATACGAATGTTACGTGAACACATGTTGTACATGGAGGGTGTTGGGTGTTGTTAAGTCATTGGATGTTTGGGAGGAATGAGATGGAGGCTGGTGACCACGTTGTTATTACTGTTACTGAGCGGTGGATTGAACGCGTAAAGGAGCGTGGGGTGAGTCTTGTATATTAGGACGATGGAGAGAAGAAGGAAGAAGAAAATGTGTTGGGTTATTACAAGTCATGGAATCACATAATTAGTGGAGATCTCTCTCCTTTTCAAAACTACAACTGGACAATACATCTTACACAGCGAGCAATTTTTTCAGCCTGACATTTACTTGTCTCCTTTATAAAAGAATGGTTTCAAGATGTAATTTTCATTGAGGCAAATACAACTACATATACACAGGAAGATCCAATAGAATAGGATCTGTTACAGTCGAATAAGGAAAACTAAAATTATCTATATTTACACTTGACTAATATATGTATCCAGTGGGTGCTATGTGTTAATAGGCTCCCTCATGATGGACGATCTAGAAAGGAGTCCAATCTTGGATGTAAGGGTGTGAAACTTGTGTTTTAGTATAGGTTTAGTTAAAGCATCAGCAAGTTGGTCATCACCACTGATGTGGGTACCACATATAGATCCATCTTGTACCTTTTCATGAACGAAGTGAAACTCAAGAGCCAAATGCTTCATCCTTGAATGAAAAACAGGATTAGTAGAATAGTGAGTGGCACTGATGTTATCACAAAAAATTGTTGGTGTGTTATTTGATTGGTAACCAAGTTTAGAGAGGAGGGAAATTATCCATTGGACTTCAGTAGTGGTTGATGCGACAACTCTAAATTCTACTTCGGTTGAGGATCGTGCTAATGTGGGTTGACGTTTAGAGGTCCATGCAACTGGATTCGATCCAAGGTATACGATGTAACCGGTGGTACTTCTATATGTTTGTTTGTCACCTACCCAATCTACATTAGTAAAAGGAGGCCATGATGGAGAGTCCCATGTAGGTATCGTACCAAGTGTTTCAATGTAGCCCAATGAATGTCAGTAGGTCGGTGCATGAATTGGGAGAGTTTGTTGACAGCAAAAGCAACATCAGGGCGTGTAAGTGACAAGTATTGTAGTGCGCCAACTAATGATCTATAGTCCATTGGTGTGGGTATAGGTTTTCCATCGTGGATTGTAAGTTGTTGGGAGGATGACATTGGGGTGGTTGTCGATTTACAGTCACTCATGTTGGCTTTATGGAGAAGATCAAGAATATACTTGGATTGAGAAAGAAATAGACCAGTGGAATGGTGAAGCACTTCAACATAAAGAAAATTAGACAAAGTTCCTAGATCTTTTAAAGAGAAGCGTTTGGCTAGAGAAGTAATGAAAGATGATACATGAGTGGTGTTAGGTCTGGTGATGATTATGTCATCAACATATACAAGGATGTAGATGGATGAAGTGCTAGAATGATGGACAAAAAGAGAGGGACCAGAGATTGTTGGCTTGAATTTGGTGGAAAGGAGAAAAGAATTGAGTTCATTGTACCAAGCACGTGATGCTTGACGGAGACCGTATATGGCTTTATTGAGTTTACATACATTTTTGGCAAAAGATAGGTCAATAAAACCAGGGGGTTGCGATATATAGACAGAGTCAGTGAGATTCCCTTACAGGAAGGCGTTGTTGATGTCTAGGTGTCGTAGACACCAGTTTTGAGATGTGGCAAGAGAGAGGTGATGGGTTTGAGCCATAAGAACATTCCTATGTGCACATACAAACCCTAATGCTTGGATCTAGGTTTCTCTAATTGAACATGCAATGTATCCAAGACTTTGATGATAGATCTCATATAATAACACAAGAAAAAACAGATCTAAAGAATTACCTTAAGTTTCTTGCTTGAATCTTCTTGTCCTTGGAGATTAGAGTCACAAATGTCACTCCTCTAATGGCTTACAAACACTAACTTAGCAAGAGGATGATTAGAGAGAGAGAGGAGAGGGCAGGAAGTCGGCCAGGGTTTCTTCAAAGGCAAGAGTGCCGATTTCCTTGACCCCATGGGTCTATATATACTGGTGAGGCTCCTAGGGTTTCACCCTTAAACCCTAATTGGATAACTTAGGCCCTAAGTAATCCAATCTCCTTATTGATAAGCCTTGGACAATTTCTAGGCCTTTCCTAACCCTAAAATCGTCCACTCCCTTATTATAAGCACTCATAGCCCAAAGTACAACAATCATACAATTGACAGTTTATGCCCCTTTATTCAATTAATCTCTTTAAGTCACCAAATTAATTCCTAATTAATTTATGACTTATATTAATCAAATAACAATATTATTATTCCTTATATTATTCTCATAATATATTAATAATATTTCTTCTCTCATTACAAATCATCCTGTCAAGTTGCTATGGTGAAGGCAACCCAAAAGGACCATGCACAATCGGGTCAAATACTTGTCAAATATAGTTACAGCCTTAGACACTATTCCAACAGTCTCCCACTTGGATAAGTCTAGTAACTATATACACAAGCATAATCCGATTAGCAATCGTAGCTCTCAAAGATGTTGTCAAACTCTGATCTTATCAATCTTGTTCTTTAGATAAGGGATCGTACAGTCCTCTGTTTAGATATCATGCGGACAATTCTTTGGAACCAATTGTACAACAGTTGGTTTCTTGATCTCAGATTTATTTGACATACAACTTAATCGAACACATCAATTTAGTTTTGACCGGGCCCGGCACATAAGTCAAATCAAATCATCGAGCGGTCGAGATATCGCTTTTACCCTTTTAGGATAAAATTAACAGATAAACTTCAACTTATATGCATTTACTTATTCATTAATCAATTATACACAACAATTCATTTTATAACATCAATTTACTGATGCGGTTTCGCATTATCAATGTATAACCAATTAACAAATAACAAATCATATATCTAGGTTTTAAGACCATATGATATTATCGTCTTGCGATCACCCTTTTTATCACATTCCATAAGGTGATTCCAACAAGCGCGGGTTTGTTCCAATGCTAAAAACTAGTTCATAAGCACTCATGAACATTGTAGCAAACTTTTGCTATGTCTAATACCATTTAGACAATCTACACACCAATTCATGACAATCTTCATTCATACCTACTTCCAACATATGAATGATTGTGGATTGTTTGAATAATTCAATTATTCTAAATAACTCAATTATTCAGGAAGTCAAAACATGCAAAGTGAAACAATACTTAAGCAATTAACATAAGACAGTAGCTTTACATATAAATAATACTCCTTTATTTAATCATCAAATGTTAATTACATTTATCTATTACAAGTTTCTAATATTATCTAATCTAATCTAATATCATCTCTCAGCCCAATACTCCTAGCATGCTGCAAATGATTAACCTTACTCAGTCCCTTCGTAAGCGGATCTGCTGGGTTATCTTCTGATGATATCCTCCTAACCACGAGGTATCCTTCTTCTACTTGATGTCTAATGAAATGATACTTTCTGTCGATATGAAGAGATCTGCCATGATCCCTCGGTTCCTTGGTCAAGGCAACCACTCCTTCATTATCACATAAATTTTCCATAGGCTCCTTTATGGCAGGCACAACTCCAAGATCACCAATGAAGTTCTTTAACCATATTGCCTCCTTCAACGCTTCGCTCGCTGCAATTTACTCAGATTCGCACGTTGAATCAGCTACGGTTTCCTGCTTGGAACTCTTCCAAGTTACTGCTCCTCTATTAAGGGTAAAGACCCTGCCCGACTGTGAACGGTAGTTGTCCCTGTTCGTCTGAAAGTTGGCATCACTATACCCTCGCATCTTTAAGTCATCACTCCCCCCCGAGGACTAAAAACCATTCCTTGGTACTTAAGGATATTCTTGACCGCAATCCAATGGGCTCTGCCAGGGTTCCCTTGATATCTACTAACCATGCTCAAAGCAAAGGCTACATCAGGACGAGTACAAGTCATAGCATACATAATTGAGCCAACTGCGGAATCATATGGTACTCGGCTCATTTCTGCTATTTCGGCTTCGGTACTTAGACTTTGAGTCTTACTCAACTTGGCATTACTTTGTATCGGTAGTTCTCCCTTCTTTGAATTTTCCATATTAAAAAGTTCTAGTACTTTATCTAAGTAAGTGTTCTGAGTAAGTCCTATTAGTCTCTTACTTCGTTCTCTCACTATCCTTATTCCCAAAATATAGGAAGCCTCTCCGAGGTCCTTCATAGCAAAGCACTTCCCGAGCCAGGACTTAACCTCCTGTAGTGTCGGGACGTCGTTTCCTATGAGTAGTATGTCATCGATGTACAGAACGAGGAAGCTTACTATACTCCCACTGGCTTTGACATATACACACGATTCATCTTCGCTTCATACAAATCCAAACTCTTTGACTTTCTCATCGAAGCAAAGATTCCATCTGCGAGACGCTTTCTTAAGTCCATAAATGGACTTCCCAAGCTTACACACTCTATTTGGATGCTTCGGATCAACAAAACCCTCTGGCTGAGCCATATAAACATCCTCAGCCAACTTCCCATTAAGGAAAGTGGTCTTGACATCCATTTGCCAAATCTCATAATCATGAAATGCAGCAATAGCTAGCATCACTCTAATAGACTTTATCTTCGCAAATGGTGAGAAGGTCTCATCATAGTCAACTCCGAGAGTTTGAGTAAAGCCCTTCGTAACCAATCGTGCCTTATATGTGTGTACGTTTCCATCCACGTCGGTCTTCTTCTTGAAGATCCATTTGCACCCAACGGTCTTACGTCCGGGCACATTATCAACCAAATTTCAAACTTGGTTGTCATACATGGATTGGATCTCGCTGTCCATTGCCTCCTTCCATTTTATAGACTCCGGGCCTGCCATGGCTTCCTTATAGCTATTAGGTTCATCTAGATTTATTAGTGTACCATCACTAATATACGTGTCCCCTTCGGTAGTAATATGAAAACCATAAAACTGGGGTTGAACTTTAACTATTTCGAAACGTCTAAGAGGTAAGGACTCGTCAATCGGTTCAATCGGAGTTTCCTCCTCGGGTTGAGCGCCAGCGGTAGAGGTTCCTTCATCAATCGATTCTTGAATCTCTTCAAGCTCGATTTACCTCCCATTGTCTCCTTGGCTTATGAGTTCTCGCTCTCGGAAAACTCCTCTCCTCGCAACGAAGACAACATTGTCCTTGGGTCTATAGAAGAGATATCCAAAGGATTTATGCGGGTAGCCGATGAAAATACATCGCTCACTACGAGGTTCGAGCTTGTCGTGAGTATCTCGTCTTACGAAAGCCTCGCAACCCCAAACCTTGATATGTGCTAACGAGGGAGCTTTCCGTGTCCACATCTCGTGAGGTGATTTGGCAACCTTCTTAGTAGGGACTCGGTTAAGGATATGGGCGACAGTCTCTAAGGCATACCCCCAAAATGAGATAGGTAGTGAAGCACAACTCATCATAGAGCGGACCATGTCTAACAAGGTTTGACTACGCCTTTCTGCCACACCATTCAACTGTGGTGTCCTAGGTGGCGTCAATTGTGAAACTATTCCACACTCTTTGAGATAGTCGTGGAATTCAAGACTTAGGTACTCTCCTCCTCGATCGGATCGAAGCATCTTGATTTTCATGCCAAATTGATTCTCCACTTCATTCATGAACTCTTTGAACTTTTCAAACGTTTCTGACTTTTGCTTGATTAAGTAGATATATCCATATCTACTATAGTCATCAGTAAAAGTTACATAGAAGCGGTTCCCATCCTTTGTGGTTGATCTAAAGGGTCCACATACATCAGTATGTATGAGGTCCAATAAACCCTCACCCCTTTCACATGTGCTAGTGAAGGGTGACTTGGTCATCTTTCCAAGTTAACAAGATTCGCATGTGTCATCTTCCCTAAGGTCGAATGACTCCAACATTCCATCCTTTTGGAGTTGGGCTATGCGCTTCTTGTTGACATGTCCAAGACGACAATGCCACAAGGATGCTCTATCCATACTATTGGAAGAATCCATGCATAAAACATCATTTCCTAGGTTATCTACAATCATAACAGTTTCATAAATTCCATTACATGGCATTGCTTCAAAATATAAGACACCATTTAGATAAGCATAAATTGAACCATTCTCATTATTAAAAGAAAATCTAAATCCTTTCCTAAACAAACCATGAAACGAAATGATGTTTCTTGCCATTTCTGGCGAGTAGCAACAATTATTCAAATCTAAACATATTCCATTACTAAGCACTAGAGAATACACTCCAATCTTGGTCACAGGCGACGATGTTCTGTTCCCCATGATTAGATTTATTCTTCCATGCTCCACATCCCTATTTATTCTTAGTCCCTGCAATTCAGAACAAATGTGGTAACCACAGCCGATATTGAGGACCCAAGAAATAGCATGAGATGAATCATTAGATTTAATTGTGTATATACCTACGAAAGACGGCTTGATCTTTCCTTCCCTGATGGCTTGCAGGTATTCTGGGCAACTTCTCTTCCAATGCCCTATTTTGTGGCAATGGTGGCACTCTGCCTCCTTTGGGTTAGGGTTAGGCTTAGCGGGATCAACTTTGGTCCCACTAGAAGAGGAACCATCTCGGGACTTTCCCTTGCGGTGGCTCTTAGACGGAGCTTTCCTCTTCTTGTCCCTTCCTTGCCCAATGGACAAAACAGGAGCAGCGGGTGGATTGGGAGTGGGTGCAACAAACTTGTCCTTGAGGTTGCTCTTAGCAACCCTAAGGAGACCTTGGAGCTTACTTAGGGTGACCTTTTCCTTGTTCATGTGGTAGGTCATCCTAAATTGGTTGTAACACGGAGGCAAGGAGTGAAGGACCATGTCGATAGCCAAGTCTTCCCCAAAGTCGACATTCAACTTGCGAAGACAATCGACATACCTTTGCATCTTTTGCAAGTGTACAGTTAGAGATTCTCCATCTCCCATTTTAGCGGAGATCATGTTAGTGAAGATCTCGTAACGCTCCTGCCTCGCGTTTTGATGGTATCTCTCTAATAAGTCTTGGTGTATTTCGTACGGATACATGTCCTGATAGGACTTTTGGAATTTGGCGTTCATTGTGGCTATCATGATGCAATGAACCTTCGTCGCATCACGTTCATGAGTCTCAAAAGCAGTCATTTCAGCCGGAGTAGCGATTTGTGGGTTGATCTTCTCGAGCTTCTCATTAAGGACATACTCTTTGTCCTCGTAGCGAGCAATCGTGCAAATGTATCTTATCCATTCGCTAAAGTTTGTTCCATCGAAAGTCACCTTTTGGCAAAGGCTCATCAATGTGAACGAGCTAGCAGCAGTGTTGTTCGCGTTCGACATCTACAAATAGAAAGGACAAAGATTGATTAGAATTTAAAATCCCTAATTATCACCCAATAAGAAAAATTAGGGCTAGGATCCAACAACATTATTTACATATTAGAAAAGGGATGCCGTAATCCAACATGCAAATAATTTGAAGGTAAGTGAATGACGATTCACTAATTCTCCACCATGAAAACCTAACTATAAGTTCTAAATGTATTGAGAATTCCTAGGTTTCGATGAGATTCATTGAACTTTTCAATGGCATGTTTAAATCTCGATATGCCCCTCTCGTTTGTGATTGTGATATCGAGGATCACAAAGTGGGTGTGAATAACCATGCAAATCTACATGGTGCCTTCATTGTAACAATCACCTATTTGATGTGCTGGTAAACCACACACGCTCCACCGAACTATGATAAACAATGAATCACCCTTTTCCACCTATGCTAAGAACCAATTAGTGTGCCGGTAAACCACACACGCTCCACTAACTTCTTAGCATGGGTGCAAAGTGTAATTTAATGGGATTGCATCAATTCACTTTTCGTAAAGTAACTAGGATTGGGAATTTGAAAAACATGTAGTTACTTTGTATTTCAATATTATACTTTTAATGAGGAGATGAGGTTGCCCTATCCTACCCGTTCGGCTAACGACCCTCCACCGATCAAGCAAGCGGTGGGTGTGAGTGTACACCCATTAAGCGCCATTTTATAGGTAGCAACCTTATACCCACCTTATAGACCGGCTTCGTGAATGAGGCCTACTAACGTTAAGACTAGTATTTTTAATTATACATACATACATATATATATATATATATATATATATATATATATATATATATATATATATATTAATCTTGTAACATTATATTAGTATAGGGTTGAATTTTAAACTTGTAAAATTCCAGGGTTTGAGATTTAAATTTTCTAAATTAAACTTTTAATCAGAAAACATAAATTTCAAAATTTGAGGACAAGTTTTAAACTTTTCAAAACATGAGGGATCAAATAACAAATAATTCAAATTAACCATTTAATCACATAATTATCCATAATTGATTTATTTAATTGTTTCTTGCAAAACAATTCACCAATTTAATTAAAATAATCAATCAATTATCACATAAGGAAATTATTATTCAATTAATTGGTAAATATCTTAAGTTAGGTCAAGGATATACTCAAATATATGTTAAAATCGGATTTATATTGACCCATTAAGATAAAGGCAAGTTTTCATAAGATAAACAACAAGAAATCCCGAAACTAGCTCCTTCTGACGATCGAACTCGCCGAGTACCACAATGTACTCGCCGAGTTGAGGCCTACTCGCCGAGTACATAGTGGTACTCGCCGAGTTCATCAGGCAGAAGGACGAAAAACGAATTTAGCAATCAACAATCAAGCAACCAATGCATCAATTCAATAGAAACCAATCAAGGCTCTGATACCACTGATGGGTTTGATCCATAAGAACATTCCTATGTGCACATACAAACCCTAATGCTTGGATCTAGGTTTCTTTAATTGAACATGCAATGTATCCAAGACTTTCATGATAGATCTAGTATAATAACACAAGAAAAAACAGATCTAAAGAATTACCTTAAGTTTCTTTCTTGAATCTTCTTGTCCTTGGAGCTTAGAGTCACAAATGTCACTCCTCTAATGGCTTACAAACACCAACTTAGCAAGAGGATGATTAGAGAGAGAGAGGAGAGGGCAGGAAGTCAGCCAGGGTTTCTTCAAAGGCAAGAGTGTCGATTTCCTTGACCCCATGGGTCTATATATACTAATGAGGCTCCTAGGGTTTCACCCTTAAACCCTAATTGGATAACTTAGGCCCTAAGTAATCCAATCTCCTTATTGATAAGCCTTGGACAATTTCTAGGCCTTTCCTAACCCTAAAATCGTCCACTCCCTTATTATAAGGAATCATAGCCCAAAGTACAACTATCATACAATTGACAGTTTATGTCCCTTTATTCAATTAATCTCTTTAAGTCACCAAATTAATTCCTAATTAATTTATGACTTATATTAATCAAATAACAATATTATTATTCCTTATATTATTCTCATAATATATTAATAATATTTCTTCTCTCATTACAAATCATCCTGTCAAGTTGCTACGATGAAGGCAACCCAAAAGGACCATGCACAATCGGGTCAAATACTTGTCAAATATAGTTGCAGCCTTAGACACTATTCCAACAAGAGGATAATACATAAAGATGATGGTTTAACGATTGGGCTAAAGGTTTCGATGTAATCGAGTCCTGGTCATTGGTTGAAGCCTTTGGCTACTAATCTGGCTTTCAGGCGATCAATAGTTCCATCCGGGTTGAATTTAGTGCAATAAACCCATTTACAACCGACGATATTAGGGGCTGAATCTTGAAGGAACAAGGGTCCAGGTGTGGTTGCGTAACAAAACATCATACTCAGATTTCATGGCCTGACGCCAAGCTGGTTGTTTTAAGGCTTGAGTGATGGTTTGAGGTTCAGGAAAGGATTGTATAACTGATTTGTAAAGGATAAAGTCATTGTTGTAATATTTTGGATTTGGTTTTCGATATTTAGGAAGATGTTGTGGGGCTGGGGGTTGTGGGGCCGGGGGAGTGGGTGGTGGATCAAGTTGTGGTATGGGAAGTGTGGCTGGAGTGGGTGCGGGTGAAACTGGTATGAGATTAATATGGAGCCATGTGTCTGGATTTGGTGTTGGTGGGGTGTTAGTGTTGGTTAGGGATGTGTAGGGAAATTTGGTTTCAACGAAAACTACATGGCGTGAAGTGTATATTTTGTTTGTGATTGGATCGAGAAGATGGTAGGCACTTTGGGAGGAAGAGTAGCTGACAAAGATGCAAGGTTTTGATCGAGGTTGGAGCTTATGTTTGGAGTATGGGCATAACCATGGGTAAGCTAGGCAACCAAAGCTTCTGAGTTTTTTTATAGTTGGGTAGTGTTTTGTAGAGGCGAAAGTAGGGAGAATCATTGGTGAGAGTTGGTGTGGGAAGTCGGTTAATGAGATATGTTCCTGTAGTGATAGCAAAAGTCCAAAGAGTTAAAGGCATGCTTGCGTGAGACAGCAGGGATAAGGCAGTCTCAACTATATGGCGATGTCTTCGTTCGGCATGACCATTGTGTTTAGGGGTGTGAGGAGGAGAGGTGAGGTGAGATATGCCACATGAAGATAAATGAGAAGCTAGTTTGACATATTCCCCACCATTATCAGAAAATAGTTGCCTGATTTTGAGTTGAAAAAAGTTTTCAACAATGTTTTGAAAACGAATGAAAGTAGTAAGAGAATCAGATTTTTGCTTTAATGGGTATAGCCATATATACTTTGTGAAATGATCAACAAAGATGATGTAATATTTGTATCCGTCGATAGATTGAACTGGAGAGGACCAAATATCTGAAAAGATTAATTCTAAAGGAGATGTAGAAGATAAAGAAGTTGTATGAAATGGAAGTTTGTGACTTTTATTAATGTAGCAAGAATTACAATTATCTTTGGAACAAGTAATTGTAGGAAAAGTAGAAGCTAAATGTTGCAAAACTCTAGGGTGCGGATGTCCAAGCCGATGATGCCATGGAGTGAACTTATTTGAGTGGGAAAGAAAACCAAAATGTGGAGATGGAGAGCGTAGCTAATAGATCCCTTTACTGGCTAGTCCGCAAAGTAGGATTCATTGAGTTTTGAAGTCCTTGATAAGAAAACGAAAAGAGTAAAATTAGATTAGTATAGGATTATCAATGCATAATCGAGATATAGATATGATGTTGCGAGATATAGATGGAACACAGAGAACATTTTTTAGAACGAAAGTGGTAGTAGAAAACTGTAAAAGTAAAGAACCAACACGAGTAATGGTAAGAGATGAACCATCCCCAATTACAGGTTCCTCGGTGCCATCATAAGGTGTATGGAGAGATAGGGTTGAGGTCATTGGTGATGTGGTGAGAAGCACCACTGTCAAATAACCAATCAAAGGTGGAGGTGTTGGTGGTGTTCATGGCATGTGCCTACGGAGGGGCGCTATAAGTTGTTCGAGGCAGTAAGGGTAAATTGACATGAGGGTATTTGTTTTTTAAGGCATAACAAAAGGTTAAGGAGTGACCTTTAGTGAAGCAGAATTGGAATTTACCAAGAAATTGTCTAGTGGGATTGGTAGTCTGTTGAGGGGTAGGGAGAGGCGGAGGGTTATTATTGTAATTTTTGTAATTTTCGGGTTTTAAAGGTGGTCGTTTGTTTGCTGTAAAAGCTATTGTTGGTTGATGAAGGGTAGTGATGACAAGGGAAGTCTGAGCTGAAGAAAGCTCATGATTGATAAGCTTTTCATGCAGTTCATGGAAAGAGATTGGTGTGTCCTTGGCATGAATGGAGTCAATCACTATTTTGTAGGATGTAGAGTCTAGTCCAATCAAGATAGCATCTGTAATGTCTTCTATATCCATTTGTTTTCCCAGAATACCTAGTTCATCCACTATGGTTTTAATGGATTGCATGTAGTCAGTGATGGACTGTTCAGGTGTTTTTGTGGTTTGTTTGAGGCGGTGTCGGAGTTGTTTGATGTGGCCATGAGAAGGTTTAGCATAAGTGTTGGAGAGAATCTTCCAGGCTTCTAAGGAGGAAGAAGCATTGGTAATTAGCCGGACAATAGATGGAGAGAGAGTACCAACTATAGCACTGAACAGGAGGCGATCTTGGCGGAACCAGGCTGGGTAATCTTTGTGGGGAGTAGAAGTGCCATCTGCAATGACAGTAGGTTGAGGCATTGGGTGAGTGCCATCAATAAATTTGTATAGATCAAGGCCGTATAGAAGGGCTTCAATCTGAGTCTTCCAGCTCATGTAATTTGTGGATAATACTTTGAGGGACGATGGAAATTGAACTAGGGTTAGAGATGGAGTAGTGAGGGGAAAAGTATGAATAGCAGAGGAATGAGAGTTGCCTTCGGTGGACATGGCTGGAGAAAAGCGATTGGAAGATTTAGGGAAAAATTAGGGTTCCTGGCTGATACCATATAAAAGAATGGTTTCAAGATGTAATTTTCATTGAGGCAAATACGGCTACATATACACAGGAAGATCCGATATAATAGGATCTGTTACAATCGAATAAGGAAAACTAAAATTGTCTATATTTACACTTGACTAATATATGTATCCAGTGGGTGCTATGTGTTAATATCCCTATCCCTATCATCGTATATTTGTTGAAGACAGCCCCAACTATCAATGTAGATATCATTTTTGTTAAATATCTTATTGTTGTATGTTATGTATAATGACCTGTTTATTTCAAAATAGCACAACCTAATTATTTTAAATAAATGGATCATATGACCTTAATTTATCGGTTTAATAGTGATTTTATTGACATCTATGATAAGAGGTTGTTTCTATAAAATATAAAAAGTAAGAGTTCTACTTTAAATTTTTAAATGAATCGACCAACGTATTGATATGTCTAGATATTCGCTGTGTGACATCATTTAATTAAGTCTTTTGATATGTTGGATCACATATACTTTGAATAATAATTAACACATAACCTTTTATATGTTTTCAGAACGTAAGGAAGGGTGTTGGTTTAGAGCTTTTTCTCAAAGGAATGCTGGCATAATTGGTAGAGAATCTGAGATATACTTTTTTACACCTAAACCTCTCTATCATCAGTCATCACTCAATAAAAAGGCATAAACAACCAAATATGTTATCATTAAAGTTTTTCACCTTGCAATGTAGTTGGGACATGGTATTTTGGAGCATGCAATTTGTTTATTTTTTTTATAACTAATGTATAGTGAGTGGGGCATTTAAAAATTCCTAACTTTCCGTTAGTAAAGAATTACGGAGCACTAGTTTATCATTTAGTGCTCCGAACAGTGTTGGTTGCTATCATGGTTTTTGGTTTTTATTTACGTTTGTGTATTTTTATGTCAAATACATGACCTTTTTTTTGTCATACCTACCATAATAGAAACATCTTATAAGGACATAATATATACACAATGAAGTGACATTTGTTTTCATACCATTTTGTATTATATCACTGTGTACTTATGTAACTTTTAAGGTTGCTTACCTTTCGTTTTATTCATAGGGAAAGGGGTGAATCTTCAAGGTCTCATCCTTCACATGAATATGTTTGATAAAGGGAGGTTGTCTGAATTCAAAATATATGCATTCGGTAAGATGGGTATGAAGATGCATGAGTTGACTTTGAGGCTTTTATGAGTTGACTACCTATTTTGTGTATCTTTGTAATAAGGGGATTTATTAGGGGCACTTAGGTCTTTTCATAAGTTAAGTCGGTGCATTGTAGTAACAAAAAGCAGGTAGTTAGGGTCCAGGGCCGTCGATCAATTTCAATTATTTGCCAACATTACAGAAAACCGGGATGTACCACCATTACATTTACAAGTGTCAATATAAATGAAGATTGTCTAATTTATTAAGCCATTTAGAAGATTAGCTATGTATTTAATTTCTTCAACTTATGCTTCTAAATATACATCTTTATTTGTAATTATCGTTCTGTCATTTTCATTAATTATGGTATGATTTATTTGTGTTCATGAAAAGGGCTTACTCTATGTTTTAAGAATGTTTAAATGTGATGCGGATTACAAATTTGTTGATACATATTAGGAATTGTTGCTAATTGTAATAGCACATAAGGTACATACTGTTTTGCTTCTTGTAATTATAGTTCAATGTTTTGCTGCTACCTTTTCAATAAGGTGAAATTCTAAGTTGTAACTCAAAACTCAATCTTTTCAGTTATATAAGCTCTCCAGTATCATAAAGTTTTTGTTTTAGTGTTGTTGGTTACAACATATGTTGTCCATTATGCCTTTTTATCCTATTTGATTGCAATATATGCATACATTTTTTTGTTAACTTGTTTCCTTTTTAAGGTTGCTAGTTAAACCAGAGGAGTGCCACTCACTGTTTGGGCCATCTGACATACCATTTCCATCACATGTCAACAAGAAATTGGCATCGGAGTTTCCCAAAAGCAAGTACAGGATGACTCAAGTAAGAAACAACAATTTAAAATGCATAGTAAAATGGTGACATGAATGTCTTTGTATACAAATTTGAAGATGAACAATCTCAAAATGAAGTCAATGAAAATTTTGAACTTGAGAAGATGACATAATTATTGTGATTTGTATCACGATGGCATGTTGATTCTCATGTTTATTAACATTATCTTGATAAACCCCGACTAAAACACAAAGTGAAATGTACGAGGTTTCTGAAAACAAAAATTTGGTTCTATGCCTTGTCTATTTAACTAAAACTAAGAAGATTTGACATTCTATCCTTAGTGGTCTCCTCCCGTTTTCATGATAATAACGAATATGCCCAACCAAACTGAACTCGACTAACAGAGCTTTCCAATCAAATGAAAACGATAAGCGTATTTATGTATTTTTAAAAGACGAGATTAATAATGAAACACTCCCAACATTTCAATTGGCCAGAAAATTGCAATTTTATCTGATTGAGATGAATTCTCATCTCAATCCAATGAACACCAAAGGCATTACAAAGTTGTTGTAACGACCCGTGTCCGGTATGATGATTCTTTGGTATATATTTTGAAGTTTTGCAAGAGGGACTCGGCGAGTTCATAACCTGACTCGCCGAGTAGGGACGGGATTTCGAGCACGTGTTAGTTGGCGACTCGGCGAGTCCATATTCTGGACTCGGCGAGTCTGTCTGTCTGGGAGAAACCCTAAATCCCCGGGTTGCCCACTATTTAAGCCACCTTATGGCCTCCATTCTCGCCTCCTTCACCCTCAGTGAGCTGTGAGGAAACCCTAATTCGTTCTTGAGTGATTTTAAGTGATCTTGTGTGCATTTGTGAAGGCTTGAAGAAGGAGAAGAAGAAAGAAGCAAGGAGAAGAGTTGTAGAGCAAAGATTCAAGGGGAAACCAGAGTTCTTTGAGGTATTCTTCGGATTTCCTTCCCTTTTATGCTTTAAAACCCCCTCTAGATCTAGTTGATGCTTTTCTCAAGCCTTATGTTGATATGGAAGCCCTTTTATGTCGAGATATCCTTAGATCTGTCCATTTAGGAGTTGTAGAGCCCAGATCTATTCCCTTTATGGAGCTATTTTGCATGATAACCATAGATCTACCCTTTTAAGTGCCTTTTTAGCCTTTATCCCCTTTTTCATGTGTTTGTACACGTAAAGTTGGAAACTTTATGAGGTAAATCAGCTTATTGGACTCAGATCTATCATTTGTATGTAATGGATTCAAGCAGAATCGAGTGTAGAATAGTTGCATGGTTGTGACTCAGCGAGTCGGAAGAACGACTCGGCGAGTCGAGTCGCGAGTCCCCGATTTCTTTCTTTTGAGCGGTGTCGAGTGGGACCAGTGAGTAGTGGAGTGGACTCAGCGAGTTCGAGGGTAGAATCAGTAATGGAGGGACTCGGCGAGTTGTTCTTATAACTCGGCGAGTCCAAGGCCATCTCCTTAAGCTCAAGAACAACTCGTCGAGTTATTCATATGACTCGGCGAGTGGGATGAAGATTGTCTGAGTTCTTGGATCGATAGGGTACTCGTCGAATCGATGTCATACTCGACGAGTAGCCACGAGTAGGATTGAGAAGTGGGATTAGAGACTCGGCGAGTTGGCGGCCTAACTCGGCGAGTCAGGTCAACTGTGGGTTGACTTTGACCGAGAGTTGACTTTGACCAAGGGTAAAAGAGTCATTTTACCCAGTGCAGTGTTTAGTATTTGATTGAGTGTGTTTATGGACTTGTAGCCGGGGAGATACCGGAGCAGCAGCAGTTAGCCCTCAGAGCCATTCACTCAGCAGCCAGTTCACGAGGTGAGTTTCCTTCTAGTAGGAACGGGTCTAAGGCCACAATGTCGGCCCGTTTAGCTAGCAGTAGTTTCCGAATGTTGATCTGATACAGTAGTTAGTATGTTTGATGCCTTCGTGGCTCAGACAGGATTTATGTGTTATGTGTTCCGGGCTACGGCCCGATGTAGTATGCAGTATATGTGAGTTTATGCCAGTTGATATGTTATGATATGCTGTGTTCAGTTAGCTTCGGACTTCGGTCCGATGGAGGGGCAAGGCCCCAGTCAGTTAGCTTCGGACGTCGGTCTGATGGAGGGGACAAGGTCCCAGACAGTTAGCTTCGGACTTCGGTCCGACGGAGGGGACAAGGTCCCAGTCAGTCAGCTTCGGACTTCGGTCCGATGGAGGGGGCAAGGCCCCAGTCAGTTAGCTTCGGACTTCGGTCTGATGTAGGGGACAAGGTCCCCGTCAGTCAGCTTCGGACTTCGGTTCGATGGAGGGGGCAAGGCCCCAGTATGTTCTTGATATGTTATTGTATGGTATGTGGTAGTTTGGGGGAGCTCACTAAGCTTCGTGCTTACAGTTTTAGTTTTGGTTTCAGGTACTTCTGCAAGCAAAGGGAAGAGCTCGGGATGATGGCATCGCACACACCACAGCTTCAACTTTTATCCTGGGAGTTGATTCAGTTTTTGATTTTGATATGATACAGTTTTTCCCTCACACTGTTTTTATTATGTTTGAGATACATCACATATGGTTTTATGATATGACACTCAGATTATGGTTTTTATTATGTTCTCTCTAAACTCCTCTCTGAAAGATCTTCATCTTCTTCATCAACTTGTGGTTATAGTTCATCAGCTCGTGTTCGTACTTCATCAACTCATGGTCATAATTCATCAACCAATGGTTATAGATATGATGTATTTTTATGTTTTCGAGGGGTTGACACTCGTCATAGTTTCACTGATCACCTTCATAAGGCCCTCATTGATGCCAATATCAATACCTTCTTGGACGATGAAGAGATTGAAACAGGGGAAGATTTGAAACCGGAATTGGAGAGTGCAATTAGGGCATCTCAGGCTTCTATTATTGTGATGTCTAAGAATTACGCTTCTTCAACATGGTGCCTGGATGAATTGGTGTTGATCCTTGAACAGCGTATAACATCCAACCATATTGTTATTCCAATCTTTTATCATTTTGAGCCCACCCATGTCAGGAAACAACAAAGTAGCTTTAGGGATGCAATGGCTAAGCATAAACAGAAAATGGATGAAGAGACAGAGGCAAATAAAAGAAGTCAGTGGGCTCAAAAGATGGACCGATGGAATAAAGCGCTTATTGAAGTTGCTAATTTAAAAGGAAAGGATGTAAATGGAAGGTAACCACTTTCTTACGCACATTTACATAATCCTTCAATTTTGTTTGATTAAAACATGTATGATAGTATCATCTTCTCCCAATGCACGTCAATAAGTTTCTTTAACATCATTTAGAATACATATATTTGATGTATTAGGATATAAATTTCACACATTTATTATGCATTTTGTTCTTCATTATAAGTTAGATCATTTAGACAAACTATTTCAATCATTTTGTATGCTTTCTATTAAAAAAACAAGATTTAAAGGGTTTTCTATGCATCTACTATTAATTATATCATACCACCTTCAAATCATAGTGTCTTTTATGATAAATAACTTCTCTTACCTTTAAGTAGTAAAAGATTACCTATACCTGGCACTTTTTTTCAACCACACCACAATGATAGTTATGATGGTCTTGTGTAAACACAGTGAAGTTAGGTTGCCCAATGAAATCTGGTATTACATTGGCATCTATTACCTTTTTATACATAAATATTTATGACCTTACACATTGGATTCTTGTTTGGTTAGAACGTAGAAGTGTAAACATAATATCGTTTTAATGTGAAGGACTTGATTAAAATTATTAGTTATGATATAATTTTGATTTTGAATCTTTGGACAAATTAAATCTCCATATCTGGTTTGTTAGTTTTGTAGTTCTTATAAAATCTGATTTCAGGCTAGAGACAGAGTTTATTGAAGAAATTGTTAAGGACACCCATCATAGATTACATGTACACTTAAGGAGCGTTGGACCACAACTTATTGGGATGAAGTATCATATTAACTTTGTAGCTTCATGGTTGAAAGATAGATCCTCACATACGGCAGACATACTCACAATTTCGGGTATGGGTGGGATCGGGAAGACATCTTTAGCCAAACATGTCTATCGGCAATATTTTCATGAATTCCACAAAAGCAGTTGTATTCAACATATTAGTAGGGTTTGTGATGGAAGGTTTAATGGGTTGCTTGATTTACAAGAACAACTATAGAGTGACATTTCAAAAACAAGTTCAATTAAAGTTCATGATGCTTTGGTATACACCTCAAAGACAGAGAATGTTGTAGCTTGTAAAAGGGTGTTTCTTGTTCTTGATGATATCAACACTCTTGATCAGTTGGATGCATTACTTGGGAGCAAAGGTTTTCATCCCGGAAGCAAAATAATTATAACCACAAAGGAAAGAAATTTGATAGAGAAGTGTGCACTATTCAAAACACACATTAACCGAAAGCATACAGATCTCTTGCTTCAAGGCTTACATGAGACCGAATCATGGAAACTTTTGTGTCTCCATGCATTCAAATGCAACTATCCCAAGACAGGATATGAAGGGGTGTTATATAAGCTTGTGAAGTATTGTCAAGGACATCCATTGGCTCTTGAAGCATTTGGCAAATCTCTATATGACTGAGATGTAATTTATTAGGAAGGATGCATAGAAGGGCTAAAGAAAGAAACAAATTCTCATGTAAATAATGTCTTGAAAATGAGCTTTAACTCTTTGCCATCCAAAAATGACAAGGACTTGCTTAAGTATATTGCTTGTTTTTTTGTTGGAATAGAAAGAGATTTTACCGACACAATATTAGCGGCATGTGATATAAACACAAGATCCAGGATCACGAATTTCATTGACAGATGCCTTCTTAGTATAGGACGGAATAATGAATTGAAGATGCATCAGTTGGTTCAAGAGATGGGACGATTCGAAGTATGTCTAGAATCACTTGACAAGCCATGGAAGCAAAGTCGATCATGGAGTCATGAGTCATTCAGAGTATTGAAACAAAAAAAGGTAAGAGTCTATGCATACTTGTCAGTAGTGTGCATGTTTCAAACTGCTTTGTATTGTCTAATTTTTATTTTTGGCCATTGGTTTTTTCTTAGGATAAGGGATATCTTGTAGGCCTTTCCCTTGACATGCGGATGCTTGAGAAGAAGTGTGCATCATTTGAGTTGAAAATAGATGCATTCAACAACATGGATACGTTGAGGCTACTACAACTCAATTATGTGCATATGAATGGGTCTTATGAGAACTTTACAAAAGAAATAAGATGGTTGTGTATGCATGGGTACCCTTTACAGTCTTTACCTTTAAGCTTACCTATACAAAATCTTGTTGCTCTTAACCTGTCATACAACAATATTGAGTCTTTTGTCGGTTGTTATAGTAATCCACAACGATTTAATGTGGGCACTATTTCCAACAATTTTCTTTTTTTATTTGTTTGTATTTTCTTTTTTATTTCTTCTTTGCCTGAGGTCTCCTACGAAAGCAGTTTCTCAACCAGCCTACCTCCCCTTTACCCCATTTGAATGGGATCGGGCTAATATTGTTGTTCTTGTATAGTAATCCACAACGACTTGTGAAGTGGAAAAAGGTAACTTATTTCATTTATCATTCTTCCATCTTGAGTTGAGTTGATGAATTTCACTACTATTCTAATTTATCTCCATCTAAATGCAGTTGGATGGATCTTGCTTAAAAGAGAAAAGGTTGCTAGGATCATTGAAGATTCTTAATTTAAGTTTTTGTAAACAACTTCATAGTCTTGGTGGATTTGACCAACTTCATGCACTTAAGAGGTTAATAGTTAGAAATTGCATTGGTTTGGTTGAGGTTTGTGAATCAATTGAGCAATGTGTTGACCTTGTCTTCATCGATTTGAGCTACTGCAAGAAGCTTGAAAAACTTCTAAGAAACATAAGCATGTTGAAGAATGTTAAAACAATGTTTCTAGATGGTTGTAGTCTCGGTGAATCTGGAATCCAGAATAGGGGTATGGATTCACTGGAATTGTGCAAGGCTAAAAACAGTGACATAAATACAAGAACCTCTTCCTGTGCCTTTGCGGGTGCTATACCAAGTGATTTGAAGTTGTTTACAGTTTATTTAGTGAGGTCTTTAGTAAGGTTGTCACTAGCAAATAGTAGGTTGTCCACTGAATCCTTTAATATGGACTGGAGTTGCTTATCATGTTAAAGGAATTATATTTAGATGGCAATCCTATAAATTCCATGCCCAGTTGTGTGAGAACCCTTCCTAGGCTTGAGATACTTTGTATGGAGAATGGTATAAAATTAAAGTCAGTTAAGGATCCTCCACATACAGGAAGCAAGTTGCTCTATTATTTTAATAGATTTCTTGAAAGCGAAGTGGTATTTGACCCGGAGAGGTCCTCACTAGAGTTATCACCAATACCGTTGTTGCAGATTGATGCAGGGTTGCCATATGAAATTGAAGGCATTGTGAAAATCCAACGAATGGTACGTGTTGAGGAAAAGGTATTACGTAACTTGGGCTGGAGTAAATCAGACTTCCTTAAGGAAAGGCACTTGGGAGCTAGTTCTTGGAAATTTAGTTACCAGGTATTTTTTTAGTTAATTGTTTGCCTCTATCTGAATATGTATATGATATAATTACTGCAGTGATTAGTTAAGGTGGATGTGTTTGGCAGATGATGATTTATGAATTTGGAATATTCAGCACAATTTATACGGCAGAGGAGATGCCGAGTTGGTTTAGGCAGAGAAGTGTGGGGTCATCAGTATCATTTACCATCCCATCATCATCATCATCATCTCCAAATAATCTCCTTATAGGACTCAACTTCTGCTTCTTGAAGACAATGAAATGTATCCATGATTATTTTCTACTTGAAGATGGCCAGATCCCTTATACACCAATGATGACAATTAGTAATATAACAAAGAAGCACACCTGGATATATGAACGTCACATGGATAGAGTTTCCGAAGGTCAATGGGTGGTGTTAAGTCATTGGATGTTCGGGATGAATGAGATGGAAGCTGGTGACCTCGTTACTATTACTATTACACTGCCATATGATGAACTTTTAAAGGAGTGTGGGGTGAGTCTTGTGTATGAGGATGATGGAGAGAAGAAGGATGAAGAAGAAGATGTGTTGGGTTATTACAAGTCATGGAATCACATAATTGGGGGAGATCTCTCCCCTTTTCAAACAACAATAGGGCAATACATCATATATAAAAACCGATTTTTGTTCCATTACCTTAGATTGCATCCATATCATCATAAATTAGTTCCCGTGGGCCCCGAATTTCAAGGTAGATGTGGATTTTGTTAAATATATTTTATTGTCATCGTAAATTCGTTCGAAACGGCCCCGAATTTCAAGTGGATTGTTTGTGAATAATGATTAACTTTTTATCTATTTTCAACACCAAAGAAAAAGGGTTGGTTTAGAGCTTTATCCCGAAGGAATCCTGGCATAATTGGTCGTGCAAATGAGGTATACCTTTTGACTCCCAAACTTTTCACTCTTCATGTGAACAAAAGGCATACACAACCAAATATTAGGAATCAAAGTTCTCAATTGGTTTAGGATGTAACAAAATAAGAGGAGTTATAACCTTGCAATGAACGTTTGAAAATGCCAACACAAATTTGGAATCATTTTTTGTTCATACCATGTCTAGACACAATGTGTCAAAATCTAGGATCAAATTCTCACCCTCCCCTGTACTTGACATGCAGTTGAGTCCAATTCATAGATTCATCATGTTCGGTAGATGTTGTTCTTGGGCAAATCGTATGTTAATAACAAACTATTGCACTTTGGAAAAGAATATGAAATTGTTTACGCATATTACTTGATTTTAAGGAATGTTATTGGTAGATGCATGCCTTCTTAGGATAGGACCAAGCAACATGTTGAGAATGCATAAATTTCTTCAAGAGTTTGGAAGAGATGTATCACTAGGAGTCATTAATTAATCATGTCGAATCAAGAAAATGTAACATAATATATACGCTTCCAAGTAACTATCTGTTTTCATAGCATTTTGTATTGTAACTTGTATAATATATAACTTATAAAATTTTCTTACTTTTCTTTTCTATGTAGGGTGAGGAGGAATCTTCACAGTCTCATCCTTCAGATGAAAATGATTGAGAAAGAGATGCCACTTCCTCATAATTTGAACTGAAATCTCGGGTAGCCTATTGTTATTGCAAACTCAGTCATGTGCAAAATTTAACACATTTGGAATTGTATTGTTATCAAAATTAAACACTTCTCAAATTTTGTGTTATTTCCTCATAAATGGAACTTGGTCTCAGTCATTGCCTTATCAACAATGTCAATCGTGTGTATGAACTCAAAATCTCAAATCCTTGATAGGATTTTATAATTTATTTGGGTACTATGTAAAAGTCACTTGCTACACTTTAATATTTTAAGATTACAGTTCTGAAAGATGAGAACTCTCATATCATTTGTTTTTTTTAGTTTATTTTAGGAGCAACAATTTTAGGTTGCCCCTTTTTCTTCACATCACGAGACAGGATAGTATCACATATAATTAATTTATATATCTTATCTTTACTGTCCTCTATATCTTTATTGTTACTATTTGTTGTTGCCAAAAGAATATGATATTCTCATTTATTTTCATTTTCCAGCTCATCTTGATATCATATCAAGTTATCAGTAGTATTTTTGCAACAAAGTTAGACTCCACAATCCGGACATTTGAGGCTGAAAATAAATCATCTACAACAACTTATCTTTGGTCATTATGCACCACTCTCATTTCATGTTTTTTTTCATGTCCTCATTGTCCTTAACAACTTGAACATCACATAACCCCGTGCCTGATTCCACCTCATTTGAGCTAAAAAAACTTGTTCATCTCCTTACCAACATCTTGATTACCATTGAAGTCATTTAATTGGCCACAATTATCATTCACACTTGCATTAGTAACCTTGCTTTCGGTATCCAGATTGGAGATACAAGGAGTAGAGGCTTTAATTATCTCATATTCAACAGCTATAGTAGCCAACTTAATTTGAATACAACAAAACGGCACTAAAAGCAAAAACTATAAAAGCAACACCCAAATGATGAGAGAAGATGCAACATGGCCAAAAAGCAATTAGCCAAAACTATATCATTGGAGACAATAAACCAATTCAGCTTGGCCAAAAAGCAACATGAAGCAAATGGAAGCAATGAAAGGATACACTATTTGAAAAATCTGAATTGGATTGAGTCACCAATTTAAAGTAATAATATCCACATCAAAAGCTAGTAATGCTCATACTATTAAATATTTTCCCAATTATAGCATTGAAAATTTCTTTTTGGATGACATTACTTAACTGAGTATATTTTTCCAATTACAATGTTGTAATAGGAAGACACTAAAAATGGTGTGCTATAATAAACAAATCAATGAAACACATTGCTATTTCTTGCATTTAAATTATAAAAAGTCAGTCAAAGATGATATTTGTAAGGATTCAAACCTTGAAAATGAATCCAATCACGCACGCATATAGGCATACAAGTCCCTGGTCCATTGCATAGAATCTGTGAAAAGAATTTAACATGCTCTTCAAACTTATTGAAACAAAGAAGTCTAAACTACAAAAATGGGTTAATGTCACTGAGAGGTAACAAAGTTTTTCGAATTGGTTGAAAAGATCTCTAAAGTTATTTGTGTGCATCCTAGAGGAATAACGTGGAATTTTTCGAGTTTAAAAAAGCCACCTCTATCTTCCTCATAATCATCGTTTTTTCATTTGTCGGGTTTAAAAAACCCGGAAATTAGGGTTTCATCCTCTTGCTCCAACTCGTTGAGTCATGTCTCTGACTCAACGAGTTGGTCATTTAAAACACATGGCCTCAAAATTCCTACTCGACGAGTCAGGGCATCAACTCGCCGAGTAGACCTTCCAATATGAAAAATAAAGTTGTAAAGATTAATACCTGAGAGTCGGGGCGTTACAATTTTACCCCACTTGATCTAGACTTCATCCTCGAAGTCCGCTGTAGTGAACAACTTCGGATAGTGCTCCTGCATCTCCGCCTCCGGCTCCCATGTCCAATCGGACCCTCTTCGGTGCTCCCAATGTACTTTTACCAAAGGGATCTCCTTCTTCCATAGAACCTTCACCTTCCTCTCCAAAATGGCCACGAGCCTCTCCAAATAATTCAGACACTCATCGACCTAAATGTCATCCAATGATACTACTGCCTCCTCATCCTGGATGCACTTTCGTAATTGCGAAACGTGAAAAGTGTTGTGGATCTGACTGAGCTCCTTAGGAAGATCTAACCCGTAAGCTAGCTTGCCAACCCTGGCAATGATCCTGAACGACCTAATATATCGGGGACCAAATTTCCCCCTCTTCCTGAAGCGGATCAAGCCCTTCCTGGGTGAGACCTTCAGGAATACCATGTCACCGACATGGAACTCTAACTCAGATTGGCGTCTGTCGGTGTAACTCTTCTACCGACTCTGAGCGATCTGCAGTCGACGTCTAACCTGCTGAATCTTCTCGGTAGTTTGTAAGACTACCTCAGTCCGTCCCATCACCCTGTGTCCAACCTCACTCCAACAGACTGG
Organism: Lactuca serriola; assembly: GCF_051521515.1. Classification (NCBI taxonomy): domain Eukaryota; kingdom Viridiplantae; phylum Streptophyta; class Magnoliopsida; order Asterales; family Asteraceae; genus Lactuca; species Lactuca serriola. The sequence goes on from NC_136408.1 coordinate 137,185,691, forward strand.
GGTGCGACATCTCCGCTCATACAACAACTCGAAAGGTGGAACACCAATGCTAGAATGATAGTTTTTATTGTAGGCAAACTCTGCAAGGGGTAGGTGGGAATCCCAACTCCCACTAAAATCAATGACACAAGCCCTCAGCATGTCCTCAAGGGTCTGTATAGTCCGCTCGCTCTAGCTGTCAGTCTGTGGATGATAAGTCATGCTAAAATGCAGTCGCGTGCCTAGTTCCTCGTGGAACTTCTGCCAGAAGCGAAAGGTGAATCTAACATCTCGGTCGGAAATAATGGAGACCGAAACTCTGTGGCGAGCAACGATCTCGCGGACATACACGTCGGCCAACTTCTCGGCCGATGAACTCTCCCGTATGGCCAAGAAATGGGCACAATTGGTCAATCGATCCACGATGACCCATATAGCATCAAACCCCTTCGTCGTCCTTGGCAGCTTAGTAATGAAGTCCATCATGATCTGTTCCCATTTCCACATGGGAATCTCCAGAGGCTACAGCTTGCCATGCGGCCTCTGATGCTCGGCCTTGACCATCCTACATGTTAAGCACCTCTCGACGTACCAAGAAATTTATCGCTTCATGCACGACCACCAGTAACTCAAACTCAAGTCCCGATACATCTTGGTGGCCCCCGGGTGAATAGAGAAGTGAAACTTGTGGGCCTCCTCCATAACGGTCCACATCAGGTCAACAATCCCCGACTATCCTACGCAAATCGGTCATTTTCGCCCCTGATCCTCTCCAGTTTCCAGTTCTCTGGTCGCATTGTAACGCCCCGATTCTCATGTATCATTCAACTATAGTTTCTTCGTTTTTGCCCTACTCGACGAGTTGGTTGCCCTACTCGTCGAGTAGCAGCGGGATTGGATCGCAACTTAAGTGACTGACTCGGCGAGTCCACTAGTGGAATTCGACGAGTAGGACCGAAGGGACTTGGCGAGTCACAAGAATGACTCGGTGAGTCTGATAAAGAAAGCCGTGAACTCGCCGAGTTGGATGTGTTGGATAAGGTGCCTAAGTCCATAACTTATTTGGTACATACTTGACCCGACCCAGCATGGTCCATTTGGGTTGCATTTCATCCAAACGATTTATGGATAATTTTAATTTAGAGATTAAAAAGAAGACTGGTTAAATTATGGGCTATTATATGTTATATACTGTGGGCTAATACTCATTTGTTACTGGGCTAAGCTAATATGGAAGTCCATAGATGATCCATGGAGCTTTTAACCCATGGATCCTTGGAAAGGAAAAGACATGGGTTATTAGGGTGTCACCCTAACCATGCACACTATATAAAGAAGCATATGATGCAAGAAATGTGACTCTAGTTGTGTGAGACTTCGTGGTGGCCGATTTCATAAGAAAGTATACTACTCTCTCAAAGTTTTCCAAGTGTTTGTGGTGATTTGTGATTCCATTTGAGGCATTCACATTATTCGTGCTAGGCTCTCAAACTCCAAGCAATCAACCACCATCAAAAGGTATGTATTTCTACTAGTAATTTTATGATTCATAATCCTTATGCTATGCTAGTTAGGAAGAAACCTTGGAAATTATTATTTGCATGTATTTTAGAAGAAAACATAGATCCAAGGTTTATAGGGTTGCATGCACACCATAGGAGTGTTAGAATGCTCAAAACCCAACAGTGGTATCAGAGCCTAGGCTTGTTTTCTTGAATACTTGATGCAAATTGCTGAAAATCGAAGTTTATGTGTTGTCTGCACAGCAGACTCACCGAGTCCATGAAGGGACTCGACAAGTCCAAGACAAAATTCATCCAACTCGGCGAGTTGGTTCATGCACTCGACGAGTTGGACCCCCAGACAGCATATCTTCGAGTTTTGGTGCTAGAATTGGTCTAGAATCATTATCTTAAACTTTTTTGGACTCATAAAACCTGTTTTTGATGTGGTAATGATGATGGTGGACCAATTTCAAAGTTATAATCAAAATTTCAAGTTTATATGTGTTCATATGATTCTTGAAATTGTTGATGTGGATGTTCATGTTCATATGAGTTTTGTTAGATCATAGGAATTATTTGCAAATTGTTTGTTAGTTAATTCTTGATCTTAATGTGTTTTAATGGAATTCATAATTTGTCGTCAAGTTATAGAATTTCAAAGTTTTTTTTTTCTTTTAAATGTTTTTTAAGAAGTCATAAGTTACACTTTTGAAGAGTTTTTCTAATAAATGCTTTTATTGACTTCATAACTTGTCCTCAAGTTATGGATTTCCAAGAGACTCTTCATTAAAAGTTTTAAACACTTAATTAAAACTCATAAGTTATGAATATCCACAAGTTTATGAATTGTTCAAAACTTGCCCTCAAGTTTTGGAATTTGTAAAGTCTCACACAAATTTTAATTCCAAACCCTTAGAGTTTTAAAAGTTAAAATTCAACACTTATACTATTTATAACATTAATGGTTAATTATTATTATTATTATTATTATTATTATATATATATATATATATATATATATATATATATATATATATATATATATATATATATATAAGAACAAGTCATTTTACCGTTAGTAGGCGTCATTCACGAAGCCGGTCTATAAGGTGGGTATAAGGTTGTTGCCTATAAAATGGCGACTTAATGGGTGTCCACTCTCACCCACCGCTTGCTTGACTGGTGGAGGGCCGTTAGCCGAACGAGTAAGACAAGGACTTATAAATTATCGTTAAGTATGATGAATATTATAAAGTAACTAAATGTTTTATTTAATTCCCAATCTTAGTTACTTTAGGAAAAATGTGAATTTGGTGCTAGCCCATGGAATTCACACTTTGTACCTTACCAATTCGTTGGTGGAGCGTGTGTGGTTAACCGGCACACTAACTTGGACTAGTAAGGATCACGAAGGGTGACTTAATGTTTGTCATAGATCAATGGAGCGTGTGTGGTTAACCGGCACATTGATTAGGTGATAATATTAAGGGTGCCAAGTGAATTGGTATGGTTATTCACACCTTGTTTTGTGATCCTCGGCATCCCAGTCACAAAATTTGAGAGGGCACACTCGAGATTGAAACATGCCATTGAAAAGTTCAATGAATCTCAAAAGATCTAGGAATTTCAAATCCAATTAAAACCTAATAAATTATTTCGTTTTTCATGGTGGAAATTGGTGAATCGTCATTCGCCTACCTTTAAATATTTTATATCTTGGATTACGGCATCCCTCTTCCAAATTATAAAATATTGTGTTGGGTCCTAGCCTTAATATTTCATATTGGGTGTTATATTAAGGATTTTGAATCAACTAACTTGATTTTCTCCCATTATAGATGTCTGGTTTAGACAACTATGATTTTCCCAAATCTCTTGAAGATGGTGTCCCTCAACATCATGCTTCACTTCCTCCACCTCCTCCAATTATTCTCCCTCACCCACAAGTTCTTGAAAAATTTAAAGTCACTCAATCCCTATTGGCAAGCATAGTCTATGTGTGCTCACATCTTGGAGATAAAGTCATATATTGACAAGCCGGGAGAGTTGGGGGTCAAAGTCTCGTGAAAGTTGGATGTTCAATCACTTTCTTAGTAACATAGTGAGTCTCTTTGGGACTACTATGAGACAGACTATGACATGACCCTTAATGATGTTATCTATTTGCTTGGTGTTGTGGAATCAGCAATGATTTGGAATTCCAGTAAAGCAAAATTGATTAAAAGAACAACTTCCCAAGTCTGAAATGGACATTGACAATGGTAGCATTGGATATCTAGAAAAAGATTTTTCTTCCCAATGGAAAGGGGTCGGCTATAGTCAACTCGGTTGACCAAATGGTAAAGAGAAAGGCTATGTCTGAGATAGTCTCATGTGCCATTACCAAAGGGTCCATGTGTTTTGTTGCCAAAGGAAGGGGCATTGGTTGCGAAGCTGCCCTATTCACCTGAAAGGTCATAAGGTTGATCAAGTCAAGAGGTTTGACTCTACTTCGGGTAAAGTCCACTTTCTAACTCTATTAAGTTCCTATTTGAAGATTCTTATTACATAATGTGAATGGGTCACATGCTGATGTTTTAAGAATCAAAGAAAAGATAGTAAGCTTAAAGTAAGTATATGTTGATTCTGATTGCGAAGGTGGGTTTCGATCGCATGGTTCGGCAATCAGAATTTTGAGTTGTTGCTTAAGAGCTATAATATATTGCTTATGAATAGATAACAACAAGGTTTTCATGTGAATTGTAAGGATAAGTTTTTCCGCAAAGTTTTAAAATAAAAGAAAAAAAGGGTTTTAATTTTATTTATTTTAAAAATATCCTTACAATGGCATCTGTGGAAAATTGTTGCTTATATGTTTCTAGTAATAGCAATATTGGAAAGTGGATTTGATTCTTTCATTTGTGGTAGTGTCTGAATTTACCAAATGAAGAAAGTTTTTCATCACCAAGTTTCAATTGGATAGAAACTTGGAATCATACAAGTTGTATTGTATGATGAATGAGAATTTTCATCTTTGAAAATTAAGACTAATTCTTTGATCACATGTATATGTGAGTCAATTGAAGGGTTAAGGAATTAGGTACACTGGGTGTGTGCTGGTCAAGGTCCACCACAAAGATTGATTTGTCATGATTTACTAAAGATTAGTAAATATTATTATACTTATGAGGTTAAGTATAATTATGTAACATTGGAAAGGTTACAATGTATTACAAAACAAATGAGAAGAATCAAATTAGGCAGAAAGATAAAAGTTTCTCAAATCTGAATGGATGGGAGAGTACTTTAGTATCATATTTCATGATCATCTTAATGATTATGAAACCATATCACAAATTCATACTCTAAGGACGTCTTAGTGCATTGTTATGGCTAAGAAGAGAGGTCATGAATTGTTGGATTGGTTAAAATCAAGAAGATGAGTCATACTTCGTTCCAAAACAATTCTTAGAGTCATACTCCAAGACTGTAACCTTGGGTGACATAAAGGAAGATTTATTAACACTAGTCAAATGTAAGAGTAAAATGTTTTCTACTCTTGTACATTTGAGATTGGTAAGTTGTGATGTCTTGGATGAGACACAGACCAACTAAGACCAATTGTGTAAAGTTTTAGTCTTGATAAGAATCCGCACTATCCCTTGAATATTTGTTTTGTCAAGGAATGGTTCTTGACTGGGGAAACTTATATGTCAAGGGGACAGTGGGAGCCTTAAAGATCCTGAAAGAGTTTCAAGATTTAATCAAGAGTAAAACCTGTAATTTATCACTAGCACGCGACTTAAGGTTTGCAACCTATCGTGTTGACATAATTCTTATTTCTATACCTACTTCAAATAAGTTGAATTTGCATGTGAGTTATCAAAGTTCAACTTGGAAGCATTGGTGGGCCTTGTGCTACCAAGGTGACAAGAAACTAAGTTTGAACAAGTTTAATCCATGTAAGGCTGAACTTGTCACCAACCTTATCTTGTGATTATGGTTTTGACAAATTCACATGGATAGGAACTCATACACTATAAAATCTAAGTGTCATAAGGTTTCTCTTCGATTCATGAAAATGATGGTGAGGAAACGCTTTCACTAAGTAGATTTTACGTAGATATCAATTGTGTTATTTGCATTTTCAAAAGTCGTTAGTGGAGCGCGTGTGGTTCACCGGCACACTAACATGGACTTGTGAGAAATGGCAACGGTCTAAACAATTAAGACTATGATTACAGTATCCCTTTTCATAGTTCTGAAAATTGTTTAGACACACATGTGAGCTATCTAAAAAAGGGTGTATGAATCTAAATTTCAGAAGTCCAGCAGATTTCTGGAAATATGTCAGAGCTAGTGGGAGCATAAGTGTTATGCTGATAATCATCATGTTAGTGGGAGCATGATTATTACGTTTAGTGTTGCAAGTTAGCAATGTTAATTATAGAAAACAAAGTTTAAATTCATGAAGTTGCAGGGGTTGAAAAGTTGTTTTGCTATAATTAAGGGAGAGGAAATTATACTTCATTTCAATTCTAAAGCTTAGATTGAGATTTTAATCATTTTTAGTCAAGAATATCTATCTATATATATATATATATATATATATATATATATATATATATATATATATATATATATATATATATATATATATATATGAATTTTATGTTGGAATGGTTCAACTTGAAGAAATTCTATATATATTGCGTTTTCAAAATTCGATTATGATTACGGCATCCCTCTTCATAGTTAAATTCTGAAAACATGGCAAATAAAAAATATTGTAGCAAAAGACTGGTCTAGTATCATGTCTTTATGTCAAACATCATGAATCGTGTCCCATATGCTTCGGATATAGGATCGATTGCATGTGCTATAATATTCATCTTTTCTAAATTTTTCAAATGCTCAGGGCATTTAGAAGGGAAAAGTCTAGAACTGGATATGACTAAAGTGATTAAGAAATTGTCGAGGACAATCAGAGGTTTGCCAACGATTGGTTGCTCACGGACATTTGGAAGTATAGTGTTAATTTTGGCAGGACCATATTGACATTTTCTGAAAAGAGGTAACTCTTGTTCAGAAGTGATAGTCAAAATGGGACTATGGAAATGTCTCCATAGGAGGAAGTTATTCAATCTGTGTAACATTATAATAACTTAATGCCAGAAGGATGTTCAAAGCAATGTACTTTGAATATGAGACTTCGTTCCCATAGAGTTGATCTCCTTTGGAATCCTCTGTAATGACTAATGACAAGGTCTTGGTAACCTTGCGCATAATCATTATGAGAGGATCAATGCATATAAGTTTAAAGTCTAACAGATTTTTGGTAAATGGTAGAAATTAGAAATTTTTACATTTACAATAAGGATTTGGGATTGTGAAATGAGTATCATTGGAATCATGTTCAATTGATCTACATCACAATGTAAGGATCATAGACAAACATAGTGTGCATACTTGGAGTATGGCATAACTATTGTTTAGAAAAACAAAGTGTACATGCTAGGAGCATGGGACGACTGTTGTTTTTATTCAAGTCTTAAGTTGATTGTTTGAAACATTATACAATGAATAATGTGTAATCAATATGGTGATAAATAAAAGGTGGTTCTATTTATATTCAAAAGGGTTCTGAGACCATATTGGATTCGATTATTATTGTGTTTCACTTTGCATGTTTTGACTTCCAAAATAGCTAGGTTATTCTTTCCGAATGACTAAGTTATTTAAACACTCCACAGTCGTTCATATGTTGGAAGTAGGTATGAATCAAGACTGTTATGAATCGAGTTTGTAGATGGCTAAATGGGTTTAGTCATAGCAATGGTTGCTACAACATTCATGAGTGCTCATAAGTTATGAGTATTGGAATAAACCCACGCTCACTTGTATCACTTCATGGAATTTATCTCGAGTGATCGTGAGACGGTAATATCATATAAATCTTCAAACCTAGAGATATGAGTTGTTACCTATGAGTTGGTTGTGCATTGATTGCACGTAAACGCATCAGTAACTTGATGTTATAAAACATGCCTTTGTGTACAATTCAACAAGTAGTAGAACAAGCATATGAGTCGAAGTTTATCTGTTCCTTCTAAAAATAGAAGCGATATCTGGGCCCCTTGATGATTTTGTTGTGACCTATGTACCGGCCGGTCAGAACTAAATTGATGTGTTCGATTAAGTTCTTTGTCAAACAAATCGAAAATCGGGAAACAAACTGTTGGACAATAAGTACGACGTTGTTCCATGTATTTGTCCGGCTGATATCATGAGAACAGAGGATTATATGATCACTTATCTAAAATGGCGCTTCATAGTTCAACAGAGTTTTCGAGAGCTACGATTGTTGGTTGGTTCCTGAAGTAACATACGCAAATATAGTTATTAGACTTATCCAAGTGGGAGTCTGTTGGATAAGGTGTCTAAGTCCATAACTTATTTGGTACATACTTGACCCGACCCGGCATGGTCCATTTGGGTTGCATTTCATCCAAACGATTTATGGATAATTTTATGAGAATTGTATACTTACGATTTATTAATATATTATAAGTTATAATATATTAATATGAAGTCATGTTATTTAATTAGTTTTAGTCTTAAATTAATTATGAATTAATTTAGAGATTAAAAAGAAGACTGATTAAATTATGGGCTATTATATGTTATATAGTGTGGGCTAGTACTCATCTGTTAATGGGCTAAGATAATATGGAAGTCCATGGATGATCCATGGAGCTTTTAACCCATGGATCCTTGGAAAGGAAAAGACATGGGTTATTAGGGTTTCGCCCTAACCATGCACACTATATAAAGAAGCATATGATGCAAGAAATGTGACTCTAGTTGTGTGAGACTTAGTGGTGGCCGATTTCATAAGAAAGTATACTACTCTCTCAAAGTTTTCCAAGTGTTTGTGGTGATTTGTGATTCTATTTGAGGCATTCACATTATTGGTGCTACGCTCTCAAACTCCAAGCAATCAACCACCATCAAAAGGTATGTATTTCTACTAGTAATTTTATGATTCATAATCCTTATGCTATGCTAGTTAAGAAGAAACCTTGGAAATTATTATTTGCATGTATTTTAGAAGAAAACATAGATCCAAGGTTTATAGGGTTGCATGCACACCATAGGAGAGTTAGAATGATCAAAACCCAACAGGATGAACAACTCGGCGAGTCCGATGAAGATCGTCATGAAACTCGGTGAGTTGATGAACAACTCGGTGAGTCGGATGAACTTCCCCCAAGGATATGCACACGTATGTGACCATCGAGTTTCACTTAGGAAACCCGACGAGTGGCTTTAGAGTTCAGTCTAAAAACGAGGGAAACTCGACGAGTCACTCGATGACTCGGCGAGTTCACCGGAAGTCAAGGAAACTCGGCGAGTAGCCGAGGGAACTCGGCGTGTCAGGTCAACATGGACTGTTGACCTTGATTGTTGACTTTGACCATTAACCAAAGTTGATCTATTGACTTTTGAGGACAATTCTAGAAGGATCAGAAACTTACATATGCAATTCCTGATAAATATAGGTGGTGGGATTCGTGACAGTAACCCGAAGGTTGGAGCTGATTTCTGTGAGTCGACGTTTCAAGGTGAGTTATCCTCGCTATAATAAGGGGTCTAAAGCACCAAGGCCGGCCCATTGGAATTGATATCCTAGTAGTTAATGATATGTTGAGTTAAGTTAGTAATGTATGCCAGTTGATATGCTAGTTGGGTAGATCTATAGGACTGCCTGTGATACTGATTGATTACCTGCATGTGTATTTCTTTGTTACATGTCGACATGTTATGTTGGATGGGTTGAGGTTGTACTGCTCCGTACAATAGCTGACAAACCCTAGAGTATTCCAGATATGAGCTGAGGGCCCGGTAGGCATTCCAGACTCATACTGAGGACTCGGGAGCATTCCAGATACGAGCTGAGGGCCCGGTAGGCATTCTAGACTCGTACTGAGGGCTCGATGGCATTCCAGATATGAGCTGAGGGCCCGGTAGGCATTCCAGACTCATACTGAGGGCTCGATGGCATTCCAGATACGAGCTGAGGGCCTGGTAGGCATTCCAGACTCGTATTGAGGGCCTAGGGGGGTAGTCTAGCTTGTAAAGCTGTGGACCCGGTGCATGCTGTACTATTTTGATTGCTATGATATGCTAATGTTGATATTGCTATGTGGATTGTATGCGTATCAGTATTTTGAGGAGAATCACTAAGCTTTCGGGCTTACAGTTTCAGTTTATTGTTTCAGGTACCTCAGGGGATCACGGCAAGGCCAAGGCGTGATCGTACAGCTCCTCCTATTATGTTATGTTTCTGGGAAAAAACTTTGATAATCAATGTTTTGAAAACAAATTTGTAATGTTTTTGATGAACTTGACTTGTTTTTAAAAGTTTAAATTTGTTTGAAATTTTGGATGTTACAAGTTGGTATCAGAGCCTTGGTTTGAGTGAATTGGAGAAACATTCGTGTGAATCCAGTCTAAAATCAAGGAGCGGTTTTCAAAAATGTTTTAGTAAATTGATTTTCAAATAAATTAGGAGGATGCAGCATATACGATCAGCCGGAGCCAGTAAGCAAATCTCAAAATACCATACAGTTATTTGATTATGTGACATGTTAGAACAACATGCTAGTACTAGGCTAGGGATCTTTAAGAATTGTATAATAAAATTGCCTGAGTACGTGGTGCCTGCTAGCCTAGGGTCTCCTTTACATGAAATTAACATCATTACTGTAGTGATTTAGTGTATGCATCACGGTTGCACATAACTAAGACCTTATAGCCTGAGAATCTCTGATTTAGCCTTATGTTCTATTCTTGTTTGATTGGGAGCTTAGGGTAGAATTGAATATTCAAAAGTCTATCGGGTCCAGCATTATGTATTGCTAGCATGCACTAGTGTTGCAGGGTTGGTGGAAGTTTCATGAGTGGGAAGGTTGTTGGGATAAGTCCGCCGATTTCGAGTCGTCTAGCATTCCTTTAGGAGTCAGACATGAGTGCTCGATGTGATTATATGTATTGTTAGGGCGTTGTGGGGATATGTGAAAAAAATATGGGTAGGTGTGGAAGGTAGTATGGGTCGTACTACTGAAAGCACAGTACCCATACGTGTGACAAGGAAGTCACGACTCCTAGGGTTTTGTTGGGGGTTGGTCCCTAGTTGTTGTGTATAAAATTTTGTAATACCTTATGTTGTGTTTCAAGAATGGTGATGACTAGGCGCTTAGTGACTGGATCCAGTTCAGGATCAGGGTCGGGATTAGGCGAGGGCGGACAGGGGGAGCTGACAGCACCCGAGACGATCGGCCAAATGAGGCCGGAGGATATGGATGACAGGATTCGATCAATCCTGCATGACAAGGTTGCTGCGTTGTTCCGAGCCAAATTACCAGAACTGTTCGGCTCAATTAAGATCCCCATGGTGGAGTTTTTCGATGAGCGTTACACAGCCCTTGCAGAGACAGCCGTCGCAGCAGCTGCTTCAGCTGTAACTACGGCAGGATGAGGAGTAGGTAGAGGTTTTCAGTACCAGGACTTCGACAACACAAAGCCCCTTACTTTTGATGGGACACAGGATCCCATCAAGGCTATGAGAGGGATTTCAGATGTGGATGGGTGTTTCTTCACCTGCTCATGTCCTACTGACCAAAAAGGTCAGGTGTGCTCTTAACCTGCTTAGGTCCGGAGCCAAGGATTGGTGGAGACTTGCGACTGGGGCTTATACTGATGATCAGAGAACTGCTATTACTTGGGAGCAGTTCAGGGATATGTTCCGCGCTCGTTACATTACAAGGGTTGAGCGGGAACGTTTGGCACAGGAGTTTCTGAGTCTGAGATAGGATGGAGAGTCGGTGACAGAGATCACCCGTATGTTCATTGAGAGGGCGATGTTCTGCCCAGAGTTTGCTTCCGGGCAGTCTCAGATGACCCGTTATCTGAGTATGCTCAAGACTGATATCCGAAAGTTCGTATCCACCCATTGATGTGATACTCTTCTAGAGTTGTAGGAGGCCGCCAGACGGCGGGAGTTGGATATTGGGCTGTAGCTGAGGGAGCAGCGGTCGGCCCCGGTACTGTCACCGTCGGCGCTGAAGCGGCCTAAGACTGCAGATACTAGGACCGGGGGTCATCAGGGCCGCACTAGTGGGAAGTGTGGCAAGGGTCATTCTGGGGTATGTCGGGCTGGTAGTGGTTGCCACAAATATGGCAAGGAGGGGCATTACGTGAAGGATTGTTGCCATACTGCCGCAGTTCAGGGTATGAGGTTATGTTACCACTGCAATCAGGTCGGCCACATGAGGGCCAACTGTCCACTACTTACCGCCAAGCCGGTGCAGACTGCAGCACCGGCTACTTTGAGGATCACAGACGGGAGACCAGACAGGGCAGAGCCTCCATAGGCTCAAGGTCGTGCTTTCCAGCTTACGACGGAGGAGGCCAGAGCAGCACCAGATGTGGTTGCTGGTATGTTTCTATCCTCCCCTTGTTTTATATATATGTTATATGCTTATCTGTTGTACCTGTAATTAGATATGTTTTTGGTGAATTCTTTGCCTGCTTTGGTCTTATTTGACTCGGGGGCGAGTCGGTCTTTCGTGTCTCAGTCTTTTAGTGGGGAGTTCAGTACGCCTATGGGCGAGTTAGAGTGCCCGTTGCGATTGTCCATCGCTAAAGAACACGGGGTTTCTGCTTCTTCAGTTTATCGAGGATGTGACTTGGAGATTTTCGGGGTATCTTTTCCGATAGACTTGATTCCGATTCCCATGGGGGAGGTGTGCGTGATTCTGGGCATGGATTGGCTCAGCAGGTTCGGTGCTATGATTGATTTCAAGGGTCAGCGAGTGGTAGTTCGATCCCCAAGTGGGGGAGAACTGGTTATATATGGTGAAGGCACCAGAGTAGGCTCAGGTTTTTGCTCAGCTGCCAGGGCTCGGCAGTACATTCAGCATGGGTGTATGAGTTATCTAGCGTACATGGTAGATACGCGAGTCAGGGACCAGATTTCGGCCTTCGATGTACCAGTAATTAGGGAGTTCGCAGATGTGTTTCCGGAGGAGTTACCAGGGATACCTCCGGAGAGGCAGGTCGAGTTCAGGATCGACCTGGTGCTAGGTGTGGCGCCTATCGCTAAGGCACCGTACCCATTGGCGCCGCCTGAGATGCAGGAATTGTCGTCGCAGCTGCAGGAACTGTTGTGCAAGCAGTTCATTCGACCTAGCAGTTCTCCATGGGGAGCGTCGATTCTTTTCGTCCATAAGAAGGACGGTTCACACCGGATGTGCCTTGATTACCGGGAGTTAAACAAGCTAACAGTGAAGAACCGTTATCCACTTCCAAGGATAGATGACCTCTTTGATTAGCTGCAGGGCGCATCCTGGTTTTCCAAGATCGATTTGAGGTCCGGGTACCACCAGGTCAGGGTCAGGGAGGAGGACATGGAGAAGACCGCATTCCGAACTCGTTATGGACATTACGAGTTCGTGGTGATGCCGTTTGGGCTCACCAACGTGCCAGCAGTGTTTATGGACCTGATGAATCGGGTCTGCAGACCGATGCTCGACCGCTCGGTCATAGTATTTATAGATGATATCTTTGTGTAATCTAAGACCCGAGAGCAGCATGAGGAGCGTCTGCGAGAGCTGTTGGTGGTCCTGAGGCGGGAACGGCTGTATGCCAAGTTCTCGAAGTGTGAGTTTTGGTTGCGAGAGGTCCAGTTCCTTGGACATCTCGTTAACCAAGAAGGGATTTTGGTCGATCCGGCCAAGATCGAGGTGATTATGAAATGGGAGGTTCCGAAATCTCCCTCGGATATTAGGAGCTATTTGGGATTGGCAGGATACTACCGGAGATTCATATGGGATCTCTCTAAGATTGCAGTAACCCTCACTCGTCTCACGAGAAAAGGCGTCGATTTTCGGTGGGGTCCCGAAAAACAGGGTGCGTTTGAGACCCTCCATAAGCGTCTGTGTGAGGCACCAGTCCTAACACTCCCGGAGGGAGTTGAGAATTTTGTGTTGTTCTGTGATGCCTCCATCACAAGGTTAGGGGCGGTTCTCATGCAGAGAGGACGAGTGATAGCCTACGCATCGCGATAGCTAAAACCGCATGAGACTCGATACCCTACGCACGATTTGGAGCTGGGGGCGGTGGTGTTCGCCCTCAAGATATGGAGAAACTACCTTTATGGGGTCCGTTGTACCATTTACACGGATCACAAGAGCTTGAGACACATCATGGATAAGCCGAACCTAAACATGAGGCAGCGTAGGTGGCTCGATGTAGTCAAGGACTACGATTGAGAGATCCTTTACCACCCTGGTAAAGCGAATGTCGTTGCGGATGCTTTGAGCTGCAAGACGGCGGGGTCTTCCACTCCCTCAATACATATGAAAATAGATGTGGACTCCCTGCTGGTGAGCTTGATCAGGATGCCCAGATAGAGGGTATGCGACCGGAAAATTTGAGAAGGGAAAGGATCAAGGGTGAAAACACCAGGTTCGTGCAGGATAGTCGGGGATTACTGACCAGATATAGTCAAGTTTAGGTTTCGATGTCTAGCGGGATCAGGCAGATGGTTATGGAAGAGGCTCATAAGTCTCACTTCTCCATCCACCCGGGGGCCACCAAGATGTACCGGGATTTGAGTTTGAGCTATTGGTGGCTGGGTATGAAGCGCGAGATCGCTTGGTACGTCGAGAGGTGCTTGACCTGCAGGATGGTCAAGGCCGAACATCAGAGGCCGCATGGCAAGCTGCAGCCCCTGGAGATTCCCAGGTGGAAGTGGGAGCAGATCACGATGGACTTTATCACCAAGCTGCAAAATATGGTGAAGGGGTTTGATGCCATTTGGGTCATCGTGGACCGATTGACCAAGAGCACACATTTCTTGGCCATCTGGGAGAGTTCATCGGCCGAGAAGTTGGCCGAGGTGTACGTTCGTGAGATCGTGTCTTGCCATGGGATTCCCGTTTCCATTATCTCGGATTGGGATGTCAGGTTTTCCTTCCGATTCTGGCAGAAGTTTCATGAGGAACTGGGCATGCGGTTGCATTTTAGCACAACATTCCACCCTCAGACAGATGGCCAGAGCTAGCGGACTATTCAGACCCTCGAGGACACGTTGAGGGCGTGTGCCATCGACTTTGGTGGGAGTTGGGATTCTCACCTACCGCTTGCAGAGTTCGCCTACAACAACAGCAATCATTCTAGCCATGGTGCCCTGCCATTCGAGCTGTTGTACAGGCAGAGATCTCGCACCCCGATTTGTTGGGGCTGGACGGATGTGGTTTTGTAGACGACCAAGAAGATTCAGTAGATCGGACAGAGGTTGCAGACAGCTCAGAGTCGGCAGAAGAGTTACGCCGATAGACGTCGATCTGAATTGGAATTTCAGACAGGCGACATGGTACTCCTGAAGGTCTCGCCCTGGAAGGGTGTGATCCGTTTCAGAAAAAAGGGAAACTTAGGCCCTCGATACATTGGGCCATCCAGGATCATTGCAAGGGTTGGCAAGGTGGCATATAGACTAGAGCTTCCAGAGGAGCTTAGTCGGATCCACAATACTTTTCACGTATCATAATTGTGAAAGTGCGTTACGGACCAGGAGGCTGTGGTATCATTGGATGATGTTCAGATCGACGAGCGTCTGAACTATGTGGAAAGGCCTGTGGCCATTTTGGAAAGAAAGATGAAGATTCTGCGGAACAAGGAAATACCATTGGTAAAGGTACAGTGGGAACATCGGAGGGGATCCGAGTGGACATGGGAGCCGGAGGCGGAGACGCGTGAGCACTACCCGACAATGTTTATTCCAGCGGACTTCGAGGGCGAAGTCTAGTTCAACTGGGGGAGAGTTGTAACGCCCCGATTCTTAAGTATCATTCAACTATAATATCTTGGTTTTGGCCCTACTCGACGAGTTGGTTGCCCTACTCGTCGAGTAGCAGCGGCATTGGATCGCAACTTAAGTAACTTACTCGGCGAGTCCACTAGTGGGACTCGGCGAGTCTGATGATGAAAGCTGTGAGCTCGCCAAGTTGGATGAACAACTCGGCGAGTCTGATGAAGATCGTCATGAAACTCGGCGAGTTGATGAACAACTCGGCGAGTCGGATGAACTTCCCCCAAGGATCTGCACACGTATGTGCCCGTCGAGTTTCGCTTAGGAAACCCGACGAGTGGCTTTAGAGTTCAGTCTAAAAACGAGGGAAACTCGACGAGTCACTCAATGACTCAGCGAGTGCACTGGAAGTCAAGGAAACTCGGCGAGTAGCCGAGGGAACTCAGCAAGTCAGGTCAACATGGACTGTTGACCTTGACAATTGACTTTGACCATTGACCCAAGTTGATCTGTTGACTTTTGAGGACAATTCTAGAAGGACCAAAAAGTTACGTATGCAATTCATGATAAATATAGGTGGTGGGATTCATGACAGTAACCCGAAGGTTGGAGCTGATTTCTGTGAGTCGACATTTCAAGGTGAGTTGTCCTCACTATACTAAGGGGTCTAAGGCACCAAGGCCGGCCCATTGGAATTGATATCCTAGTAGTCAATGATATGTTGAGTTGAGTTAGTAATGTATGCCAGTTGATATGCTATTCGGGTAGATCTGTAGGACTGCCTGTGATACTGATTGATTACCTGCATGTGTATTTATCTGTTACATGTTGACATGCTATGTGGGATGAGTTGAGGTTGTACTACTCCGTACGGTAGCTGACAAACCCTAGAGTATTTCAGATATGAGCTGAGGGCCCGGTAAGCATTCCAGACTCATATTGAGGACTCGGAAGCATTCCAGATACGAGTTGAGGGCCCGGTAGGCATTCCAAACTTATACTGAGGGCTCGATGGCATTCCAGATATGAGCTGAGGGCCCGATAGGCATTCCGGACTCGTACTGAGGTCCCAGGGGGGTAGTCCAGCTTGTAAAACTGCAGACTCAGTGCATGTTGTACTGTTTTGATTGCTATGATATGCTAATGTTGATATTGCTATGTGGACTGTATGTATATCTGTATTTTGGGGTGACTCACTAAGCTTTCGGGCTTATAGTTTCAGTTTATTCTTTCAGGTACCTCAGGGGATCGCAGCAAGGCCAAGGCGTGATCGTACAGCTCCTGCTATTATGTTATGTTTCTGGGAAAAGACTCCGATAATCAATGTTTTGAAAACAAAGTTGTAATGTTTTTGATGAGCTTGACATGTTTTTAAAAGTTTAAATTTGTTTGAAATTTTGGATGTTACACGCACGCCCTCAGCCTAAGCATCTCTAATCAAACTCACGAGTGGAGAATCCACCACTATCCTTATACATGTCGCTGGGGTGGAAGACCTAGCTGACTTATGGCTCAGAGCGTCCACCACCACGTTTGCTTTACCTGGGTGGTAAAGGATCCCATAGTTGTAGTCCTTGACAACATCTTGCCACATGCGTTGTCTCATGTTTAGGTTCGACTGATCCATGATGTGTCTCAAGATCTTGTGATCATGAGTAGGGTATCTCGTTTCATGCGACTTCAGTTGCCGTAATGCGTAGGCTATCACCCGTCCTCTCAGCATGAGGACCACCCCTAGCTCTGTGATGGATGCATCATAGAATACCAGAAAATCATCGACTCCTTCTGTAAGAGGCAACATAGGAACCTCATATAAATACTGCTGGAGGGTCTCAAACGCCCTCTGCTGCTTAGGGCCCCACTGGAAATCCAACCCCTTCCTCGTTAGACGAGTGAGGGGTATTGCAATCTTGGAGAAATCCTGTATGAATCTTCGGTAGTACCCTGCCAATCCCAGAAAACTCCTGATGTCTGAAGGAGACTTCGGAACCTCCCACTACACGATCGCCTCGATTTTGGCCGGATCGACCAAAATCCCCTCCTGGTTAACGAGATGTTCGAGGAACTGAACCTCTCGTAACCAAAAGTCGCACTTCGAGAACTTGACATAAAGTCGTTCCCGTCTCAGAACTCCCAATAACTCCCTGAGGTGCTCCTTGTGTTGCTCTCGGGTCTTGGAATACACCAAGATATCATCTATAAACAAGATGACCGAGTGATCAAGCATCGGTCTGCAGACCCGATTCATCAAGTCCATAAATACTGATGGCGTGTTGGTGAGCACAAATGGCATCACCACGAACTCGTAATGTCTATAATGAGTCCTAAAACGCGGTCTTTTCCACGTCCTCCTCTCTTACCCTTACCTGATGATACCCAAACCTCAAGTCGATCTTGGAAAACCAAGATGCAGGCTGTAACTGATCTAAGAGATCATCTATCCTTGGGAGTGGATAATGGTTCTTCACCGTCAACTTGTTCAACTCCCGGTAATCAATGCACATCCGGTGCGCACCGTCCTTCTTCCTGATGAAGAGTATTAGCGCTCCTCATGGGGAACTACTCAGACGAATGAACTGCTTACCCAACAGTTCCCGCAACTGTGATGACAACTCCTGCATCTCTGGTGGCACCAATCGGTACGGCGCCTTGGCGATAAGGCCGCACCTGGCACCAGGTCGATTCAAAACTCGACCTGCCTCTCCAGAGGTATCCCTGGTAACTACTCCGGGAACACGTCAGCAAACTCCCTGACCACTGGAACCTCTGAAACTGGCATCTAATCCCTGGCTCGCGTATCCACCACATATGCGAGATAACCCGCACACCCGTGTTGAATATACTGTCTAGCCTTAGCGGCTGAATAAAACCCTGATCCCACTCTGGTACCCCCACCATAGACAATTAACTCTCCCCCACATGGGATCCGAACCACTATCGGATGACCCTTGCAGTCGATCATGGCGCCGAATTGAATGAGCCCGTCTATCCCCACAATCACACACACATTCCCCATGGGGATCGAAATCAAGTCAATCGGGAAAGACACCCCGAAGATCTCCAACTCACATCCTCGATAGACCGAAGAAGCAGAAACCTTGTGTCGTTGGTGATAGAAACTCACAACGGACACTCTAGCTTGCCTACTATCACCCTGAACTCCCTACTAAATGTCTGAGATACAAACGAACAACTTGCCCCCGAGTTAACTAGAACCAATGCAGGCAAGGAGTTCACTAAAAACGTAACTGATCAAAGGTACAACAGATAAGCATAAAGCAGACATAATAAATGAGATAAAGGATAGAAACATACCATCAACCACATCCGGTGTTGCCCTGGCCTCCTTGGCTGTAAGTTGGAAGGCGCTCCCCTGAGCCCTCGGGGGCTCTGCTCTACCCTGCCTTCCATCGGTAGTCCTCAGTGTAGCCGGCGCTGGGGCCTACGCCGGCCTTGCAGCAAGCTGCGGACAGTTTGTCTTCATGTGACCAACCTGATGACAATGATAACATATCCTCATATTCGGGGAAGGTGCGGTCTGGCGGCAGTCCCTCGTGTAATTCTCCTCCTTGCCACATTTATGGCACCCGCTACCCAATCAGCACACTCCCGAATGAACCTTCCCGCACTTCCCACAAGTGCGGCCCTGCTGCCCTCCAGACCTAGTATCAGCGGTCTTAGACTGCTTCGGTGCCAGATGGGACTGTGTCGGGGGGCTCCCTCTGCTCTCGAAGCTGTAACTCAAAGTATCACATCGTTGGGTGGCAACAAACTGCCGGATATCGGTCTTCAGCATGCTCAGATAACGTGTCATCTGAGCCTGCTCAAAAGCAAACTCCAAGCAAAACATCGACCTCTCGGTAAAGATCCCGGCGATCTCCGTCACCGACTCAATACCCTGTCTCAAATCCAAGAACTCCTGAGCTAACCGTTCCCGCTCAACTCGTGGGATATATTGAGCGTGGAACATATCCATGTACTGCTCCAAAGTAACCGCAACTCTCTGGTCATCAGTGTAAGACCCAGTCATCAACCTCCATCAGTCCTTTGCCCTAGTCCTTAACATGTTCAGGGCACATCTAACCTTCTAGTCAGTAGGACACGAACATGTGAAGAAATACCCCTCCACATCAGATAACCATCTCATAGACTTGATGGGATCCAGAATCCCATCAAAAGTAGGAGGCTTCGTGATATCGAAGTCCCGGTATTGGAATGTCTTACTAGCTCCTCCCCCTGTCGTTGTTACAGCCGATGTAGCTGTTGCGACAGCCATCTCAGCGAGGGCTACGTATCTGTCATCACAATACTCCATCATATAAGTCTTAATAGACCCAAACATCTCCGGAATCTAACCCCGAACAATCTCGACCACCTCCTCACGGATGATCTCCTTGACACGGTCCTCTGTCAACACTGGCCGATCCCGATCGATAATCTCGGGCGTTGTCGAGGCCTCCTGATCGCCCTGCCCTGATCCTGATCTGGATCCAGTCACAAAACGCCTCGTAACCACCATACTGATATCAGACACTCCGCATAAATAACAGGGAACCAACTCCCGACTAAACCCTAGGGGTTGAAACTTCCTTGCTACGCGTATGGGTCCTGTGCTTTCAGTAGTACGGGCCCATACTACCTTCCACACTTACCCATATTTGTCTCAAGTATCACCACAACACCCTAACAATATTCATATACATGGTGGTCGCTTAATCCCCACTCCTAGAGGAGGCTAACTTTCTCACAACTAACCTACCGGTCTCACACCACTTACCCATCCATGAAACTTCCACCAACCCTGCAACACTAGTGTATTCTAGTCATACATAACGCCGGACCCTATAGACTTTTGAATATCCGATACTACCCTAAGCCTCCAATCAGACAAGAATAGAACATAAGGCCAAACCAAACATTCTCAGGCTATAGGATCTTAATTATGTATCACCATGATGCATAGACTAAGCAACTATAGTAATGATGTCAATCTCATATAAGGAAAACCCTAGTCTAGCAGGCATCATGTAATCATGCAATTCTATCAAGTAATATCTGAAGATCCCTAGCCTAGTACTAGCATGTTGTTCTAACATATCACAATATCAAATAATTGTATGGTATTTTGGGGTCTACTTACTGGCTCCGGTTGATTGTACACTATGCATCCTCCTTTACATATTTTGTAAACCATTTAGAAATCATTTTGAAACACTTTCCTTGATTTGAGACTGGATTCGCACGAGTGTTCCTCCAATTCACTCAAACCAAGGATCTGATACCAACTTGTACCACTCATAAAAATCATGCCAAATTTAAACTTTTTAAAACATTTCAAAACCATTTAACAGTACAAAGTTTATGTTCAAAATAGAAAATATCAGAGTATCCTAGTATCAAATCATAAAATCATAATAACATGAGGAGCGGTACGATCACGGCTTCGCCTTCCCACGGTCATCCGTTGTACCTGAAACAATAATCGATAAATGTAAGCTCGAAGGCTTAGTGAGTTACCCCCAAAATACCAACCTCATAAAACCATAAACATATCATATCATAAACACAGAACATCATGCATAATGAGCCTTCAGCCTGACTGGACCGCCTCGCAGGCCTTCAGTCTATATGGACCGCTCTTCGAGCCTTCAGCATGTCTGGACCGCCTCACAGGGCCTTCATCCTATCCGGACCGCTCGGCGGGCCTTCGGTCTGACTATCATACCCTCCTGGGTTTGTAGTCTATCCAGTCCGCCCTGGGTATGTTGGCCTTCAGCACAAAGCAGGACCGCCTCAACCCAACCCCCAATGAAACAAGCATGTGCACATAACTATCATATGCTAGCATATATAACAGTCGAACCGATCTAACAGATCACCAAGCATAGCAACATCATATAAACAGGATACCGACCTAACAGGTCACTATCATAGCATCATCCTACATACCAGGATACCGACCTAACCAGGTCACTAAACATAAGCATATCACCATCCTAACTACCGGGATGTAAATCAATAAACATATCATGCAATAATCTGGATACAAATCCATAAAGGGAAGGCCTTGGTGCCTTAGACCATGTAGATATAGTGAGGAGAACTCGCCTCTTAGCTGTCGACTCAAAGTGATAAGCTCAAACACTCGGGTAACCACCACAAACTCCACCACCTATAGAACCATATTCAGAAATTTCCAATTTTCCCAAAATGCCCCAGAAGTCAATTAGTCAACCCTTGGTCAAAGTCAAAGTCAACGGTCAAAGTCAACAGTCCATGTTGACCCGACTCATCGAGTGCAGTTCATCGACTCGTCGAGTCCTTCCTGAACTCGAGAAATCGTGAAATACCCAGTTGGCTCATCGAGTTTCCCTAAAACTCATCGAGTTCATGCATGTCCAAATGTCGGGAAAACCCTAATTGACTCGCTGAGTCACCCCACTGACTCGCCGAGTCCATGCAGAAGTCCTTGCATGACAATCTTCATTGGACTCGCCGAGTTGGCCATGCAACTCGTCGAGTCCCTTCAGTCCTTTATCCATACATATGCTTTTAAGCCATCCTAAGCTAAGCAGTTATCACGGTCGAAATTTCAATAGCGGTCACATGCCGCTATTTGAAATCGCGGTTATCGCGATGGTATAGCGGTTTTTTAATATTATGTATAATTTATATTATATATTTTTACAAACTTTATATATTACATTATTAATACTATATAGAATTAATATCATAAAAATTCATATAAAAATATAACATAATCTATATATAATATTCTAATATAGTAATATGGAAACCAAAAAGTGTCAAAGTGTCATCACAGCTCAAGTCGTTCGTGGTTTCTAAGTACTGAAAGATACGAGAAAAAGAAGTTGTCATTTGGTTCTTTATGCTTGTAATTAATTATATTTATTATTTGGACTTATTAAGACAAAAATTATAGTGGACTAATTAAAAACATAAAGATTTATTATTTAAATAACAAACAATCATTTTTTTTCTTTGTCAAAGTAGCCTAATGTGTATGAATTGTAGAAGCGGTGTAGTGTT
This sequence comes from Lactuca serriola, assembly GCF_051521515.1. NCBI lineage: Eukaryota > Viridiplantae > Streptophyta > Magnoliopsida > Asterales > Asteraceae > Lactuca > Lactuca serriola. The sequence goes on from NC_136408.1 coordinate 137,208,080, forward strand.
GCTATAGCGCTGATGAGGTTCGCGGTGAATAGCACCACTAATAGCGTCACCGCTATTCATAAATGCTATTTCAAAACAGCGGTTCAGTAACACCGCAAAATGCTATAGCGCGCTATTGATAGCATAGATCCTAAGCTTCCATATTGTAGATCCAACTTTCCATGGCATGTTTATCACGTAAAGTTGCAACCTTTACGTGCATGCAAGGCTCTAAAGGCTTAAAATGTTAATTCCAAGCTTACAATGGGGTTTAACTCAACATGGAGGGTTCATACTTACTAAAGCTGGAGACTTTATGGCTATAGAGGTCAAGATAAGCTTAGATCTGAAGTTGCAACTCCAGCTCCAAGCCCATACCCGAAAATGGTTACATAAACATGCTAGAAAAGCCCTATTCTTCAACAAAATGAGATCTAACAGGAGAGAAGGTCAAGGTAACGACTTGATACCTTCAAATGATGCTAAACTGAGGTAGACTTCATATCCACACACGTTCCTTGCTTCAAACTACTTGATCTTCAAGCTCCTCTCACTAAGATTCACCTTCCGAAGCTTAAAAAACACAAGAATGGAGCACACACACACAAGAATTAGGGTTTCTGGACTCTCAAGAGGTTGTAATGGAGGCTATGGGAGGCTAATGACCCTTTAAATAGGGTGCAAAACCCCGAAAATTAGGGTTTCATCCTCCAGCTCCAACTCGTCAAGTCATGTCTCTGACTCAGCGAGTTGGTCATTTAAAAAATGTTGCCTCAAAATTCCTACTCGACGAGTCAGGGCATCAACTCGTCGAGTAGACATTCCAATATGAAAAATAAAGTTATAAAGATTAATACGTGACAGTCGGGGCGTTACAGCTGCGAACCGACAAATCCCCGAGCTGTCAATACCAAATAACACCCAATGATTAATTGAATTCCAATCCATCGCTATCGGCCCATAATTAAGGTAAAATGGCCATTTTACTCCTGACCTAGTTTGGACCAACAATTAGGTCCAAACCAATCATCCAAAAGGCCCAAAATCCAACTAACCGTTCTAGGCCCAACTTAGCCCAATTTTCCAAGTTGGGCCTAAACCCTCAGATGGGCCTTACCCTAAAGCCCACTCATTCTCCTAGTCCAAAACAGTTGCACTCAAATGGGCCAACAAAACCCCAAGTACTTAAACCTAAACGAAAGCCCAAACTCGAAGCCCAAAACATAAAACCCTTCAGACTGAGTACGTAGGGCGTGATCAGTTGTACGCTAAGCGTACATGCTAAATGGCTTGTATGCCGTGCGTATAGCTTTGTACGTCCAACATACACACCCATTAAGCCAAATTACACATTAAGCCCTTAATGCTTAAGACCAGACGTCTAAACCACAGATCTTGTAACACCCATAAAAATCAAGCCAATTTAAAACTTTTTAAATCATTCAAAAACCATTAGTTATTACAATTGTTTTCAAAATAGTTTTCATATCAGAGTATTCCCATTAATCCAAATCAAAATATGAGGATATGTATGGTCATGCCTTCGTCTTGCCAAAACATTTGGAGTACCTGAAACAATATACTGAAACCGTAAGCACAAATCTTAGTGAGTTCCCCCAAAATACCAATACATAACAAATAATACACATAATACAACATGTAATAGGTCCACAACTCTACAGACTGGATTACCCCCTGGGCCCACAGTATGATTCTGGCTTGCTTTCCTGGCCCACAGCTCACATCTGGCTTGCCAACGAGCCTAGCACATAAGTCTGGTTTGCTTTCGAGCCCACTGCTTATGACTGGCTTGCTCCCTTTAATCCTAAGACTGAAATATAACAGATCAACCCTCAGTGCGAGTCTGGCATGCTTCCCTGTCCCTCAGCTCGTAGCTGGAATGCTCTAATACCCTCAAGCCTCAATACGAGTCTAGCATCCCACTCGATCCTCAGCTCATATCAAGTATGCTAATGAGTCCTCAGTATGAGTCTGGTATGCCTTCCCGACCCTCAGCTCATATCTGGCATACTCCACGGTTTGTTGGCCACCACACAAAGCAGTGCAACCTCAACCTTACCCACACAACAAGTCTACATATACAACTAAGAACATATACATATAATCAGACCATATCACAGGTATCCTTACAGATCTACCCTTTCACATACCAACTAGCATGCATAGCTAACTAATAATCAACATATCAATAACTACTAGGATATCAATCCTAATGGGTCGGCCTTGGTGCCTTAGACCCCTTAGTATAGTGAGGACAAGTCACCTCGCACTGCCGATCACGCAGACGATCCCTAGTTGTTGGCCGACAGAATCCTAAACCGATAATCATCAAAACAACACCCCGTTAAATGTAGGCTGCAGATCCGTTACCACATGCGCGCTAACCAAAATGACAATCCATCAACATTTGGCCACTAATTCATACTAGGAATACAATACAGGATAAAATACCTTTTTACCCTTCCTCAGGCTTGGCCCAAAGCCAAGGCCCAACTAGATGACAAAAGGCCTAAAATAAATCCTTAAGTCCAATCATGGCCCAATTTTCCAAATTAGGCCTAATGGACTTCACTCACAAGATCCAACAAGTTAAAAGCCTAAACCATAAAATCCCAGGCAGTCCATCACAACCCAATGGAGGCCAAACCCAATTCTTGATCCAAAGGCCCAAAATACTTCAATCCCACACTTGGCCCATTTTTCCAAATTGGGCGCAACTCCCTAATTGGGCCTCACTTAAGATCTATTACCAAAACTGATCCAAAACACATCTGTTCAAAAGGTCCAACAAGGTCCATGCCAAACTAGCCCAAAAAGCAGCCCAAACCCGAAGTCCAAATTGCCAAGAGTCCAATAGAGGGCGTACACGGGGCGTAGAGCTCTGGTACGTTGGGCGTACTTTTATTTTATCTTAACCACCATCGGGGTGGTTGACTCAGTACGCTGAGCATACAGAAATTACGCTGGGCGTACGCGAGTTTCACCAAATCTCTAATAAGTGCTTAAGGGCTTGAGCACTTAAGCCCAAACTTCAAATACATTGACCAATTATGCCTAAGACTCATACAGTCTCGAACTTTAACACTTTGGACGTCCAGAAAGTTCCTAATACATGGTCTTAATCCATTAAGACCTTCCTACTCCATACATGAGACACATTTAGCTATTGGGACATCATTTTTATCACTTGGGACCTCTTCAAGGGTCTGAAAGGACAATTTATCTCGTCCAAATCATATCATGCATAAACTTGGGACTTTTGGGACAAAAAGGTACCATAAATCTAATAAAGCAAGATCTACTTCATATAATCACAAATGTTGGAGCTTTTTTACCTCCTGGAGCTTCTAGAGGACAAGATAACTTTAGAACTTCAAGCTTGCCTTCCTTCTCCAACTTCTTGATGCAATACCTTCTTCTTCAATAACTCAAAACACACACTTTTAGCTCACACACTCATGAGAGGGGTTAGGGTTTGGGGAAAACGGCTCAAAGTTATGGAGGCTGAGATGGTGAAGGGTTTTGAGCTCATAAGGACGTTTATATAGCACTGTGACATCCCCATAATCACGACCAGAAAAGACCGGTTTCATTCATGCTTTTAAAATATATTCAGAGTAATCCATTGATTAAAAAGGGTTGCAGAATTTGTTCCCAAAACAAAATATGATAAAATAGAATTTATCAAAGCATTTCATCAAGAGATGCATTTTCATTATAACAATATTCGGGATATCATGTTCCGATGAACAGACCAAAAGCATAAACAACATAGTACAGACCTTACATCAGTTACACATAATAACAAGTTTAAAATCAAAACATCTTGATAAGTCATCCGACTTATGCTATCGTGCCACTACCTATAATACAACGAAACTGAGTGGGTCAGGCTTGGGAGCTTGGTGAGCATATAGGGTTTTCAACCCACAATAAATAATTATATTTAATTTCACTACCCAACAATAACCTGATTACCCATTCCCGTTATCCTCACTTTACGTCCCTAAAACAACATCTATTATAAGGGACCTAATCTAGGAATTTCATCGAGATGGACTTTACCGCGAGGGGTTTCCTCAGCAATGAAAGTCCTAAGGCAGCCATGAGGGGGATAGAGTACAATGGTGAACACATCGTTCATAAACACCTACAGGTTATGAGCCTGCTAGCGTTCCACAGGACTGTCTAGAAAGAGTCTGTGGTCGTCATCCATACTTTGCTGGATAACTAGAATAACAACAACAACAACATCGAGGCCTCTCACATGTTTGTCACACATCAACTATCTACCCATATTCTACCCAACATATCAGTAGATAAGAATATATATATTTTTATAGATAGTTTAAAACCTGTATAGCATGTTCATTCAATACATATTCCAAATAACAGATGAGGCACACACACATAACATGTATTTCATAGAGAATAAATCATATCTATGAATTAGAAGAATGTGAATATACATTCACACATATAATCAACAATATATACACATAACACGTATTTCGTATCAAATACTTCATAATTATGCGTTAGAAGAAATTAAATACACACTCACCTGATCAGAAAATGATCGGACAGTGCCTCGTTAATTAAAATATTCCTTTACGGTGAAACCGGGACGTTTTCTCCAAAAATGGGCTTCGCACGGGTAGAGTTTCGGCTCGAAAACTATATTTCTTTGGATCTTCGGGGCTTCAGGACTTGCTTCGGGAGTCGGGATTAATACCGGGGCTTCGGGGGTGTAAATTGCACGTAAAACGAGGTAATACGGGATAGAGAAGAAACTGAGCAACCGATTTCGGCTGCCCTTGTGATCTATTTATAGGCTAGAAGTCAGCCACGAATGCAAGGAGTTCCTTAAAGGAACGCAGGGCGTTCCCTTCGAACACGGTGCGTAGGAGCGGGGTTTCGATCCTATCCCTTATCCGCTGAGTCAACATCGACGTGACCAATCCAGGGCCAAGTAATGAACGCGAGGCGTTCCCCAACTGAACGCGGGGCATTCCCCCTCTAGGATGCGTGCCTCGAACTTCAGAAAATCATAACTCTCGCATACCATCTTCGTTTTCGATGTTCTTTATATCCACACATAGGTGAGATTATGCTCTACAACTCTCGTTTAGACTCCGTTGGCTAATTTTGAATTTATTTTTAATATATTATTAATATATTATTTTTAGTAGGTCGGGACAGGAAAACTCCGTTAGAAATTCATAACTTCTTCACTGGAGGTCCGTTTTCGTCTGTCTTTTTACCGTTGGACTACTATCAACGATATCTTCGATTCTCGTTTAGATTGTTTCGGCTAAAAACCGCTCGATCTCAAATCGAGTATTCGGGTTGCATACCGCTAAGTCGAAACTTCGGAAAATCATAACTTCCTCATACGAAGTTAGATTTGGGTGTTCTTTTTATGCACGCTCTTGGTTTAACGAACTCTACAACTTTTGTTTAGATCACTAAGGCTAGATATCGCTCTATATTAAATTCATATTTAACGTCATTCAGCGTCGTACCGGTTCTGTCGCGAAACTTTGACAAATCATAACTTCTTCGTTATAACTCGGATTTCGGCATTCTATATATCTTGAGAATCCTTGTTTCAACCACTACAGCATTATTCGTAGATATCGGCTATATTTAACATTTCATTTTGACGCTTATTCTTAACCTTACTTCAATTAAGACACACAACTAAGCACAAAACACACAATACTCAAATAATACACTTCTATTATTTCAGAACGAGTTATAAAGGTTAACTTAGACTATTACATTAAAATTAATGACAAGCCCAGAAACACAAGCGTTACAACTCTCTCCACCTTAGGGTGATTCCGTCCCCGGAATCACACACCAACAAACAACTGCGGATAGCGACCCATCATGTCACTCTCTGTCTCCCAGGTGATATTCGGCCCATTCGAATGTTTCCATCGGACAAGCACTAATTCGACCATTTTGCATCGTAATTTCTTTGTCTTTCGGTCAACGATTGCCTCAGGTTCTTCAATCAACCTCTTGTTCTCATCAATTCTTAACTCAGAAGTTTGAATTATGTCAGGAACTTCTTCGGGTAACTTCCTTAAATAACACACATGAAAAGTGTTATGAATATCATCTAGTTCTTCGGGTAGTTCGAGCTTGTAAGCTTGGTTCCCAATCCTCTGAAGAACCTTAAACGGTCCAATAAACCTTAGACTCAACTTTCCATTTTTACCAAATCTTATAAGTCCCTTCCACAACGAGACTTTAAGCAAAACCGAATCTCCAACTTCAAAATTCATCGGTCTTCGCTTTTTGTCAGCATAGCTCTTTTGACGATCTTTAGCTGCTAACATTCTTTCCCTAATTATTTTCAGCTTTTCAGCGGTTTAATGAACCATTTTGGGTCCCATAAACTGCTTTTCCCCAGCCTCAAGCCAACAAGACGGCGTACGACACTTCCGTCCGTACAAGGCTTGATAAGGTACCATCTTTATGCTCGAGTGGAAACTATTATTGTAGGAAAATTCTACCAACGGTAAATGTTCATCCCACTTACCTAGGAATTCAGTGGTACATGCTCTCATCATATCTTCAAGTGTTTGTATCATTCTTTCGCTCTGACCATCAGTCTGTGGATGGTAAGTTGTACTTAAACACAACTTGGTACCCATTTCCTCTTGTAGGCTTTTCCAAAACCTTGACGTGAAACGGCTATCACGATCCGATACAGTCGTCAACGGAACACCGTGAAGCCTCATAATTTCCTTCGCGTAAGAATTCGCAAGCTTATCCATAGACCATTTCTCCTTGGCTACTATGAAGTACGCACTCTCAGTGAATCGATCAACGACCACCCAAATCAGGTCATGATCGTTCTTTGTTCTGGGTACTTTAGTGACAAAATCCATAGCAATGTCTTTACCCATAGGAACAGGTAAAGGTTCTAAACTCTCGTACGGTTTCTTATGTTGTGCCTTAACTCTAGCACAAGTCACACACTCGGCCACATACTTTGCAACATCAAGCTTCATCATCAGCCACCAAAAGTAGGGTTTCAGGTCCCAATACATTTTAGTGCTACCAGGATGAATCGAGTACATGGTCTTTTAAGCTTCTTCCATCAGAAGATCTCTGATTCCTCCTGCCTCATATTCAATTCTTTCTGATTAAAGAGATATTGGAGACTCTTATGATCTGTTAAAAGTTTGCACTTCGTGCCATAGAGGAAATGCATCCATATTTTCAGAGCGAAAACTACCGCTGCCAGCTCCAAATCATGAGTGGGGTAGTTCTTTTCATGCTCTTTAAGATGTCGAGATGCATATGCTATCACATTTTCTCTTTGGTTCAAAAGACAACCCAATCCAACCCAGACGCATCGCAATAAACAACAAAGTCTTCAACTCCATCGGGTAGAGAAAGAATCGGTGCTTCACATAATCTCTTCTTTAGCTTCTCGAATGCTTCCTTATGCTTATCACTCCAAGCATAAGTAGCTCCCTTGTGGGTCAAAGCTGTCAAAGGAGTAGCGATCGAAGAAAAGCCTTGGATAAACCTTCGGTAATATCCTGCTAATCCAAGAAAGCTTCGGATCTCCGTGGGACTTTTCGGTTGTTCCCACTTCATCACAGCTTCGATCTTTGCTGGATCAACCATTTTCCCTTCTTGGTTGACCACGTGACCCAATAATTGGACTTCTCGAATCCAAAAATCACATTTGGATAACTTTGCATACAACTTCTCCTTCTTTAGTACTTCCAACACTTCTCGCAAGTGTCTGCCATGCTCCTCTTGGCTTTTTGAGTAAATCAGAATGTTATCTATGAACACTATAACGGATTTATCAAGAAATGGTTTACAAACACTGTTCATCAAATCCATGAATGCTGCTGGAGCATTGGTTAGTCCAAACAACATAACCAAAAATTCGTAGTGTCCATATCGTCTTCTGAATGCAGTCTTCTCTATATCCTGCTCTCTTACTTTCAGCTGATGATATGCTGACCTTAGGTCGATCTTTGAAAATTAACTTGAGCTTTGAAGCTGATCGAACAGGTCATCAATCCTCGGCAATGGATATCTATTCTTTATCATTTCCTTATTCATCTCTCTGTAATCAATACACATTCGCATACTCCCATCCTTCTTCTTTACAAATAGCATCGGAGCACCCCAAGGTGCTGAACTAGGTCTAATGAAACCTTTGTCCAACAACTCCTGAAGTTGCATCATCAACTCCTTCATCTCTGTCGGTGCTAATCGATACGGTGCCTTCGATATTGGCGTGGTTCCGGGTAACAAGTCTATTCTGAACTCCACTCGTCTATCAGGCGGTAATCCAGGAAGATCTTCAATAAATACTTCCGGATAATCACACACCACCAGAATTCTCTGCACCTCCTTCTTTTCCTTCTTAGCATCACTCCCGAACGATAGATATGATGTACATCCCTTGGCCAAACACTTTCTGGCTTTCATTAGGTAAATGATTCCAGAGTTCACTTTGTGTTTGTCCCCATACACCATAAATGACTCTTTTCCGGGCTTGTTTACATTTACTATCTTCTTTCTGCACAAGATTTCGGCATCATTGGCGCTAAGCTAATCCATTCCCAACACGATGTCGAAACCATTTAGATCAATAGGCAATAATTCCTCGTGGAACTTATTCCCATTCAAGTCTATGAAGATGTTTTTCATGCAATAGCTAACAGGTACAAACTTGCCACTAACAACTTCGACTAATAAAGCATTATCTAGTCTATCAACAGGCAAAGCTAGTTTTCTACCAAATTCATGCGATATAAAGGAGTAATTGGTTCAAGAATCAAACAAAATTTCGGCAGGCAATTCGTTTACGAGAAAGGTACCTGAAGCGACATCAGCTTCTTCTTTCGCAGCTTCCAGTGTCATCTGGAAGGCTCTCGCCTTTGGCTTTGGTGGAATGTTGGGTCTTGCTGCCTCCTTCTTCTTAGGGCAGTCCCTCGACATGTGACCCTCCTCACCACACCCATAACAAACTTTCTTGGTGAGAGTGCACTCATTGGCATAGTGCCCTGACTTTCCACATTTGAAACATGTGGCCACTACTTCACACTTCCCATGATGCTTCTTCTTACATTTTTCGCACCATTTCGCTTCACCTCCTCCTCCTCTCAAACTAAATTTCGAGAATTTACTTTTTTTGTTGGACCCCGAAGGTCCATCAAACTTCCTTTTCTCACCAACCTCTATTCTTTCTAGACCCTTTTCCTTCTGTTGGGCCTCTACATTCTTAGCTGCTCGAATAGCTATTTTCAGAGTGGTTGCCATCTTAACTGTTGGGCCAAAGTCGGGAGACAGTCCATTAGTGAACCTCTCAATCTTGGAGAGTTCTATTGGCACTAGGTACGAAAATAACTTCATTTTCTCAATGAATGCAGTAGCATAGTCGTCTATGCTCATTCTCCCATTCTTCAAATTTTGGAACTCATTGTTCAGATCAATCAGATCTATTTCTGAACAGTACTGCCCCTTTAGTTGTTCCATGAACTCCTCCTATGACATTTTCAGGGCTTCTCCTCGTGTCATAGTATCTACCAACAACTTCCACCAGCTCAAGACTCCGGTCTTCAGTTGTCTAGCTGCAAAGACAGTCTTATGTTTGTTGCTACAATTGCAACTTTCAAATACCATCTCCATTTCGGAGATCCAATTCATAATCTTAACAGGCTTTGGGCTTCCAGAAAGACTTGTCGGTTTGGCGCCCAAGAAATTCTTATACATACGCCCATCCTTGTTGTTTCCCCTTTCCGGGTCATTCCTTCGTTCTACTTGAGTCCCAACTTGACTCACAAGGCGATTGTTGTTCCCTTCCTCTAAATGCTCAGGAATCAGTTCGGGTTCCACAATGGTTATGACAGGTTCGCCCCCATTTCCATGCAACATCTATCGCATTTCTCCCCATGTTGCTCGGCTAACATAGCCCGAATCATGGCCTGCACTCCAGCCATGGTGATTGGTTCTGGTGCAGCAGCTACAACAGGTGCTTGCTCAATCACAGGCGATTGAGGCTGTTGATTCCTGTTTTCGTTCGCATTTCTAACTCCGCTTCTTGTTCTTGTCATTCTTGATCTATACACCGAATAAGGTGAAATTAGATCCTCATTCATGATAGATATTACGGTCTTCCATATCACTCCGAAACGTTTACATGCTAGTTCCAATATCATAACCAAACGCTTAGAATCCTACACACACAAGGTTTCCTGATCCGGTCGGCAACAGACCATAGATCCGAACAAAGAATATCATATATGGCAACATATAACATTTAGCACATAAAGCATTTTAGGCAACTTCCTAAAACATACTAGTGCTCGTCTCTATAACTTAACAGAGACACCTCACAATCTCCACTTAGAATTCTAAGTTTAAGTCTAGAAATCCTACAAATTCCCAGTTTGCTTAAACTAATGCTCTGACACCAACCGTGACATCCAGAAAATCACGGTCAGAAAAGACCGGTTTCATTTATGCTTTTAAAATATATTCAGAGTAACCCATTGATTAAAAAGGGTTGCGGAATTTTTTCCCAAAACAAAACATGATAAAATAGAATTTATCAAAGCATTTCATCAAAAGATGCATTTTCATTATAACAATAATCGGGATGTCGTGTTCCGATAAACAGACCAAAAGCGTAAACAACATAGTACAGACCTTACATCAGTTACACATAATAACAGGTCTAAAATCAACACATCTTGATAAGTCATCCGACCTATGCTCTCGCGCCACTACCTGTAATACAACGAAATTGAGTGGGTCAGGCTTGGGAGCCTGGTAAGCATATAGGGTTTTCAACCCACAATAAATAATTATATTTAATTTCACCACTCAACAATAACCCAATTACCTAATCCCGTTATCCTTACTTTACGTGCCTAAAACAACATCTATTATAAGGGACCTAATCTAGGAATTTCATCGGGATGGACTTTACTGCGAGGGGTTTCCTCAGCAATGAAAGTCCTAAGGCAACCATGAGGGGGATAGAGTACATCGGTGAACGCATTTTTCACAAACACCTACAGGTTATGAGCCTGCTAGTGTTCCACAGGACTGTCTAGAAAGAGTCTGTGGTCGTCATCCATACTATGTTGGATAACTAGAATAACAACAACAACAACATCGAGGCCTCTCACATGTTTATCGAACATCAACTATCTACCCATGTTCTACCCAACATATCATTAGATAAGAATATATATTTTTATACATAGTTTAAAACCTGTATAGCATGTTCATTCAATACATATTCCAAATAATAGATGAGGCACACACACATAACACATATTTCATTAAGAATAAATCATATCTATGAATTAGAAGAATGTGAATATACATTCACACATATAATCAACAAAATATACACATAACACGTATTTCGTATCAAATACTTCATAATTATGCGTTAGAAGAAACTAACTACACACTCACTTGATCAGAAGATGATCGGACAGTGCCTCGTCAATTAAAATATTCCTCTACGGTGAAACCGGGACGTTTTCTCCAAAACTGGGCTTCGCGCGGGCAAAGTTTCGGCTCGAAAACTATATTTCTTGGGATCTTCGGGACTTCGGGACTTGCTTCGGAAGTCGGGATTAATACCGGGGCTTCGGCGGTTTAAATTGCATGTAAAACAAGGTAATACGGGAGAGGGAGAAGAAAATGAGCAACCAATTTCGGCTGCCCTTGTAAACTATTTATAGGCTAGAAGTCAGCCGCAAATGCACGGCGTTCCCCAAAGGAATGCAGGGCATTCCCATCGAGCGTGGTGCGTAGGAGCGGGGTTCCGATCCTATCCCTTATCCGCTGAGTCAGCATCGACGTGGCCAATCCAGGGTCAAGTAATGAACGCGGGGCGTTCCCCCTTTCGGATGCCTGCCTCAAACTTCAGAAAATCATAACTCTTGCATACGATCTCCGTTTTCGACGTTCTTTATACTCATGCGTGGGTGAGATTATTATCTACAACTCACCGTTTAGACTCCGTTGGCTAATTTTGAATTTATTTTTAATTTATTTTTAATATATTATTAATATATTATTTTTAGTAGGTCAGGACAGGAAAACTCCGTTAGAAATTCATAACATCTTCACCCGACATTCGTTTTCATCTGTCTTTTTACCGTTGGACTACTATCAATGATATCTTCGATTCTCGTTTAGATTGTTTCAGCTGAAAACGGCTCGATCTCAAATCGAGTATTCGGGCTGCATACTGCTAAGTCGAAACTTCAGAAAATCATAACTTCCTCATATGGAGTTAGATTTGGGCATTCTTTTTATGCACGCTCTTGGTTTAACGAACTCTACAACTTTCATTTAGATCACTAAGGCTAGATATCGCTCTATATTAAATTCATATTTAACGTCATTCAGCGTCGTGTCGGTTCTGTCGCGAAACTTCGACAGATCATAACTTCTTCGTTATAACTCGGATTTCGGCATTCTATATATATTTGGAATCCTTGTTTCCACCACTACAACATTATTCATAGATATCGGGTATATCTAACATTTCATTTTGATGCTTATTCTTAACCTTACTTCAATTAAGACACACAACTAAGCACAAAACACACAATACTCAAACAACACACTTCTATTATTTCAGAACGGGTTACAAAGCTTAACCTAGACTATTACATTAACATTAATGACAAACCCGGAAACACAGGCGTTACAAGCACCCAAACCTTAAATATTAGGGTTTCCTTCTGACATGAGTACGCCCAACGTACACAAGCTTACACCCAGCGTACTAGGGCGCGCCTAGTACGTCCAACGTACCTTATGTACGCTTAGCGTACTCTTCCGGATCCCAATGTTGCAACTTTAGCCCTTAGGCTTCTCATGACTTCACTCCTCCAATCAAAGAGACTATAAATGTCCAAATAATAATAGAGGGGGATTCGAAGATACCTTGTAAATTCCGGGATGTTACATATCTAATCCTTAATAAGAATCTAGAACTATAAAGTCACTGACTAGGTGACTTTTCATGCCCCAAAAGGACCTAACTTCAAGATATAGCACTTTACTCTCATTAAATGGACATAATCTCATGCATGGGTGACTCTAAACCCTAAAGGTGCCAACTTTATGGACTTCGAACCTCAGAAACACCAATAGTGACAACTCATAGATCATGGAGTGGTGACAAACCTACATATCTTATTCATGGGACCAAAAAGGGTCCAAAACTCATATAAACTAGATCTAAGCTTTTTATGAACAAGATCATAGCTTTTTACCTCAAACAAGTTGGAAATGGAGTGGAGAATTAGGATCCACAAACTCTTCCTTGATCAACAACCTTGCACCAAACTCCTTCTTCTTGATAAAGAACCAAAACACACCAAAAAGAACACAATGAGCTCAAAAACACAAAGGAAATGTGTAAGGCTTAAAAATGAGGTTATAAGGTTAGAGAGATAGTTTTTGGATTATCGATTATCAGAAGAAGAAAAATTGGAGGTTTGTGGTGGCTTAACTCGAAGTTGACAACGCTCTCTGGTATAACAAAGAACACTATCATCGGCCAATTAGCGAATTGGAAGAGTTAAAATTCCTAATCAACCAGTGATTCGGACCTTCCATTGTGAAGGTTCCCACGTTGGAATGCAGTCGTAGCGAGAACGTAGTCTTATACAGATAACGACTCCGTTAAATGACTGACAGGAAAAAGAAGACCTAGGTGATCAGAAAGTTAGACTTAAAAACGACGTGTGGGCCGAAATTGGATTGTTAGACCTTGAGAAGTTAGATCTAACAATGGACTCGAATATTAAAATGGAAGATAAATTAAGCCCAGTCTGAATAAACCTAATAGCCCTAAAACGATGGAAACATCTACTCCACCAAGTTTTCACACGATACCGGTAACAATTATGATGACCAATAGTCAAAATATTTCAATACTCGAGAAACTTCAGTAGGGGGATATTAATCAATCTTTGTGTAAGGCTGGTGGTGTTACCACAAGGAACCAATAAGTTAATTATTTGGCTCCAACTCAAAATATGCAGGATTTTAATTCTTTAGTGCATTATGATCATCAGGCAGGTTGGTTTTCTCTGAGTCATCAATCTCAGCTTCCCTTAACCTCAAATTAATCGGTTTCATCCCTAACATATGGTTGGTGTGGAGGGGCCCTGGTTTGAACTAAGTTGTGCTTTGGACAAACTCATTGGTCAAAGGTATCCTATCAAGAGATGAATTGCCCCAAAAAAATATAGGGAACTCGTGATGCATTTTGAGATCTGGGGAACACCATTCACGATCAGTGGCAAGGTTCTTGCGTATACCCTTTTTGGAGCTGATTACATTGAAGCAGGTGGAGATTGTGCAATTTTAATAATTGATCCTCAAAACATACTTTGCGGTTCTGAGGAATTAATGGAGGTTGATGATACTGAACCCATGAAGATGGTGATATCTTATTTGGAGTATGTGTCATATATGGCAAAGACGTCCCTCACATCAGATATAGTGGAACAAGTGGGTGGGACATATATGGGGATTGTTGATCATGGTATGGCAGAGAGCAAGACAATGAGGTCCACCTAGAAGAATCCTGATGCTATATACCCTTTCTATCCACCTTGTAGGGGTGTTCATGGGGAGGTTCGGTTTGGATAGTAATAAAATTGTGAACCGTGACCACAAGAAGGGTACCTTACATGCACTAACCAAAACCGAACCGAAATGATAAAAACCCGAACCGTGTCGTGTAAAGGCGGGTAACCACGATTCAGTTCACGGATACCCGCTAAATACAAAAATATAAAAATTAATCAAAGTTATAAAGTCCACTTTAGCCATGCTTTCGGAAAATTAAATAGATAGACATAAAACATACTTGTGATAATTATGATAAAGTTGATAAAAAAACATATATACACACTTTATAATTTATATAGCTATTAATTTAAGGATAGCGTCATGCGAGTTATGATCCTAATTTGTGTGAGTTTTGTATAAGCATTGGAGCACATCTTTAATTGTTTACTTGTTTTCTTGACATATCAATTTGAAAGTAGACATCGAACAATATATATATATATATATATATATATATATATATATATATATATATAGAGAGAGAGAGAGAGAGAGAGAGAGAATCAAAAACTAAAATGGAAAATACAAATATCAAAGAAAATCAAATCTGCTTCTTTTCGATTTCAATTGGCAACATTCTTGACAAAATCCATTGTTTTCGATTCGAATAAACGGCAATCAAAACAAATTGACAGAAGCAAAGAAGCATGATGATGGCTTCAAAGAGAAAAGGTATTTTTTTCAAGAACTCAATATGATTAACATATTTTTCTTCAATGCAAAATCATAAATTGAATTCAAGAACATACCTAAGTTAGGCTTTTATCCAGATACTTGTGTTGTTGGTGAACAGGGTTGCCATAGGAAAATTCTGGTCATGAATGATTGTCGCCGATGGTGGAGAGGGAGGAGGAAGAAACAACAATCACGACATATGTGAGGGAGGTGAGGCGCAGTAGGAATAACAAGATAGGGATTTAAAGGAAAGCAATGAGATATTTTAGGGATTAATTAAATTTTTATTTAATTAACAAAATTAATTAATAGGTAAGATTATATATCCTTATTTAAGTTTTTGAAATGATTGGCCCACATTTATGAATACAATAACACAATACTTACTTTAAACACCTGAACTTATATATATATATATATATATATATATATATATATATATATATATATATATGTGTGTGTGTGTGTGTGTGTGTATACATATATATACATATATATGTGTGTGTGTATTATATATATATATATATATATATATATATATATATATATATATATATATATATATAAAGTTCAATAGAGAACCATTATTAACCAACGAACCAATTCAAAGCGTCGAAATTTAAAGCGATCAACGACAAAAGGAAGGGTTGTAGACTTTTACAATGGACTCACATACATCGGATTATTACAAAACCCACTTTCTTTTTTCGTATAAAAATTTTCAGGCCATGTTTTTTATTGAAAAAAAAAACCGACTATATACCATTGTTCACGGTTTTTTGTCCTCTTTCCAAAGAAAACCATGATGATATATAAAAAGCGAAAATTTTCATTTTCTTTGATGAAAAGTTAATGTCTATTTTTTATAGAAAAAAATTAATAAATATATAAAAAATAATGTCTTTTTGTACTTTTTAAACATAGATTCATATTAATATTCATAAAAAAACGATATTTCTGTTCAGATTCACATTGTAAACTTGTTCAGATTCACATTGTGAACCTTCTCATATTCATAGTGTGCATAATAGTAAGTCAGATTCACAGTGTGAATCTGAAATGATCGAACTTTTTCATATTGTGAATGTTAAAAATTGAAATATTACAGTTTAGATTCACAGTCTGAATCTACATTGATCGAGGTTTTTTTTACCTTATCATATTGTTAATGTCAAATTTGGGTCTCAATTCCCATTAAGACCCAAATTTCCAAAATACCCTCAGAAGTCAAACTTAGTCAACCCTGGTCAAAGTCAAAGTCAACAGTTAAGGTCAAAAGTCCATGTTGACCCAACTCGTCGAGTGCAGCTTATTGACTCGTCGAGTTCCTTCAGAACTCAGACGTCATGAAAACTCGACTAAACTCGTTGACTTGCCAAACAACTCGTCGAGTCTATGTTGTGTCTAGAAGATCAGGAAAATATTAACCAACTTGTCGAGTTACCTCACCAACTCGCCGAGTTCACTCAGAATCCATAAAACGGGAAAACCCTTATCCAACTTGTCGATTTGACTATGCTACTCGTCGAGTTCCTTCAGCCCTTTTCTCATTTAGTCATTTTTAAGCGAAACCAAGGGTCCAAACTATAGATCTAGTCCCCTAGGGTGTAGTTACCACGTAAAGTTGCAAACTTTACGTGCATGCAAGGCCTCAAGAGGCTAAAACACCCAAAACTAAGCTTAAGAAGAGGTTTAGAGCATGAAGAAAGGCCAAGACTAGATAAAGTCGACAGCTTTATATTCATGGGGCCTAAAGGAGTCCAGATCTGAGACCATGTCCTCATGACAAGCTTAAACCCGAGAATGACTGCATTTTGTACCAAAATGGCCATATACTTACATAAGAGGTGATCTAAGAAATTAAAAGCCAAGGTAAAGACTATTTACCTCCAAATGGCTTATAACATAGAGTAGATGTCGGATCTATTGTTTCTCGCTTTGCTCCAACCTCTTCAAGCTCTAAGTTCCTTCACAACCACACCAAAATCACACTCCAAGGATCTCTCACCCACTCAAGAAGGTGTAAAGCTCGAACTAGGGTTTCTCTGGATGAAAATGAGGTAAGGGTGGTTTGAGGGAGGACTTAAGGTCCTTTAAATATGGGGCAAACCCTAAAAATTTGGATTTTCATGCACAGCCTCTAATTGTCGAGTTGGGGTCCTCCAACTCATCGAGAAGGTTCCATAAACCCTAAAGCCTGATCAGTTTCTACACGATGAGTTGGGGCAGCCAACTCGTCGAGTAGATCCAAAAATAAGAATATAAAAGCTTTAAATTTATACCTGTGAGTCGGGATGTTACAACTTTAAGTTTATACCTGTGAGTCGGGTAACTCCTCTTAAAACACATCAGCAAACTCTCTAACTACTAGAACCTCTGAAACAAAGACCTGATCCCTGACCTGTGTATCCACCACATACACTAAATAACCCTCACACCAGTGCTGAATATACTATCGAGCCCTGGTGGATGAATAGAACCCTAATACCCTCCTAGTGCCCTCGTCATAGATAACCAGTTCTCCCCCACTTGGGGTGCGAACTACAACATGCTTGCCCTCGCAGTCGATCATGACACTGAAGCGACTCAGCCAGTCCATACCCACTATCACACAAACATCCCCCATTGGGATCGGAATCAAGTCAACCGGAAAGGACACCTTGAAAATCTCTAGATCATAACCCCAATAAACTGATGAACCAGAAATCTTGTGTTTGATGGCGATGGCGACTTGCAACAGACACTCTAGCTCTCCTAACAACAAACCAAATTCCCTACTAAAAGATCGCGAGACAAAAGACCGACTCGTCCCGGAGTCAAACAATACGAGAGTAGGTAAGGAGTTCACTAAGAATGTACCTAACATAGGCACAACACATATAAGCATAAAATAAATACAATCAATAGGATAAAGGATAGAAACATACCGGACACCACATTTGATACTGCCCTGGCCTCCTCGGCTGTGAGCTGCAAGGCGCGCCCCTAAGCCCTCGGGAGCTCTGCTCTACCTTGACTCCCGTCAGTAATCCTCAGTGTGGTTGGCTCTGGATCCTGCACTATCTTGGCAACGAGCAATGGACAGTTGGTCTTCACGTGACAAACCTGATTGCAGTGGTAGCAAATCCTCATATCCTGAACCGGGGCTAACTGGAGGCAATCCCTTGCAAAGTTCCCCTCACTGCCTCACTATCAGCATGAACTACCGGATCTTAAAACTACAGAATGACCCTTCACACACTTCCCACAAGTGCGGCCGCGCTGGCCCCCAAACCTAGAATCAGGGGCTTGGGCCGGTTTGGCGCAGGCTGCGACTGCACTGGGGCCTGCCTCTGCTCTCGTAACTATAACTCAATCTCAAGCTCTCACCTCCTAGCGGCCTCCTGTAACTCTAGTAGTGTATCACAATGTTGGCTAGCAACAAACTGTCGGATGTCAGTCTTGAGCATGCTTAGATAATGTGTCATCTGAGCCTGCTTAGAAGCAGACTGCAGAGAAAACATAGCCCTCTCAGTAAACATACGGGTGATCTCTGTTACCGACTCCTCTCCCTATCTCAAATCCAGAAACTCCTGTGCCAATAGCTTGCACTCCACCCGTGGAATGTAGCGGGAATGGAACATCTTCTTGAACCGATCCCAAGGAACCATAGCTCTCTTCTCATTAAAATATGACCCCGTCATCAATCTCCACCAATCCTTTGCCCCGAACCTCAGCTTGTTCAGAGCACACATGACCTTTTAGACAGTAGGACATGAACATGTGAAAAAGCATCCCTCGATATCAGATATCCACCTTATGGCTATGATCGGGTCCTGAATCCCATCGAAAGTAAGGGGCTTCATGCTATCAAAGTCCTGATACTAGAAAGCCCGACTGGCTCCTCCACCTGCAACTGCTATGGCTGCAGAAGCTGCAGTGGCAGTCGTCTCAGCAATGGCTGCATAACGCTCATCAAAGTACTCAACCATGGCGGTTTTGATAGACCCAAACTTTTCTAGGAACTATGCTCGGAACAGTGTAGCAAACTCATCATGCAAGATCTCCCAAATCCTGGCGTCCAACTTATCTGACCAATAATCTCGGGTACTCCTGGTCTACCTTGACTGCCATCTCCTGATCCCGATCCGGATCCGGTCACAAAACGCCTTGTAACTACCATATTGAAAAATATACCAGGGAGATATCAGATAATCCGTATAAACAATCGAGCAACCAACTCCCAACAAAAGCTTAGGGGTTTTGACTTCCTTACTACGTGTATGGGTCCTGTGCTTTCAGTAGTACGGGTCCATACTACCTTCAACACCTACCCATATTTGTCTCAAGTACCATCACAACGCCCTAACAATATATATATATATATATATATATATATATATATATATGTATATATATATATATATATGTATATATATATATATGTATATATATATATATATATGTATATATATATAAGCGTAAACGAGCACTCAATACTCACTCCTAGAGGAAGGCTAAATATCTTCTAACTGGCCTACTGACCCCGCACAACTCATCCATAAAACTTCCACCAACCCTGCAGCACTAGTGTATGCTAGCCATACATAACATTGGACCCTATAGACTTTCAAATATTTGATCCTACCCTAAGCCCTTCATCGAAATGAACAGGAAATAAGGCCAGCGTAACATCCGAAATCCCAGGTATATTAATTATGTGTTTATTTTGAGATTAATTGAGTGACTCGATGAGTTATGAGTCTAACTCGTCGATTAGGGTCGTGTTGACCACGTGGGATTAGTGGTCTACTCGACGAGTCCGAGAGTCGACTCGCCGAGTAGACGCTGAGTGGTGAAACCCTAAATTCCCGAGTGTAGGACCTATTTAAGGACACTTATAGCCTCCATTGTGTGTCACTAACCATTCTTCCACCCAGAGAAAAACCGTAAACAACCATAGAGCTTAAAGAAGGAGTTTAAGCTTGCATTTGAGTGTCTGGTGCATTACTTTTTGAAGTGAAGGGGAGGATTCAAGCAAGGAACGTGAAGGAGGCCAGTAGATCTGAGGTTATCTTGTACAGAAGCTTCTGAGAAAGGTAAAAAGTGCTCACCTTTCTCCTTATGGTGACTAGATCCCATGTTTGTGGTATTTAGGGCTTTTTACCACCTATTGTAGGGACTTTGAATGCATAAGGTCCCTTTTGTGGTCTAAACTTCAGATTTGGACCTTGTGAGGTCCAGAGAGTCCCAAAGTGTGACAACCCAAAATTTCCATTATGTACAACATACCAAGTCAATAGAAAGTCAAACTCATTCCTGCTATCATTAAGCACAAATTAGAGTCCGTTTGAGAGTTCTGAGCCTTGTACACTTAAGGAAAAAGTGTTGGGGTTATCAGCTGAATTTCTAGCACAAAGACCGAGCCTTAAGCACATTAACCATGAGTTCATGGCCACCACATGGGAGTTTACGGCCGTAAACTCCATGTGGGCCGTAAACTCACCTTATATGGTGAAGATGAAGGCCATTTGTCCATTTCTTTCATTTCCTTGGCCCAAATCCTCTCAAGTACCATCCCGATCTTCATCCCCGATCTTCAAAACACGTAAGTTTCTTGCCCTACCTAGTTGATATCTTTTATGATCTAGTAATCTTACATTATTTCATCCGTGAAATCATTCCATTTTGTAGATTTTCAGTTTCACCAAGAACACTAAGAACACACACTGGTGTTCTTGGCCAAAACCGACCATTCAAGCTCCTAGAACGTAAGTACTATTGATCCAACTCATTGTGCACTAAGTTTATCATGTTTAGGACTTAAAACACATAAAATATCAAGGGATTCAAGGAGTTTACGTCCAAGGCATGTTATTGGGACGTAAACCCCTTTTAAGGGTGCAAATGACACCCTAACACCCTAGTAAGCCTTGGATATTAGCATAGAACCTTACACCTTTGAACTAGGGACCCAAATACACAAAATGGTACTCCTTACCATGAGTTTACTGTAAACTCATGGGGGAGTGGTCCCAGGGCCGTGAACACCATACAAGGCTATTTTTGGACCTTAAACCCACCCAACCTCCTGTTTAAGATTTGAAGCACTTAACCACTTAAGTTGTAATAGCTTTGAGCATCATTTAGTCACCAAATTGAGAGTTTATGGCTAGGAGTTTACTCCCCTGGGCTGTAAACTCCAACACACATGGTCTTTGGCCCATAAACTCCCGAATGAGGCCTCACACTCCTTTGTTGCAACCCGATAGCCTCCTAGCACTTGACCAAAGTGTTTTCCTTGCATTAGGATATTTATACATGATTAATTAGTGTTAAAATCACTAATTGTTTATATACATATGTCTTCATATGTAATTAGGATCATTGCGTGTTTCTAAGTCTTCACTTGACACCAAGCACTTATCTGACACGTCCTTCCGATCCGCTCACTGCAGGTGAGTTCATATGTCACACCCCAAAACCAAGAACGGCGGAAACGTTCTGGGGCGGAGGACGTCATGTGTAGTATCACAACACAGTAAATGTAAATAAGCAAACAACATCATCCATTGCATTAAATATATAATTTCAATACAAGCGTGTTCTGTACAGTGACACCAAAATAATGTAAGTCAAAATAATAAGACGAGTCTTGAATGCACTCCATCTTCTCAAAAGCTGGCATCGGTACCTGTCTACTGATGACCTGAGAATACAAGTTATTTTGAAAGAGTTTATCAGCATTAAGCTGGTGAGTTCATAAGTATTTTAGTGTCAATGTTTGTTGTCAAAAACGTTTGAACCTGTCTCAATGTATAAGTTTGTAAAAATGTAAGTAAGTGTTTGAAAGTGTTTGTAAAAGTTTAAATCTCTCAGAAAATCCTATATTTTCTATTAAAGTAACCTTCTACCAAGGCTTAACTGTTTTGTATACTTGATTGTTGTAAAAGTGTGTAATTTCCCAAGTGTAACTATCATTTCATAAAATATAGTTTGTACATTAATGCTTAAGTGAGGTTATCACTAAAATATGTAATGGGTAAATCATTGTAGTACTGTAGTTTTGTATAATAGGAAATACTGTTATACTAACTACCTTAAACCGGATTTATATTAAGGTATAATGTGATAAATTGCACCATGCTATCGACTGGTAACAACGACATAATGAATGGTCATAATAAAGAAATGACGTTTGGCACCCGCAGACCTGCAAGTCCGGCTGTAGCTAGCAGCAAGGTGTAGGATAGTCAATCCAGTATAGATCTATACGCAAACTCACGCTCTCCCTCCAAGAGAATTCTGGCTACAACTCGGGCCATGACATTTAAGGCATGCTCTGACACAGTGGATCACAATTGTTAACGTATTCATGTATATGTTATGCTTCTCGTTCTAGTATAGCTGTATATGTTCATGTTTCTAGTATAGCTGTATATGTTCATGTTTCTAGTATAGCTGTATATGTTCATGTTTCTAGTATAGCTGTATATGTACATGTTTCTAGTATAGTTGTATATGTTCATGTTTCTAGTATAGCTGTATATGTTCCTGTTTCTAGTATAGCTGTATATGTTCTTGTTTCTAGTATAGCTGTATAAGTTCCTGTGTTACCCGGATGGTAACTAACTATTGATGTACTGATAAGTATGAATATGGAAGTACTTTTATGTCTATATATGTATATATGATATATAACTAATATTGAAACGACCTTCGGATGGTCACCCGAAATCCCACCAGACCACATCCAAATCGAGAAAAAGGAAATAGGGCAGATGGCCTTCCTAAGCCCTTTAAACATTATTTATACATCTATACATATATGGGCATGCAATTGAATATATAAAAGCATAAATAAGTTTTCATAAGACATTTGAAACATAAATATAATTTTCAAGAGAAGATCGACTTGATGTCAATCTATAAAACAATTTGAAGGCATAAGTTGATAAATCAGTTTAAGTATAAGAAACATTTGTTTGAATCACACTTGGTAAATAAGTTTGGATAGTAAAAGAGTTTGTAAAACATTTCAAAGTAAAGCAGTTTGATAAACAGTTTGAACAGTGGTAAAAATCATTGGTTTCCTAGTTATTAATCACATGTGATTAAATGCAATCACATGTGATTGAAGCAATAACTATAAGTATTTGACTTGTATTCCCCACCCATAAAGTATTTAAAACATTTAAAATCATTTCAAAGGTTGATTAAAGGAGTATGAACTCACTTGTGGTGAGCTGTTTGAATTGCAGTGTCGGATACCGTGCTAGGTGGCAAACGGAGACTGGTTTACACGCACGAGCCTAGTTATCATATAATAAGCATATATATAACTAATTAGCCAAATAATAACTTAACAAATAAGTTAAGACACTTAGGAACATGTAAACACTTTTCATAAGTGTTAAAGGTCCTAATGGTTACATCTAACTTGCTACGGGACAAGGCAAAAGGGTTTGAAGCATCAAATGGCCTTGCATAAGAGTTCACCACCCAACAAACCCCAACTTTGGAGTTTACGGCCATAAACTCATGGGTTTATGGCCGTGAACTCCTCACTTGGTGGTTTTGGGTGTTTTAAGGTGTTATCTTGATCCTAGAATTAGCCTAGCTTTGTTGGAATAGACCTTAAAGTAGTTTAAGGCCCTAGAATGCTCCATAGGGGAGTTTACGGCCTAATGTCCATGTCCCCTAGAGTTTACGGCTGTAAAATCCTATGGGGTGTTGGATTTTAATTCATTTGAGGCACTTGCACATCTAGGATAGCTTCCATGATTTTATCTAAGGCTAAAGGGGACAAGAGGTACACATTTGTGCCTTCACTTGGAGTTTACGGCCCAAGTAATGTTCCTTGGCCGTAAACTCCCTTTAAGGGATGTTCTTGATGTCTTTTACTCCCCATTCAAGTCCTAGGTGTTCAAGGGTAATTGTCTTAAGGCCTTAGGGGAGTTTGTGGTGCATTTTATCCTAGAAAAAGGGGTTTACGGCCCAAGAGATATTCTTGGCCGTAAACTCCTATAACTCCATGATTTTGAAGTGTTTTGATGTCTAAAATAGTCACAAGCATTTGAGAGTTAAAGTCCTTAAGCTTTAGGGGTGGTTTAGGGCACTAAAAGCCCTTGAAAAGGGGTTTACGGCCCAAGAAAAGTCCTTGGCCGTAAACTCCTATTACTTGTGTTTCTTGGTTGCTTTCTAGTCTCTAAAGATCATACACTAAGTCCTTAACAAGTTGTCTATCAAGGAAATGGGACTAGGAAGCCTTAAAGCTCCATTTTGGAGTTTACTCCCCAAGAACGTTCTTGGGCGGTAAACTCCCGGATCTTGCAGTTTAGACATGTAAATGATGTTATAAAGCATCTAACAAGTAATGAAACACATTTAGGAAAGTAGACTCACAATCTGGGATGAAAACCCGAAGATCCGTCAGAGAGAAAATGGCTTTTCTCTAATTGGAATTGTGAATAATGAATTAATTTAATTCAGAAAACTATTTATAGTCCTGGAATATTTTGGCAGAAAATATTTTTATTCCGGATATTGGACTGCAACATTATGAAACTTGAAATGCTCAAATTTCACAAAACCAGGAGCATCCACTCTCCTGATATCTCCTTAAATGTAAACCCTAATGTACACAAACTTGTTCGGAAAAGTATGAAAATCACTGAAACTGGACTAGCTTCTATTGAATAGATAATGTTCGTACAAATGGAAATTTCGGGTTGTCACATCATACCCCTTGAATTAACCTTTTAAATGCTTTTTAATGCTTTATGGGGGGATACCAGTTGAAACATGCTAGTTATTACATCAATCACATGTGATTAATAACTAACATGCAAATGGATTTACTATACGTTACCCGTTTTACCAAACGGATTTCTTCAAATGATTTTCATAAACATTTTATATGTTTAAAACTCTTTATTGAACTATTTATTATACACTGTATGTTTCATTTCAAACTCTTTTACAATTGTGTTTCAAACAAAGGTTTCTTTATACTTAAACTGTTTTATCAAACAAATACTTTTAAACTGTTTTATAAACTGACATCAAGTCGATCTTTTCTTAGATATTAATCTTTTTCAAAGGTTTTACAAAACTTCTTTTACGCTTTTATATAATCAAATGCATGTCTGTATATGTATAGCTATATTATTTATGTTTAATGGACTTAGGAAGGCTAACCCACTCCATTTCCTTTTCCCCGTTGGGATGTGGTCTGGTGGATATCGGGTATCCGTCCAAAGGTCGTTTAACCATCAGTTATATATCATGTATACATATAGAGACATAAAAGTCTTCCCCAGTCAGTTCAGTACCTTTGGGTAGCAATGGCATACTTCAGGTTATACACGTACATGGTTAGTAACTATTATAGGTATACTTAGGAGATACCACTTACCATTCCAAGTACAGGGAATCACACAAGAGTCAGTTCATTCATGAGTCTATACTAGTACATTACATGTTACACGAGTACATTTACAAAGATACATATATATGAGTACATTTACATCGATACGCTTACATGGATACGCTTACATATATACGTTTACATAGATACGCTTACATGATTACGCTTACATGAGTACGTATACATAGATACACTTACATGAGTACGTTTACATAGATACGCTTACACGAGTATGTTTACATATAAAACAATAGAACAGACATAACTAGGTGCTATAGCATGGAACGATTTCAGGATCTAACGATACCAATGAATCGCTAACGCATTAGTGATAGTTATATTGGGTATACATGATCATAGTAATGTGGATGTTCTCGGCCTCCAATCATGCAGGGGTCACGTGTGGGTCCCAAAATCTCTTTGACAGGGGAGCGTCTAGCCTGGGATCTAGACATCACATTATGCCTTAACCCTCAATTAAGGCAAAATAGTACAAAAGTAGTCACTTATTACAAACACTACAGTACTTACGACAATTACAAAAGGATATAAAACTCCAGTCAATGTATTATTAATACCTTTAGTATGTGTCATATTCACATAATCGATGAGGTTGGTTAGATAATAATAACAATAGTTGTACAATCGGGCCTTGGTAGAAGGCTACTTTCAAAACAGTCAGGTCTTGGTAGAAGGCTACTTTCAAAACAGTCGATTCTTGGTGGAAGACTACTTTCAAAACAGTTAAGTGTTGGTAGAAGATTTCTTTTATACTAATAGGAATCATAGGGATTTCTTGGGTTTTTCAAACGTTTACAGTTGTTTTACAAACATTTTCATACTTATACGAACTTTCTTTCAAAACAATTTAAAGTCTTTCATTACAAGCTTTACAAATCAAAGACAGATTTATACTTATCAATTCACCAGCTTTTTAGCTGATACTCGCTTTCAAAATAACTTTTATTCTTAGGTCACAAATAGACAGGTACCACGACCAGGTTTTGTGAAGACGAAACAGTCAAGACTCCTCTTTTATTTTGATTATTCACTTTGTTGTCTTTATACTATGGAAGAACACACTTGTAATTAAAATTATACTATTAATGCAATGCATGATGTTGTTGCTTGTTTACTACTTTACATTGTTGTGATACATTACATGACGTCCTCCGCCCCAGATCGTTTCTGTCGTTCTTGGTTTTGGAGTGTGACAGATTGGTATCAAAGCATTGTTTATAGTGAATTAAGTATATCAACCCATAAAAGATATACTAACTATAAATACAATGGGATTAAAAAAACTTTGACCAAGAGTTTATACTTTTAAATAATAAATATTTGATTGAGTATACGTGCCTGCATTCATACTAAAATCCGTGTCACAATGACAAGAAAAAAAGTATTACGATTGTTGAATATCACAGGTAAGCTCGGGGATGTATTGTTAGTCTTGGGAGTGGCATAGCCTGATCAACTATGTTGGTCCGAGGAGTGATTAGCATATGACCGAGAATGGTTGTGATATGGCAACAAGTCTAAAAACTTACCAACACTACCACAATGAAATACCTTAGGGGTATTTGGTCTTACTATAAGTACTTTATAATTGAGAACTAAAGACAGACAGGATCTTCATTACTAGGTCAATAGTTGCTAAGTGGATACATTAAGGTTATATGTAACTAGGATGATATAGACTCAGAATCTGTGAAATTTTGCTTTACCCCTGTTCCTCGAGAATTTGGAGTTAAGGTCACTTATTCGAAGGCCTATTCTGTTTGATTACATATATCGATATGCACTTTACAAATACTGATGTAACTAATAAAGATCTTCTTATAATTATATAGTTAATTCGTCTAATAACTACATCTTGGCCACAATTCTCGCGTAGATAATATGGCTGGACTCCACCCCCACGGCAACCTGTTCCTTCCGAACGAAGTTACTACTGGATGGTCTGGAGAAGAACCAGATAATGATCATCCGATCCCTTTGAATGATCAGCATGACGAAGACCTTTCGAATGGTGCAAACTCCAAACCCGAAGTTGAGAACCTACCTCAGGTAGTTCCTATTCCAAATCCTAACCCTCGTCCGGCTTTTCATGGCCAGACGCCCCCTTGGATAGAATGCTTGGAAACATGGAGCGAAGATCAAGAGCAACCTATGCCGTTTAATGGAGACCGACGCTTCTTCAACGTAAGTGAAGGGAGCTCAGCAGACAGAGTTCTACCAATCCTGGTCCGTAGAGTTGCCCGAAACGAAATTCAGGGCAGGACAGCTCTACGACGTATCGCAGAAGTTGATACCAATAGAGGAATGCATATCCTTCGCACCAATCGCCTTGAGCATGCTCGTGAGAGATCTGAGAGAGACCATGAGACCCTGATGCAAGCACTAGCCGAAACTTGATCCGAAGTCATAGAGCTCCGTGTACGCCAGAGGGTGCACGAAAGAAACCTGCTTGACATGGGACGACAACTGGCTGAACTGAGAGTTCACCATAGGGATGATTGTCACCAGTAGGAGATGCCTTACTTTCCTCCTTTATTTTAAAGAACAGTATTCCTGTTTATGTCCTATGTGACATTTTCTATGTAACTTTCTGGTACTATAAGTACTTTTACTTAGGCCTTAGGCGGCCAAAACTTCCTACTCCGAATATGATGTAAGACCTTCTACAAGGTCAATTTTCCCAAACTTAGTACATCTTAAACATCTATGATTTTGGCAGTTGGCTAACTTCTGTGTCACTCTTTGTTAAAATACTTTCATCATACTTTCATAGGAGCCTACCTGGAACCCATTCTAGTCAAGTTATTGGACTAGAGTAACTTAGCTAAAGAATCATTCCCAACCCTCTTCCAAGAGTTGGAACATGTTATTCACCGACCAATGATACCCCGGATCAAAATTCAAACGTCTTGAGACCATTCTACAAACATACTTCCATTCCGTACTAGGACTGCATCATAGGGATGTAGGTCAAACCTTCGTGAACATACTTCCATTCTGTACAAGGACTGCATCATAGGGATGTAGGTCAAACCTTCGAGATAATACTCTTACTCTTCAATTGAACGATCAAAGTACATCTAGGGCCAATAGTAGCCACTACTAGAAATTCTAGTTCGTCATATAGGATTCGTAAGAAGATTATTATTATGACTTTCCTCGCTTATACATTCCTGAGTTATATATAACGAAGACCTGGTAGACAATAGAATGTGAGATTTCTAACTTAGTTTCTTTTCCTCGTTAGGATGTGGGACTAGAGTAGAATCACACATTTTATTATCCGCCCACTCTTGATTATATCATAACGTGTATAAGCTAAGTTTTCATGTATAATAACCCAATTCATAGCCAGAATAAAAAATGATACAGGTTCAACCATACTCGCTCACGAAATTCATTCTCTTTTCGTGTAACAGAATCATGTCGTCACCCGGAAATAGTCAGCCGAGCAGCGAAACCCTGATCCTCCATATCGACGCTGCTACGTTACAAGCTGCAGTAGCAGCTGCTGTGACAACTTTCCTTACACACATCAACTCCAGCAACACAAACAAGACTAACAAAGGAGTCGATAGTTCCGATGGTAGTACCAATCCGGGAAGTCAAAAAATGACAACAGTCACGGACTTGCGAAGCCGTAAGACCGAAAAGAAGAGACGATATCGCCAAGCTAGAAGTGAGCAAAAGCGATTCCAAAGACTTTCCATGCAACAGCAGCAAGTGGCAACTCCTGCTGAACTCCTTAGGAGGAAATTTTCAAAGTGGAGTAATGAGGAAGGCACCCGTGTCCACGTAACTCTGACTAAACACCTCACTCCCACCACCAATGCTAGTACTAGCCAGTCATGCCACCAATGCGGTGAGATGGGGCACTTCAAGAAGGATTGCCCTATAACAAAGAACTCTGGTGCAGACAACAAAATTCTAAGGATCACTGCTGCAGGGGAGACTACTCCGAACCCACGTAGAAGTAATTAAGGCATTTCATTGTAACAGACTTATAAACCGTTTTAAATTAGTGCGACTCAAGTCTTATCTTTTGCGAGACCCCGTTGGTTAAGGGACCCTCGTGCTGCGTATACTTGTCTTTTGTTGTATACTTTGTTCGCAGCAGTATTACTATAGTTACTCTAAAGTACTGTAACTCTGTTAAAGGTTGCACTGTGGTGATTTGTCTATAACGCCTTATGTTCAAATCTAATGTCTTTAGTTTCCATATGATTCAGACATGTTCGTACAACTTGAATCAATTCGAGCCCCACAATATCAGATTCGTGCATACATCTCTTCCTCCAAAATCGTCTTTCTAGTGAAGCCATCATTTCAAAGCTCCGAAGTACTCATGCCAGAAGTACCTCATCTTCAGAGACCACAACAGGACTTCCATTAGAAATCATCACTCTCTACCTCGCATAGATGAATCAGTTGACCAACCGCAAGGAACTATTTACCTTTAAAAAATAGTCCTGAGATCCGAATATCACCATATACAAGTGTCAGCGAAGGATGCCCCGAGGACAATCCCCCAAACTCAATACGAACACTACGAGTTCGTAGTGATACCCCCCGGATATGACGAATACGCCCGTAGTGTTCATGATTGTAATGAATAGGGTATGCCATTCTTACTTGGATCGGTTCGTCATTTCCATTGTAAATGACTTACTTATCTACTCTCGTAGTAAGAGAAGGCAAGGAAACATCCACAACTTAACCTACCCCCGCAAACTCAGTAACGTACATCTTACCCTTCACGTCTCGAACTTGAAAACGTACCTTTCCGTCAGGACTCTCATAATCCCACTTGACGAGATCGAGATCAACGAGATCCTCACCTTCGTGGAAGAACCGTAGTGACCCTCGACCAAGTGATCAAGCGGACGAAGCAACGTCGCCTCCCATTTGTGAAGGTTCGTTGGGATACCAACCGAGGACCCGAATTCACTTATGAGTGCGAGAACCAATCGATTAGGAAGTTTTCCCACCTCCTTGCTCAATTATTCATGCCTACTTCCTTACTTAAAATTTTAATTTCAGGATGAAATTCCCTTTAACAGGGGGATGATGTGACAACCCGAAATTTCCATTTTGTACAACATACCAAGTCAATAGAAAGTCAAACTCATTCCTGCTATAAATTCATCAGATAACCCCGACACTTTTTTCCTTAAGTGTACAAGGCTCAGAACTCTCAAACGGACTCTAATTTGTGCATCATGTCATCACCAAGAAATAGTCAGCCGAGCAGCGAAACCCCTATCCTCCATATCGACGTCACTACGTTACAAGCTGTAGTAGCAGCTGCTGTGACAACTTTCCTTACACACATCAACTCCGGCAACACAAACAAGACTAACAAAGGAGTCGAGAGTTTCGATGGTAGTACCAATCCGGGAAGTCAACAAATGACAACAGTCGCGGACTTGCAAAGCCGTAAGACCGAAAAGACGAGACAATATCGCCAAGCCAGAAGTGAGCGAAAGCGATTCCAAAGACTTTCCATGCAACAGCAGCAAGTGGCAACTCCTGCCGAACTCTTTAGGAGGAAATTTTCAAAGTGGAGTAATGAGGAAGGCACCCGTGTCCACCTAACTCTAACTAAACACCTCACTCCTACCACCAATGCTAGTACTAGCCAGTCATGCCACCAATGCGGTGAGATGGGGCACTTCAAGAAGGATTTTCCTATAAAAAAGAACTCCGACGCAGACGGCAGAATTCTAAGGATGACTGCTGCAGGGGAGACTACTCCGAACCCACGTAGAAGTAATTAAGGCATTTCATTGTAACAGTATTACTATAGTTACTCTAAAGTACTGTAACTCTGTTAAAGGTTGCACTGTGGTGTTTTGTCTGTAACGCCTTATGTTCAAATCTAATGTCTTTAGTTTCCATATGATTCCGACAGGTTCGTACAACTTGAATAAATTCGAGCCCCACAATATCAGATTCGTGCGTACATCTCTTCCTCCGAAATCGTCATTCTAGCGAAGCCATCATTTCAGAGCTTCGAAGTACTCATGCCAGAAGTACCTCATCTTCAAAGACCTCAATAGGACTTCCATTAGAAATCATCACTCTCTGCCTCACATAGATGAATTAGTTGACCAACCGCAAGGAACTATTTATCTTTCAGAAATAGACTTGACAATCCTCCAAACTCGATACGGACACTACGAGTCCGTAGTGATACCCCCGGATATAACGAATACGCCCGTAGTATTCATGATTGTAATGAATAGGGTACGCCATTCTTACTTGGATCGGTTCGTCATTTCCCTTGTAAATGAATTACTTATCTACTCTCATAGTAAGAGAAGGCAAGGAAACGTCCACAACTTAACCTACCCCCACGAACTCAGTAACGTACATCTTACCCTTCACGTCTCGAACTTGAAAACGTACCTTTCCATCAGGACTCTCGTAATCCCACTCGATGAGATCGAGATCAACGAGATCCTCGCCTTCGTGGAAGAACCGTAGTGACCCTCGACCGAGTGGTCAAGCGAACAAAGTAACACCGCCTCCCATTTGTGAAGGTTCGTTGGGATACCAACCGAGGACCCGAATTCACTTATGAGCGTGAGAACCAATCGATTAGGAAGTTTTCCAACCTCCTTGCTCGATTATTCATGCCTACTTCCTTACTTAAAATTTTAATTTCGGGACAAAATTCCCTTGAACACGGGGATGATGTGACAACCCGAAATTTCCATTCTGTACAACAAACCAAGTCAATAGAAAGTCAACTCATTCCTGCTATCATTCAGCACAAATTAGAGTCCGTTTGAGAGTTCTGAGCCTTGTACACTTAAGGAAAAAGTTTCGGGGTTATCTGCTGAATTTATAGCACAAAGACCGAGCCTTAAGCACATTAACCATGAGTTCACAGCCACCACATGGGAGTTTACGGCTGTAAACTCCATGTGGGCCGTAAACTCACTTTATATGCTGAAGATGAAGGCCAGTTGTCCATTTCTTTCATTTCCTTGGCCCAAATCCTCTCAAGTACCATCCCGATCTTCGTCCCTGATCTTCAAAACTCGTAAGTTTCTTACCCTAACTAGTTGATATCTTAGATGATCTAGTAATATTACATGATTTCATCCATGAAAACATTCCATTTTGTAGCTTTTCAGTTTCACCAAGAACACACACTTGTGTTCTTGGCCAAAACCGACCATTCAAGCTCCTAGATCGTAAGTACTCTTGATCCAACTCATTGTGCACTAAGTTTATCATGTTTAGGACTTAGAAAACATAAGAACTCAAGGGATTCAAGGAGTTTACGACCAAGGCATGTTCTTGGGCCGTAAACCCCTTTTAAGGGTGCAAATGACACCCTAACACCCTAGTAAGCCTTGGATATTAGCATAGAACCTTACACCTTTGAACTAGGGACCCCAATACACGAAATGGTACTCCTTACCATGATTTTACGACCGTAAACTCATGGGGGAGTGGTCCTAGGGCCGTGAACACCATACAAGGCCAATTTTGGACCTTAAACCCACCCAACCTCCTGTTTAAGCTTTGAAGCACTTAACCACTTAAGTTGTAATAGCTTTGAGCATCATTTAGTGACCCAATTAAGAGTTTACGGCCAGGATTTTACTCCCCTGGGCCGTAAAGTCCAACACACATGGTCTTTAGACCATAAACTCTCGAATGAGGCCTCGCACTCCTTTGTTGCAACCCGAAAGCCTCCTAGCACTTAACAAAAGTGTTTTCCTCACAATAGGATATTTATACATCATTAATTAGTGTTAGAATCACTAATTGTTTATATACATATGTCTTCATATGTAATTAGGATCATTGTGTGTGTCTAAGTCTTCACTTGACACCAAGCACTTATCTGACACGTCCTTCCGATCCGCTCACTGCAGGTGAGTTCATACCCCTTGAATTAACCTTTTAAATGTTTTTAAATGCTTTATGGGGGGATACCAGTTGAAACATGCTAGTTATTACATCAATCACATGTGATTAATAACTAACATGCAAATGGATTTACTATACGTTACCCGTTTTACCAAACGGATTTCTACAAATGATTTTCATAAACGTTTTATATGTTTAAAACTCTTTATTGAACTATTTATTATACATTGTATGTTTCATTTCAAACTCTTTTACAATTGTGTTTCAAACAAAGGATTCTTTATACTTAAACTTTTTTATCAAACAAATACTTTCAAACCGTTTTATAAACTGACACCAAGTCGATCTTTTCTTAGATATTAATCTTTTTCAAAGGTTTTACAAAACTTCTTTTATGCTTTTATATTACCAAATGCATGCCTGTATATGTATAGTTATATTATTTATGTTTAATGGACTTAGGAAGGCTAACCCGCTCTATTTCCTTTTCCCCGTTGGGATGTGGTCTAGTGGGTATCAGGTATCCATCCAAAGGTCGTTTAACCATCAATTATATATCATGTATACATATAGAGACATAAAAGTCTTCCCCAGTCAGTTCAGTACCTTTGGGTAGCAAAGGCATACTTCAGGTTATACACGTACATGGTTAGTAACTATTATAGGTATACTTAGGAGATACCACTTACCATTCCAAGTACAGGGAATCACACAAGAGTCAGTTCATTCATGAGTCTATACTAGTACATTACATGTTACACGAGTGCATTTACAAAGATACATATACATTAGTACATTTACATCGATACGCTTACATGGATACGCTTACGTATATACGTTTACATAGATATGCTTACATGATTATGCTTACATGAGTACGTATACATAGATACACTTACATGAGTATGTTTACATAGATACGCTTACGTGAGTACGTTTACAAATAAAACAATAAAACAGACATAACTAGGTGCTATAGCATGGAACGATTTCACGATCTAACTATACCAATGAATCACTAACACATTAGTGATAGTTATATTGGGTATACATGATCGTAGTAATATGGATGTTTGCGGCTTGCAATCATGCAGGGGTCGCGTGTGGATCCCAAAATCTCTTTGACAGGGGAGCATCTAGCCTGGGATCTAGCCATCACATTCTGCCTTAACCCTCAATCAAGGCAAAATAGTACAAAAGTAGTCACTTATTACAAATACTAGAATACTTACGACAATTACAAAAGGATACAAAACTCCAGTCAATGTATTATTAATACCTTTACTATGTGTCATATTCACATAATCGATGAGGTTGGTTAGATAAGAATAACAATAGTTGTACAATCGGGTCTTGGTAGAAGGCTACTTTCAAAACAGTCGGGTCTTGGTAGAAGGCTACTTTCAAAATAGTAGAGTCTTGGTAGAAGACTACTTTCAAAACAGTTA
This sequence comes from Lactuca serriola, assembly GCF_051521515.1. NCBI lineage: Eukaryota > Viridiplantae > Streptophyta > Magnoliopsida > Asterales > Asteraceae > Lactuca > Lactuca serriola. The sequence continues at coordinate 137,243,186 of NC_136408.1, forward strand.
AGTCTTGGTAGAAGATTTCTTTTATACTAACAGGAATCATAGGGATTTCTAGGGTTTTTCAAACGTTTATAGTTTTTTTACAAACATTTTCATACTTATACGAACTTTCTTTCAAAACAATTTAAAGTCTTTCATTACAAGCTTTACAAATCAAAGACACATTAATACTTATGAATTCACCAGCTTTTTGGTTGATACTCGCTTTCAAAATAACTTGTATTCTCAGATCACAAATAGACAGGTACGACGACCAGGTTTTGTGAAGACGGAGCAGTCAAGACTCCTCTTTTATTTTGATTATTCACTTTGTTGTCTTATACTATGGAAGAACACACTTGTAATCAAAATTATACTATTAATGCAATGGATGATGTTGTTGCTTGTTTACTACTTTATATTGTTGTGATACATTACATGACGTCCTCCGCCCCAGAATGTTTCCGCCGTTCTTGGTTTTGGGGTGTGACACAAAGTTATAAGCTTTACCCAGTCATACAAGAGTTATAGTGTGCAAGCACCTTATGTAATTGTTTTGGGTATTTAGAGCATCATATGCCATGCATGGACATAAAGATCAGAGCTTTACGTGACTTTTGGACCCTAGGAGGCTATATCTTTGGTTTGGAATGATAGATCTGACTTTGGACGTCTAATGGGAAATCAGATCGAAGGAACTCGCTGAGTCAATGGGTTGACTCGACGAGTCGGTGAGGGTTTGTCCCGATGAGCTTGATCATACGATAACTCGGCTAGTTGGGGGTCAACTTGACGAGCTGAGCTGGACCTTCACGAGACTTCTGATGATGTGAGTAGACTCGACGAGTTGCATGAGTGCACTCGACAAGTCGGGTCAAACAAGGGCTGTTGACTCGAGTTCAACTTCTGTTGACTTTAGGGTTGAGTCAATCGTGATTAATGGAGATCATGGAGGGGTAAAATGGTCTTTTACCGGTGTCCCGAGTAGAGAAAGAAAGATTAACCTTTGGTTTACTTAGATTTGAGAATTCGAGTATTGATTAGAGATATTTACCCTATGTGTTAGGCGGAGGCTAGTTCAAGATTCAAGTACGAGGATAACTGTTTGCTTGCTTCGAGGTGATTCTTCTCACTATACTATGAGTAGAGATCTAGGTGTGATCAGAGTATCCTATGTGTACCTTATGTGCTTATATTGAGTGTTATGACATCCTGCATTATGTCTTCGTGATTTATACTATATATTATATTGAGCTTACAGAGTTAGGACTGGAGGATCCACCTGAGATATGGGACTGGAGGGTCCCACTGAGACATATTGACTGAAGGGTCTTACAGTGATATAGCCTCGAGTGGCTAATGATCTGTGTGTGTGGTATTTTGGGGAACTCACTAAGCTTCGTTATTACCGTGTTGTGTGTTATGTGTTTCAGGTTTTCTCAGGATCACGGGAAGGCACCGGCTTGATTGTACACACCAGTGATGGAGTTTTGTTTTGAGGATTTTGGGTTTTAATCAAACAAGTATGGAGTCGTGATTTGTAAATTAAATAAACAAGATTTTGTGAAATGTGTTCTGAGAATTATATGATTTTAAATGAAAATTTTATTGAAAATCTACGATGTTACAGCCAAACCAAACATTCTCAGGCTATAAGATCTTAGTTATATACAATCGTGATGCATACACTAAGCAACTATAGTGAAGATTTCAATTTCGTATAAGGAAAACCCTAAGCTATCAGGCATCGTATAATCAGGAAATTCTATCATGCAACTCCTAAAGATTCCTAGCCTATCACTAGCATGTTGTTCTAACATATCACCATATCAAATAACCATATGGTATTTTGGGGTCTACTTACTGGCTCCGGTTGATTGTACACATCGCATCCCCCTTTAGTATTTCGAAAATCATTTTGAAAATCTTTTTCTTGGTCTAAGACTGGATTCACACGAGTGTTCCTCGGATTCACTCAAATCAAGGCTCTAATACCAACTTGTAACATCCATAAATTTCAAAACAATTTAAAACTTTTCCAAGCATTCAAAACCATTATTTATTACAAAATGTTTTCAAAATAGTTTCATATCAGAGTATCACAGAAATCAAAATCATATGTGAGGATGTGCATGATCAAGCCTTTTCCTTTCCGCGATCATCCGAAGTACCTGAAACAAAATCCAAAACTATAAGCCCGAAGCTTAGTGAGTTCCCCCAAAATACCAACGACATACAAACCATAATAATATCATAACAAACAACATGCATATAGAGTCTTTAGTATGACTGGACCACCCTCATCGGGCCTTCAGTCAAGCTAGCCCATTCTCAGAACCTTCAACATGTCTGGTCTGCCCTCCCGGGCCTTCAGCATGTCTGGACCGTTCTCCAGGCCTTCAGCCTGACTGATATGCTCCGATGGGTCTGCAGTCTATCTGGACTGCCCTGGGTATGTTGGCCTAGAGCACGAAGCAGGACTGCCTCAACCCACCCGCAATCACAATCAACACATAAATATCATATGCTAGCATGCACAAACAGTCAAACTGATCTAACAAATCACTAATCATAGCATCATCCTATATACCAGGATATTGACCTAACAGGTCACTAACAAAGCATCATCCTATATACTAGGATACCGACCTAACAGGTCACTAAGCATATCATCATGCGATAACCGGGATAACAATCCAAAAAGGGGCGACATTGGTGCCTTCGACCCTGTTAGTATAGTGAAGAAAACTCACCTCACAAGTCGTACTGAACTGGACTGAAAAGGTCAAACTCTCGAACCACGGCTCCAAACTCAAACACCTATAACCACCATAGAACCATTTCCCATCAAGACCTAAATTACCAAAATACCCTCAAAAGTCAAACTTAGTCCACCCTGGTCAAAGTCAAAGTCAACTGTCAAGGTCAACAGTCCATGTTGACCCAACTCATCGAGTGCAGCTTACTGACTCGTCGAGTTCCTTCAGAACTCTGACGTCATGAAAACTTGAGTCAACTCGCCAAGTTGCCAAACAACTCGTCAAGTCTATGTTGTGTCCAGAAGATCGGGAAAATCTTAACCAACTCGTCGAGTTACCTCACCAACTCGCCAAGTTCACTCAGAATCCATAAAACGGGAAAATCCTTATCCAACTCGTCGAGTTGACTATGCAACTCGTTGAGTTCCTTCAGCCCTTCTCTCATTTAGACATTTTTAAGCGAAACCAAGGCTCCAAACTGTAGATCTAGTCCCCTAGGGTGTAGTTACCACGTAAAGTTGTCACCTTTATGTGCATGAAAGGCCTCAAGAGGCTAAAACACCCAAAACTAAGCTTAAGAAGAGGTTTAGGGTATGAAGAAAGGCCAAGACTAGATAAAGTCGACAACTTTATGCTCATGGGCCCTAGAGGATTCCAGATCTGAGACAATGTCCTCATGACAAGCTCAAACCCGAGAATGAGTCCATTTTGTACCAAAAATGGCATATACTAACATAAGAGGAGATGTATATAAGAAATGAAAAGCCAAGGTAAAGACGATTTACCTCCAAATGGTTGCTAACATAGAGTAGATGTCGGATCTATTGTTTCTCCCTTTCCTCCCTTCACAACCACACAAAAATCACACTCCAAGGCTCAAACATACACTTAAGAAGGTGTAAAGCTTGAACTAGGGTTTCTTTGGGCGAAAATGAGGTAAGGGTGGCTGGAGGGAGGACTTAAGGTCCTTTAAATAGGGTGCAAACCCTAAAAATTAGAGCTTCATGCACAACCTCTACTCGTCGAGTTGGGGTCCTCCAACTCGTCGAGTAGGTACCATAAACCCTGCGGCCTAATCAGTTTCTACACAACGAGCTGGGGCATCCAACTCGTCGAATATGTCAAAAAATATAAATGTAAAAACTTTAAATTTATACATGAGAGTCGGGATGTAACATACAACATTGTACTTCCATATTATGTATTCAAAAGGGTATTGTCCTTAAAAAAATCTACCCATTATAACAAGTCTATAGCTTTTTTATTAGTCATCCCCTTATTTATTTGTGGATATGATGACATCAGTGACCATTATAAATAAGATGTGGATACAATTAAAATGGCATCGCCTAACGTAGTTTAGTATATCATTTTGACTAAAAATTCGTAAGCCAAAGCAGAATGATTTACAAACGCTTACATGCCATGTGGATTTCAAATGTTTTGTTGATATTGGTTGGTACTTGTTTTGCTAGTGGTTATAAAAAAAATAATGGTACATACTATATTGCTTCTTGTAGTCATGGTTCAATGTTGGGATGCTACTTTAGAAAACCTCCCCAATTTCATAATGTTTGTGTTTACGTGTTGCACTCCATTATGCTTGTTGATTTTATTTTATTTAAAGACACGCTTAATTTTTTTTTTAATTTGTTTCCTTTTTTTACAATGATGGCCAACCAGAAAAGTGTGAGGCCCTACTTGGGTCACCTAATATACCATTCCCATCACACGATTAACAAGAAATTGACATTGGAGCTTTTCAAAAGCAAGTAGAATAAAATGCCACTAAGAAAAAAAGAATCTAAATGGATTCATAATGCTTTTGACACACAGATCAACTCTATATATCAACTCTATATCAAGAAAGGTTCATGTTATATATGAAAAAAAGGATAAAGCAACTACATGAGTGATGAGACGACCCACATAATGTCGGGAATATTTTTACTCTAATTGTGGCCATTATATATAAAGGTAATCGACGATGTTTAATTTATAAAGAAGCAAACAACTTAAAGATACCTTTTTCACCATTGCAATACTAGAAATCAGTTGACCATCTTCTCAACAAACCATTATTATAACCACAAAATATATATATATATATATATATATATATATATATATATATATATATATATATATATATATATATATATATATATATATATATGAACAACGAGGATTGAGATAAGAGAGTCAATATTCATAATTTTCTCAAGCTAACCCCACTTCTTAAAATTCGGACAATTTTATGCGTACAACTGGCCTAGAAATAACATTAATTTAAAAAAAATATATATATATTGAAAGGAGATGAGAATGAAAATTAAAATGTAAAATGGAATAAAACTGAAAGGAAGAAGATTTGTGGTTTTTAAATGGTATAAAGGTATTTATAATGATATAAAAGAGAAAAAAAATAGGAAAAAATAATTGAAAATGTAACCATTGGAATGGATTCCACAAACCGCATTAACCTTCTTCTAACGGTATACAATGCACTTAAATCCTTCTCAGCGGTACCGCTCGCCTCCCACCGGAGCCCGCTTCCGATACCCTCCATCCTAATAAATATCTTTATTATCTTTAAGTTTTAGGTATCCTAATAAGTATAACTACTTTGGGTTGCCATAATCAATATCAATTATTTTCTATCCATAATCAATATCAATTATTTTCTATGAAATTCCCATAGTTAATCATTATTTTGTTGAAGTTTACTTTGTCTTTATGAATTATGAATATGATTACGTTATTGAATTTGCCATAAATATCAATTTTTTGTTTCTAAATATCTACCTTGTCTTAATAAATATCATTACGACTCTTCCATAATAAATTAACTTTATAATACAATAAATATCATTAAGAAAATTTCTTTAATAAATATCATGTAAAAAAGAATTGAAAAAAAAAGAGCTACACCAAAATGATGAATCTTCACATGGATATGTGAATACATCAACTAGGTTAATTACCCATTTGAAAAATTCAAAATACTTAACTAGTTTAAGTATTTTAAACGAACGAAAACTAATTAAATCATAATACGATTTAATTGTAAGTTAGAGACAATATTCATATAAGACTAAACTGCACAAATGGTCTTTGTGGTATGTCAAAAATTGCTACTTTGGTCCAAAAATATTTGGACTAGCACCAGTGGTCTAAAACTTTCATTTTGTTGCGTGTTTGGTCCAATCTATTATATTATTTTCAAAATGATGGATTTGCCCCTGTTAATATGTTTTTTTTTCTTATTTGTTTTTCTGATTTTCTTATTTAAAAAAAACAAGAAAATAAAAATAAAAATAAATCTCTCTCTAAAACAAAAAAATAAAAATAAATCTCTCTCTCTCTCTCTCTCTCTCTCTCTCTCTCTCTTCTCTCTCTCTCTCTCTTTGAAATCCATTCCCCTCTACTATGTACCTTATTTCTTTTTCCCCACCAAAGAAACCTCCACCATCCACCAAAAACCATCGATTGCCGCCTCTGGTAGGCCATCTTCGCCAATTTCTGCATCATCAGGCACAACCCACGACTTCATCTTAGATGAGTGTGTCTCACATCCATCTTTACCACTATTCAGGAGATCAAACTCACTCACATTCATCACCATACCAGCCAAAAGAAACCACCACCTGGTCGGAGATAGGAAACGGGGGAGTAGAGGGTGGTGGGAAAACCCTAAATCGTCGAGTGACTACTTCAACAAGCCGAACCCACTATCATAGCAGCGATGGCGGAGAAGAAGGGAAAACCCTAGCAGGATCCGACGAAGAAAGAGAAACAAAGGATTGGGAAAATTACACACATGCAAGATCGATTTACAGCGCCATCCCCATTCTCGGTTCGTCTTCTCCATCGATTCAGATCTGTTCGTCCTCGTCCTCGTTCTCGTTTGGAAAAATTGCGCACAGTCGAACTCGCTATCGATTTTTTAGATCTATTCAACGCCACCCCATTCTCGCTTCGTCCTTGTTGCTGCCCTTGTTGCCTCCTGTTTTGCTTTCCTTCCGGTGAGAATGAAGTAAAGGGAAGGGAGTTGGGTTGGGTTTGATCGGTAAAGGCAGTAGGGGAGTAGTGGGTGATGGGCATCTGCGGTGGTGACGTGGTGGAGCAAGGTGGTCCTCGGTGGTGTTGGGGTATTTCTTGGTGTCGTCGGTGGTCAGGGAATGAAGCAACAACGAGGGGTGTTTAGATGCTGTTTCTCCGGTGAGTGGGTGATGGAGGCTGCTTCCTCCTTTTGGGTTTCATAAAAAAAAACAAAGTGGTCGTTTATGAGAGAGAGAGAGAGAGAGAGTGTGTGTGTGTGTGTGTGTGTGTGTGTTTTGTTTTTTCTTTTAAAATTTTTTATTTTTTAATCAGTCAAATATTTAAATAAATAAATAAAATATAAAAAGGAAAAGGTAAGGGTAAAATCGTCATTATAAAAAAGTTTAAAGCAAATGGATTAAACTTGCAACAAAATGAAAAGTTTGGACCTCTAGAGCTAGTCCAAACATTTTTGAACCAAAGTGACAATTTTCAACTAACCACAAGGACCATTTGTGTAGTTTTGTCTTCATATAATTCATAATTTGAACTATGAACCAAAAACATAATTCAAACATTTATCTAATATACATTCTCATTTTATAAACCCTTATTTCATTCATATGAAATATAAATTTCATGTTTATAAAATATAAATTATAACCTAATTTATTTATCAAAGTGATAAATTAGACTACAATATTTATGAACTAATTTTATAATGGAAATCTACTTATACTAAGAAAAATCAAGAATCTAGGCACGAAACTTTATAAAAAAAATTTGTAACTTTTGGGGAGATGTTCAAGGGTAACACGTGCTATCCCTACCAACTAACTACATCCGACATTGATAGTAGGTGGTGGTTGACGGTACGTTGGGTGGGATGGGGTTGGGGCTTCACATATGATAGAGGAGAGGAAACATAACAAAAGAAGTTCAAAAAAGTCTTTTTATAGTTGAACTTAAATGAAATGTTCAAAAGTTTTGGTAAAAAGGAATACCGATGCAAGAAAATGATACCATAAGGATTGGTATTGCATCGTTTTTAAAATTTGGCCTCAAAGTGGAAATTTCACTAAACCACAAGGACCATATTTTTAATTTTATCTTCCGTTCTAAAAAAAGATTTAAAAAAGAAATTCAAAAGAAGCCAAACCGTGTTTCTTTTTTGGGAAAGAACCCTGAAAGCATTCGATCCCAACGCAAAAGAAAACCCGAACATTTTCGTTGTTTGTTTATTCTCTCTCACCTTTTGCCTGCTGACTTACTGTTCATCTTTCTTGGCCTTGTCTCTGTTCATTTTTCCTCTGTTATCGACGCTTCAGGTTTATGTAAATTCTGCTCATCCTTACAAGTTAGTTTTGCTTGTCTAAGAATTTCACTTATCAATCACAGATCACATCATAATCATTTGGATTTTTATAAATAGGTGATTAAAATTTCGTTTATTTCAGCTACGTTTTTTAGTTTACATCAGTTACACTGTTCTTGCTTGAAGTCCAGAGCGATAAACAAAACTTTGCGCAGACGGGAAGATTCTCCAATTCTCGAAATTTTTTTCCTTAATCACTTCATATTTTAAGTTCATAAAACCATTTAAAATCAACAAGCTTCAATATTCGATTGTCATAATTCTACATTGCCTTGTTCAAAACTTGTGGATCTGTCAACGCCATATTGTAAGACATCCGGTGTTATTCTGCTCCTATGATGCATTGAAACTTCTCTAAGGTTGCCGTTTCCGTTTCCGAAACTCCATGGAAACGGATACTCCATGGAAACTCCTTGGAAACGTTTCCTGGAAGTATCGAATATCATAGAAATGTTTCTGCAAAGTTTCCTTAAAGTTTCGATGAAGTTTCCTAGCCGTTTCTATTTTATTTTAAGGTTTACATGAGCTTTTTAAGTTTAAATCCAAAAAAGACTAATGGGCTGTTGTTTTTAAGGCTCAAAACGTATTTGATATTCCCTTAAGTCCCTAACCGATCGTCAATCAAAGTCTCCCCTGTCGTGAGTCGTCTCCTGTCTTCTCGATCAAAGACGATTAGTCGATCACGATTCACTAGGATCATCAATCATCATTCATCACCATTCTTGATTCTCTTAATTCCTAATCATATCATCGATTATGGCTTCTCAAGAAACACAAGGATCATCAACTACATCAATAGATCAACCTCCATTTTATATATATATATATATATATATATATATATATATATATATATATATATATATATATATATACACACAATTTTATATTGACATTGACGTAAAGCGCTTATAGAGGTTGCAAATTTAAAAGGAAAGGACATAAGTGGAAGGCAACCACTTTCTTACCCTTATTCATCTCCCTATGGATTTCAATATGTTTTTCTAAATCATTAAATAGACATATATCTGATGTATTAGGATATATAGAAGATGAACATAATTGTAAATAAGTTCTCAAATATGTGTCCTCATAAGCCAGTTCATATAGATGGATTAGCCATTCTGATAATTTTTACATGTATGCATTTTGTATTTTATCATAAGTTAGTGCATTTACATAAACCTTCTCCACAATTTTTACATGCTTTTTATTTAAAAACTAAAGTTTGATGGGTTTGCTATGCTTTTACTATTAATTATATCATAATACCTTCAGATCATAGCGGCTTTTATGATAAATAACTGCTTTTAGTTGTATTTAGTAAAAGATAACCCATAAGTATTTCGTGGCATTTTGTTCAAATCCATGTAAAGCCACATCGATGGTTAAGTTTGATGGTCTTGTAGAAACATAATGAAATCTTGTATTTTGTTGGTTGCTTTGGTCTTATCATAAACTAATATTTATGACCTTAACCATTAGCGAAATCTTGTATTTCATGGTATTTTGTTTAGATTGATGCAAACCACAATATGATGTGAGAACTCAAATAATAATGACAGCTATGATATAATCTTAGCTTGGATCTTTGAATAAATTAAATCTCCCAATCTGGTTCATTAGTTTTGTAGTTGTGTTTTGAGGTTCGTATATAATCAAGTTTCAGGTTAGAGACGGAATTTATTGAAGAAATTGTGAAGGACATCCACCGTAGATTACATGTACACTTAAGGAGCGTTGGACCACAACTTATTGGGATGGAAAACTTCATGGTTGAAAGATGGATCGTCACATACGGCAGACATACTTACTATTTATGGTATAGGTGGAATCGCGAAGACATCTTTAGCCAAACATGTCTATGGGCTATATTCTCATGAATTCCACATAAGCAGCTATATTGAAGATATTAGTAGGATATGTGATGGAAAGTTTAACGGGTTGCTTGATTTACAAGAACAACTGCGCAGTGACATTTGAAAAACAAGTTCAATTAAGTTCATGATGTTTCGGTACACACCACAAAGATAGAGAATGCACTAGCCTATAAAAGGGTGTTTCTAGTTCTTGATGATATCAGCACTCTTGTTCAGTTGGATGCATTACTTGGAAGCAAAGGCTTTGATCCTGGAAGCAAAGTTATAATTACAACAAAGGACGGTTGGTTGACTGAGAGTTGTTCTTTATTTAAAACAAACATTAAACCCAAGCATGAAAGGCATTTGATTCGAGGCTTAAATGATTTTGCATCGCAACAACTTTTGTGTTCCCATGCTTTCATGTGCAACCAACCCAAGGCGGGATATGAAGAGGTGTCTGATAAGCTTGTTAAGTATTGTGAAGGACATCCATTGGCTCTTGAAGTTTTAGGAAAGTCTTTGTAGAATCGAGATGTAGCTTATTGGGAAGGGTGCATCGAAGGTTTAAAGAAAGAAATTAGTTCCCCTATAAATAATGTCTTGAAAATGAGCTTGGACTCCTTGCCATCAAAAAATTATAAGGACTTGTTTAAGCATATTGCTTGTTTTTTTGTTGGACTAGATAAAGATATTACCGAAACAATATTAGAGGCATGTGATATAAACACAAGATCTGGGATCCAAAATCTGATTGACAAATGCCTACTTAGTATAGGACGAAATAATGAATTGAAGATGCATCAGTTGGTTCAAGAGATGGGAAGATTCGAAGTATGCCAAGAATCACTTGACAAGCCATGGAAGCGAAATCGATTATGGTGTCATAAGGAGTCATTTAGAGTGTTGAAACAAAAAAAAAAGGTAAGAGGCCATGCATGCTTTTAGTAATGTGTTTGTCCATGATATTTTGTATTGCCAAATTATTTATTTGCATTATGTTTCTTATCAGGGTAAGGGAAATCTTCTAGGCCTCACCCTTGACATGTGCATGCTTGAGAAAGAGAAGTTGGGTGAATCATATGAGCTAAAAACAGATGCATTAAGTAACATGCATAATTTGATGCTACTACACTTAATTATGTGCCAATGGATGGGTCTTATAAGAATTTTCCAGAAGAAATAAGATGGTTGTATATGCACGGGTTTCTCTTAAAGTCTATACCTTTAGACTTACCGATGATGAATTTGGTTGCTCTTGACATGTCATATAGCAATATTGAATCATTTTTCGGTTGTTATAATAATCCACAACGGCTTGAGAAGAGGCAAAAGGTAACTTATCTTCATTTATTATTCATCCACATTGGGTTGATGGAGTTCTCTACTGTTCTAACTTATTTCCATTTTTGTAGTTGGATGGATCGTGCTTAAAAGAGAAAAGGTTGCTTGGATCATTGAAGATTCTTAATTTAAGTTTCTGTAAACAACTTCGTAGTCTTGGTGATTTTGACCAACTTCCTGCACTTGAGAAGTTAACAGTTAGAAATTGCATTGGTTTGCTCCAGATACGTGAATCAATTGAGCAATGTGTTGAACTTGTCTTCATCGATCTGAGCTATTGCAAGAAGCTTGAAAAACTTCCAAGAAACATAGGCATGTTGAAGAATGTTAAAACAATGTTGCTAGATGGTTGCAGCCCTAGTGGCTCTCCAATCCAGAATAAGGATATGGAATTAGGCAAGGCTAACAACATTGACATAAATACAAGAACCTCTTCCCCTACCTTTGTGGGTGCCATACCAAGTGATCTGAAGTTGTTTGCAAGTTCTTTACCGAGTTCTCCAGTAAGTTTGTCACTTGCAAATAGTAATTTGTCCACTAAATCCTTTCCCATGGACTGGAGTTGCCTACCCATGTTAATGGAGTTATATTTAGATGGCAATCCTATAAATTCCATGCCCAGTTGTGTGAGAACCCTACCTAGGCTTGAGATACTTGCTATGAGGGACTGCAATAAATTGAAGTTAATTGAGCATCCTCCACGTACACTAAGAAGGTTGCTCTTTCCTGTTAATGGCCATCTTCTAGGAAAAATCGTATTTGATCCAGAGATGTCCCCACTAGAGTTATCAATGCCCCTGATGCTTCCAACATTTTTGTCATGTGAAATTGAATGCATTGTGAAAATCCAACCAATGGTATGTGTTGAGGAAAAGGTATTATGTAGCTTGGGTTGGAGTAATTTAGACTTCCTTCACGAAAGGCACTTGGGAACTAAATATCGGGAATCTGAAACCCAGGTTTTTTTAGTTAATTTTTTTGTCTTTATGTGAATATGTATATATAATATGCTTCTTATGTTGATTAATTAAGGTGGTTGTATTTGGCAGATGATGATTTATGAATTTGGAATATTCAGCGCAATGTATGAGGCGGAGGAGATGTCGAGTTGGTTTAGGGATAGAAGCGTGGGGCCATCAATATCATTTACCATTCCGTCATCATCGTCTCCAAACAAGCTCCTTACAGGACTCAACTTCTGCTTCTCTGCTGACACATCGATATATCCCGGTGAGCGTTTTCCAGTTTCATTTGGTCAGTTCTCTTTGTCGCCAATGATGACAATTATTAATATAACAAAGAACCGCACGTGGATATACAAACGTTACTTTGACAAATTTAATGTATGTGGAAAGTGTTGGGTGTTGTTAAGTCATTGGATGTTTGGGATGAATGAGATGGAGGCTGGTGACCATGTTATTGTTACTGTTACAGAGCCAGATGATGAACTTGTAAAGGAGTGTGGGGTGATTCTTGTGTACGATGATGGAGAGAAGAAGGATGAAGAAGAAGATGTGTTGGGTTATTACAAGTCATGGAATCACATAATTGGTGGAGATCTCTCTCCTTTTGAAACAACAACCACCGGAGAATACATCCTACACAACGAACAATTTTTTATGTATGGCATTAGATTGTTTCCCTATCATGGTAAATTCGTTCCAGACAGCCCCGACTTTCATGGTAGATGTCATTTTTATTATTGTCATGTATATATTACATGAACCATCACCCAACTTCTTTAAATAGATGGATAATAACTCCATTAAATTTTAATACATGGATCATAACCTAATTCTTTTAAACAAATGGATCATATGACCTAAATACACCCATTTATTATTGATTTTATTAACCTCTAAGATAAGAGTTTCTTTTTATAAAATATAGAAAATAAAACCACTACTTTTATTTTTGATGAATTAACCCAAACATTGGTCAATCTAAATGGATCAATGTGTTATATCAATTGATAAGTCTTTCGAGATGTTGGAATTTGGATCACATAAATATATCGAGACCTAATACAACTACTGTTTTCAAGTGGATATGTGTGAATAATGATTAACACGTAACTTTTTTTTATATGTTTTCAGAAAAAAAGCAACCATGGTTTAGAGCTTTATCCCGAAGGAGACCTTAAATTATTGGTCACACACATGAGGTATACTTTTTGAAACCGAAACCTTACTCTAGTCACATGTATAAAATGCATATACAACCAAACAAGTTATCATGAAAGTTCTTGACTGGTCTATGATGTAATAAAATAAAGGGTGTTATGACCTTGCAATGGATGCTTGAAAATGGCAACATCAGAATGTAGTTGGAGCATGAAATTTGTCTAATGTTCTTTTAAATATTTACATGCACAGCTCTAATCTTTAATCATGTGGACCTATGGAGCCCTAATGTCTTCATTTAGGGCTTCAAATTCAGTGTTTTTTGGTTGTTATTACTTTTGTTTATTTTTATGTCAAATACATGATATTTATTAGGCAATTATTATCAATTATTTTTGGTTGTCAGATATACAGGTTTTTCTCTTTCTAACTTAATGCATAATGGATAGCTTAATGGGCCAAGTGTGGGAAGGGATGATTTATGTATTGAGATTTGAATTTTTATCCCCACTATCCTTTACCCAAAATTTTAATATAAAATAAATATACCAGCTGAATTTCCCTCACCTTTTTGTTTTGTACATTTCTATATATTTTTTATGGTATCAAAATCTATATATTTTTTTAGAACTTTTTCATAACATTAAAATCTATTTTTTTTTCTCGTATTATATGATAGTTATATTTGGTGTGTTATTAAATATTATGTTTACTTTAAGTTATTAATTATGTTAGTAATATTTTTATTTTAATTCTTTTAATATGATTATTTGTGATTTCTATTTTTATTTTAATTCTTTTAATATTTTTATGCAAAAAAGTCCCCATTATTTTGAATTTTTTTTTTGATAAAGTCCTTAACTTTTTTTTTGAACAGAGTTACGGTTATTTAACATTTTGCCCAAATTAACGAAAAAGTCCTTTTTTTTATTTTAAAAGGAAATGACATATTTTGTGATTTCCCAAAATCATGAAACTTTTCTGTTAAAAAAAACATTTAGGAACTTATTAAAAAATTTCTCAAAATAATGAGATTTTTGTGCGTAAAACCTTTATTTATATACAAAAGGGTAAATATAGTCATTTATTCATATTCAAGATAGTTTATTTAGTTCTAAAAAGGAACAGTCTTTATGTATATACAAACGCTTTATTATCCAGACAAACATTAATACCTATTCATCCACTTTATCAATAGACGACTTGTTGAGGAAAAAAAATCTCTAAGCGTGTAGATTCAAGAAAATGTATCATAACATGCATATACTTCCATGTGATTATCTATTTTCATAGTATTTTGTATTTTGTCTCTGTATATTTATGTTATGTTTAAAATGTTCTTACTTTTCTTTTATTCGTAGGGCAAGGAGGACTTTTCTAGAAGAATTTAATTAGCAGGTTTGGTCATTGCCATCTCTAGTATTGATTCATCTTTTCAGTTTTTGTTTAATAGTTGTATCTTTATTGTCAAAAACAGGGGAAAATCCTTATGAATGGTTTTTGTGTTGGTTAATATACGCATCTAAGGAATATTATAGAAATGGTCATGTTGTCTTGATTACTTAATATATTTGTTATTTTGGTGAGTTTACATGAATTAATCTCACATTTGTTGCATCTCCAAGAATCCCCACCTTGAACAACCACCCAACCTTACTGTTTGTTGAGTTGCATTGAATTTATGTTTGAGAGTATATATTTGTGTTTCTGTTTTACATTGGTTCAACTTCCAAGTGTATATTTGATCTGGTATATGTTTGATTGCACATGAAGGTGCTATGTACTTGTGTTAAATCGTGGTTTGGATATTAAATGGTTGCTCATATTGAGGACTTTAATTAGCCTGTTCTTATGTAGCTATGAATTGCAATGATTTGACTATACTCGTTAAACATTTGAGAAGTTATATTCACTTGCTGACATATTTTGCTACGATTAGAACTTGGTTAAAAAAGATAACCGCAACTTGCATGAATTTTCTAGATTAGCTACTAGCTTCCGTTGCAAAATGAAACACTTCTTGAATTATATGTTATTTCCCCAGTGATTCTTTTGACGGTTATTATATATATATATATATATATATATATATATATATATATATATATATATATATATATATATATATATATATATATATATATATATACACACACACTAGATTATAACCCGCGTTAAACGCGGGGAACATATAAAAAACATACAAATATCTACAGATATTGCATAATAATTATTAAAAAAAAATTATGGTTATTGGTATTATTGAAATGTGTAGAAAATACATTGAAATCGATAAATATCTATAATCATTGAAATACCTCTTTGTATACAACATTTTTTGTTTTATTAGTTGAATGACCTTTTTCATCACATATGGTTATGATATTGTTATATAAGCATAAGTATTCTAATTAGACGTTCATTCCATAATAAGGTTACTTAATTTGAGCTTATATTGACAACCAATATACCGTTTTTTTTTCACTGCATTAAATATTGACAACTATTTCATTTATTCAAATAAAGTCATAAAGTATAATTTATGGAATGTTAAATGTCATATGGATTTAATTTTAGTATATCATCAATGGAAATTCTTTTCTAAATCATGATTGGTTTAATTTAAATTGATTATGAATATAAGTGCTAGCTTTTATGTTTGTTCTTATTTATTTGGTGTTCGCAAGAACTATGCATTAGTCTTCGCGCAACTTTGAATAATTTTAGTATATCATCAATGTAATTCAGTATATCTTTTAATTATATGAAATATCAAATAATGACATTTCATTACTATTGTGATAATTTAGTTTATATATTGCATTTTTACTAATCTTAACGATCTTATTTTTTTTTATAATAACCGTAGTGTTTTTACTAATTGTACTTACAAATCTCCTAATATATTATAATTTTTATCTTACTTTATAATTTTTCATAACTATATTATTTTCAAGATTTGTTGTCTTAATAGTTTCTTTTTAGTCTATTCAATTTTATATTTCATTGTACAACATTATCGTTTGTATGTATTCTGAAATTTTATTTTAAAAATGTTTAATGTTTACATCATGATATTTTTTTAATAAACCCGTGTAATAATTATGGAATATATCTAGTTTGAATTAGCATTTACTTCATTCACTAAATTAAATTCCTCATTAAACGGATATATTTTGAAAAATAATAATTATAATGTGGCAACACTATCTAAGACATAAATGCTTGGTATACTTTTAAAGGGAAAAAATTGGGATCATTAAACATATTTATATAAAGAAAAAGACAAATTTAAATTGGATGAAATTACTGGCGAAAATTATTTTTGAGGGAATTGTATTTTGTAAAGTATAATACTATGACAAAATTCGAAATATGTGTATTGTTCTGTAATTTTATAAATTTTATTGTTATTATATAAAGATAAAACAAAATAGGTTGATATGTTAAACAAAATAATAATAATAATAATTTCAATGTATGTAACTAAAAAATATAATTTGAAGATGAAAATTTAAAACGTAAAAGTATGAAGACACGTGATAAAAAAAATATTTGAAATAGCTTTAACCACATTTGACCAATTTGTTAGTGAGAAGATCATAAATGGATCCTTTGATAATGATCAACGAATTATTTCTTGTATGAATAAAAGTGGATTCTATAATTAGTGGATTCAAAATGTTTTAAGTAATGCTAAAATAAACATGTATATTGAAGTGTAGATGAACATGTCATTTTCATGCAAACAACATGTTTTATGGTATCATGTAGAAATATACTTTAGAAAATAAATTTTTTTAAACACATATACTTAACTTATATCCTGATCAACCAGGTTCATCAATCGTTTCTCCCTTGAACTTTCAATAATCACTTTCATGAGATTAGTCGACACAACTCGACTAAGAAAATTTGGAACAAAAAAATAAATGGTTGTTGTATTATAAATGTGTAATACAATAAATATTTACGTATAGATAAGGTAGAATGTTAAAATAAAATCTTACCAAATGCAACACGAGTGTCGATTCCTAGCTGTCAAATCCTGGAAAGTCAAAAAATTATAAGGATCCACCATAGTTGTCAACAAAATTGATTCCATACTTAATTTCAAATGATGCATAAATAGATTATATATTATTTCCTATTAAATCAACTTAAAAGTGTAATATGATCATACCAAAATATTTTAAAATCATACCAAAGTTAACCGGATTCTTATGATATAATAATAATAAAAATCATAATCACCTCTAATATATAAAAATAACATTTTCCTAATTAGTGTCAATTCCAAAGATAGTGAATTTCTATTTAGTTAAAGGTGTGTAATATCTTTTCCTGTTTATATGAAAAGTTTCAGAAAAGTAGTTAACCGATTTCATGTAATTTGTGATAAAGAAAATCGAAATATATGAATACATATATATTTGATATAGGAACAAAAAAATAATCGAAAAAAATATAGAAAGCAAAAGAAGGTATTGACCTTCTACTGCACAACAACGAAACTTTGAAGCAAAGAATGATGACGGAAGTTATAAACAATAAGAATGATATTGTAGGAGAAAGTTTGAAGAAAAGAAACGATTGAAAATAAGTGTGAGTCGCGGATTCAATGATGAATCGTATATGTATATGCTAATTTGAATCTGATTTTTTGGTATTAATGGTTTCCTAATAAAAATGGATTTTTTATATTAATGGTTTACTAATATAAACAGATTCATATTAATGGTTGATATTAATGTCTTAATTGAAATGGTTTGTTACTAATATGTTTTTAAAGCTACCCATATTAAAACCTTTATAATCAGAAATTCAGGATTTAAAATATGGAAAGATTTTATTGGAATTATATACATTCCATTTCAACGGATGTAAATTAATTTTGTTTGACAATTGAAAAGTTTTAATTGGAATTAAATATATTCCATTTGGGAAAATGATGTCAGCAATTTGATCTAAAGGTAGAAAACATATAATTAAAATACAATCAATGGCCAAGATTGTTTAAGATGATGTCATAAGGTTTCTTTTTTAATAATATTTAGAAATTAAAGTTATGAAGAAAAGGAATAGTAAACTTGCAATTTTTTTGGCAGAATTGGTCCTTGTACTATTTTACCTATTTTGACGCTTTTGGTCCTTGCAATCAATATTTTTACACTTTTTAGGAACCTTTAATATTTAAAGTTTGGCCACAAAACTTTAACGGTTTGACAACTTTGATCCCTTTTCTAAAAAGTTGCTAATTCCTACCTCTTTAATTCTTTAGCCATTTTGACACTTCTGGTCCTTGCAGTCCAAACTTTTACATTTTTCAATTTTGTTCCTTGCAATCAATATTTTTACATTTTTTAGGAATCTTTTAATATTTAAAGTTTGGCCACAAAACTTTTACGGTTTGACAACTTTGATCCCTTTTCTAAAAAGTTTCTAATTCCTACCCCTTTAATTCTTTAGCCATTTTGACACTTCTGGTCCTTGCAGTCAAAACTTTTACATTTTTTCATGAAAATGAAAAAAACGGTCTGGAGCAAAGCCCGGGCTTTTCATTCTTGCACTTTCTACGTCTGTCATTTTATCGATTTGGAAACAACATTGAAATCTTCTGGCCCCCGCGTTGCGGGGGTAACCTTTCTAGTTGTCATAAAGACCTAAGAAGGTTTTGTGATTGGTTTTAAAAGGTCCTCAAACTAATTTTTGTTCCTTCTATAGGTATAAAGTCAAAAATGACATGTTAATAAACAGAAGGTAACCTCTTGTTCCCTGTTAACATATAAATTCAACCAAACCTTAAATGACATGGCATATTTTATGCCACATCGATCCCACGTGTGATGTGTACACCTATCCTCCAAAACCTCACCTGAAACTAATAAAACTCTCTTTAGATTAGCACAACCCTTTTTCATCTTCTTTACATGTGATTTGGTTCTAACATAGATAATATATATTTTTCTCTCTCACAAAATCAAAACAAAACTAATAAAACTCTCTTTAGATTAGCACAACCTTTTTTCATCTTCTTTATAGGTGATTTGGTTCTAACATAGATAATATATATTTTTCTCTCTCACAAAATCCTCCTAAAGAAATCCAGTTACCACCATTTATGTCTCTGGCCTAGAAACTACAGTGCACCATCAACCTTTTTGGCGACCATCTACGGGAAAAGGAATCGAAGCTTCATCTTGTTCATTCACCTTTAAACATATCAATGTTTGTGTGTTTGTTTTAGTTGCAGGTAAGTGTGTGTGTGTGTGTGTTTGTTTGTTTTAGTTGTAAATAGGTGTGTATTTTAGTTGCAAGTAGATGAATAGATCTTATTCTAGTGATCAATCAGGGATTATAATGGTAAACTTATTCTGGAAGTTTGATACAGAAGAGTTCTTTTTTCCACCGTTTTTTCATATACAGAGAGACTGTGGGGGTAGAGAGGTGTGTAGTTTGCCAACACCGACCGATGGTGGGAAAAAGATTACAGATGACTCGTTCTACAAGTGCGTTTCGTTTCATTTAGGCAAATCAATTTTGGCTAAATCATTGTTTTCCATCTTCATTCCAGGTTTGATTTATATCAAAATCCGTTCTCCAGGTTTAAGTTTGTTGAATCACCATCGGTCAGTGCAGATTTCTACAGGTGCCGATCCGTAGGTTACGAGCTTCAGCCTCCAATTTTTTTGCAACTAACGATACACGCCGATTAGAATTGTGAGGTGGTTAAGAAAAGTGAGGTTGAAGTTGTCGGGAATAGAGAAGACATCATAGACACGGATCTAAACTAGTTGACGAGCTGTGTGTCGGCCGAGAGTGGCCTCGGAGAAGCTGATTGGAACGGTGGATGTCTGGATGGAAGAAACGCCACCGCTTGTCCGCTACTAGCGTTATCGATCTTCGGTTTGAAGATGGAGATGTGTTTTTAGTCGGCGGGGATGATGAAATTTGCAGACCTAAATGCCAACATGGATTATCTTTTAATTTTTTATTTTTATAAAATAAAAATAAATCCACATGGACTGTAGGTAACCTGTGAAACCGAGACTAAATGGAATAAGTATAGTTTATTATCCTTTTTAACATGTAATATTTATTTTAATGGCACAAAAGACAAAAAAAAAAGTTTAATGATTTTTTAAAACTAAAGGAAAAACTTCATTAGTTTTTATGTCAATAATCCTTCTTTTGAACACAATTATCAATGTTGAACACTTTTAGAAATGTGTGCTATATAATTTCTACCTATTTCCCCTTGATTAAATTGTAATCTTGGTCTCTACCATTACTCATCATTCATCAACAATCTCCATCTTATATGATTGGGCTCAAAATCTCAAAACTTTTATAGGATATTTAACTAAGTAAAATTCGCATACTTCACCTTAGTATTGAAGGCTCTGATTCCAAATATGAGAATTCTCTAACAATTGTTTTTTGAATGTTAAACGCAACATGTTTAGGCCTTCCTTTTTTTCTTCACATCACGAGACAGAATAACAGTACATTAATCGATACTTTTTCTATTTACCACCTCTATATCTATATTTTTACTATTGGTGTTAACAAAAGGATACCATTTTCATTTTCCCATGCTATTTTTGCACCAATAACAGACTCCCAAAATTGGTCCATTTAGGCTGAAAATAAATTAGGTACATCAGGCCCTCGATGAGACCCACACAATTCTTCACAACTTACCATGGATTAGGCATAAGCTCATGCGCAAGCCCATCTTGACATACTCCTCCAAAGGCCCATATCTTGATTACCTTTAAGGCTATAACCTATAGCCTTTTTCCATGTATTTCCAACATTTAAACGGCCTTTTTAGTCAAATAATTATGTAAATCATATATAGTATACCCATACGCACACACTCTTTCTTCCATCAGGTCCATCTCATTACCAACATCTTGGTCACCACCAAAATTATCCGATTGGCTCTAACTATCGTTGGCAGTAGTAATCTTGTTTCCAATAATTCCATTGCGAGATAGAATGAGCAGAGACTTGAATTTCCTCTCATTTGATACATGTCATTTTATATAATAGGAGAAAAAACAACATTCCTTTACCTGAATTTTCAAAACAATCTCATTCACTTCTATCTCTTTATGTTACTGATTATTTTTCCATGAAACGTAACTTGCATTCCACCAATCAATATATACAATATAAAGGTAAAAAGGGTATACATAAGTGGGCTAGGATACAAAATACAAAGGTAAAAGGGCTATATATGTGTGGGCTAGGATACAATAGGCCACACATATTAAAATGAAACTAAACTAAGTATAATATATAATACAACATAAATATACATCTAACATCCTCCCGCAGTCGGAACAGGAGATCTGGAACGGATGCTCAGTCTAGATTTGAAATCAAGAAATAAAGAATATGGAAGCCCTTTAGTGAAGATATCAACATACTGGGACGAAGATGGAATGTGAAGAACACGAATCTGACCCATGGCCACCTTGTCACGCACAAAAGGAATATCAATCTCTATATGTTTGGTGCGTTGATGCTGAACAGGATTAGTGGACATATAGATTGCACTGACGTTAACACAATATACAAGAGTAGCGGAAAGCGGTGGGTAAAGCAGTTCACGAAGTATGTTGCAAAGCCAACATGTCTCAACAACAACATTGGCAACTCCCATGTACTAAAGCTTTAGAACTGGATCGAGATATTGTACCTTGTGTCTTGGAAGACTAAGAGAGAAGGTTGTTGCCAAGGAAGACACAATAACCAGAAGTGGATCGTCACAAAAAGGGGCAGTCTACCCAATCGGTGTCAAAGTAAGCTATGGACAACAGTAAGATAGCAGTCCATATGAGGGGGAGACATAACTGTAAACAATAATAGATTGAGGGTGAAAATACTTTGTTGATTGTCTACTTTACGAGGAAGCGGTACAAGACTATAAATAGAGGTAGGATCCCTAGACAAAGGAAAACCTACGTCCCATAGGCTAACTAGGCCAAAACCAATATATGTAATATTTACATTCTAAAATTTACATTCCAACAATAACAATGTAAGCAATGATCAAGAGTGTCACGAATGTATCTGAGAATGTGCTTGAGAGCTATAAAGTGGGGCTCTCGTGGATCGTTCCTGTATAGGCAAACCTGTTGGACGTCCTAAGTAATGTCACGTCTAGTAATGTTGGACATCGTAAGTAATGTCATATCTAGTAAAATCAGATACTATAATGATCCAGCAAGACTCCAATAGAGAGTAGGATCAGTAACGGGTGGACCGGAACCATCAAAGTTAGCAGACGTGTCTGCTAGTGTGTGAGCTAGTTTGCAACTAAGCATATGTGATCTCTCAAGTATCTCACAACATACTTTGGTTGTGAAAGGAACATGGCATGTCTATCTCTAATAACACCGATGCCAAGGAAATATTGAAAGGGCCTAGATCAATGATAGCAAATTTTGAACATAACAAGTTAATAACATGCTAAAGAAGAATTGTAGATGAGGCAGTCAATATAATGTCATCAACACAAATGATCGACTCGCACCCGAGTCAAATAACACTAAGGAAGGTACATAATTCACAAGAAAAGTACATACGCATATCATCATATAAGCACAATATCTCAACTCAGCATGAAATAAATAAGAATACATACCAGCCACTACATCAGGCGCTGCGCAGACCTCCTCCGATGTCATCTAGAAAGCTCTCCCGCGAGCCTTCAGTGCCTCGGCCTTCACTGGCCGAACCTTGGTAACCTTAGCAACAGGTGCAGACCCCTGTGCTGATCCCTAATGTAACTGCGGGCACTCGGCCTTTCGATGGTCAGTCTGGTTGCAATGAAAGCAAACCATAAATCCCTTGGGGCAATCCTTGGCGATATGCCTCTCCTTGCCACATTTGTAGCAAGCACCTGATCGACAGACCCAATCATGTCCCTTTCCGCACTTTCCGCAAGTGCGGCCCTTCTGGCCTCCAGATCTCGTATCAGCGGACTTGGACCGCTTGGCTGCCGGATGAGACTATGCCAGCCGCTGATCCATCCTCTGAGATTCAGCCTTCTCCCTGGCTTGAGTCTCCAACTCAATCTCCCTCTTCCGGGTATTTTCCTGGAGCTCAGCAAATGTCCGGTAAGTCGAGTTCGACACGAACTCCCGAATGTCTCTCCTCAAAACGCCTAAATACCGGCTCATCCGTGCCTTCTCAGAAGACACTTGGTCAGGGCAGAACATCGCCCTCTCATGAAACCTCCTGGTAACCACAGTAACAGAATCAGTACCCTTCTTGAGGGTCAAAAACTCCTGAACCAACCGTTCCCTCTCCACCGGGGGAACATACTCATCTCTGAACATGGTGGTGAACCTCTCCCAAGTCACCTCTGAAATCTCTGCAAAAGTGAAGCTCGTTGTCACGAACTTCCACCAGTCCTTCGCTCCCAAGCGAAGCTGGTTCAGCGCGAACCGAACCCTCAGATGCTCCGGACATGAACACGTGTAGAAGCATCCCTCAATATCAACAATCCATCTCATCGTAGCGATCGGGTCGTGTGTCCCATCAAACTCGGGTGGCTTTGTGTTGCTGAACTCCCGAAACAACAACGAGTCACCTCCCTGAGGCCTGGCAGCAGCTACAGCTGCGGTAGCTGCAACAGCCGTAGCCTCAGTCACCGCGGCGTACCGCTCATCGAAAGTCTCAATCAGTGTGGTCTTGATAGACCCAAACATCTCTGGAATCTCGGCTCGGATCGCCGTTGCCACCTCATCGTGGATCATCTGACGAAGCTCCTCATCACTCACACCGCTCGCCTCAGGTCTGTGGCGTGTCCCAACCATGATGTCTCTGAAATACACCATAATAGTATCAGAGACTCGATCGAGCATACTTGCACTCGATAACTCGACCCTACCTGTTCCTTAGTACCCAAAGGATTCTTACTTAGAGTGCGCACTGCTTCGGTGTCTTCAGTAGTACGAGCCCTTATACTACCGTTTACACCGCATCAGTATTCACCCTAAGTCCTCCTCCTTGGATCCCAGATCACAAGTACTCTATATCTCACTGGCATAGGCTACCCTTCGGTAGACCTCTTATCAACTCCTCACTGCTACCTACTCGCTCTCAAGCATCACATAGCAGCATAATGTAAGGGTATTTTGGGAAATCACCGTTCAGGCATCACAAAATCAGGCCACTCTAGTCCTAATATAAATACCTAGCCAACTCTAGTATGCATATCATATCATAACATTTCTCATAACACATAATGTAAGGGTATTTTGGGAAATCACCGTTCAGGCGCTGGCTGATCGTACACACTGCTTCCTTCTGCTTTTCTCAAAATATATTACTCCCTTAGAAAAATTGTTTATTTTGTGAAAAACTTTCTCAAGTCCTCAGTTTGAGTTCAGATTCATCTAAAAATGCACCCGAATCCCTCAAACCAAGGATCTAATACCAACTTGTAACGACGTAAATTCTCAAAACAATTTTTTCATTTTTAAAACATACTTTCAATCATCAAAAACAATATCAAAACATAATGTATCCAATGTTATCATAACAAAACAATTCCTAGAATCTCAAACATAATCTCTATGAGTGTGTACGGATTATGTTGATGCCTTCCCGCGTTCCTCGCTAGTACCTGAAACACATATCATAACAAATGTAAGCATAAATGCCTAGTGAGTTCCCCAAAATACCACATACCATACATACGCCTTTCCAGGCCATAACTCTATAGGTTCTTCTGATCCATGTGTCTCAGGGGACTTCCATCCCAAATCCCGGTAGACCTTCCGGTCCGTACCCTCTTGACCTTCCGGTCCGTATCATCTTGACCTTCCGGTCCTTACCATACGTAACATACATAGCACATACATAAATATCATCTTGACCTTCCAGTCCTTATCATACATAAAATATATAACACATACATATCACATAACCGTATATATCACATACATCATAGAATTCAAGACCTTCCGGTCACACATAGGTACCCTTCCAGGTACAGTATAGTGAGAAGACTCACCTCAATGAAGTCGGATAAACTCTCATGCTCAACGTCCCGAATTAACCTCCTCCTATTTTTCAAATAACATTCCCGATCAATACACTCTCATGGTCTCTTCTCTACAGACTGGGTAGAAGGCCATTCTACCCTTCCCTGAACTCTCCTGAATCAGTCTTGACCAGAATCCTAAGGTCAACGAAAGTCGACGGTCAATTTTGACCTGACTCGTCGAGTGCACATGGGTGACTTGGCGAGTCCATGCAGGTCCTCTGAATCCTTTCAACCTCTCATGGCTCGTCGAGTCATCCTTCCACTCGACGAGTTACACCTGTCACAAATCGCGGGGCAACCCTGACTCGACTCGTCGAGTCCACTTATGGACTCGGCGAGTTGCTCCCATAACAACTCTCAAATGACCTTCTGAGGTCAGATCTTCTTTACCAAACTATAGATCTGGCCTTCCAGTGCTTAAAGGTCACGTAAAGGTGCAGCCTTTACGTGCTCGCAACCCATAACAAGCCATAAATGGAGAAATAACTCTAAAAATGGCAACCTAGTCTCCAATCCTCCAAGAACAAGCATAAAGCAGAATGGGAAAGGTTCTCTGGACCTCTATGGGTCCAGATCTGAGGTCTAACCCAGCGAAGGACCATATACTCAACCTTTCAAGCCTTAAAAGGTTTATAGCAAACCCTAGATCTTAGATTTTAACCCAAAACAGAAGGGAAGTTTGATTTGATACCTCAATAGTGTAGATCTGAACAAGAAAACCTTAGATCTACAGCCCCCTTGACCTCCTCTTGATGGAACCACCTTTCTTTTGCTAAAACACTCAAGAAATGGTGAGTTAGCCACCCTCAAGCACCACAAACACACACACACACACACACACACACTCTCTCTCTCTCTCTCTCTCTAGGGTTCTGAGGGTGAAATGGCCGCAAGCCCGCAATGGAGGCTATAAAGGCCTTTAAATAGGGCACAAGACCCGAGAATTAGGGTTTTCTCTTAACAGCGCGGACTCGCCGAGTCCATCCATCGAATCGCCGAGTCCTTCATTAAATCAGACCAGAAATGCGCGATCCCACTCGGCGAGTCTAAGCGCCTACTCGCCGAGTTCCTCTCTAAATTTCAATATGAATACTCAAAATAGGATACCTAGAAATCCGGATGTTACAAGTGTGGTCAAACATTAATCGAAATGGGAAGATTTCACGAGAAACAACAAAGTGGACCGAAACCACCTTCGGTCCGGATTCACTTTCGGGCCGAGACCCCTTTCGGCCCAGGCTACTGCGGTTTGAGCCTACTTTCGGTTCAGGTTACTTTCGGTCTTGAACCTAAGTTCAATCCAAGGCCATGTTTGGTTCATTCCCCTATGGCACAGACTGCTCTCGGTTCTGACTACCTTCAGGTCCTTACTACTCATAGTTCAATCCACTTTCAGTCCGTAGTCTCATGAACTGAGACCCCACACCACATTTCCCCTCCACCTCATAATTTGAAAACCAAGCTAGAAAACCCAAAAAGGACCCTCTTGGTCCGGAGCCCTCTGAGTCCGGAACGTGACCCTCAAAATGAGCCGGACAATTCCGTATACGCCCTCCTTCTTTTGGAACCTCCTCATCCGGAACCAACTCGACTCGAAAGGATCTGTACCAGATGAGCTTCACGGCCTCGGAAGACCAAGGCCACTCCGGAAGTTTATAATCCCGCACCTCTACTCCGAAACCATGGATGAACTCCGGACGGACGTTCCTAACTCCATACACTCTATCTCATTTACCAACTTTGTAGAGAAGAACCCGTTCTTATAATATCTATGACTCATTATTAAATCATGGTCTGGGGAAATCCTTATTATAGGAAATATCTATTATACAAGATACTCTCTAAGAATTGGTTGACTTTTTCCAAAAAGTTATGACACCAACCCACTCCCCATACCCACTCTATGACAACTTTATGGCACTATTCCCATTGTACCTAGTCAAGTTGATATCTTTTCTCCAACACTCCACCAGATTTTCCTATTCTAAATCCACTCATTGGATTCTCAACCTCGATCTATAAAACCTCAATTCCATCCTTCAAAGACAAGCTTTACTTCCTCTTTCTCTATTCTTCAATCTGGAACACAAGAATTCCCTAGGAAGCATCTGCCCTCATTTCACCCTTGGTAAGCTCTTTACCTTCACTCTTGAATATTGCACAATCCCTCACACAAATCATGGTTTTCTTGTGCAATATCATCATAATTACTCTTAGGATCTCCAAATCCTTAAGCTTTCTCCAAGTGTTCTCGACTTGGAAACCTATTTCCTTCGACATCCATTTCTAGGATTCACTCAAGGTGAGTTCATACCCCTACATTTTCATGTTTTCTTCAAGTGTTCGGGGGGGGGGGGGGGGGGTGGAATACAAGTTATAACATCAGAAACTTAACTAAACTCAAACATTAGCTTTCCATAGGAAAGTTTAGTTCCATTCATGGACTGTTTTGAACATCTTAAAATTTTTAGTTTTGAAAACTTTACAAGGTGAAAATAGTTCAGGTTTACACCTTTCTAATGAATACTTGCACAAGTTCATACTATTTTTCTACAAATTATGACGAATTTTACAAAATGGCCTATCATTTCAGCAAACAGTTTCGAACCAGTCTATGAAGTTGCACATTTTCACACAAGTTAAAGGTCACTAAAAATCATTATAAAAATTATGAACAAACTAGACACAATTTCTAAACTCTCAGAATTTACGGATTCTAATTTCAACTTTCAATGATTTTTCTAAACTCTTAGAATTTACGGATTAGAAAAGCTAAAACTAGAAAAATAGTTAAAAAGTTCATTTACACTTTGTAACATGTTGAGCAAAGTGTGTATTATTGTATAAATACATGTTGTTTGTATTTCATGTCTTATACCTTCGTAAGAAGGTGTGCATCATATACAAAGGATTTCTATCACTGCAAACTCACGATAAAAAGTTCCGTTTACATTATAAAAAAGATTTTCATTAACACTACACGTAAACTCGTTATCATAAATTGTGAGACATAATTTCATTGTACTCTTAGAGTGCTGGTAAATTTCATTTAGTTATAGCCAAAGTCTCTTGTAGGGAGAGCGTGATAGTTGTGTATAGATCTATATTGGGATTGACAACCCACACCTTAGTTGCATGCAGCAGCCTGACCAGCCAGTTAGGGGTGACAAATGTCATAACATTCCGACGCCTGAAGAACGTCGTAGCAGGTCATCTATGTCATAACATGGTTATAACGACTCGCATAGGGAGATAACGAAACATATAGTTTACGGGGATTCTTCATCTAAAAAGGGTTTTATGTTGATTTAAAACC
Source organism: Lactuca serriola (assembly GCF_051521515.1). Lineage (NCBI taxonomy): Eukaryota > Viridiplantae > Streptophyta > Magnoliopsida > Asterales > Asteraceae > Lactuca > Lactuca serriola. The sequence continues at coordinate 137,272,049 of NC_136408.1, forward strand.
ACATTTACTACTATAAGTATGGAAATTTACTTGTACATTTCGGTCTTTGGGTATTAAGACTACAACTCATTTCATAAGGAAGATATTGGATTTTTCTTGAAACATATACATTCATTTACATAGAAAGGTTTGCAATCCTACATGCAAAAAAGCTTATGCACTCACCAACTTAATTGTTGATATTCTTTCAAATTACTTGTATTCTCAGGAAATCAATGAAATCAGGTAACTACAAGCTTTTGTGGAAGGAACACTCCGACGTTTGACAAACTATTTTGATATTATGTTGTAATCGATTTTGAAACACGTAGCATTTGAAAACATGTAACCCTTTTGATAATATTTATGATTGGTTGTATTTACTGTGATCACTATTATACTCATTTGTCATGATACTATACATGAAGTCCTCCACCCCCGAACGTTTCCACCATCCGAGGTTTGGGGGTGTGAAATAATAAATTTGACGATATCAGGCTCAAGGAGCCTGTTTGAGGCCATACAGGGATCTCTGCAACAAGTAGACATGAGTTGGGAGGTTCGGATCATCGAAACCTGGAGGATAATGCATATAGATTGTTTCCTAAAAATGAATGTGAAGAAATGCATTGTTCACATCAAGCTGATGAACATGCCAGTGGTGGGATAGAGCCAAACTAAGGATCGTCCGAATGGTATCCAGTTTGACGATCGGGTTAAAGGTCTCATCAGAATCAATGTCTAGCCTCTGACTGTGACCATTCGCAACAAGTCTTGCTTTATACCGGGATAGAGATCTATCTACATTATGTTGCTTTTGAATAAAAAAATACAATTAACCACGATGGCACTGGGAGGACAAGGCACAAGCACCCATTTTTGTTAGAAATAAGTGCATCATATTCTTCTTTCATAGTGTTTAGCCAGTTAGTATCTCAAAAAGCTTTGAAATAGTTGTGAGGGATATGATAGGAGGAGGATTCAATGTGAAGATTGAGTTTTTGAGAGGTTGGAGATGCCATCATGAGACTAAGTGACCATTGGGTAAGACTGAGGAGGGACGGTAAAAGGAGGATGGGATAGAGGGTGGTGGCCATGATTATTATTGTTACAGAGCTGTATAATAAACTTTTAAAGGAATATGGGGGTGAGTTTTGTGTTTGATGATGGAGATAACTAGGATGAAGAAGAAGATGCGTTGGGTTATTACAAATCATGGAATCGCATAATTGGTGGAGATATCTCTCTTTTTCAAAAAACAACATGACAATACATCCTATACAACTGGCAGGTTTTTCAGCCCCTTACGTTACAATGTATCCATATCATCATAAATTTGTTCCAAACGGTGTTGGGTCAAAAATATGGTTTATACTTTACTTTTCTAGGCACTTATTTTTATGTAATTTTTTATTAAGTTATGGTCTGGTTTACGGCGGAGTTTACGGCCGTAAACACCTTACGGCCGTAAACTCATTTACAGCCCATTTGTTTCCGGCCCATGTTCCCTAGTATAAATAGAGGTGTTAAGGTGAGGAGTAGAGACTGATGAACTAGATGAAACCCTAAAGAGTTTACGGCCAGAGAGCATTTTGTATGAATCTTTTGTATCTGGAGCTTTAATTCATATCAATACATATAGAAATTCATAATATTCTTCTTCTCCTTCTCTTCTTTCTTTATCTGACATCATCCGTTTGATTGGGATTCCGCACCATCAAACGGATCTGACTGATACACGGGCAGTTTAGGGACTCCTCAAACACATTTCATAACCAATATATATTTTTATTTTCTGATTTTCTGATGTTTTGGGAAGTGATATGATCATGTGATAACAGGCAATCTGAGTCTACGTAACGTACGCGAAGTTGAAGGGTCTATGCTCCGACTTGATGCGTCGGTAGGCACGAAAAATTTTAAAATGGACTTGACTAGGCAGAGTTGAACATAGGAAATTTATAGACTTAACAAATCTTGACCTAGTTAGATCCGTTCAGCCTGACAATACGACGCTCGAATAGGTTGAGTAGGGAGATATATATGGGAATCTACTCGTCACATTAATTGAACCCGTACTTGGAACCGTGGTTTAACTTTTCCTCGATGTGCGGATTCTATCCTTAATTCCAATTGGATGGGGCGACTGGTAAATTCCGATAAATTAGGTCTGTAGAATATGATTTTCTTTCTTTCCGTCTGTTAGTCATATGTTGTCTCCTTTGCGTGACTTCCAATCCGACCTGGTACACAACATATGCAACTCTATTTCTCTGCAGGATATATATATATATATATATATATATATATATATATATATATATATATATATATATATATATGTGTGTGTGTGTATGTGTGTGTGTGTGTGAAATATATGTGTGAAATACTTCTCATCTGTTAGCCATATGTTGTCTCCTTTGCGCGACTTCTAATCCGACCTGGTACACAACATATGCAACCTTCTTCTTCTCAACCCCTCTGAAGTAGTTAGCAATAGAATTCTGAATCTCTTCTCTCTCTGAATGGTTGTCTGCTCAGTCGGTGTAAGGAGTACTCTAGAAGTTCTTGATGGTTGGGGCATATCAGGAAGCGGGAAACACGTTCCAGTACACTTAAAATTGAACTCATACAGATTGTCTGTAGATCTCGCTGCTCAATTTAGGTGGACAACAATATCCCTGGTCATCGTCAGATGAATGGTCCTTAAGATATAGTATCTAAGGAATTAGGATCAGATATAATTTTTAGGAACTTAAGTTCACCTTGTCTTGTATCAAATAGTATGTCCTAAATTTGTCACAATTTTTCGTGTTTAAGTGGACAACAATACCGACGATCGACCAGACAAAGATGTGAATATGGAAGGTACCGACAAGTGGATAAAGGCTGTCTAAAAACTTTGATCCCAAATCTCTCTTAAAGTTAGATATCAGTTTTGTTTTTGTTAAATTTGTCATAGTTTCTTCTAATTTAAATATTAGGGGAGAATTAAAAATTAAAAAATAATAAAAAAAAATCCAAAAATAGTGTTATTTATGTTTTATTTCTTGTTCAGAAAAATAAAAAAAATCCAAAAATATTTTTCTTTATGTTTTAATTTGTGTGCTAAGTTTTCTTTTAGTTTTGTTTTGTCTTGAAAAGTGATTTCAGGTATAGATAAGACTCATGGAGTTTGTGTTGAAGATTTCTGAGCCAAAGCCTCGTCCGTGAGCATCGAAGAATTCGCATTCAAAGGAGCAAGAAATGAAGGTTATTCTTTCAATATTCAATCCTTCAACCCCAGAAGCAAGGTGAAGCTGAAATTGAAGATTATGTGACAGATTACATTGAAGCCTCCTCAATCAGTCTGCTGCTATCTTTGTACCTGCTGAAGTGATCCAGAAGATTTGTTCTCTTTGAAGTTCTCTCTGAAGATTCTCAAGCTGAAAGTATCATCTTTCAAGAATCAGTATGTCAAGCCTCCTCACTCGACGTGCGTTCAAAGCCAAATTCTGAAGAAAAGCCCAACTGCTCAAGATGAAGTCATTCATTGAATATTCATCAAGTTCATCTTGAAGTCGTGAAGAATTTGAAGATTAATGCTGAAGCCAAGTTCCTAATGAAGATTATCAAGAAAGCCAGCTACTTTTTAGGGGGAGCTTGTTGGGTCAATTAAGAAAAGAAAGCTATAAACCAAGGGGGAGATTGTTGGGTCAAAAATATGGTTTATACTTTACTTTTCTAGGCAATTATTTTTATGTAATATTTTATTAAGTTATGGTCTGGTTTACGGCGGAGTTTACGGCCGTAAACACCTTACGGCTATAAACTCATTTACGACCCATTTGTTTTCAGCCCATGTTCCCTAGTATAAATAGAGGTGTTAGGGTGAGGAGTAGAGATTGATGAACTAGATGAAACCCTAGAGAGTTTATGGCCAGAGAGCATTTTGTATGAATCTTTTGTATCTGGAGATTTAATTCATATCAATACATACAAAAATTCATAATATTCTTCTTCTCCTTCTCTTCTCTCTTTATCTGACATCATCCGTTTGATTGGGATTCCCCACCATCAAACGGATCTGACTGATACATGGGCAGTTTAGGGACTTACAAACGGCCCTAACTATCAAGGTAGATGTAACATCTCAAAAATACAGGCCAAAAATTTCATTTTTCACTCAATATCTAGTAAAATCATTCTTAAATAAACATTGCCCGTTCAAACCATTTCATAAACATATACTATGTCTGAAAACCAAAACATGTGTTAAATCAAAATGTAAGAGTATAAATCCCAGAACAATCCCATAAATGTGGTAAACAGTGTGTGTGTATGATGTGTCGCTACCGCGCCAGCTCCTTCCCCTTCGACGAAGAGGTACTTGAAACCAAAACTGTAAACTTTAAGCACGAAGCTTGGTGAGTTCCTATAACAATCCAAAAATACGAGCCAAAAATTTCGTTTTTAATTAAGCGATTTGAAAAAGCATTTGTAACAAAACATCATACGGTCATAATATTTAATAAAACATGTCTCGTGGCCATAAACCAAAACATAAAACATGACAATGTCAGAGTACAAAATCCCAGAATGTCTCTTGGTGCAGAAATCAAAAGAGTGTGTGTGATGCGCCGCTACCGTGCCAGCTCTTTCCCCTTAACAGAAGAGGTACCTGAAACAACAACTGAAAACCGTAAGCACGAAGCTTAGTGAGTTCCCCCCACTGTACCACATACCATATAACCACCTAACATACATATATTTTCAGGCATATCTGGGTGCTCGACCTACTCCTTCGGTCCTCTCGACCGGATACTGGCTAGCATATCTGGGTGCTGGCCTCCCCTTCGGTCCTCTCGACCGGATGCTGACTAGCATATCTGGGTGCTGGTCTCCCCTTCGGTCCTCTCTACCGGATGCTCGGGACTATTTCACCCCCTACTACTACCACATAACACATATCACATATTCTATCTAACATGGCTGGGCATGACCGCCCCTTCAGCCCTATCGACCGGTAATCTAGGGACTATCTCCCCTACTATCACTAGCACATAGCATCATATCATAGTAGCACATAAACATATCACAGGTAGTAGCAACCCTAGATGAATATCACAGAGACAATCATCTAACATACAACTCCTACTGGTGGGCCGGCATTGTGGCCGTAGACCCACCGCTACTGGCAGGTAACTCAACTCGAAAGTAGCTGCTGATGTCTATTTGCTAAGGGCCTGACTGCTGAATCGGAAATCCTCCGACTATAAATCATAAACATTGATTAGCCCCTCATGCATACCCTTAGGTCAGATGACTGACCCACCCTTGGTCCAAGGTCAACTCCTTGGTCAAGGTCAACTTCCAATTGACTGGACTCGCCGAGTCATGGCACTGACTCACCGAGTCCTTCTCCAACTAACTCGGTCCCACTCTACAAGTCCCTCTTTCCCACTCACTGAGTCGCCCTTAACTCACTACTTGGGACGGTAGGACCGGCTCGCGATCCGACTCGTCGAGTCTAAGAACAACCCGCCGAGTCCATGCAAGCAGACTTCCCACTCGCTTCTAGATCCTCATCCGAACATCCTTCATGAGAATATGGGTTTCTAGGGCTATCATAACACGTTACATTGCTAATATTACGTGCAAACATGAAGGGTTGGACTTCTGACACTTAACCCTTCGTACGCAGTAACAGTTCATACGACTCGCCGAGTTTGAAGAACAACTCGTCGAGTACCAGGAAATCTTCATAGGACTCGCCGAGTTGTTCATCCAACTCGCCGAGTCTAACGTTATCTTCATAGAACTTGCCGAGTTCCACTTTGGGACTCGCCGAGTCCCTTGACCCATTTCCCATATGAGCCAAATCTGAGACATTCAACGCTTCAAAACCACAGATCTATGTTCCTAGAGCATGCTTAACATGTAAAGTTGCAAACTTTACGTGCATGCATGGCCCTATATGCTCAAAAATGAAATTCCAAGCTCTTTAAGAGGTCATGCACTCAATGGGGTCCTCAATCACTTCAACCACAACAACTTTATGCTTTTAACACGTCCATAAGGTCTAGATCTGAAGTGCTTTCGGATTATTAAGCACAAACACATGGAGTTTGGTGTTTTAGGGCTTGAAAGCCACCAAATTGGGACAAAATGGGATCTAATGAACTAACGATCAAGGTAGAAACTTTACTACCTGAATGGAAGCTTCTCCCAATGTAGATTTCGAATCTACTCCCTCTCTTGCACTCTTCAATCTCTTCTTTTCTTCTTCTAAGCTCTAATTCCCTTCACCAAGCAAGAACTCACTCACAAGCACAATATGGGGGACTAGGGACTCTCACTACAGCTCTCTGGAAGTGTTAAGGACAATGGGCCGAGTTAATGTGCTTAAATAGGGTGACAATACTCGGGTTTGGGTGTTATCCCGCTCCTACTCGCCGAGTCGGGGAACCGACTCGCCGAGCCCAAGGCTCAGACCCCGCGTCTTATCCCGCTCCTACTCGGCGAGTCAGTCGTTCAACTTTCCGAGTCCAAGGCAAAAATGCAAGAATTAAGAATTTTAAATTACAAGAAATATATACTGGGAACCATGTGCTACAAATCTCCCCCACTTATTTTAGACTTCGTCCTCGAAGTCTACTGCCCGATCTTGAATAGCTCAGGGTAGTGCTCCATCATCTCTTCCACCGGTTCCCAAGTCCACTTCGATCCCTTCCAATGCTGCCATTGCACCTTTACGAGTTGCACCCTCTTGTTCCTCAGATCCTTCGACTTCTTGTCGAGGATCGCCGCAGGCCGCTCGATGTAATTCAGGCTGTCATCGACCTGAATGTCCTCCAAAGGCACTACTGCCGAGTTGTCCACCAAAAACTCCCGCAATTGAGAGACGTGGAAAGTGTTGTGGATCTGGCTAAGTTCGGCCGTTAGATCCAACCTATATGCCACCTTGCCCACCCGGGCTACAACCCTGAACGGTCCAATGTATCTCGGCCCCAGCTTGCCCCGCTTCCTGAATCGGATGACGCCCTTCCAAGGCGACACCTTCAGGAGAGCCATATCCCCGACTTGGAATTCCAAGTCTGAACGACGCTTGTCGGCATAACTTTTCTGCCGACTTTGTGCAGTATGAAGCCTGCTCCGAACCTGTTGGATCCTCTAAGTAGTCTTGAGCACCACTTCGGTGCTCCCCATGACCCTCTGGCCCAGTTCACCCCCAACATATTGGGGTCCTGCACCTCCGTCCGTACAACATCTCGAATGGGGGACGGTCAATACTCGTGTGGTAGCTGTTGTTGTACGAGAACTCAGCCAAGGGAATATAGGTATCCCAACTACCACCGAAGTCTATCATGCATGCCCGCAACATATCCCCCAAAGTCTGGATGGTCCGCTCGCTCTGACCATCCGTCTGCGGGTGAAAGGCAATGCTAAAATGCAAACGAGTGCCCAACTCATCATGAAACTTCTTCCAAAACCTGGAAGTGAAACGCACATCTCTGTCTGATATCACGGACACTAGCACCCCGTGCCGCGCCACTATCTCCATGATATAGATATCGGCCGACTTTTCGGCCGAGATACTCTCCTAGATCGGAATAAAATAAGCGCTCTTGGTCAATCGATCCACGATGACCCAAATCGAATCTACTCCTCGTGCGGTCCTGGGAAGCTTTGTGATAAAATCCATCGTAATATCTTCCCATTTCCACAATAGGATATCCAACAGCTGCATCTTGTCATGCGGTCTCTGATGTTCGGCCTTGACCTTCCTGCAGGTCAAGCACCACTCAACGTACCAAGCCATATCCCGCTTCATGCAGGGCCACCAATAGTCTAGACGAAGATCCCTATACATCTTCGTTGCCCCAGGATGAATAGAAAATCAAGATTTGTGCGCCTCCTCCATCAAGATCTGACGCATGCCTTCGTGATACGGCACCCACACCCTACAGTGTAGTGTCAATAATCCTCGGCTATCATAATCGAAGGAGGTAACTTGACCCACTATCCGCTCGCTTTTCCGATGCTCCTCCTTCATAGCCTCCTGCTAAGCTTCCCGAATCTGCTCTAATAGTGGAGTCACCACCGTCATCTTCATACATACATCCCTGATCGGCGTCGCCTTACGGCTAAGCGCATCAACCACCACATTGGCCTTCCCCGGGTGATAAAGGATCTTACAATAATAATCCTTCACCACGTCCAACCACCGACGCAGCCTCATGTTCAGATTCGGCTGATCCATGAGGCACCTCAGACTCTTGTGGTCCGTGTAGATGGTACATCAGACCCCGTAGAGGTAATGCCGCCAAATCTTGAGGGCGAAGACCACCTCCCCCAACTGTAAATCATGCGTCGGGTAGTTCGCCTCGTGGGGCTTCAGCTGCCTCGAAGCATAGGCAATGACATGCCCCATCTGCATCAGTACCGCGCCCATCCCCGAAATGGACGCGTCATAGTATACCACAAAATCCTCTACGACCTCGGGCAGGTCTAAGATTGGCGCCTCGCACAATCTCTGTCTGAGAGTCTCGAACGCTGCCTGCTGCTTAGCCCTCCACCAAAAGACCACCACTTTCTTAGTCAACCGCGTCAAGGGTATGACTATCTTGGAGAAATCCTGGATGAATCTCCGATAGTAGCCCGCCAATCCTAGGAAACTCCGAATCTCGGATGGAGACTCTGGAACCTCCCATCTCATCACGGCCTTGATCTTGGCCGGGTCGACCAATATACCCTTCTGGTTGATAAGGTGCCTAAGGAATTACACCTCGTGCAACCAGAACTCGCACTTGGAGAGCTTAGCGTACAAGGTCTCCTTCCTCAGGGTCTCCAACACCTCCCTCAGATGCTCCTCGTGCTCCTCCTGCGTCTTGGAATAAACCAAGATGTCATCAATGAAAACTATCACAGACCAGTCCAACATCGGTCTGCACATGCGGTTCATGAGGTCCATGAACTCGACAGTAGCATTGGTGAAACCAAACGGCATCACCATGAACTCATAATAGCCATAACGCATCCGAAACGCGATCTTCTACACATCCTCCTCCCTGACCCTCATCTGATGGTAACCTGAATGCAAATCGATCTTGGAGAACCAAGATGCTCCCTGTAACTGATCAAAGAGGTCATCAATCCTTGGGAGTGGGTAACGGTTCTTTACCGTTACCTTGTTTAGCTCCTAGTAATCTATACACATCCGATGCGACCCATCCTTCTTCCTCACAAATAGGATCGGGGCTCCCCAGGGTGAACTACTCGGTCTAATGAATCCCTTGTCTAACAACTCCTGTAGCTGTGTAGACAACTCCTGCATCTCAGGAGGAGCCAACCGATACGGTGCCTTGGCTATCGGAGCCGCACCAGGAACTAGGTCGATCCTGAACTCTACTTGTCGTTCCAGAGGTATTCCAGGAATCTCCTCCGGGAACACATCAGCGTAGTCTCGCACCACTGGTACCTCGTTCACCGTCGCCTTACCCGCCTTCCGGGTATCCATAACAAACGCGACATATCACGTGCAACCCTGCTGAAGGTAGCGCCTAGCCCTCGCTGCTGAACATATTGTGGGTCCACGTAGTGGCCTCTCGCCATGGATCACCAACTCTCCCCCACTTGGGGTCCTGATCCGCAATAGCTGCTGAGCGCAATCTATCACCGCCCCATTAGGGCTCAACCAATCCATGCCTATAATCACTTTGTTCCCGCGCAACGGAATGGGAACCAAATCCACCAAGTAGCGCTCCTCAAACAACCTTAGAACGCAATCTCTGAACACTGCTGATGCTCGCACTGATCGGTTATCGGCAATCTCTACCCCTAAAGGGCAATCCAACATGCCCAAAGACTCGGTAAACTTCTTGCTAAGCGCAAGAGAGACAAATGATCGAGTGGCACCCGAGTCGAATAACACCTGAACTGGGATACCGTTCACATGGAACGATCCTAACGCGCATATATATAGAGCACATATCAATTTCATAACATCATAAAAATAAAATAGAGGGAAAGAATCATACCCGTCACCACATCGGGTGCGGCGCGAGCCTCCTTGGTAGTCAGCTGAAATGCCCGGCTCCTCACCACTGGAGCCTCTGCCTTGCTCTGCCGGCCATCAGTGATCCGTAGGGTTGCTGGAGCTGGCGCCTTTACTGGCACTGTTGCTGTCAACTGAGGGCAATTGGCTTTCTTGTGGCCCCTCTGGTTGCAGTGGAAACATAGTAAATCAGACGTCTGCATCACAGGTGCAGGGGCAGTATAATCCCTGCTGAAGTGCCCTGACTTGCCGCACTTATAGCAGCCTGACGACCGCAACTTGCACGCTCCCTCGTGCGTCTTGCCGCATTTCCTGCAGCGGCCTCGCCCCTGTTGGCCTTTCGGCCCTGCATCTGGTCCCTTGGGATTCTTCCCCGAAGCCCCCATAACATGCCCCTCTTCCGCCTTCCTCTTCCGGATGTGCTCCAGGTCTATCTCCCTCTCCCTTGCCCAGGAAATCATAGAGTCTAGAGTAGGGCAAACTGAAAAACTGACATGCTCCCGAATATCAGCTCGTAGCATGTCATGATAGCGGGTCCTCCGCAGGTCTTCATCACCTGCGTACTGGGGCACCAACAATGCCCTCTCCCAGAACTTGGCGGTGATCTCCGCCATGGTCTTTTTCGTCTGCCTCATGTCCAAAAAATTCCTGGCCAGCTATTGAAGCTCGACAGCCGGCGCAAACTCTGACTGAACCTGGTTACAAAGTCCGACGAGGTCATAGCCTCGACAGCCGAGGCTCCCAACAAGTCACCAACGGACTCCCACCAATCCCTAGCTCGATCTCTTAAACACCCTGCTGCAAACCTCACCTTCGACCCCTCAAGGTAGAAGCTAGTCAACTATGCAGATTCAATGTCTGAAATCCATCACCTCGCAGCTATGGGGTCCTTCGCCCCGTGAAAATCCGACACAACACTGCCCCTGAAGTCCTTAAAGGACAGTGTGCGAGATCCCGACTGGCCAGATGCCATGTCGCTCCTGAATGCCCGAAGGCGATCCTCCATTAACTCGACTATCCCTTCCTTGATCGACCCGAAGATAATGGGGGTTGACTCAAGGATGCCCTTGGTGATCTCTGATGCGATGAAATCGTGTAGCCCCTCATCCACCAGCTCGGAACTTGATCCCGAACCTGATCCCTCTCCTAAACTGCCAACTGCTGGCCTCGAGCGTAGTACCACCATTCTGAAATACATAAATATCATATGTTAGTGTTATTGATACTTCCTGAGGGATCACATCCACTACAAGTTCCCTGGTCTTATCTTGGCCTTCTTCGGTTCGGGTACGGATCCTCTGCTTTCAGTAGTACGGGCCTATACTACCTTCCACATCTATCCATACCTTCTTCAAGGACTACCTCGAATCCACCAGATCCCTTTAACTACTGCTGATCACTGCTATACTCATCCTAGGCTTGCCCTAGGGAAATATCTGACTCCACCCTACCCGGTCCTCAACTGCTGAAGGCCTCCTTGTAATGCCAATTAGCCATTGCCTGAATACCATCACATGTGATGAGGCTCAGATAATCCTTCAAGTAATAGACTCATCCCTACAACGGTTAGACTAAGACAAGAGCTGCGCAATAGGGCCAAATCCATCACTCTAAGATTATTCAACCCTGATCACATGTGACGTGAGGTATTCACCTAATGGCTAACTCCCATCGCTCAGAGTCCCACGAAGCACAAATAAAGTAGCATTTAGACAAAGGAAACAATCTCAAGCAACTATGCTCTCATAGAGAGAAACTGAACTAGCATACCGTGCTAAACTCATAATATCAGGCATAACCCTAACAGGCTATCCTACTGCTGTCTACTCAATTCTAGCATGCAATTTTCATTCACTGAAGCACATAAAGCAGGCACATAAGGCATCACTCCTAGATCCTTAGTCCTATTCTAGCATGTTGTTCTACTGTAACTGAGAAACATAACATAAGCTTGTATGGGTACTTTGGGGAATACTTACTTGAGCTCGGCCGGTCGGGCACATCACACACTTGTTCCTTCTTAAAACTCTTTACTTGACCTCTTAGAAAACATTTTTCTTTTCCAAAATCTTTTTTTCCCTTGATTTGAGTTCATACACCCCCGAAGGTGTGTCCGAATCCCTCAAACCAGGGCTCTGATACCAACTTGTAACAACCCAAAAATACGGGCCAAAATTTTCGTTTTTAATTAAGCGATTTGAAAAAGCATTTGTAACAAAACACCATACGGTCAAAATATTTAATAAAACATGTCTCGTGGCCATAAACCAAAACATAAAACATGAAAATGTCAGAGTACAAAATCCCATAATGTCTCTTGGTGCGGAAATCAAAAGAGTGTGTGTGATGCGCCGCTACCGTGCCAGCTCTTTACCCTTGACAGAAGAGGTACCTGAAACAACAACTGAAAACCGTAAGCACGAAGCTTAGTGAGTTCCCCCACTGTACCACATACCATATAACCACATAACATACATATATTGTCAGGCATATCTGGGTGCCCGACCTACCCCTTTGGTCCTCTCGGCCGGATACTGGCTAGCATATCTGAGAGGTGGCCTCCCCTTCGGTCCTCTCGACCGGATGCTGACTAGCATATCTGGGTGCTGGTCTCCCCTTCGGTCCTCTCAACCGGATGCTGGGGACTATTTCACCCCCTACTACTACCACATAACACATATCACATATTCTATCTAACATGGCTGGGCCTGACCGCCCCTTCGGCCCTATCGACCGGTAATCTGGGGACTATCTCCCCCTACTGTCACTAGCACATAGCATCATATCATAGTAGCACATAAACATATCACAGGTAGTAGCAACCCTAGATGAATATCACAAAGACAATCATCTAACATACAACTCCTACCGGTGGGTCGGCATTGTGGCCGTAGACCCACCGCTACTGGCAGGTAACTCAACTCGAAAGTAGCTGCTGATGTCTATTTGCTAAGGGCCTGACTGCTGAATCGGAAATCCTCCGACTATAAATCATAAACATTGATTAGCCCCTCATGCATACCCTTAGGTCAGATGACTGTCCCACCCTTGGTCCAAGGTCAACTCCTTGGTCAAGGTCAACTTCCAATTGACTAGACTCGCCGAGTCATGGCACCGACTCGCCGAGTCCTTCTCCAACTAACTCGGTCCCACTCTACAAGTCCCTCTTTCCCACTCACTGAGTCGCCCTTAACTCACTACTTGGGACGGTAGGACCGGCTCGCGATCCGACTCGTCGAGTCCAAGAACAACCCGCCGAGTCCATGCGAGCAGACTTCCCACTCGCTTCTAGATCCTCATCCGAACATCCTTCATGAGAATATGGGTTTCTAGGGCTATCATAACACGTTACATTGCTAATTCTACGTGCAAACATGAAGGGTTGGACTTCTGTCACTTAACCCTTCGTACGCAGTAACAGTTCACACGACTCGCCGAGTTTGAAGAACAACTCGTCGAGTACCAGGCAATCTTCATAGGACTCGCCGAGTTGTTCATCCAACTCGTCGAGTCTAACGTCATCTTCATAGAACTTGTCGAGTTCCACTTTGGGACTCGCCGAGTCCCTTGACCCATTTCCCATATGAGCCAAATCTGAGACATTCAACGCTTCAAAACCACAGATCTATGTTCCTAGGGCATGCTTAACACGTAAAGTTGCAAACTTTACGTCCATGCATGGCCCTATATGCTCAAAAATGAAATTTCAAGCTCTTTAAGAGGTCATGCACTCAATGAGGTCCTCAATCACTTCAACCACAACAACTTTATGCTTTTAACACGTCCATAATGTCTAGATCTGAAGTCCTTTCGGATTATTAAGCACAAAGACATGGAGTTTGGTGTTTTAGGGCTTGAAAGCCACCAAATTGGGACAAAATGGGATCTAATGAACTAACGATCAAGGTAGAAACTTTACTACCTGAATGGAAGCTTCTCCCAATGTAGATTTCGAATCTACTCCCTCTCTTACACTCTTCAATCTCTTCTTTTCTTCTTCTAAGCTCTAATTCCCTTCACCAAGCAAGAACTCACTCACAAGCACAATATGGAGGACTAGGGACTCTCACTACAGCTCTCTGGAAGTGTTAAGGACAAGGGGCCGAGTTAATGTGCTTAAATAGGGTGACAATACTCGGGTTTGGGTGTTTTCCCAAACAGGGACTACTCGCCGAGTCGGGGAACCGACTCGCCGAGCCCAAGGCTCAGACCCTGCGTCTCATCCCGCTCCTACTCGGCGAGTCGGTCCTTTAACTCGCCGAGTCCAAGGCAAAAATGCAAGAATTAAGAATTTTAAATTACAAGAAATACGTACCGGGGAACCAAGTGCTACAGTCCCCCCACTGTACCACATACCATATATTCACATAGCATACATACTGCCAGGCAATTTTGGGGTGCCCGACCCACCCGGTACGACCATTCTGGGGTGCCGACCTACCCGTGCGGCCATTTTGGGGTGCCGTCCTGCCCGTGTCAAGCCATTCTGGGGTGCTGACTACCCATGTCAAGCCGTTCTGGGGTGCTGACTACCTTCGGGGACTGCTCCCCTCCTACTACCACTAACACATATAACAGATCATACTGGCATATAAACATATCATCACATATTGTCAGACATAGCTGGGGTGCCTGACCTACCCTTTGGTCCTAACGACCGAACTCTACTACTATCACAAATAACATATCATGCCAGCACATAACATATTAGGGAGTAGCAAACCTACATGATATCACAAAGACAATCATCTAACATACAACTCCTACTGGTGGGTTGGCATTGTGGCCGTAGACCCACCGCTACTGGAAGGTAACTCACCTCGAAGTAGCTGCTGATTTGAGCAGGAACTGACTGTCTACTGCTGTTGCTGCTGCTATTCCGGAAGTCCTCCGGCTACAATTACCACAAAACGTTCAGTCAAACACTGCTAGATGTACTTAGGGTAAAATGACCATTTTACCCTTGATCAGGTCAAACTCCAAGTCAAAGTCAAATTCCAGTTGACCCGACTCGCCGAGTTGGCTTGCCAACTCGTCGAGTACCTACCCATTCAATTGTCCTTAATCCAGTCTCTACTCGTCGAGTTAGGCAACGGCTCGACGAGTTCTTCTTCTAAACTGATGTCCAAAAGTCCTTCATCCTACTCGCCGAGTTGTATGAACAACTCGTCGAGTTCATATTTATCCTATGAACACTCTATGCTGAGACTCGCCGAGTGGTATGAACAACTCGCCGAGTCTGTTCTTGAGGTAAGAAGATTGCCTTAGACTCGCCGAGTCAGGGCATTGACTCGCCGAGTCCCTCCATGGATGAGTTTGGCTTCCGACTCACTGAGTCCACCCATGAATCACAACTCCTCTCAGCAAACAAGAAAAATGGGAAAACTCGGGGACTCACGACTCGTCTCGCTGAGTCCGATGAACGACTCGC
Organism: Lactuca serriola; assembly: GCF_051521515.1. NCBI lineage: Eukaryota > Viridiplantae > Streptophyta > Magnoliopsida > Asterales > Asteraceae > Lactuca > Lactuca serriola. The sequence continues at coordinate 137,287,495 of NC_136408.1, forward strand.
CGAGTCACATGCATGCAAAAACTGTATACTCGATTCTGCTTGAATCCAGTGCATACCATTCATAGATCTGGGTTCCTAGGGTTGATTTTATATCTAAAGTTTCCAAATTTACGTGCACGCATGCTCATTAAAGTGATTTAAGGACTTTAATGGGGTTAGAAGTGTAGATCTAGGCTTGTTCATGAAAATGGCCCGTAAAGGTTGTAGATCTGAGCCTCTAGAGCTCAGATGTGGTCAAATCTGAAGGCTAAACGAACCAATGAGCCCTCTAAACCACAACCAAGCCTATAAATGGTTCCAAAAGTCATAAAGATGCTCTAATGAAGGTTCAACCATAGAAACAGAAGAAGGGGTCGAGTTTTTACCTTACTATTCTCTGAAATGGGCTCACAACTTCTGTTCTCCTCCTTCTCCTTGATCTTTCCTCCTTATCTTCTTCAAAACTTCAAAGAAACACACACAAACGCTCAAATCACAAAGGGAAACGTTAGTGTTTGGCTAAGGTTGCTCTGAGAGTGAAGGGGGCAAGCTTGGGGGTGCATATGGTGGTTTAAATAGGGTGCAAACCTTTGAAATTAGGGTTTCATCCAGACAGCGGGGACTCGCCGAGTCCAGAATGTGGACTCGCCGAGTCGCCAACTTAAACGTGCTCAATATCCCGACTCTACTCGGCGAGTCGGGCCTACAACTCGCCGAGTCCAAGGCTAAAAATGAAAATTACATAGATAAGTCATACATACCAGGAACCAGCTGCTAGAAATCTCCCCCACTTATTTTAGACTTCGTCCTCGAAGTCTGCTGCACGATCCTGAAACAGCTCGGGGTAATGTTCTATCATTTCTTCCACCGGCTCCCAAGTCCACTCCGAACCCTTCCGGTGCTGCCATTTCACCTTCACTAATTCCACCCTCTTGTTCCTCAGATCCTTCGACTTCCGGTCGAGGATTGCAACTGGGCGCTCAATGTAATTCAGGCTGTCATCAACCTGAATATCTTCTAACGGCACCACTGCTGAATCATCCACTAGGCACTTCCTCAGTTGGGAGACATGGAAGGTGTTGTAGATCTGACTGAGTTCAGCAGGCAAATCCAACCTATATGCCACCTTGCCCACCCAGGCTACAACCCTGAACGGTCCAATGTATCTCGGGCCCAACTTGCCTCGCTTCCTGAATCGAATGACGCCCTTCCAAGGCGAGACCTTCAGGAGAACCATATCCCCGACCTGGAACTCCAGGTCTGATCGGCGCTTGTCGGCGTAACTTTTCTGCCGACTCTGCGCAGACTGAAGCCTGCTCTAAACCCGCTGAATCCTCTCGGTCGTCTTGAGCACCACCTCTGTGCTCCCCATGACCCTCTTGCCAACTTCAACCCAACATATCAGGGTCCTGCACCTCCGTCCGTACAACATCTCGAATGGAGGACGGTCTATACTCGCGTGGTAGCTGTTGTTGTACGAGAACTCAGCCAATGGAAGATAGGTATCCCAGCTACCACCAAAGTCTAGCACGCATGCCCGCAACATATCCTCCAAAGTCTGGATGGTCCGCTCGCTCTGACCATCCGTCTACGGGTGAAAGGCGATGCTAAAATGCAGACGAGTGCCCAACTCATCATGAAACTTCTTCCAAAACCTGGAAGTGAAACGCACATCTCTGTCTGATATCACTGACACCGGCACCCCGTGCCGCGCCACTATCTCCCTGATATAGATATCGGCCAACTTTTCGGCCGAGATAATCTCCTGGATTGGAATAAAATGGGAGCTCTTGGTCAATCGATCCGTGATGACCCATATCGAATCTACTCCTCGCGCAATCCTGGGAAGTTTTGTGATAAAATCCATCGTAATATCTTCCTATTTCCACAACGGGATATCCGACGGCTGCATCTTGCCGTGCGGTCTCTGATGGTCGGCCTTGACCTTCCTGCAGGTCAAGCACCGCTCCACGTACCAAGCCACATCTCATTTCATGCAAGGCCACCAATAGTTTAGACGAAGATCCCTATACATCTTTGTCTCCCTAGGATGAAGAGAGAATTGGGATTTGTGCGCCTCCTCCATCAAGATTTGGCGCACGCCTCCGTGGTACGGCACCCACACCCTACGGTGTAGTGTTAATAATCCTTGGCTATCATAATCGAAGGAGGTGACTTGACCCACTATCCGTTTGCTCTTCTGATGCTCCTCCTTCATAGCCTCCTGCTGAGCTTCCCGAATCTGCTCTAACAGTGGAGTCACCACCGTCATCCTCATACACACATCCCTGATCGGTGCCGCCTTACGGCTAAGTGCATCGGCCACCACATTGGCCTTTCCTCGGGTGATAAAGGATCTCACAATCATAATCCTTCACCACGTCCAACCACCGATGCTGTCTCATGTTCAGATTCGGCTGATCCATGAGGTACCTCAAACTCTTGTGGTCCGTGTAAATGGTATATCGAACCCCGTAGAGGTAATGTCGCCAAATCGTGAGGGCGAAGACCACTGCCCCCAACTCTAAATCATGCGTCAGGTAGTTCGCCTCGTGAGGCTTCAGCTGCCTTGAAGCGTAGGCAATGACATGCCCTCTCTACATCAGTACCGTGCCCAACCCTGAAACGGACGCGGCACAGTATACCACAAAATCCTCTACGCCCTCGGGCAGGGCTAAGATTGGCGCCTCGCACAATCTCTGTCTCAGAATCTCGAACGCTGCCTGCTGCTCATGCCCCCATTGAAAGACCACGACTTTCTTAGTCAACCACGTCAAGGGTACGACTATCTTGAAGAAATCGTAGATGAATCTCCGATAGTAGCCCACCAATCCTAGGAAACTCCAAATCTCGGATGGAGACTTCGGAACCTCCCATCTCATCACGGCCTTGATCTTGGCCGGGTCGACCAATATACCATTCTGGTTGACATGGTGCCCAAGGAATTGCACCTCGCGCAACCAGAACTCGCACTTGGAGAACTTAGCGTACAAGGTCTCCTTCCTCAGGGTCTCCAACACCTCCCTCAGATGCTCCTCGTGCTCCTCCTACGTCTTGGAATAAACTAAGATGTCATCAATGAAAACTATCACAGACCAGTCCAACATCGGTCTGCACACGCGGTTCATGAGGTCCATGAACTCGACAGGAGCATTGGTGAACCCAAACGGCATCACTACGAACTCATAATGGCCATAACGCATCCGAAACACGGTCTTCTGCACATCCTCCTCTCTAACCCTCATCTGATGATAACCTGAACGCAAATCGATCTTGGAGAACCAAGATGCTCCCTGTAACTGATCAAAGAGGTCATCAATCCTCGAGAGTAGGTAACGGTTCTTCACCGTTTACTTGTTCAGCTCCCGGTAATCTATACACATCCGATTCCTTCTTCTTCACAAACAGGATCGGGGCTCCCCAGGGTGAACTGCTCAGTCTAATGAATCCCTTGTCTAACAGCTCCTGTAGCTGTGTAGACAACTCCTGCATCTCAGGAGGAGCCAACCGATACGGTGCCTTGGCTATCGGAGCCGCACCAGGAACTAGGTCGATCCTGAACTCTACCTGCCGCTCCGGAGGTATTCCAGGAAGCTCCTCCGGGAACACATCAGCGTAGTCTCGCACCATTGGAACCTCGCTCACCGTCACCTTACCCGCCTCCCGGGTGTCCATAACGTATGTGACATTGTACGGTTTGGAGCATTCTAACACTTCCTAAGTGTACATGCAACCCTAATAACCTTGGATCTATGTTTTTCTAATTATCATGCAAAGTTGATTTCCAAGGCTATGATCCTATCTAGCATACATGGGGAACAATTTTAACTTGAATAATAGATAGAACTACATACCTTGTTGTAGTAAGTGTTCCTTGAAACCTTGTGAGCCTAGCGCCTCAAGTGTGATGCCTCAAATGCTTCACACAACACCAAATGCAAAGTATAAACTTGAGAGAATACTCTAACACACTCAAAATTGGCCAAGCCCTCTTGTTTCTCTAGTGTAGCCGATTTTGGGGAGAGACATGGTCCTTATATAGTGTGTTATTTCTCTCATTTAGTTTATCCAATTGCATGGTGCCATGCAACCCAAATGGACCATGCCGGGTCCGGTCAAGTATTTACCAAAAATAGTTATGGACTTAGACACCTTATCCAACAGTCACCCACTTCGATAAGTCTAATAACTATAACTGCAATACTTCAGGAACCGATCGACAATTGTAGCTCTTTCAAGGTCTCTTGGAATTGAGAAGATGTTGATACGCCATTTAAGTTAAGTGATCATATAATCCTCTATTCTAGATATCATTCAGACAGTTACATGGAACAATGTCTTACTTATTGTCCAGCAGTTTGTTTCCTGATTTCCGATTTGTTTGACAAAGAACTTAATTGAACACATCAACTTAGTTCTAACCGGGCCCGGTACATAGGTCAAAACAAAATCATCGAGGGGACCAGATATCAGCTTCTAATCAAAAAAGGAACAGATAAACTTTGACTCATATGTTTGTTCTACCACTCATTGAATTACACATAAAAGCACATTTTATAACATCGAGTTACCAATGCATTTTCGTACAGTCAATGCATAACCAACTCGTAAGTAACAAATCATATCTCTAGGTTTGAAGACTTATATGACATTACCGTCTCACGATCACTCGAGATAAAATTCCATGAAGTGATTCCAGTGAGCGTGGGTTGATTCCAATACTCAGGACTTATGAGCACTCATGAAGTGTTGTCTTATATCCTGACACCTACAACCAAATTCATGACAGTCTTACTTCATATCTACTTCCAACATATGAATGACTGTGGAAAGTTTGAATAATATGTGAAACCACAACATACTATTCTGGAAGTCAAAACATGCAAAAGAAATTATAGTAAACAATTGACAAAAGATAGTAACACTTTACTCATAAATAAACACAACTTTTATTCATCATCAATTGTCAATTACACTTTACAAATTTCATAATTTATCTAACTACTAAAACTTATATCATCCTTCAGCCCTATGCTCCGAGCATGCTGGAGATGCTTAACCCTACTCAGTCCCTTTGTGAGGGGATCTGCTAGGTTCTCATCCGATGATACCCTCTTTGCCATGAGGATTCCTTCTTCTATGCGATGTCTGATAAAATGATTTTTTCTGTCGATGTGTCTGGATCTCCCGTGATCCCTTGGTTCCTTGGCTAAGGCAACAACACTTTCATTATCACAGAAAATTTCCATGGGCTCTTTTATAGATGGTACAACTCCAAGGTCTCCAATGAAGTTCTTTAGCCATATTGCCTCCTTTGCTGCCTCGCTCGCTGCTATATACTCTGATTCACAAGTGGAATCAGCCACTGTCTCTTGCTTGGAACTCTTCCAAGTGATTGCTCCTCCGTTTAAGGTAAAGACCCAGCCCGACTGAGAGCGGAAATTATCCCTATCAGTCTAGAAGCTAGCATCACTATACCCTACAACTCTCAAGTCATCACTCCCACCGAGAGTAAGGACCCAGTCCTTAGTCCTCCGTAGGTACTTGAGGATATTCTTTACCGCAGTCCAATGAGCCTTGCCAGGGTTCCCCTGATACCTGCTAACCATGCTCAAGGCAAAGGCTACATCAGGTCGAGTACACGTCATAACATACATGATCGAGCCTACTGCTGAAGCATAAGGTACTTGACTCATTTTTGCTATCTCAACCTTGGTACTTGGGCTTTGTGTCTTACTCAATCTGGCGTTACTCTGGATGGGTAACTCTCCTTTCTAGGAGTTCTGCATGCTGAATCTCTTCAACACCTTGTCCAAGTATGTACTTTTACTAAGCCCAATTAGTCTTTTACTCCGGTTTCTCAAAATCCTTATCCCTAGAATATAGGCAGCTTCTCGTAGGTCCTTCATAGAGAAACACTTCCCAAGCCAGGACTTAACTTCCTGCAGAGTTGGGATGTCATTTCCTATGAGTAGTATGTCATCCACATACAACACCAAAAAGCTACCTATACTCCCACTAGCCTTGACATACACACAAGATTCATCTTCACTCCTAGAAAAACCAAATTCCTTGACCTTTTCATCAAAGCAAAGATTCCATCTGTGAGGTGCTTGCTTTAATCCATAAATGGATTTCTCAAGCTTACACACTCTATTAGGGTACTCGTTGCTGATAAAACCTTATGGCTGACTCATGTAAACATCTTCAGTCAACTTTCCATTAAGGAAAGCGGTTTTGACATCCATTTGCCAAATTTCATAGTCATGAAATGTAGCTATGGCTAAAATAACCCTAATAGACTTAATCTTGGCTACTGGAGAAAAAGTCTCATCATAATCCAGTCCAGGAATTTGAGAGAAGCCCTTTGCAACCAGTTGAGCCTTATAAGTGTGTACATTATCATCCATGTCGGTCTTCTTCTTGAAGATCCATTTGCACCCTACAGTCTTACGACCTGGTACATTCTCAACCAAGTTCCAAACTTGATTGTCATACATGGATTGTATCTCGCTATCCATAGCCTCTTTCCATTTAGCAGACTCAGGGCCTGCCATGGCTTCCGTGTAGCTGTACTAGTGTCTCATCACTAATAAGTGTCTCACCTTCCGCAGTAATATGGAAACCATAGTAATGCTCAGGTGCATTCCTAACTCTCGTGGAACGCCTCAGATGTATAGATTCGTCAATTGGCTCAATAGGAGTTTCCTCCTCAAGTTAAGGGCTAGGGTTTGAAGTTCCTTCACCACTTGACTCTTGAAGTTCTTCAAGGTCAATTTGCCTCCTACTGTCTCCTTGGCTTATAAATTCTCTCTCTCTCTCTCTCTCTCTCTCTCTCTCTCTCTTGAAAGACTCCTCTTCTTGCTACAAAGACCACATTATCACTAGGTCTGTAGAAGAGGTAACCAAAGGATCTTTGTGGGTAGCCGATGAAAATACACCTCTCGCTTCGGGGTTCAAGCTTATCATGAGACTCGCGCCTCACAAAAAGCCTCGCAACCCCAAATCTTGATGTGGTCTAGTTTAGGTACTTTACCAGTCCACATCTCGTGAGGAGTTTTGGCAACTTTCTTTGTAGGGACTAGATTAAGAATATGGGCGGCAGTCTCTAAGGCATACCCCCAGAATGAGATTGGTAGCGAAGCTCGACTCATCATGGAACGAACCATATCCAACAAGGTTCGATTATGCCTCTCAGCCACACCATTCAACTGAGGTGTCCTGGGAGGTGTCAATTGTGATACAATCTCACATTCCCTAAGATAGTCGAGGAACTCTGAACTAAGACACTCACCACCTCGATCGGATCGAAGCATCTTAATGTTCCTGCCCAATTGATTCTCGACTTCCTGTTTAAATTCCTTAAACCTTTAAAAGTCTTTGACTTATGCTTGATTAAGTAGACATATCCATATCTACTATAATCATCAGTAAAAGTCAAATAATAACGATTAGCATCCCTTGTGGCATGTTTGAATGGTCCACACACATCTGTGTGTACAAGGTCCAACAAACCTTCACCCCTCTCACAAGAACCTGTGAAGGGTGACTTTGTCATTTTTCCTAGTAAGCATGATTCGCAACTATCATCAGACTTTAGGTCAAATGACTCCAAGACTGCATCCTTTTGGAGTTGGCCTATGCGTTTCTTGCTTATATGTCCAAGACGACAATGCCATAGTGATGCTTTATCCAAGTTATTATTATTAACAGAATCAACACACAATACATTATTTCCTAAGTTATCAACCACAGATACAATTTCATACACGCCATCACAAGGTATCACTTTAAAATAAAGAACATTATTAAAGAAAGCATTAATCGAACCAACTTCATTATCAAATGAAAAGGTGAAACCTTGTTTATACAATGCATGAAAGGAAATAATATTTCTTGCCATTTCTGGCGAATAACAACATTTATTCAAATCTAAACTAAACCCACTACTTAGCGATAAAGTATAAAATCCAATCTTGGTGACAGGTGAAGCTTTCCTGTTTCCCATAATCAAGTTTATCCTTCCTTGCTCCATATTCTCACTTCTTCTTCATCCCTCCAAATCAGAACATATATGAATAACACAACCGGTATCAAGGACCCATGAGTTAGAATGGGGTGAGTTATTAGATAAGATAGTGTAAATACATGCATGGTTGGGTTTAACTTTCCCATCCTTCACATCTTGTTGGTACTTTGGGCAGTTCTGCTTCCAATGTGCCTTTTCATGGCAATAGAAGCATTCAGCCTCTTTTGGGTCAGAAGAAGGAGTGATGAAACCTTTCTTGGTTCCACTTGAAGAAGAGCCATCAAGGGTCCTAACCTTGGTACCCTTCGAAGAACTCTTTCTCTTCTTCCCTCGTACTTTCCCGATTGCCAAGACAGGGGCGGAGTTGGTAGGAGTAGGAGTAGTAACAACCGCCTTACCCTTAAGACCACTTTCTACGGTCTTTAAGAGTCCTTGAAGTTTGCTGAGAGTGACCTCTTCCTTATTCATGTGGTATGTCATGCGGAATTGATCATAACATGAAGGTAAGGAGTGCAAAATAATATCTATTGCTAGCTCCTCGGGGAAGTTCACATTAAGCTTCAGCAAGCGGTCCACAAATCCTTGCATTTTCTGCATGTGGCCCGTGATGGGTTCTCCATCCTTCATTCAGGTTGTTATCATGGAGGAGATGATTTCATACCTCTCTTGTCGTGCACTATGATGGTATATTTCCATCAAATCTTGGTGCATTTCAAAAGGGTAGTAGTCCTCGTAGGACTTTTGGAGATCGGCTGTCATAGTAGCCATCATGATGCATGCCACCTTGGTGGCATCCCTTTCATGTTCCCTAAAGTCAGCGATCTCTTGAGGAGTAGCAATTGTCTCATCAATCTCCTTAAGCTCCTTATTGAGGACATATTCTTTGTCCTCGTAGCGGGTAATCATTCAGATGTGACTTTCCCACACAAGTTCATAAGAGAAAAGGAGCCATTAGGATTAGAGGCAGAAGCAGCAATGTTTGCAGACATCTAAAAAGAAGAAAAATTTAGTTTAGAAATAGAGATAGTCCTTAATAAAACACCCAAATGTAGTATTAAGTCTAGGACCCTATCACAATATATTATACTTAGAAGAGGTATGCCGTAATCTAAGTAATAACGTATTTGAAAGGTAGGTGAATGACGAGTCACCAATTTTCACCAAAGTCGAAATATTAAAAATATTTAATTTGGTTCTTAGAAACTCCTAGATTCTTTTGAGATTTAATGAACTTTTCAAAGGCATGTTTCAATCTCAAGTGTGCCCTCCAAGTTTTGTGACTGGGATGCCGAGGATCACAAAACGAGGTGTGAAGTAACTATGCAAATTACTTGGTACCCTTAATAAATTACCCCTCAATCGATGTGCCGGTTAACCACACACGCTCCATCGATACTATGATAAATATTAAGTCACCCTTTACCTACCTTGTTAATTCCAAGTTAGTGTGCCGGTTAACCACACACGCTCCACTAACGACTTAGACAAAGTGTAAAGTGTAATTTCATGGATTTGCACCTTATTCACATTTTTCATAAAGTAACTAAGATTGGGAATTTAATAAAACATTTAGTTACTTTATAATATTCATCATACTTTTAATGAGAATTTATAAGTCCTTTTCTTACCGTTCGGCTAACAACCCTCCACAGTCAAGCAAGCGGTGGGTGAGAGTGGACACCCATTAAGTTGCCATTTTATAGGCAACAACCTTATACCCACCTTATAGACCGACTTCGTGAATGAGGCGTACAAGCGGTAAGATGACTTTAATCTTATACATACATACACACACACACACACACACACACACACATATATATATATATATATATATATATATATATATATATATTATTAACTTATAATATTATAAGTATAAGGTTTGAATTTTAACTTTCTAAAATTCTAAGGGTTGGAACTAAAGTTTTAATCAAGTCTTTACTTGTTCCAAAACATGAGGGCAAGTTTTGTAAACTTTCAAAACTTTTCATTTCTTGTAACTTATGAGTTTATTAGGGTATTAAAAATGAAGACTCTTCATTTTTATAACCCATGTGTTCTTTTAATGGTTTTTAAACAAAGTGACTTTTGGTTTTCCATAACTTGAGGACAAGTTATGGACTCCATTAAAACACATAATGATCATGAATTAATCTACCACATAGGTTACAAATAATTCCTATGATCATCTAAGCATCATAAGATCAAGAACATGAATATGAACACTTTCATGAATCAAAAATTACATTTAAAACTTTGTAATTTTGATAACTTGTTGTTGTAAATGGATTAGCAAAGACATTACACCATCTAAAACAGGTTTTCAAGTACCAAAACAGTTTAGGGTAATGTTTCTAATCCATTTCCAGCAACTATAGTCAAAAATCTGCATTCTGAGGCTCTTATTCGCCGAGTGCATGAACATACTCGGCGAGTAGGTTGAAGATTCACATGAACTCGGCGAGTCCCCCCATGGACTCAGCGAGTTCATCAGTCAGATTGCAAAAATATCGACTTTTTTCAACTATATAGCACAAATAACAAACAAACAAGCCTAGGCTCTGATACCACTATAGGGTTTTGAGCATTCTAACACTTCTTAAGTGTACATGCAACCCTAATAACCTTGGAACTATGTTTGTCTAATTATCATGCAAAGTTGATTTCCAAGGCTATGATCCTATCTAGCATACATGGGGAACAATTTTAACTTGAATAATAGATAGAACTACATACCTTGTTGTTGTAAGTGTTCCTTGAAACCTTGTGAGCCTAGCACCTCAAGTGTGATGCCTCAAATGCTTCATACAACACCAAATGCAAAGTATAAACTTGAGAGAATACTCTAACACACTCAAAATCGGCCAAGCCCTCTTGTTTCTCTAGTGTAGCCGATTTTGGGGAGAGACATGGTCCTTATATAGTGTGTTGCATTAGGTAAAACCCTAATGTAACATGACTCTTCATTTCTCAATCCATGGGTTAACTCCATGGAGCATCCATGGAGCATCCTATGGGTGGAACCCAACTTGATAATCCTTGGAGCCTTTTAGCCCACTATATAAGATATGGAAGATTTACATAATCTACCCATATATTTAATTAGTTATTCTTTTGATCACTTAATTAATTCTAAATTAATTCTAGATCAAAACTAATTAAATAATATTATTAATATATTAGAACTTATAATATATTAATAAACCATATGTGTTATTTCTCTCATCTAGTTTATCCAATTGCATGGTGCCATGCAACCCAAATGGACCATGCCGGGTCGGGTCAAGTATTTACCAAAAATAGTTATGGACTTAGACACCTTATCCAACAGACATATCCCGCGCAACCCTGCTGAAGGTAGCGCCTAGCTCTCGCTGCTGAACATACTGTGGGTCCACGTTGTGGTCTCTCGCCGTGGATCACCAACTATCCCCCACTTGGGGTCCTGATTCGTACTAGTTGTTGTGCGCAATCTATCACCGCCCCATTAGGGCTCAACCAATCCATGCCTATAATCACTTTGTTCTCACACAATGGAATGGGAACCAAATCCACCAAGTAGCGCTCCTCGAATAACCTCAGAACACAATCTCTAAACACCGCTGATGCCCGCACCGATCGATCATCGACAATCTCTACCTCTAAAGGGCAATCCAACATGCCTGAAGACTCAGTAAACTTCTTGCTAAGCGCAAGAGAAACAAACGATCGGGTGGCACCCAAGTCAAACAACACCTGGACAGGGATGCCGTTCACATGGAACGATCCTAACGCAGATACACAGAGCACGTATCAATAACATAACATCATATAAATAAAATAGAGGGAAAGAATCTGTAACAACCCGTTATTTCCAGGCATTATAAACCGAGTCTTGTAACCCTTTTGAATGTAATGGGCATTTTATCGATAAATGAATTATTCAAAAGCTCTGATTTGGTATACGCTATGTGGTAGATATCATCTTAAAGGTTCCAAATATATAAAGAACACTAAAATCTGAGTTATGGCGAAGAAGCTATGACCATTCTAAGAATTCTGTCAAAACCGACAACATCGATCAAACGAAAAATGCAAAGTTTCAATACGATAACATTTAGCCTTAGGTATCTAAATGAAAGTCATAGATAACATTAAACCGTGAGCGTACACAAAAAGAATGTCCAAATCTGACTTCGCATGAGGAAGTTATGATTTTTCAAAGAAATTCCTTAAAAACGATTAGTTATAAAATAAATAATAAAAAAAAAAAAAATTTTGGAATTTGCCAACGGAGTCTAAACGAAAGTTGTAGATCGTAGTCTCACCTACGCGTGGATATAAAGACCATCGAAAACGAAGTTCGTATGAAGAAGATATGGATTTTTGAAGTTTATTAAATAAATTAATTATTTATTTAATTCAAAATTCGGATATTATCCGAAGAGGAGCCAGCGTCCTTCTCCGAAGTACGCGCTGCGTACTCCTGTACGCCCCGCGTAACCGAGAGGATTGGCCTCGGATCGTCCACGTCGCCATATCCGAGGAAGCCGACCCGTCCGACCCGTCCGACCCGTCCAAACCGACGTCCCATCCGACCCGGCGTCCCATCCGACCCACCTCCCCAGCAACCCGTCCCATCCGAACCGAGGCAGTCGAGGCTTCGGTCATGCATGACGTACGCGTACGCAGCGCGTACGAGCGTACGCCCCGCGTACCGAGGCAGACCTGCCTTCCTATAAATAGAATGCGAGGGTTTCCAAAGAAAGTGTTCATTTCTCCTCTCTCTCTCTCAGCATTTCCTCGTTTTCCGTCTCCGTTCAAACCCGAAGCCCTGGTCTTTTTGGCTCAAGTCCCGAAGGCCGATTCCACTCCCGAGATTCCCGAGAATCCCAAGAAAAATCAGTTTCCCGAGACGAAACTCTGCTCGGTTTTCCACCTCACAATCTTCAAACTATCAAGTGAGTTCATATCCCCTTCGAACACTCTTTAAATACATTTTAAATGTTTTATACTCTTTTTGGGGAGGAATACAAGTAAACACATGACTAAAATCGTGTGAAACATTAACCTTTTGATATACTCTTCATACTGTTGTTTTAACTATCTTGTGAAGTTATTATGATACAAAACCCCTCACAACACAGCTTTACCCTCTTGGGATATAATATGTTTATAAATAGAAATATGTTTTATTTATACGTTACATACAAAAACATCATATCAAGGGTAACATTCTTTACTAAGTCATTTTATGCATTTAAAAGAGCTTACGATTTATGCTTTGTCAAACATTGTAAAAGAGGTTAAACTTTGCATACAAACTACTACTTTATTGCAGACTTAGTTGAGAATCCATGAGTCGTGTATATCTTCAAACGTTACTTTCTTTATTAGAAAATAATGCTGCAAGTCCTGTCTATAACCAGAGTCTCCCGTTCGGAGAACGTGTCAAATGTGTATAGATCTATACGGGAAGTCATGATCCCGCGCCCTGACTGTTAGCTACAGTCCGTCTTTTGGGGTGACAGTTGTCATAACGCTACGACGCCTGAAGAACGTCGCTACAGGCATATTATGTTTAGTATGGTTATAAAACTCATCGGATATACAATTATTATGGTATTATGCTTTTATGAACAAGTAGTCATTAAAACTATTCTTCATTTAATAAAGGCGATTTTCGCATAGCTTTACTATGTAAAACTATGACACGACTTACAAGCACGTCGCTTGCTTGCGATTTTCGGTCTTAAAGGCTGCCAGTTATGTCAGGAAAATAAGGGTTTTTCCTGTATACAAACCAAACAACTAATAGGAAAATAAGGGATTTCCTCGGTACAATTAGTTGCAATTCACATCACGAGCATTCATATGCATTTCATACTTTTATAGGAAAATAAGGGTTTTTCTGGAAAACATGCAAACACTTTCGAATGGCATACATCTTCTCAAAACACTACTTATGAACTCACCAACTTAAATGTTGACACTTTTTCTTTGAAATAACTTGTATTCACAGGAAACCGCTAGCCAGGTAGCAACTACTTCTGAAGGCTAACGCACTGACGTTAGTAACATATTTTGGATCACCATTTTATATTTGATTTCTTTTGCAAACATGTAATACCTACAATCATGTAAACTTTTCAAACATATTTATATTATGGTGGTGTGTACTTTCCTTTCTATGAACTGTTATGATACTGAATATGACGTCCTCCGCCCCCGAACGATTCCGCCGTTCTGGTTTGGGGGTGTGACAGATTGGTATCAGAGCTTCGTTTATAGTGAATTAAGTATATCAAAACCATTTTTATACAACTATAAACTCAACTGGGCAAAAACACTCTGAGAAGAGTCATACTTTTGAAATTAAATCTATTTAGTTTTTGTAAGTAAGCATGCATTCATTTAGTAATAAATAACAGTTCCACATCGTACCATATTAGAAGTATTATTAATGAGTTGTGCAGTACAGGTACGCCTTGGGACACGTAATCGGAACTGGGAAGGATATAGCCTGATCAACTATATTTGTCCGAGAGCCGACTAACGTGTGCCGAGGGGTGTCTGCAGTGGACAACAAATTTTAAAAACTTACCAAACCGTTATTAGAATCAAACACAATAATTTAAATACTATAGGAGTAATTGCTATTTAAACTAACTTACATGTTTTGCATGTTCCGACTTTATTCAATTCTTATGACCCTATTTCTCGTACAGTCAAATGGCTGGATTTCACCACCCCAATGACCCCTACTTTCCCAACCAAGGCAACGGAGGATGGATCGAAGATGATCCAGAAGAGGATGAGGAACCCATAGAATTGGGTGATGACTCCGGTACTGACTCAGAACCTGAAGTGATCGATCCACCACCCATTCAACCTCCTGTCCATGTGAGGAACTTCCAAGGACCCACTCCCGTCTGGGGAAGTCACCTACATCATTGGAGCCAACAACAAGGCATACGCCCTCCCTACGGCATGTGTCGGGACTTCTACGATGTCCGCGGTGGCAGTTCGGCTGATCGAGCACTCCCGGTAATGGTTGGTAAGTTAGCCAATCAGTCCTATCAGTCCGGAGTACAAGCAAGCCGACTCCGGGATATCAACGTGGAAGTGCAGGTTCACACTTCCGATATCCGTAGGCTGGACAAGATACAAGATAATGTCCAACTCCAGTCTGAGGCATTTCAGGCACAGATAATTGCAGCCCTAGCCGAGTTAAGGGAGCAACAAGCCGCTTTTGATCGACGCCTAATGGAATCGAAGCAATCAGATGCGGAGTCAAGCTCCAAGCGCAACCTACGTCGCAAGTAGTGCCTGCCAGGATTTCAAATTTTGTTATAAATTAGGACTTCGGATAAGAATTTTCTTTTCGTTAAAACTTTCTGTAATCGGAGACCTTTAGAAAGGTCACAAAGTTTTGTCTAAACTCGGATGTAACACAACTATATGTTATATATATATAGGGCATACCCCCCCTTTTCTGGTTTTAAATATGTGTTTCCGTTCAACTCATAAGTGCATCCATTCAAACGTTATTAATAAATCAAGCTCAAAACCCATTGTTGATCAAACCAAATTCTTAATCTATTTAAGGTAGTTAACTCAATACCATTCAACTCACAACCACCAAAACTCATAATATCTCATTTTTCCTTTTGACAGAGCAATGCCTCCTCGTAGATCAGCACGTACCAACGCAACCCCACCACCACCTCCACCACTAACTTATGATCCGGCAATGGTCCAGGCTGCTATCACAGCAGCAGTAGCAGCAGCCCTCTCCCAAATAAACTCCAATGCCAATGGAGGTACAGGAAGCAGCACGAATCATCCCAATAGTGGCACCGGCCAGGGCCATGTTAGAGAGTGTACTTACAAGGAGTTCTCCAACTCGAAGCCAAAGACTTTTAATGGCAGTGGCGGAGTCATTGCACTAATGCAATGGTTCGAAAAGACCGAAACTGTCTTCGAGATCTGCTCGTGCCAAGAAACAAGCAAGGTTAAGTTCGCTGCTTGCACCTTCATAGATCGAGCCCTCACTTGGTGGAAAAGCCATGTGAACTCAGTGACGCTCACTGTCGCTAACGCCATGAGTTGGGAAGAACTGAAGGTACTACTACTGGAAGAATACTGCCCAAGGGGTGAAGTGCAAAAGCTTGAGCAGGAACTCTGGAATTTGAAAATGGTCGGATCTGACCTAGTCGCTTACACAGCTAGGTTCAACGATCTCGCTGCTTTGTGCCCTACCATGGTCAACCCAGAATCAAAGAAGGTCGAAAGGTACACTTGGGGGTTGTCACCCCAGATTCAAGGGCATGTTCTAGCCTCCAACCCTATCACCTACAACAGCGCTAAACGCCTGGCGCAACGACTCATCGATCACGGAGCGAAACAGAGTACCATCACAACAGCCGCAAATCCACCTAGGGAGACTCAGGGACAGAGTAGGCCTTGGAACAAGAGGAGGGGACAAATCCTCCAGGAGAACCCCAAGAAACAACAAGTGATAGCGACCCACGCTATTACCGTACCTACCAACTCTGCCCCCACAAGTTCATACAATGGAAAGCTACCGAAATGTAACCAGTGCAACTTCCACCATCACGGTCTCTGTCATGGCCTTCAATGCACCAGGTGCAATAAGAAGGGTCATACAGCCCGCTATTGCAAGGAGCCAACCCAACAATCCGCCCCCACTGCTAATACCGGAGTAAGCCGCGCTTGCTTTGAGTGCGGGAACACAGGGCACTACCGCAAGGACTGCCCGAAGGCAAACAACAGGAATACCGGCGGAAGAGGCCGAGTTTTCGCAATGGGACAAGATGAAGCCATTGCGGACCCTACTGTTGTTACGGGTACGTTTCTCCTCGATAACTCGTATGCATGCATTTTGTTTGATAGTGGAGCGGAAAGGAGTTTTGTGAGTCACGACTTTAAAAGCATGCTAAAACCAATACCACAATCATTAAGTGAACCGTTCATAGTAGAAATGGCCAACGGGAAAACTGAAGGCACTAAAGAGATATACTTAAACTGCACCCTAACTCTAAACGATAATCCCTTTCAAATCAACCTCATGCCAGTCTCGATTAAGAGTTTCGATGTCATCATTGGCATGGATTGGCTGAGTTCACATCGTGCGGACATTCTATGTTACGATAAGGCCGTTCGCCTTAATCTGCCAACCGGCGAAACCTTCCTTGTCTTGGGCGACAAACCTAGTACCACTCTTAGAATCATCTCAAGTATCCAAGCTCAGAAGCACTTACGAAAGGAGTGTCACGCATTTCTTGCACATGTTGTAGACGTGAAACGCGAAGTCCGGGACATCAAGGATGTGCCCGACGTATGCGATTTTCCCGATGTATTTCCCGAGGACCTTCCAGGGATACCACCCGTAAGGCAAGTCGAATTCAGAATCGACCTGATTCCCGGAGCTACCCCAGTAGCCAAAGCACCCTATCGATTAGCCCCGGCAGAGATGCAGGAGCTATCCAGTCAACTGAATGAACTACTGGGAAAAGGATTCATCAGACCGAGCTTCTCACCATGGGGAGCACCCGTGTTGTTTGTGAAAAAGAAGGATGGATCGTTCAGAATGTGCATCGACTACAGAGAACTCAACAAACTGACGGTCAAAAATCGTTATCCTCTACCGCGCATAGATGATCTATTCGACCAACTGCAAGGGGCGAACTATTTTTCTAAGATTGATCTGAGATCCGGGTATCACCAGTTACGAGTGCTAGAGGAGGATGTGCCGAAGACCGCCTTCCGAACTCGTTACGGACATTACGAGTTCGTGGTGATGCCATTCGGATTGACCAATGCGCCCGCAGTCTTCATGGATCTGATGAATAGAGTATGTCGACCTTACTTGGATCAGTTCGTCATCGTTTTCATTGACGACATCCTGATCTACTCCCGAAGTAAGAAAGAGCATGGCGATCATCTGCGACAAGTTCTAGGGATATTACGAAAAGAGAAACTTTATGCGAAGTTCTCGAAATGTGAATTTTGGATCCGAAGAGTCGAATTCTTAGGACACGTGGTAAGCGAAGAGGGAATCCACGTGGACCCATCCAAAATTAAGGCCATTGAGAACTGGTCAGCACCGAAGACTCCTACAGAAATTCGCCAATTTCTAGGTCTCGCTGGCTACTACCGCAGGTTCATTCAGAACTTCTCACGAATAGCGAAGCCTCTTACAACCCTAACCCAGAAAGGTGTGGCCTTTGACTGGGAAGAGAAACAAGAAAGAGCGTTCCAAACGCTCAAACGAGCCTTGTGCACCGCACCAGTACTATCCCTTCCCGAAGGAATAGAAGACTTCGTAGTTTATTGCGATGCATCAAACCAAGGACTCGGATGTGTTCTGATGCAGCGAGGTAAGGTCATCGCCTACGCCTCGAGACAGTTGAAAACACATGAGGTTAACTACACGACCCACGATCTTGAGCTAGGAGCAGTAGTGTTTGCTCTGAAGATCTGGAGACATTACTTGTATGGAACGAAGAGCACTATCTTTACCGACCACAAGAGCTTACAACACATTTTCGATCAGAAGGAGCTCAACATGAGACAACGGCGATGGGTCGAGCTACTCAGTGATTACGAATGCGATATTCGCTATCATCCGGGAAAAGCAAACGTCGTAGCCGATGCCCTTAGTCGAAAGGAGTACTCAGGCCGGAGAGTGAAGTCATTAGCTATGTCGATCCATTCGCACCTATCAACGCAAGTCAAGGAAGCTCAATTAGAGGCCTTGAAACCCGAAAACGTGGCAGGTGAGGCCCTTAGGGGAATGGACAAGAACTTAGAAATCAAGAGTGACGGAGCACGCTACCTCATGAACCGGATCTGGACACCAAAGTTTGGGGGATTCAGAGAGGTAGTTATGAGCGAGGCACACAGGACCCCATACTCCGTACACCCAGGGTCAGACAAGATGTATCTAGATCTCAAGCAACTCTACTGGTGGCCAAACATGAAAGCGGAGATCGCTACGTATGTGGGCAAGTGTTTAACTTGCGCCAAAATAAAAATAGAACACCAAAAACCCTCAGGCCTACTCCAACAACCTGAAATACCTGAGTGGAAATGGGAGCAGATTTCCATGGACTTCATAACCAAACTGCCCAAAACTCAGAGTGGCCAAGATACTATTTGGGTAATCGTCGACAGATTAACCAAGTCAGCCCATTTCTTACCTATCAAGGAAACCGATAGGATGGAAAAACTATCAAGAACCTACATCCGGGAGATCGTACGACTTCATGGAGTACCAATGTCCATCATCTCAGATAGAGACAGCAGGTTCACTTCCAGATTTTGGCAATCACTGCAAAAATCCATGGGAACAAGGTTGGACATGAGTACGGCATACCACCCTCAGACTGACGGACAGAGTGAGAGGACGATCCAAACCTTGGAAGACATGTTGCGAGCATGTGTAATCGACTTTGGCAAGGCATGGGATATTCACTTGCCTTTGGTCGAGTTCTCTTATAACAATAGTTATCATACTAGTATCAAGACCGCTCCGTTCGAAGCCCTTTACGGCCGTAAGTGCAGATCACCCCTGTGCTGGACGGAAGTGGGCGACACCCAATTGGCAAAAGGTCTAGTCACTAAAAGCACCCTTACTGGTCCAGAGATCATCAGAGAAACTACCGAAAAGATCGTGCAAATACGAGAACGACTGAAGTCCTCAAGGGATAGGCAAAAGAGCTATGCCGACAGGAGACGTAAACCCTTGGAATTCCAGATTGGCGACCGTGTGCTACTGAAGGTCTCACCCTGGAAAGGCGTGATACGCTTTGGGAAGCGCGGAAAGCTAAATCCCAGGTACATTGGACCCTTCGAAATCATTTCGAGAGTTGGTCCAGTGGCCTACAAACTCCAACTTCCAATCGAGCTTAACAAAGTGCATCCAGTATTCCACGTGTCGAACCTGAAAAAGTGTTTATCCGACGAAACACTTGTGATTCCACTCGATGAAATCGCGTTAAACGAAAATCTTAACTTTGTGGAAGAACCTGTCGAGATCATGGATAGGGAAGTCAAAAGGACCAAGCAGAGTCGCATTCCAATAGTAAAAGTCCGATGGAATGCTAAGAGAGGACCCGAATTCACATGGGAACGGGAAGACCAAATGCTACAGAAGTATCCGCATCTCTTCCTCAGCCCCTAAAACTCTTACCTTGTATTAAATTTCGGGACGAAATTCCGTTTAACGGGGGGATGATGTAACAACCCGTTATTTCCAGGCATTATAAACCGAGTCTTGTAACCCTTTTGAATGTAATGGGCATTTTATCGATAAATGAATTATTCAAAAGCTCTGATTTGGTATACGCTATGTGGTAGATATCATCTTAAAGGTTCCAAATATATAAAGAACACTAAAATCTGAGTTATGGCGAAGAAGCTATGACCATTCTAAGAATTCTGTCAAAACCGACAACATCGATCAAACGAAAAATGCAAAGTTTCAATACGATAACATTTAGCCTTAGGTATCTAAATGAAAGTCATAGATAACATTAAACCGTGAGCGTACACAAAAAGAATGTCCAAATCTGACTTCGCATGAGGAAGTTATGATTTTTCAAAGAAATTCCTTAAAAACGATTAGTTATAAAATAAATAATAAAAAAAAAAAAAATTTTGGAATTTGCCAACGGAGTCTAAACGAAAGTTGTAGATCGTAGTCTCACCTACGCGTGGATATAAAGACCATCGAAAACGAAGTTCGTATGAAGAAGATATGGATTTTTGAAGTTTATTAAATAAATTAATTATTTATTTAATTCAAAATTCGGATATTATCCGAAGAGGAGCCAGCGTCCTTCTCCGAAGTACGCGCTGCGTACTCCTGTACGCCCCGCGTAACCGAGAGGATTGGCCTCGGATCGTCCACGTCGCCATATCCGAGGAAGCCGACCCGTCCGACCCGTCCGACCCGTCCAAACCGACGTCCCATCCGACCCGGCGTCCCATCCGACCCACCTCCCCAGCAACCCGTCCCATCCGAACCGAGGCAGTCGAGGCTTCGGTCATGCATGACGTACGCGTACGCAGCGCGTACGAGCGTACGCCCCGCGTACCGAGGCAGACCTGCCTTCCTATAAATAGAATGCGAGGGTTTCCAAAGAAAGTGTTCATTTCTCCTCTCTCTCTCTCAGCATTTCCTCGTTTTCCGTCTCCGTTCAAACCCGAAGCCCTGGTCTTTTTGGCTCAAGTCCCGAAGGCCGATTCCACTCCCGAGATTCCCGAGAATCCCAAGAAAAATCAGTTTCCCGAGACGAAACTCTGCTCGGTTTTCCACCTCACAATCTTCAAACTATCAAGTGAGTTCATATCCCCTTCGAACACTCTTTAAATACATTTTAAATGTTTTATACTCTTTTTGGGGAGGAATACAAGTAAACACATGACTAAAATCGTGTGAAACATTAACCTTTTGATATACTCTTCATACTGTTGTTTTAACTATCTTGTGAAGTTATTATGATACAAAACCCCTCACAACACAGCTTTACCCTCTTGGGATATAATATGTTTATAAATAGAAATATGTTTTATTTATACGTTACATACAAAAACATCATATCAAGGGTAACATTCTTTACTAAGTCATTTTATGCATTTAAAAGAGCTTACGATTTATGCTTTGTCAAACATTGTAAAAGAGGTTAAACTTTGCATACAAACTACTACTTTATTGCAGACTTAGTTGAGAATCCATGAGTCGTGTATATCTTCAAACGTTACTTTCTTTATTAGAAAATAATGCTGCAAGTCCTGTCTATAACCAGAGTCTCCCGTTCGGAGAACGTGTCAAATGTGTATAGATCTATACGGGAAGTCATGATCCCGCGCCCTGACTGTTAGCTACAGTCCGTCTTTTGGGGTGACAGTTGTCATAACGCTACGACGCCTGAAGAACGTCGCTACAGGCATATTATGTTTAGTATGGTTATAAAACTCATCGGATATACAATTATTATGGTATTATGCTTTTATGAACAAGTAGTCATTAAAACTATTCTTCATTTAATAAAGGCGATTTTCGCATAGCTTTACTATGTAAAACTATGACACGACTTACAAGCACGTCGCTTGCTTGCGATTTTCGGTCTTAAAGGCTGCCAGTTATGTCAGGAAAATAAGGGTTTTTCCTGTATACAAACCAAACAACTAATAGGAAAATAAGGGATTTCCTCGGTACAATTAGTTGCAATTCACATCACGAGCATTCATATGCATTTCATACTTTTATAGGAAAATAAGGGTTTTTCTGGAAAACATGCAAACACTTTCGAATGGCATACATCTTCTCAAAACACTACTTATGAACTCACCAACTTAAATGTTGACACTTTTTCTTTGAAATAACTTGTATTCACAGGAAACCGCTAGCCAGGTAGCAACTACTTCTGAAGGCTAACGCACTGACGTTAGTAACATATTTTGGATCACCATTTTATATTTGATTTCTTTTGCAAACATGTAATACCTACAATCATGTAAACTTTTCAAACATATTTATATTATGGTGGTGTGTACTTTCCTTTCTATGAACTGTTATGATACTGAATATGACGTCCTCCGCCCCCGAACGATTCCGCCGTTCTGGTTTGGGGGTGTGACAGAATCATACCCATCACCACATCAGGTGCGGCACGTGCCTCCTCAGTAGTCAGCTAAAATGCCCGGCTCCTCACCACTGGAGCCTCTGCCTTGCCCTGCCGGCCATCAATGATCCGCAGGGTCGCTGGAGCTGGCGCCTTCACTGGCACTGTTGCTGTCAACTGGGGGCAATTGGCCTTCTTGTGGCCCATCTGGTTGCAATGGAAACATAGCAACTCAGACGTCTATATCACAGGTGCAGGGGCGGTACAATCCCTGCTGAAATGCCCCGTCTTGCCGTGTTTATAGCAGCCTGACGATCCCAGTCTACATGCCCCCTCATGAGGCCTGTCGCATTTCCTGCAGCGGCTCAGTCCTAACTGGCCTTTCGGCCTACCATCTGATCCCTTGGGCTTCTTCCCCGAAGCCCCTCCTATCTGTCCCTCCTTTGCCTTCCTCTTCCGGATGTGCTCCAGATCTATCTCCCTCTCCCTCACCCTGGCAATCATAGAGTCAAAGGTAGGGTAAGCTGAAAAACTGACATGCTCCCGAATATCAGCTCGGAGCATGTCATGGTAGCGGGTCCTCCTCATATCCTCATCACCCGCATACTGGGGCACCAACAATGACCTTTCCCGGAACTTGGCGGTGATCTCCACCATAGTCTCCGTCGTCTGCCTCATATCTAAGAACTCCTTGGCCAACTGCTGAAGCTCGACAGCCGGCACAAACTATGCCCTGAACCTGGTCATGAAGTCCGACCAGGTCATGGCCTCGACAGCCGGGGCTCCCAACGAGTCACCAACGGACTCCCACCAATCCCTAGCTTGATCTCGTAAACATCCTGTTGCAAACCTCACCTTTGACCCCTCAGGGCAGAAGCTAGTCAACTGTGCAGACTCAATGTCTGCAATCCATCGCCTGGCAGCTATGGGGTCCTTCGCCCTGTGAAAATCTGGTGCACCACTACCCTTGAATTCCTTAAAGGACAGTGTGCGAGATCCCGACTGGCCAGATGCCATGTCGCTCCTGAATGCCCTGAGGCGATCCTCCATCAACTCGACTATCCCTTCCTTGATCGACCCGAAGATAATGGCGGTCGACTCAAGGATGCCCCTGGTGATCTCTGACGCGATGAAATCGCGTAGCCCCTCATCCACCGGCTCGAAACTTGATCCCGAACCCGATCCCTCTCCTGAACTACCAACTGCTAGCCTCGAGCGTAGTACCACCATTCTAAAATACATAAATACCATCCGTTAGTGTTACTGATACTTCCTGAGGGTTCACATCCACTACAAGTTCCCTGGTCTTATCTTGGCCTTCCTCGGTTCGGGTACGGATCCTCTGCTTTCAGTAGTACGGGCCCATACTACCTTCCACATCTATCCGTACCTTCTTCAAGGACTGCCTCGACTCCACCAGATCCCTTTCACTACTGTTGATCACTACTATACTCATCCTAGGCTTTCCCTAGGGAAATCTATGACTCCACCCTACCCAGTCCTCAGCTGCTAAAGGCCTCCTTGTAATGCCAATTAGCCATTACCTGAATACCATCACATGTGATGAGGCTCAGATAATCCTTCGAGTAACAGACTCTTCCCTACAACGGTTAGACTCAGACAAGAGCTGCGCAATACGGCTAAATCCATCACTCTAAGATTATTCAACCCTGATCACATATGATGTGACGTATTCACCTAATGGCTAACTCCCATCACTCAGAGTCCCATGAAGCACAAAGCAAGCAGCATTCAGACAAAAGGAAACAATCTCAAGCAAATCCGCTCTCATAGAGAGAAACTGAACTAGCATACAGTGCTAAACTCATACTATCAGGCATAACCTAAACAGGCTATCCTGCTGTTGTCTACTCAATTCTAACATGCAATTTTCATACAATGAAACACATAAAGCAGGCACATAAGGCATCACTCCTAGATCCTTAGTCCTATTCTAGCATGTTGTTCTACTGAAACTGATAAACATAACATAAGCTTGTATGGGCACTTTGGGGAATACTTACTTGAGCTCGGCCGGTCGCGTACATCACACACTTTGTTCCTTCTTAAAACTCTTTACTTAACCTTTTAGAAAACATTTTCTTTTTCAAAATCTTTTAATCCCTCGATTTGAGTTCAGACACCCCCGAAGGTGTGTCTGAATCCCTCAAACCAGGGCTCTGTTGGATTAGTGTCTAAGTCCATAACTATTTTGGCATGTACTTGACCTGATGGTGCATGGTCCTTTTGGGTTGTCTTCACCAAAGCAACTTGATAGGATGAATTATGGAGAGAAAGGATTAATTATGATTTGTTAATATATTATGAGAATAATATATTAAAGGAGAAATCATATTGTTTAATTAATATTAGTCAAGAATTAATAAGAATTAAGTTTGTGGCTAAAAGACATTAATTAAACTTAAGGGACTAGAACTGTCAATTGTGTGATAGTTGAATATTGAGCTAATGGACTCCATATTAAAGGGTTGGACGAATTCTATGGGGAAACCCATTAGAAATCATCCAAAGGCCTTTAAGAAAGGGGTTCATGGCTTGCTTAGGGCCTAAGCATCCAAATTAGGGTTTCCTTGTTAAATAAACCTACTAGCATCACTATTTAAAGAACCCTTAAGCCCCAAAAACGTGGTGAACTTGTTCTTAGCCTCCTTCTCTTTTCTTCTTCATCCTCTTTCTCTTGGTGTTTGTGAGCCATTAGAGGAGTGACATTTGTGACTCTAAGCTTTCTAAAGTCATTACAAGAAGGATTTGAGATTGTTATTGCTACATAACAATCAAGGTATGATTTAAACCCTAATTCATATGTTATATTGATTATTATATACTAGATCTAGGGTTTGGAGACTTGGATGAATTGCATGTACAATAGAGAAACCTAGATCCAAGCATTAGGGTTTGTATGAGCACATAGGATGTTCTTATGGCTAAAACCCAATAGTGGTATCAGAGCCTAGATTGATTTCTATTGTATTGATGCCTTGTTAACTTGTCCATGCTTGAAAAATTCGATTTTGGTGAGTCTGCCTGATGAACTCGGTGAGTCCCATTGTGGACTTGGCGAGTAGGCCCCTACTCGGCGAGTCCATAGGGGTACTCGGCGAGTTCGAGCGTCAGAAAGAGGGGATTTCGGGATTTCTTGCTGTTTTACTCATGGATACATGCCTTATCTGTTTTAGATCATTAAAATCCGATTTTATACATATTTATGAGTATATCCTTGATTAAACAAAAGATAATTACCAATTGATTGGATAATAACTTCCTTATATGATTAAAGTTGATTATTTGTATTAATTGGGTAATTTATTTTGCAAGAAATTAAAATTAGGTCAAATATAGATAATGATAAAATAAATTATTTAATTTATATTATTTGTTATTTGATCCTTGTGTTATAAAAAGTTTCAATTTTTCCCCTTTAGGTTTTATAGTTTAAATTTGAACTCAAAAGTTTTGTTTTTGAAATTTAAATAGTTGAAACCCTAATGTTTTGAAAAATGTTCAAAACTTGCCCTCAAGTTTTGGAATTTAAAATTTGATTAAAAGTTTAATTTAGGAATATTAAATTCTAAAACACTAGAATTGTTTTGAAAAGTTCAAATCACACCCTTACGGTTTTATTAATTAATTAAGGTGTATAATTAAAAGAGGTTTAATAAATCCATAAAATTTTGGTTTACAATTTAATTGAATTAAAGGTATAATTATTAAATTTGACCACCTAGTATTTTAAAAAGTGTAAAATACACCCTATACTATATATAACATTAAAGGTCTAACATTATATATATGTATAAGTAAAATTCAGTCTTACCGTTAGTAGGCCTCATTCATGAAACTGGTCTATAAGGGGTGTTTAAGGAAAGTGCCTATAAAATGGCGATTGAATGGGTATCCACTCTTACCCACCGCACTCTTGACTAGTGGAGGGTCGTTAGCCGAATGGGTAGGATAGGACAGAAACCTTCCATTATAAGTATAATGAAGTATAAAAGTTACTAAATGTTTCATAAAATTCCCAATCTTAGTTACTTTAGGCAAAAGTGAATTGATGCAATTCCATGAAATTACACTTTGTGCCCTTTCGAAGACGTTAATGGAGTGTGTGTGGTTAACTGGCACACTAAATGGTTCTAAGAAAAGGTAGCATAGGGTGACTCAATGTTTGTCATAGTTCGGTGGAGCGTGTGTGGTTAACCGGCACATCGAATAGGTGACTGTAACATGTGGGGGCACCATGTATGTTTGCATGGTTATTCACACCCGCTTTGTGATCCTCGGCATCCCAGTCACAAACTAGAGGGGCATATCGAGATTTAAACATGCCATTGAAAAGTTCAATGGATCTCATAGGATCTAGGAGTTTTCAATACATTTAAAACTTAATATGTTTTTCGTTTTTCATGGTGGAAAATTAGTGAATCGTCATTCACTTACCTTCAAATGTTCTGCAATTTGGGTTACGGCATCCCTCTCCCGAGTTGTGGAATATTGTGTTGGGTCCTAGCCTTAATATCTCATTTGGGTGATTTATTAAGGACTCAATCGATCAACTAACTTGAATTTGTTTTCTCCCGTTTTGTAGATGTCAAAGTACGATAACTATGGTCTTCCCAAATCCCGTGGAACAAGCATTCCACATGAAGATGATATTCCACGATTCGATCGAGGAACAAGAAATCATGCTTCACTCCCTCCACCTCCTCCCGTTATTCTCCCTAACCCACAAGATCAAAGAATTGAAAGGTTCAATGTCACTAAAGCCCTATTGGAAATGAAACATGAAGATGGTAAACCCTTGTGTGCCCACATTCTAGGAATGAAATCACACATCGATAGGTTGATAATGTTGGGTGCGTCATTCCCGGATAAGTTGGCTGTGAACTGGGTTCTACAGTTACTTCCCGAATCATATAATGAGTTCAAAAGAAAGTATTATATGATGGATCATGACGAAAACCTCATTGACCTAACTTACATGCTCATTGCTGCTGAATCAGAAATGATTTGGCAAACCAGTGGATCATATTTGGTGGGAAAGTCAACCAACTATGCTTCTGAGGACGTTCTAGGAGAACCGACCTGCGTTTGCTGCCAAGAGAAAGGGCGTTGGATACAAGTCTGCCCTAAGAGCCTGAAGAGTCCAGAAGATGGGAGAGTCAAAGAGTATGGTTGTACTTCAGGTAAAATCCATTATCTAACTTCATTAAGTTCCTATTCGTTGATTCTTAATACATGATGTGATAAGATTGCATTTGAATGTTTTGCAGGATCAGTGAAAAGAGAGGAAGCTTGATGAAAGAGCAAGATGAGTCTAATCATGAAGAATTGGATCTCGATCGCATGGATTCGAAGATTAGATTTTGAGCTTAGGAAGTTATGATAGAGTTGTTAGGAATATTTAATTACATAGTCTTTCAGTTGATTTTGCATTGTAAGGACAAATGTTTTCCACTGCTTTTATGAATGAAATAATTTTTTTTTGATTTATTTATTTATTTATTTATTTATTTATTTATTTCCTTGCAATGAAATCGTTATGAAAAATTGATGTTTGCATATTTCTACAACAAAATGGATGTGATTTTTAATTATGATAATTGTGGAAATGTCGAGAATTTACCAAATAGGGAAAGTTTCTCATCGCCCAAGTTTCAATTGGACAAAGACTTGGAATCATGCAACTTGGTTGCACGATGAATGAGAAATTTCATATTTGGAAATTAGACTAAGTCGTTGACAAAGTGTCAAGTGAAGGACTAGGAGATCGAGTACACAAAGTTGTGTGTTGATCAAGTCCACCGCAAGAGTAACAAAGATATTCGTCATATGAGAAATTTCATATTTGGAAATTAGACTAAGTCGTTGACAAAGTGTCAAGTGAAGGACTAGGAGATCGAGTACACAAAGTTGTGTGTTGATCAAGTCCACCGCAAGAGTAACAAAGATATTCGTCATGATTTACTAAAGGTTTAGTAAATATGATTATACTTATAAGATTAATTGTAATTCTGAATTGACCGAAAAGGTTTAAATCAATAGCAGAACGAATAAGAAGAATCAAGTAGGCAGAAAGATAAAAGTTTATCTATTCTAAGAAGAAGGGAGAGTACCTTTTATTATGTTTTATGATAGATCTTAATGATTAAGAACCATATCTCAATTGATCCTCTAAGTGAGTCTTAGTCCAATTGTGTGTCTAAGAAGAGGAATCGAGAATTGAAGAAATGGTTAAATCAAGAAGCCAATCATAATTCGTTCCAAAACAAGTCTTAAAGTTAAGATTGTGACATTGAGTGACAAGTCTTAAAAAGGTTTATAACATTAATCAAATGTAGAATTTGGAAAAAGGTTTTCTTATTTGAAATTGGTAAGTTGTGATGTCTTGGATAAGACAAAGACCAACTAGGACCAATTTTATGAAGTGTTTTGTCTTGATAAGAACTACACTAACTCTTGAATATTTGTTTTTTCAAGGAATGTTTCTTGACAAGAGAATCTTATATGTTAAGGAGTCAGTAGGAGTCTTAATGGTCTTGAAATGTTTCAAGAACAAATCAAGAATAACCCTTATCGATCATCACTAGCACACAAGTTGAAGTTTTGACATTATCTTGTTTCTGTGCCGTTCCAATTGAGTTAATTATGCATGTGAGCCCTATGAGTTCTCATTTGAATGCATAAAAGGTAAGGACCTTGATCAATGAAAAGTACATTGATAGGAAAGCGTGAGCTGCTTAACTAATTGGAAGACATAGTGGGCAGCCGTGTTACCATAAGGCAAGAAATCAAGATTAAGAAAGTTCGGTCCATATGAGTTTGAATTTGTCAAAGTTCACATGGATAGGAACACATACACCATTAAAATCTAAGTGTCATAAGATTCCCTCCTTCATAAAAATGACTGTGAGGAAATGCTTTCACTAATAGATATTTTAAGAAGATAGTGATTGTGAAATTGTATTCTCGAATTCGATTATGGTTACGGTATCCCTTTCCATGATTTGAATTGTGAGATTTGACAATTAGTCTTAATTGTTTAGACACACATATGAGCTATCTAAAGGAAAGGTGTATAATCTTAGATAAAGGATTATCAAAGCATTAGGTATTAGAAACATGAACTTAAGAAATTCAACAAGCATTGTTTTTCTGAAAGTTAAGTTGTTTCTGAATACGTGTCAAAGCTAGTGGGAGCATAAGTGTTATGTTTATAATAATCATCGTGATAGTGGGAACATAAATGCTATGATTGCATGATTATTAAGACAAGTATTGCAAGTTAGCAATATTAATTATAGAAAACAAGAGTCATACTTTGCAAAGTTGTAAGGGTTGAATAGTTGTTTTTCTATAATTAAGGGAGAGAATATTGTACTTCATTTCAAAACTAAAGGCTTAGGTTATGGAATGTTAATAAACTTAGTCAAGGATACATAGCGAGTTCTTAAATTTCGATTATGATTATGACATTCCTCTTCATAATTCGAATCATAAGAACGTGACACATAAAATATCATGGCAGAAGATTGATAAAGTATTAAATGTTCATGTAAGACATTATGCATCGTGTCCCATACACTTCGGGTATAGGATCAATTGCAAGTGCTATAATATTTGACCATTCTAAAATTTTCCAAATGTCTAGCGCATTAAGAGGGAAAAGGACAAGAATCGGTTTTGACTAAGATAATTAAACAACTATCAAAGGACAATCCAAAGTTTGCCGAGGATTGGTTGCTTGTGAGTAGTTGGAAGTATGATATTGGATGGAGCATATCGACATTATTATGAATAGATAGGATTCTATTAAGAATGAGTTGTCATATGGTTAGTATGGAAAGGTTTCCATATTGGGAATTGGATATTGAGAATCTATGTCTAGATTAGAAACTTTTATGCAAAATGATGTTCAAAGGAATGTACCTTGAGTGAGAGATATCACATCTATGGAATTGTCTTGTAACAATTTCCGATAGAGAGCTTTGTAATTCATTGGCAATAGTCATTGTGACCTTAGTGCAATGACATTACAAAAGGATCATTGCATAAAATGTTAGAATCTAGCATATTCTATAAGTCGCAAAAATTTGATATTCTTTCACTTATGAAAAGGATTGGGAGTTGTGAAATGAGTATGATTGGAAATGTGTTCATTTGATCTATTTCACAAAGTAAGAACCATAGGTAAACATTGTGTGCATGCTAAGAGCATGGGACAAGTGTTGTAAGAATTCAAGTAAGAAGTTGATTAACCGAAACGACAAATAACGAGTAATCGATATGGTGATAAATAAAAGGTGTTTTATTTATGCTCAAAGGTTTGAGGCCACATGGGATTAGTATTATTCTTGTGTTTCACTTTGCATGTTTTGACTTCCTGAATAATTTAATTGGTTGAGAACAGTCAAATTATTCAAACGGGCCACAGTCGTTCATATGTTGGAAGTAGATATGAATGAAGACTGTCGTGAATTGGTGTGTGGATTGTCTAAAAGGTATTAGATATAAGCAAATGTTTGTTGCAACATTCATGAGTGCTTATGAATATGATTTGAGCATTGGATTAAACCCACGCTCACTTGGATCACTTCATGGATTTTATCACAAGTGATTAGTGAGACGATAACATTTTATATTCTTGAAACCCAGATGTGTGAGTTGTATCTTGCGAGTCGGTTGCACATTGATAATATGTAAACGCACCAGTAACTTGGTGTTATAAAACATATTGTTGTGTGTGATTTGGTGAGTGAGTACAAGCGAGCATTGAGTCAAAGTTTATCCATTCCTTTTATCCAAAGTAGGATAAAAGCGATATATGTGGGCCCCTCGATGATTTAGTGATGGCACCTAAGCGCTTGGCCAAGTCGGGACTAAATTGATGTGTTCAATTGTAGTCTGTTGTCAGTCGTCATAAATCTGAATTCGGGAAACAACACATAGACAGAGAAAATGATTTAGATCCATGTCTCAGTCTATACGATATCTAAAATGGAGGAATATATGATCCCTTATCTAAAGGACACACGTATCTGATAAGATCAGAGTTGACAGCGGCTTTGGAAAGCTACGATTGCAGATCAGGATCTGAAGTCATACGCAGAATAGTTATTAGACTTATCCAAGTGGGAGACTGTTGTATTAGTGTCTAAGTTCATAACTATTTTGGTATGTACTTGACCCGATGGTGCATGGTCCTTTTAGGTTACCTTCACCAAAGCAACTTGATAGGATGAATTATGGAGAGAAAGGATTAATTATGATTTATTAATATATTATGAGAATAATATATTAAAGGAGAAATCATATTGTTTAATTAATATTAGTCAAGAATTAATAAGAATTAAGTTTGTGGCTAAAAGACATTAATTAAACTTAAGGGACTAGAACTGTCAATTGTGTGATAGTTGAATATTGAGCTAATGGACTCCATATTAAAGGGTTGGACGAATTCTATGGGGAAACCCATTAGAAATCATCCAAAGGCCTTTAAGAAAGGGGTTCATGGGTTGCTTAGGGCCTAAGCATCCAAATTAGGGTTTCCTTGTTAGATAACCCTAATAACATCACTATTTAAAGAACCCTTAAGCCCCAAAAACGTGGTGAACTTGTTCTTAGCCTCCTTCTCTTTTCTTCATCATCCTCTTTCTCTTGGTGTTTGTGAGCCATTAGAGGAGTGACATTTGTGACTCTAAGCTTTCTAAAGTCATTACAAGAAGGATTTGAGATTATTATTGCTACATAAAAATCAAGGTATGATCTAAACCCTAATCCATATGTTATATTGATTATTATATACTAGATCTAGGGTTTGGAGACTTGGATGAATTGCATGTACAATAGAGAAACCTAGATCCAAGCATTAGGGTTTGTATGAGCACATAGGATGTTCTTATGGCTAAAACCCAACAGGCTCTGATACCAACTTGTAACATCCCAAAAATACAGGCCAAAATTTTCATTTTTCACTCAATATCTAGTAAAATCATTCGTAAATAAACATTGCCCGTTCAAACCATTTCATAAACATATACTATGTCTGAAAACCAAAACATGTGTTGAATCAAAATGTCAGAGTATAAATCCTAGAACAATCCCATAAATGCGGAAAACAGTGTGTGTATGATGTGTCGCTACCGCGCCAACTCCCTCCCCTTCGACGAAGAGGTACCTGAAACCAAAACTGTAAACTGTAAGCACGAAGCTTAGTGAGTTCCCCCACTGTACCACATACCATATATTCGCATAGCATACATACTGCCAGGCAATTCTGGGGTGCCCGACCTACCCGGTACGACCATTCTGGGCTGCCGACCTACCTGTGCGGCCATTCTGGGGTGCCGTCCTGCCCGTGTCAAGCCATTCTGGGGTGCTGACTACCCATGTCAAGCCGTTCTGGGGTGCTGACTACCCTCGGGACTACTCCCCTCCTACTACCACTAACACATATAACAGATCATACTGACATATAAACATATCATCACATACTGTCAGACATAGCTGGGGTGCCTGACCTACCCTTCGATCCTAACGACGGAACTCTACTACTATCACATATAACATATCATGCCAGCACATAACATATCAGGTAATAGCAAACCCATATGATATCACAAAGACAATCATCTAACATACAACTCCTACTGGTGGGTCGACATTGTGGCTGTAGACCCACCGCTACTGGAAGGTAACTCACCTCGAAGTAGCTGCTGATTTGAGCGGGAAGTGACTATCTACTGCTGCTGCTGCTGCTGTTCCGGAAGTCCTCCGGCTACAATTCCCACAAAACGTTCAGTCAAACACTGCTAGATGTACTTAGGGTAAAATGACCATTTTACCCTTGATCAGGTCATAGTCCAAGTCAAAGTCAACTTCCAGTTGACTCGACTCGTCGCGTTGGCTTGCCAACTCGTCGAGTCCCTACCCATTCGATTGTCCTTAATCCCGTCTCTACTCGTCGAGTGAGGCAACGACTCGACGAGTTCTTCTTCTAAACTGATGTCCAAAAGTCCTTCATCCTACTCGTCGAGTTGTATGAACAACTCGTCGAGTTCATCTTCATCCTATGAACACTCTATGCTGAGACTCGCCGAGTGGTATGAACAACTCGCCGAGTCTGTTCTTGAGGTAAGAAGATTGCCTTAGACTCGCCGAGTCAGGGCATTGACTCGCCAAGTCCCTCCATGGATGAGTTTGGCTTCCGACTCACTGAGTCCACCCATGACTCACAACTCCACTCAGCAAACACGAAAAAGGGGAAAACTCGGGGACTCGCGACTCGACTCGCCGAGTCCGATGAACGAATCGCTGAGTCGCATGCATGCAAAACCTGTATACTCGATTCTGCTTGAATCTAGTGCATACCATTCATAGATATGGGTTCCTAGGGTTGATTTTACATGTAAAGTTTCCAAATTTACGTGCACGCATGCTCATTAAAGTGATTTAAGGACTTTAATGGGGTTAGAAGTGTAGATCTAGGCTTGTTCATGAAAATGGCCCGTAAAGGTTGTAGATTTGAGCCTCTAGAGCTCAGATGTGGTCAGATCTGAAGGATAAACGAACCAATGAGCCCTATAAACCACAACCAAGCCAATAAATGGTTCAAAAAGTCATAAAGATGCTCTAATGAAGGTTCAACCATAGAAACAGAAGAAGGGGTCGATTTTTTACCTTACTATTCTCTGAAATGGGCTCACAACTTCTGTTCTCCTCATTCTCCTTGATCTTTCCTCCTTCTCTTCTTCAAAACTTCAAAGAAACACACACAAACACTTAAATCACAAAGGGAAAGGTTAGCGTTTGGCTAAGGTTGCTCTGACAGTGAAGGGGGTGAGCTTGGGGGCGCATATGGTGGTTTAAATAGGGTGCAAACCCTTGAAATTAGGGTTTCATCCAGACAGCGGGGACTCGCCGAGTCCAGAATGTGGACTCGCCGAGTCACCAACTTAAACGTGCTCAATATCCCGACTCTACTCGGCGAGTCGGGCCTACAACTCGCCGAGTCCAAGGCTAAAAATGAAAATTACTTAGATAGGTCATACGTACCAGGAACCAGGTGCTACAGTAGATGTCATTTTTATTATTGTTATGTTTTTGTATAAAATGACCTGAGTCACCTTACCCATGACCTAACTTCTTTAAATAGATGGATAATGACCCCATTAAATTTTAATACATGGATCATAACCTAATTCTTTTAAAAAAATGGATCATATGACCTAAGTCCGCCCATTTATTATTGATTTTATTAACCTCAAAATATGTTATTCCCTTTGAGGTTTACCTACACCAGACGAGCTAAGTCTCAAGTGTTTGACTGGTAGGGTTGACGTTTACTTGTATTACAATAAGTCTGAGTTGGGAAGCGTAATTTGGTCTTTTCCTTAAGTCAGTTAGCAGAGTGTTAGCATTGGAGGAGGAAATTTCTTGTTCAGTTGAATCTAGTTCATTGGGAGAGACCTGCCCTCTCAAAAGGCAGATGTCATAATTGTAATCCTTCTTTCTAGTACATTAATCATTTAGTAAAGAGTAATCAGTTCAATCTTACAGATCTTGATTACTCGAAAATTGTCTAGGATGTAACAAAATAAAAATAGTTATAACCTTGCAATGGATGCTTGAAAATGGCAACATCTAAATGTAGTTGGGGCATGAAATTTGTCTAATGTTGTTTTAACTATTTACATGCAAACCTCAAATCCTTACTTAAGAGGAGCATGTCAAGCAATTGTACAGTTAGGGCTCTAAATTCAGAGTTAAGGCATGCTTTCTTCAAAAGTATATGTATAGCTCCTCCACATGTTGACTTTTTTTTTTCTTAACTACAAATCTAGCCAACTTTTTTCATAATTTAATAAAAGCTTTGTTTTCTATTTATCATTATTTGTATAGACATCGCAAGAAAAGCTTATAACTCCAGTCGGTGCAATCTTTGGGATAAAGTATTTACATATAAAAACATTTTACACATTAATTTGAACCAATCATTATAAAGTTAGAAAAATCATATTACTATATAAATTAATAAATGTTTGAAAATCATTAATTAATGATTATAACTACAAAGTATTAATATTATTTTAATTTACTAACCGCAATTACTACGAGTTATAACCTAGTTTATAAAGAAGCAAACCAGATACCTTTTTCACTATTGAAAGACTAAAATCACTTGACCATCTTCTTAACAAACCATTATTATAACCACAAAAAAGAAGAAATATGAACAAGGTCTAAGATGAGAGAGAGT
The DNA here is from genome assembly GCF_051521515.1 of Lactuca serriola. Classification (NCBI taxonomy): domain Eukaryota; kingdom Viridiplantae; phylum Streptophyta; class Magnoliopsida; order Asterales; family Asteraceae; genus Lactuca; species Lactuca serriola. Next base: position 137,323,415 of record NC_136408.1, read on the forward strand.
CAATACTCATAATTTTCTCAGGCCAACCCCACTTCTTAAAATTCGGACAATTTTACGCATACAACTAGTCTAGGAATAACATTTATTATTAAAAAATTTAAATGAAATGAGAATGAAATTTAAAGAGTAAAATAGAATGAGAAGATGTGTGGAAAAAAAATGAAAATGTAACTGTTAAAACAGGTTCCACAAGCCTTTAACCTTCTTCTAACGGTAACCAATGCGCTCAAATCCATCTCCTCGGCGGTACCGCCTGCCACCCGCCGGAGCCCGCTTCCGATACCCTCCACTCTAATAAATATCATTATTATCTTCCAATTTTAAGTATCATGATAAGTACTCTGTTGATTTTGGTCGCCATAATGAATATCAATTATTTTCTATAAAATTCTCCTTGCTAATAATTATTTTGTTGAAAGGTACCTTGTCTTTATGAACATAACTAGTTTATAACCCGTGAAACCACGGCTACAAAATTAATTAAACTTTAATAATTAGAACATAAAATTATTAATCAATTATAATCGTTAATTTAAATAAATATGTGAAATTATATCACCTTATAATTTGTATTAATTTTATTTTAATTTTTATTGCATTGTTATTAATTTATTGTAATTAAAGTGAAATTTTTAAAATTTGAAATAAAGAATTAATAGGTTGACAATTGGCATGCATTAATTAAGAGGTTTAAAGGGTAACACATGACAAAAAAAAAAAAATGTGTATTAATTAGGAGGCCTACTATGATGACACGTGTCAAAAGGATATTAAAAGTATTCTTTTATTAGAATAAGGATTACGATTATTGAATTTAGCTTGTCTTCATAAATATCATTTTTTTTTCGTGAAACTACATTGGCTTAATAAAATATCATTACCACTTTAATAATCATCAATTTTAATTCTACAATAAATATCATTAGATATATAGTTTTCTTTAATAACTCTCCTCTCTGGCCGTCTCCCTTCCTCGTTGACTTGCTGTTTCCCTCCGATCGACTTAACGCGGTTCGCTCTGTACTTTTCACTCTTCATCTTTCTCGGCCTCTTCACTGTTGGTTCATCCTTTATCACTGCTGTTTCAGTTCTCCTTGTCATCCTGTAGGCTTCTTACAAGTTAGTTTCACATGTCGTTAGACAATTTCATCTTATTAATCATAAATCACATCATAATCATTTGGTTATTTCACCAACAGGTGATTGAATATTGTCTATTTCAATTGTTTTTGTTTAATTTTGTATATCAATTAAGATAGTCCACACTCCTTCTAGCCCAAAGTCCAGTATGATGAACAAAACTTCCTGCACGATGAGAATTCTTTAAGCCTCTAACATTGCTTCCTCAATTCCTCTATATTTTCTAATTCATAACACGATTTTTCCATTTGACTCTTTTTGAATGATGTTTATGAACAAGCTTCAATATTTGACTGTCATAATGAGTTACCTTTGAAGTTTCTTATATTATTGAGTTTGAAATTGAACCCTTAGAAAGGGCAAAGTGGAAGGCGTGTTTTGTTGGCTTCAGAAACATATCATTTGGAACAAGCCCATCAATATTCTTAGTTGAAACACTTAAAATAAGATGTATGCTGATACTAGATCCAGTTATATATGAATTTTAAATTTGTGTAGATTGTTGTTGCTAATTTTGGAGATCCATAATTAAACAACCTTGCCAAGCAACTGCTATTTTTTTTGTTTAAAACTTTACATCTTTCAATTGTTTGTTGATATCTAGTAAAAGCTTGAAATTTCCTATATGTTTTGCATTTTCCTTCATGGGAGGTAATAGTGGATCTTGTAGTTATTTCAAGAATGGTATTTTGGTGTAGATTTCTTTGATGATTACTCTACTGAAATTCATATGGATTTTACTTAGACAAATAAGGATCTTTATGTGGGCTAATCGAATTAAAACAGAGGCGTTGTAGTTTCAATGCATAAGTTGGTTTGTTTTTTTTTTCTTGAATCTAAACTTAGCCAGAAAAACAGGCTAACCAATTTAGTTTAATTGGTAACAGCTTTTAAAATAAATTTCATGGCAATGTAATGGTTATTCTATATCCATACTTTGTTTTTGTGGGAAAGAATATTCTATATAAATACTTAGTTAGCTATATATGTGTTGGCTAAAGGATCCAAAATCCTGTCACATAATTATAATTGCCATGAGATTGCTGTTGTAGTGATTTAACAGCGTCTCTTTGTATTTCAAACACAGCAGCAACCGCTTAATGCTTATTCTTTTGTGTTCCTTTTCCAGTGTTTATTTGATGAGATTGAAGTTGCATATTTTAAATATTAATAATTTGGATTTTATGTATAGGCTTTATTTGAACCACAAGTTAAGAGTTTCTAGCTTATTGAGACACACAAAGGCTTATCAACCCATAACTCATAATGGTTATTCTCTCTGAACTCCTCTCAGAAGGATCTTCATCTTCTTCATCAACTAGTGGTCATAGTCCAACTGATGGTCAAAGTTCATCAAATGATGGTCCTAATTATGATGTATTTTTAAGTTTTAGAGGTGTTGACACTCGTCATAGTTTCACTGATCACCTTCATAAAGCCCTCATTGATGCCAATATCAATACCTTCTTGGATGATGAAGAGATTGAAACAGGAGAAGATCTGAAACCAGAATTGGAGACTGCAATTAAGGCATCTCGGGGTTCTATCATTGTGATATCTAAGAATTATGCTTCTTCAACATGGTGTCTGGATGAATTGGTGTTGATCCTTGAGCAGCATATGACATCTGATCATATTATTATCCCCATATTTTATCATGTTGAGCCCACCCATATCAGGAAGCAACAAAGTAGCTTTGGAGATGCAATGGCTAAGCATAAACAGACAATGGAAGCAGAGACAAATGCAAATAAAAGAAGTGAATGGGCTCAAAAGATGGACCGATGGAATAAAGCCCTTATAGAAGTAGCTAATTTAAAAGGAAAAGACGTCAATGGAAGGTAACCGTTTTCTTACCTATATTACCAAAATTCTTCAATTTTGTTTGATTAACACATGAATGTTAGTATCATCTTCTCCCAATGCATTTCAATAAGTTTCTTTAACATCATTAAAAAGACATATATATATGTGTATATATATATATATATATATATATATATATATATATATATATATATATATATTAGGATACAAATTCCACACATTTTTTTTATGCATTTTGTGTTTCATTATAAGTTAATTCATTTAGACAAACTGTTCCAATTATTTTGTATGCTTTCTATTAAGAAAACAAGATTTGAAGGGTTTGCTCTGCATCTCCTATTACTTATACCATACCACCTTATAATCATAGTGTCTTTTATGATAAATAACTTATCTTACCTTTAAGCAGTAAAACATTACCTATAACTGGCACTTTTTTCAAAACACACCACAATGATAGTTATGATGGTCTTGTGTAAATGCAGTGAAGTTAGGTTGTCCATTAGTGAAATCTGGTATTACATTGGCATCTTTTATCTTATTATACATAAATATTTATGACCTTGCACATTGGAACTTGTATGGTTAGAACATAGAAGTGTAAACACAATATCATTTTAATGTGAAGGACTTGATTAAAATTAATAGCTATGATATGATTTTGATTTTGGATCTTTGGACAAATTAAATCTCCAAATCCAGTTTGTTAGTTCTGTGGCTCATATAAAATCTGATTTCAGGCTAGAGACGGAATTTATTGAAGAAATTGTGAAGGACATCCACCGTAGATTACATGTACCCTTAAGGAGTGTTCGGCAACAACTTATTGGGATGGACTATTCCATTAAGTTCATAACTTCATGGTTGAAAGATGGATCCTCACATACGGCAGACATACTCACTATTTATGGTATAGGAGGGATTGGGAAGACAACTTTAGCCAAACATGTCTATGGGCTATATGCTCACGAATTCCACAAAAGCAGCTGTATTGAAGATGTTAGTAGGGTATGTGATGGAAAGTTTAATGGGTTGCTTGATTTACAAGAAAAACTAAGCAGTGACATTTCAAAAACAAGTTCCGTTAAAGTTCATGATGCTTTGGTATACACCTCAAAGATAGAGAATGCAGTAGCACGTAAAAGGGTGTTTCTTGTTCTTGATGATATTAGTATGCTTAATCAGTTGGATGCGTTACTTGGAAGCAAAGGTTTTCATCCCGGAAGCAAAATAATTATAACCACAAAGGAAAGACGTTTGATAGAGAGGTGTGCACTATTCAAAACAGACATTAAACCAAAGCATACAGAGCTCTTGCTTCAAGGCTTACATGAGACCGAATCATGGAAACTTTTGTGTCTCCATGCATTCAAATGCAACTATCCCAAGACAGGTTATGAAGGGGTGTTATATAAGCTTGTGAAGTATTGTCAAGGACATCCATTGGCTCTTGTAGTATTGGGAAAATCTTTATATGATCGAGACGTAACTTATTGGGAAGGGTGCATAGAAGGGCTAAAGAAAGAAACAGATTCTCATGTGAATAATGTCTTGAGAATGAGCTTTAACTCTTTGCCATCCAAAAATGATAAGGACTTGTTTAAGTATATTGCTTGTTTTTTTGTTGGCATAGATAGAGATGTTGCGGAAACAATATTAAAAGCATGCAATATAAACATAAGATCTGGAATCCCGAATCTCCTCGACCGATTCCTTCTTTCTATTGGATGGAAAAACGAATTGAAGATGCATCAGTTGGTTCAAGAGATGGGAAGATTCGAAGTACGTCAAGAATCACATGACAAGCCATGGAAGAGAAGTCTATTATGGTGTCATGAGGAGTCATTCAGAGTGTTAAAACAAAAAAAGGTAAGAGGTCATATGTGGTTTTAAAAGTATGCATGTTAAAAATATTGTGTATGGTCTTAACTTTTTATTTACATTATGTTTCTTCTTAGGGTAAGGGAAATCTTCTTGGCCTTGCCCTTGACATGCGCATGCTTGAGAAAGAGATGTTGGGTGCATCATATAAGATAAAAACAGATGCATTAAGTAAGATGGATAATTTGATGCTACTACAACTCAATTATGTTCACATGAATGGATCTTATGAGAACTTTCCACCGGAACTAAGAGGTTTGTGTATGCATGGATTCCATTTAAAGTCTATACCTTCAGAATTACCTATGGAGAATCTTGTTGCTCTTGACATGTCATATAGCAATATTGAATCATTTATCGGTTGTTATAGTAATCCACAACGACTTGAGAAGTGGCAAAAGGTAACTTATTTACGTTGATAATTTTTCCATGTTTAGTTGAATTTCACTACCATTCTAACTTCTTTCCATTTTTATAGTTGGATGGATTATGCTTAAAAAACAAAAGGTTGCTTGGATCATTGAAGGTTCTTAATTTAAGTTCCTGTAAACAACTTTGTAGTCTTGGTGACTTTAACCAATTCCCAGCTCTCGAGAGGTTAATAGTTAGAAATTGCACTGGTTTGCTTGAGGTTTGTGAATCAATTGAGCAGTGTGTTGAACTTGCCCTAATCGATCTAAGCTACTGCAACCAGCTTAAAAAACTTCCAAGAAGTATAGGCATGCTAAAGAAGGTAAAAACAATGTTGCTAGATGGTTGTAATCTCGAAGAATCTCAAACTGAGAATACAAATTTCGATATGGATTCACTGGAAATGTGCAATGCTAACAAACATGTTAGCATAAGCACAAGAACCTCTTCCTCCACCTTTTTGGGTGCTATGCGAAGCCATTTGAAGTTTTTTTCAAGTTCTTTGCCAAGATCTCTAGTAAGGTTGTCCCTTGTAAATAATAATTTGTCCACTGAATCCTTTCCTATGGATTTCAGTAGTCTGTCCTTGTTAAAGGAATTATATTTAGATAACAGTCCTATCCATTCCATGCCCAATTGTGTGAGAACCCTTCCAAAGCTTGAAATACTTAGTATGCAAGACTGTAATAAATTGAAGTCAGTCGAACATCCTCCACACAGACTAAAAAAAATGTTGCTCTATTCTCATTCCAAGTCTTTAGAAAAAGTTGTATTTGATCCGAAAATGTCTCCCCTCAAGTTATTTTCTTTTTTAAGAAGTTACACACTTGGGTCGTATGAAATTGAAGGCATGGTGAAAATCCAGGCAATGGTGGGTGTTGAGGAAAAGGTATTACATAGCTTGGGCTGGATTAATTTACTCCATAACAAAAGGAACGGGGGAAATAATCCTAGGGAATCTCGAATGCAGGTTTTGTCCGGTTAACTGTCTTTTTTTATTTGACTACATAAAATACTATAATATAATCATTTAATTAAGATGTTTGTATATGGCAGATGTTATATGAATTTGGAATATTCAGCACAACATATGACGCAGAGGATATGCCGAGTTGGTTTATTCATAGAAGCGCAGGGCCATCGATATCATTTACAATCCCATCATCATCTCCAAACAACCTCCTTAAAGGACTCAACTTCTGCTTTCTGCAGACAAGGAGAGTTTTGTATGAGAGGCCTTTAATTCTACTTGATCATTTCCCCGTTACACCGATGATCACAGTTAGTAATATAACAAAGAACAGTATGTGGATATACGGACATTACAGGTTGACATTTGGTGTAGGGCGAGAGTGTTGGGTGGTGTTAAGTCATTGGATGTTTGGGATGAATGAGATGGAAGCTGGTGACCATATTACTGTTACTGTTACACCGCCAGAATATGAACTTGTAAAGGAGTGTGGGGTGAGTCTTGTGTATGAGGATGATGGAGAAGAAGAAGAAGATGTGTTGGGTTATTACAAGTCATGGAATCACATAATTGGTGGAGATCTCTCTCATTTTCAAACTACAACAGGACAATACATCCTGGACCACCTGCAGTTTTTTCTGCCTGGCCTTTACTTGTCTCCCTATCATCGTAAATTCGTTCCAGACGGCCCCGACATTCAAGGTAGATGTGATTTTTGTTAAATATATTTTTATTCTCGTGTTTTATGTATAATGACCTACCTTACCCATCACCCACTTTCTTTAAATACATGGATAATGACCCATTTATTTTAATACATATGTCATAACTTAAATCTTTTAAACAACTGGATCATATATACTATTGATTTTATTGACCCATAAGATAAGATGTTTTATAAAAATATTAAAGATAAAAGTTGTACTTTAAATTTATAAAACGAATAGACCCAAGCATTGATTCGTGTAGTCTACAGCAGGAGGTCCAGGAAGCCCATCAAATTAGTTGGGATCAAGTCCAGTCCTTATCACCTTTGTATTTTTCTTTTGTATGTTAATAGCATTCTGTTATCAGTGAAGCACCATCTTTAGGGGGGGGGGGGGGGGGCAGCCTTTTTGGTTTGGTATGGTGTGCTGGCATCCATTTTACCCCACCCTGAGGAGTATTTAAACTTTTCATTTTCTAGAAAATTGTTAGCTAAGAAAATTGTAGTAGGAAAAGCTATTGGAGAGACCCTTCCTCTTGAAAGAATGGGAAAAAACCCTAATAAATCATTTATTATCAGTTAATTGTTACTGGTTGTGAATTTCCTGCTTATTCTCTTTACTCTGTGTGGGGCTTATCAGCACACTCAATTGATCAAGACTTTTGATAAGTTGGATCACATAAATATACCTGGGCCCAATACGACTACTTTGTCCGAATGGATTATTTGTGAATAATGCTTAACACAAAACTTTTTATCTGTTTTCAGAACAAAAGGAAGATTATTGGTTCAGAGCTTTATCCTGAAGGAAGCCTGACATAAGTGGTCGCACACATGAGGTATACTTTTTGACACCCAAACCTTTTCTCTCTTCGCGTGAACAAAAGGCATACACAACCGAATATTAGGAATCAAAGTTCTCAATTGGTTTAGGGTGTAACAAAATAAGAGAAGTAATTATAACCTTTCATTGAATGCATTAAAGTGGAAATATTAAAATTTGGAATCATTGAATACTACAAATATCTGTTCATACCATGTCTAAACACTATGGATCAAAATCTAGGATTGAATTCTCACCACTCCTTGTCACAGTGTAATATGCAATTAGGACCAATTCATAGATTAATCATCTTCAGTAGATGTTTTTGGGTAGATTCTATGTTAATAACAAACTATTACACTTTGGAAAACAATATGAAATTGATCAAGCATATTTCTTGATTTTAGGGAATCTTAATGATAGATTCATTCTTAGGATAGAAGCAAGCAACATGTTGAGAATGCTTAAATTGCTTCAAGAGTTTGGAAGAGATGTGTCACTAGGAATCATTAATATTGTTGAATCAAGAGAATGTAACAGAAACTTTTACAATTTTCTTACTTTTCCTTCTTATGTAGGGTGAGGGGGAATCTTCAAGGTCTCATCCTTCATTCACATGAAAAGGGTTGAGAAAGCTAGAGAGGCTACATGATTGGCATGATTAGAAAATAGATGCATTCGGCAAATGGGGGAATCTTCAAGGTCAATCGTGTGCAAGTCAATGAGCTATATATGTTACTTTTCCAAAAGAATTAAGATAATATATACCAGCCTCTACTGCAAAATTAAACACATTTGGAATTGTATGTTATTTCCCCATGATTCTTTTAAGCATAGTTATCAAAATTAAACACTTCTCGAATTGTGTCTATTTCCTTATCATAATTGGAATTGAAAATTTGTCTCAACTCTCAATCATTGCATTATCAACAATGTCCATCGTGTCTATGGACTCAAAATCTCAAATCTTTGATAGGATTCTATACTTTGTTTGGGTACTATGTAAAATTATCATGCTACACCTTAATATACTAAGACTCCGATTCAGAGTTGTGTGAGGTGACTAAGTAGGGAGTCCTTTGGCTCCGCAGTCGGGCTGGGACCCGATATTTCAGATAATTGGTGAACGAACTGAGACCAGGAGGCCGCGTTAGATTTTGGAGAGAAGCCATGTGGTAGCATACTGCTTCAAGCAGTTCCGTGTTTCAGGCAGTTCAGTATTTCATGCAGTTCTGTGTTTCAGGCAGTTCAGTGTTCAGGCAGTAAGTGTTTTAGGCAGTTCAGTGTTTCACAAATTTCAATGCTTCGGACAGTCAGTGTCTCAAGCGGTAATGGTAACTGAGGATCTCATGTATGGTAAGTGTAATAGATTGCTGAGTAATGCTAAGTTACCCACCGCGGGGTTCATCTATAATGATTCAGTATGAGTGGTCTATTAGGGATTCAGATCATCTAGAGACAGCAAATTTCAGACAGAGTACATGTAATCTTGTTGCGAGGTATTTGTTCACCTTAGGAATTTAGGGCTTTACGAAGATTGTCACAACTACCCTAGGAAGCCTAGGGTGTGCTCAAGATGGTGACCATGTTACTTGAGTGGTTCGGCGCATAAGAGATGGTAAGGAATGATTTCGAGGACAAAATCTAATTTAAGTGGGGGAGAGTTGTAACACCCTGTTTATTTATTAGATAAATAAATTAATTAATGAATGAATACTAGCCCTAAAATAAATAATTATATTTCAAAGGTTGATCTTGAGGAGCTAATTGTCACACTTTAAGAGATTGGGGGTTAAAGGTGTAAGTTCCAGATTAGTTTTGTAAGTATTTAAGAAGGCAGGGGCTAAATGGTAAGTATTATACTCGATTTGTAAAGGATTTTAAGGCTGAGCGTTAAAAAGGTATATTGGGGATTTATGTTGAAAGAAAAGGAGGGTGGAGGGGCTTATCTTGCCATTATGGAAAACTTATGTATGAAGGCGGGTATTTAAGGGTTCAAACCCTAAACCTAGTGCAAGAAACTACATCTGCCATCTCCTCTTTCATTCTGGTAGCCGCTGCTACCATTGGAGCCTCCTCAGCCACCATTTGCGTCACCAAGCCCGACAACCCAGTCCTGCCTACTGCCTCGCCGAGAAACGCCATCATCCGCCACCACAGTCGTGCCGCTTTGTTGTTGTCGCTGCTATCATTCCGATGAGAAGAGAAGTCGGGATCGGAGCACCACCGTCCCACTGTTACATTGCCGCCACTCCCTTTATTCGTGTGTTTGCCGATCTGACGAGTCCGAGTCGACCGCCACCATCCCACCTTTTACGTTTTTGCCGCTGCTGCGTCCATTTTCATGACCATCGAAGCGCCGCTGTTTCTTAGTTCTTTTTCCCTGCCCCGTTCCCGTCGTCATTTGCTAATCCGAAGAGACAGTTTTGGTGTGTTTCAGCTCATGGGTTGCAAGCATAGGGGGTGGGCTGTGGTTACTGTTCGTTTGCTTGGCTGAGGGAAAAGAAAGACCACCGCCACCACCATTGGGTGGTGGCTAGCATCGCAACCGCCGCTACTGCTACCTTTTAGTGTTGTTGCCATCACCGTGAGCCACCAAGGGAGGGTGGCTGGACCTTTGTGCAAATAGAAATCTTGTAGTTGTATGTGTGTTTTGTTGTAGAAGGTGCTAATGGCCGGAAAACAGAATAGATGCCCACCATAGCCGCCAGCCATGGTGGCTGCCGCCACAAGCCACCGCTGGCCGCCACGGTGTGGCTGTGTGTGTGTGTGTGTGGTAGTTAGTGTATGTGTGTAGTTTTGGATTAAAGCTTTGTAACTGTGATTAACAATGAATAATAAAAATAATAGTAACCACCACCGTAAGGTGGTGGCCGCTACCGTGAGCCGCCAGTGACCACCACTACCTGAGGTAGTAGTGGGTGGCGCCCCGCTAGCAAACCCTAATGGGCTTAGAGATTGGTTTTGGGCCTATTTGGCCATGTTTGGGTGGAAAACCCTAATTATGAGTATTTGGACCTTGGACTTATTTGGACCCACTTTTGGGCCATTGGGATTGGATGGTGAATTAAGCCCAAACTATTCCATGCCATTTATCTAGTAGAGTAAAGAACTTAATGGACTAAGTCCTTATTGGGCTAATTGAGAAAATACTAATATTTGAGAAATTATCAGGACACACACGAGAAATTATTTAATAAGTGAAATATTAAATAATAATCATTGGCAGAAATTAATCTAAGCAATAATGGACTTAATGAATTAAGTCCTTAGTGGGTTAAGCCCTTAATGGGTTAAGTGAGAAACACTTAACCCTAATTGTCATTTTATGTGAAACCCTAATGGCACATGGGCCTTGAGTTGGGCTTTTCAATTGGGTAATTGGTAATTGGGCCAATAATGGGCCATCCAAGAATGATTATGGACTAGAATATTTAGTTGGGCTTTAGGGTAAGGCCTAAATAAAAGATTGGGCCCAATTTGGAAAATTGGGCCATAGTTTGGGCCTAGAGGGTTGTATGATATTGGGCCCTTAGAATGGGGCATGTTAGACTGGACTGGACAATTGGGCCTTAAGTGAAGTCCATGTAGAGGTTTGGGCTCAATTTAGAAAATTGGTCCATATGTTGGGCTTTGATCCCTAGTTGACTTTGGGCCTATGGATTGGACCTTGGGCTTGGGTAAGCCAAGCTGGGGGTAATGTAGTAATTATCCAAAGTATGTAATCATAGTCATGTAGTGGAACCCAATTATTAATTGGGTGTTATTTTGATGTTGACAGATCGGGAATCTGTCATCTAGCAGCTGGGGTCAAGTCTGCGGGACTTCAGCAGTGTGGGATTGAGTCTGCGGGACTTCAGCAGTGTGAGGTGAGTTTCCTTCCAGTAGGAACGGGTCTACGGCCACAATGCCGGCCCGTTTAGTTAGCAGTCAGTTCCGGACTTCGGTCCGATGCAGTAGTTCAGGGTGCTTGATGTCTTTGTGATTCAAGCATGTCTATGTGTTATGTGTTCCGGACTTCAATCCGATGCAGTATGCAGTATATGTGTTTATGCTAATTGATATGTGTTCATGCTATGCTATGATCAGTCAGTTCCGAACTTCGGTCCGATGCAGGGGACAAGGTCCCAGTCAGTTCCGGACTTCGGTCCGATGCAGTTGGTTCTGTACTTCGGTCCGATGCAGGGGACAAGGTCCCAGTCAGTTTCGGACTTCGGTCCGATGCAATTTCCGGACATCGGTCCGATGCAGAGGGCAAGGCCCTGGTTAGTTTCGGACTTCGGTCCGATGTTGAGGGCAAGGCCCTGGTTAGTTCCGGACTTCGGTCCGATGCAGTGGCCAAGGCCCAGTATGTGCTTTATATGTTATTGTATGATATGTGGTAGTTTGGGGAGACTCACTAAGCTTCGTGCTTACAGATTTCAGTTTTGGTTTCAGGTACTCAGTTTTCAAAAGAGGAGCTCGGGAAGATTGCAGTGCACACACCATCTGTTCAGCTTGGGATGTTTATACTCTGATATTTTGACAAGTGTTATGATATTTTGAGATACACAGTTTATGAATTATATATGATGTTCGATGACTATGATTTTATTATTAAATTAAAACAAAATTTTTAGACTGTATTTTTGGGATGTTACAAGTTGGTATTAGAGCCTTGGTTTGAGGGATTCGAGCGCACTCCCGAGTGTGTCTGAACTCAAACTAAGGAAGTGGTATAAAGTTTTCAAGAGAAAAACCATGGTTACAAAAGAATTTTGAGAAAAGAAAACAATTTTAGAAAAAGTATAAAGAAAAGAGTTTTAGAAAAAGCAAAAGGAGTTTTGAAAAGAGAAAGGGGTGTGGTGCATGCAATCAGCCGGGCTCAAGTAAGTACTCCCAAATTACCCATACAAGCTTGTGTTATGATTGTCAGTTTCAGTAGAACAGCGTGCTAGAATAGGACTAAGGATCTAGGAGGATGCCTTATGTGCCTGCTATATGTGTTTCAGCTTTATGAGAATTGCATGCTAGTATTGAGTAGACAGTAGTAGGATAGCCTGTTTAGGTTATGCCTGATAGTATGAGCTTAGCATGGTATGCTAGTACAGTTTCTCGTTATGAGAATAGATTTGCTTGAGTAGTTTCATGTGTCCGAATGCTGCTTGCTTTGTGCTCTGTAGGACTCTGAGTGATGGGAGTTAGCCGTTAGGTGAATACGTCACGTCACATGTGATCAGGGTTGAATAATCTCAGAGTGCTGGATTTGGCCCTATTGCGCAGCTCTTGTTTGAGTCTAACCGTTGTAGGGATGAGTCTTTTACTCGAAGGATTATCTGAGCCTCGTCACATGTGATGGTATTCAGGTGATGGCTAATTAGCATTATAGAGAGTCCTTCAGTAGCTGAGGATTGGATTGGGTGGAGTCATAGATTTCCCTAGGGCAAGCCTAGGATGAGAGTAGCAGAGATCAGTAGTAGTAGAAGTGACTTGGTGGAGTCAAGGCAGTACTTGAGGAAAGTACAGATAGATGTGGAAGGTAGTATGGGCCCGAACTACTGAAAGCAGAGGATCCGTACTCGAATCAAGGAAGGCTGAGATGAATCTAGGAAACTTATAGTGTGTAAGATCCCTCGAGTTTTGATGAGCATTATGATGTTAGTGGTGGTATATTACCGAGTATAGTGACGCTACGTGGTAGACTAGATGGTAGTTCTGGCGTCGATGAGGGATCAGGCTCGGACTCTGGAGCTGGGCAGATTGATGATCAGATAAGGGAGTTCATTCCATCCGAGAATTTCACGTAGTATCATTGACCAGTATCCTGTGATCCTCAGTGATCAAGGAGAGCATTATAGATATTTGTGATGAGAGGCCGAGTGCATTCTGCACTGAGATATTAGTCATGATAGAGACCCGTACATTGATGTTTCGGGAATTCAGAGTTTGTGAGGCTTTAGATTGACATGGGGGTTAGGAACCCCATTGTTAGTAGCAGACGGTTGGCAGATGTCGCCAACACTTTTCGTACCATACATTGTCTCGAAAGGAGACAAGATCTGACTTACTTCCTGTCTCCTGAGTGATAGAGCATGAGATTGATAGGAAGAGGTCGGTAGTGAGTTGTGTGATGATGCGGTTAATGCTAGGTCATGGGATGACTTTTAGACCAGATTCTGGGCAGAGTGTGCCCAGGAGATTGGGGCGCAACAGTTGGCACAATGGTTGTTAGATCTCCACCAGACGACTGAGACCGTGGCAGAGATCACTGCCAAGTCTCGGGAAAGAGCTTATATGGTACCACAGTATGCAGCAGATGAGGAAATGAAGAAGGAAAGTTATCAGAACATACTGTAGAATGATAGCAGGGAGATCATAGGCATCTCGGGGTGCAAGACCCTGAATGATATGGCTCCTTGAGCCTGAGAACAAGATATGGACTTGGAGCACATTAGGAAAAGGGAACCAGATCAGTTGTTTATATAGAAGGGTCTCGAGAGGAGACCCAAGATTTCGGATTAGCTTTCGAGAGACCAACAAGACCAGATTTGGTGCAGCACTTGCGGGAGTAGGAGAGTACAACGTCATCTTGGTTTATTCCAAGACTGAGGAGTAGCACGAGAAGCACCTGAGGGAGGTGCTAGAGACTTTGAGGAGGGAGAGAATTTTCGCAAGGTTCTCTAATTGTGAGTTCTGGTTGCGCGGGGTGCAATTTCTTGGGCACCTTGTCAATCAGAAAAATATTCTAGTCGATCCGACCAAGATAGAGGCCGTGAAGCAGTGGGAGATTTTGAGGTCTCCAAAAGAGATTTAGAGCTTTCTGGGTCTAGCGGGTTATTACTGGAAATTTATTCGGGTTCTTGGAGGTAGTGTGATTTTTTGGAATGGCTAGTATTGAATCACTAGCAACGGTAAGCGCGGTTTTCAGCAGATTGGGCATAGAAGGGTAAGAAGGATTGAGAATTCTTCTAGATTTGTGTGCTGTAAGGCATCAGCTGAATCAAAGTGGGGGAGAATCGCCCAAGGATTCAGAAGCAGGAGCAGTTTTGATACTAGGATAAGTTTCGCATCCTTCTCAGGAAGGAAGACAGCCCAGGTAGCTGTATGGTTTGAGGATAGTGTGAGATGGAAGTTTGGAAAAACTTGCCAGTAAGGAGATCGCGTTCTCGGAATGTTGCTATCAAGCCTTAAGGAATCAGTTTGGGGATTCCAATCAGGACATGGGTTCAGTTTCGGATGTTAGGTTGCATGTATGCTCGACATCGGATGTGTTCGGATTAGTAATAAGCGAATGAGATAGTGTTAGAGTGTTGTAAGTCTATGGGTGTAGCTGTAGCATTCACTAGCAGCCAGATATCGCCAGAGTGTTGTAAGTATGCGGGTGTAGCCGTAGCATTCACTAGCAGCCAAATAGTGTGTCAGAGTGTTGTAAGTCTGCGGGTGTAGCCGTAGCATTCACTAGCAGCCAGATAGTGTGAGGGGTTGTTGTAAGTCTGTGGGTGTAGCCGTAGCATTCACTAGCAACCAGATAGTGTGAGGGAGTGTTGTAAGTCTGCGGGTGTAGCCGTAGCATTCACTAGCAGCCAGATAGTGATAGAGTGTTGTAAGTCTGCGGGTGTAGTCGTAGCATTCACTTGGTTGGTCGATAGCATGAGCGCGTTGTTAGGACGCGGAAGGAATAGTAGTACCCACCAATTTGGGTGTAGCAGTAAGGATATGGAAATCCATGGATTGGATTTCGGAATTATCTGGATGGATTAGATCTAGTTGAGCCAGTGATAGGATTGTAGGGACGCCACTGCAGTTTCGAGACCGAGGAAGCAATGAATTGCTAAAAGTTTCTTGTTATATAAGGCTACAATTGGTCATGTAGCAATCGCGTTTAGTTGTGGTTTGGTAACCTCGGTATTTGGCATGTGGAATCGATCAGTTAGATCAGAAGTCCGCTAGGGCCACAGTGACAAGATAACTAGTAGCTGTTAGTTTCAGAGAAGGATTTCGTTCAGAGTTGTGTGAGGTGACTAAGTAGGGAGTCCTTTGGCTCCGCAGTCGGGCTGAGACCCGGTATTTCAGATAATTGGTGAACGAAATGAGACCAAGAGGTCTCGTTAGATTTCGGAGAGCAGCCATGTGGTAGCATACTGCTTCAAGCAGTTTAGTGTTTCAGGCAGTTCTGTGTTTCAGGCAGTTCAATATTTCATGCAGTTCCGTGTTTCAGGCAGTTCAGTGTTCAGGCAGTAAGTGTTTTAGGCAGTTCAGTATTTCAGAAATTTCAATGCTTATGACAGTCAGTGTCTCCAACGGTAATGGTCACTGAGGATCTCATGTATGGTAAGTGTAATAGATTTCTTAGTAATGCTAAGTTACCCACCGCGGGGTTCATCTATAATGATTCAGTATGAGTGGTCTATTAGGGATTCAGATCATCTAGGGACAACAAATTTCAGACAAAGTACATGTAATCTTGTTGCGAGGTATTTGTTCACCTGAGGAATTTAGGGCATTACGAAGATTGGTCATGACTACCCTGGGAAGCCTAGGGTGTACTCAGGATGGTGACCATGTTACTTGAGTGGTTCAGCGCACAAGAGATGGTAAGGAATGATTTTGAGGACGAAATCTAATTTAAGTGGGGGAGAGTTGTAACACCTTGTTTATTTATTAGATAAATAAATTAATTAATAAATGAATAGTAGCACTAAAATAAATAATTATATTTCGAAGGTTGATCTTGAGGAGCTAATTGTCATACTTTAAGAGATTGGGGGTTAAAAGTGTAAGTCCCATATTAGTTTTGTAAGTATTTAAGAAGGCAGGGGCTAAATGGTAAGTATTATACTCGATTTGTAAAGGATTTTCAGGCCGAGGGTTAAAAAGGTAAATTGGGGATTTGTGTTGAAAGAAAAGGAGGGCGGAGGGCCTTATCTTGCCATTATGGCAAACTTACGTATGGAGGCGCGTATTTAAGGGTTCAAACCCTAAACCTAGCGCAAGAAACTACATCTGCCATCTCCTCTTTCATTTTGGTAGCCGTTGCTACCATTGGAGCCTCCTCAGCCACCATTTCGTCACCAAGCCCGACAGCCCGGTCCCGCCTACTACGTCGCTGACAAACGCCATCATCCGCCACCATAGCCGTGACGCTTTGCTGTTGTCGCTACTATCATTCCGATGAGAAGAGAAGTTAGGATCGGAGCACCACCATCCCACTGTTACATTGTCGTCACTCCCTTTCTTCGTGTGTTTTCCGATCTGACGAGTCCGAGTCGACCACCACCATCCCACCTTTTACGTTGTTGCCTCTACTGCGTCCGTTTTCATGACCATTGAAGCGCCACCGTTGCTTAGTTCTTTTTCCTTGCCCCATTCTCGCCATCATTTGCTAATCTGAAGAGACAGTTTTGGTGTGTTTCAGCTCGTGGGTTGCAAGCATGGGGGTGGGTTGTGGTTATTGTTCGTTTGCTCGGCTGAGGGATAAGAAAGACCACCGCCACCACCATTGGGTGGTGGCTAGCATCGCAACCGCTGCTGCTGCTGCCTTTTAGTGTTTTTTGCCGTCACCGTGAGCCACCAAGGGAGGGTGGCTGGACCTTTGTGCAAATAGAAATCTTGTAGGTGTATGTGTGTTTTGTTGTAGAAGGTGATAATGGCCGGAAAACGGAATAGATGCCCGCCATGGCCGCCAGCCATGGTGGCTGCCACCACAAGCCACCGCTGGCCGCTGCGGTGTGGCTATGTGTGTGTGTGTTTTAGTTAGTGTATGAGTGTAATTGTAGATTAAAGCTTTGTGACTGTAATTAACAATGAATAATAAAAATAATGGTAACCACCACCGTAAGGTGATGGCCGCCGCCGTGAGCCACCATTGACCACCACTACCCAACGTGGTAGTGGGTGGTGCCCCGCTAGCAAACCCTAATGGGCTTAGAGATTGGTTTTGGGCCTATCAGGCCATGTTTGGGTGGAAAACCCTAATTATGAGTATTTGAGCCTTAGACTTATTTTGACCCACTTTTGGGCCATTGGGATTGGATGGTGAATTAAGCCCAAACTATTCCATGCCATTTATCTAGTAGAGTAAAGAACTTAATGGACTAAGTCCTCAATGGGCTAATTAAGAAAATACTAATATTTGAGAAATTATCAGGACACACACGAGAAATTATTTAATAAGTGAAATATTAAATAATAATCATTGGCAGAAATTAATCTAAGCAATAATGGACTTAATGAATTAAGTCCTTAGTGGGTTAAGCCCTTAATGGGTTAAGTGAGAAACACATAACCCTAATTGTCATTTTATGTGAAACCCTAATGTCACATGGGCCTTGAGTTGGGCTTTTCAATTGGGTAATTGGTAATTGGGCCAATAATGGGCCATCCAAGAATGATTATGGACTAGAATATTTAGTTGGACTTTAGGATAAGGCCCAAATAGAAGATTGGGCCCAATTTGGAAAATTGGGCCATAGTTTGGGCATAGAGGGTTGTATGATATTGGGCCCTTAGAATGGGACATGTTGGACCGGACTGGTCAATTGGGCCTTAAGTGAAGTCCATGTAGAGGTTTGGGCCCAATTTAGAAAATTGGGCCATATGTTGGGCTTTGATCCCTAGTTGACTTTGGGTCTGGGTAAGCCAAGCTTGGGGTAATGTAGTAATTATCCAAAGTATGTAATCATAGTCATGTAGTGGAACCCAATTATTAATTGGGTGTTATTTTGATGTTGACAGATCGAGAATCTGTCATCTAGTAGCTGGAGTCAAGTCTGCGGGACTTCAGCAGTGTGGGATTCAGTCTGCGAGACTTCAGCAGTGTGAGGTGAGTTTCCTTCTAGTAGGAACGGGTCTACGGCCACAATGCCGGCCCGTTTAGTTAGTAGTCAGTTTCGGACTCCGGTCCGATGCAGTAGTTCAGGGTGCTTGATGTCTTTGTGATTCAAGCATGTCTATGTGTTATGTGTTCCGGACTTCAGTCCGATGTAGTATGCAGTATATGTGTTTATGCTAGTTGATATGTGTTTATGCTACGCTATGTTCAGTCAGTTCCGGACTTCGGTCCGATGCAGGGGACAAGGTCCCAGTCAATTCCGGACTTTGGTCCGATGCAGTTGGTTCCGGACTTCGGTCCGATGCAGGGGACAAGGTCCCAGTAAGTTTCGGACTTCGGTCCGATGCAGAGGGCAAGGCCCTGGTTAGTTCCAGACATTGGTCCGATATAGTGGGCAAGGCCCAGTATGTGCTTTATATGTTATTATATGGTATGTGGTAGTTTGGGGAGACTCACTAAGCTTCGTGCTTACAGTTTTCAGTTTTGGTTTCAGGTACTCAGTTTTCAAAAGAGGAGCTCGGGAAGATTGCAGTACACACACCATTTGTTCAGCCTGGGATGTTTATACTCTAATATTTTGACAATTGTTATGATATTTTGAGATACACAGTTTATGATTTATATATGATGTTCGATGACTATGGTTTTATTATTAAATTAAAACGAAATATTTAGACTGTATTTTTCGGATGTTACAGAGTCAAACTCGTTGAGTAGAGTCGAGTTGTCCGTCTAGGATTAATGAATGGACTCGACGAGTTAGAGAGCCGACTCGTCGAGTAGGTGCTGGGCAGAGAAACCCTAATTTCCCAGGGTTGGGGCATATATAAGGGAAGTTATGCCCCATTTCTGCCTCACCAGTTACCCTACACCCCTGAGAGAAAACCCTAATCGCCTATAGAGCTAGAGAGTGAGTGAGGAGCTAAGTTGGTGGTTGTTGATGCATTCTTTGAAGGATAAGTGAAGAGTATTGAGATTGGGGCAAGTGGAGGCTTTGGATTCATAGATTCAACAGTGTTTTCTTGAGGTAAATATGTTGACTTGCTCATCTTCTAAGGAGATCTTGTTATGGGAGTTTCTAGGGTTTTCTTCCATTGTTTAGAGTCATTGAGCCTTTTGTTTATGATTTGAGGTTAAAACTTCAGATCTGAAGTGTGGAGGGTCTTGAGAGCCTAAAGACCTGAACTTTATTGAGCTAGAAACTAGACTTTGAGCACCTAACCCTTTGTAAGACTTGGTATTGGCATTTTTGGGCATATATGGCATGCATGAACGTAAAGGTCGAGACTTTATGCGGCTTTTGTGCCTATCTAGAGCCTAGTGTGGTAGATTTGACCTTGGACGTCTAAATGAGAAACCTGGTTGAGTAAACTCACCGAGTCCATGAGCTGACTCGACGAGTCGATTAGGGCTTGTCTCGATGTTCACGGCCATGCGATAACTCGGCGAGTCGGGAGTCAACTCGACGAGCTGAGTCAACCACCACGAGACTTCTGAGGAAAATGAGGGGATTCGATGAGTCACATGGGTGCACTCGGCGAGTCAGGTCAAATATGTGTTGTTGACTCAAGTTTGACTTATGTTGACTTTAGGGTTTGGTCAACATGAGTAATGGAGACTATGGAGAGGTAAAATGGTCTTTTACCCATTCTAAGAGTTAGAGAGAAAGGGAGAACAACCTTTAGTGTATTTGAGTATTAGTAGATTATTAATTAGAGATAATTATTTTATGTGTTAGGCGGAGGCTAGTTCGAGATTCCGTGTACGAGATTATACTTGCTAGCTTACAAGGTGAGTCTTCTCACTATACTTACCATGTGTGGTATCTTTGTGCGACTGATTTGTTTATGTGCTTATTTGTGTATCTTAATATTCTACATTATGTCTTTGTGATTTATGCTAATTATTATTATTATGAGCTTCCTGAGTTACGACTGGAGGGTCCACCCGAGCTATGGGACTAGAGGGTCCCACTGAGACACAATGACCGGAGGGTCTTATCTGAGTATAGCCATGAGAGGCTACTGAGATGTATGTGGTATTTTGGGGAAATCACTAAGCTTTGCACTTACCGTGTTATGTGATATGTGTTTTAAGTACTTCTTTGGATCGCGGGAAGGCGGCAACTTGATTGTACACACAAGAAAGAAAGAGTTATGTTTTGAGGATCCTGGATTATTAATCAAAAAATTATGAAGTCGGTTTTTTGTTAATTCGATAATTGGGAATTTTGTAAAATATGTTATGAGAATTCTGTGATTTTAAATGAAATTTTTGTTTGAAAATTTACGGTGTTACAAGTTGGTATCAGAGCCTTGGTTTGAGGGTTTCGAATGCACCTTCGGGTAATGCTAGACTCAAACTGAGGATTCTAGAAAAATTTTCAAAAAGAAAAGATTTTTCTAAACGAGTAGGAGTTTCTAAGAGAAAAACAAGAAGGGGCAGTGTGTTGAATCAGCCAGAGCCCGAATGGTGATTTCCTAAAATACCTCAGTTGTTTACTTTATGAGATATTTATGTAATATTCATGAGATATTCACGAGATATTAGAACTACATGTTAGAGCATAGGCCAAGTATTCCATATTCTAGAGATAGAGATGCCTGATTGTGGTGCCTTAGCCTAGGAGTGTTGCTATTTGTATGTGCTTTGAGTATGTGTTGAGTAAGCGTATCTAGCAGGAACCATTTATAGAGAGAGTTCTGAGTTGAGAGATAATCTCGGGGAGATACCTAGATGAACAATTGAGGAGTCTACTGAGAAGAGTAGTTAGTTACTGTGAGAGGTAAGATGGTCTGAGTTGGATGATGCCTTTTGAGTTGTGAATAGAGCAAGTGGAGTTATGTGCTCGAGTGGTGTGTTAGTGTCGGTGGAAGTTATTCGATGCCCAAATGCTACTTGCTTTGTGATTTTTATAACTCTTGATAATGGGAGTCAGCTACCGAGTGAATATGATGATATTCAGGAGGTAGATGGATGGAATCATAAGGAGTTCTTCAACAGGTGATGAGAGAGAAGTGTGAGAACCTAGGGGAGCCTAGTGAGTAATTTGAGTCCTATGAGTACGCTGTTTGAGTAAGGGTATGCGCTGGAAGGCGAGCTTTTGTAGCGAGATTGGTGATCGAGAAAGTTGAGCAGCTACTTAGGATATCTGGGATGATCCGTGTGGAAAGTAGGGGTAGATGTGGCAGGTAGTATGGGCCCATACTACTGAAAGTAGAGGACCTATACTCGAAATAGGGAGAATTCCAGAGGTCTTAAGTAGCAGATTGAGAGGTGATTACATGGTTCGAGTACCATGATTCATAGCAGATTGAGAAGTGATCACATGGTTCGGGCACCATGATTTGTAGCAGATTGAGAGGCGATCGCATGGTTCGAGTACCATGATTCATAGCAGATTGAGAGGTGATCACATGGTTTGGGTACCATGATTCGTAGCAGATTAAGAGGCGATCACATGGTTAGAGTACCATGATCCGTAGTGGATTGTGTTTATAGCTTTAGTAGTTGTCCCGTTGTGATTGTTTAGACTGAGAATGGATATGATAGATTGTGGGGCCCGAGGGCCATGTTGAATGAGTTCCAATGGAGTGTACCTTGAGAAGGAAATCGGTTTAGTTTCCAAGAGATTTTACCGGTGAGATGCCAGTTGGAGTTGCAAGATTCAGAGATGAGTATAAATGATGCTTTATAGAGGATTACAGTCTTAGCTGAGCAATCATTCGATAGTTGAGATATCACTCTCTGTGATAAGAGTTGCACTAGGTCCGATTCCTATGAAAAGCAAAAGAGATAACCAGTTTTGGTTGCAGAGTTTGGAGGTAAACCCTGTGAGGTAGCATATGGTTGCGACCTATTCATCAGGGTATTTGGGGAATATGTCTACTGTGAGATATTTCTTATACCATGAGAGAGACATTAGTAGGGACTAAGATGAAAGAGAGAAATGTGGTGCCTTAATGAGTGAGGCATGCTTTTAGCAGCAGTTTCACGTGATTAAGAGGAGTATACCGGGGCGGTGGCCCTTGTGGTCCACATTGTGTATCGACTATGATCATTTTGAGGAATGAGGTCTCTAAAAATCTGAAATCTGCATAACTTTAAGGTTATTGGGTTCACCAGTAACAGGGTATCTAAAATTTGTTCTAGAATAAACTGCATCACAATAAAAGGGGTGCATCGAGTTGCAGGTATTGTTATTTTATTCCACTTACTAAAATCATGGAAATGGAATATTTGGTTTATAAATAGACCATAGGAATACATATTTTTTTATTAGCTGGATACATATATAGCTAAGATAAATATCTCCCCAATCATCTGGATAGACGATACCATATAAACCAATGTAAAAACCAACATAAGCATTTCATCAAATACGTTGACTACGTGATGTAAGATGACCACATTCACCAAAATTAAGAAAAAAAAATGAAAGAAGGAAATTTTAAACTTTGATACAAAGTATAACCTTCTAAACATTGGGACTGAAAATGAAAAACATAATCATAATAATAATGAGATAAACGAAAGCGAAGACAATATATAACTTGAACGATTTCTTTGAAGCTCTATTATATCTACCGATGGAATAAGAAATTGAGGATGATCATGGAACTACATGATCTATATAACCATGAGAAATGAACAATGAGCGTTGGTCTGTAGATGTTAGTGACGAATTTCCAATTTTCTTGAAATATTGGAGGGGTGATTTTAAGAACGTCTTCGAACACCTCACATTAATGTCTAATATAGAAAGAAGATCCATTAGAAACAATAAGCGTACCCGAGGGCGGGGTGAGAAGAGGTGGAGCAACTGAGAAGAGGTGGAGCAACTGAGCGCAATATGAAGCATTAGCCTTGATCACCACCATCAATAAGGAATCGAGTTTGATTGTGTTTCTTGCCCTTGAACACTGACATCCGAAATTGGAAATTGGGGGACGCAATTCAGGGAGAAATAAGGATTAGTTGAAGCGGCGTGGGATCGTGGAGAAATATATGATACCAGAGTGAGGTGAGGGTGTTGCCGATTCTTTGACTCCATCAACAATGTTGTACATGATATTCATTTATGTTATACCGCTTAAAAATTAAATAAGTTTCGTTCACGACTATTTTGGATGGAATTTGAAATTGTTAAAGAAATTAAGATTCATCCATGACACATCTTTGGTTGTTATAAGTGAGATGAAATTAAATGAAAA
Organism: Lactuca serriola; assembly: GCF_051521515.1. NCBI lineage: Eukaryota > Viridiplantae > Streptophyta > Magnoliopsida > Asterales > Asteraceae > Lactuca > Lactuca serriola. The sequence continues at coordinate 137,347,196 of NC_136408.1, forward strand.
TTTGTTCTCATTAAACAACTTTACCAAATAACGTAAATCATCCTACCTCTTAACTATTCAAGCCTAAATCATCCAAATATTACCAAACAAACCATAAATTTATAAATGGATATTCACATAAAGGACTATTCGGAACATAGTTATTTTCCAAAATGATTGATACCATTTCTGTCACACCTCGAAAACCGAAGGCGGAAACATTTCCGAGGTTGACTCCACGTTGAGTATGAAATCCAATGTACATAGTAAGTAAAGTAAAACAACCATTACATTACATTAAGAAAAGTTTTACAATTGTTTCAAAAGTACAGTTATACAGTTGTGATACATAATATATGATAACAAAATGTGCGGATCTTCGGAGTACTCCATCCTGAACAAAAAGATCTTCGGGTACCTGTTCTAACGTTGACCTGAGAACACAAGCAGTTTGAAAATCAGCATAACGCTGGTGAGTTCATAAGCGGTTTTTGTTTTGTGAAAATGTTCATGTTTCCTTTCTGTTTCTGAAAATGTAACACACGCCAAGAAAATCTCACATTTTCTTAAAAAGGTTGGTTGTTGTTTCACAATATGTAATGTAAAGTTGTACACTGAAAACATGTTTACCCTTATGACAATGTACATTTAGGTTATTTGTTTTGTTATTCTGTTCTAGTTATGTACCAATGGATCCCCAGGAAAGTCTCATACTCCCCTGATTGTATATTACCAATTGTAAAAGATGTAAGGTTATCCAGTTTATTACACTTTTCTAGTTATGTAAATGTTTTCCCCAGGAAAACCCCATGCTTTCCTGAATGTTGGTTACCGTTTGTAAAAGATGTAAAAGATGTATTCTGTATACGTGGTTATCTTGTGAAGTGTATAAAGTTGTTCCATAACCATACGATAGACTGAACCTGTGGCAATAAGTAGTCCACATCCTTATGATTTTCGTCACCCTTGAACCATTTCGGTTCGGCTGTAGCTAGCAGCCAGGTGTGGGGTAGTCAGCCCCGTATAGATCTATACAGTCAAGTCACGCTCTCTAAATCCCAGAGATTCTAGTTATGGGTGTAGTCCTCCACTCGCGTATCTCTGTGGAGTGTTCGCTGAGGACGTGTCTCCAATCATACAGGAATAACAAATTTACTAGTAATAATATGATAATCCTCCACTCGCGTATCCCTATGGAGTGTTACCGAGGACTAACAATGTACAATTTATTTATTCAAATGTTCTAATGTCATGCTTTTAACTGATAAAATGTGGAAAAACCATTTGTGAAATATATAAAACATAACAGTTTATAAAACCCATTTCACAAATAATATGCTACGTGATCTGCATGTTCATACGGTTATCAGTTGTGTATATCAGTGTTAAAAGCATATGAAAGGTGAAACACACACACATGAAAATAAGTTTTGAGTACAAGAAACCCTTGTACTTTGCTTGTGTCCCCCCCTGAAAACAGTTAAAAACAATAAAAAAAAAGGTAGGGGTATGAACTCACCAGACTCGGGAACGCGATGGTTTCGGACACTAGACGTTGGTTCAGGGCTTGATTACTCGCGATGTCCCTATGTAAAATGAAATAATGTCCATATATATTCAATTAGATTTACAATCACTAATTATATGGAACATTACACTCCAACGAGGTTAAACACCTCAAAACGAGCGTTTGGAGTGACCCGGGTGACATCTACGGACGTATAATGGCACTAGGGACTTGGGATTTGAGTTTACTCCCCAAGAGTAAACATTTTATGGACTTTACATCCATATAACACACACATACATGAGTTCACGGCCGTGAACTCATGTGGGTGTGATTTTGAGTGTTTAATGGCTTGTTTGGACTTGGGGATTGTTGGAATGAATTACTAAAATGCCTTGGAATAGATTAAATGAATTTATACCACTTAAAAGTGAGTTCACGGCTGTAAAATTTGAGTTTACGGCCGTAAACTCTCCTATGGTCAAGAGAAATTGATTTGAGGCACTTAGAGCAATCACATGCGATTCTAGTAATTTTTCCAAGCTTTGGGGTGATTTAAGGGCATCATTTGACACAATTTTAGGAGTTTACGGCCCAAGAATATGTGCCATGCCCGTAAACTCTTGTATGATGCATTTTGTTATGTTTAAGGCACCCAAACTAATTTTAGATGGTTCTAGGATTTACCACAAGGCTTTTGGTTGAGTTTCAAGGCAAACTAACATGTAAAAATGTGTTTACACCCCATGTTTGAGGAGTTTACGGCCCAAGCACATGCCTTGGTCGTAAACTCTCTTTTTTCCCACAAAATTCATGTTTAAGGTGTTACAAGTCCAAGATTGAAAGCCTCAAAGTCGTATCTAAGTCCCAACAATGATTTGGAAGGGTTAATTGGCTCAAAAACCCCATTTTTAAGTGTTTACGACCCAAGCTTGATCCTTGGCCGTAAACACATGTTCCAGGTCCTAAATCCTTGTTTAAACATCAATTTGAAGGCTAAAGAGGTTAGATAACAAGTTAGGGATGTTACCTCTTTGATTTGGAGCCTTAAATCTTTGTTTTTGGACCTTTGATTATGGATGAGGAGAAAGGTTGGAGAGTGATTAAGGAAAGATGGCCAAAAGCTTCAAATGGAAGCTTTGATTCCTTTATATAGTGTTCGGGAATTGGACACGACGAAATTCTACCCGATACCGGCGTTAGGCGGGGCTTTTGGTCGCACCCGACCAAATTGCCGTAACCCGATATGGTCGATTCTAGAATTATTCCGATAACTATTATGGGGTGTTAGAATGATTTCAAATGGCATTAAGACACCCATTAAGTCATTTTAGATTAATACAAGATAATGACTTAATTAAACGGCGAAATAGAAACGGATTTGGAAACGGCGTTTGGTCAATCGAATTGGATTACAATTTGAGTTACAAGAAGTGATTTGGAATTTCGGGTTGTTACATTATCCCCCCGTTAGAGGGAATTTCGTCCCGAAATTCAAGACAAGATACAGGACAAAATACAAATCATGGATCTGGAAAGAGTTGCGGATACTTCTGTTTCATCGAGTCTTCCCGGTCCCAATTGAACTCCGGTCCCCGCTTGGCATTCCAGCGAACCTTCACTAACGGGATGCGACTTTGTTTCGTATGTTTGACTTCTCGATCCATGATTTTGATCGGTTCCTCCACGAAGTTGAGGTTTTCATCGATCTTGATCTCGTCTAAAGGAATCACTAGGGTTTCATCGGAAAGGCACTTCTTGAGATTTGAAACATGGAAGACGGGGTGGATGTTACTGAGCTCGTGAGGTAAACGAAGCTTATAGGCTACCGGACCGACCCTGGCTAGGATCTCGAAAGGTCCAATGTACCCCGGATTAAGTTTCCCACGCTTACCAAAGTGTACAGTGCCTTTCCAGGGCGAGACCTTCAACAGAACACGGTCTCCAACCTGGAATTCCAGTGGTTTCCGACGGTTATCAGCGTAACTCTTTTGGCGATCACGTGAAGCTTTCATTCGTTCTCGGATTTGGATGATCTTCTCGGTGGTTTTCACGGATGATTTCAGGACCAATGAGAGCACTTTCGGGGACTCGACTCTTGGCTAATTGTGTATCTCCCACCTTGGCCCAGCACAGAGGGGATCTGCACTTGCGATCGTATAGGGCTTCAAACGGGGCAGCCCTAATGCTGGTGTGGTAACTGTTGTTGTACGAGAACTCAATCAAGGGTAGATTTGTGTCCCACGACTTTCCAAAATCAATAACACATGCCCTAAGCATGGCCTCTAGGGTTTGGATTGTTCTCTCACTTTGTCCATCGGTCTGAGGATGATACGCCGTGCTCATGTCTAGATTGGTTCCAAGGGCTTTCTGGAGAGACTGCCAAAATCGGGAGGTAAAACTGTTATCTTGATCAGAGATAATGGACACAGGTACACCGTGCAGTCGGACTACCTCTTGGATGTAAATCCGTGCGAGTCTTTCCATCCTGAATGATTCTTTGATCGGAACGAACTGAGCAGACTTTGTCAGACGATCGACAATTACCCAAATGGTGTCGTACCCACTCGGACACTTGGGTAGTTTGGTGATGAAATCCATGGTAATCATCTCCCATTTCCATTCGGGTATACCGAGTTGCTGGAGCAGACCCGAGGGTTTCTGGTGCTCAACTTTAACCTTGGCGCAAGTCAGACACTTGCCCATGAACGTAACTATCACAGCTTTCATGTTTGGCCACCAGTATTGTTTCTTGAGATCCAGGTACATCTTGTCCGAACCCGGGTGAACAGAGTATCTGGTTTTGTGTGCTTCCGCCATAACAATCTCTCTGAATCCTCCGAACTTGGGAATCCATAACCGATCCATGAAACAATAAACTCCATCACTTCCGATCTCAAGTTTCTTTTCCATTCCTCTCAAGGCTTCGGTTGACATGTTCTCGGGTTTGAGGGCTTCTAACTGGGCTTCTCGGATTTGCATAGGTAGTTTGGAATGAATGGTCATCGTCTGGTTCTTCACTTTGTGGCTTGTACTCTCCTTTCGGCTAAGGGCATCTGCTACCACATTGGCCTTGCCGGGATGGTAACGGATTTCACACTTATAATCACTGAGTAGTTCTACCCATCACCGTTGTCTCATGTTCAAGTCTTTCTGGTCAAAGATGTGTTGCAGGCTCTTGTGATCAGTGAAAATCGTGCATTTGGTTCCGTAGAGGTAATGTCTCCAAATCTTCAACGCAAAGACTACGGCTCCTAGCTCCAAGTCGTGTGTGGTATAGTTGACCTCGTGTGTTTTCAATTGTCTAGAGGCATAAGCAATCACCTTTCCTCTTTGCATAAGCACACAGCCTAAGCCTTTGGTACACGCATCGCAGTAGACAACGAAGTCCTCTTTCCCTTCGGGTAGGGACAGAACAGGCGCGCTGCACAAGGCTTTCTTCAACGTCTGGAACGCGGTTTCTTGCTTATCACTCCAACAAAAGGGTACACCTTTCTGTGTTAGAGTGGTTAGGGGTTTGGCGATCCTGGAAAAGTTCTGGATAAATCTCCGATAATAGCCAGCGAGACCCAAGAATTGCCGGATTTTTGTGGGTGTCTTCGGTGCTGACCAATTCTCTATCGCCTTTATCTTGGAAGGATCGACATGAATACCCTCCTCGCTTACTACATGACCGAGGAAAGTTACCTTCCGAATCCAGAATTCGCATTTGGAAAATTTCGCGTACAACTTCTCGGATTGAAGAGTTTCCAACACTAGCCTCAAGTGTTGTTTGTGGTCTTCTTCGCTTCGGGAATAGACGAGTATGTCATCAATGAACACAATGACAAACTTGTCCAGATAAGGACGACACACCCGGTTCATTAGGTCCATGAACACCGCCGGTGCGTTGGTTAGACCAAAGGGCATCACTACGAACTCGTAGTGTCCATATCGAGTCCTGAAAGCTGTTTTGGAAACATCACTCTCATGAACTCGTAGCTGATGGTACCCTGATCGAAGGTGTATCTTGGAGAAGTAAATGGCTCCCTGGAGTTGATCGAAGAGGTCATCTATTCGCGGAAGAGGATATCGGTTTTTGACGGTCAACTTGTTCAGCTCGCGATAATCGATACACATTCGAAAGGATCCATCTTTCTTCTTGACAAACAAAACCGGAGCTCCCCAGGGTGAGGAACTCGGTCTAATGAATCCTTTACTGAGCAACTCGTTGAGTTGACTGGATAACTCCATCATTTCTGCTGGAGCTAAGCGATACGGAGACTTCGCTACGGGAGTAGCTCCAGGAATTAGGTCAATACGGAACTCGACCTGACGCTCGGGAGGAATTCCTGGAAGCTCTTCGGGAAACACATCAGGAAAGTTACAGACTTCGGGGATGCTCGCGAGGTCTTTAACTTCCTGCTTCTCGTTGATTACATGGGCCAAGAATGCAATGCACTCCTTTCGTAGGAGCTTTTGAGCTTTGATGCAGGAAATGATACGAAGGTTGGAACTGAGTTTATCGCCATAGATTACTATAGTTTGACCCGAAGGAAGGTTGAGACGAATGGCTTTTTCGAAACAAAGGATATCCGCATGATTGGGACTCAACCAATCCGTGCCAATGATGACATCAAAGCTCTTTATGGATACCGGCATGAGATCGATAGGAAACGAATGGTCGTTCAGGGTAAGGGTACAACCTACGAATATCTCGTTAGAGCTTTCTTTCTCACCGTTAGCCATCTCGACGGTAAATGTTTCAGTTAAAGGTTGGGGATTTTGTTTTAGGTTATGTTTGAATGCATGACTAATAAAGCTCCTCTAAGCACCCGAATCGAAAACAATATTAGCATATGAGTTGTCGAGAAGGAACGTACCCGAGACAACAGTGGGATCGGCGACCGCTTCCTCCCGTCCCATGGCGAGGACTCTTCCGGTGTTGTCAGCTGTAGATTTCTTGGGGCAGTTCCTTTTAAAGTGCCCAACTTCACCATAATTGTAGCAGGCTTGACCAACGCCTGCTCCCGAAGATTGATTGGCCGATTGGGCCGGAGCTTTGCAGAATCGGATGATGTGCCCCTTCTTACCACAATTGGTACACGACAGTTCTCGGCAGGGGCCAGGGTTGTGGTGATACTTGCACTTGTCACATAGGGGAAGATTACCAGCATACCGGCTGATAGGAGTTGGAGTTGTGGATCCCACAACAGAAGCAACAGCAACGGGGGTTGTAGCAACATGGACTGCTACAGTTTGTTGTCTCTTGGAGGATCCTTGGGAAGATTGACCCTTCTTCTTCTTCCAGAACTTTCTATTCTCACCACTGCTTTTAGTCGATTCAGGAGCGGTAGTGGTTTCCTCGACAGCATAACGCTGGTGAGTTCATAAGCGGTTTTTGTTTTGTGAAAATGTTCATGTTTCCTTTCTGTTTCTGAAAATGTAACACACGCCAAGAAAATCCCACATTTTCTTAAAAAGGTTGGTTGTTGTTTCACAATATGTAATGTAAAGTTGTACACTGAAAACATGTTTACCCTTATGACAATGTACATTTAGGTTATCTGTTTTGTTATTCTGTTCTGGTTATGTACCAATGGATCCCCAGGAAAGTCCCATACTCCCCTGATTGTATATTACCAATTGTAAAAGATGTAAGGTTATCCAATTTATTACACTTTTCTAGTTATGTAAATGTTTTCCCCAGGAAAACCCCATGCTTTCCTGAATGTTGGTTACCGTTTGTAAAAGATGTATTCTGTATACGTGGTTATCTTGTGAAGTGTATAAAGTTGTTCATTATTACTATAAGTAAATCTCTGTTATCCAAATTGCAAGTTCCATAATCATATGATAGATTGAACCTGTGGCAATAAGTAGTCCACATCCTTATGACTTTCGTCACCCTTGAACCATTTTGGTTCGGCTGTAGCTAGCAGCCAGGTGTGGGGTAGTCAGCCCCGTATAGATCAATACACTCAAGTCACGCTCTCTAAATCCCAGAGATTCTAGTTATGGGTGTAGTCCTCCACTCGCGTATCTCTGTGGAGTGTTCGTTGAGGACGTGTCTCCAATCATACAGGAATAACAAATTTACTAGTAATAATATGATAATCCTCCACTCGCGTATCCCTGTGGAGTGTTACCGAGGCCTAACAGTGTACAATTTATTTATTCAAATGTTCTAATGTCATGCTTTTAACTGATAAAATGTGGAAAAACCATTTGTGAAATATATAAAACATAACAGTTTATAAAACCCATTTCACAAATAATATGCTACGTGATCTGCATGTTCATACGGTTATCAGTTGTGTATATCAGTGTTAAAAGCATATGAAAGGTGAAACACACACACATGAAAATAAGTTTTGAGTACAAGAAACCCTTGTACTTTGCTTTTGTCCCCCTTGAAAACAGTTAAAAACAGTAAAAAAAAGGTAGGGGTATGAACTCACCAGACTCGGGAATGCAACGGTTTCAGACACTAGACGTTGGTTCGGGGCTTGATTACTCGCGATGTCCCTATGTAAAATGAAATAATGTCCATATATATTCAATTAGATTTACAATCACTAATTATATGGAACATTACACTCCAACGAGGTTAAACACCTCAAAACGAGCGTTTGGAGTGACCCGGGTGACATCTACGGACGTATAATGGCACTAGGGACTTGGGATTTGAGTTTACTCCCCAAGAGTAAACATTTTATGGAGTTTACAGCCATATAACACACACATACATGAGTTCACGGCCGTGAACTCATGTGGGTGTGATTTTGAGTGTTTAATGGTTTGTTTGGACTTGGGGATTGTTGGAATGAATTACTAAAATGCCTTGGAATAGATTAAATGAATTTATACCACTTAAAAGGGATTTCACGGCTGTAAACTTGGAGTTTACGGCCGTAAACTCTCCTATGGTCAAGAGAAATTGATTTGAGGCACTTAGAGCAATCGCATGTGATTCTAGTAATTTTTCCAAGCTTTGGGGTGATTTAAGGGCATCATTTGACACAATTTTAGGAGTTTACGGCCCAAGAATATGTGCCATGCCCGTAAACTCTTGTATGATGCATTTTGTTATGTTTAAGGCCCCCAAACTAATTTTAGATGGTTCTAGGATTTACCACAAGGCTTTTGGTTGAGTTTCAAGGCAAACTAATATGTAAAAATGTGTTTACACCCCATGTTTGAGGAGTTTACGGCCCAAGCACATGCCTTGGCCGTAAACTCTCTTTTCTCCCACAAAATTCATGTTTAAGGTGTTACAAGTCCAAGATTGAAAGCCTCAAAGTCGTATCTAAGTCCCAACAATGATTTGGAAGGGTTAATTGGCTCAAAAACCCCATTTTTAAGTGTTTACGGCCCAAGCTTGATTCTTGGCCGTAAACACATGTTCCAGGTCCTAAATCCTTGTTTAAACATTAATTTGAAGGCTAAAGAGGTTAGATAACAAGTTAGAGATGTTACCTCTTTGATTTGGAGCCTTAAATCTTTGTTTTTGGACCTTTGATTATGGATGAGGAGAGAGGTTGGAGAGTGATTAAGGAAAGATGGCCAAAAGCTTCAAATGGAAGCTTTGAGTCCTTTATATAGTGTTCGGGAATTGGACACGACAGAATTCTACCCGATACCGGCGTTAGGCGAGGCTTTTGGTCGCACCCGACCAAATCGCCGTAACCCGATATGGTCGATTCTAGAATTATTCCGATAACTATTATGGGGTGTTAGAATGATTTCAAATGGCATTAAGACACCCATTAAGTCATTTTAGATTAATACAAGATAATGACTTAATTAAACGGCGAAATCGGAAACGGATTTGGAAACGGCGTTTGATCGATCGAATTGGATTACAATTTGAGTTACAAGAAGTGATATGGAATTTCGGGTTGTTACAATTTCCTTGGCAGCACATGATACATGAAGTATATGGTAACTTGATGTGAAAAACTAATTCCTTTAGGAGGAGGTTGAGCGTGTTATTTTTTTTAGAACAACCCTAAGGTTTTATTTGACACACGTTTTTAGAATATTTTGATAAGTTTGTAAGATTTATCTCTATTCATACTAAATTATACCCGTGTACCACATGGTTGATAAAATAAATAATATAAATAGATGTTAAATTTAATCAGAGATTAGCTCAAGCACACACACACTCAATTACCCACCCCTACATGCGCCTTAACATCCTAAGGTTATTACTTGGGTCGCATACAGATCTGGTGCTTTCAGTAGTACGGACCCAATACTACCTTCCACACCAACCTGTAGTCACCCCATGTTTTCCTCCTAGGATCCTAATTCACAAGTACTCTATCCCTCACGAATATCGAACTGCTCTCTCAGTAAATCTCTCAATGCTCGTCTAGGTATCTCTTCTAGATTACTCAAAACTCTCTCTAAAAGATTCCTCCCAGGTACTCCTACTCAGCACATACACAGAGCAAATAGCAGATAATATCAATTAATAGCATTCCCTAGGCTAAGACCTCATGAATCAGGCAACTCTAACTCTACATTCCTGAAAAATCTAGCCTATCCTCTAGCATGCAGCTCTAATATCTCATAAATATCTCATAATATAAACAAGTAATGGTAATTTGAGAAATCACCGCTCGGGCTCTGGCTGATTGTACATATTGTTCCGTCTCTTTTTCTCTTTAAAACTCTTACTCGTTTTAGAAAATCATTTCTTTTTAGAAAAAATTTCTCAAATCCTTAGTTTGAGTCCAGACATACCCGAGAGTACATTTGAATCCCTCAAACCGGGGCTCTGATACCAACTTGTCACACTTTAAAATTTCCAAAACAAATTTTTCATTTTTGAAAACACATAAAATCCAATATCATAATTCTCGAAAACCCAAGTATAAGATTTGTTCAAACACAAGGTCACAAAATGTCTGATAATCCTCAAAACATAATCTCTAAATGGTGTATGTACAATCAAGACGATGCCTTCCCCACGATCCTGATAAGTACCTGAAACACATATCACACAACATGGTAAGCACGAAGCTTAGTGTGCTCCCCAAAATACCACATACACAAATAATAAGCCTCTCATGGCTAAAGCTCGGTGTGGACCCTCTGATCATGTGTCTCAGTGAAGACCTTCCAGTCTCACAACTCGGGTTAGACCCTCTAGTCCTATATCTCAGTGAAGAACCTCCGGTGTCACAACTCAGTTTGGACCCTCCCGTCCTAACTCAGTATAACACAAAATAATATAGCATATATCATAAAGACAAAATGCAATATATCACAGAACTCAATATAAGCACATAGGATCCTCTGGTCGATAACTCAAATAAGACCCTCCGGTCACACAGTATTACTGCTCAGGTAAGTATAGTGAGAAGACTCACCTCGCAAGTAAATTAAGCAAATCCTGCACCCGATCCACTAATCTATTCTCTGCCTAACATATGTCATATACACATCTAATTAATACATGCCATGAATATCCCATAAAATGTTAGGCCAAGTCCTCTACTAATCCCCAAGAGGGTAAAAAGACCATTTTGCCCCTTTATAGTCCACATTTTGCCCAAAACCCTAAAAGTCAACAGAAGTCAACACTCGACGCGTACGTTGAGCGTACGTCTCTCTACACTGGGTGTATGGCTAGCCCATGCATGCATCGAGGGTGGCTTAGCGCTACGCTGCACATAGCTAGGAGTAAGCTCGGCGTACGTCCCAGACTTGCTTATCCCACTCTATTGGTCTTAATCCATTAAGACAAAGGCTACCATCTTAGATCTCGGTCAAATAAGGTGTCTTACAGGAAAGTAAAGGTTATCAATGCATACCTTATTTCGGGATGTTGCAACTCTATTGGTTTCATCTTATTGTCCCCAAATCCATTTGGACCCTAACTTATACATGATTCTACCATCATTCATGTGTTTGGGAATTCCAATTGGATCCATTATCATCAAACAACATCTAGGTCGTAGAATACAATCCAATTTCATCATAAATTGCATTATCCCCAAATTAGATTTCTAGGGTTCATGAAGCTTTTACCCAAATCATCAAATCCATTAATAGAATGATTGGATTGAGATTGGAACCATTGAAACCACTCAAGGGAGGTAAGAAACCAAAACCCTAATCATTAAATCACATAAAAATTTCCATTGGGATTTAACCCACTCATCAAAATCGAATTCAAGGTGAAAAGGATGAGAAATTATACCTTGAGCCACTTGAATTCTTCACAACTTGCACCTAATGAACAAAAAAGGTTTGAGATCCTCCCGTAGGGTTTTTATTGAGCTTGAATAGCCATCTAACCCTTCCTTTCTTCTCTTTTCGTTCTTATTTGACTGATATGAAGAGTATGCCTTCTTAACTCCAGATTTGTCACATTTAGTCCTTTAACTTTCTTTGTTTTGGCTAAAACCCATCAAACTTTAGTATTTATGATTTTAACTTAATTTTTGACAAAATAAGTCCTTCCCCATCCATTATTTAAATTTTATGAGCCCTTTCATTAACCGAGTCAACTTATTTTGCCAACTTAACACTTTTGGTCCTTTACCTTTTAGAATGTTATTATTTTCACTTCTAGCTTTCCAAACTTCATACCAATAATGATATGATTAATCCTTGAAGATTTATTTATATAACTCATTTTTTTCATTTATTACTTTATTAATTATAGAACCTAGTCTTAAATTTTAGGATGTTACAGTTAACCTTATTGTTTACTGATTTTTCAAAAAAAAAAATCATCATTTTTCAATCTTAACAAACATAAGCGTCATTCATAAAATCATCATCCGTTTTCATCACTACTACCAAGTACCAACATCCAGTTTTCTGATAAAAAATAAAAAAAACATAAATAAATATTAAAGATTTAAAATTCACATTTGAATATTTAAACCTAATTTCACTAATAATATAAATAAATAACAAACAAAGAACTAGTTGATTAATTTTAGTGTTTCAGTTCAAACAAGTAAATTTAACTAATGTATTAAAGATTAAGGTAATACTTGTTTATTTTGCCAGCGGGAAAAAAACGTAGCTTTTGAGAGGAGTGAGCAAGTAGGAGAAAACGCCCAAGTTTTGTTATTTGTGGTATCGACTTGCAGTGAAGGGGGACAAGAGAACCCATTTTTTCCCCTTTTTCTATTGAAGTATGTCATATACGTTTTGAGTAACTGATTCTGTAATGACCTAATTGGCTAGTTGATTCACATAATGAGATATTTGTTTGGATTTTTAATTTAGCCAATAGTTGAGCATTTAATTGGATTTACACCTAGGTGCACATTAGATCAATGCTATAAAATCCAAATTTTTTGTAACTTCTAGAAAGATATTGAAGGGTAGCAAGCTACCACTACCAACTAACTACATCCGCCAACTAACTACATCCGCCAACGGTAGTGGGTTGTGGTGAATGGTAGGTGGGAATGGGGTTGGGCTGTTCATAGAGGAAAAAAAAAAGAAATGATAAAGGAAGGTCAAAAAAGTCTTTTTATAATTGAACTTAAATGAAAAGTTTATCTGATTTGGTAAAAAGGACTACCATAAGGTGGTGTATCGTTTTTTAAATTTGCCCTCAATGTGAAAATTTCACTAAACTTGAAGGACCATGTTTGTAATTTAGCCTTCCTTTCCAGAAAATAATAATAAAAGAAATTCAAAAGAAACAAAACCGTGTTTCTTTTTTGGGAAAGAACCCTGAAAGCCTCCGATCCCAACGCAAAAGAAAACCCAAACATTTTCGTTGTTTGTTTATAGTCTCTCGCCGTCTCCCTTCGTTCATCGTCGACTCACCGTTTACCTGCTTACTTACTGCTCAACTTTCTCGGCCTCGTCTCTGTTCATTTTTCCTCTGTTATCGCCGCTTCAGCTTTATGTAAACTCTGCTCATCCTTACAAGTTAGTTTTGCTTGTCTAAGAATTTTCACTTATCAATCACAGATCATATATAATCAATTGAATTTTCATAAACAGGTGATTAAAATTTTGTTTATTTCAGCTACTTTTGTTTAGTTTAAAGCTACAGGTCGGCACGTTCTTGCTTCATGTCCAGAGTGATGAACCAAACTTTGCTATCCAAATCTCGAAAATTCCTTCCTTAATCACTTTATATTTTGAGTTCATAAACGCAATTTTTACATTTGATTCTTTTTTGAATGATGTTATCTGCTCCTTAATTGTAAGCTAAACATTCAAAATCAACAAGCGTCAATATTCGATTGTCATAATTCTAGATTGCCTGCTTATGTTCCCTTTGTTCAAAACTTGCGGATCTGTTTGAAATAAGATGGACTAGGTTTATGTTTCAAGGTAAAAAACTGATAAGAAATTTCTTTGTAGATTTAAGACATGATATGAAATTTGTCGCTAAGCTGATGTCATTTGTCACTTAAATCATTGAAACTTCACATTTCTTGGTTATTTGGTGGTTAATTGGGTCAGCTGATAATGCTTCAGTTTTCACTTCCAAGGATGGCATCAAAGCTTCGGAATCCGCCATTCCATCTTTTGGCGATTCCGTTTGTAACGGTACGATTTCTTGATTCTTATCAACATGGTTGTCTAAACTAATTGTTTGAGGAGAATCCAGATAAGATTTGATAATCCCACATCCGGAATGGGATTAGCTGCTGACCTGGCAATCACTTCTTCTTATCTTAAAATGGAGATGGAATAGCTTGGAGGAAATGTAAATCCCAAAGTCTTGAGGTCAGAATCCCAGGATATACCTGTTTGTTGTAGGGTTCTGTTTTTGTCTCTGACCTTTTTGCCCTCAAACAACTAACCCTTCATGTAGTTCACCTCCTAGGATAGCTGAAACAGCCTCCATAACAGTCCTCTATGGAAAAAAGAAATGAAGTTCCAAAAATTGTATAAATGAAAACCTTATAGTTGATGCTAAACTTCACTGGAAAAGAAACATTATGAGGGAATTTTCACACCATAATGTAAATTGGTTACAAGAGAGAGGAAACTTACCTTGACTATCTCCATTGCCAATGGAGTCTCTGTTTGACACCTTTCTTGGCTGTATATCTTTTTCCTATTTTGGTCAAGTGGATTTGTTTCACCTACTAAATGAATCAACAAATTGATATAGTTAGACAGAAGGCTACATGATCTAACTTTTAGGCTGCATTTGTCAAGCTAGATATACTTTCAAGGGCATTCCAGTTATGAGGATCAGCAGGGCATTTATGTCTTTTTCATACACGAGAGATCGAGAGATCAAAAATTGCAATTTTGTCCCTATCTTGCATAACAAACGGGGCCTTAAAGCTTTAGCAAACAAAAAGATTTAGAGCACTAGAATCCTCACTCACTATTTTTGATAGTGAGTTCATAATCTTTAGCACACAAGTATTTACGACTTTGTATGTGTAGATTTTGGTTCCTGCAGTGAAGTGCTGAACACTCCTTGTTCAAGACTTTTAGCTGTGCATTTAGTTGTTTTTGGAATGATATTTGGTGTTGATTTGTTTTCTTATGTAAGTGAACTTCAGATGAATTTTATTTAGACAACAATAGGGATACTTATGTGGGTTTAACAAAACAAAATAGAGATGTTGTACAACAAATGAACAAATTGTTTACATATTTTCTTGCAACCCAACTTAGCCAAAAAAAAAAAAACTCAATTCAGTTAAGTGAGCAGCTACTTTTTAAATAACTCACATGGCAATGTAAATTTTATTTTACATCAATACTTTGCTATAAGCAGATGAGATTTAAGTTGCATATTGTAATCAATAATTTGCTATTATGCATTGGCATTTGTACAGGTCCTAACATTAAAGAACAAGTGAAGAAAGCCGGTGAAACCAACTCTTATAACTAATAACTGAGAAGGGTGAAGGCTCATCAACCCATAACTCATAATGGTTATTCTCTCTGAACTCCTCTCAGAAGGAACTTCTTCTTCTTCTTCATCAACTCGTGGTTATAGTTCATCAGCTCGTGTCCCTCCTTCATCAACTGATGGTTATAGATATGATGTATTTTTAAGTTTCAGAGGTGTTGACACTCGTCATAGTTTCACTGATCACCTTCATAAGGCTCTCATTGATGCCAATATCAATACCTTCTTGGATGATGAAGAGATTGAAACAGGGGAAGATCTGAAACCGGAACTGGAGACTGCAATTAAGGCATCTCGGGCTTCTATTATAGTGTTGTCTAAGAATTACGCTTCTTCAACATGGTGTCTCGATGAATTGGTGCTGATCCTTGAGCAGCGTATCACATCCAACCATATTGTCATCCCAATCTTTTATCATGTGGAGCCCACACATGTCAGGAAGCAACAAAGTAACTTTGGAGATGCAATGGCCAAGCATAAACAGACAATGGAGGCAGAGACAAATGCAGATAAAAGAAGTCAATTAGCTCAAAAGATGGACCGATGGATTAAGGCACTTGTAGATGTTGCTAATTTAAAAGGAAATGACATAAAAGGAAGGTAACCACTTT
Organism: Lactuca serriola; assembly: GCF_051521515.1. Classification (NCBI taxonomy): domain Eukaryota; kingdom Viridiplantae; phylum Streptophyta; class Magnoliopsida; order Asterales; family Asteraceae; genus Lactuca; species Lactuca serriola. The sequence continues at coordinate 137,363,148 of NC_136408.1, forward strand.
CTTACCCATATTTCCATCATCCTTTAATTTTGTTTGATTAACACATGAATGTTAGTACCACCTTCAAGTCATAGTGTCTTTTATGATAAATAACTTAACTGGCATGTTTTTTCAAACACAGCACAATGATAGTTATGATGGTCTTGTGTAAACACAGTGAAGTTAGGTTGCCCATTAGTGAAATCTGGTATTACATTGGCATCTTTTAACTTTTTATACATAAATATTTATGACCTTACACATTGCATTCTTGTATGGTTAGAACATAGAAGAGTAAACACAATATCGTTATAATATGAAGGACTTGATTAAAATTATTAGTTATGATATAGTTTTGATTTTGAATCTTTGGACAAATTAAATCTCCAAATCTGGTTTGTAGTTTTGTGGTTCTTATAAAATCTGCTTTCAGGCTAGAGACTGAGTTTATTGAAGAAATTGTGAAGGACATCCATCATAGATTACATGTACACCTAAGGTGCGTTGGACCACAACTTATTGGGATGGAATATGATATTAAGTTCATCACTTCATGGTTGAAAGATGGATCCTCACATACGACAGACATACTCACTATTTTGGGTATGGGTGGGATCGGGAAGACATCTTTAGCCAAACATGTATATGGGCTATATTCTCATGAATTCGACAAAAGCAGTTGTATTGAAGATATTAGTAGGGCTTGTGATGGAAAGTTTAATGGGTTGCTTGATTTACAAGAACAACTCTGCAATGACATTTCAAAAACAAGTTCAATTAAAGTTCATGATGCTTCGGTATACACCTCAAAGATAGAGAATATTGTAGCTCGTAAAAGGGTGTTTCTTGTTCTTGATGATATCAACACTCTTGATCAGTTGGATGCATTACTTGGGAGCAATGGTTTTCATCCCGGAAGCAAAATAATTATAACCACAAAGGAAAGACGTTTGATAGAGAGGTGTGCACTATTCAAAACAGACATTAAACCAAAGCATACAGAGCTCTTGCTTCAAGGCTTACATGAGACCGAATCATGGAAACTTTTGTGTCTCCATGCATTCAAATGCAAATATCCCAAGACAGGTTATGAAGGGGTGTTTTATAAGCTTGTGAAGTATTGTCAAGGACATCCATTGGCTCTTCAAGTATTGGGCAAATCTCTATATGATCGAGATGTAACTTATTGGGAAGGATACATAGAAGGGCTAAAGAAAGAAACAGATTCTCATGTGAATAATGTCTTGAGAATGAGCTTTAACTCTTTGCAATCCAAAAATGATAAGGACTTGTTTAAGTATATTGCTTGTTTTTTTGTTGGAATAGATAGAGATGTTGCTGAAACAATATTACATGCATGCAATATAAACATAAGATCTGGAATCCCGAATCTCCTCGACCGATTCCTTCTTTCTATTGGATGGAAAAACGAATTGAAGATGCATCAGTTGGTTCAAGAGATGGGAAGGTTCGAAGTACGTCAAGAATCACATGACAAGCCATGGAAGAGAAGTCTATTATGGTGTCATGAGGAGTCATTCAGAGTATTAAAACAAAAAAAGGTAAGAGGTCATATGTGGTTTTAAAAGTATGCATGTTAAAAATATTGTGTATGGTCTCAACTTTTTATTTACATTATGTTTCTTCTTAGGGTAAGGGAAATCTTGTTGGCTTTGCCCTTGACATGCGCATGCTTGAGAAAGAGATGTTGGGTGCATCATATAAGTTAAAAACAGATGCATTAAGTAAGATGGATAATTTGATGCTACTACAACTCAATTATGTTCACATGAATGGGTCTTATGAGAACTTTCCACCGGAACTAAGAGGTTTGTGTATGCATGGGTTTCATTTGAAGTATATACCTTCAGAACTACCTATGGAGAATCTTGTTGCTCTTGACATGTCATATAGCAATATTGAATCATTTATCGGTTGTTATAGTAATCCACAACGACTTGAGAAGAGGCAAAAGGTAACTTATCTTCATTTATTATTTTTCCATGTTTAGTTGAATTTCACTCCCATTCTAACTTCTTTCCGTTTTTATAGTTGGATGGATCATGCTTAAAAAACAAAAGGTTGCTTGGATCATTGAAGGTTCTTAATTTAAGTTTCTGTAAACAACTTTGTAGTCTTGGTGACTTTGACCAATTTCCAGCTCTGGAGAGGTTAATAGTCAGAAATTGCACTGGTTTGCTTGAGGTTAGTGAATCAATTGAGCAGTGTGTTGAACTTGCCCTCATCGATCTAAGCTACTGCAAGCAGCTTAAAAACCTTCCAAGAATCATAGGCATGCTAAAGAAGGTTAAAACAATGTTGCTAGATGGTTGTAATCTCGGTGAATCTCAAACTGAGGGTACAAATTTAGATATGCATTCACTGGAAATGTGCAATGCTAACAAAAACATTAGCATAAGCACAAGAACCTTTGTGGGTGCTATGCGAAGCCATTTGAAGTTTTTTTCAAGTTCTTTTTTGAGATCTCTAGTAAGGCTGTCGCTTGCAAATAATAATTTGTCCACTGAATCCTTTCCTATGGATTTCAGTAGTCTGTCCTTGTTAAAGGAATTATATTTAGATAACAATCCTATCCATTCCATGCCCAATTGTGTTAGAACCCTTCATAGGATTGAGATACTTAGTATGCAAAATTGTAACAAATTGAAGTCAGTCGAACATCCGCCACACACACTAAGACAGATGCGGCTCTGGTCCTATGATGAGTCTCTAGAAAAAGTTGTATTTGATCCCGAAATGTCCCCCCTCAAGTTATTTTCTTTTTTAAGAAGTTACACACTTGGGTCGTATGAAATTGAAGGCATTCAGAAAATCCAAGCAATGGTGAGTGTTGAGGAAAAGGTATTACGTAGCTTGGGCTGGATTAATTTACTCCATAACAAAAGGAACCAGGGAGATAATCCTAGGGAATCTCTAATGCAGGTTTTGTCTAGTTAACTGTCTTTCTTTATTTGACTACATAAAATACTATAATATAATCATTTAATTAAGATGTTTGTATTTGGCAGATGATGATTTATGAATTTGGAATATTCAGCACAATGTATGAGGGGGAGGAGATGCCGAGTTGGTTTATTCATAGAAGCGCAGGGCCATCGATATCATTTACAATCCCATCATCATCTCCAAATAACCTCCTTAAAGGAATCAACTTCTGCTTTCTGCTGACAAGTCTATTTGATCGTTTCTCCCCATATGATGATCATTTCCCCGTTAAACCAATGATGACAGTTAGTAATATAACAAAGAACCGCATGTGGATATACGAATGTAACACGGACAGATATAGTATATATGGAGAGTGTTGGGTGGTGTTAAATCATTGGATGTTTGGGATGAATGAGATGGAAGCTGGTGACCATATTACTGTTACTGTTACACCGCCAGAATATGAAGTTATAAAGGAGTGTGGGGTGAGTCTTATGTATGATGATGGAGAGAAGAAGGATGAAGATGCGTTGGGTTATTACAAGTCATGGAATCACATAATTGGTGGAGATCTCTCTCATTTTCAAACTACAACAGGACAATACATCCTGGACCACCGGCAGTTTTTTACAAATGTCATTGTATTGTTTCCCTATCATCGTAAATTCATTCCAGTCGGCCCCGACTTTCAAGGTAGGTGTGATTTTTGTTAAATATATTTTTATTGTCATGTCTTATGTATAATGACCTATCTCACCCATCACCCACTTTCTTTAAATAGATGGACAATGACCCATTTATTTTAACAGATGGTTCATAACTTAAATCTTTTAAACAACTGGATCATATATATATTATTGATATTTATTGACCTATAAGATAAGATTTTTTTTTATAAAATGTAAAAAATAAAAGTTGTAATTTTAATTTATAAAATGAATAGACCCAAACATTGATTCAGAAACAGGGACAGTTTTGGTCCCAGGGGTATTTTGGGAAAACTTTCCCAATTTAAAGTTTTGAGTTAGTTTAGGATTCCAATTAGTTTAGTATAAATAGGATATGGTTGTGTGACGTTTTTAATTAAGTTTTTTTTCAGTCTTTTCAGTAATAAAAACTTGAAGAACAAGTAATTTTCCCAGATTTCTTCCCCCCCTGTTTCGCTCATGCTCTGTTTCTTTTCTGCACACAGCTGAAGTTTCCATTCTGTCATAATCAAGTGAATTGATATGGTGTGGTGGCATCCATTTTACCCCACCCTGAGGAGTATTTAAACTTTTCATTTTCTAGAAGATTGTCAGCTAAGAAAATTCTAGTTGCAAAAACTATTTGAGAGGCCCTTCCTCTTGAAAGAATGGGAAAACCCTATTATATATATCATTCATTATCAGTTACTTGTTTCCGGTTGTGAATTTCCTGCTTATTCTCTTTACTCAATTGATCAAGGCTTTTTTGATATGTTGGATCACATATAAATACCTGGACCTAATACGACTACTTTTTCCAAATGGATTATTTATGAATAGTGATTAACACATAGCTTTTTATCTGTTTTCAGTCCAGAAGGAATATTATTGGTTCAGAGCTTTATCCCCAAGGAAGCCTGACATAAGTGGTCGTGCACATAAGGTATACGTTTTGACACCCAAACCTTTTCTCTCTTTGCGTGAACAAAAGGAATACACAACGGAATATTAGGAATTAAAGTTCTCAATTGGTTTAGGGTCTAACAAATAAGAGGAGTTATAACGTTTCATTGAATGCATTAAAGTGGAAATATTAAAATTTGGAATCATTGAATACTACAAATATCTGTTCATACCATGTCTAAACACTATGGGTCAAAATCTAGGATTGAATTCTCACCACTCCCTGTCACAGTGTAATATGCAATTGAGACCAATTCATAGATTAATAATCTTCAGTAGATGTTGTTCTTGGGTAAATTCTATGTTAATAACAAACTATCACACTTTGGAAAACGATATGAAATTGTGTAAGCATATTGCTTGATTTTAAGGAATCTTATTGATAGATTCATTCTTAGGATAGAACCAAGCAACATGTTGAGAATGCTTAAATTGCTTCAAGAATTTGGAAGAGATGTGTCACCAGGACTCATTAATTCTGTTGAATCAAGAAAATGTAACATAATATATACGCTTCCAAGTAACTATATGTTTTCATAGCATTTTGTATTGTATCCTGTATAATATATAACTTTTAAAGTATTCTTACTTTTCGTTTCTATGTAGGGTGAGGGGGGATCTTCAAGGTCTCATCCTTCACATGAAAAGGATTGAGACAGTGAGGCTACATGACTGACATGAATTGAAAATAGATGCAATGGGAAAATGGCCTGATGCTATTGCAAACTCAATCGTCTATGACCTACTTTTCCAGAAGAATTAAGATAATATATACCAGCCTCTACTACAAAATTGAACACATTTGGAATTGTATGTTATTTCCCCATGATTCTTTTAAGCATAGGTATCAAAATTAAACACTTCTTGAATTGTGTGCTATTTCTTGATCATAATTTGAGCTGAAATCTTGACCATTGCCTTATCAACAATGTATATCGTGTCTATGGACTCAAAAGCTCAAATCCTTGATAGGATTCTATAATTTATTTGGATACTATGTAAAATTCGCTTGCTTCACCTTAATATTTTAAGACTCCGATTCTGAAAGATGGGAATTCTTGTATCATTTGTTTTTTTAATTTTAGAAGCAACAGTTTTAATTAGGTCGCCCCTTTTTCTCCACATCACAAGACAGGATAGTAATAGTATCACATATTAATTTATATATCTTATCTTTACCGTCCTCTATATCTTTATTGTTACTCTTGTTGTTGTCAAAAGAATATCATATTCTCATTTATTTTCATTTTCCATCTCATCTTGATATTCTATCAAGTTATGAGTAGTGTTTTTGCAACAAAGTTAGACTCCAAAATATGGTCATTTGAGGCTGAAAATAGATCATCTACATCAAGTCATCACTTATCAGTGGTCTTTTTGACCACTCTCCTTTAGTGTTTTTTTCATGTCCCCAGTGTCCTTATTAACAACTTGAATATCACATAACCCCTAGCCTGATTTCACCTCTATATGAGCTAAAACAAACCGGTTCATCTCCTTACCAACATCTTGATTACCATTGAAGCCATTAGAGTTGGTCATAATTACCATTCACACTTGCATTAGTAACCTTGTTTTCGGTATCCACATTGGAGATACAAGGAGTAGAGGCTTTAATTACCTCATTTGCAACAACTATAGTATGCAACTCCACCATAAAAATAAATAAAAAAATAAATAAATCATGTTCCCAGTAATGTATTGAAACAAATGAACTCATATTCGTTTCTTCATGATACTCAACACTTCTATTGCTTCCTTTAACTAAGTAAGGTTCTTTTTATTAGTCTTCATGCACACTTTGCCTCCTAACCTCTATTTTTTCGATCTCTAACCACACAACCTGTCATCTACCACTGAATAATGCATCCCGAAACCTTTCTGATTAACAACTGCCACAGCTCCTTCTCGTTCATAGAGTTGGGGAAATTAGAAAAATGAAAAGTATAACAAAATATGATCCATTGATTTACACGATCTACTAAACTTCCTTCCTTCTCTTAATTGATCGATCTTTGTAGAAGAAATTTGCCATCCTCCCTCCTGGTTGCACTGTTTCTTACCTGATTGAAATCTTTTCATAAAGATTCCCCTGTTATTGGATTGAAGGAAGCTCACTCATATAGGCACGCATATAGGCACACAAGTCCCTGGTCTATTGCATAGAATCTGTGAAAAGAATTTAACATGCTCTTCAAAGTTATTGAAACAAAGAAACAAACAAGACTAAATTACAAAAATCATCTCTATGTTATATTACTTTTTATGTGTATGGTCAAGTCGATGGATTTAATGGACGGGCAACCAGGGACTAAAAGTGTGACCAAATGTTGGTTTAGGGATGGAAAAGGTAAATGATGAAACTATCAGACCATATCGATCGCATTTTCAACTTATTTTGTTATTAGGACATAATACTTTGAAGAATCTATCTAATTATAACAGTGAAACTTGCTTTGTATCGGGATGATATTGCTACAATTAATAGGTTTTCAAAGTATATTGCTGTAATACGCATGAATGAAAGTAGGATGCTATTAGAAAACAGATCAAAATTCCGTTTCTTACATTTAGCCCTAATTAGTAAAATGAACAACTTGAATTATTTGAGATATAAACAAGATACAAATTACACATACTCGACATTTTAAAATGAACAGGTTACAACACATTAAATAACAATGTCATATGCATTTATACCACTTATCAATTGGTGAGTCCTCAAAGACACATTCTTTCTGAACATCAATGCTATAACTAACTGTTACATTTTTCAAAGTAAAATGCCCTAATAAGAAAGAAACGGAAGTACCTTGCTATCATCATAAAACCATAGTCATTTGATGTTGCTAAAAGGTTTGGTATGTATAAATAGTCCCGTGCTTCATTAGAAGAATTGGAACTTAAAAGTGGATTTACAAGAAGGAATTGAGATTATAGACAATATTACATAAATAGTCCCATGCATCATTAGAGGTTATATATAGGTTAAATCATTAACTTTTTTCCTTGATGAAAATGGTCTTTGTGGTTTCAATTCCTTACATGGTTTGTTTCTAATCCATATAAAATGATATCTATATATACCATTTTAATAGATTTATCTTTTTTTTTACTTAATTTTATTTTTTAATATGTTAACATTGAGGGACCCACCATACCAAACAGTTCATACACCTATGTTCACCAGAAAGATTACCAAAGTTATATTCAAGCTTAGAAAACTACAAGAAATTAAGGTTGTATACAACAGCAAGAATAAAAAATAATAAAATAATAAAAAAAAAACTCCAACAAGAAAGAAACTATCTCTTTTCTGATCATTTTGAAGAATGAGGTCTCTAAAAATCTGAAATCTGCATAACTTTAAGATTATTGGGTTCATCAGTAACAGGGTATCTAAAATTTGTTGTAGAATAATTTGTATAACAATAAAAGTGGTGCATCAGGTGGCAGGTATAATTATCTTATTCCACTTACTAAAAGCATGGAAATGGAATATTTGGTTTATAAAAAGAGTCCCAGAAGAATATACTATATTTTTTTATCAGCTGGAAACATATATAGCTGTTGTGGTGTTGATTTTGATGGCATGTGCGGAATTAGAAAGATCTAGTGATTCATCATACAAAATCAAGAACACAAGGAGTAAATAAATCTGTGTAAGCTCATATTAGATCTAGAAAGAATATACAAATGGGTTTGTACAAAATTTCTCTCTCTAGTCTAACACTCCAAAATGATTCATTCTCATAATGGGAGTCACTCACTTCCTATTTATAGGAAAGACTCAACCCATTTACACATACAAGAGAGTAAGCCTAAAACACTACATCCAAGAGTGACTTTGCACCCTAACATTCTCCCCCTCAAAGTTAGGATTGGATGTCCGGCTTTAATCTCCAACGAGCTAGCGCGATCAAGACCAAACTCCCCCTCGAAGTAACACCGGTCTTCAAATCCGCAAATGAATATTCAACAAACTCGAGAAGCTTCGAATACCCATCATTCCCCCCCTTTTTATAATCAAAAAATGATTATAAAACCCACTAAGGATGAGAAGCGCCCGGGGAATAGTCTTCACAATACTCCCCCTTGATGTGTACCAAAAATGAATCACAAAAAATCTTGCACGGAAAAACAATCACGAAAAAGCCACAAAAAATTTTCAATTTATGAAAAATTTTGACTTTTTGGGTGAAAGTTGCAAGATTTTTCAAAAACCGGGTAGAAATTGTCACTTTCTGAAACTTGCAGGGACCCGTTGCGTACAAAACAGCCAAATATGCAAAACTTTCCCCCTTTTCCAAAGATGGGTAGAAAACGTTAATTTGCACAAACTGCAGGGACCAGAAATGAACAATCTTCAATTTTCAGCAAAAAATAGTCCTTTTTTCGAATTTGGGTGAAAACTACCAAAAATTCGAAGCTTTAGGGACCATTTTCGAAAATTCTGCCCTTTTTCTCAAACATACGAAGCATGCCCACAAAATTCGAAGCTTTCAAAAAAATTTCGAATTTGGGCGAAAAGTGTCAAACATTCAAAACATGTGTTAATTTTCGAAGTGTCAACAAATCGAAGGTTCAGGGGATGTTTTCGAAACTTTGTCATTTGCTCAATTCTTTCGAAGACCCCAATTCACGAAGTACGAAGACTGAACAATAAAAGTCTTCGTAAATTTTCAAAATACCCCTTCGTTTTTTTTATTTATTTATTATTATTACAGGTCTTCGTTCCAGGAACCCTTCGAATCCTTCATCAACACACAAACACCCTTCGAAAATTCTTTCATAATCATCCTTCGTTCGTTCATTTCACCAAATCAAACCCAAGAACAACCAACCAGTGACCCTTCGTTTTTTATTACTCTTAGATTGTATCGATCATTTCAACAATCGATCCTACAGGAAAGGCTTCGATTGATCGACTCCAAACCATCTTTCCAAATCTTCATTCTCACGTTCTTCGTTTCTTACTATTCATCACCAATTCACGGATCAAATAACCAAAACCAAGGCTTCGTTTTTAGATTAATCAACACAAATCAAGCCGTCTACTCTCCAATCCTTCGAATCAAAATCACAAATCACAGTCTTCATTCAAGAAACCCAGATACATTCTTCAAAATCGTTCTTACAGTTCTTCGTTCCTTATCGTTCTTCCCAAACTCAAAGCAAGTACCCTTCGCGTTTAATACATAAACCAAATCATCAAACATACTTGAACCCTTCGTATCACAATCACACAGCTATCAAAATCAAAGCATCGTTTTCCTTCGTACGAATCCATGCGATTAAAAAAAATTCGACTGATTCCTCAACCACCAAAACAAATCAATTACATACACTATTCGTCCTGTGTTCTTTGCTTTCAGTACAAGAACCCCAAAATTAAAAACGAATCATCAAAACTTCGATTATCTTGAATTAAGGCTTGATTCTAAATGATACCAATTGTTGTGGTGTTGATTTTGATGGCATGTGCGGAATTAGAAAGATCTAATGATTCATCATACAAAATCAAGAACACAAGGAGTAAATAAATCTGTGTAAGCTCATATTAGATCTAGAAAGAACATACAAATGGGTTTGTACAAAATTTCTCTCTCTAGTCTAACACTTCAAAATGATTCCTTCTCATAATGGGAGTCACTCACTTCCTATTTATAGGAAAGACTCAACCCATTTACACATATAAGAGAGTAAGCCTAAAACACTACATCCAAGAGTGACTTTGCACCCTAACAATAGCTCTATATAAACATCTTCCCAATCACCTGGATAGACGATACCATATGAACCAATGTAAAAAACAGTGTAAGCATTTCATCAAATACCTTGACTACGTGATGTAAGATGACCACATTCACCAAAAAAAACACAATGATCAAGTATAACATTCTAAAGATTGAGAACCGAATAAAAAAAACATCATCATAATAACAATGAAATAAACCAAAACAAAGACAATGTAACTTGAAAGACTTCTATAAAGCTCTGTTATATATACTGACGGAATAAGAAATTGAGGAGGATGATGGAAGTACAAGATCTAACCATGACAAATGAACAAGGAACGTTGGTTTGGAGATGTTTCTGTCTAATTTCCAATACGGGTGATTTTAAGAAGGCCTTCGAACGCCTCACATTATTTCTTTATTCAAATTTTGATCCGGCATGTCGAATAAAGATAACATGAAAAGATGATCCATTAGAAACAATAAATGTGCCTGTGGGAGCAGGGAGACCGGGTAGGGTGAGAAGAGGCGGAGCAGCGCGGTGGAGCGACTGAGCGCAATATGAATCATTGCCTTCGACCACTACCAGAAGTCAGGAATTGAGTTTGATTGTGCTTCTTGCCCTTGAACACCGCTGTCTGAAATTTGTAATTGGGGGACGCATTTGAGGGAGAAATAAGAATTGAAGCAACGTCAGAATGTGGGATCGTGGAAAAATATACTTCACCTGTGTGAGGCGAGAGTGTTGCCGATTAAACAATGTTGTACATGATATTCATTATTTAGTAGGCTTGGTTCAAAGATTATTTTGGATGGAATTTGAATTTGTTGAAGAAATTGAAATTCATTAATTAGATTTAGAATTTGAAGGAATTAATCCATGTCATGTCTTTGGTTGGTAAAAAGTGAGATGAAATTTTAATTTATAAACAAAGGCTAAAATGGAAACTTTTTTCTCATTAAACACCTTTACCAAACAACATAAATCATCCTTAACCATTGAGGCCTAAATTACCAAATAGCCCTTAAATTTATAAATGGGTACTCACATAAATGACTATTAAGTAGGGTGAGCAAAAACCCAACCGTCAAAACCAAAAGAAACCGCAATTGACCAACCGAAACAAATGCAAAAAACCTTTGGTGCGGATTTATTTCTACAAAAACCGAAGTTATCGGTGTGGTGCGGTTTTTATCAAAAAACCGGTCCACCAAAACTGAACCGCACCGAAGACATATAAATAATAAATTAATAATTTATATTATATACATAATTATATATCACATGTTATTTGAAAAAGTAATAAATACTAATGTAACTTTGACGATAGGTTTAATAATTTAATCATATTCGAGAGCATTTAAAAGAAGTCTCATTGTTCCCTTCTTCCTTTCCTGATCTTGTGTTAGACGAAATCAATGTTTGTTTAATTGTGTTTGTGGAACCATAGAAATGTGTTTAGGCGGAGGCCACTGTAACTTTTTTCAATACGTTAATGGTGTGACATAAATAGGTTTTACTAGATTGTATGACATAAATTGTTTTTTTTTCCTACAAAACTTAATTAATATGTTTATTTATCAATGCTTTTGTAGTTTTGTATATATAAAAAAGAACTTGTTTTACAAAAGGCTATGACATAAAATCATAAATGATTGTTTAAAAAAACGTTGTTTAAAAAACAAAAAAAAGTTGTCCATATGTTGGCTATTTAGTTAAAAATTGGCTAAATTAGTTTCAAAATATGGCACCAGGCAAGAATTAAGAATTATTGGACTTGCATAGTTACAAAAAAACCTGACCCATAACAGCAAAAACCGCACCAATACGTATACCCGATTTAAAACTGAAACCGCACCATTTAAACCGAAACCGCATGATAAAACTGCAAAACCGAACCAATGAAAAACCGCACACGTTGGTTTTAGTTCTACAAAACCTCACCTTGCATTTAGCGGTTCAGTATTACCCTAAAACTACACCAAACCGCATCATACTCACCCTACTATTAGGAGCAAAGTTATTATCCTAAAAGATTTGCACGACCATTTTCTTGGCAGCACATGACACATGAAGTATATGGTAACTACAAAAGGGCCAATGGCCTAGCGGTATGGAGTGACCTTCTTATATGAGAGGTCAGGAGTTCAAGTCTCAGTGGAGACATAGATGGTTATTTAGTAGTAGATTAGTTAGTTTGCCGTTTCAAAAAAAAAAATTATATGGTAACTTGATGTGAAAAACGAATTCTTTTATGAGGAGGTTGAGTGATATATTTTAGAACAACCCCAAAGTTTTATTTCACATCTGTTTTTAGAATATGTTGATAAGTTTGCAAGATTTATCTTTATTTCATACGAGAAGTTATCTTTTATTATTATTTTAGATTAGAATGTAACACCAGTCAAAATTAGGTCAAAGATAATTCCCATAAATATAATTAACACACATTATAATCAATTTACTTTAATATTTAATGATATTTTCATTCAACACTACATAGTATTTCCTTAATAGTTATCCTTTTGTTTTAGTATGTTCTTAATTTTGGTAAGTAGGCTTTTGTCGGAACATTATAAAGTATAATGAGGACATTAGGCTTATTTTATGATTGTGATGAATAAGAGTATTGAGTCTTGAACTCGGTTTTGGAAAACTCCCTGTTTCTTGAACTACATGCACTATCTTTATAATTTTTATCGATTTGTATCAATTGGTATAAGAGCAACAATTCTGGTAGCAACATTGTTCATCAGAATTACTATTCATAGAGGTATTGTTTATGTGTCATTGTTCACCATATCACTATTCACTTCGGTATTGTTCATCAAAACTATTGTTTAACTGTTCATCGGTTACTGCTAGTAAGTATGTTTAAATTCATACCAAATTTAACTTTTCATTGGTTACCAAGTTTTATTGGACTATTCGGTTTTAAGTTTATAAATCATAATCGATCCGGAATCGAAAACAATAATTCGGTTTTGCTGAAAATTCATCAAAAAGTTGAATATCCGAACCAAACAACCCCACACATTTAAGCCACTGCCAACTAGTGAACAACCCTAAAAGTGTAAAATGAATATGAAGGATGATTCTTCAAATAAGTTGTTTTCCTCAAATCAAGTAAGGAAAAGATAAAGCCATTATATCCAATGAAATAACAAAAAGATTTAGAATAAAAGGGTTTTCTAATGTATATGAGGAAATGTAAAAGTTATTTAGGTCATTAGATCTTCATACACAAGATTGATTTTCTATGTTTCCAAGGCCAAATTTCATATAATATGTTAGGTTATTTGTCGATGATCATAATTAGTAATATTACAAAAAATCATCCAGCATGGATGTACCAACATTACATTCACAAAAGTTAATATACATGAAGATTGAATGATTTTGTTAAGCCATTTATGAGGATTAGCAATGTACTTTATCTCATCAACGTTTGCTATAAAGTAGACAACTTTCTTCGTAATTATCCTTGGCTACGCATCCACCTTAAGCATCTATTTGACATAGGAATTTTGGAAAAACCGGTAAAATAAAGCACATCTTACTAGTAGAGGGGTAATTTAGGCATTTTACTTATTTAACTTGTTAAGTGGAGGGAAATCTACAAAAAAGTTCAAATATTTTGGGAAAATTTTTAATAAAGTCCTAAATTTTATTTTTTGAATAGAAAAGTCTCGACTTTTTAACCTTTTTAATAAAAAAAATCCAAGAAACCGGTTAATTTATTCGGTTAAACCCTTCTTGACATGTTTAACAAGTCACATGACCAAATCGTTAATTTTTCAAAAATAATGGGACTTTTCTGCAGATTTCGTCAAAACTTATATATAATGTATAAACCTTTTTTTTTTACGTATTTATATCTATTTTTACGTACTATTGTATTTTTAAGTTTTTATATGTATATGTTTATGTATTTTTATGTATTTTAAATGTATAAACGTATTTTTTACGTATTTATATATATTTTTAAGCATTTTACACCTTTTTTATGTATTTTTATGTGTTATTTTTTATGTATTATGTATTTATATATATTTTTACGCATTTATGTCTTTTGTAAGTTTTTATTTATACATGTTTACATTGTTGATGTATTTTAAATTTATAAAAGTAGTTTTTAATGTATTTATATGTATTTTTAAGTATTTTATATATTTATTTATTTATTTTTATGTGTTATTTTTTATGTATTATGTATTTATGTAATTTAAAAATATATATATATATATAGATATTTATGTATTTTAAATGTATAAACGTATTTTTTTACATATTTATATGTATTTTTAAGTATTTTACTTATTTTTTGTATTTTGATGTGTTTTTTTATGTATAACGTATTTATATCTATTTTTTATGTATTTATGTATTTTTTTAAGTTTTTTATATAGATGTTTATGTATTTTAAATGTATAACTGTATTTTTCTTACGCATTTATGTATTTTTTTTTTTACTTCAAGTCGTCTTCACCATTTCATACAATTCGTACAACTTCTTTGAATATGTTTAGATAGTTTTCCTACATATCTATATATTTTAAGCTTTTCCCTTTAGCTTATCTTGAAATTAAACATTGAATGGAAAAACTTAAAATATATGGGTATGTAGTAAAACCATCTAGACATACTCGAAGAAGTTGTGTGAATTAGATGAAATGGTGAAGACGACTTGAAGTAAAAAAAATACATAAATACGTAAAAATAATACGATCAAACATTTAAAATACATAAGAATCACCAACAAAAATAGAAACATATTTCTAACAATTTGTTCCTTTAAATTTCTAAATCATCACAACACAAGATTCATACTTGTAATAAAGGTTTTAAGCCATCGATTAAAGCAATTTATCTTCTAATTATTCTTTTCTACTATAATCTTCATCGTATAGGAACATTTAGGACTCAGGGGTCACAAACCAATCATTAATTCAACAATCATATATGATATCATCAAAAGGGTAGAATAGTTAACCTTGATTCAAGTAAAGATAGATCAATTCTTGCAGTTTTCCCTTGATTCTTGTCACAACTAGCAAATTTGCTAGGAAATTCTATACTTTTTG
Organism: Lactuca serriola; assembly: GCF_051521515.1. NCBI lineage: Eukaryota > Viridiplantae > Streptophyta > Magnoliopsida > Asterales > Asteraceae > Lactuca > Lactuca serriola. The sequence continues at coordinate 137,378,548 of NC_136408.1, forward strand.
TAAACAATATCAATGACAACAAATTTTAACCATAACTTGATATGCATATGATGTTATTCAATGACAACAAACTTTCATCAAAAATCCAATGATAAAGCCCAAACTTCATGTAAAACATTACAAAAGTCAAGTTAGAGTTTGAAAACCCTAAAAATTCTGACCTAAGCCCATTTTGGACTATGATTTCCTTATTGGGCTTAATGGGCCAATAAGCTTTCAATTCGGTTGCTTTGGGCTTAGAACTCTTAATTGGGCTCTAATTGGATCCACATTAAAAAAACCTAACATTATTGGGCCATAATGAGCCTAAAAGGGATTGGTTTACCCTTAATGGGCCTTGTTGGGCCATAATCGATAAGAAAAACCTTAAAGGGCCATAGAACCCATTCTTTCAAGCTAATTGGACCGTGAACCATCCCAAACACCTAATGGGCCGAAAACCTTCTTATTGGGCCTTATGTTTTCGAGCAAAACCAAGAATGGGCCCAAGTAAATCAATTTCTTCCCCCTTTTAGCCCATTCTCGGCCCATGTTTTGTGTAAAAAATGAATAATTAACTAAATACCTTGCCACCACATTTTTATACATGGGATAACCATGCAATATGTACAACATATATCCATAAAAATGCCACATACCTCCACGCACATCATGTCACACTCTCTCCCTCCCCCCTTTTTCTTCTTCTCGGCCGAACACACAAACACACACATCTCACTTGAAAATTTTCTCAAACACTTCCTCTAAATTTTCAAGAATCATAAGAGCTTCAAGAAGGATTTCATCCAAAAATCACTTCAAGTTATATACTAGTGGTAAGATCTTACAAACCCAAGTGTATTATTTCATCTTTAAACACCTTTACTCCTCTTACACTCTTTTTTCGTGAATAATGTTCTTTAAACATCTTAGAACTCGAGATTTACTCAAGCAAGGCTTGCTAGAGCCAAAACCACTCTCTTTGCTTCACCAAACCGAAAACAAACAAGCAAGGTGTCGCACCCCGAAACCGAAGGCGGAAACGTTCTGGGGCGGAGGTAACATCATGCGTAGTATCACAACCAATATACATAGTAAGCATAGTAAACACAAAACTTTACATTACATAGAAACATTTACATTTGTTTGAAAGTAAAGTTATACATGATTATAGATATATACATTCAAAATGAACAAAAGTAAAGACATGTCTTCTACGTACTTCGTCTTCGCCAAAAGGATCGATGGGTACCTGTCTAATGTGGACCTGAGAATACAAGCAGTTTGAAAATCAGCATAAAGCTGGTGAGTTCATAAGCGGTTTATTTTCGAAAAAGAACAAGTTTCCTTTGGTTTTCTGAAAAAGTTGTCATCCAAGAAAATCCCATATTTTCTTATAAAGATAGTTTAGTTATCCATTCGTTACACAATTCGATTATGAGCAATTATGTTATCCCAGGAAAAACCTTTATTTTCCTAATAGTTTAGTTATCCATTCGTTACACCATTTGATTATGAGTAGTTATGTTATCCCAGGAATCTCCCTTATTTTCCTAAAAGTCGTGGCTAGTTCTTAGTTCGGATTTCAATGTACTAGTATCTACCATACCATTAACATTAGATGAGTATTCTAAAGTTTGGTTATCCTACACACGAGTGTTGATTATCTACTGTAGTTATTCGCAATTTCGAATCTTTGGAGACACTCAGAGGCGTAAACTAACTGTATATTCGAAGTTCTGGTGACATCCAAAGGCGTGTTTTAGACGTATTTCCAAAGCTCTGTCGACATCCAAACGTGTATGTTTTCGAAACTCAGTCGATGTCCAAAGGCGTACTTTCGAATTATTTCCGAAACATTGTCGATATCCAAAGGCGTGCACTAACTATAATTTCAAAGTCCTAGTACTATTCAAAGGCGTATCTTTTTAGAAATGTTTTCGAAGTTCTGTCGATATCCAACGGCGTATCTTAGACGTGTTTTCGAACTCTAACGGTATCCAAACACGTACTTTATTAGTAAATACTTTATTAACTATTAGTATGGATTCTTTGTAGATTATAAAAATAAAACAAGTATTATAACACATTTTATAATGATTTGCTCGTTTAGTAAGAAGACTAACTCTGCAAGTCAATTCGTTGGTTAATACGGTTTTTCGATATTGAAAGCATACATAATATGAAACATTTGAACTGAAAATAATAAGTTTGAGTACAATATTTCCTTGTACTTTTGCTTGTATTCCCCCCTGAAAACATTTGAAAACACGGAAAAATGTGTAGGGGTATGAACATACCAGTCGAGGAACGTGTTGGATGCTAAACGTCAGTTTGGGGCTTGCAAACGCACAAGATTCCTATGTAATATGAAAAGATGCATAAAATGTATCTAATTAGACCTTGATCTACTATTTAAAATGAATAAACACTCCGAGGCGCGAAAACACTTCAATTCAAGTGTTTGGAGTGACCCGGGTGGCATCTAAGGGTGTGTATGGCTTGAATATGGAGTTTGCACTTCAAGAGTAAACTCCTAATGGAGTTTTCGGCCCAATGAACAACTCCCCATGAGTTTACGGCCGTAAACTCATGGTGGGGGTGTTCTTGGGTGCTAAATGGTCTTACAACTCTTATGGGGTAATGCTAGGCTTGGTTTTAAGGCATTGGAAATGATTAAACCAACATATGGACCATTACAAGGAGTTTACGGCAGTAAAATAAGAGTTTACAGCCGTAAGCTCCCTCATGCCCCTTCCTTTGATGTTTTGATGGTCCTAGATCAATCACATGTGATTCTACGTCATTATACATGCCATGGGGTGAAGTTAGGGCACCAATTGACCAAGATATAGGAGTTTACGGCCTAGGAACCTTTCCTTGGGGGGTTTACAGCCGTAAGCTCCTATGGGGGTGGTTTTTTCGCTAAAGACGATTTTTTACGGACGGAACGGGTTATGGCGATGGAACAAACTTCGGGTTGTCACACAAGGTGAGTTCATACCCCCTTGTTTTCGGTTTTTACTTATTAATTTTTTTTTTGGGGGGGGGAGAGAGAATACAAGTGTTATGTGTTGATCTATGTGTGTTTGCATGTTATATGTGATTTCTTTGGTTTATGTGGTGATAATGTGCTAGTACTTATTATATTTCGAGATCTATAGCTAAAATGTGAAAGATTCATAAACACAAACATAATAAACAACATACATCATAAATCTAAGAGTCCCTAACTTTAAGAAGTGAAACAAAAAGCCAAAGATCTTCATAAGTGTCATTTTTGCAAAAACAACAAAGATTTGGTTGAAAGATGATAATTTTCGGTTTTATGAGGGTTATAAAGTATTTATTTAAATCAAAGTTGATTTTTATGAAAATAATACTTTTCAAAGGGCCAAAAATATAAAATTTTTGCTTAATGGGCTTATATTTGGGCCTCACGGATTTTTGGGCCCTAAATTGTGAAAATGAAGAATTTTAGGGGCTGGAATTGTAAATTCATAAAAGTATGAGTCTAAAACATAGTTAAACTATCTCATGGGCTAAAAATGACCAAAGTGTAAACTTTTTACAAATACGGGCTGTAAATGGATAATATAATATTTTTGGGCTGAAATTATTATTCAAATTATGTTTGGGCCGTAAATGCTAAGTTAAATAATCTAAAAGACTAAAATGTCATTTTTCATCAAAAGGGACAAAAAGTGTCATTTTGCACCATTAAGGGCTAAAAATGTAAATTTTGTATGAAAAAGGGACTGAAATGGTCAAGTAAGCATTCTGGTCTAAATATGTAAATTTCTAAACGATTGGATCAAAGATATAAACTTTTACAACATGAAGGTTTAAAAATGGTATTTTTATAAAAACTAAGAATATCGTTACTAACCAACATTGAGTATTTTAACATCGAAAGTAAACACTAAGTGTAAACCAAATACCATTCTACAACTTACATCGATAAACCTATAAATGATACGATGGTTAGGCCCAATGTTTCCTATTCGTGCTTATTGGGCTTCCGGTGACCCAGATACATGATTATTGGGCCCAATATAATCAACACATGTTTATTGGGCTTCTGGTAACCCAATTACATGCCTAATGGACCCTCATTTGCGTTTACATGCTATTGGGCCTTTGTGACCCATTTGCATTTCTAATATGGTCCAAATCAATTATCATATGCTTGATGGGCTAATGTGTCAGTCGCATACTCGATAGTCTGTAATAACATACATGATTAGTGGGCCACAATTGTCCTTTTTCGTGTTTGTTAGGCTTTATTCATATTCATCTAAACATCAAACGGGTTGTAATCAATGTTATTCAAATTCATGGGGTAATAATATGGATTTAGTGAGAATTATTGGTTGGCACCAATAAGTGTCAGCCGTAACTTGTATAACCAGGGTCTCCTGGAGCGAGGGCGAGAGTTTGTGTATAGATCTATACAGGGGTGACTCCCCCACACCTTAGTTGTTCGCTACAGTTAGACTCGGCCAGTCTAGGGTGACAAAATCTTGATCAAAACCGGCGTTTGAAAAAATGCCAAGAGAGACGAATTAGTCACTATTATGCATGGTTATAACCACTCACATAGAGATTCATTACCATCTAAGTATTCATGGGAAATCATATTCATACACTCTAACGATGCAAAGTGATTTATACAATAATACAAAACTACCATACTATTTAAATTGGAAAACGTCGGGTTTTCCGGGGAACGACATTATTCACTTCTACATACAACAACTACAATACAAGGAACTATTATGAAAGTCATTCACTCTTACATTTTTTGAAATCACATACATATACACTTATGGGATCATCACATCTTTTTCGTAAACAACTTTTCTTACAGAAAAGATTGGATTTTCTGGGTTTTACAAACAATACAAACCATTTTATGTCAAACATGCTTATGAACTCGCCAACATTATATATGTTGACCGTTTTCAAAATAACTTGTATTCTTAGGTAACCTTTATAATGAAGAATCATCAAGCGTGTTTCCAAAACTTCTTTTATGCAATGTTAGTCGTTAAACAAATTTGCGTTCTGTGATGTTGTAATGTAAAACAATGTACTTGATATAAACAATGTTGGCTGTCATATGTAATGCATGGGGATGTTTATGTTGTAATTCATTTATATTCATTGTGATGATATTTCAATTTAAGTCACACGAGCCCTCGGACGTTTCCGCCATCTGGTTCGGGGGTGTGACAATTCTCTTCAACTTGGTGTTATGGAGCCCTTATAAACGTTTTCCTTTTCTTTTAAAGTCTTATATATATATATATATATATATATATATATATATATATGTGTGTGTGTGTGTGTGTGTGTATGCGTGGAAGGCTTTTTTAAGAAGTTTATGGCCTTCATAACCTTTTATCCAACTCTATATAGCTCTTTAACATTACACGGGTCATGTTTTTCAAAACACAGTCATATTTTTTCTTAAGTATCCTAAAATAGCATTATAATTTATTAAAACATGTTTTAACCACATCGAAAAAATGACAAGGGTCATGTTTTTCATTACATGATCGTGGTTTGCTTTAAAATGCACATTTATACAGTGTGCTTTCATGAAATTAAGCGTAATTAAGCCTCCAACTTCATATGTGTAAATCTTTCACACATGGACTCAGTTTTAGCCAATTATTTCGCTTATGTATTCTATATTGTCTTGGATACATTTCAAGATCAATAACTAGTCATTTAGACCTTACTAGATTCAAATTTCATAGTCACAAACACTAGCTATCAGGAAATAAATTTATCGGATCTAACAATAAGTTCTTTTCCAAAAGAATGCCGCCTTCACAATACATTAATTTAGCAACATTGTAACGTCCGAGATTAAAGGTACCATTTTTATTTATATAATGTTAACAGTTTTAAAAGTTTGGGCTTAGACCTTTGGACCCTTGTATTTGGGCTGAGGAAGCACCGTACGCGGAGCATACCATGCCATGTATGCTCAGCGTACTCAAGAGATTGGAACACAGAAGCCATGCACGTACGCCCAACATACCAGGAGTACGCGTAACGTACGCATACAGATTCTAAAACCCTAAATTTTAGGGTTTGATCCTTATATAAAGGACCTTATGCCTTTGGTCCAGCCTCCCTCTCACCCTTAGACAGGCACCACGAAAACCCTAACTTATATTTGTGTGTTCTTGTGATTTGGAAGCCATTTGAGATCATTCTAGTGTTGTTTTTGTGTTTAGAAGAGAAAGAAGTTTGAGGAAGGAGCAAGGATTCAAAGGGAGCTTGTAGATCCAGGAGATTAGCACCATTTCTGACTCATTTGAGGCATCAAGCTTCAAACTTGATCATTGCATGTTTATATTGTTGGATTAATGTCTAAGTCCATAACTATAATTGGTAAGACTTGACCCGACCCGACATGGTCCATTTGGGTTGCATGGCATCATGCATTTGGATAGACTAAAATGAGAGAAATAACACTTAAGGATTATTAATATATTATAAGTTCTAATATATTAATAGGATTATTTAATTAGTATTGATCAAGAATTAATTAAGTGATCAAAAGAAGACTAATTAAATATATGGGTTGATTATGTAAATCATCCGTACTTGTATAGTGGGCTAATGGTCCATGGATTATCAAGTTGGGCTAAAACCCATAGGATGCTCCATGGTGTATTTGAACCCATGGATCCAAGGAAATGGATGGCCATGACAATTAGGGTTTACCCTAATTGTAACAACTATATAAGATCATATTCTTTGGGAAAAACCGGCCACTAGTGTGTGAGAAGAAAAGGCTAGCCGATTTTTCATGAAGTGTGAAATTCTCTCACGTCTTTCAAGTGTATTTGGTGTTGTGTGAACCATTTGAGGTGTCACACTTGAGGCACTAGGCACTCAAGCTTCATGAAGACATTCTACACCAAAAAGGTATGCAATCAATCTTGTTCAATTCATTGTTTTGTATGCTAGATTAGGATAATACCTTCGATTTTCATAATTGCATGTATAATAGAGAAAACATAGATCCTAGGTATTTAGGGTTGCATGTACACTTAGGAGTGTTAGAATGCTCAAAACCCAACAGTGGTATCAGAGCCAATGCTTGTTTTCTTGTTATACTTGCAAAATTGGTTGAAAAATCGAGTTTTGTTGTTGTCTGTACAGCAGACTCGCCGAGTCCATGAAGGGACTCGACGAGTCCAAGGCAAAATGCATCCAACTCGCCGAGTTGGTTCATGCACTCGACGAGTTGGACCCTCAGACAACATAAATTCGACTTTTTTGGCTGCAACTAGACTAGGAACATTACCCTAAGATGTTTTTGGACTTATAAACTTGTTTTTGATGTGGTAATGTTCATGCTAATCCAATTTCAAAGATAATTGTCAATAGATTTATGTTTTGTATTAGTTTAAAGTGTTACTCTAATTATATGAAAAAGTTTGATGTGAATTATCTTTGTTCATATGAGTTGCTTAGATTAATAGAAAAGTTGATTGATTATGTGTTTTAATCCATTTTTATCTAAGAGTTGATTCTAAAATGTGTTTTTGTAACTTGTCCTCAAGTTATATGAAAAGTCACATTTAAGAATCATAAAACTCATAAAAGTTGGCAATGGTTACAAAATGTAGAGTCTAGCTTTCATTGAATGTTTTTATGACTCCATAACTTGTCCTCAAGTTATGGAGGTTTAAGAGTCACTTAATTAAAATAAAAATATGTAACCTTAATAATTCCATAAGTTATAAAATAAAGAAAAGTTACATTCTTTTATTAAGTTTAAAGTCTTCCATAACTTGAAGAATTTTTTTAATTAAAACTACTTTAAACACATAAGTTATGGAATTAATTACTTTTGAATATTTTCAAAACTTGCCCTCATGTTTTGGAATTTGAAAAGTTTTCTCTTATGAATACTTTAATTCCAAGTTAAGCCCTTAGATTTTTAAAAGTTAAAATTCAATCCTTATACTAGTATAATATTATAAGTTAATAATATATATATATATATATATATATATATATATATATATATATATATATATGTATGTATGTATGTATGTATAAGAGCAAGTCAGTCTTACCGTTACTAGGCCTCATTCACGAAGCCGGTCTAAAAGGGGGGGGTATAAGGTTGATGCCTATAAAATGACAGCTTAATGGGTGTCCACTCTCACCCACCGCTTCCTTGACTGGTGGAGGGTCGTTAGTTAAACGGGTAGGACAAGGACTATAATTCTCCCTTCATTAAAAGTATTAATGATAAATACAAAGTAACTAAACACTTAGAAATACCCAATCTTAGTTACTTAGGAAAATGTGAATAAGGTGCTAATCCATGAAATTACACTTTGCACTTTTTTTAAGTCCTTGGTGGAGCGTGTGTGGTTAGCCGACACACTAAATTGGATTTAACAAGGTAGGAAAAGAGTAACTTATTGCTTATCATAGTATCGGTGGAGCGTGTGTGGTTAACCGACACATCGATTAAGGGGTAAACATTTAAGGGTACCAAGTAATTTGCATGGTTACTTCACACCTTGTTTTGTGATCCTTGGCATCCCAGTCGCAAAACCTGAAGGGCACACTCGAGATTGAAACATGCCTTTGAAAAGTTCAATGAATGTCAAAAGATCTAGGAGTTTCAAATCCAAGTAAAAACTTAATAAAACTATTTTGTTTTTCATGGTGGAAATTGGTGAATCGTTATTCACCTACCTTCAAATATTTTATAGCTTGGATTACGGCATCCCTCTTCCAAGTTATAAAACTATTGTGTTGGGTCCTAGCCTTAATATTTCATATTGGGTGCTATATTAAGGACTTTAAATCAAATATCTTGAATATCTCCCAAAAGATGTCAAGTTTAGACATTCATGATCTTCCCAAAACTCTTTGAAACAAGTTTTCCTAAATGAAGATGATGTCCCATGGAAATCATACTTCTTTAACCTCCTCCAATTATTCTCCCTAACCCACAAGTTCTTGAAAAGTTTAAGGTCACTCAAGCCCTATTGGCAAGAAAGGTCTAGGTGTGATCACATCTTGGAGATGAAGTCACATATTGAAAAGCCAGGAGAGTTGGGTGTCAAAGTCTTGAGAAAGTTGGATCACTTTCTAAGTCACATAGTGAGTTCTTTTGGGACTCCTATGAAATAGACTATGACAAGACCCTTAATGATCTTATCTATTTTCTTGGTGCTGCTAAATCAGAAATGATTTGGAGAACCGGTAAAGAAAATGTGCTTAGAAGGTCAACATCCCAAAAACTTCATGGACATTAACAATGGTGACATTGGATATCCAGTAAAAACTTTCTCTTCCCAATGGAAAGAATCAGCCATAGTCAACTCGGTTGACCAACTGGTAGAGAGAAAGGTTAAGTCTGAGATAGTCCCATTACAAAAGGGTCCATATGTTTATATTGCCAAAGGAAGGGGATTTGGTTGCGATGCTACCAAATTTACCTAAGGAGGGTAAAGTCAATAAGTTTGACTTTACTTCAGGTAAAGTCCATTATCTAACTCTAGTAAGTTCCTATTTGGAGATTCTTATTACATGATGTGACTGGGTCACATGTTGGTGGTTAAGAATCAAAGAACAATGAAGGAACTTAAAGGAAGTATATGTTGATTCTGATCGCGAAGATGAATTTCGATCGCGTCGTTCGGTGATCAGAATTTTTGGCTGTTACCTAAGAGTTATGATATTTATATTGCTTAGGAATAGATAACAACAAGGTTTTCATATGGATTGTAAGGATAAGTTTTTTCGCAAAGTTTTAAAATAAAAGGAAAATTTTTTATTTTATTTATTTTAAGTATCCTTACAATGGCATTTGTGAAAAAGTTGTTGGTTATAAGATTCCATTAGTAGCAATATTGGAAATGGATTTGATTCTTTCATTTGTGGTAGTGTCTAAATTTACCAAATAAGGAAAGATTCTCATCACCCAAGTTTCAATTGGACCGAAACTTGGAATCATGCAAGTTGTATAGTATGATGAATGAGAACTTTTAACTTGGAAAATTAAGACTAATTCCTTATGTGGATAAGGAAAGGACTAAGGGATCGAGTACACATTCGTGTGCACTGGTCAAGTCTACCACAAAAGATCAAGAAGACTATTCGTCATGATTTACTTAAGTTCAGTAAATATGATTATACTTATAAGTTTAAGTATAAGTCTGTAGCATCAGAGAAGTTTCAATGTGTGACAGAACGAATAAGAAGAATCAAAGTATGACAGAAAGATAAAAGTTTCTCAAATCTGAAAAGATGGGAGAGTACTTTAGTATCATGTATGTCATCATCTTAATGATTTAGAAATCATATCACAATTAGCCCTCTATGGTCACCTTAGTGCATTCTTATGACTAAGAAGAGGAGTCATGAATTGTTGAAATGGTTAAATCAAGAAGATGAGTCATACTTCATTCCAAAACAATTCTTAGAGTCATACTCTAAGATTGTAACATGAGTGACACATCTTAAAGAAGGCTTATTAACACCAGTCAAATGTAAGAGTAAAAGGTTATCTACTCTTGTACATTTGAAATTGGTAAGTTGTGATGTTTTGGATAAAACAGAGACCAACTTAGGCCAATTGTGTGAAGTGTTAGTCTTGATAAAGAATCCGTACTATCTCTTGAATATTTGACAAGAGAATCTTATATGTCAAGAGGACAGTGGGAGTCTTAAAGGTCTTGAAAGTCTAAAGAACTAGTCAAGAATATAACCTAAAGTTCTTCACTAGCACATGGCTTGAGATTTATAACCTATCGTGTTGACATTTCTGTGCCTATTCAAGTTGACTTTGCATAGGAGTTCTAAGAGTTCTCAATTGGTTGCACAACTACTTGAAAGCTATGGCAGGCCCTTGTGCTGCCAGGTGGCAAGAACTTAAGATTGCACAAGTTCAATCCATATGAGTTTGGATTTGTCAGTAACCTTGTCTTGTGATTATGGTTTTGACAAATTCAATTGGGTAGGAACACATACACCATAAAATCTAAGTGTCATAAGGTTTCTCTCCGATTCATGAAAATGATGCTGAGGAAACACTTTCACTAAGTAGATTTTAAGTAGATAGCAATTGTGATATTTGCATTCTCAAAGTCATTAGTGGAGCATGTGTGGTTTACCGGCACACTAACATGGACTTGTGAGAAGTGGCAAAGGTCTAAACAATTGAGACTATGATTACGGCATCCCTTTTCATAGTTTTGAAATTGTTTAGACACACCTGTGAGCTATCTAAGAAAAGGTGTATGATTATGATAAAGTCTTATCAAAGCAATCTAGTATCGGAAATCTGAACTTTGGAAAGGAAGTCAATACAATATTGATTTCTAGAAGTCTAGTTGTTTTCTGAGTACATGTCAAAGCTAGTGGGAGCATAAGTGTTATGCTAATAATCATCATGATAGTGGGAGCATGATAATTATGATTAGTATTGCAAGTTAGCAATGTTAATTATAGAAAACAAAAGTTTCAATTCATGAAGTTGCATGGGTTGAAAAGTTGTTCTGTTATAATTAAGTGGGAGGAGACTATACTTCATTTCAATTCTAAAAGCTTAGATTGAGGTTTTAATCATCTTTAGTCAAGGATATATATTTGAATTTTTATGTTGGAATTGCATAACATAAGGAAATTCTATATATAGGTTTATTATTTGCGTTCTAAAATTCGATTATGATTACGGCATCCCTTTTCATAATCTGAATTATGAGAACTTGGCAAATAGAAATAGAAATATTGTAGCGAAAGACTGGTTTAGTATCATGTCTTTATCATGAATCGTGTCCCATATTCTTCGAATATAGGATTGATTGTTTGTGCTATAATATTCATCCTTTCTAAATTTTCAAAATGCTCAGGGCATTAAGATGGAAAAGGCTAGAATTGGATATGACGAAATTGATTAAGCAATTGTCGAGGACAATCTAAGGTTTACCAAAGATTGGTTGCTCAGGGACAGTTGGAAGTATAGTGTTATTTTTGGAAGGACCATATTGACATATTCTGAAAAAAGGTAACTCTTATTCAGAAGTGATAGTCAAAATGGAATATGGAAAATGTTTCATAGTTGAAAGTTATTCAATCTATGTAAGATTAGAAAACTTAATGCAAGAAGGATGTTTCCATGGAGCTGCTTTCCATTGGAAAAACTCTGTAATGTCTATTGACAAGTCTTTGCGACTTTGTGCATAGTCATTACTAGAGGATCAATGCATTTGAGTTTAGAATCTAACAGTTTCAGTAAATGGTAGGAATTTGGAATTTTTACATTTACGGGAGTGTGAAATTAGAATCATTGAAATTGTGTTCAATTGATTTATTTCACAAAGTAAAGATCATAGAAAAACATAGTATGCATACTTGGTGTATGGCATGACTAGTGTTCAGGAAATAACATAGTGTACATGCTTGGAGCATGGGACAACTACTGTTTTAATTCAAGTATAAAGTTGATAGCTGAAACAGTATACAATGAATAATGTGTAATCAATATGGAGATAAACATAAGTTCTTTTATTTATAAGGCCATATTGGATTCAATTATTATTGTGTTTCATTTTGCATGTTTTGACTTCCAGAATAACTAGGTCGTTCTTCTCGATTGACTAAGTTATTCAAACTATCCATAGTCGGTCATATGTTGGAAGTAGATATGAATCAAGACTGTCATGGGTTGGCTTGTAGAGGTCTAAGATGCTGGACAAAGTGGTGCTACAACACTCATGAGTGCTCATAAGTTCTGAGTATTGGATTCATCCCACGCTCATTTGAATCACTTCATGGATTTTATCACGAGTGATCATGAGACGATAATATCTTATATTCTTCAAACCTAGAGATATGAGTTGTTACTATGAGTTGGTTGTACATTGATTGCACGAAAACGCATTGGTAACTCGATGTTATAAAATGTGTCTTTGTGTATGATTCAACAAGTAGTAGAACAATCCATATGAGTCGAAGTTTATCCATTCCTTTTACCTTTGGGATAGAAGCAATATCGGTGGGCCCCTCGATGATTTACTGATGACACATGTGAGTGCTTGGCCAAGCCAGGACTGATTTGATTTGTTCAATCAGTCAGTCGTCATAAATCGGAAATCAGGAAACAATAGATGGACAGAGAGAATGATTATAATCCATGTCTCAGTCCATATGATATCTAGAATGGAGGAATATATGATCCCTTATGTAATGGACAAGTCATTGACAAAGGTCAGAGTTCATCAGCAAGGTCAGAGTTCGACGGAAGCTTTTGAGAGCTACGATTGCTAGTCGGTTCTTGAAGTCATACTTGCAATAATAGTTTTAGACTTATCCAAGTGGGAGATTGTTGGATTAATTTCTAAGTCCATAACTATAATTGGTAAGACTTGACCCGACCCGGCATGGTCCATTTGGGTTGCATGGCATCATGCATTTGGATAGACTAAAATGAGAGAAATAACACTTAAGGACTATTAATATATTATAAGTTCTAATATATTAATAGGATTATTTAATTAGTATTGATCAAGAATTAATCTAGAATTAATTAAGTGATCAAAAGAAGACTGATTAAATATATGGGTTGATTATGTAAATCATCCATACTTGTATAGTGGGCTAATGCTCCATGGATTATCAAGTTGGGCTAAAACCCATAGGATGCTCCATGGTATATTTGAACCCATGGATCCAAGGAAATGCATGGCCATGACAATTAGGGTTTACCCTAATTGAAACAACTATATAAGATCATATTCTTTGGGAAAAATCGGCCACTAGTGTGTGAGAAGAAAGGGCTAGCCGATTTTTCATGAAGTGTGAAATTCTCTCAAGTCTTTCAAGTGTATTTGGTGTCGTGTGAACCATTTGAGGTGTCACACTTGAGGCACTAGGCACTTAAGCTTCATGAATACCTTCTACACCAAAGAGGTATGTATTCAATCTTGTTATATTCATTGTTTTGTATGCTAGATTAGGATAATACCTTGGATGTTCATAATTGCATGTATAATAGAGAAAACATAGATCCAAGGTATTTAGGGTTGCATGTACACTTAGGAGTGTTAGAATGCTCAAAACCCAACATAGATTTCATTTTGGGGTGTTTTATGTCAATTTTGGACTCCATTGTTGAGGTTGCTTAAGTCTTGATAGTTTTAGAACATAAGAGTTGTCCTTTTGGGCTCTTAGAAGCACTTATAATAATAAAAATTGGACCTTGATGGTTTAGCCACAACCATGCAAGTGTTTGAAGGTCACACAGTTGGGTTAAGGACCAAAAATCATGTTTTGACCCCAACCATGCATGCAAGCACATAAAGTTTGTGACTTTATGGACTAGGATGCCTTAAAGGACCTAGATCTACATTATGGACGTGAGGACTTAATGGGTTAAGTCACAAATGAAGTCCCCAAGGAAGCTGGTCAGTATGCCGTGCGTACACCCTAGTACACTACGCGTACTAGGTCAACTTCCCGTTTTGGTCAAGGCCAGCGTACGTTAGGCGTACGTGCAAGGTACGACGCACGTATGCATGCAGAGTGGCGAACAAAATAACAAAAAAGCCAGTTTTTAACAAACATTGTTGTCATTACCATTCTAGTTCTCCTCCTCCTCATCATCACCACCATCATCAACATCATCATCATCCTCTGCGAGTTCATTTGATGTTTCGGGGTTATTTTGTGGAACCATATTGGGCTCAATAACATCGTAGAAAAGTGGTGGGTCTTCTGGTTCTCATCTCGTTGCCAATGACATTAAAGAATACATGCACTCACCGGTGGTCGAGAGTGAGGATTTTTTTGACATCAGGGTATGCACCGAGAATAAAGAGGATACGGGTCAGTGGTGTTCTTACATGCTTTATGTCGAAGTGTTGAGCAAAGCCGATATCTTATATTTGTTGTGTTCGGTGTACTCGATCCAAAACAGAGAGGCATCAGGCTGAGAAAATGCATGAGCATGGATTGATAAATTTTTAGAGCCATGGAATTGAAGGCTTCATCAGTATAGCTAGAGACGACGGCTAGACCTAATTTGTTTGATTTCTAGTGAGGTGCTTATGGCTCATGAAATGTGGTGATATTGCTTCAAAAATATAGTATTTGTTTTGGTTGTATGAGGTATGGTGAGTTTTCCAGAAAAAAATAATGAGGGAACAAAAGTTACTTTGTAGATGATGCATCAGGTAGTGTGCAAGGAGAACCCATCACGTGCATGTCTCTACTTTGTGAAGGTATTGCTTCCTATCAAAAACAATAGTCTACGAATTAGGTTAAATTCTATATGAGTTCTATACATATGTTCAGACGTACTGAGACTTAACATATGTGGGTTATATGGAGATTTTAGTACTAGTAAAATATCAATTCATTTGTTTACGTTTAGATAAATAAATTCATAATAAACTAATGTGGTAATATTGATTACGTTGAGATTTAAACCTATTGATGGTTTAAATTAACGTCACAATCATGTTAATAATAATAATAATAATAATAATAATAATAATAATAATAATAATAATAATAATTGGTTGTATAGGATGGCTTTGATGCACCACGATATCTACGATCAAACATTTTTTTTCACGGCTCGATATTATGAGGATTTGACGTTGACTACTCAATCAATATTAACGTATTTGTTGAATTACGGACCTACAAAGTTACGTGTTGAAGTGATATCAAAGCCGAAAAGATCAATGTGAGTTCATAGTTTTAACTCACTAAGGTTGCATGATTGAAACGTGCAATCCGTAGATGGTTATTTGATTCATTTTAGGATGACCATGTCATTACTTGTGCTTAATAATGATATGATATTTGTGATGCTAATATATGCTTTGTGCTAATGCCATGTTATGACCTAATTGTTATGTTGCTTACACTTTGATGAACTTGATGTATATAGCATGCTAGCTTAAGTTTCTTGAAATATGATGTATGGTGACATCTTAACGAACTTCATTACATGATAACTACTCGTTTAGGTTGTATGAGTAACATGATTATTTTGGTGTATGCATGCTTTTGCGGGGTATAGTTGTGTCATGGGTAGAACCTTGCAAGATTAATCGGTTGAAAGAGCTTAAGCCATAACGGTGATTGGTTACACGGTCTTTCTAGACGGCCGTGTGACACATGGTTCGTGTGCACCTCGGTGTACGGGAACTTGAGTGCTGTTGGCTTTATGGTGTGGCCAGATCAAACATCACGTGAGAATCGGGAGGTGTATCAGTAGAATTGACACTGTTTGTACCGATCCTGAACGACACCGCGAGGTACTTGTACTTTGCAAAGTCGAAGTAGCAAAAGTGGAGTCACGGGGTTGGTGTTTCGGGTGGAAGTCATGATCCACTTAGATTATTCGGCTGGCCGTGCACACAAGTAGTGAATGGGGTGTTTCTCTTGGGTTAGGTAGCACTAAGGGACTCTTTTCTATCAATCGGTTGGATAGATATAATAAAAGGTTGAATATATATATATATATATATATATATATATATATATATATATATATATATATATATATATATATATATTTACAAATGTTGGTTGTATATTAAAAGGTTGAGTATGTAACAAAAGGTTGGTTGCATATTAAAAGGTTGAATATATAACAAATGTTGGTTGTATAATAAAAGGTTGAACAATTAAAGGTTTCTTAGATATGAAATGTGATTACTTATATGTTATGTGGTTGTTTGTATGGTATTTGGTATATATTATGTGGTAGAAGTTTGGTTAAACATATATGCATGTATGTGGTTGAATACATGCTTGAATAATCATGATATGCGGTTGTTTTCTAAGTGGTATTTGTCTATCATTTTTATGCTTCATCATAAAATGAATGATTGACCCATTTGGGGTTTGTATGTTTTATATGCAACTTTATGAACTCACTCAGCAGGGGTTGACACTTGTAACTTTTCTCATTTGTGCCTTATGATTGTTGTAGGCAGTTTAGAAGATTGGCCTTGGTGAGAGGGGTTCTTATAGGTAGTAGATTTATGTTAACGATACCACTCTTGGACACGTTTTTGATTATTTACTTTAAAGTACTTTTGTTTACATTTTAAATGGTGTGGAATTATGTTTGAATTTCTGAAGTAACGTTGTGGTTTGAAAAGGTTTTGATTTAAAAACTAAGTCTTCCGCTAACGTATTTTGTTTAATAAATATTTTAAAAAGATAAAAAAAATTATGGTAAAAATCATGACGTTACAGTTGAGCACCCCGGTATGCTCAGGTTGGTAGGTCGGGCACCAAGATATGCCTGACAATATGCTTATAGTATGGTATGTGTTATGATGGGGGAACTCACTAAGCTTTGTGCTTACAGTTTACAATTTTGGTTTCAGGTACCTCTTCTTCGAAGGGGAAGGAGCCGACATGATTGCAACACATCACACACATGATTTTCCGCACTTAAGATTCTTGGGATTTGTACTCTGACATTGTTACTATTTGATAATATGGTTTTGAGACACTTGACCTATGGTTTTATGAAATAAATTACTTGATGATGTTTTCTTATAAATTGTTTTATGAATCGCTATTTAAAAAACAAAATTTTTGGTCTTGAATTTTGGGATGTTACAAGTTGGTATCAGAGCCTTGGTGTGAGTGATTCGAGCACACTCTCGGGTGTGTCTGGACTCAAACTGAGGACTTGGTATGAAATTTTTTAAAAGAAAAATCATTTTATACAAATAATTTTGAAAAGAATTTGACAAGAGAAAAGGACAAGGTGTGTGATGTGTGCAATCGGTCGAGCTTAAGGAAGTTTTCCCCAAGATACCCATACATGTTGGTTATGATATATGACATGATTATGAGAATTGTATGCTAGATTAGGGCTGAGGATCTAGGAAGGATGCCTTATATGCCTATTGTATGATTATGAGAATTGCATGGTAGATTAGGGCTAAGGATCTAGGAAGAGGCCTTATGTGCCTGCTATATGTGCTTATTGAATTATATGCTAGTGCTGATTAGTCGGTTATGTGATAGCCTGATTAGGATATGCTTGGTATGGGTTACTCAATGCTCGAATGTTGCTTGCTTTGTGCTTTTACGAATTCTAGTTATCTTTAACTAACTAGTAGACGAACACGTTAAGTTACATATTATGAGGACTAAATAGTTTCAAACGGTTAGGTCTAGCCCTATTGCACAGCTCTTGTTTGAGTCCAACTGTTGTGCGGTTGGATCTCTCATTCGAATAATTATTTGGTCTTAGTGATATATAATGGTATTCGCAAGCTTTTTAGGTAAAGCTAGCAGGGATTCCTTATGCAGCTGATGGCGGAGAGTATGTCAGAGAGTTACCCTAGGGTAAGCCTATGATGAGATTAGTGCATCGAGCAGTAGTAGTGGAAAGGACTTGGTGAAGTCAAGGAAATCCTTGATGAAAGAACGGATAGATGTGGAAGATAGTATGGACTCGTACTACTGAAAGTAGAGGATCCATACTTGAGTCAAGGAGGGCTGAGATAGAACCAGGGAACTTGTAGAGTGTGTGAGACCTCTCGAGATTATGTATGAACTTGACAATTATATGTTTTGTTTCAGAATGGTGGCGACACGACATGGAGCGGGAGGTTCAGGGTCAGGATCAGGTTCAAGATCAGGTTTGGGATC
Organism: Lactuca serriola; assembly: GCF_051521515.1. Taxonomy (NCBI): domain Eukaryota; kingdom Viridiplantae; phylum Streptophyta; class Magnoliopsida; order Asterales; family Asteraceae; genus Lactuca; species Lactuca serriola. The sequence continues at coordinate 137,397,214 of NC_136408.1, forward strand.
GGGTACCGAACCAATTGATGAGGGACTACGTGAGGCATCCTCTAGTCGATCCTGGTGATTTTCGGGTCGATCAAGGAAGGGATTATCGAGACGATGGAGGATCGCCTCAGGGCATTTCAAAGCAACATGGCGTCTAGCCAGTCAGGGAGACACACACTCTCCTTCAAGGATTTTAGGGGATGTGGTGTGCCAAACTTCCACGGGGTGAAAGACCCATCGTGGCCAGGAGGTGGATTGCAGACATGAAGTCTGCTTAGTTGACAAGCTTCTGCCCTAAGGGGTCGAATATTCGGTACGCTGCAGGATGTTTGAGGGACCGAGTTTGAGATTGGTGGGAGGCGTTCAATGATTTGTTAGGAGCCCCACCCATTGATGCTATGACTTGGTCGGACTTTGTGACCAGGTTTAGGGATGAGTTTGCACGGGTTGTGGAGCTTCAGCAGCTATCCAGGGAGTTTATGGATATGAGGCATACGACTGAGTCGGTGATGGAGATTACTGCCAAGTTCAGGGAGAGGGCCTTACTGGTGCCTCAAGCACAGGGGATAAGGAGATGCGGAAGACCCGCTATCATGACATGTTGAGAGCTGACATTCGGAAACATGTCAGCTACTAGGCATGCCCGACATTAAATGACATGATTGCAAGGGCGAGGGTGAGGGAGATTAACATAGAGCACATCAGGAAGAGGAAGGCGAAGACTAAGAGGGTTACTGGGATTTCGGGGAAGAAAACCAAGGGGTTCGACTCTAGGTCGAAGGGCCATCAGGGCCGGAGCCGCTGCGGGAAATGCGGCAAGCCACGTGAGGGGGTTTGTAAACTAAGGTCATCAGGCTGCTACAAGTGCGGCAAGACTGGACACTTTGGCAAGGATTGTATTGCTCCTACCCCCATCTTTCAGACATCAGAACTGATTTGCTTTCATTGCAATTAGAAGGGCCATAAAAAGGCCAACTGCCCGAGATTGACAACTGCAACGTTAGTGGCGGCGCCAGCTCCAGCGACCCTGCGGATCACGGATGGCCGACAGGGCAAGACAGATGCTCCAGTGGCGAGGAGTCGAGCCTTCTAGCTGACCGCCGAGGAGGCTCATGCCACATCAGATGTGGTGACGGATATGTTTTCTTCTCCCTAACTATTATTACATGTCGGTTATGATATTTATGTGTTGTGTTTATGTGTTATATTTAGGATCATGCCATGTGAACGACATCCTAGTTCAAGTGTTATCTGACTCGGGGGCTACCCGATCGTTTGTCTCTCTTACTCTTAGCAAGAGGTTTTCTGAGTCTTCAGGCTTGTTAGATTATCCTCTAGAGATTGAGATTGTTGACGAATGATCTGTCCGGGCATCACAGGTTTTCAGAGATTGCGTCTTGAGGTTGCATGATGAGTGTTACCTCGTAGATTTGGTTCCCATTCCGTAACATGGGAACAAGGTTATCATCGGCATGGATTGGCTAAGCCCTAATGGGGCGGTGATCGACTGTGCGCAATAGCTGGTGCGTGTCTGGACCCCAAGTGGGGGAGAGCTGGTGATTCAGGGCGAGAGGCCGCAGTGAGGATCAGCTTTGTGTTCAGCAACGAGGGCTAGGCACTACCTTCAGCAGGGTTGCGTGGGGTATGTCGCCTACGTTATGGATACCGGGAGGCGGGTAAGGAGACTGTGAGTGATATACCAGTGATGGTAGAGTAACCGGACGTATTTCTAGAGGAGCTGTCTGGGATACCTTCAGAGAGACAGGAGGAGTTCAGGATCGACCTAGTCCAAGGTGTGGCTCCGATAGCTAAGGCACCATATCAGTTGGCTCCTCCCGAGATGTAGGAGTTGTTTACACAGCTGCAGGAGCTATTAGACAAAGGATTCATTAGGCCGAGCATTTTTCTTTGGGGAGCCCCGATCTTGTTTGTGAAGAAGAAGGACGGGTCGCATCAGATGTGTATTGACTACCGGGAGCTAAACAAGGTAATGGTGAAGAACCATTACCCACTCCCGAGGATTGATGATCTCTTTGATTAGCTTCAGGCGGTATCTTGGTTTTCCAAGATAGATTTACACTTAGGCTACCACCAGATGCAAGTGAGAGATGTGGGTTTAGAGAAGACTGCTTTTCAGACTCGCTATGGCCATTACGAGTTTGTGGTGTTGCCCTTCGGGCTCACCAATGCTCCTGCCACGTTCATGGACCTCATGAACCGCGTATGCAGACCAATGTTGGATCAGTCTTTGATAGTTTTTATAGATGACATCTTGGTTTAATCCAAGACATCGGAGTAGCACGAGGAGAACTTGTGGGAGGTGTTGGATACACTAAGGAGGGAGAACTTGTACGCCAAGTTCTCCAAGTATGAGTTCTGGTTGTGCGAGGTGCGTTTCTGGGGCACCTTGTCAAGCAGAGCGGGATTTTGGTCGACCCGACCGAAGTGGAAGTGGTAATGAGATGGGAGGTTCCAAAGTCTCCATCTGAGATTCGGTGTTTCCTAGGGTTAGCAAGATATTACCGGAGATTCATTCAGGACTTCTCCAAGATAGCAGTACCCTTGACCCGACTGACGAAGAAAGCTCTCGTATTTCGTTGGGGGCCTGAGCAGTAGAAAGCGTTCAAGACACTGAGGCAGAGGTTATGCGAGGCGCCGATCTTAGCCCTGCCAGAGGGCGTGGAGGATTTTGTAGTATACTACGATGCATCCATTTCGGGTTTGGGCGCAGTATTGATACAGAGAGGGCACATTATCGCCTACGCATCGAGGAAACTGAAGCCTCATGAGGTGAACTACCTGACGCATGATCTGGAGTTGGGGGCGGTTGTCTTCACCCTCAAGATTTGGCGGCATTACCTCTATGGGGGTCCGATGTACTATTTACACGGATCACAAGAGTTTGAGGTACCTCATGGATCAGCCGAATCTAAACATGAGGCAACGTCAGTGGCTAGGTGGTGAAGGATTACGACTGTGAGATCCTCTACCACCCGAGGAAGGCCAATGTTGTGGCCAATGCTCTTAGCCGCAAGGCAGCCCCGATCAGAGATATTTGCTTGCGGATGAAAGTAGTGACTCTGCTTCTGGAGCATATCCGAGAGGCCCAGCAGGACGCTATGAAGGAGGAACATCAGAGGATCGAATGTATTGTGGGTCAGGTTTCCTCCTTCGACTATGATAGTCGTGGGTTGTTGACACTACACTATAGAGTGTGGGTTCCATATGATGGAGGTGTGTGCTAGGTTTTGATGGAGGAGGCGCAAAAATCTAGGTTTACTATCCATCCCGGGGCAACGAAGATGTATAGAGATCTTCCTCCTGATTATTAGTGGCCCTGCATGAAGCGGGGTGTAGCCTGGTACGTTGAGAGGTGCTTGACCTGCAGGAATGTCAAGGCCGAGCAGCAGAGGCCTCATAGTAAGACACAATCGTTGGATATCCCTAAGTGGAAATGGGAAGACATTACTATGGATTTCATCACAAAGCTTCCCAGGACCACACAAGGGGTGGATTCGATTTGGGTCGTCGTAGATTGGTTGACCAAGAGTGCTCATTTCATCCCGATGTAGGAGAGCATTTCGGCCGAGAAGCTAGTCGACATCTACATTCGAGAGCTAGTAGGATGACACAACGTGCTAGTCTCCATGATTTCTGACAGAGATGTGTGATTCACTACCAAATTCTGGAAGAAGTTTCACAACGAGTTAGGTAGTCGTCTTTATTTTAGCACGACGTTTCATCTGCAGAAGGATGGTCAGAGTAAGCGGACCATCCAGACCTTGGAGGACAGGCTGCGAGCATACGTTTTAGACTTCGGTGGTAGGTGGGATTAGGGGTGTGTAAAAAAACCGCAAAACCGAAAAACCGAGCCGATCCGGCCAATCCGAAACCGAAAAAACCGGAACCGAAATAAACCGAAACCGAAAAAAAACCTAAACCGAAAAAACCGACTATCTATGGGTCGGTTTCGGTTTAGATATTTCGATATCCACGGATACCCGAACCGAACCATCATATATATATATATATATATATATATATATATATATATATATATATATATATATATATATATATATATATATATATATATATAAAAAAACTTAAAAAAATAATAAGAATATTTTTCCGTGTTCCATGCGCAATCAAATTACTTTTAATTGATTCATCATACTACATAAAATCCATTAGTTCAAGCGTAACTGAATTAATATTTTAAAACTTTCATCACAATTTATGGTTAATTTTATTATTATAGTTATTATATAAATTATAATATATATTTTGAACTTCAACAAGTATTCTCACTTGACTTACCGATAGTTTATATTTTTAATTAATGGTTTCAATTTTTTGTATTTAGCGGGTACCCGTGAACCGAACCGTGGTTACCCGTCTTTATACGGTTCGGTTTTTTTCATAATTCGGTTCGGTTTCGGTTAGTGCATGTTAGGTACCCGCCCCGTGGTCATGGTTCATAATTTGTTTACTATCCGAGCCGAACCGCCCCGTAAACACCCCTAGGTGGGATACCTACCTTCTCTTGGCAGAGTTTTCCTATAATAACAGTTACCACGCGAGTATCGATCATCCTCCCTTCGAGATGTTGTATCAAAGGAAGTGAAGAACCCCAATATGTTGGAGTGAGGTTGGGCAGAGGCTCATGGGGAGTACCGAAGTGGTACTCAAAATGACAGAGAGGATCCATCAGGTCCGGAGCAGGCTTCTGACTGCTCAGATATGGTAGAAGAGCTACGCCGACAGACGCAGATCGGACCTGGAGTCCCATGTAAGGTGTCACCTTGGAAAGGTGTCATCATGTTCAGGAAGTGGGCAAGTTGGGCCCCAGATACATTGGTCCTTTCAAGGTTGTAGCCCGGGTGGGCAAGGTTGCATATAGGTTGGATCTTCCAGCCGAGCTTAATCAGATCCACAATACCTTTCATGTCTCCCAGCTGCGACAGTGCCCGGTAGATGAGTCTGTGGTGGTACCTCTAGAGGATATTCAGGTGGACGACAGCCTGAACTACATCGAGCGACCAATAGCCATCCCCGACAAGAAGACAAAGCATTTGAGGAACAAGAAGGTCAAGTTGGTGAAAGTGAAACTACAGCACCGCAAGGGCTCAAAATGGATTTGGGAGCCGGGGGACGAAATAAGGAAGCACTACCCCGAGTTATTCCCGATAGCAGTAGCAGACTTCGAGGACGAAGTCTAATTTAAGTCGGGGAGATTTGTAATGTCTGGGATTTATAAGGTACTATTTTTATTTATATAAGGTTAATAGTTTTAAAAGGTTGGGCTTAGACTTTTGGGCCCTTGTATTTGGGCTGAGAAATCACAGTATGTGGAGCGTACCTTGCTATGTACGCTCAGCGTACTCAAGAGATTGGAACGTGGAAGCCATGCACATGCGCCCAACATACCAGGAGTACGCGCAGCGTATGCATGCAAATTCTTAAACCCTAAATTTTAGGGTTTGATCCCTATATAAAGGACGTTAAGCCTCTGGTCCAGCCTCCCTCTCACCCTTAGATAGCCACCACGAAAACCCTAACTCATATTTGTGTGTTCTTGTGATTTGGAAGCCACTTGAGAGAATTGCAGTGTTTTTTTGGTGTTTAGAAGAAAAAGAAGTTTGAAGAAGGAGCAAGGATTCAAAGGGAGCTTGTAGATCCAGGAGATTACCACCATTTCTCACTCATTTGAGGTACCAAGCTTCAAACTTGATCGTTGAATGTTTAGATTTTATTTTGGGGTGTTTTATGTCACTTTTGGACTCCATTTTTGAGGTTGCTTGAGCCTCGATAGTTTCATAACATAAGAGTAGTCCTTTTGGGCTCTTAGAAGCACTTAGGGTAATAAAAATCGGACCTTGATGGTTAAGCCACAACTATGCAAGTGTTTGTAGGTCACAAAGTTGGGTTAAGGAACAAAAATCATGTTTTGACCCCCAACCATGCATGCAAGCACATAAAGTTTGTGACTATGGACTAGGATGCCTTAAAGGACCTGGATCTACATTCTGTACATGAAGAGTTAATGGGTTAAGTCACAAATGAAGTCCCAAGGAAGTTGGTCGGTATGTCGTGTGTACACCCTAGTACGCTACGCGTACTGGGTCAACTTCCCGTTTTGGTCAAGGCCAGCGTACGTTGGGCGTATGTGCCAGGTACGACGCGTGTATGCATGCAGAGTGGCGAACTTGGGCTTTTGGGCCATAAAAGTTTGGGCCTGGATAGTTAGGCCCCATGGCCCAATGTGGAGCATAGTTTCTGGGCTTAGGAGTGAGATTGAGAGTATTGGGCATTTGGGCCATATTGGGCCACTTGAAATTATATATTTTCGGCCAAGGATTTATTGGGCTTGTAATAAGGCCTACTTGGGGATTTGGGCCTAATTTGGAAAATTGGGCCATTAGTAGGCCTTGAGTGGGTTCGATCAGAAGGAGCTCAACATGAGACAAAGGCATTGGTTCGAGCTACTAAATGACTATGAATGCGGAATTTGTTATCATCCGGGTAAAGCCAACGTAGTAGTTAACGCCCTAAGTGGAAAGAGTACTCAGGTCGTAGAGTGAAAGCATTGACTATGACAATCCATTCACATTTGTCCACACAAATTAAGGAGGCTCAACAAGAAGCCTTAAAACCTGAAAATGTGGGAGGTGAAACCCTGAGAGGGATGGATAAGAACTTAGAAGTCAAGGGTGACAGAGCGTTATACCTCATGGATCGGATCTAGGCACCGAAGCACGGTGGATTCAGAGACGCTGTCATGAACGAAGCACACAATACTCGATACTCCGTTCATCCAGGTTCAAACACGATGTATCTAGATCTCAAAAATTTATATTTGTGGCCTAACATGAAGACAGATATTGCTACCTTTGTAGGCAAGTGTCTTAATTGCGCCAAAGTTAATGTAGAATATCAAAATCCCTAAGGTTTACTATAAAAATCGGAGACACCTGAGTGGAAGTGGGATCTGATTACAATGGATTTCATAACCAAGTTGCCCAATACAATAGGTAGTCTCGATACCATTTGGGTGATCGTGGACCGGTTAATCAAATCCGCTTACTTCCTACCACTCAAAGAAACCAACAAAATGGAGAAACTTACCAGAACCTACCTTAGATAGATAGTGCGACTGCATGGTGTACCCACATCTATTATCTCTTATAGAGACAGTAGCTTCACCTTGAGGTTCTGGCAGTTACTACAAAAGGCACTAGGAACTAGGCCGGATATGAGTATAGTCTACCATCCACAAACAGACAGAAAGAGTGAGAGGACTATTCAAACTCTAGAAGATATGTTGCGAGCCTGCGTGATAGAATTTGGGAAGGTATGCGATATCCATTTACCCCTTGTCGAGTTCTCATACAATAACAATTATCACACTAGCATAAAAGCTGCTCCATTCAAAGCCCTCTATGGCTGCAAGTATAGATCACCTCTGTGTTGGTCTGAAGTAGGTGATACACAGTTAGCTAAAGGGAAAATCCCTGACAGCACTCTCACTGGTTCGGAAATCATTCGAGAGACTATAGAGAAGACCGTACAAATTAGAGAGCGACTGAAAGCCTCGCGAGACAAACAGAAAAGCTACGGAGATAAACGACGAAAACCCTTGGAATTTCAGGTTGGTGACCGTTTTCTACTGAAGGTCTTACCCTGGAAGGGCATGCTACACTTCAGAAAGCGTGGTAAACTTAATCCAAGGTACGTTTTTCCTTTCGAGATTCTCGCACGAATCAGCCCCGTAGCTTACAAGCTCAAACTACCTCAGGAACTTAGCAACGTACACCCTACCTTCCACGTATCGAGCCTAAAGAAGTGTCTATCTGACGAGACACTTGTGATCCCACTCGAGGAGATCTAGTTAAATGAGGACTTACATTTCGTGGAAGAACCAGTAGAAATCATGGATAGGGAAGTCAAGCAAACCAAATAAAGCTAGATTCCGATAGTGAAGGTTCGTTGGAATGCAAAGCGAGGACCTGAATTCACTTGGGAGCGGGAGGATCAAATGAAACTTAAGTATCCTCATCTTTTCCCTTATTCCATGTGTATCTCTTAGACTTAATTTTGGGACGAAGTTCTCTCTAACGGGGGGATGATGTGACAACCCATAATTTCTATTCTTGTAAAAGTCAATTATGGTGAATGAAAGTGAAACCTGTCAAATAAAGGTCAAGAATATTCCTTACAATTATCTTAACATAGTTAGATTAATGAGTTACAGGTGTTGTGTGTTTAAGGAGGAAATCATGGGGAAATGAGAACCCTCACATCTTTTTCTTCTTCTTTTCGGCAAACCTCGCATGAGCCGCAAACCTCGCATGGGCCGCAAACGGTTTGCAGCCGTGATCATGCTTCGGACCGCAAATGTGCCTCCGGGTCGTGAACTCCCTTCGGACCGTGAACCCTACCCTATATATAAGTGTTTGGCTGATTTTATCCTCGCTTCTTCTCTTTTAACCGCAAACTCAGGGCTTTTCTCTCAAGGATCTTCAACCGCAAACACCTTTCTCTCTCAACTATCATCCTTCAATCCATGAATTTTCTTATAAAATTGCTAGGATCTTCAAAGTGTTCATCATTTCATCAAGATTCTAGGTATTTCTCGACCACAAACGCTTGAATCATCATAAATTCATCAAGATCATAAAATCTTCTTTGGGTCGTGAACACCCTCTTCTGGCCGTAAACTTCAAACAGCCACTTGATTTTGTTTATAACACTTCTCTTGCATGTAAGTCTTACATCCTAGGTTGTTTCCTTAATACCTTAGAGGTTATATTCACTAATTTCATGCCAATATGTTGCATAAATTTCTATTTAGGACTTGGTTTTGTCCCGGGAGCTAACTAGTGGAAACAATCATCCTATATAGAACTATCAATCGAATCACTCACATAAGGTGAGTTCATACCCCTACAATTTACCTTTTAAATGGTTTTAAATGCTTTTAGGGGGGATACAAGTAGAACACATTTTAATGGTGTTAACATTTACTTGTGAAAACAATCAAACAAAAGGATTTCTTACAAGGTTGTCAAGATCGGGATCCTATGTTGGATCGTTTTTGGGTTTGCAAGATTGGGATCGTAAGATCGGGATCGGGATCCTAAGATCCAACAAAATAAAACATAATTTTAATTTATAATTTTTAAACATGAAAAATATTTCAAACATTTAATTTTTCGTTTAAAAGTTATAAAAACTTCAAAATATTAGTCATAAGTCATAACACAAAATGATGAATGGTAAATTAATAAAGAGTAAACGACATAAAGTGGTAATCTAATTTTCATTTGAAAAAAAAAAGAAAGAAAAGAAAAGGGAAGGTAGGATCGGATCGGATCTCGATCCTACGATCTTACCTGTGATCCTACCCCTAACACGATATGTTTACGATCCGGATCGTTTTTTATACATAGGATCGTAGGATCGTACGATCCTATGATCAGAATCGCAATTTTGACAACCATGATTTCTTATACTTAAATACCGTGTTATCAACAAACGGTTTCAAATTATTTTAATGACATCAAGTCATCAAGATTCTTTCAAAATGGTTAAACTCTTTAAATATTTTACAAACTCTTTTAAACTTGTATAGTATCAAAAATCATATATATATATATATATATATATATATATATATATATATATATATATATATTAAGATTTAAAGGGCTTAGGACTAATAACTCGCTGTATTTCCTTTTCCTTGTTTGGATGTGGACTTGGGGTATAGTTATTTGTCCGAATGTCGTTTAAATTTTAGTTATATATATTTATATATGTATATAAATATAAAAGTATTTCCAAACAGTTACAATACCTTTGCAACATGTTGAGCAAAGGTGTACATTCATGATCAGTTATTCAAATACAGAACGTACTAGTAAACTATAATAGGTATAGTTTAGAGGATCAATACATACTATTAATTCGCTAGAATAGAGGAACATACATAAATCAATACATACATACTATAACAAGAACAGGAAGGAGCATACATACTATAACAAGAACAAGAAGGAACTTACACACTAAAACAAGAACAAGATAACTAAAATGTGAGATAATATTTCATGGCATAAGAAATATACTGCTATGTCACGTTTTGTAACCAGAGTCTCCTGGAGAGAGAGCGTGAGTTTGTGTATAGATCTATACGGGATTGACCATCCCACACCTTGTTGCTAGCTACAGTGGGACATGCTGGTCTAAGGGTGACAAATGTCATATCTTTTCGACGCTTGAAGAACGTCGTGTTTTATACTAGTCAATCAAGCATGGTTATAACCTCAATCACATTTTAACCTTAATTAACCAGTTTGGTTTCAAGGTACTTAATGCATTAGTAGTGTATTTTATACAAAACTACTTTACATATTCATTTTCCATTACATTCATACATTGAGTTTCTCACATGAGAACTGCATACTATTTTTCTAGTAAAGAGAGTTTATAAATATGGAAACCATACATTTTATACTATTTCAAGAACAAACATACAATTTACATCACTTTCAAGAGAACAAAGCATACAATCAGGTCGGTCTTGGGTAGAAGCCTACTTTTCATTTAAAGGAGAAAATATAGGGTTTTCTGGGAAGTATACAAACAAATACAAACATTTTTACAAGACAATACAAACACTTTCAAGAAACAAATGCAAACACTTGACACTATATACTTATGAACTCACCAACATTAAATGTTGATACACTCTTTCAAAATAACTTGTATTCTCAGGAAACCAGTACACAGGTACACTGGACCAGGTTTTGGGAAGACGGAGCATGTTCAAACTCGTCTTTATTTTGATGTTACATTTTTTGGTGTCTTACAACTATTCAAATAACACACATGTATTAACTATTCTATTAATGCAATGGATGTTGTTGCTTGTTTTACTATTGTGCATTGTTATGATACTGTACATGACGTCCTCCGCCCCTGAACGTTTCCGCCGTTCCGGTTTGAGGGTGTGACAGTAGGGGGTGAAATAGTCCCCGTAACCGATTGAGATACACCGGAGGGTAGGTCGGTGTCACACCCGAAAACCTAGAACGGCGGAAATGTTCTGGGGCGGAGGACGTCATGTACAGTATCACAACACAGTAAATGTAAATAAGCAAACAACATCATCCATTGCATTAAATATATATTTTTAATACAAGCGTGTTCTGTACAGTTTTAGACACCAAAAATATAATGTAAATCAAAATAATATGATGAGTCTTGAATGCGCTCCATCTTCTCAAAAGCTGGCATCGGTACCTGTCTATTGATGACCTGAGAATACAAGTTATTTTGAAAGAGTTTATCAGCATTAAGCTGGTGAGTTCATAAGTATTTTAGTGTCGATGTTTGTTATCAAAACGTTTGAACATGTCTCAAGTATAAGTTTGTAAAATGTATGTAAGTGTTTGTAAAAGTTTGAATCTCTCAGAAAAACCTATATTTTCTATTAAAGTAGCCTTCTACCAAGGCTTAACTGTTTTGTATGCTCGTTTGTTGTAAAAGTGTGTAATTTCCCAAGTGTAACTATCATTTAACAAATATAGTTTGTACATTAATGTTTAAGTGAGGTATAATATGATAATTGCACCATACTATCGACTGGTAACAACGACATACGAATGGTCGTAATAACGGAATGACGTTTGGCACCCGCAGACCTGCAGGTCCGGCTGTAGCTAGCAGCAAGGTGTAGGATAGTCAATCCAGTATAGATCTATACGCAAACTCACGCTCTCCCTCCAAGAGAATTCTAGCTACAACTCGGGCCATGACATTTAAGGCATGATCCGATCCAGTGGATCACAATTGTTATCGTGTTCTGGTATATGTAATGTTTCTCGTTCTAGTATAGTTGTATATGTTCTCATTCTAGTATAGTTGTATATGTTCTCATAGTAATGTAATGTATAGACTCATGAATGAACTGACTCATTGATCTAGCAGTTGTGGTAGTATGATCCTGTGTTACCCCGATGGTAACTTACTAGTGATGTGTATAGTACGCATGAATATGGAAGTACTTTTATGTCTATATATGTATAATGGATATATAACTAATATTGAAACGACCTTCGGATGGTCACCCGAAATCCCACCAGACCACATCCAAAACGAGAAAAAGGAAATAGGGCGGATGGCCTTCCTAAGCCCTTTAAACATTGCTTATATATCTATACATATATGGGCATGCAATTTATAAGAAGTATAACAAAGTTTAAATAAAAGTATTTGGTAAGTAAAAGAGTTTGTAAAACATTTTGAAGTAAAGCAGTTTGATAAACAGTTTGAACAGTGATAAAATCATTGGTTTTCTAGTTATTAATCACATGTGATTAATGCAATCACATGTGATTGATTTCAATAACTATAAGCGTTGAACTTGTATCCCCCCATAAAGTATTTAAAACATTTAAAAGTATTTCAAAGGTTAATTAAAGGGGTATGAACTCACTTGTGGTGACTGGTTTGAATTGTAGTGTCGGATACCGTGCTAGGTGGCAAACGGAGACTTGTTCACACGCACGAGCCTAGTTATCATATAATAAGCATATATATAACTAATTAGCCAAATAATAACTTAATGAAATAATTTAGGACACTTAGGAACATGTAAACACTTTGTATAAGTGTTATAGGTCCTAATGGTTGCATCTAAGTTGCTACGGGACAAGGCTAAAGGGGTTTAATGTACCAAATGACCTTGTATATGAGTTTACCACCCAACAAACCCCACCCTTGGAGTTTACGGTCGTAAACCCTTGAGTTTACGGCCGTGAACTTTTGACTTGGTGGTTTTGGGTGTTTTAAAGTGTTAAATGAATTCTAGAATAAGCCTAGCATTGGTGGTTTAATCCTTTAGGTAGTTTAGGGCCTTAGAATGCTCCTTTGAGGAGTTTACGGCCTAAAGACCAAATCCCCTAGAGTTTACAGCCGTAAACTCCCATGGGGTGGGTGTTTTAATTCATTTAAGCCTCTTGCACACAAAGGATAAATTCTAGACTTTTGTTTAAGGCTAAAGGGGACTTTAGGCACACTTTGGTTCCTTTACTTGGAGTTTACGGCCCAAGAGCATTTCTTGGCCGTAAACTCCCTTTTAGGGATTATTTTGATGTGATTTACTCCCCATTCAAGCTATAAGTAATAGAGGGTTAAAGTCTAAAGCCTTAAGGGGTTGTTTAGGGCACTTTAAGCCCTTGAAAAAGGTGTTTACGGTCCAAGAAACTCTTGGGCCGTAAACTCCTAAAACTAGGTGTTCTTGGTTGTGTTCTAGCTTTAAAAGATCATACATAATGTCCTTAACTAGCTACCTAACAAGGAAATGGGACTAGATAGCTCTTAGGCTTCGTTTTGGAGTTTACTCCCCAAGAACGTTCTTGGGCGGTAAACTCTCGGATCTTACATATTTGACATGTAAACTATGTTATTAAGCATAAAACAAACATTATAACACAACTAGAGAAGTGTACTCACGATTTGGGATGAAAACCCGAAGATCCGTGAGAGAGAATATGGCTTTTCTCTAGTTGGAAATGTGAAGAATGAATAATTTAGTTCAGAAATCTATTTATAGTCCTGAAATATTTTGGCAGAAAATATTTTATTCTGGAATTGGACTCTAACATGATGAAGTGTTGAAATGCTCAAGTTTCACAAACCCATGAGTATCCACTCTCCTGATATCTACTTAAATGTAAACCCTAATGTACACAAACTTATTCGGAAAAGTCTGAAGTTCATTGAAACTGGACTAGCTTCTATTGAATAGTTAATGTTCGTACAAAATGGAAATTTCGGGTTGTCACATCATCCCCACGTTAGAAGGAATTTCGTCCCAAAATTAGAATTTAAGCAAACAAGAAGTTGCAAATAATTAAGCGAAAAGATGAGGGTACTTCAGTTTCATCTGATCCTCGCGTTCCCAAGTGAATTCCGGTCCTCGCTTGGCGTTCCAGCGAACCTTCACGATAGGGATATGGCTTTGCTTTGTCTGCTTGACCTCACGGTCCATGATCTCTACAGGTTCTTCCACAAAGTTGAGGCTCTCGTTGATCTCGATCTCGTCGAGTGGGATTACAAGAGTCTCGTCGGACTGACACTTTTTCAAGTTAGATACGTGGAATGTAGAATGTACATTATGAAGCGCGTCGGGTAGGTCGAGTTTGTAAGCTACGGGGCCGACTCTTGCAAGAATCTCTAAAGGCCCTATGTACCTCGGATTAAGCTTCCCACGCTTTCCGAAGCGTATCAAGCCCTTCCAGGGTGAGACTTTGAGAAGGACTCGGTCTCCCACCTGAAATTCCAAAGGTTTTCTTCGTTTATCAGCGTAGCTCTTCTGTCGGTCTCTAGAGGCTTTTAATCGTTCCCGAATCTGAATGATTTTCTCTGTCGTTTCCCGGATGATCTCCGGACCGGTGAGAGTACTGTCAGAAGCTTGCCCCTTGGCTAATTGGGTATCACCCACCTCAGCCCAGCACAGAGGAGATCTGCACTTTCGGCCGTAGAGAGCTTCAAATGGAGCAGCCTTGATGCTCGTGTGATAACTGTTATTATAGGAAAACTCGACAAGGGGTAAATGAGTATCCCATGCCTTCCCAAAGTCAATCACACAGGCTTGCAACATATCTTCCAGTGTTTGGATGGTCCTCTCACTCTGTCCGTCGGTCTATGGATGGTAGGCTGTGCTCATGTCTAGCCTTGTTCCTAAGGAATGTTGTAGCGATTTCCAGAACCCTGAGGTGAACCTACTATCTCTATCGGAGATAATGGACATAGGTACACCATGTAGCCGTACGATTTCCCTAATGTATGTTCTCGTAAGTTTCTCCATTTTGTCAGTTTCTTTGATAGGTAGGAAGTGTGCAGACTTGGTCAATCTATCGACGATGACCCATATGGTATCAAGTCCACCCGTTGTCTTGGGCAACTTGGTTATGAAATCCATAGTGATCCGCTCCCACTTCCATTCTGGAATCTCTGGTTGTTGCAATAAACCAAAGGGCTTCTGGTACTCGACCTTCACCTTTGCGCAAGTAAGGCATTTACTTACGAAGGTACCAATCTCTATTTTCATATTAGGCCACCAGTATAGCTTTTTAAGATCCAGATACATCTTATCTGAACATGGGTGGACGGAATACCGAGTGTTGTGCGCCTCTGTCATGACCAAGTCTCGGAAACCACCGTGTTTCGGTGTCCAGATCCGGTTCATGAAATATAAGGCTCCGTCACCCTTGGCTTCTAAATTCTTGTCCATTACTCTAAGGGATTCACTCGTCACATTTTCAGGTTTCATGGCTTCAAGTTGAGCCGCCTGAATTTGCTTAGACAAGTGTGAATGGATGGTTATTGATAATGACTTGACTTTGTGACCAAAGTATTCCTTCCGACTTAGGGCGTCTGCTACTACGTTGGCTTTACCCGGATGATAACGAATATCGCATTCGTAGTCACTGAGTAGCTCGACCCACCGTCGTTGTCTCATGTTGAGATCCTTCTGATCGAAAATGTGTTGTAAACTCTTGTGGTCGGTAAAGATAGTGCTTTTCGTTCCGTACAAGTAATGTCTCCAAATCTTCAGAGCAAACACCACTGCTCCTAGTTCAAGATCGTGGGTCGTGTAGTTAACCTCGTGTGTCTTCAACTGTCTCGAGGCGTAGGCGATGACCTTACCTCGCTGCATCAGAACACACCCGAGCCCTTGATTGGATGCATCGCAATAGACTACGAAGTCTTCTATCCCTTCAGGGAGGGATTGTATTGGCGCGGTGCACAAGGCTCATTTGAGCGTTTGGAATGCTCTCTCTTGTTTCTCTTCCCAGTCAAAGGCCACGCCTTTCTGGGTCAAGGTTGTAAGGGGTTTCGCTATTCGGGAGAAGTTCTAAATGAATCTGCGGTAGTAGCCAGCGAGACCTAGAAATTGACGAATTTCTGTAGGCGTCTTCGGTGCTGACCAGTTGTCAATGGCTTTAATTTTGGATGGGTCCACGGGGATTCCCTCTTCGCTTACCACGTGTCCTAAGAATTCGACTCTTCGGATCCAAAATTCACATTTCGAGAACTTCGCATAAAGTTTCTCCTTTCGTAATGTCCCTAGGACTTGTCGCAGGTGATCGCCATGCTCTTCCTTGCTTCGGGAGTAGATCAGGATGTCGTCAATGAAAACGATGACGAACTGATCCAAGTAAGGTCGGCATACTCTATTCATCAGATCCATGAAGACTACAGGCGCATTGGTCAATCCGAATGGCATCACCACGAACTCGTAATGTCCGTAACGAGTTCGGAAGGCTATCTTCGGCACATCCTCCTCTAGTACTCGTAATTGGTGATATCCGGACCTCAGATCAATTTTGGAAAAATAGTTCGCCCCTTGCAGTTGGTCAAATAGATTGTCTATGCGAGGCAGAGGGTAACGATTCTTGACCGTCAGTTTGTTGAGTTCTCTGTAGTCAATACTGAAACGACCCAAAAATATGACCCAAAAATTTTGTTTTTCAACATAACCAAAAACCGTAATCTGAGTATCGTATCATAAAACCATACATGATGTATCTCAAAATAATAATAAACACGGTGCGGAAAACTGTATCATATCCGTGTCACATAAAAATCAAGAACTAAGTCAACTCCCAGGATAAAGGTTGATGCTGTGGTGTGTGCGATGCCATCAACCCGAGCTCTTCCCTCTGCTAGCAGAAGTACCTGAAACCAAAACTTAAACTGTAAGCACGAAGCTTAGTGAGCTCCCCCAAACTACCACATACCAAACAATAAATATATCAAACACATACTGGGCCTTGCCCACTGCATCAGACCGAGGTCTGGAACTAGCTGCATCGGACCGAAGTCCGGAACTGACTGGGACTTTGTCCCCTGCATCGGATCAGAGTCCGGAACTAACTGCATGGGACCGAAATCCGGAACTGACTGCATCGGACCGAAGTCCGGAACTAGCTGCATCGGACCGAAGTCCGGAACTGACTGCATCGGACCGAAGTCCGGAACTGACTGATCATGGCATAGCATAAAACATAACATCTACTATAAATACATAAGCTGCATACTGCATCGGAACAGAATCCGGAACACATAACACAAACATGCTTGTGTCACAAAGACACCAAGCACTATAACTATTGATAATTAAACAGGCCGGCATTGAGGCCGTAAACCCGCTCCTACTGAAAGGAAACTCACCTTGTGAACTGGCTGTTGAGTGAATAGTTCTGAGGGCTAACTGCTGCTGCTCCGGTATCTCCCCGGCTACAAGTCCATAAACACACTCAATCAAATACTAAACACTACACTGGGTAAAATGACTCTTTTACCCTTGATCAAGGTCAACTCTTGGTCAAAGTCAACCCACAGTTGACCTGACTCGCCGAGTTGGGCTGCCAACTCGCCGAGTCCCTATTCTCACTCCTCGACCCTACTCGCTGTTACTCGTCGAGTATGGCATCGACTCGACGAGTACTCATTCGATCCAAGAACTCAAACAATCTTCATCCGACTCGCCGAGTCATATGAACAACTCGACGAGTTGTTCTTGAGCTTAAGAAGATTACCTTGGACTCGTCGAGTTGTATGAACAACTCGCCGAGTCCCTCCATTACTGAGTCTACCCTCAAACTCGTTGAGTCCACTCCACTACTCACTGGTCCCACTCGACACCGCGAAAAAAAGGAAGAAATCGGGGACTCGCGACTCGACTCGCCGAGTCGTTCTTCCGACTCGCCAACTCACCGCCATGCAACTATTCTACACTCGATTCTGCTCGAATCCAAAACATACAAAAGATAGATCTGAGTCCAATAAGCTGATTTACCACGTAAAGTTTCCAACTTTACGTGTACAAATACATGAACAAGGGAATAAGGCTAAAAGATGCTTAAAAGGGGTAGATCTAGGGTTAATATGCAATATAGCTCCATAAAGGCAATAGATCTAGGCTCTACAACTCCTAAATGAACAGATCTAAGGTTATCACGGCATAAGAGAGCTTCCATATCAACATAAGGCTATAAGAAAGGCATTAACAAGATCTAGAAAGGGTTTTAAGGCATAAAAGAGAAGGAAAACTGAAGAATACCTCAAAGAGCTCTTGCTTTCCCTTGAATCTCTGCTCTACAATCCTTCTCCTTGCTGCTTTCTTCTTCTCCTTCTTTAAGCCTTCACAATAACACACAAAAATCACTTAGAATCACTCAAGAACGAATTAGGGTTTTCTCACAGCTTTTGAGGGTAAAGGAGGCGAGATTGGGGGCTATAATGGGGCTTAAATAGGGGGCAACCCGGGGATTTAGGGTTTCTCCCAGACGGACAGACTCGCCGAGTCCAGAATATGGACTCGCCAAGTCGCCAACTAACACGTGCTTGAAATCCCGTCCCTACTCGGCGAGTCAGGCTATGAACTCGCCGAGTCCCTTTACAAAACTTCAAAATAAATACCAAGGAATCAACATACCGGGAACGGGTCGTTACAATTCTCCCCCACTTATCTCAGACTTCGTCCTCGAAGTCTGCTACGGCTGAATCTGCAAATATCTCTGGGTAGTGCTCCCTCATCTCCTCCTCAGCCTCCCACGTTCACTCAGACCCC
The DNA here is from genome assembly GCF_051521515.1 of Lactuca serriola. Taxonomy (NCBI): domain Eukaryota; kingdom Viridiplantae; phylum Streptophyta; class Magnoliopsida; order Asterales; family Asteraceae; genus Lactuca; species Lactuca serriola. The sequence continues at coordinate 137,415,842 of NC_136408.1, forward strand.
TTCCGGTGCTGCCACTGCACCTTCACTAACTGAATTACCTTGTTCCTCAAGGTCTTGGTCTTCCGGTCCAGAATCGCGACCGGCCTCTCAATATAATTCAGGCTGCTATCAACCTGAATATTCTCTAGGGGAACGACTGCTGACTCATCCACCAAACACTTCCTCAACTGAGACACATGGAAGGTGTTGTGGATCTGACTAAGCTCCTCAGGAAGATCTAACCGATAAGCAACCCGACCCACCCGGGCCAAAACCCTGAAAGGACCAATAAATCTGGGGCCCGACTTGCCCCTCTTCCAGAACCTGATGACACCCTTCCAAGGTGAGACCTTCAGAAGGACCATATCTCCCACCTGGAACTCCAAGTCCGAACGCCTCCTGTCGGCGTAACTCTTCTGCCGACTCTGCGCAGTCTGCAGTCTACTACGGACCTGCTGGATCAACTTAGTCGTCTTGAGCACCACTTCTGTGCTCCCGATGACTCGCTGACCGACCTCGCCCCAACAAATCGGGGTCCTACACTTCCTCCCATACAGCATCTCAAAAGGAGGTCGATCAATGCTCGCATGATAACTGTTGTTATACGAAAATTCCGCCAACGGAAGATACGTATCCTAACTGCCACCGAAATCAAGAACACATGCCCTAAGCATGTCCTCGAGAGTCTGAATCGTCCTCTCGCTCTGCCCGTCCGTCTGAGGGTGGAAAGTCGTGCTGAAAAGGAGACGAGTACCCATCTCGTCGTGGAACCGCTTCCAGAATCTGGATGTGAAACGGACATCTCGGTCTGACACCACCGATACCGGCACTCCATGACGTGCCACAATCTCTCGCACATAGATATCGGCTAACTTTTCCGCCGATATACTCTCCTGGATCGGAATAAAATGAGCACTCTTCGTCAACCGATCCACTACTACCCATATCGAATCTACTCCTCGTGCGGTCCTGGGGAGCTTGGTGACAAAATCCATGGTGATGTCCTCCCATTTCCACACGGGAATGTCTAACGGCTGCAACCTACCGTGAGGTCTCTGGTGCTCCGCCTTGACCTTCCGGCAGGTCAGGCACCTCTCGACGTACCAGGCGACATCCCGCTTCATGCAGGGCCACCAATAATCAGGTCGAAGATCTCGATACATCTTCGTCGCCCCTGGGTGAATAGAAAACCGAGACTTATGAGCCTCATCCATCAACACTTGCCGTACTCCACCCCAGTACGGTACCCACACTCTCCCGTGAAGCGTCAGCAAACCACGACTATCATAATCAAACGAGGCTACTCGGCCCACGATCCTCTCACACTTCTGTCTCTCCTCCTTGAGGCCCTCCACCTGCGCCTCCTTGATCCGCTCCAACAACGGAGTGATCACTGTCATCCTCAAACACATATCTCTGATAGGGGCCGCCGACACTTTGCGGCTTAGGGCGTCGGCCACCACGTTGGCCTTCCTTGGGTGGTAAAGGATCTCACAATCATAATCCTTTAGCACGTCCAACCACCTCGTCTGCCTCATGTTCAGACTCTTGTGATCCGTGTAAATAGTACAACGGACCCCATAAAGGTAATGCCTCCAAATCTTGAGGGCAAACACAACCGCCCCCAACTCCAAATCATGGGTAGGATAATTAGCCTCGTGAGGCTTCAACTGTCTCGAGGCATAAGCTATCACATGGCCTCGCTGCATCAAAACTGCTCCCATACCTATGATCGAGGCATCACAATAGACTACAAAGTCCTCTACTCCCTCTGGCAAGGTAAGGATCGGAGCCTCACACAATCTCTATCTGAGGGTCTCGAACGCTGCCTGCTGCTCAGGCCCCCAACGAAATACCACCGACTTCTTGGTCAGTCGGGTGAGTAGCACTGCTATCTTGGAGAAGTCCTGAATAAATCTCCGATAATACCCTGCCAACCCTAGGAAGCTCCGAATCTCAGATGGAGACCTCGGAACCTCCCACTGCATCACGGCCTCTATCTTGGCCGGGTCTACCAAAATACCCTTCTGGTTGACGAGGTGACCCAGGAACTGCACCTCGCGCAACCAGAACTCACACTTGGAGAACTTTGCGAAAAGTCTCTCCCTCCTCAAAGCCTCCAGCACCTCCCGCAGGTGCTCCTCGTGTTGCTCCTGCGTCTTGGAATATACCAAGATATCATCTATGAATACTATCACTGACCGATCCAACATCGGCCTGCACACGCGGTTCATAAGATCCATGAACGCGGCTGGAGCATTGGTGAGCCCAAATGGCATCACCACAAACTCATAATGACCATACTTGGTCCTGAAAGCAGTCTTCTGAACATCCTCATCTCTAACCCGCATCTGATGATAACCGGAGCGTAGATTGATCTTGGAGAACCAAGACACTCCCTGAAGCTGATCAAACAAATCATCTATCCTCGGAAGTGGGTAACGGTTCTTCACCGTTACCTTATTCAACTCCCAATAATCAATACACATACGATGCGACCCATCCTTCTTCCTCACAAACAGGATCGGCGCTCCACAAGGCGAACTGCTCGGCCGAATGAAACCCTTGTCTAACAGCTCCTGCAGCTGCGTAGACAACTCCTGCATCTCAGGGGGAGCTAGTCGATACGGTGCTTTGGCTATCGGAGCCGCACCAGGAATGAGGTCGATCCTGAACTCAACCTGTCTCTCAGGAGGTATCCCCGGCAAATCCTCGGGAAACACACCCGGGTAGTCTCGAACAATAGGAACGTCATCAACTGTCGTCTTGCCCTTCTCTCGGGCATCCAAGACGTGAGCTACAAAACCGGCGCAACCCTGCTCAACATAGCGCCTCACTCTGGCGGTGGAACAAAAGGTCAGTCCGCGCTGTGGCCTCTCGCCCTGAATCACTAACTCTCCCCCACTGGGAGTGCAAACCCTCACTAACTGAAGCTCACAATCAATCACCGCCCCATTGGGGCTTAGCCAATCCATGCCCACAATAACCTTATTCCCTCGCAGGGGAATAGGTACCAGATCCACTAAAAACTGCTCATCAAATAACTGAAGAGAACACCCTCTATGCACTCTGCCGACCCTCACGGTCCTATCATCTGCTATCTCAACCTCTAATGGACAATCCAGCTCCTCATGAGCCCTACTAAATCTCTTGCTAAGCGCAAGCGATACGAATGATCGGGTAACCCCCGAATCGAATAATACCATAACAGAAATGCCGTTCACAGAGAACGACCCTGAATAAAACATACAATCATAAGCAATATTCAAACAATAATAATAAAGGGATAAAGGGAAGATACATACCCGCCACCACATCAGGAGTCGCTCGCGCCTCCTCTGCTGTCATCTGAAACGCCCTACTCTTCGCCACTGGCGCATCAGCTCGGCCCTGCCGGCCATCTGTAATCCTCAAGGTAGCAGGGGCAGGTGCAGCCACCTTCCCTGCTGCAGCTAAACCCGGACACTGGGACTTTTTATGTCCCCTCTGATTGCACTGAAAGCAAATCAGATCTGATGCTGCAACGGCAGTAGCAGGGGCCGTACAATCCCTACTCAAATGTCCAATCCGACCGCACTTGTAGCAGCCGGAACTCCTTGCCTTGCACGCTCCCTCGTGCAACCTCCCACACTTGCCACATCGACCGTGGCTCTGCTGACTCCTAGATCTGTGATCTGAAACCTTGGGCTTTTTGCCCGGACCGCCTGAACCCGAAACCGCCTCCGGTTTCCTCTTCTTCTCCATCTCGAGATCAATCTCCCTCTCCCGAGCCCTAGCAATCATATCTTCCAGCGTTTTACAGCTGGACCGGCTCACAAACTGGCGAATATCGCTCCGCAACATCTCATGATATCGGGCCTTCTTCATTTCCTCATCAGCTACGTACTGAGGAACGAGAAGAGCCCTCTCCCTGAACTTGGCGGTGATCTCCGCCACTGTCTCCGTAGTCTGAGTGAGGTCCTGAAACTCCCTAGCTAGCTGTTGCACCTCAATGACCGGTGCAAACTCCGCCCTGAACCTGGTAGAGAAATCAGCCCAGGTCATGGCGTCCAATGTTGCATCATCCCCAATGGCATGTCCGACCTCCTCCCACCAATCCCGTGCCCTGTCCTTCAGAAGACAGGACGCCAACCTGACCTTGTCTCCCTCGGGACACCTGCTAGTGCGGAAAGCATTGGCCACATCCGCCAACCATCTAGTACTCGCTATGGGGTCCCGCGCCCCATGATAGTCCGAAGCTCCACATGCCCTGAACTCCCTGAAAGTAAGGGTGCGCGACCCCATCATGGCCGCCACCTCGGCACGGAAGGTGCCCAATCTCTCATCCATCAGCTCTAGAATCCCCTCCTTGATCGAACCGAAGATCACAGGAGTCTGCTCTATAATGATGCGCGTAATCTCCGAAGAAAGAAACTCTCGGGTCTGCTCATCCATGCGCTCATCCCCCGAACCTGAACCTGATCCCTCCCCGGCACCCCCGCTGCCAACTGCTGGTCTCGAACGCAAAACCACCATTCTGAAACACATCACAACTATATCAGAAAACGGAAATATCTCAAGGGATCATTGATACTACAACTAGCTTCCTGGTCTTGTCTCAGCCTTTCTTGATTCGAGTACGGATCCTCTGCTTTCAGTAGTACGGGCCCATACTACCTTCCACATCTATCCGTACTTTCCTCAAGAACTGCCTTGACTCCACCAAGTCACTTCTACTACTACTGATCTCTGCTACTCTCATCCTAGGCTTACCCTAGGGAAACCTCAGACTCAACTCAACTAGTCCTCAACTGTTGAAGGTCTCCTTATAATGCTAATTAGCCACCACCTGAACACCATCACATGTGACGTAGATCAGATAATCCTTCAAGTAAAAGACCCGTCCCTATAACAGTTGGACTCAAACAAGAGCTGCGCAATAGGGCCAGTTCCAGCACTCTGGGATTATTCAACCCTGATCACATGTGGTGTGACGTGTTCACCTAATGGCTAACTTCCATCATTCAGAACTCCCACAAAGCACGAAGCAAGCAGCATTTGGATAAAGGAAACATACTCAGGCAAAACTATTCTCAAAACGATTAACTGTACTAGCATACAATGCTAAGCTCACACTATCAGGCATAACCTAAACAGGCTATCCTACTGCTGTCTACTCAATACTAGCATGCAATACTCATAAAGCTATAACACATAAAACAGGTACATAAGGCATCCTCCTAGATCCTTAGTCCTATACTAGCATGCTATTCTACTGAAATTGAAACTGAACAATTAACTTGTATAGGTAATTTGGGAGTACTTACTTGAGCTCGGCTGATCGCATGCACCACACCTTTTAAAGAAATTTCATTCCTTCTAAGTGCTTTCAAAACTCTTTTAGAAAACATTCCTTCTAAGTGCTTTCAAAACTCTTTCAGATACACCCGGAAGTGCACCCGAATCCCTCAAACCAGGGCTCTGATACCAACTTGAAACGACCCAAAAATATGACCCAAAAATTTCGTTTTTCAACATAACCAAAAACCGTAATCTGAGTATCGTATCATAAAACCATACATGATGTATCTCAAAATAATAATAAACACGGTGCGGAAAACTGTATCATATCCATGTCACATAAAAATCAAGAACTAAGTCAACTCCCAGGATAAAGGCTGACGCTGTGGTGTGTGCGATGCCATCAACCCGAGCTCTTCCCTCTGCTAGCAGAAGTACCTGAAACCAAAACTGAAACTGTAAGCACGAAGCTTAGTGAGCTCCCCCAAACTACCACATACCAAACAATACATATATGAAACACATACTGGGCCTTGCCCACTGCATCAGACCGAGGTCTGGAACTAGCTGCATCGGACCGAAGTCCGGAACTGACTGGGACTTTGTCCCCTGCATCGGATCAGAGTCCGAACTAACTGCATCGGACCGAAATCCGGAACTGACTGCATCGGACCGAAGTCCGGAACTAGCTGCATCGGACCGAAGTCCGGAACTGACTGCATCAGACCGAAGTCCGAAACTGACTGATCATGGCATAGCATAAAACATAACATCTACTATAAATACATAAGCTGCATACTGCATCGGAACAGAATCCGGAACACATAACACAAACATGCTTGTGTCACAAAGACACCAAGCACTATAACTATTGATAATTACACGGGCCGGCATTGAGGCCATAGACCCGCTCCTACTGAAAGGAAACTCACCTCGTGAACTGGCTGTTGAGTGAATAGTTCTGAGGGCTAACTGCTGCTGCTCCGGTATCTCCCCGGCTACAAGTCCATAAACACACTCAATCAAATACTAAACACTGCACTGGGTAAAATGACTCTTTTACCCTTGATCAAGGTCAACTCTCGGTCAAAGTCAACCCACAGTTGACCTGACTCGCCGAGTTGGGCCGCCAACTCGCCGAGTCCCTATTCTCACTCCTCGACCCTACTCGCTGCTACTCGTCGAGTATGGCATCGACTCGACGAGTACTCATTCGATCCAAGAACTCAGACAATCTTCATCCGACTCGCCGAGTCATCTGAACAACTCGACGAGTTGTTCTTGAGCTTAAGAAGATTGCCTTGGACTCGTCAAGTTGTATGAACAACTCGCCGAGTCCCTCCATTACTGAGTCTACCCTCAAACTCGCTGAGTCCACTCCACTACTCACTGGTCCCACTCGACACCGCGAAAAAAAGGAAGAAATCGGGGACTCGCGACTCGACTCGCCGAGTCGTTCTTCCGACTCGCCGAGTCACCGCCATGCAACTATTCTACACTCGATTCTGCTCGAATCCAAAACATACAAAAGATAGATATGAGTCCAATAAGCTGATTTACCACGTAAAGTTTCCAACTTTACGTGTACAAATACATGAACAAGGGAATAAAGCTAAAAGATGCTTAAAAGGGGTAGATCTAGGGTTAATATGCAAAATAGCTCCATAAAGGCAATAGATCTAGGCTCTACAACTCCTAAATGAACAGATCTAAGGTTATCACGGCATAAGAGAGCTTCCATATCAACATAAGGCTATAAGAAAGGCATTAACAAGATCTAGAAAGGGTTTTAAGCCATAAAAGAGAAGGAAAACTGAAGAATACCTCAAAGAGCTCTTGCTTTCCCTTTAATCTCTGCTCTACAATCCTTCTCCTTGCTCCTTTCTTCTTCTCCTTCTTCAAGCCTTCACAATAACACACAAAAATCACTTAGAATCACTCAAGAACGAATTAGGGTTTTCTCACAGCTTTTGAGGGTGAAGGAGGCGAGATTGGGGGCTATAATGGGGCTTAAATAGTGGGCAACCCGGGGATTTAGGGTTTCTCCCAGACGGACAGACTCGCCGAGTCCAGAATATGGACTCGCCGAGTCGCCAACTAACACATGCTCGAAATCCCGTCCCTACTCGGCGAGTCAGGCTATGAACTCGCCGAGTCCCTTTACAAAACTTCAAAATAAATACCAAGGAATCAACATACCGGGAACGGGTCGTTACAAATACACATACGGAATGATCCCTCTTTCTTCTTAACGAACTAAACTGGTGCTCCCCAAGGTGAGAAGCTCGGCCTTATAAAGCCCTTGCTGAGCAGTTCGTTAAGTTGACCAGAGAGTTCCTGCATCTGAGCTGGTGCTAAGTGGTAGGGCGACTTGGCTACTGGGGTAGCTCCTAGGACTAAGTCGATTCTGAACTCGACCTGCCATTGCGTAGGTAATCCAGGTAGCTCTTCTGGGAAAATGTCGGGGAAGTCGCTCACTACCGGGATGTTCTTTAGTTCTTTCGTGTCGAGGCTCGTGTCGACGACGTGAGCAAGGAATGCATGGTATTCTTTACGTAGATACTTCTGTGCTTGAATACTTGATATAATACGAAGACTTGCACCAAGTTTGTCGCCGTAGACTATAAGAGTTTCGTTAGATGGGAGGTTTAGATAGACTACTTTCTCGAAGCACATGATGTCGGCGCGATGAAGACTTAACCATTCCATGCCGATGATAACGTCGAAGCTTTTAATTGAGACCGACATGAGGTCGATGGGTAATGAATGGTTATCTAGAGTTAGGGTACAACCTAAGTATATGCTATTCGTACTTTCAATTTTTCCATTAGCCATTTCTACTGTGAATAGTTCTTTGAGTGCATGTGGTGGTTGTTTAAGCATGCGAGAAAATTTATGGTTTACGAAGCTTCGCTCCGCTCCACTATCGAACAGAATGCATGCATAGGAGTTATCGAGGAGGAACGTACCAGTCACCACTGTCGGGTCAGCAACTGCTTCCCCGTGGCCTATAGCTAGTACCCTCCCTGCTCCACCAGCATTCTTTGCTTTGGGGCAGTCCCTCTTATAGTGGCCTGCTTCGCCATATCCATAGCAGGTCGGGCTCGCGCCAGAGCCAGGGACCTGGGTGATCGGTTGTGCCGGGAACTTACAGAAACAGACTGTGTGTCCTTTCCTGTTGCAGTTAGAGCACTGCATCTCACGACAGGGGCCGTTGTGGTGGTAGTTGCATTTGTTGCACTTGGGCAAACTTCCAGCATACTGACCCACCGGAGCAGTAGTAGCAGCAGCAGCAGCAGGGGTTATTGCGGCATGCATTGCCACAATTTGCTGCTTTTTTGGCAGCCCGTTGCTTCTTTTCATCCTAGAATTTCCGCTTAGTGTCAGCGGGTTTGGAGGGTTCCGGGATGGCTAGGGTGGTTGTGATTACAGGGGTTTTGACTCCATGGTCAATGAGTCGCTGTGCCAGTCGCTTGGCACTATCGAAGGTAGCGGGGTTTGATGCTAGAACATTCCCCTGATACGGAGGCACTAGCCCCCATATGTACCTTTTGATCTTTTTGCCTTCAGTGGGAACCATATTGGGGCAGAGGGCCACCAGCTCGCTGAATCGGGCAGTATAAGCGACCACGTTGGTGCCCTTCATAGTCAGGTTCCAAAGTTCCTGTTCCAATTTCTGGACTTTGCCCCTCGGGCAGTATTCCTCAATCATGAGGTCTTTCATTGTTTCCCAGCCTATGTCGTTGGCTACGACGAGGGTTAGAGCTTTAACGTGGCCGTTCCACCACGTCAGGGCCTTTCCCTCAAAGGTGCATGCGGCATATTTGACTTTGCTCGCAGCAGGGCATGAACAGATTTCAAAGACTGATTCAGTCTTCTCGAACCATTGCGAGAGGGCAATGACTCCGCTGGTGCCATAGAAAGGCTTCGGCTTGCAATTGGTGAAATCCTTGTAGGAGCACTCTCTCGAGCGCACAGGGGTTTGAACCGGAATTGATTCCACAGGGGTTCCACCTCTGCTGGCATCAGTTGAGTGATACTGAGCCATGGCAGTTGCCACTGCTACAACTACGACAACATTCAGGGCTGCAGTATCGATGACCGGAGGCAGAGGAGGTGGTGCAGGTGCAGGGTTATTCCTGGGAGATTTGCGAGGAGGCATCTTTCAGCTATAAGTTTATAAAGATAAGAAAAATGGTAAGAATCAATTTGTAAGCAACGTGAGAGTGACACATGGACTAATTAACCATAGCCCAACAGTTGAATGAGTGTTTGGAATCACAACAAGGAATATTAGTAGGAAAACACAAGTGTACAGATTTTTCCCACATATTAGATAGATTTCAATAATACTGGTATTACTGATGTAATAAGTTCAAGGAAAATCGACCTAACAGTAGGTCTTACATCATATCATACAGATAAGTTTGACAGTTCTTAGATTCCTAATTAGGGTACTGAAAGTTAGGAATATTTTACAGACAAGTGCTACTTAGAGCACAGATGTTAAAGGCTATCCCTTAACCAAAAGACAGAGATGTACTAGACATCATCTACCGGCGATGGGAATTCCTCGGCTGAGCCCTGAGGTCAGACACTTGACGAAACACCTCTTGAAGGTGTCGCTCCTAAGCCCTCTGACGGGCTCGAAGTTCCAAGACTTCTGCTCGTGAGGCAGCCAGCTGTTGCTGCAGGGTTTCATTGGTTCTCCGGGTCTGTTCCATGTCTTCTTCAAGACGGCGGATGCGGACTGTGTTGACACCAGAGTTGGCATCAATCTCCATGACCCGGTCGATGGCTGCTCGACCTTGCTCAACATTATGAGCTATTCTGCGGATAATGACGGGCAGAGCTCGGTCATCAGAACCACCTTCACTGACTTTGTAAAAGCTTCGGTCCCCAAAGTATGGTAAGGGTTGACCCTGTTCATCACTCCAGCGATTCAAGTTGGTTGCCCACAAGGGAGTAGGACCTGGAAAAGCTGGTCGGGGGTTGTTGTTCGGGGCTTGACCTACTAGCGGTAGGTTGTTGACTTCAGGCTCGGAGTCGGATCCATCAGAAAAGCCTTCTGTGAGGTGATCATCCAAAGGGATTGGATGCTCATCTTCGGGCTCTTCTTCGATCCACCCGGCATTGCCTTCATTTGGAAAGTACGGGTCGCCGTGATGGAATCCATCCATTTAAATCTACGCGAGAAGAGAGGTATAAGAATATAGTATACATGTAACTAGTAGTACAAAATACACCTATAGTATTTTAAGTTTAAGTTCTACTGATCTTCTTGTGGTATTGTTGGTAAGTTTTTAGACTTGTTAGCACATCACAACCATTCTAGGGCATATGCTAATCACTCCTCGGACCAGCATAGTTGATCAGGCTATGCCATTCGCAGGACTAACCATACATCCCCGAGCTCACTTGTGATATTTAACAATCGTAATACTTTTGTTCTCGTCATTGTGACACTGATTTTAGTATGAATGCAGACTAGTATACTTAATTAAATATTTAAATATTTAAATTATAGACCCTGGGTCAGAGTGCTTTAATCCCTAATGGGTTTATAGTTTAGTATATCTTTTATGGGTTGATATACTTGATTCACTATAAACAATGCTTTGATACCAATCTGTCACACCCCAAAACAAAGAATGGCGGAAACGTTCTGGGGCGGAGGACGTCATGTACAGTATCACAACACAGTAAATGTAAATAAGCAAACAACATCATCCATTGCATTAAATATATAATTTTAATACAAGCGTGTTCTGTACAGTTTTAGACACCAAAAATATAATGTAAATCAAAATAATATGATGAGTCTTGAATGCGCTCCATCTTCTCAAAAGCTGGCATCGGTAACGATCAACTGATGACTTGAGAATACAAGTTATTTTGAAAGAGTTTATCAGCATTAAGCTGGTGAGTTCATAAGTATTTTAGTGTCGATGTTTGTTATCAAAACGTTTGAACATGTCTCAAGTATAAGTTTGTAAAATGTATGTAAGTGTTTGTAAAAGTTTGAATCTCTCAGAAAAACCTATATTTTCTATTAAAGTAGCCTTCTACCAAGGCTTAACTGTTTTGTATGCTCGTTTGTTGGAAAAGTGTGTAATTTCCCAAGTGTAACTATCATTTACAAAATATAGTTTGTACATTAATGTTTAAGTGAGGTTATCACTAAAAATATGTAATGGGTAAATCATTGTAGTACTGTAGTTTTGTATTATAGGAACTACTGTTGTACTAACTACCTTAAACCGGATTTATTTTAAGGTATAATGTGATAATTGCACCATACTATCGACTGGTAACAACGACATACGAATGGTCGTAATAACGAAATGCCGTTTGGCACCTGCAGACCTGCAGGTCCGGCTGTAGCTAGCAGCAAGGTGTAGGATAGTCAATCCAGTATAGATCTATACGCAAACTCATGCTCTCCCTCCAAGAGAATTTTGGCTACAACTCGGGCCATGACAGTTAAGGCATGCTCCGATCCAGTGGATCACAATTGTTATCGTGTTCTGGTATATGTAATGTTTCTCGTTCTAGTATAGTTGTATATGTTCTCTTTCTAGTATAGTTGTATATGTTCTCATAGTAATGTAATGTATAGACTCATGAATGAACTGACTCATTGATCTAGCAGTTGTGGTAGTATGATCCTGTGTTACCCCGATGGTAACTTACTAGTGATGTGTATAGTACGCATGAATATGGAAGTACTTTTATGTCTATATATGTATAATTGATATATAACTAATATTGAAACGACCTTAGGATGGTCACCCGAAATCCCACCAGACCACATCCAAATCGAGAAAAAGGAAATAGGGCGGATGGCCTTCCTAAGCCTTTTAAACATTGCTTATATATCTATACATATATGGGCATGCAATTTATAAGAAGTATAACAAAGTTTAAATAAAAGTATTTGGTAAGTAAAAGAGTTGGTAAAACATTTTGAAGTAAAGCAGTTTGATAAACATTTTGAACAGTGATAAAATCATTGGTTTTCTAGTTATTAATCACATGTGATTAATGCAATCACATGTGATTGATTTCAATAACTATAAGCGTTGAACTTGTATCCCCCCATAAAGTATTTAAAACATTTAAAAGTATTTCAAAGGTTAATTAAAGGGGTATGAACTCACTTGTGGTGACTGGTTTGAATTGTAGTGTCGGATACCGTGCTAGGTGGCAAACGGAGACTTGTTCACACGCACGAGCCTAGTTATCATATAATAAGCATATATATAACTAATTAGCCAAATAATAACTTAATGAAATAATTTAGGACACTTAGGAACATGTAAACACTTTGTATAAGTGTTATAGGTCCTAATGGTTGCATCTAAGTTGCTACGGGACAAGGCTAAAGGGGTTTAATGTACCAAATGACCTTGTATATGAGTTTACCACCCAACAAACCCCACCCTTGGAGTTTACGGTCGTAAACCCTTGAGTTTACGGCCGTGAACTCTTGACTTGGTGGTTTTGGGTGTTTTAAAGTGTTAAATGAATTCTAGAATAAGCCTAGCATTGGTGGTTTAATCCTTTAGGTAGTTTAGGGCCTTAGAATGCTCCTTTGAGGAGTTTAAGGCCTAAATACCAAATCCCCTAGAGTTTACGGCCGTAAACTCCCATGGGGTGGGTGTTTTAATTCATTTAAGCCTCTTGCACACAAAGGATAAATTCTAGACTTTTGTTTAAGGCTAAAGGGGACTTTAGTCACACTTTGGTGCCTTTACTTGGAGTTTACGGCCCAAGAGCATTTCTTGGCCGTAAACTCCCTTTTAGGGATGATTTTGATGTGATTTACTTCCCATTCAAGCTATAAGTAACAGAGGGTTAAAGTCTAAAGCCTTAATGGGTTGTTTAGGGCACTTTAAGCCCTTGAAAAAGGTGTTTACTGTCCAAGAAACTCTTGGGCCGTAAACTCCTAAAACTAGGTGTTCTTGGTTGTGTTCTAGCTTTAAAAGATCATACATAATGTCCTTAACTAGCTACCTAACAAGGAAATGGGACTACATAGCTCTTAGGCTTCGTTTTGGAGTTCACTCCCCAAGAACGTTCTTGGGCGTTAAACTCCCGGATCTTACATATTTGACATGTAAACTATGTTATTAAGCATAAAACAAACATTATAACACAACTAGATAAGTGTACTCACGATTTGGGATGAAAACCCGAAGATCCGTGAGAGAGAATATGACTTTTCTCTAGTTGGAAATGTGAATAATGAACAATTTAGTTCAAAAATCTATTTATACTCCTGAAATATTTTGGCAGAAAATATTTTATTCTGGAATTGGACTCTAACATGATGAAGTGTTGAAATGCTCAAGTTTCACAAACCCATGAGCATCCACTCTCCTGATATCTCCTTAAATGTAAACCCTAATGTACACAAACTTATTCGGAAAAGTCTGAAGTTCATTGAAACTGGACTAGCTTCTATTGAATAGTTAATGTTCGTAGAAAATGGAAATTTCTGGTTGTCACAGTCGGGCACCCATATATGCCTGACATGGGGTAGGTTAGGAACCCCGGTATGCCAAGCAGGGGTAGGTTGAGCACCCTGGTATGCTCAGCAGGGTAGGTCGGGCACCCAGATATGCTTGAAAGTATGCTTATAGTATGGTATGTGGTATGATGAGGGAACTTACTAAGCTTTTTGCTTACGGTTTACAGTTTTGGTTTCAGATACCTCTTCTTCGAAGGGGAAGGAGCGACATGACTACAACGCATCACACCCATGATTTTCCGCACTTGAGATTTTTGGGATTTGTACTCTGACATTGTTACTATTTGATGATATGGTTTTGAGATACTTGACCTATGGTTTTATGAAATAAATTACTTGATGATGTTTTCTTATAAATTGTTTTATGAATCGCTATATTAAAAACAAAATTTTTGATCATGAATTTTGGGATGTTACAAGCATTAAAAAAAATTTTCATTGAGTAATAGACATCAAAGAACATCTACACCCCTCTTTTCTGTTATTATAAACATACGAAAACAAGGTCTTAGATTGGTGTTTTAACATCTAATTAGCTATGTAGATATGGGCTACAAAGATTTGCTATTAGTTAATGATTTTGTCTAACATACCAATCCCAACCACGTTCGTTTTGATGACTTCCAAAACCACAACCCTTGAAGATGGATCTAAGAAAAATTATAGCCATGGATGTACGTTCTAAAATATGGATTTGGATTTTTTGCAAGTATGGGTTGTGGGGTTTAACTTCGATTTCATATTTGTTTTTTTCCTGAACTTCTTATGAGATTTAATGAACCAAAATGAATATGAAGATGATTTTCATACCTTATGGGTTTTAATTTTCTTTTGAGTTTTCATATATGTTATGATTTAGTAAATGTTGAATGGACATTAAAAACGAGCTTATGTTTTCAAAATTTACATCTAGTTTCGATTTTGTGATTTTGCATAAGTGAAAAAGATCGTTTTGGATCATCGTTTTGTATTTCTAACAACATTATTCTCTAAAAAATGGAAAAATATAAAGGAGTGTGGTAGTGGGTGCCGGTGGCGGTAGTAGGCCGAGGCGGACCCAAAACGTTTTAATAGGTTAGCACCAAAAAAATTCCTAATAAAATATAATATGATATTTAGATAAAAAAAAACATTGAAAATATGATTTCATTAGATATAAGAAACTTGTGTGTGTGCATATATATATATATATATATATATATATATATATATATATATATATATATATATATATATATATATATATATATATATATAGAGGAAAAGTGAATATGTGGTTGTTTGGTATGTAATCTTAGATGTAGAACCACATGAAACCACCTAATTTTAATTAAAAAACTATGATTTTGAACTTGTTATATGTTGCTTTCTTAATGAATTACATAAACTAAATCCAAATGTACATTAAAATACAAATCGAATTTTGTTTTGTAGAAAATAAAAACGGCCCTACAAAGTTTTTAAGATAAGTTAAATCTCATATTTTTTTTTTCTTGAAAAATGTCATAACTTGAATTGAATTCAAAAATAATGAAGCTACAAAACCATTTTATTATATTATTGGTGGAACAAAGCATTATTATTGGTGGAACAATATTATTGGTGGAACAAAGCATCAGGTACAACATGAATTATTATTATTATTTTTTTACTTCAATTCAATCAGCCTTACATACTAAAAACAATAGCCAGCAAGTTTTTATAATTATTTTTGTTATATTTTATCTTGGCGTTCACATATTTTTATTTTTTCACAACTTAAGGATGAAGATTAACAAACTTGTGACGATAGATTATGTTTTTAAAGCTTAAAACTATATAATTGTAAGAGTTCTATACCTACGCTTAGGTACATGACAGCCACGTATTCCCTATCCCCTATATATATATATATATATATATATATATATATATATATATATATATATATATATATATAGGAATGAGTTCTATGGAAAACAAATAACTAGAGCAACATCTACCGGAACCAATAATCAAATGACACGTGTCAATTTCTTTCTTCACAAGTAATGTATTGTAGAAGTTATTGTGGAAGTAATGTGTTGTCATGTTTTTATTGGTTCAAATATGTGTTGCCATAATCATTCATTTTCCATATAACTCTTCCCTACATTTATATATATATATATATATATATATATATATATATATATATATAGGTTCAGGTTCATTTGAGACTATTCTAATTTTGTGAGACCGTGAGACCAAATCTAAAAATAATTTTAAAATACAAAATAAATGGAAAAATCCAAAAATTCTTTTTTTAAATATTATTTTTGGAACTTGAATTAACTAAAAAAATAAAAAATAAATAAAAAAAAAATAAAAAAAATTTCCGTTTTTTTTTGAAAAATACGTGAAATATTCTAAATAGAATATTACACTGACATATTCTAAAAAATAATTTTAAAATGCAAAATAAATGGAAAAATCTAAAAATTATTTTTTTAAATATTATTTTCGGAACTTGAATTAACTAAAAAAAAAATAAAAAATCCTATTTTTTCTGAAAAATACGTGAAATATTCTAAATAGAATATTACACTATACATATTCTAAAAATAATTTTAAAATGCAAAACAAATGGAAAAAATCAAAAAAAAAAATTAAATATTATTTTCGGAACTTGAATTAACTAAAAAAATAAAAAAAATAAAAAAATGCATCTCACGGTCTCACAAAATTAGGCCGTCTCACATGAACGTAACCCTATATATATATATATATATATATATATATATATATATATATATATATATATATATATATATATATATATATATATATATATATATATCATTTTAAAGTTAACCTCTTTATTTAATTATTTTTTAAAACAATTCATCATTTTTCAATCTTAACAAACATAAGCGCCGTTCATTAAAGCATTGCCCACTTTCATCACTACTACCAAGTAGACCTGACAATCGTGTCGTGTTCGAGTTGGCGTGTCATGGGTTGGCGGGTAAAAATATGCCAACTCAAACACGACCCATTTAAATATACAGGTCACGGGTTGGCGGGTTTGGAACAGAAACTCATATATGACCCGTCAACCCATTTATTTATATGTGTTCACAGGTTGGCAGGTTCGTGGGTTAGATTTGGATTCGTGAGTCCGAATTTTAGACATTTAAGTCTGAAACATCCAAATGAAAATTAAAAACATTCATAGAAACATGTTACAGACTTAGCCTTATAGGTTACGACTTACGACCTTAGACCATCCACCACGAGTCAAAATGTCAAAACAGTCAAATGGTCTATGAATCAATGGTATATATTATATAATACTTATTAAATATTAATACTTGATACATAAATACATTTAAAAATAAAATAAATTTTTTTATTAAGAATATAAACTGGTTGGCGGGTCAACCCGTTTATTTTTTGAGAAACTCATATATGACCCGTTTAATAAACGGGTTGGCCGGTTGAAAAACTCAACCCAAACCCATTTATTTCGTGTCGTGTCGCGGGTCGTGTCGCAGGTCGTGTCGCGTGTTGTGTCGAGAATTGTCAGCCCTGCTACCAAGAACCAACATCCATATTTCTTATAAAAGAATTTCCAAAAAAAAAACCCTACTAAAACAGTTAAAGATTTAAAATCCACAATTGAATATTTAAACCTAATTTCACTAATAACATAAATAAATAACAAATGCAGAATTAATTGATTAATTTTAGGGTTTCAGTTTGAACAAGTAAATTAAACTAAAGTATTAAAGATAAAGGTAGTACTTTATTTTGCTAGTGGGAAAAAGCCTAGCTTTGGAAAGGAGTAAGCAAGTAGGAGAAGATGCCAATCTTTTGGTATTTATGGTCTCGACTTGTAGTGAAGCAGGGGCAGGAAAACCCTTTTTTCCCTTTTGCTATTGAAGTATGTCACATGCCTTTTTAGTAAGCGATTCACATAATGTCCTAATTGGCTAATTGATTCACATAATGGGTTATTTATTTGGATTTTTTATTTAGCCAATAGTGAGATGTTTAGATGGATTTGTATTAGGTACACATTAGATCAAAGATATAAAATCATTTTTTTTATAACTTTTGGGGAGATATTGAGGGGTAGCACATGTTATCCCTACACTGGTAGGATGTGGTGGTGGATGGTAGGTGGGATGGGGTTGTGGGTTTACATAATCACATATGATAGAGGGAAAAAAATGAGATATGACAAAATGACAACCTATGAAAGAAAATGAGACCATAAGGATGGATAGGTGTGTGTCGTTTTTTATATTTGTCCTCAAAGTGAAAATTTCAGTAAACGTCAATGGCCATATTTGTAATTTAGTCTTCCGTTCCAGACAAGAATAAAAAAAGAAATTCAAAAGAAGCAAAACCGTGTTTCTTTTTTTTTGGAAAAAACCATGAAAGCCTCCAATAAATCCCCAACATTTTCGTTGTTTGTGTATATATACTCTCTCGCGGTCTCCCTTCGTTCATCGTCGACTCACCCTTTCCCAGGTTGACTTACTGCTCATCTTTCATGGCCTTCGTCTCTGTTCATTTTTCCTCTGTTATCGCCGCTTCAGGTTTATGTAATCTACTTACAAAGCTACTTTTGCTTGTCTAAGAATTTCAGTTATCAATCACAGATCACATGATAATCATTTCAATTTTCATAAACACGTGATTAAAAATTTGTTTATTTCAGATACTTTTGTTTAGTTTACATATCAGTTACAGTCCAGCTAGCACGTTCTTGCTTGAAGTCCAGAATGATGAACAAAACTTTGCGCACGCAGACTGGGAAATTCTCGGATTCTCGAAAATTGCTTCCTCAATCACTTTATATTTTGAACTCATAAACACCATTTTTACATTTGATTCTTTTTTGAATGATGGTATCTGTTCCTTAATTGTAAGCTAAACACTCAAAATCAAGAAGCTTACATATTTGATTGTCATAATTCTTAGACAATCAAATGAAAACCTTATAGTTGATGCCAAACTTCACTGGAAAAGAAACATTACGAGGGAATTTTCACACTAACACGAGTATCTCCATTGTCAAAGGAGTCTTTGTTTGCCACCTGGTTCTATCATGTCCTGTCTTGCATAACAAGCGGGGCCTTAAAGCATTAGTAGACAAAAAGATTCAAAGCACTAGAATCCCCATTCAATAGTTTTGTTAGGGAGTTCGTAATCTTTCTTTAAAGTTACTTTCTAGTAACTCACATGGCAATATAATTTTATTTTACATCAATACTTTGGTATTAACAGATGAGATTTAAGTTGCATATTGTAATCAATAATTTGCTATTATGCACAGGCATTTTGTACGGGTGCTGACATTAAAGAACAAGTTGTCAACTCATAATTTATTATGGTGGTTCTATCTGAACTCCTCTCAAAAGGATCTTCATCTTCTTCATCAACTCATGGTCTTAGTTCATCTGCTCGTGTTCCTACTTCATCAACTCATGATCATAATTCATCAACTCATAATCATAGATATGATGTATTTTTAAGTTTTAGAGGTGTTGATACTCGTCATAGTTTCACTGATCACCTTCATAAGGCCCTCATTGATGCCAATATCAATACCTTCTTGGATGATGAAGAGATTGAAACTGGGGAAGATCTGAAACCAGAACTGGAGAGTGCAATTAAGGCATCCCAGGCTTCTATTATAGTGTTGTCTAAAAATTATGCTTTTTCAACATGGTGCCTCGATGAATTGGTGTTGATCCTGGACCAGCGTATGACATCCAACCATATTGTTATCCCAATATTTTATCATGTGGAGCCCACACATGTCAGGAAGCAACAAAGTAGCTTTGGAGATGCAATGGCTAAGCATAAACAGACAATGGAGGCAGAGAAAAATGCAAATAAAAGAAGTCAATGGGCTCAAAAGATGGACCGATGGAATAAAGCACTTTTAGAAGTAGCGAATTTAAAAGGAAAGGACGTAAATGGAAGGTAACCACTTTCTTACCAATATTCATCTCCCTATGTTTTTCAATAAGTTTTTCTAAATCATCAAATAGACATATATTTGATGTACTAGGATATATAGAAGATGCACGTAACTGAAAACAAGTTTTCAAATATGTGATCTCATAAACTAGTTCATATAGATCGATTAGCCATTCTGATAATTTTTACATGTTATGCATTTTGTATTTTATCATAAGTTAGTACATTTAGATAAACCATGTCCACGATTTTACATGCTTTTTAATTTAAAAACCAAAGTTTGATGGGTTTGCTATGCGTCTACTATCGATTATACCATACTATCTTCAAATCATAGCGCCTTTTATGATAAATAAATGCTTTAAGTTGTATGTAGTAATAGATAACCTATAATTGTTTCATGGCATTTTGTTCAAATCCATGCAAAACCACATTGATGGTTAAGTTTGATCGTCTTGTAGAAACATAGTGAAGCTAGTTGGCTTATTAGTGAAATCTTGTATTTCGTTGGTTGCTTTGGTCTTATCATAAACAAATATGTATGACCTTATCTATTAGCGAAAATCGTGTATTTCATGGCATTTTGTTCAAATTGATGCAAACCACGATATGGTTTTGATTTGAGAACTCAATTAATAATAACCACTACGATATAATCTTAGTTTGGATCTTTGAATAATTTAAATCTTCCAATTTGGTTCATAAGTTTTGCCGATTGTGTTTTGACATTATTATATAATCAAGTTTCAGGTTAGAGACGGAGTTTATCGAAGAAATTGTGAAGGGCATCCACCGTAGATTAAATGTACACTTAAGGAGCATTCGACCGCAACTTATTGGGATGAAGTATCATATTAACTTTGTAACTTCATGGTTGAAAGATGGATCCTCACATACGGCAGACATACTTACTATTTATGGTATAGGTGGGATCGGGAAGACATCATTAGCCAAACATGTCTATGGGCTATATTCCCGTGAATTCCACACAGGCAGCTATATTGAAGATATCACAAGGAAATGTAATGGAAAGTTTAATGGGTTGCTTGATTTACAAGAACAACTCTGCAATGACATTTCAAAAACAAGTTCAATTAAAGTGCATGATGTTTCAGCATATACCTCAAAGATAGAGAATGCACTAGCCCGTAAAAGGGTGTTTCTAGTTCTTGATGATATCAGTACTCTTGTTCAGTTGGATGCATTACTTGGAAGCAAAGGCTTTCATCCCGGAAGCAAAATTATAATTACAACAAAAGACAGTTGGTTGACGGAGAGTTGTGCTTCATTCAAAACAAACATGAAACCCAAGCATGAAAAGCATTTGCTTCAAGGCTTAGATGATTTTGCATCACAAAAACTTTTTTGTTCCCATGCATTCATGTGCAATGAACCCAAGGCAGGATATGAAGAGGTGTCCGCTAAGCTTGTCAAATATTGTGAAGGACATCCATTCGCTCTTGAAGTTTTGGGAAAGTCTCTACATAATCGAGATGTAGCTTATTGGGAAGGGTACATTGAAGGGCTAAGGAAAGAAATTAGTTCCCCAATAAATAATGTCTTGAAAATGAGCTTTGACTCCTTGCCATCAAAAAACGATAAGGAGTTGTTTAAGCATATTGCTTGTTTTTTTGTTGGAATGGATAGAGATGTTACTGAAACAATATTAAAGGCATGTGGTATAAACACTAGATCTGGAATCACAAATCTCACTGACAGGTGCCTCCTTAGTATAGGATGGAATAATGAATTGAAGATGCATCAGTTGGTTCGAGAAATGGGAAGATTCGAAGTACGTCAAGAATCACTTGACAAGCCATGGAAGCAAAGTCGATTATGGTGTCATAAGGAGTCATTTAGAGTATTGAAACAAAAAAAGGTAAAGTGGCCATGTATGCTATCAGTAATGAGTATACCCAAAATATATTTTGTTGCCTAATTTATTTATATGCATTCTGTTTGTATTACTTCTTAGGGCAAGGGAAATCTCTTAGGCATTGCCCTTGACATGCGCATGCTTGAGGAAGAGAAGTTGGGTGAATCATATGAGCTAAAAACGGACGCATTAAGTAACATGGATGGCCTGATGCTACTACAACTCAATTATGTGCACATGCATGGGTCTTATGAGAACTTCCCACGAGAAATAAAAGCTTTGTGTATGCATGGGTTTTGTTTAAAGTCTATACCTACCGACTTTTGTATGGAGAATCTTGTTGCTCTTGACATGTCATATAGCAATATTGAATCATTTGTTGGTTGTATTAATTCACAACGAGTTGAGAAGAGGCAAAAGGTAGCTTATCTTCATATATTATTCATCAATGTTGAGTTCATGAAATTCGATACTATCATAACGTTTTTTGACTTCTGCAGTTGGATGGATCATGCTTAAAAGAGAAAAAGTTGCTTGGATCATTGAAGATTCTTAATTTAAGTTACTGTAAACAACTCCGTAGTCTTGGTGACTTTGTCCAACTCCCTGTACTTGAAAGGTTAATAGTTAGAAATTGTATTGGTTTGCTTGAGGTTTGTGAATCAATTAAGCAATGTGTTGAACTTGTGTTCATCGATCTAAGCTATTGCAAGAAGCTTGAAAAAATTCCAAGAAACATAGGCATGTTGAAGAATGTTAAAACAATGTTGGTAGATGGTTGTAGTCTTGGTGAATCTCGAATCCAGATTAGGGATATGGATTCACTAGAACTGTGCAAGGCTAACAACATTCACATAAATACAAGAACCTCTTCAGCCGCCTATGTGGGTGCTATACGAAGGGATTTGAAGTTTTTAGCAGTTTCTTTACCAAGGTCTTTGGTAAGGTTGTCACTTGCAAATAACAATTTGTCCACTGAATCCTTTCCCATGGACTTGAGTTGCCTATCCATTTTAAAGGAATTATATTTAGATGACAATCCTATAGACTCCATGCCCAGTTGTGTGAGAACCCTTCCTAGGCTTGACATACTTAGTATGAGGTACTGTGAAAAATTGAAGACAGTTGAGCATCCTCCATGTACACTAAGCAGGTTGTTGCTGAATTCTCATTATCATGGGTGTTTTGTTGAGAAACTTGTATTTGATCCGAAAATGTCCCCATTAGAGATATCATCAAACTGCTGGATAGATTACATATATTTGTCATATGAAATTGAAGGTATGATAAAAATTCAACCAATGGTATGTGTTGCGGAAAAGGTATTACAGAGCTTGGGATGGAGTAATTTAGACTTCCTTAATGGCAAGTGTATGGGAACTAATTCTTCATCAGAATCCGGAATCCAGGTTCTGTTCAGTTACTGTTTGTGAATATGTATAATATAATTATTATGCATGGTGATTAATTAAGGTGGTTGTGTTTGGCAGACGATGTATTATGAATTTGGAATATTCAGCACAATGTATGAAGCGGGGGAGATACCGAGTTGGTTTAGGCATAGAAGTGAGGGGCCATCAATATCATTTACCATCCCATCATCATCATCATCCCCAAACAGCCTCCTTACAGGAATCAACTTCTCAACTTCATGCTCTATAAAAATAGACAATTCAATTCAGTTTCTATGTGAACAGTTGATTTATTTCCCTAATTGGCCAATGATGACAATTAGTAATATGACAAAGAAGCGCACCTGGATATACGAACGTCACAGGGACAGAGTTTCTGAGGGTCAATGGGTGTTGTTAAGTCATTGGATGTTTGGGAGGAATGAGATGGAGGCTGGTGACCTCATTACTATTACAGTTACAGAGAGGCTTTATGAATCTATAAAGGAGTGTGGGGTAAGTCTTGTGTATGAGGATGATGGAGAAGAAGAAGATGTGTTGGGTTATTACAAGTCATGGAATCATATAATTGGTGGAGATCTCTCTCCTTTTCAAACTACAACAGGACAATACATCTTAGAACACCAGCGATTCTTTTCAGACGGGATTCTCTTGACTTTATATCACCGTAAATTTGTTGCAGACGGCGCCAGATATCAAGGTATTGGTGTGATTTTTGTTAAATATTTTATGAACAGTTTAAATAGACGGATATTGTCCCATTTATTTTAATAAATCGATCATAACTTAAAATCTTTTAAACATATGGAACACACATATGACTCAAATCCACCCACGTATTATTTGTTTTATTGATAACCTATAATAAGATAAGATTTAGTTTTTATATAATATAAAAAAATAAAATTTGTACTTTTTATTTTTAAATGTATGGAACAAAGTAATGACACGTTTAAATCGGTAGATTTGTTATGTCAATGATAAGCCCCTACCCTGATGAGTAGTACTTGAACTTTTCACTTTCTAGAAGATTGTTATATAACAAAATTGTAGTAACAAAAGCTATTGCAGAGTCCCTTCCTCTTGAAAGAATGGGAAAACCCTAATATATCATTCATTATCAGTACTACTCATCAGGGTAGAAGATTGTTACGTGTTTTTGGTTGCGAATGTTTCTGCTTATTCTCTTTACTCTGTGTGGGAGCTTATCAGTACAATTGGTTAAGTCTTTTGATATGTTGGATCACATAATTATATCTATACCAATACGACTACTTTGTCCAAGTGGGTTGTTTGTGAACAATGATTAACATATCACTTTTTTATCTGTTTTCAGCACAAAAGGAAAAGTGTTGGTTCAGAGCTTTATCACCAAGGAATCCTGGCATAATTGGTCGTGCAAATGAGGTATACCCTTTGACACCCAAACCTTTCTCTCTTCAAGTGAACAAAGGGCTTACACAACCAAATATTACGAATCAATGTTCTCGATTGAAAACAATATATATACTTCTGAGTAACTATCCGTTTTCATTGCATTTTGTATTATATATCTCTATGTACTTGTGTAGCATTTAAGGTTTCTTACATTCCATTTTATTCATAGGGAAAGGGGGAATCTTCAAGGTCTTATCCTTCAGAGGAAAAGTATTGACAAAGAGCAACATGGCATCAGTAGAAAGTAGATGCATTCCTACCATTAGTAAGATTTGATTGTTCAAGTTTAAATGAATTTCATTAAATATCCAAGTTTAGTTATAGCATTAGTTTAAAATATATCTATCAATTTACTAGGAGATAGCGATTTTATACATAATTAAATAATATTTTATTTTATTTTTTTGATCATTGGAGGCAAGAAATCAATATGAAAAAAATATAGCGAATTAAAAAAAAAAATTAAATCGAATCAAAATTATTTTCATTATGGCTTTTCAATTGAACCGGAACAAGTTAGGTTTTTGGCTCGGCCACGACATAGAATAACCGGAACGATGAATGAAAAAACATGGGAGTCATGTTTGAAGCTTGAGGCAATTACAAATTTAGTCGGTTTCCCTAACTACTTTTCATTTAACAGCCCAAAAAATCAACTTTGTTTTTTATAATAAACATAGAAACCGCAGATGAGGCTACCTCATGCGGTTTTGTCACCTCCTCTTCGGTTTCGTCATAGGTGGCAAAACACGTCTTTGGTTTTGTCTTCTCATATGCGGTTTCTTCATCTCATCTTCGGTTTTATTTTCCACTATAAAAAACATTCTTTGAGTTGAAATCGTAGATGAGGCTACCTCATCAACAACTTCCTCTTTACCCGTCTTTAGTTGTGTTCATGTTTTGTCGTTCATGGTTTCATGTTTTGTTGTTCATGGTTTCTGGGTTTCGACGACTAAATCACAAATTGGTATATGCCTCATATTCGGTTTCATAGACTCGTCTTCGGTTTCGCTCATCTTATTGATTTTTTTAAAGACAAATTAAAATTATATTTACTTATATACCAGTTTTTTCTCTGAACAGTGAGATCGGCGCCGTCAGCCAACTCAAACACCACAATTTCGTACAACCTTATAAATAGATGGACCTCTATATAAAAAAAATATTAAGTCATTCATCGAATATACCATTTTATTTTATTTTATTTTACAATATATAATAAATTTAGTTAATATCCTTATCTACTATATAAAAAAAATAAAGATCAATATTGTCATATGTCAATTTCTCATGAGTTTAAAACTTGTCATTTCGTGGTATTTTGAAATAAATAATATCCGCATGTAAATTTTTGATTTTTTCAATTTTAAAATTAAAAAGTCACATAATACTTATACTTATATAGATATGTAAAGTTTTAGATGTAATAAATGTGACAGTAAATTGAAATGGATATGTATTTCCCTCATTGTTTCAAAATTTTACTTTAAAAAATAATTAAGGTTTGCACTTTGATATTTAATCTTTTTTTAAATCAACCGATGTAATATATGAGTCCCAGACTTGGTTTAGTAATATATTTTTGAGTAAATTACACGAATCGTCCCTCGGTTAGGTATCAAAAAGCACGTTTAGTCCCTATTTTTAAAAATTACTCGAACCGTTCCTATGTTTTCATTTCCTTTCACAGTTAGTCCCTATCATCATTAGTCGTTAATGGGTTCTATCTAAGTTCCCCAAAAGCAAGTTTAGTCCCTCGTTCTTTTAAATTTATCATTTTAGTCCCTCATTTATTTTTAAAAGACTACATTGCCATTTTTTTTCATTTATTTATAATTTATCAATTAATTAGATTAATTATAAATTTTAGAAGGTTATATCATTTTCATCTCTCTCTCTCTCTCTCTCTCTCTCTCTCTCTCTCTCATTTCCTCTCTATTCCATGTCCTCTTTCTCAATTCGATCAAGTATCTCATATCATCACCAGCAACCATCTTCGTTCACCGTCGACACCTTCACTAACCACCACCCGTCACCACCAAATTTGATACTATAACCAAAATCTAAAGCTCAAACCCAAATCTAATACTAGAACCAGAATCTGGAACTTATAATCAACACCAAATCCTAATCTAAAATTTGTAATCAACACTGATTTTCGAGATGAAGTCCCCAATCTGAAAATCAGTCATGAAATTCGTACATCAATGTAAAATACAGAGGGACTAAGATGTAGAATCGACACCCTAGATTTGTGTCCTATCTTCTTTCTCAACTCTTGTAATCACCACTTATAACCATCGGAGAAGACAGGAGAGTTTTCGAAATATAGATATGCGAATGGAGTATAGATTTGAAATCTAGATGTAAAAGGGTTGTTGATGGCATGCCCTAATACAATTGTCGAGGACAATCTAAGGTTTACCAAAGATTGGTTGCTCAAGGACAGTTGGAAGTATAGTGATAATTCTGAAAGGACCATATTGACATAATCTGTAAGGAGGCAACTCTTGTTCATAAGTGATAGTCAAAAATGGAATCTGGAAATGTTTCAAAGTTAGAATTTTCAATCTGTGTAAGATTAAGGAAACTTAATGCAAGAAGGATGATTCCAAGGAGCTGATCTCCTTTGGAATACTCTGTAATGATTGTTGTCAAGTCTTTCTGACTTTGTGCATAATCATTACAAGAGGATCAATGCATATAAGTTTAGAATCTAACAGATTTCAGTAAATGACATGAATTTGGAATTCTTGTACTTGCAGTAAGGATTTGGGAGTGTGAAAAGAGAATCATTGAAGTTATGTTCAATGGATCTAGTTCACAAAGTAAAGATCATAGACAAACATAGTATGCATACTTGGTGTATGACATGACTAGTGTTTAGAAAACATAGTGTACATGCTTGGAGCACAGGACAACTATTGTTTTAAATTCAAGAATAAAGTTGATAGCTGAAACAGTATACAATGAATAATGTGTAATCATATGGTGATAAATAAAAGGTGTTTTTATTTATGTTCATAGGTTTTGATACCATATTGGATTCAATTATTATTGTGTTTCATTTTGCATGTTTTCACTTCCAGAATAAACTAGGTTATTCTTCCGGAATGACTAAGTTATTTAAACCATCCACAGTCGGTCATATGTTGGAAGTAGATATGAATCAAGACTATCATGGGTTGGCTTGTAGAGGTGAAAGATATTGGACAAAGGGCTACAACACACATGAGTGCTCATAAGTTCTAAGTATTGGATTCAACCCGCGCTCATTGGAATCACTTCATGGATTTTATCACGAGTGATCATGAGACGATAATATTTTATATTCTTCAAACCTAGAGATATGAGTTGTTACCATGATTTGGTTGTACATTGATTGCACGAAAACGCATTCGGTAACTCGGTGTTATAAAACGTGCCTTTGTGTATGATTCAACAAGTAGTAGAACAAGCCATATGAGTCGAATTTTATCCATTCCTTTTACCTTCGGGATAAAAGCGATATCTGTGGGCCCCTCGATGATTTAATGATGACAAATGGAAGTGCTCGGCCGGGCCAGGACTGATTTGATTTGTTCAATTAGTCAGTCATCATAAATCGGAAATCAGGAAACAACAAATGGACAGAGAGAATGATTATAATCCATGTCTCAGTTCATATGATATCTAGAATGGAAGAATATATGATCCCTTATCTAATGGAGAAATCATTGACAAAGGTCAGAGTTCGACAGAAGCTTTTGAGAGCTATGATTTCCAGTTGGTTCCTGAAGTCATACACAGTAATAGCTTTAGACTTATCCAAGTGGGAGACTGTTGGATTAATGTCTAAGTCCATAACTATAATTGGTAAGACTTGACCCGACCCGGCATGGTCCATTTGGGTTGCATGGCATCATGCATTTGGATAGACTATAATGAGAGAAATAAGACACTTATGGTTATTAATATATTATAAGTTCTAGTATATTAATAATAAGAATAATAAGATTATTTAATTAGTATTGATCAAGAATTAATCTAGGATTAATTAAGTGATCAAAAGAAGACTAATTAAATATATGGATTGATTGTGTAAATCATCCATACTTATATAGTGGGCTAATGCTCCATGGATTATCTAGTTGGGCTAAAACCCATATGATGCTCCATGGATGCTCCATGGTGTATTTGTACCCATGGATCATGGAAATGAAAGGCCATGTCAATTAGGGCTTACATGGTGTAACCCTAACTATATATGCATCTTATTCTTGATCAAAATCGGCCACTAGAGTGTGTAAAAATAAGGGCTAGCCGATTTCATGAGTTGTGGATTTCTCTCAAGTTATTCCAAGTGTATTTGGTGTTGTGTGAACCATTTGAGGTGTCACACTTGGGGCACTAGGCACTCAAGCTTCATGAAGACATTCTACATCAATGAGGTATGTATTCTATCTTGTTATATTGATAGTTTTGTATGCTAGATTAGGATAATACCTTGGATGTTCATATTTGCATGTATAATAGAGAAAACATAGATCCAAGGTATTTAGGGTTGCATGTACACTTAGGAGTGTTAGAATGCTCAAAACCCAAAAAATGTGTACCGTCAAGATAGCTAACCAGTGAGATAGAGAACGCTAACTTCGTACCTATAGATTGTATCCTCAGTCCGGACGATTATTCTATTTCATTCGATTTGATGGCAAACTTTTCATGAAATGCTTTGATGCTAGGTTTGACATGTAATGACCGAGTCTCATTAATGTTGTTATTATTGACTTCAAAAGGGTCGCCCGTCTAAATCTTTCCCCCGACCCAACTCTCGTGATCTACGGCATCAAACCTAAACCCAACCTTCGCATCATTTCGTGCATCGAAGCTTAAAAAGTTTTCCCAATAGGAGTGCCATGCATTCTTTGTCTGTGTAATCATCGGAAAACGAGAAGTCTGCATCTCTTTCCCTAATGTCTTTCCCGATGGATTCCCGAGAATTCCTTCCGAATGTCTAGTCTAGTCTCGCACCGGCCTAATCCCTGGAACTACATCGTAACCAAACCTCAGTAAGAATGACGTGTCCAAGATGATGACCAAGGATTAATATGATCACTACGAGTTAGTAGTGGTGCCCTTTGGTCAAATCATTTTCCCTTGATCATGTAGCTAAGCAAAGGAGTCATACCCGTGAACCTTTCCAAAAACTAAGGCGATAGGGAATTAGTCGGCACCAGAAATACCCATAGAAACCTATCGATTCTTGGGTCCCATCGACTATTATCGCAGACCTACCCATAAAATTCTTCTAGAGCCATCAGAACCTTAGCTACTCTGCTCTATGAAGATGTACCTTCCTATTGGAGTGTGTGTCCTGTTGAAGGCTTTGTCCCAGAAAAGCATGACATGCTTTGAGAAGTACGAAATACTTCCCTCTTGATACATTAGACCCTTCGCGATCCTCGTAGGATCGATTCTGTAACCTTCAAACTTTGGATGCCCTCAGAACTTAGTAACATTCATCTGGTACTTCACGTCTCGGTCCTTAAGAAGTATCTACCCAACGAAACCCTAGTAATTCCATTGATGAGATCGAAGTCAACGAAAGTTTGAGCCTCCACGGGAGAACCAATTGAGATCATGGATGGAAAGATCAAATGTACGAAACGAAGACACGTCCCGATAGTGAGGGTTCGCTGGAACGTTTGTAACAACCCGAAATTCATATCCCTAAATGTAACCCTTCTCGCAACTCGTTCCGATCATCCAATCGCCGTTTCCGATTTCGTTTCCGTTTCCGAACTTTTATTAAGTCGTTAATGTGGATTTTTATTTTATGACTTAATAAGTGTCTTAATAACCTTAGAACTCATTCTAACGTCTCATAATAATGATCGGAACATTTCTAGAATCAACCATATCGGGTTACGGCAAATTGGTCGGGTGCGACCAAAAGCCCCGTCTAACGCCGGTATCGGGTAGAATTCTAACGTGTCCCGAACTTGGACACTATTTAAAGTGATCCAAGTCTCCATTTTGAAGCTTTTGCTGCATTTTACAACTTTCACTCCAACCTCTCTCCTCAAACTAGATTTAAGGATAAAAATCTCAAGTTTAAGGCTTCAAATCATCAAGGTACCTTCCCTAATTTGTTTTGCAACCTATCTAGCCTTCAAATTCGAGTTTAAACCATGGATTAGGGCCATTACCATGAGTTTACGGCCCTAGAACTATCCTAGTCCGTAAACTCATATAAATGGGGTTTTTGGAGCAATAAAACCCTTCCAAACTACAAATGGACCTTAGTTATGGCTAGATGACTTTATGGAATGAGCTTAGAATGCCTTGGACCATAATTTAAAGCCTTGTATATGAGTTTACGGCCCTGGAAGGTGCCTAGGCCGTAAACACATATTTAAAGGGGTTTTAAGCCATTTAACCCTTCCAAGACACAAACAAGACTTAGATATGATTTTTAGAATATTGGATATGGACCTAGAACATCTTAAACATAAATTTTGATGGGTTTGTGTGAGCTTACGGCTAAGGCTTGTGCTTGGGCCGTAAACTCCTTAAACTTGGGTGTAAACACATTTTCAAGGTGTTAGAAAGCCATCCAACACCACGAAAAAGCCTTGGAATAAATCATAGGACCAACCAAAAATAATTTAAGGGCTTTAAACATAACAAAACCTCACATATGAGAGTTTATGGCCATAGAACATGCTCCATTGCCGTAAACTCCTAAAAGGATGTCAAATGGTGCCCAAAATTTATTTCTAGGCTTGTAGGAATTTTTAGAATCACATGTGATTAATTTTGAGACCTTAAAAACACTTATTCATGGGGATATGAGAGTTTACAGCCATAGACCCCATGCCAAGGCCGTAAACTCCCTTAAGTGTTGTATTTGGTGATTTTAATCCATTCCAAGCCTTAGATAAAATTATTCCAAGCATTTCCAAGTGTTAATATCCATTTGTGACCCCTTAAACACCATAAACCACCCCACCATGAGTTTACGGCCGTAAACTCATGGGGAATCGGTGTTTAGGCCGTAAACTTCATTAGGGAGTTTACTCTTGGGGAGTAAACGCAAATTCCAAGCCCCTCGCTTCAATTCCCATCCGTAGATGTCACCTCGGTCGCTCCAAACGCTCGTTTTGAGGTGTTTAACCTCGTTCGAGTATAATGTTTCATATAATTAGTGATTGTAAATCTAATTAGATATATATGGACATTATTTCATTTTACATAGGGACATCGCGAGTAATCAGGCCCCAAAATGACGTTTAGTTTCCGAAATCGTCGCATTTCCGAGTCCGGTGAGTTCATACCCCTACTCTTTTTCTGTGTTTTCAATGTTTTCAGGGGGGAATACAAGCAAAAGTACAAGTGTATTTTGTATTTAAACTGATTTTCAACTCAATGGTTTGACTTACTAAATGTTTTAATTTCCAAAGATTTGTGATAACTGACGTTTCGAATTGCAGGTTAAACATAGATTTCTTTTAAGAGTTTTATAACTACATTCTTTTTGAATAAGAAATCATACTAATCATATTTAAGATCAACGAATATGAATACGAATACGAATACGAATACGAATACGAATACGAATACGAATACGAATATGAATACGAATACGAATACGAATACGAATACGAATACGAATACGAATACGAATACGAATACGAATACGAATATGAATACGAGTACGAATACGAATACGACTACGAATATGACTACGAATGTGATTACGACTACGAATGCGATTACGACTACGAATGCGAAATGACGCCTTTGGTTGACACTAAGACTTCGAATATACAATTAGTGTACTCCTTGAGTGTCACCAGAGTTTCGAATCTAATATGAAAATACGCGTCTGGACCTCTACTGAGTTTCAAATATATCTGCCTCAGAATGTCGACAGAGCTTCGAATACACAACTAATATACTCTTTTGGAACTCTGCAGAACTTCGAAAATACTGTAATGTACGCTTCTGTGTGATTTCAAAACTTCAAAAATACAACTAAGTTAGTAGATTATAGTCATCCGAATGTAGAATAACTAAGGGTTTAGAACACATAAATAATACTACTCACATGGTAATTACTAGTACTTCGAAATCAGACTTAAGAACCAACCACAACACATAGGAAAATATGGGATTTTCCTGGGATAACATAACAACCAGTAACGAACCAAGATACAAATAGACAACTCAACACATAGGAAAATATGGGATTTTCCTAGGTAGTACAACAACACATAAACAGATAAAGTAACCAATGAATAACTAAAACTATAAGGAAAATATGGGATTTTCCAGGAATGACATAACCAACCGTTTTCGAAATTGTAACAAAGGATTACCAAACCGTTTTCATAAGAAAATATGGGATTTTCTTGATCAACAACTTTTCCAGAAAGTAAAAGAAAATCGTTCTTTTCAAAACTAAACCGCTTATGAACTCACCAGCTTTATGCTAATTTTCAAATCGCTTGTATTCTCAGGTTAGCGTTAGACAGGTACACCGCAACCATCTGGAGAAGACGGAGTGTCCCGAAGACTCGTCTTTACTTTTGTTTATATTACATATGTAAAACACTTGTATAACTTTTCCTTCAAACAGATGTAAACAATATTATGTAATGTAATGTTTTGTGTTTACTGTTTTACTATGTGCATTGGATTTGATACTCAACATGGATTCAACCCCGGAAATGTTTCCGCCTTCGGTTTTCGGGGTGTGACAGATTGGTATCAGAGCCCTTGTTTATAGTGAACTGGTATACCAAAGCTTACATGGTTTAAGACTATAAACATTAAAGGGCCTAAGTGCTCTGAACTAAAAGTATACTCTACGAATATAAGTATTTTCTAAAAGTATACAAGTATACTGACCGTCGAGATTCGTAACTACAAGTAGAACAAAACATAAGTAAATGGGTGTTGTATGCTGCAGTTAAACCTGGGCAGTTATGTAGTCGTGTCTAGGATCAATATAGCCTGGCCAACTATATTCATTCGAGACACGGCCAACATGTGTTTGGGATTGACTGTGGTATGCGGCATGCCTAAAACTTACCCTAATACCACAAACATCGAACCAGCATCGTATCGAACCATGAAATACTATGGGAGTATTTCTCGAGCCGATCCTTTGTAGAAATCCTCGTATACGCGTTGTTCCTTGATCATTCCCTTAGCGATAAATCATTTGCCTTGATAACTCTTTCCTGCTTTATCACTTAATATAATGTTATATCTGTCTTGATGAGATATCCCTTGATCCATATCTCTTGATTCAATTCAGAGGACTTATGATCCTCTCTTTCCTGATCTTCTTAGATCAAGATGCCTCCGATGAAAAGACCCAGCTCAAAGAACACCAACAACCCTCCGCCGCCACCACCTCCTCTTCAAATCGATCTAGAAACACTTCAGGCAACCATTTCTGCCACCATATCAGCTCTTCTACCTCAACTAAACCACAATGGTTAAGGAGGTGGTTCCCAAAACCAAAACCAAGAAGGTAATCAAGGACACCGGAAGGAGTGTTCCTATAAAGACTTTATGAATGCAAAACCCACATTCTTCGATGGCGCAGGGGTGTCATTGCTTTAAATCGGTGGTTACAGAAAATCGAATCTATCTTTGAGATTTGCGCCTGTTCGGAATCTGATAAGGTGAAATTTTCCGCCTGTACGCTCACCGATAAGGCTTTGACTTGGTGGAACGCCCGAGTCAAATCCCTGACTCTACCTGTAGCTAATGCTATGGGATGGGAAGTTATGAAGGAACTACTATGTGCGGAGTATTGCCCTCGGGGTGAAATCCAGAAGCTGGAAAATGAGCTATGGAACCTAAAGATGAAAGGTTCTGATATCGCCGCTTACACTTTAAGATTTGATGACTTGGCACTTCTTTGTCCGGGTATGGTTACCCCGGAAAGCAAAAAGGTAGAAAGGCTCATCTGGGGATTAACTCAGCCGACCAAAGGGAACGTTATAGCAGCAAAGCCGGATACCTATGACAGCGCCAAGTGTTTGGCACAAACCTTGATCGATCACAATGATGATCAAGAGGAAGCAGGCACCACTCCCGAGCCAACAGAAAAGAGTGGCGAGAAAAGAAAGTTTTGGAGAAAGAAGAAGAAGAAGAGTCAGTCTTCCCCAGAACCCTCAAAGAAACAACAAATAGTGGCAGTCCATGCTGCCACTACCCCTGCTGTTGTTTATGTTGTCAATTCCACATCTCAAGTACCTGTTACCGGATATGTCGGTACCCTCCCATGGTGTGATCGATGTAACTATCACCATCGCATCCCTGGCCCTTGTCGTGCAAAGTTCTGTAGAAGCTGTGGCCAGGAAGGTCACCTCACACGAACCTGCAAAACCCCAACCCCGTCAAGTAGTCAAGCTTCCGGAGCAGGTATCGGTCAAACCTGCTACAACTGTGGAGAGGTCGGGCACTATAAGCGAAACTGTCCAAAGACAGTAACGTCTGGCAACACCGGGAGAGTCCTAACTATGGGGCAAGAAAGGACAGCCGCCGATCCCACCGTTGCCACAGGTATATTTTCCCTTGTTAAATTTATATGCCTGTGATTCTTTTTGATTCTAGCACTGAAAGAAATTCATTAACCATCCATTTGAACATCTTCTAACCCCGTCGTTTGCGAGTAACCGAATATGTATATCTTCGAGATGGTTATCACGTGAGAGCGAGAATGCTTGTGTCGTATCCGTAGATTGTATTCTCAATCCGAGCGATATTCTTTTCCCATTCGACCTAGTGGCAAACTTTTTATGAGATGCTTTGATGTCACCTTTAGCATGTAATGACTGAGTCTCATTCATGCTGTCTTTCCTAGTTTCGATAAATCCATTTGTTCCAACCTTCCTCCGACTCGACTTTCATGATCTTCGTACATCAAAGCTTAAAAAGTCTTTCCATGTATTTCTCGTCCGAGTGATCATCGAGAAACGAGAAGTCTACGATTCTTTCCTCGATACTGTTTCCAAAGAATTCTTGAGAATTCTTTCCGAACGCGTAGTTCAGTCTCGCATCGACCTAATCCCAGGAAATTTCCTCGTAGCCAAATCTCAGTGAGCGATGTGTGCAAGTCAGCAATCAGGGCTTGATACGATCACTACAAGGTAATAGTGGCGCCCTTCGGTCGAACCATTTCCTTGGTCATGTAGATAAGCAAAGCAGTCATATTCGTAAACCCTTCCAAAGGCAAAGGCAATAAAGAATTAGTCGACACCGGGAACACCCATGGAAACCTGTCGGTTCTTGGGTTCCGTCGACTATAATCGTAGACTCACGTAGAAGTTTCCATTAGAACCATCAGAACCTTAGCTACTCTGCAATGTGAAAGCATACCCACTTGTTGGAGGTTCTACCCTGGAAAGACATAGTACGCCTTGGGAAGTACAGAAAACTTAACCTGTGGAACCTTAGACCCTTTGAGATCTTCGTGAGGAATCAATTCCATAGCCCTCTCCGAGCTATCTTCAGGACTCAGTAGCAACCATCTGGTGTTCCGCACCTTTATTCGTAAGGCTTGCCGACCTGACGAAACCCTAGTAAATTCCTTTGAGGAGATGAAAACCAATGAAAATCCGAACCTTCGTGTCTGAATCAATTGAGATTGTGGATTGAGAGGTTAACCATGCATAACAAAGCCACAACCTGACAGTGAGGATTCGCTAGAATGTTAAGCGGAGACCAGAAGCAGTAAATTCATCCTTATATCTCTTTTCACTTCGTGATCTGTATGCAAATCTTTGAATTTCGGGACGAAATTCCCTCTAACGGTGGGATAATGTAACAACCCGAAATTCATATTCGTAAATGTAACCCTTCTCGCAACTCGTTCCGATCATCCAATCGCCGTTTCCGATTTCGTTTCCGTTTCCGGCCTTTTATTAAGTCGTTAATGAGGATTTTTATTTTATGACTTAATAAGTGTCTTAATAACCTTAGAACTCATTCTAACGTCTCATATTAATGATCGGAACATTTGTAGAATCAACCATATCGGGTTACGGCAAATTGGCCGAGTGCGACCAAAAGCCCCGTCTAACGCCGGTATCGGGTAGAATTATAACGTGTCCCGAACTTGGACACTATTTAAAGTGATCCAAGCCTCCATTTTGAAGCTTTTGCTCCATTTTACAACTTTCACTCCAACCTCTCTCCTCAAACTAGATTTAAGGATAAAAATCTCAAGTTTAAGGCTTCAAATCATCAACGTACCTTCCCTAATTTGTTTTGCAACCTCTCTAGCCTTCAAATTCAAGTTTAAACCATGGATTAGGGCCATTACCATGAGTTTATGTCCCTAGAACTATCCTAGGCCGTAAACTCATATAAGTGGGGTTTTTGGAGCAATAAAACCCTTCCAAACTACAAATGGACCTTAGTTATGGCTAGATGACTTTATGGAATGAGCTTAGAATGCCTTGGACCATAATTTAAAGCCTTGTATATGATTTTACGGCCCTGGAAGGTTCCTAGGCCGTAAACACATATTTAAAGGGGGTTTTAAGCCATTTAACCCTACCAAGACACAAACAAGACTTAGATATGATTTTTAGAATATTGGATATGGACCTAGAACATCTTAAACATAAATTTTGATGGGTTTGTGTGAGTTTACGGCCAAGGCTTGTGCTTGAGCCGTAAACTCCTTAAACTTGGGTGTAAACACATTTTCAAGGTGTTAGAAGCCATCCAACACCACGAAAAAGCCTTGGAATAAATCATAGGACCAACCAGAAATAATTTAAGGGCTTTAAACATAAAAAAAAAACCTCACATATGAGAGTTTATGGCCATAGAACATGCTCCATTGCCGTAAACTCCTAAAAGGATGTCAAATGGTGCCCAAAATTTATTTCTAGGCTTGTAGGAATTTTTAGAATCACATGTGATTAATTTTGAGACCTTAAAAACACTTATTCATGGGGATATGAGAGTTTACGGCCATAGACCCCATGCCAAGGCCGTAAACTCCCTTAAGTGTTGTATTTGGTGATTTTAATCCATTCCAAGCCTTAGATAAAATTATTCCAAGCATTTCCAAGTGTTAATATCCATTTGTGACCCCTTAAACACCATAAACCACCCCACCATGAGTTTACGGCCGTAAACTCATGGAGAATGGGTGTTTAGGCCGTAAACTTCATTAGGGAGTTTACTCTTGGGGAGTAAACTCAAATTCCAAGCCCCTCGCTTCAATTCCCATCCGTAGATGTCACCCGGGTCACTCCAAACGCTCGTTTTGAGGTGTTTAACCTCGTTGGAGTATAATGTTTCATATAATTAGTGATTGTAAATCTAATTAGATATATATGGACATTATTTCATTTTACATAGGGACATCGCGAGTAATCAGGCCCCGAACCGACGTTTAGTGTCCGAAATCGTCGCATTTCCGAGTCCGGTGAGTTCATACCCCTACTCTTTTTCTGTGTTTTCAATGTTTTCAGGGGGGAATACAAGCCAAAGTACAAGTGTATTTTGTATTTAAACTGATTTTCAACTCAATGGTTTTACTTACTAAATGTTTTGATTTCCAAAGATTTGTGATAACTGACGTTTCGAATTGCAGGTTAAACATAGATTTCTTTTAAGAGTGTTATAACTACATTCTTTTTGAATAAGAAATCATACTAATCATATTTAAGATCAACGAATACGAATACAAATACGAATACGAATACGAATACGAATACGAATACAAATACGAATACGAATACGAATACGAATACGAATATGAATACGAGTACGAATACAAATACGACTACGAATATAACTACGAATGTGATTACGACTACGAATGCGATTACGACTACGAATGTGAAATGACGGCTTTGGTTGACACTAAGACTTCGAATATACAATTAGTGTACTCCTTGAGTGTCACCAGAGTTTCGAATCTAATATGAAAATACGCTTTTGACCTCTACTGAGTTTCAAATATATCCGCCTCAGAATGTCGACAGAGCTTCGAATACACAACTAATATACTCTTTTGGAACTCAGCAGAACTTCGAAAATACTGTAATGTATGCTTCTGTGTGATTTCAAAACTTCGAAAATACAGCTAAGTTAGTAGATTATAGTCATCCGAATGTAGAATAACTAAGGGTTTAGAACACATAACTAATACTACTCACATGGTAATTACTAGTACTTCGAAATCAGACTTAAGAACCAACCTCAACACATAGGAAAATATGGGAGTTTCCTGGGATAACATAACAACCAGTAACGAACCAAGATACAAATAGACAACTCAACACATAGGAAAATATGGGATTTTCCTAGGTAGTACAACAACACATAAACAGATAAAGTAACAAACGAATAACTAAAACTATAAGGAAAATATGGGATTTTCCAGGAATGACATAACCAACCGTTTTCGAAATTGTAACAAAGGATTACCAAACCGTTTTTATAAGAAAATATGGGATTTTCTTGATCAACAACTTTTCCAGAAAGTAAAAGAAAATCGTTCTTTTCAAAACTAAACCGCTTATGAACTCACCAGCTTTATGCTGATTTTCAAATCGCTTGTATTCTCAGGTTAGCATTAGACTGGTACACCGCAACCATCTGGAGAAGACGGAGCGTCCCAAAGACTCGTCTTTACTTTTGTTTATATTACATATGTAAAACACTTGTATAACTTTTCTTTCAAATAGATGTAAACAATATTATGTAATGTAATGTTTTGTGTTTACTGTTTTACTATGTGCGTTGGATTTGATACTCAACATGGAGTCAACCCCGGAAATGTTTTCGGCTTCGGTTTTCGGGGTGTGACAACGTCAAGCGGAGACCCGATTAAACTTGGGAGCGTGAAGATCCGAAGTAGCAAATCCATCCGTATCTCATTCCAATTCATGATCTGTATCTTAATCCTTGAATTTCGGGACGAAATTCCCTCTAACGGGGGGATAATGTAACAACCCGAAGTTGTCCATCGTCGAAAACCCGTTCTACCCGTAAAAATCCGCCATTATCAATTCATTCCGATTTCGTTTTTGGGCTAAATTATTTAAAGTTATATGTTTATTGTAATCTCATGAGTGTCCAAACCCCTTAGGAACTCATGAAATTAGCCCAAAATGTTTAATTGAGAAATTTTAGAAACATCCTCGTCGGGTTACGATGACTTAATCGGGTGTGACCCAAAGCCCCGTGTAATTTCGGTATTAGGTAGAATTCCACCGTGTCCAAATCATAGAACCTATATAAAGGGATTTCAGCTTCCATTTGAATCTTTTGCTCCCTCTCTCTACTCTCTCTCTCTCTCTCTAACCTCTCTCCTCAAATCATGTTTAAGGGTCCAAAATCATCAATTTAAGGCTTCTAATCACCAAGGTATCTTCCCTAACTCCTAGTACATCAACTTTGGCTTTCAAATTCGAGATTGAATCATGATTTAGGGCCTTATTCATGTGTTTACGGCCCTGGAGCATGCTTGGGCCGTAAACACATATTAAAGGGGGTTTTAAGCCCTTAAACCCTTCCAAAACACCATTGAGGCTTAGATATGACTTGTAGAATATTGGAATTGGCCTTGGAACACCTTGAACATTAATTTAGAGGAGTAAACATGAGTTTACTGCCCAAGAACATGCTTGGGCCGTAAACTCATTTACTTGGGGAGTAAACTCCTTCTAATGTGTTAAGATGCCACTTAAACACACCATAAGCCTTGGGATAAATTCTAGAAGCAACCACAAACAATTTTGAAGCCTAAAACATAAAGAA
This sequence comes from Lactuca serriola, assembly GCF_051521515.1. Classification (NCBI taxonomy): domain Eukaryota; kingdom Viridiplantae; phylum Streptophyta; class Magnoliopsida; order Asterales; family Asteraceae; genus Lactuca; species Lactuca serriola. The sequence continues at coordinate 137,456,103 of NC_136408.1, forward strand.
ATCAACTCCCTAAGGAGTTCACGACCATGAGGGGAGTCATGGACCGTAAACTCCTAAAACCATGTCCAAAGACACCCTAAATTCCATACAAGGCTTGGAAAAATCAATTGGAATCACATGTGATTGATTAAGGACCCAAAACATCAAGGATTTTGTGTGAGGGGGAGTTTATGGCCGTAAACTCCATGTTTACTGCCGTAAACTCTAATAAATGGTCCTTAAGTGAGTCTAAATTCATCCCAATGCCCTAGATGTAATCCTAGCTAAATTATCCTTATGTTATGAAGCCATTTAGCATCCAAAAGCATCATCCATGAGTTCACGGCCGTGAACTCATGTGGATGAGGTGATAAGGGCCGAAAGCTCTAGTATGAGTTTACTCTTGAAGAGTAAACTCAATATCCAAGCCTTATGTGTCCTCAAATGCCACCCGGGTCCTTCCAAACACTTGTAAGGGAGTGTTTCCGCAACTAGAAGTGTTTGTCCCTAATAAATAAATAATTCAAGTCCTAATTAGATACAAATATGTATCTTTTCATAATTCATAGGAACCTCGTGCATTTGCAAACCCAGAACTGACGTTTAGGATCCAAGCAGACACATTCCTCGTCCGGTAAGTTCATACCCCTACCCTTTTTCAATGGTTTTTCAATGTTTTCAGGGGGGAATACAAGCAAACTACAAATGTTTTCAAAACATAACATTGATGTATTTCAATAAATATTTGGCAAACTTATAAATATCTTTACCCCTTATGTATTATGCTGAGCATAAGGGATGATTTATCAACTACAACTATATGAAATTCAATAAAGGAAATAATCAATCTAATCAAATTATTATGGGAATAATCTGGGGACCTTTAGTTCTTGTTTAACGAATATTGATATATATAAAGTTATTAGATAAACTATGTCTGATTCAGTTTATCTCTGTTTCATTTAGACTGTATTGCCAAATAATTTCATTATATATAATTGTATTCACTGTATTATGTTTCATAATGTTTAATATGTTTGATATCGTATGAGAACTCCATGAATAATGTAGTACTAGCTTGTGAGTTTCGTCATTACCCTTTGGGTTCTCAGTAATCCTCCCCGGAAGTGTAACCAGAGTCTCCTGGAGGGAGAGCGTGGAATTTGTGAATAGATCTATTCAGGACTGACAATCCCACACTTTAACTGCTAGCTACAGTTAGGCGGGCACGCCTGGGGTGACAAATTCTGGATATCGTCCGACGTCTGACGAACGTCAAGGAGGTCTCGTTGTCATATCAGCATGGTTACTCGACTCACAATACGTATTAATATAAGTTTATTCACGGTTTGGGTTTGGTTTTGTATTTGATTCGATTTCATATCTACTTACTATCTATAGTTTCTATATCCAGTACGGGATGATAGTCCCATGGTTTTTAGTCTATTGATTTTGTATCTAGTGCGGGATGTTATTCCTATGGTTTTCAGTATATATATATATATATATATATATATATATATATATATATATATATATATATATATCTTATATCTAGTACGGGATGATTGTCCCATGATTTCAATATATATCTTGTACGGGATGGTAATGCAATGGTTTTCAACTTATATCTAGTACGGGATGATAGTCCCATGATTTCAATCTATATCTTGTATGGGATGGTAATCCCATGGTTTTGAAACTATATCTAGTACGGGATGATAATCCCATGGTTTTGAATCTATATCTAGTACGGGATGATAGTCCCATGGTTTTCAATATATATCTAGTTCGGGATGGTAGTCCCATGGTTTACAATCTATATTTATCTATATTTTCGTGTATATCAAACTATCTTGTATCTAGTACGGGATGGTAGTCCCATGGTTTTCAAACTATTCCTATCTATAGATTCGTGTATATCAAACTATTTTATATCTAGTTCGGGTTAGTAATCCCATGATTTTTAGTATATAGTTTTATGTATTAAACTATACTCTGTGATATTCAACCAAACTTGCATTTAGGAAAATATGGGATTTTCCTGGGGTAAAATACAATACATAATCGAATTGGTAACAAGTGATAACTAAACTGTCTTACATAAGAAAATATGGGATTTTCTTGGGTAACAAACCTTTTTCAGAAAACTAAAGGAAACTGGTACATTTTTCAGAAAATAAACATCTTATGAACTCACCAGCTTTATGCTGATTTTCAAACTGCTTGGATTCTCAGGTCTGCATTAGACAGGTACCCGGTGATCTCTTTTGGAAGACGGAGTGCGTAGAAGACACGTGTTTCTTTTGTTCATATATATACTATGTATCACACTTGTACAATTTACTTTTGAAACAAATGTAAACTTTCATATATATGTAATGTAATGGTTGTTTACTTTGCTTACTATGTGCATTAGATTTGATACTCAACGTGGAGTCAACCCCAGAAATGTTTCCGCCTTGATTTTTGGGGTGTGATAGTTAATCAAATCGAAATCAAGGGTTAAAACACACATTACGTACTATATAGCTCCAAAATCAACTTGAAACATGAAGTTTGGGAATAAAAAGTGGGATATTTTTTTGTGAAACAAACTAAAAGACGCGTAAGGAAACCGACATATAATATTGTGAATTATATCTCGATTAGTTGCAAATAATAGATCCAATTATTATTAATATATTTACCAAGTTTCGTCCAGAAACCAGATCTATCCTTCTCGATTAGATCTGATTACAAGAAAGGTAGAAGAAGATTGTCCTGTTATTGGACGAATTAAACACAAGACAGAAAAATAAAACCGACCTGTTGATTGCTGATCTTGATCTTGAAGCAAGTGCACGGATCAGACTCCTGTCCTTAAAGGTTTTTACTTCGCTTATATTGGTTGTATGCAACAGAGTAAAACCCCAGGATTTAATGCAGCTTGATCGATATTCCAACGGCACTGCAAATCGACAAACACAAAGCGACTACTTGGAAACCAGAAGAAAAAACGCAGAGAGAGAGAGAGAGAGCTTTCAGATTTCGTGAGGTGTTAATGCGGCTCCTAGAGAGCTGTATTTATAGGTATTGTAACCCTAGAAGGTATCAAACGGGCCCCCATAGGCCGGCCCCAGAAACCCTAGGCTAGGCTAGGCGCGCGCGTGGGCTTCGCCCATTCCTTTGATCCACTAAAGCCTTTGAAGGCTTACCAAGGGAATAGGCTTATAAACCCACAAAAGTTTCTTCCCCCCACTAATGTGGGATACAAAGGAAATTGCCAACTTGCAATTCCTTTATAAATAAAGTTCCAACAATCCCCCACCAAGTTGGTAAGTTTCCTTTCACTCAGACAGATGATGTCACTCCGATATCACGAAGATTAAACCCTAGTTTAATGAGAACAAACAAGAAGAGACCAATTCAATGGTATCCTTATAGGTTTAAACCATGAACTTAAATGACCTCCCCGGTTTACCCCCACACACCACAAGTCATAATTGTGTTCTCCCTGAGCGCTATTATGGCCATGCGCTATAAATCCTTTTAATGACTCTTTAGAAGATAAACCACTAATCTTCACTTGAGGCGGCACCACCTCTAGATCATATAGGAAAAGTTTCACAACATCTTCATTGTTTAGATGTCTCCAAAACTATGTTAAGAGGCGTAACTCAACCTCATTCTCGGCAACGACGTACTATCCTACCTCACATGGATCTATCATGAATGATAATACCTTCTATCGTTAGTGATTTCGTTGTTACCCTTTAAACTTGAAAATTAGGAGCACTAATGTCAAGTTGGGTTTTCATCACTAAAAGATTCTATTGTGGTTTTATACCCATGACTCTCATGGTAGATGTAACCAAATCTCTCGTCAGAGGTTTGGTAAACGGATCTACCAAGTTCCTACTTGTCTTGACATAGACAACCTTGATGGTACCACTTTCAATTAGTTGTCTCACAAAATTGTGTCGCAGACCTACATGTCTTGACTTCCCATTATATACCGCATTATATACTTTAGACTGTAACAGCCCGAAATTTCAGGTATTGTTAAATTTATGATTTTGGGTGTTTTAAGAGGGGACTCGGCGAGTTGGAGCCTAGACTCGCCGAGTAGGATCGCGGATCTGGTCGCGGGTTTGCGACTAGACTCGACGAGTCCGGATATAGACTCGACGAGTCTGCGCTGTTTAGCGAAAACCCTAACCGTTCAGGTTTGGAACGTATATGAGGGACCTTATGGCCGTCATTGTTTACCCTAGTCCTCTGAGAGAAACCCTAATTCGATTGTGAGCATCTGGAGCAAGGTAGAAGACCATTGTTGATTTTGGAAGTATTATCTAGCAAGGAAGAGGAGGCTTGGTTAAGGGAACAACAAGAGAAGCCACGTTCTGAGGATTGGGGACACAGAGAGCACGTTATTCAGGTAATATTTCGAGTTGCATTCTTCTATGTTGATGTGTATATGGATTTAGGGTTTATTGAACCCTTTTGTGGCTAGATTGAATGTTACCTTAGTCCCCCAAACGATTGGAACCCTGTATTGGGATCTTTGGAAGTCCAGAATGTTCCATGCCTGAGCATTTCGGGAATCAATGGAGGTTTTGGATTGGAATCCTTATGCCTTAGGTCAAAATGTAAATTATGAGTCATGGGGTGTATTATGAGCACCGAAATGAGGACCTTACGTGATGAATCAGTCTAGGAAGGCCAGACCTATGAATGGTTGGAGCAGTTCTGACCTTAGAAAGCAGTTTGAGCGGTTGCATGGCATGGACTCGCCGAGTCCGATGAACAGACTCAGCGAGTAGCTTGAAGATTAACTGGGACTCGTCGAGTTGTTCTTCAGACTCGGCGAGTTGAGTCGGGGTGGCCCCGCGATTCTTCCAGGAGAAACTCGTCGAGTCAAGGAGGATACTCGACGAGTAGAAAGGGAATCTTAGAGAATTGGTGAGGACGTCTAGACTCGCCGAGTCAGGTCAAGTTGACCGTTGACCGTTGACCGTTGACCAGAGTTGACCTATGTTTGATCTCTTAGGGATAGCCAAACTTAGAAGATAAAAGTGTTAATAAGAGATGTATGATGTTATAGGGAGATTGTAGCTCGGCGGATCGGGTACGAGTGACTTTGGGATTCGCTAGCTTTCGACATTCACGAGGTGAGTCTTCTCACTATACTGTACCCGGAAGGGTTTGACTGTGTGACCGGAAGGTCGGATATGATATGAGATATATGTGCTATATGTGATAAGTTAATTGTTATACGTGCTATGTATGTTATGTGGGCCGGAAGGCATTATGTTATGGCATTATGTTATGGGCCGGAAGGCGAATTTGTTATGGGCCGGAAGGCGTTGTGTTGAGGACCGTAAGGTTGGCGTGGGTAGGACCGGAAGGTTTACCCAGCAGGGACGGAAGTCCCCTGAGACACATGGACCGGAAGGTCAGGGCCTGGAAAGGCGTATGTGCGTAAGTTGTATTTTGGGGAACTCAGTAAGCATTTATGCTTACAGTTGTTATGTATGCGTTTCAGGTACTAGCGAGGACCGTGGGAAGGCGCCGGCGTGATCTGTACACACTAAAAGATGTTTTGTGATCTTGGGATTTAGATGATTTGTATTTTGACATGACACTTGAAATGTTTATGCCTTGTTTTGAATGAAAATACTATATTTTGAATTGAAAATTTTGTTTGAAAATTTACGGTGTTACAAATTGGTATCAGAGCCTTGGTTTGAGGGATTCGGGTGCACCTTCGGGCGTAACTGAACTCAAACCGAGGATGTGAGGAAAACTTTTAAAAATAAAGGCATAAACTTTTATAAATGATTTTGTGGTAAACAAGAAAGAAGCAGTGTGTACGATCAGTCAGCGCCCGAACGGTAAAGATCCCCAAAATACCTTACAATGTTATGTTATGAGATAAGTTATGATATGAATTGTTATGCATGCTAGAAGCCTAGGTATTCATGATAGGACTAGAGTGGCCTGATTTGTGATGCCTTAGTCTAGGGAGGTTTGCCGATATGAGATGCTTTGATAGCGTGCAGATAGATAGTGCATATCAGAGGTAGAGTACTCACTATCCGGGGTTTGGGGAGGAAGACTTGGGATGAATGCTGATGCGGTGTGGTCGGTAGTATTGGGTCCGTACTACCGAAGACACCGGGTCAGTGGGAGACCCAAGTGAGAATCCCTGGATATCGGAGACTGAGTAGGGTTGCGTTATCGAGTGCAATTATACTCGATGGAGTCTCTGATAGTTTTATGTTGTATTTCAGAGACAGCATGGTTAGACCACACCACGGAGCGAGTACGAGCGGTGTGAGTGACGAGGAGATTTGTCAGATGATTCACGAGGAGGTGGCTACAGCGATCCGGACTGAGATTCCGGAGATGTTTGGGTCTATTAAGACCACCTTGATGGAGACTTTTGAGGAGCGGTACGCCGCATTGGCTGAGGCTGCAGCCGCTGCCAGGCCACAAGGGGGTGAGTCGTTGCTGTTTCGGGAGTTCAGCAACATGAAGCCACCTGAGTTTGATGGGACGCAAGATCCGATTGCTGCGATGAGGTGGATCGCTGATACACTTGTTCATGTCCGGAGCATCTGAGGGTACGGTTCGCTTTGAACTAGCTCTGTCTGGGAGCGAAGGATTGGTGGAAGTTCGTGACGGCGAACTTCACTTTGGCAGAGATTTCTGCAGTGACATGGGAGGGGTTTACCTCTATGTTCAGAGATGAGTACGTTCCCCCGGTGGAGAGGGAACGATTGGTTCAGGAGTTCTTGACCCTCAAGCAGGGTACTGATTCGGTTGCGGTGATCACGCGGAAGTTTCATGAGAGGGCGATGTTCTGCCCTGAGCTGGTGTCCACAGAGCAGGCTCGGATGAGCCGGTACTTGGGTGTTTTGAGGAGGGATATCTGGGAGTTTGTGTCAAACTCCACCTATCATACCTTTGCTGAGCTTCAGGCAAATGCCAGGAAGCGCGAGATTGAGTTGGAGACCCAGGCCAGGGAGGAGGCCGAGTCTCAGCGGGTGGACCGGCGGCCGGCTCAGTCTCAGCCGGCAGCCAAGCGGACTAAGTCCGCCGATTCGAAGACGGGAGGTCCGAAGGGCCGCACTTGCGAAAAGTGCGGCAAGGGTCATGATGGGGCATGTCGATCTGGTGCTTGCTACAAGTGTGGCAAGGAGGGGCACATTGCTAGGGAGTGCCCCAAGGGGTTTACGGTTTGCTTTCATTGCAACCAGACAGGCCATCGGAAGGCCGAGTGCCCTCAGCTTCTTCAGGGATCTGCACCTACTGCCAGAGCTACTGCGACTCGACTGGTGAAGGCCGAGGCCCCGAGGGCTCGTGGGAGAGCCTTTCAGCTGACTGCGGAGGAGGTCCGCGCTGCGCCCGATGTTGTGGCAGGTATGCTGTATTTCATGTATTTATTTTGATGTCGAGATGTTATGCTTATGTTATGATATGCGTAGGTACTTTCCTTGTGAACTCTGTGCCTGCTTTAGTGTTATTTGACTCGGGTGCGAGTAGGTCCTTTGTATCCTTAGCTTTTAGTCAGCATATCAGTGTTAATCGTGAGTCGTTGAGTCGGCCTCTGAGAGTTTCTATAGCTGACGAGAGAGTGATTTGTGCCACGAAGGTTCTCCGGGGATGTGTGTTAGAGATTTTCGGGGTTGAGTTTCCGATTGACCTGATTCCTATTGCGATGGGTGATGTCTGTGTCATTGTGGGCATGGACTGGTTGAGCCGATTCGGCGCTGTCATCGACTGTGAGCGTCAGCTGGTGACTATACGAGACCCTAGTGGGGGAGTTCTTTCGGTGTACGGCGAGGGTACCCGTTCAGGATCAGCTTTTTGTTCGGCCGCTAGGGCGAGGCAGTGTCTACAGCAGGGCTGTAAGGGTTTTGTGGCGTATGTGATGGATACGCGGGAGGTTTCCGAGAGATCGAGATCAGTTGAGGAGGTCCCAGTGGTGCATGAGTTTCCAGATGTGTTCCCCGAGGAGCTGCCGGGAGTACCTCCTGTGAGGCAAGTAGAGTTTGGTATCGATCTGGTTCCGGGGGCCGCGCCTATCGCTAAGGTGCCTTATCGTCTTGCACCTCCATAGATGCAAGAGTTGTCCTCGCAGCTTCAGGAGTTGCTGGGGAAGGGATTCATCCGGCCGAGCAGCTCACCGTGGGGAGCACCTATTCTGTTCGTCAAGAAGAAGGATGGTTCACACCGGATGTGCATTGATTACCGGGAGTTGAACAAGTTGATGGTCAAGAACTGTTACCCATTACCGAGGATCGATGATTTATTCGATCAGTTGCAGGGAGCATCTTGGTTTTCCAAGATCGATCTGAGGTCGGGGTACCATCAGGTGAGAGTGTAGGATGAGGATGTCCAGAAGACAGCGTTTAGGACGCGATATGGGCATTATGAGTTTGTGGTGATGCCTTTCGGGCTCACCAATGCCCCGGCTGTGTTCATGGATCTCATGAACAGGGTATGCAGGCCGATGTTGGATCGGTCAGTGATTGTATTTATCGACGATATTCTAGTGTATTCGAGATCTAGAGAGCAGCATGAAGAACATTTGAGGGAGGTCCTTGGGGTTTTGAGATCGGAGAAGCTTTATGCAAAGTTTTCCATGTGTGACTTCTGGTTGCGGGAGGTCCAATTCCTAGGACATGTTGTTAATCAGGAAGGGATATTGGTCGATCCGGCCAAGGTTGAGGCGGTGATGAGTTGGGAGGTGCTGAAGTCACCTTCTGAGATCAGGAGTTTCCTTGGATTGGCAGGGTATTATCGGAGATTCATTAAGGACTTCTCCAAAGTTGCAGTGCCACTCGCTAGATTGACCCGAAAGGGGGTTGCATTCTCATGGGGACCCGAGCAGCAGACCTCCTTTGAGACACTTCGCCAAAGGTTGTGCGAAGCTCCGGTATTAGCTCTCCCGGAAGGGATGGAGGATTTTGTAGTATATTGCGATGCATCGATTTCGGGGCTGGGTGCAGTGTTGATGCAGAGGGGTCATGTGATAGCTTATGCGTCGAGGCAGCTGAAGCCTCATGAGGTGAGATATCCCACGCATGATTTAGAGTTGGGGGCAGTAGTGTTCGCTCTCAAGATCTGGCGTCACTACTTGTATGGGGTTCGATGTACGATATACACGGACCATAAGAGCTTGAAGTATTTGATGGATCAACCCAACCTAAATATGCGTCAGAGGAGGTGGTTGGATGTGGTCAAGGATTATGATTGTGAGATCCTGTACCACCCAGGCAAGGCTAATGTGGTAGCCGATGCATTGAGCCGCAGGGCGGAGAGCACTCCACTGCGAGATGTATGTTTGAGATTGACTGTAATAGCTCCAGTATTGGATGCTATTCGTGGGGCACAGGTCGAGGCTGTGCGACCAGAGATGCAGAAGAGAGAGCGGGTTGTCGGTTTGGTTTCAGAGTTCGTTACGGATGGACGAGGGCTTATGACGTTTCAGGGTCGGATTTGGGTACCGTTCGTGGGTGGTACGCATATTACTTTGATGAAAGAGGCTCATCGATCGAAATTCTCGATCCATCCCGGGGCTACGAAGATGTATTTGGATTTGAGGAAAGAGTATTGGTGGCCCTGTATGAAGAGGGATGTCGCATGGTTCGTGGAGAGGTGCTTGACCTGTCGTAGGGTTAAGGCCGAGCACCAGAGACTGCATGGCAAGTTGCGGCCATTGGAGGTTCCCGAGTGGAAGTGGGAACAGATCACCATGGATTTCATCACCAAATTGCCGAGGGCTGTCAGAGGAGTCGATGCAATTTGGGTGATTGTGGATAGGTTGACGAAGAGCGCTCACTTCCTTGCCATCAGTGAGAGTTCTTCAGCGGAGAAGTTGGCGGAGATATATGTGAGAGAAGTGGTATCTCGACATGGGGTGCCGATCTCGATTGTTTCAGACCGTGATGTGCGCTTCACTTCCGGATTCTGGAAGAAATTCCATGAGGAGCTGGGTACTAAATTGCATTTTAGTACCACATACCATCCCCAGACAGACGGTCAGAGCGAGCAAACGATTCAGACGCTGGAGGACATGCTTCGAGCGTGTGTGTTAGATTTCGGGGGTAGCTGGGATGCGTATTTACCCTTGGCAGAGTTTTCCTACAACAACAGCTATCATTCGAGCATTGGTATGCCACCCTTAGAGCTATTATATGGTAGGAGGTGTCGGACTCCCATTTGCTGGGGAGAGGTGGGGCAGAGAGTGATGGGCAGTACAGAGATCGTGCTTCAGACGACAGAGCAGATTCAGCAGGTTAGACAGAGGTTATTGACCGCCCAGAGCCGACAGAAGAGTTATGCAGTCAGACGCCGATCCGAGCTTGAGTTTCAAGTCGGCGACTTCGTTCTCCTGAAGGTCTCTCCTTGGAAAGGAGTGATTCGATTCAGGAAGAGGGGCAAGTTGGGACCCCGGTATATTGGGCCATTTCGTGTGATTGCAAGGATAGGCCGGGTAGCCTATCGTTTGGAGTTGCCAGCAGAGTTGGGGCAGATCCACGACACTTTTCATGTGTCGCAAATTGTGGAGGTGTATAGCCGACGAGTCGGTAGTGGTTCCATTAGAGGATATTCAGGTGGATGCGAGCCTGAATTATGCCGAGAGACCAGTGGCCATCAGGTATCGGAAGATCAAGGTTCTGAGGAACAAGGAGGTACCTCTGGTGTTGGTTCAGTGGCAACACCGGAAGGGATCGGAAATGACTTGGGAGTCGGAGCGTGAGATGCGGGAGCAGCATCCGGAGCTATTTTCAGAGTGAGACTTCGAGGGCGAAGTCTAGTCCTAGTGGGGGAGAGTTGTAACAGCCCGGAATTTCATGTATTGTTATATTTATGATTTTGGGTGTTTTAAGAGGGGACTCGGCGAGTTGGAGCCTAGACTCGCCGAGTAGGATCGCGGATCTGGTCGCGGGTTCGCGACTGGACTTGACGAGTCCGGATATGGACTCGGCGAGTCTGCGCTGTTTAGCGAAAACCCTAACCGTTCAGGTTTGGGACGTATATGAGGGACCTTATGGCCGTCATTGTTTACCCTAGTCCTCTGAGAGAAACCCTAATTCGATTGTGAGCATCTGGAGCAAGGTAGAAGACCATTTTTGATTTTGGAAGTATTGTCTAGCAAGGAAGAGGAGGCTTGGTTAAGGGAACAACAAGAGAAGCCACGTTCTGAGGATTGGGGACATAGAGAGCACGTTATTCAGGTAATATTTCGAGTTGCATTCTTCTATGTTGATGTGTATATGGATTTAGGGTTTATTGAACCCTTTTGTGGCTAGATTGAATGTTACCTTAGTCCCCCAAACGATTGGAACCCTGTATTGGGATCTTTGGAAGTCCAGAATGTTCCATGCCTGAGCATTTCGGGAATCAATGGAGGTTTTGGATTGGAATCCTTATGCCTTAGGTCAAAATGTAAATTATGAGTCATGGGGTGTATTATGAGCACCGAAATGAGGACCTTACGTGATGAATCAGTCTAGGAAGGCCAGACCTATGAATGGTCGGAGCAGTTCTGACCTTAGAAAGCAGTTTGAGCGGTTGCATGGCATGGACTCGCCGAGTCCGATGAACAGACTCGGCGAGTAGCTTGAAGATTAACTGGGACTCGTCGAGTTGTTCTTCAGACTCGGCGAGTTGAGTCGGGGTGGCCCCGCGATTCTTCTAGGAGAAACTCGTCGAGTCAAGGAGGATACTCGACGAGTAGAAAGGGAATCTTAGAGAATTGGTGAGGACGTCTAGACTCGCCGAGTCGCCCTAGCACTCGCCGAGTCAGGTCAAGTTGACCGTTGACCGTTGACCATTGACCAGAGTTGACCTATGTTTGATCTCTTAGGGATAGCCAAACTTAGAAGATAAAAGTGTTAATAAGAGATGTATGATGTTATAGGGAGATTGTAGCTCGGCGGATCGGGTACGAGTGACTTCGGGATTCGCTAGCTTTCGACATTCACGAGGTGAGTCTTCTCACTATACTGTACCCGGAAGGGTTTGACTGTGTGACCGGAAGGTCGGATATGATATGAGATATATGTACTATATGTGATAAGTTAATTGTTATACGTGCTATGTATGTTATGTGGGCCGGAAGGCATTATGTTATGGGCCGGAAGGCGAATTTGTTATGGGCCGGAAGGCGTTGTGTTAAGGACCGTAAGGTTGGCATGGGTAGGACCGGAAGGTTTACCCAGCAGGGACGGAAGTCCCCTGAGACACATGGACCGGAAGGTCAGGGCCTGGAAAGGCGTATGTGCGTAAGTTGTATTTTGGGGAACTCACTAAGCATTTATGCTTACAGTTGTTATGTATGCGTTTCAGGTACTAGGGAGGACCGTGGGAAGGCGCCGACGTGATCTGTACACACTAAAAGATGTTTTGTGATCTTGGGATTTAGATGATTTGTATTTTGACATGACACTTGAAATGTTTATGCCTTGTTTTGAATGAAAATACTATATTTTGAATTGAAAATTTTGTTTGAAAATTTACGGTGTTACATAGACAGTGTGGCCTCACTGTCACAGTACATGGGTATTGAAGGCATTGGAATATCCTACAAACGGATATCCATAAGTAGATCTCGAATCCACTCTGACTCTTTGCCTGTTGTTGCTAAGTCAATTAGCTCTACTTCCATCGTTGAATGAGCTATACATGTCTGTTTCTTGCTCGCCCAAGAAATAGCACCACCACCTAAAGTATAAATTCAACCACTTGTTGATTTTGAATCACTTGTGTGATCAATCCAGCTGGCATCATAATAACCTTCAAGTATTCCATTCGATGACGAATATGTCAACTCAAAAGTACTTGTCCTTTTCAGGTATCCTAGTACTCTACCTACTGCCTTCTAGTGCTACGTCCCTGGATTAACAGTGTACTGACTCAATTTGCTTACAACAAATGCGATGTCAGGTCGCGTGCAGTGAGTAGCATACATCGTACTTCCTACTGCACTAGCATATTCTAGTTGAGCCACTGCTCGACCAGAATTCACCTTCAGTTTTACACTTGAATCAAAAGGAGTATTGAATTCCTTAATTTTTGAATGTTGGCACTACTAGAAAAACAGCCTTTTACGACGCTCATTGCGCGTCGTAAAAGGCTCAGACGACATGCAAATGCGCGTCAAGGAAGGCCCTGTCATAAAGAGAGACGACGCGCATTTACGACGCTCATTTACGATGCGCAATTACAACGCGCGTTTACGACACGCTATGCGTATCAAAGAAGGTCGTGTCATAAAGGAAGACGACACGCATCCGCGTGTCGTAACCTTACGACGTACGTGTTAATGACACGCAATGCGTATTAAGAAAGCCCCTCTCAAGAAAGGCCATGTCATAAATGAAGACGACACATATTTTTGCGTATCGTAATTTTAAATTTTTAAAAAAAAAATTATTTATAGATTTTCTTATTTTCAAATTAAATTTGCATTTCATGTCTCATAATACAAAAAATACAATACATTGCACAAAAGTTAATGTCATACAAATAATCATTCCAATAGTAGACAAATGTAATACATCAAATAATCATTCCAATAGTAGACAAATGTAACATTTCAGCATTTTTTATATAATTAACTAAATTATTAGCCAAATTTCTTAAAATACCAACATACTTTTCTATGAAGAGCCTTAACACTATTCTTTTCCATCAAAAACTTCAAAACCTGCATAATTAAATTAATGTTTAATCAGCTACAGGTCAATAAGGTAGGTTTAAGCAAAAAAAATTCATAATAGTAAGATTTTACTTACCACTGTTATTAATGACATTGAAAGAAGCAGCCCAACAAGCACCCCCTCAAAAGGATTACTACCACATAACTGTTGATATTTGATACTTTATTACTAAATGAAACCAAAAACAAAGTTAAAAAGTAAACAAAATCAGAAGGTTTTAGTCAAACTTATAGAGGCTGTAATTCCAAATATTACTAAATGACATTGATTGAACCACCTGCAGATTTACCATTTTGTCCCTATGAGATTCACTACTGAACACATTCTATAGTTTGTAAACTATAATATATATATATATATATATATATATATATATATATATATATATATATAATCATTGTGAAAAGCAAGAAGTTAGAAGTGGAATGTGATTGCATACCATCAAAACCAACATTTTTACATGCCCATTTTTCCCAGCTTCTATTCACGAAACCCGAATCCACGATTGCTTGTTGGTTACATGTACAAAAGCCAACAAGTAGTAAGGCGGGCCTGCAACCAACCCATCCACATTTTTTTCACATAAAATAGCTACCTCATTCCATAATTACTAAAAAATATATATATACTTCAATGTTTTATGTCAAGTGATAAAAAATAAGATATGTCAAAAACTTCAAAACCTGCATAATTAAATTAATGTTTAATCAGCTACAGGTCAATAAGGTAGGTTTAAGCAAAAGATTTTCATAATAGTAAGATTTTACTTACCACTGTTGTTAATGACATTGAAAGAAGCAGCCCAATAAGCACCCCCTCAAAAGGATTACTACCACATAATTGTTGATATTTGATACTTTATTACTAAATGAAACCAAAAACAAAGTTAAAAAGTAAACAAAATCAAAAGGTTTTAGTCAAACTTATAGAGGCTGTAATTCCAAATATTACTAAATGACATTGATTGAACCACCTGCAGATTTACCATTTTATCCCTATGAGATTCACTACTGAACACATTCTATAGTTTGTAAGCTATAATATATATATATATATATATATATATATATAATCATTGTGAAAAGCAAGAAATTAGAAGTGGAATGTGATTGCATACCATCAAAACCAACATTTTTACATGCCCATTTTTCCCAGCTTCTATTCACGAAACCCGAATCCACGATTGCTTGTTGGTTACATGTACAAAAGCCAACAAGTAGTAAGGCAGGCCTGCAACCAACCCATCCACATTTTTTTCACATAAAATAGCTACCTCATTCTATAATTACTAAAAAATATATATACTTCAATGTTTTATGTCAAGTGATAAAAAATAAGATATGTTAAAAACGAAGTGCAATGCGCACTTACTGTTATGGACTCGAGCATATAATAGTCTTTCTCCTTTCCAATATTCCAAAGGCCTCCTTTTAATTCTACTGCTTCGTCTCACTCCAGATGTCCAAGAAGACCCCGCTCCTATCATAATCATCCCCATTATATCATAAATAAATAAACCATAAGAAGACCATCTATAACAGGTAACAATTTTTTTCCAATCCATCACAACAGGGGGAAGAGAAGCATCAGGAAACAATTCCTAACTAAATAGATAATAATAATTATCTAATAACTCTACAGTAAATTTAGAATTTTAACTTACATGAACTGATTGCATCTGTAGTAAATCCGCAAGTGCTTTTTGCCTCAACTGTTATTGTGAAGAAAAAAGAAACAAAGTATTATTATATATCAAACACATAAATTTACAAAATATAGAAGATTACAATTATGCCCTTATATACTGATTGGTTAGTAGCCCAACTTTCATAATAGTACATAAAATATGGTTAGTTTCATTATTATAACAAAAAAACCCAACATTATATTATTATTTCACTTGCAAGGCATGGGTCAAGTCCATTAAACAATAATACATCATCAACTGTTAAAGACTTCCTAAACCTTGTTTAAATAAACTAATGATCAAACCAAACCACTTGTACATGTTACTTGAAGTTCAGCTTTAGCACCACCTTCCTCCACCAGACCATTCCAGGTGATTTCTAGAGGTGTGTGTAATTGCATTGACCTAGTTTGACCAGGAATCCTAAGATGATTATTCGGCTTCACAGGAAGTGGGGCCCAATATTCAACCTCAGATGGCTCGTGTTTGAAAACAGACCCAAATTCAGGCAATGTGTCGCTTGGCCTTGGGATCTTCAGTTTACAGTCAGAATTAGCAAGAATGTTTTTGGGTTTTAAATCTCAATGAAACACATTTGTTGCACACATGACAAACAATCAAACACAAAAGTATGCATATCTGATACATATATGTGCACATTCATACGAGTATTTGTAGGTATCAATCACAATACCACAAGAACATATATCTTGTCAAGATAAAAAGAATTAACCTGCATGAATATATCTTGATTGCAACCTTTTCTTTTGTGTGAGTATCAACAGCGGACCCCACAACACCATAACTTCCTTTCCCAATAACTTCTTGAACTTGGTACCTACTTGCCTCTCCATACTCTGCGAAAGAACTCTGCTTCAATCTGGCTCAAACAATAACAAACACACCTTTAATCAACAAATGACAAAAAAAAAAAAAAAAAAAAAAAAAAAAAAAAAAAAAGACTAGAGATGCATCCTGTTAATGTAGCCAAAAGGGAAAAACTTTGTATTCATTTGAAAGCCTGTTTTTATGCAACATTAACATCGTCTACAATGGGGTTGGTTGGACAAATCAAATCAACTATATCAAATCAAATCAACTATCTTGTCAACGATCATGGCCAGTTTGTCACTTGGCCCTATGTGGTTTGGGAATCAGTTATCAATTAAAAGGTTTCAAAAAACTACCTATATTGAATAAAAAACAGTTAAACCAAACGAAGAAGATAAAGAATGATAAAAGAGACCTGAATACATTGAACCAGTCTTTGTAGATCTTCTGGTGTTATGCAGAGCACCGACTAATCGATGCTGAATCAATCACCATTTTAATCAGAAGTTATGAATACACAAATTATAGATTCTCTAATAGACTCCAGGTCAGGGTTCTTAAATACAGCACTTGAGAATCTATCAAAATCCCCAAATTTCCAGATCTCGCCAACGTTGCTAAGTTGAAAACTGCAGTCAAGATTTTTTTTGCCCATTTTCCCCTTGCTTGTCGTGCGAGGCGCCAAACCTTTGAGTGATCTTGAATTTACAGATTTTTTTATTATTATTTAAAATATATAAATATAAAACTGTATCATAAATAAATAAATAAATTAACTTTATTTAAAAATTGTTCAACTCACATTTAAGGCCATTCCGGACCAAACTAATAATTAAACCAAGACATATGACCTGAAAAATTCTCCCAACACTATCAACACCATTCCATACAGATGGAAGTGTCCATTTTGAAACCCTAATTATAGGTTATGTGTTCGAATCTAGTGGAAAATGGCAACTGTTTGATTGGTTGTCTCCTTTTCATATCCAGACCTTCAATAATTCAACTTTGATTGATGTCTTCCATTTGAAAAGATTTGGAGTATCGGTAGGATGAAGCCAAGTAAGTGACTGAGTACCAAATTGTTGCAGACATAAGCTTAATCCATCCCTGTTATAAAACACGGTGTGTGGATGATAATGGACAACCTGTATTAAGTAATTTAAATCGTAAAGTCAAATATAGATCTAAAGTCTAAACTGTAATTTTAAAATGAGAATCCATAAATGGTGTAACGTGTAAGTAAATGTATTTACTTTTGTCCTATCGGATGTCGTGTGAAGTAGAATCGAAAGTCTGTAGTAAGATCAATCTGTATTAAAAGCTTTAACACCCACTCTTTGCTGAGAGGAAAAAGAAGAGACATTACCATTAGCTAAATAGATTTTTGAGTGAGAAGGTGACAAAATTATTTAAAGAATAAAAAATGTGACTCACCTTCTTTTCGAGCTCATGAAGTGATAGTCCAGCACTAAAAACACAACTGGGCCAATGTTGGTTTTGGTTTCAATAAACATAACACAGGAAGTGGGAAGAATCGATGGATCTTAAGGATGAGACCCCCTTTTCTCATCATCACTTGCCTGTGCCATTGACACCGTAGCATTATAACAGTCCCATCCATGATCTCCCATATATATATATATATATATATATATATATATATATATATATATATATATATATATATATATATATATATATATATATATATATATATATATATACATTTTACACAAAGATAATAAACATTTATTTTTGGTTCTTAATCCCGTTCAAATCACACCAGAACTTGTCATGTGGTGTGTTTTCAACACAACACAACACAACTGAACAAATGGAAATGAACTTGTCTAACCAACCAAACAAAATGAAATGTGTGTATTTAGGGGGCTTGCTAGCTACTTACTACTAAATACTAATAGTCAAGTCAGTCATATATAATCATACTGTACAAGCCTGGAGGGAGAGAGGAAGGTAGGGAGGTTTCACAACTTATGATGAGGAAGAGGAATTAATGTTGCGGTGCTAACTTGGCTAGAATGACCATATCTAATATTTTAACATCAAGAGTGTCATCCACTTTAACGATTCCATCTATGCCATCCACACCAATGAGCTTCCCTGTAGCCCCATGTTGGGGTCCACCCATTATCTTTATTTTGTCTGACTTCCTTGGCACTACCACCTCCATCTCGTTCAGGCTGGCAGTGATCACATCCCCACCAACAACTACTCGACATGCCCCATCCTGAAACATACCCCAACACTATTAATCATATTCATAAAATTAAAAAACATATTTATTCACAACACACAATACCAACCAGAAGCACTTCTCGGATAACACCAACAACAACATCAGCACCTGATCGGCGTACATTCACCAATATGTCTGGAAGGAACCATGGTCCATCGTTATCCCCACCTGCACAAACACATATGCTAATATATTAATATTAATTATTAGGAATCCATTGGTATACAATTACAATTTACAACACACACTAACCTACTACAGGTGACATCATATCCAAGCCACCAACACCAAGAGTCATTGGTTGGCCGCCTGGTGTACCAAGTAAATATGTTGAGCTTGGTGTCATGGGCGGCTGTCCACCAGGTGTTGATGGCAAGTAAGGCCTTGGAGCATTACCTGCAATTACACGCCACATGATATATCCTATCCATAACTTAACTCACAATTAACATAATGAGAGAGAAAAAAAGTTTTAGCATACCATAGGAGGCAGGGGTAGTATCCATATCCCTATTATCCCTTGGTGTGCCAGCTTCACTGTAACTTCCACCAGAAGGACTATTGGCCCATCTTGAACCAGGAGTTGGTGCTTCATATGCTCTTGAACGAGCGCTTGTCGGCTGCAATTCATATATTTATTATAAACATTACTCTTTTATTAATTAATGAAAGGGAGGGAGGGACAAGAGTGACACTAGTGCTCACTTGATACCGAGGACTGCTTCCCCAAGAACCAGGGTTTCCATCTTCCCAAGATTCCCTAAACAAAATAATCCATGTCAAAATTCTCTTGTTTTTTGGTTTAAACAATCATGATATCATGTCTTATGAAAAAGAAAAGACAGGTAGCAAGCTATAAATCTGGCAGGACTCATGGTTACGTATGGATTCCATGCTCTGTCACACATAGGTATCCTTATTCCATCCTGAATAGGTGTTGCTGACCAAAGATTCAAATTCATTGAACATGAAACATGAAAAACAATTACTTACTATGCATGAAAAAACCAACCAACCAACCTGCAGAATCCCTCATAGGCGTCATATATGGATGGAGTGGGGTTCGTGAAGGATGCATAGGTGTCTCACTTCCAGACCCATACCTATGTGTCTCACTGATATAAATATCATAAGCAAAAAACATTTAAGAAGGTATCTATCTAATCTTCTAATTCTAAGAAAAAATATATGTATACCGATATGGGGTCGTCTTGTTCGTATTATCAGAGACGTGAGTCCGATCAACTGCAAAAAGTAAATAGGAGTCATTAACAGCAAATGGGCTAAATAATTATACTTTTTTCTCATATTTTAAATGAGAGGAAAAGACGAGTAGTCTTGTGGGGAAAACATGCTGGGAGTAGGGGTAGTGTCGTCAATTGCTTCTAGAACTTGGATTTTTCCTCCTTGAGCCAGTTGATTTTGGATTTGAGAGACTAAAAGTACCCCTAAAGCTAAATTTTCCAGATCTGGTAGGTTTTGTAATTGTTAAGGTATCTGCATGAACCATAGTCGCCATGACTGCAAAAATTGCAGCAATAATCACTCTTAAGCAAAAGAAACAACATGAAACATATGTGAGTCTGATTATCATAAGCAAGATACAGTGAGAATACATGGTTCTTGATTCCCAGGGTTATAAGAACCCATAGAACCAAAAAACCTATTTCCCCAAATTTATATAATTATAAACCATGTGATGGATGCAGGTACACAGCCTTGCTTGTGGTTTCACTTTTCTGTTATGTAGCAATATTCTCCTTCTCTGGTTGATAAGAAGATTGAGGATGCGATTGATGAGGCGATTATGTGGTTAGATACGAACCAGTTGGCTGAGGGGGGTGAGTTTAAGGATAAGATGAAGGAGCTTTTTCCCATTTTGAAACTTTTAGGTTAGAGAGAGAGAGAGAGGATTGAATGAAGAAATGTTAGAGGCGCAGGAGGTGGGTGAAGGTGGAGGCCCTAAGGCTTCTTGTTGCTAATTCAAAGATCAACATCGATGGCAGAAGGTGGAGGCATCAGTAGAGGGAACAAGGTACAAAGAGAGGAGATCGAACCATTTAGTGTGAGGATCGATTTGGAAGAAATCTCAAACCCTTAACCTTAAACATGATGTGAAGCGATTGATCCATAATCTTCTTCGTCTCCATCAATTCCTTGGGCTCACATAATCGGACGATGGTGGTAAATAAATCATTCTTCGAGAAGGAAGGTGCATCGCAGCAGTTTGATGCTAGAAGTGGGAACGAGGATTGGAGGCAGTGGATGTGGGTGATGGGTGAGGGTGAAGAAGGTGGGGGTTTAAAAAATTAGGGATTTCATTTTCCCTCGGAGACGCACGTTTCTTAAAAAAAAATATAAAACGACATTCACAGAGGACGCACAAGTGCCCTCCGGGTTTTTAATTTTTTTACATGAGACGCTAATTTAAGGGCACGCAATAATGCGTGATATAAATCCTTAAAATTTTTGAACAAATGACACTTTTTTAATGTCACTCTCTATTGTGTAACATAAATCAATGAGTGTCGTGGATTGCACGTCGTAAAAGGGTCTTTTTCTTGTAGTGTGAAACTTTGTCAGAATTTTCTCTATGTAATGAGATTGACTCAGAGAAATCTGACCACCTGTCCTCTTCACCTTGATACCAAGAATAGTATCTACTTCTCCAAGATCTTTCATCTTAAAGGTCGAGGATAGGTATTTCTTCGTCTCAAGAATACCCTCTAGGTGAGTGCCATTGATCAACATATCATCAACATAAAGACATATAACTACTATATAATCATATGTATATTTGGAATAAATACACCTGTCAACACTATTTTGCTGAAAACCAAATGCAGTCACAGTGGTGTGAAATCTCTCATGCCACTGTTTGGGAGCTTGCTTCAACCCATACAAAGATTTAACAAGTCTACATAGTTTGTTTTCTTGTCCAGGAATTACGAAACCTTCGGGTTGCTCTAGGTAAATCTCCTCCTTCAGATAACCATTCAGAAAGGCTGTCTTCACATCCATTTGATGAATGTACAATCCTTTCAAAGTTGATATTTCTATGAGAGTTCTAATTGAACTAATTCTAGCAACTGGGGCATAGGTATCAAAGTAATCAATCCCTTCTCGCTGCCTATAGCCCTTTGCAACCAATCTTGCTTTATAGGTAGATATGGATCCATCAGGATGATATTTCTTCTTGAATATCCATTTGGATCCTATGGGTCTTCTCCCCTTGGGTAGATCAGCTAACTCCCAAGCTCCATTACCCATAATTGAATCCATTTCTTCATTGAGTGCTTCCTTCCACAGAGGAGCATCCCGAGACGTCATGGCTTCAGTAAAGGTCTTAGGATCAACATCCAAATTAATTGAAAGGATGACCTCTCTCTCGTCACTTTCTTTTGTATTCCTTCGACCAAATAAGAATATAAATCATCTCCAAAGGGTTTCTCAATTCTAGCCCTAGTACTTCTCCTTGGTTCCTCTACAATGGGAGGAGATGGGAGTATGTCTCGAGAGGTACTTGTAGGTGTTGTATGACTAGAGTTTTCTTCATCCTTAGAAAACTTGTCCACAAAGAATTCCACATCTCTGGATTCCACAACAACACCCGAATCAATATCTAGTAACCAGTAAGCCTTGTTATTTTGAGCATATCCAATAAATATACTCTTATTAGCTCGTGCTCCCAATTTGGTTCGCTTAGGATCGGGAGTCCGATAATAAGCAACACACCCCGACACTTTCAAATAGTTTAGGTTAGGCTTTCTACCTTTCCACAACTCATAAGGGCTTGTGGGAATCACACGACTAGTGATCCTATTATGAACATAACAAGCAGTCAATAATGCTTCCCCAACAGATTGTTTGGTTGACCCAATTGGTTCAACATACAGTTGACCATCTCACAAAGGGTTCGGTTCTTTCTTTCAGCCAAACCATTCTGTTGGGGAGTGTATGGTGATGTTCTCTCATGTTTGATTCCATTCTCTTCGCAGAATGTGTTAAACTCTTGGTTGAAATATTCCCCGCCTCTATCTGAGCGAAGAATTTTGATGTGTCTTTCAAGTTGATTTTCGACCTCAGTCTTATATTGTTTAAATGCATCAAAAGCTTCATCTTTTGATCTCAGCAAATAAACATGTAGATATCTACTGAATTCATCACAAAATGTGATGAAATACCTTTTTCCTCCTCGAGTAAGGATTCCATTCAACTCACATATACCGGAATGAATCAACTCAAGAAATGATGTGTTTCTCTTAACTGATGGAAATGGTTTCTTAGTGAACTTTGATTTCACACATGCTTCAGATTTTTCAAAATCTTTTGTGTCATATTTTAACCTACCTTTAGTTTGCATTTTTTCAATGTTTTTAACATTAGTGTTACCTAAACTTTTATGCCATAAAGAAATTGAACAAACAATATAACTAGAAAAGTTCACTTCATTCACATTAGCAACCAATCCATAAATTACATCATTACCAACACTCGACACACTAGCAACACTAGAAACACCACTTTCAACACTAGGACAACTCATATTACCCTCATCACTAAGACACAAGCGATACATTCCCGAAGTATTGTTCGCCCTCCTAACATGTCTTCTACCTTTAGTGATCACAATTTTGCCTTCTCTCAAGCACCATCTTGAACCCACCCTTGTCAAACTTGTCTGCAGAAACCAAACCCTTTGAGATAGTAGGAACATGTAGAACATCTCGAAGAGTCACCCATTCACCACGTGTGAACTTCAACCTAACATCACCCCTTCCTAGAACTTCAGCTCTGTGCCCATCAGCACAGGCGACAACTGTCCCATGTGGCATGGGGTGGTAAGTGCGAAAGCTCTCTCGTTTCCCACAAACATGCATAGCGGCTCTAGTGTCCACGAACCAACCTCAAGCATAGATAGCTCAAGTAAGAGAGGAGATCATGAAAATCTCTCCAAGGTTCACACTAGCCACCATGTCAGTCACCTTCTCGACTGCTTGTGCAACCGGTACTGATTTGCGATCTTTGCATTCTCTTGCATAGTGTCCAAAGTCTCCGCAGTCGTGGCAAGGACCAGCCCTTTTTGGCTTTGAGTTGGGATTCTGATGACCAGGTTTCTTGAAGCTTTGTTTCTTGGGTCCAAAGTTCTTCTTGTTCTGTCCCCAAATTTGCCTTTGTAGCTAGAACTCCCAGCTGACACTTGATGCACACTTTGTCCAAATTTACCTCGCTTGTCCCTGATGCGAGTTTCCTCCTCAATGCGGAGGTGTTTCATCAGATCATCCAAGGAGTAGTCCTCAGATTTGTGCATCATTCTCTTAGAGAAATCTTTCCACGAGGGTAGCAGTTTTGCGATGATCGCACCAACCTGAAAGAGTTCTAGAAAAGAGATGGAGAGTGCGTTCAACTTGTTGACCATGACGTGGAGTACATGCACTTGCTCCATAATTGATTTGTCATCAACCATTTGTAACTCAAGGTACTTGGACACAAGGTACTTGTTAGTACCTTCCTCATGTGCCTTGTACTTAAGTTCCAACGCACTCCATAACTCTTTTGGATCTTTGACCGGCGAGTAAAGATCATAGAGCCGATCAGATAGGGAATTCTTGATGTGACTCACACAAAATTCCTCGGATTCTCTACGCAGAATCCTTTGCTTTTCTAGTTCTGTAATGATAGTTGGGTCCACAGATTCCCCTCCTTGGGAATTGGATTATCAGGAATTGGTGCCAGTTTTGGGTCCAACACAAAGGAGAGCTTCAAGACATGAAGCATGAACTTCACCTTTTCGGCCCAATGAGTGTAGTTCTGACCATCGGATTGGTCAAGTTTGGCAAACTCTTGGTTCATGAAGTGGAGGCTAGCAGTAGTGTCCATTAGTCTGTTGATTTATCACAAAATAAAAACCTTTAAGATTGTTTTGAAACAAACTAAAAGACGCGCAAGGAAACCGACAAATAATATTGTGAATTATATGTCGATTAGTTGCGAATAATAGATCCAATTATTATTAATATATTTACCAAGTTTCGTCCAGAAACCAGATCTATCCTTCTCGATTAGATCTTATTATAAGAAAGGTAGAAGAAGACTGTCCTGTTATTGAACGAATTAAACACAAGACAGAAAAATAAAACTGACTTGTTGATTGCTGATCTTGATCTTGAAGCAACTGCACGGATCAGACTCCTATACTTAAAGGTTTTTACTTCGCTTCTACTGGCTGTAAGCAACAGAGTAAAACCTAAGGATTTAATGCAGCTTGATCGATATTCCAACAGCACTGGAAATCGACAAACACAAAGCGACTACTTGGAAACCAGAAGAAAAAACACAGATGGAGGGAGAGAGCTTTCAGATTTCGTGAGGTGTTAATGCGGCTCCTAGAGAGCTGTATTTATAGGTATTGTAACCCTAGAAGGCATCAAACGGGCCCCCATAGGCCGGCCCTAGAAACCCTAGGGCGACAACTTGCTCTCCAAGCAAGCGATTTCTTGATCCTTCTAGAATACCCTGACTTGTCCTCCACGAAGTCAACGTCGGTCAACCATTTGACCAGATCGATCAAACCGGCTTGACCCGAGCTCGTCAAAAATAAAAGCTCCTCAGCTCCCAGCGACCGATGCAAAGTGCGCCTAAATCGCGCACTCGCGGCGTCGGCTAGTGCTAGGCTAGGCTAGGCGTGCGCGTGGGCTTGGCCTATTCCTTTGATCCACTAAAGCCTTTGAAGGCTTACCAAGGGAATAGGCTTATAAACACACAAAAGTTGCTTCCCCCCCACCAATGTGGGATACAAAGGAAATTGCCAACTTGCAATTCCTTTATAAATAAAGTTCCAACATATTTACACATTTAGAGTTTATTTGTGTTGTAATCTAATCACTTTAAAGTTTATTTTCGAAGAATTCAAGGATACTATTATCATTGAGTTTCAAATTGTTTGATGAGACTTAAGTTGCATATAGTAGATATTAAAAGTTTCGAATTTATGTAGAGGCATTATGTACTAGATCCCTACATTGGAGCACAAGGGAGGAAAGCCGGTTAAACCAACTTTGATAATCGATAACGTGTGGAGGAGTTTCAGAACTTACTAAGATACACCTTGTATATAAGTAGAAACATTAAATAAATGCAGAAAATCGTAGGAAGGGTGAAGAGTCATCAACCCTTAACTCATAATGGTTGTTCTATCTGCACTTCCAGAAGGATCTTCATCTTCTTCATCTAGTCTTGGCCATAGTTCACCAACTCGTGGCCATAGTTCATTAACTGATGGTCATAGATATGATGTATTTCTAAGTTTCAGAGGTGTTGACACTTGTCATAGTTTCACTGATCACCTTCATCAGGCCCTCATTAATGCCAATATCACTACCTTCTTGGATGATGAAGAGATTGAAACAGGGGAAGATATAAAACCAGAACTGGAGACTGCAATTAAGGCATCTCGGGCTTCTATTATTGTGTTGTCTAAGAATTACGCTTTTTTAACATGGTGCTTGGATGAATTGGTGCTGATCCTTGACCAGCGTATGACATCCAACCATATTGTTATCCCAATATTCTATCATGTGGAGCCCACACATGTCAGGAAGCAACAAAGTAGCTTTGGAGATGCAATGGCTAAGCATAAACAAACAATGGAGGCAGAGACAAATGCAAATAAAAGAAGTCAATGGGCTCAAAAGTTGGACCGATGGAATAAAGCGCTTATAGAAGTTGCTAATTTAAAAGGAAATGATGTTTATGGAAGGTAACGACTTTATATCTTCATGCACATTTGATTTCTTTTTTAGTAAACACATGAAATGTCAATAGCATCTTTTGCCTACGCTTTTCAATATCATCAAATAACTCGGTGATCTCCTTAATTCATACATATACATAGATTAACCATCATGATAAATTTGACATGTTTCTGTGCATTTAGTATTTTATTATCAGGTAGTTCTTTAAGATAACCTATTTTCAGTTATTTTAATATGTTTTGAACCAAATTTTGAACAGTTTTATATGCATCTACTATCAATTATGTTAATATGTTCTTACCTGTGAGTAGTAGAGGATAACCTAAAACTGGCATATATTTTTCAGACACATGCAAAACCACATTGATACTTATGTTTGATGGTCTTGTAGAAACATAGTGAAGTTAGTTGGCCCATTAGTGAAATTGTAACATGTTTGTGGATTTTACTTTATCATACATAAATATTTATGACCTTACACATTAGGTGCTAATCCTATATGGTGTTGATGTGAAGAAGTTAATTAAAAATACAGCTATGATATACTTTTGATTTAGCTCTTTGGATAAACTAAATCTCCAAATCTAGTTTGTTAGTTTTGTGTACTGTGTTTTGTAACTCTTATCAAATCAAGTTTCAGGCTAGAGACGAAATTTATTGAAGAAATTGTGAAGGACATCCACCGTAGGTTACATGTACCCTTAAGGAGTGTTCGGCAACAACTTATTGGGATGGACTATGATATTAAGTTCATCACTTCATGGTTGAAAGATGGATCCTCACATACGGCAGACATACTCACTATTACGGGAATCGGCGGGATCGGGAAGACATCTTTAGCCAAACATATCTATGACCTATATTGGTGTGAATTCAACACAAGCAGTTGTATTGAAGATATCAGTAGGAGATGTGATGGAAAGTTTAATGGGCTGCTTGATATACAAAAACAACTCTCGGATGACATTTCAAAAAAAGTTTAATTCAAGTTCATAATGTTTCAACATACACCTCAAAGATAGAGAATGCATTAGCCCGCAAAAAGGGTCTTTATAGTTCTTGATGATATCAATACTATTGATCAGTTGGATGCATTACTCAAAAACAAAGGTTTTCATCCCGGAAGCAATATTATAATAACAACAAAGGAAAGAAGGTTAACACAGAGTTGTGCATTATTCAAAACAAATATTAAACCCAAGCATGTGGAATGCTTCCTTAAAGTCTTATATAGGACTGAATCATACCAACTTTTGTGTTCCCATGCATTTATGTGCAACCATCCCAAGGCAGGTTATGAAGAGGTGTTAGAGAAGCTTGTGAAGTATTGCCAAGGACATCCCTTGTCTCTCAAAGTTTTGGGCAAGTCGCTACATAATCGAGATGTAGCTTACTGGGAAGCGTGCATACAAGGGCTAAAAAAAGAAACAAGTTCCTGTATAAATAATGTCCTGAGAATGATAAGGAGTTGTTTGCCATCTAATGTCCTGAGAATGTATAAATAATGTCCTAAGAATGAGCTTTGATTATTTGCCATCTAACAATGATAAGGAGTTGTTTAAGCATATTGCTAGTTTTTTTGTTGGAATAAATAGAGATGTTACCGAAAGAATATTAGAGGCATGCAATATAAACAAGATCCGGAATCATTAATTTCATTGACAGATGCCTTCTTAGTATAGGACGGAATAATGAATTTAAGATGCATCAGTTGGTTCAAGAGATGGGAAGATTCGAAGTACTTCAAGAATCACTTGACAAGCCATGGAAGCGCAGTCGATTATGGTATCATGAGGAGTCGTTCAAAGTATTAAAGAAAAAAAAGGTAAGAGCCTTTGTAACCCTGTATAGTTGTTAGTAATGTGCATATTTTAAGTATTTTGTATTGTCTAATTTTTGTTGGGTTTTGGTTCTTCTTAGGGTAAGGGAAATATTCCAGGCCTTGCTTTGGACATGCGAATGATTGAGAAAGAGAAGTCAGGTGCATCATTTGAGGTGAAAATAGATGCGTTGAGTAACATGGATAATTTGATGCTGCTACAACTCAATTATGTGCACATGAATGGTTCTTATGAAAACTTTCCGGAAGAATTAAGATGCTTATGCATGCATGGGTACCGTTTAAATTCTATACCTTTAAATTTACCAATGGGGAATCTGGTTGCTCTTGACATGTCATATAGCAATATTGAATCATTTGTCTATTGTGATAGTAATCCACAACGACATGAAAAGAGACAAAAGGTAACTTATCTTCCTTTGTTATTATTCCATGTTGATTTGGTGAAATTCACTATTACTCTAACTTATCCCTATTTCAACAGTTAAGCGGATCATGCTTAAAACACAAAAGGGTACTTGGATCATTGAAGATTCTTAATTTAAGTTTCTGTAAACAACTTCGTAGTCTTGGTGACTTTGACCAATTCCCTGCTCTTGAGAGGTTAATAGTTCGAAATTGCATTGGTTTGCATGAGGTTTGTGAATCAATTGGGCAATGTGTTAAACTTGTCTTAATCGATCTGAGCTACTGCAACAAGCTTGAAAATATTCAAAAAGTCATAGGCATGTTAGAGAATGTTAAAATAATGTTCCTAGAGGGTTGTAATCTTGGGGAATCACGAATCAAGATTAGGGATATTGATTTACAAGAAAGGCTCAAGGCTAACGACATTGACGTAAATACAATAACCTCTTCCTCTGCCTTTGTGGGTGCTATACCAAGTGATTTGACGTTCTCTGCATTTTCTTTACCTAGGTCTTTAGTAAGTTTGGTACTTACAAATAATAATTTGTCCAATGAATCCTTTCCCATGGACTTCAGTTGCCTATCCATGCTAAAGCATTTATATTTAGACGGAAATCTTATCGATTCCATGCCTATTTCTGTGAGAACCCTTCCTAGGCTTGAGATACTTAGCATGAATAATGGTAAAAATTTGAAGTCAATCGAGCATCCTGCACATACACTAAGAGCGTTGTTCCTCGCTTCTCATAGGCCCTCTATAGAAAAATTGGTATTAAATCGAACAACATCCATACACCAATTCTTATATAACGATAGAGATTACGGACGTTGGTCATATGAAATAGAAGGCGTGGTCAAAATCCAAGAAATGGTGGGTGTTGAGGAAGAGGTATTGCGTAGCTTGGGATGGACTAATTTAGACTTCCATAACGACAGGCGTGTAAGAACTAATTTTCGGAGATCTGGAATCCAGGTTTTGTCTAGTTAAATGTTTGTCTTTATGTAAATACATTTAATATAATTATTACGGTGATTAATTAAGGTGGTTTGTATTTGGCAGACGATGCATTATGAATTTGGAATATTTAGCACAATGTATGAGGTGGAGGAGATGCCGAGTTGGTTTAGGCATAGAAGCGTGGGGACATCAATATTATTTACCATCCCATCATCTCCAAACTGCCTTAGAGGATTCAACTTCTGCTCTGTGCAGACGTTGCGAGTTCCAGATGAGGATTCAGGAATCCATCTTTTGCCAAAGATCACAATTAGTAATATAACAAAGAATTGCACATGGATATACCAACGTCCCTTGACCAGATTTAGTGTATGTCGAGAGTGTTGCGTGATGTTAAGTCATTGGATGTTTGGAATGAATGACATGGAAGGTGGTGACCAGGTTACTATTACTGTTACAGGGCCATATAATGAACTTATAAAGGAGTGTGGGGTGAGAGTCTTGTATGCTGATGATGATGATGGTGCATTGGGTTATTACAAGACATGGAATCACATAATTGGTGGAGATCTCTCTCCTTTTCAAACAACTACAGGACAATACATCCTAACCAACTGGGATTTTAGATTCCAGTTTATGAATTTTTTTTCATGGAACACTAAATTCATTAGAGAATGCGTCAGCTATCAAGGTTGATGTCATTCTTAATAAATATTTTGTTGTCAGAGCCTTATGTATACAACCTGACCCATGACCAAACTTCATTAAATAGATGAACAATGACCTATTTATTTTAAATAAATGGATCATAGCCTGATTCGTCTAAATATGTACATCATATGACCCAAATCCACCCATTTATTATTGATTTTGTTTGCCCTCTAAGATGAGAGTTTATTTTTAATGTATCGATCCAGATGCATGATGGGTCGACCCAAGTATTGATCCTTCTAAATGGGTTGATCTGCTACATCAATTGGTTAAGTTTTTTGACATGTTGGGTCACATAATTATAATATACCAGGACCAATACAACTGCTTTGTCCAAATGGATGTATGTGAATAGTGATTAACACAACGCTTTTTTTTTCTCTATATTTTCAACACAAAAGGAAGTGTGGTTCAGATATTTTTCGCAAAGGAAGCCTGACATAATTGGTCATGCACGTGAGGTATATTTTTATACCCAAACATTTCTCTCATCACATAAATAAAGGGAAAATGACTTAGATTTTGTCCACATTTGGTCACTTTCAATTTTTTTTTGACAACATTGACCATTAAATTCTCATTTTCTGTTCAAGTTATAGTAGGTTAATGCCCAATTGGCATATACTTGGCATCTACATGGTGGCATTTGAGATTAGCTGATACGTGATATAAGGTATTTCTTCACCTTCTTCCTCTTTTGTGCCCTAGAATCACAAAATCAACATGTCTTCTTCTTATTCATCTGCCAGTCAAAATCAAGAATTCCATATTGAAAATCCTTGGAAATGTGGGTTACCTTCTCGATTGAGGACATCACAGACTGATGACAACCCTCAAGAAAGTTCAAAATGTGCCCTAACTCCATGGTAAATCAAGTTATGTTCTTTCTTTAACCCTTCTTTTTTATGTTCTTGCTTTAACCTTCCTATTTTTTCAAGACTAAAAGGAAAAGTTGCAATTTCTAGGAGTGGTCGATGAAGATTTAAACATCAAGTTGAAGTCGAAGAATATGGGTGTAATGGAAGCTTATGAACTAATGCTGAAAATTTGCTACATCAAAGCATGAGATGAAGATGGACCACGAAATGGAGGCACTGAAATGGAAGGTGTCCACTCACAAAATAGTGCTCTTGTGTTGTTTGTTATGCTTGTAGTTAATCTACTTTAGGTTAGGGATTAATGGCTTAGTGAAAGTTGGCTTATTGGGTTAATGTACTTTGGATGTAACTAAAAATGGCTTAATGAAAGATGGATGCTAGCTAACTGATTATTAATGACAGTTTTGGATGTTTTTTTGACATGGCTTAATGAATGATACATGTTGGGTTACCGATTGTTGATGACACACAAACATAAAACTAGCAAACAAGTATGTGTCATGAACATAAAACAGATAAACAAATATAGCCATGAACATACTAAATTAGAAAAATTAAAGAACATGATAACGTTAACAGACAAACTAGCTTCCCACAATATGAATGTGGTTCCTTTTCATGAGGTTCATCTTCAGTTGGTTTGGGAACTTCCATGTGTCCTTGAACTTCTTGTTCTGTTTTCTCGGCTTGACACGTCTAGTTTCACTACAAAGATTTGTAAGTTGCAATATTATTTTGTTTTTGCCAAAAATATTTTTGTTGTAAGTTACAATACATTATTTTTTGTTTAGGATACTATATTTGTAGTTCTTCCTATACTCTCCCTCTATTTTCCTCTTTATAATGGGCCTCCCACGTAACCTTCTTTTTAAGGGGGGTTAATGGATTATGAGCATCAACATGAGGCTACATGACACAATTAGAAGTCATAAGTTCAATCATTAACTTTTTTACTTGATTTCTGGATGTTGCTTTTTCTAATGAAGCAATCGTTGATGGGGATTATATTAGATGTCCTTGTTCTAAATGCAAGAACAAGTCTTATAAAACAAGAGGTGACGTAGAGCTTCAATTGTTACAAAACGGTTTCACTCCTAATTTCATAACTTGGCAGACCAATGGTGAAAGAAATACGATATCTCAACATGAGGAATAATCTTCTAATCTGATGCAGGATCCGATGGAAGATGATGATGATGATGATGATGATGATGATGTTAATGGGTGTACACAAATGTTGATGGATGTAATGGAAGGACTCCTGAATCCAACCGCCAAGGGATTCTATGATATGTTAGAAGACGCTGATGAACCTTTGTGGCATGGATGTGAAAACTATTCAAAATTAGAAGTTGCAACAGAGTTGTTGCATTAGAAGTCTGAATACAATATATCTAAGGCTACTTATGATCACATACTTCCTATAATTAAGCGGATGCTACCCAAAGGTAAGAAACTAGTTGAGAACTTCTACGAGACAAAGAAGCTTTTGAAAAGAATTAGACTCCCAGAAAAAAAAAGATTCATGCTTGCAAAAACCATTGCATGATATTCTATTGGGCTGATTTTGATTTGACTAAGTGTCGAGTGTGTGATCATGATCGATACAAGAGTGGCAGATAGCCTTATCTGGTTATGAGGTACTTTCCGATTGCTCCTAGACTCCAAAGGTTGTATTTGACAAAAAAGACGGCAAAGCAAATGACATAGCACTATGAACATCAAACACAATCGGGTTTGATGGTCCATCCAAGTGATGGTGAGGCTTGGAAGCATTTCGACTCAATGCATCTAGAATTTTCAAGTGAACCACAGAATGTTCGCCTTGGGCTATGCACTGATGGGTTCAGTCCAAATAACTCAAATATAACCTCGTATTCATGTTGGCCTATTTTCCTTTCAATTTATAACTTGCCTCCTTGGATGTGCTTAAAAGAAACATATGTTCAATTAAGCATAGTTATTCCTGGAAAAAAGAGCCCAGGTCAAAATATAGATGTGTTTCTCAGGTCGTTAATTGATGAGTTAAAGATGCTATATACATACGGCGTTGTCACTTATCATGCTTCGAGTAAATGCAATTTCACAATGAAAGCTATACTTCTTTGGACAATTAGTGACTTTCCTGCCTATGCAATGTTATCGGGATGGATCACACATGACAAGTTAGCATGTCCGTATTGTATGGGTGAGTCGGGGTCGTTTCGGTTACACCATGGTAGTAAACCATGTTGGTTTGACTGCCATCAAAATTTTTTACCAGAACAACACACATATAGGGGTGACAAAATAGGATTTTTGGCTAATAAGGTTGATCGATCTAGCCCCCCACCAATATTAACCGGTGATCAGATTTGGGAGCAAGTACGACACTTTCCAACAGTTTATGAAGGCAAACCTTTTAAGAGAAGAATGCAAAATTGCCTGGTTTCGGGATTACTCATAATTGGGTTAAGAGGAGCATCTTTTGGGAGCTACCATATTGGCAGAAGTTGTTAATACGACACAACCTTGATCCCATGCACATTGAGAGAAATGTGTTTGAAAATATTTTCAACACCGTGATGGACACTCCAAAAAACAAAGACAACATGAATGCAGGAAAAGATATAGAAATGTATTGCAATCGAGTGCAATGGCATACATGGAAGAAGCGAAATAAGGATATGAAAAAGAGAGCATCGTTTTCTTTGAGCAAAGAACAATTAAGTAACTAAAATATGCCAATGGTTGATTAAACTTAAATTCCCGGACGGATACGCCTCAAACTTGGGGGGTGCGTTAATGTAGATGATAATAGCTTTTACAAATTCAAGAGTCACGAGTTCCATGTATTTATTCAAAGATTGTTGCCTATTTCTCTAAGAGGTATGGTGCCAAATTCAAGATGGGATGCAATTACAGAGTTGTGTACATTCTTTCGTGTAATATGTTCAAAGGTGTTACGCGTAGATGGCTTACAGCGCTTGCAAACTACTATTGTTTAAACCATTTGCATGTTGGAAAAAATATTTCCACCTGGATTCTTTGACTCAATGGAGCATCTTGTTATCCACTTAGCTCGTGAAGCTATGCTTGGTGGTCCGGTTCAATATAGGTGGATGTATCTTTATGAAAGGTATATTTTTTACCATACAAAAGATTTTACCATAAAACCTATGGAATTTCTAATAAGCCTTTTCCAACATCTTTTTAGGAAGTTGGAATCAATGAAAAGAAAGATAAAAAACCATGTGAAGGTTGAGAGGTCCTTTGTTGAGGTTTGCATGATTGGAGAAATATTGACTTTTTGCTCACAATACTTTTTGCCTACAATCGAAGCCCAGTTGAATCGTGAGTCGCGTAATTTTGGACCAGACATTCCTAATTATACCATGGTCGACTCTTGATTAAGCATTTTCAAAGTTCCATCTCGAAGATTATTCGAAAAAAGTGGTCAACGGAGGCCTTTGACAGATGACGAGATGCGTATTGATCATAATTACATCTTGATCAATTGTGTTGAGGTTCTACCTTTTTTAAGGTATGTTAAGTTATCTACTTTTACTTGATGTCATGAATCTCTAAAATGTTTTTTATTTTTTAAGGTTGTTTGATAATTATGTGATCCAAAGAAAACCTAATATCGATGATGGAGCATTTGAAAGGTTTAGGGATCAACATTTTGCTAAGTGGTTTTAAAGATCATGTAAGTATGATACAAGCAAAATTTGTATTCTCAAAAAGTCTTGCCCCATGAATTAATTAACAAATGACTTTATCAATGTAGGTTTCACAACAATCGAATAATATTAGTCAACATCGTAAATGCCTTGCACGAGGATCATTGCGAAATGTTAGGTCCAATAAATGATACTTTGTCAATGATTACAAGTTTCATACTGAAAAATATGGTGATGGACGGGTCACACACAATAGTGGTGTATTCGTAAGAGGAGGAACTTGTTACAATGAGACCGAGTGTGACTATTATGGGTTGTTGGATGAGGTCTTGGAAGTAGAATATCAAGGCATATGGCGTTGCGTTGTAGTATTGTTCAGGAGCACATGGTTTAACCCTACTGAAGGGGTACGTGTGGATCGAAAGAATAATTTGGTTGATATTAAATACAAATCAAGGCTAAGAAATAAAGATCTGTTTATCCTAACGTCACAAGTAGAACAAGTGTATTACACACCATATCCTGCAATGAAGGATTTGAAAGATTGGTGGGTTGTCGTCAAGACGAAGCCAAGGGGTGTATATGATCTACGACAATGTGTTACCAAAGAAGATGATGATGAGGATGAAGAGGATCAATTTTTTCAAGAAAGTGAAGCGACTTTACCTTCTACAAGTAGCGGTGCAAATGAGGTGGCAGGACCCCTTTCTCATGTAATTGAAGGAGAAATAGAAGAAGTTAATGACAATGACGTTGAGAGAGAAGAGGATGAAGAAGTTGATGATAACTCGGATGATTCATCCGAAGATGATATTGAAGACGAAGACAACATATGTGATGATAATTCTGATGATGAGTAATTACTAAAACTGTAGAATGAAACAATGTATTTGGAACAATATATTGTCTGATGGACCTTATTAATAACTTTTTAGCTAAAATGATTGTTTTCTTTTTCTATATACATTGTACTTCCATTTATTCGTGTATTATATAGCATGCTACCTTCTTTTACTTCTATAATTTTCTATTATAATACATACTTGTTCTAACCAATAGTTTATTAATTCTTGATTTTAAAGGGTTTTTTTTTACTAATGACGCCACAAGGAGCCCATGGTGGTGGTCGCAGTGGTGGTCATATTGGTGGTCATGATGTTGGAGATAGAAATGCATCTCAATCATACAATAATACAGAAAGTTAACCTTCTTTAGTCAGAGGATCAAACATTTTGGAACAAGTTCCAACTAACCCATCAAAAAGGAAGTTCATTGAAGTTGATTATGAAAACGAGTACTAATGTTAATTTTATAATTATTTATGAAAATGAATTTACTTGTTAATAATAATACTAATGCTAATTTTTTTAATTATTTATTTTTCCAAGAGGGGTAATTTAGGCATTTTACTTGTTTAACTTGTTAAGAGGATAGTGAAGGTAACTTGTTATTTTTGTGTTGTTTCGAGTGTTTTAATTCAAACAAAACAAAACATTTGTCTTTGGTTCTTGTTTAGAAACTATGCAATATTCTTTGATGGAGATGCAACTATCTTGGGGCAAGCAACCCCGATCTCTGGATACGAAGGAGGAACCAACCGGAGAATCAAGAAGCTAGAGATACCGCTATTTAATGGAAATATTCCGAATGACTAGGTTCTTGAGGCAGAGAGACGGTTTCTAGATTATCGATTATCAGAAGAAGCAAAATCGGAGGTTTGCGGTGGCTTAACTAGAAGGCGACGACGCTCACTGGTATAACGAGGAACACTATCATCGGCCAATTAGCGATTGGGAAGAGTTAAAATTCCCAATCAGCCGGTGATTCGGACCTTCCATGGTGGGGGTTGCAGTCGGAGCGAGAACGTAGTCTTATGCAGATAACGGCTCCGTTAAATGACGGACGGGAAAAAATAAGACCTAGGTCATCACAAAGTTGGCCTTAAAAACGACTTGTGGGCCAAAATTGGATTGTTGGACCCCGAGAAGTTGGATCAGGCAATGGACTCGGAAATTAAAATGGAAGATAAATTAAGCCCAGTGTAAATAAACCTAATAGCCCTAAAACGATGGAAACGTCAGTAAGGGGATCATAAACAATTTACGACGACCAATGTTCAGAATTTTTCAATATCGAGAAACTTCTGTAAGGGGATCATAAACAATCTTTGTGTAAGGTCGGTGGTGTTAACCCAGCTCAGAATATGCAGGAGTTTAATTCTTCAGTGCATTATGATCATCAGCTTCCCTTATCCTCAATCGGTTTCATCCCTGGCATGTGGTTGGTGTGGAGGGGCCTCGTTTGAACTAATCTGTGTTTTGGACAAACACATTATTGGTCAATGGTATCATATCAAGGGATGAATTACCTCAAATAATATAGAGAACTCGTGATGCATTTTGAGATCCGGGGAACACCATTCACGATCAGTGGCTAGGTTCTTGTGTACACCCTTTTTGGAGCTTATTACATTGAAGCAGGTGGAGATTGTGCAATTTTAATAATTGATCCTCAAAACTTACTTCGTGGGTCTGAGGAATTGATGGAGCTTGATGATACTGAACCCATGAAGATGGAGTGGGACATATATGGGGATTGTTGATCATGGTATGGCAGAGAGCAAGACGATGAGGTCCACCTGGGAGAATCCGGATGCTATACACCATTTCTATCCACCGGACAGTGTGAATCTTTGGGGGTGGGGTATTGCTATCCATCCACCTTAAAAATCTCTTAAGATAAGGGTATTTTGGGAAAATCACTATGTTTTATCAGTAGAGGGGTAATTTAGGTATTTTATTATATCCGTAGGCTGAATGTCTTAATGTCTTGTAATCCTAGGTTCTCGCTAGCTTTATCCTTTAAATGAAAATTTTCTTGCTGTTCAAAAATAAAAATGAGGTATTTTACTTATTTAGAGGGTGTTTGGGATATCTTTTTGAGAGGGAAAAGAACTTTTGAGAAAAGATAAGATACAAAAGATTTTTGGGAAAAACTTCTTGAAAGCTTGTTTTGGATTTTTTAAAGAGGGAAACTGACTTTTTAGAAAAGTCAGGGAACTGACTTTTTAGAAAAGTCAGGGAAACTGACTTTTTAGAAAAGTCAGGGAAACGTGAC
Organism: Lactuca serriola; assembly: GCF_051521515.1. Classification (NCBI taxonomy): domain Eukaryota; kingdom Viridiplantae; phylum Streptophyta; class Magnoliopsida; order Asterales; family Asteraceae; genus Lactuca; species Lactuca serriola. The sequence continues at coordinate 137,493,906 of NC_136408.1, forward strand.
TTTTTGGAACTTTTCCTAAAAGTTCTTTTGCCCTTTGAAAAGATACCCCAAACACCCCCTTAGTTTGTTATGCCAGAGTATTATAAGAGGATAGTGGGAAGGAGGGTGAAGGTATCTTTTCTCAAATTCTGGTCTTAGAACCTTTGGCACAGACTAGGCTCTCGAATCTCTAGCAAATCATTAGGTTTATCTTTGTTATTCTTGTGTTGTTTTGAGTGTTTTAATTCAACACAGAGAAGCTTTTGTCCTGGTTCTTGTTTGTTGAGTTTATTGAGATATCAGTTCATAGCATTGTTTTGTCATTTTCATTAATTACTTGGCTAAATGCAAGAAATAACAATGTATTTTTTATTTTATTTTTTATTTTAGCATTTTAGTTTTATTTCTTCTTCTTACAGCATTGTACGTCCATATTATAAATTCAAAAGGGTATTGTCCTTAAAAAATCTACCTGTTATAACAACTGATAACTCTATAGCTTTTTTATTAGTCATCCCCTTATTTATTTGTGGACATGGCACGATTATGATGACATCAGTGAGCATTATAAGTAAGATTTGGATACAATTAAAACGGCATCGCCTAACATAGTTTAGTATATCATTCTAACTAAGAATTCGTAAGCCAAAGCAGAATGATTTACAAACGCGTACATGTCATGTGGATTTAAAATGTTTTGTTGATATTGGTTGCTTGTTTTGCTAGTGGTTATGAAAAAAATAATGGTACATACTATTTTGCTTCTTATAGTCATGGTTCAATGTTGTGATGCTACTTTAGAAAACCTCCCCAATTTCATAATGTTTGTGTTTACGTGTTGCATTCCGTTATGCTTGTTGATTTTATTTTATTTAAAGACACGCTTAATTTTTTTTTTAATTTGTTTCTTTTTTTTTTTACAATGATGGCCAACCAGAAACGTGTGAGGCCCTACTTGGTCACCTAACATACCATTCCCATCACACGATTAACAAGAAATTGACATTTGAGTTTTTCAAAAGCAAGTAGAATAAGATGCCACTATGAAAAAACAATCTAAATGGATTCATAATGCTTTTAACACAATGATCAACTCCATATCAAGAAAGGTTCATGTTATATACGAAAAAAAAAGGATAAAGCAACTACATGAATGATGAGATGGCCCACATGATGTCGGGAATATTTTTACTCCAATTGTGGCCATTATATAAAAAAGTAATCAACTATTTGTAATTTATAAAGAAGCAAACCACTTAAAGATACATTAGAAATCAGCTGACCATCTTCTTAACAAACCATTATTATAACCACAAAAAAGAAGAAATGTGAACAACGAAGTCGGTCAATACGCATAATTTTCTCAGGCCAACCCCCTTCTTAAAATTCGAACAATTTTACGCATACAATTGGCCTAGGAACAACATTCATTTTTAAAAAGTTGAAATGAAATGAGAATGAAATTTAAAAAGTAAAATGGAAAGAAACTGGAAGAAGATGTGTGGTTTTTTTAAAGGGTATAAAGGGATTTAGATTGTATTCTCTAAAAAGTAAAAATTAGCTTAAGTTTTCAAATTTTGCATCTAATTTTCATTTTTTTTGATTTTTCATAAGAGAATAAAACCGTTTTGGATCATCCTTTATATTTTCTAACAATCGTATTATCTAAAAAAATTGCAAAATATAAAGGAGTATGGTAGTGGGTGGTGGTGGCTCTAATAGGTAGAGGCGGACCCAATTTTTTTTAGTAGAGGTAGCACCAAAAAAATTCCTAAAAAAATAAAATTAGATAATTAGATTAGAAAACAATGAAAATTATGATTTCATTAGATATAAGAAACTAACGTATATATTACATTTTAAATTTAACCTCTTTGTTTACTCGTTTTTTAAAACAATTCATCGTTTTTTTAATCTTAACAAACATAAGTGTCGTTCATAAAATCATCGCCCACTTTCATCACTACTACCAAGTACCAACATCCAATTTTCATATAAAAAAATTCCAAAAAAACCTTACTAATATAATTAAAGATTTAAAATTCACAATTGAAAATTTAAACCTAATTTCACCAATAATACAAATAAATAACAAAGGAAGAACTAATTGATTAATTTTAGGTAATACTTGTTTATTTTGCTAGTGTGAAAAAAAGCCTAACTTTTGAGAGGAGTGAGCAAGTAGGAGAAGACGCCAAACTTTTGTTATTTGTGGTGTCGACTTTCAGTGAAGGAGGGGCAGGAGAACCCAATTTTTCCCTTTTGCTATTGAAGTATGTCGTATACGTTTTGAGTAGCTGATTTATGCAATGGTCTAATTGGCTAATTGATTCACATAATGGGCTGTTTATTTGTATTTTTTTATTTAGCCAATAGTGGACGTTTACTTGGAGTTACACCCGGTGCACATTAGATCAAAGATATAAAATCCAATTGTTTTTTGAAACTTCTAAGTGCTATCCCTACCAACTAACTATATTCGCCACAAGAAGTATGTGGTGGTGGATTGTAGGTGGGATGTGGTTGAGGGTTCATAGAGAAAAAAAGGAGAAATGACAAAAGAATGTTAAAAAAGCCTTTTTATAATTGAACTTAAATGAAAAGTTTAAGAGTTTTGGTAAAAAGGACTACCCATGCAAGAAATGAGACCATAAGGATTGGTGATGTATTGTTTTTTAAATTTGTTCTCAAAGTGAAAATTTCACTAAACCGCAAGGATCATATTTGTAATTTAGTCTTCCGTTCTAGAAAAAGAATAAAAAAAAGAAATTCAAAAGTAGCAAAACCGTGTTCTTTTTGGTAAAGAACCCAGAAAGCCTCGGATCCCAACGAAAAAAAAAACCCGAACATTTTCGTTGTTTGTTTATCGTCGACTCACCGTTTGCCTGCTTGCTCATCTTTCTTGGCCCTTGTCACTCTTCATTTTTCATATGTTATCACCGCTTCAGGTTTATATAAAATCTGCTCATTCTTACAAGTTACTTTTGCTTGTCTAAGAATTCCACTTAGCAATCACAGATCACATCATAATCATTTGAAATTTCATAAACAGGTGATTAAAACTTTGTGTATTTCAGATACTTTTGTTTAGTTTACATATCAGTTACAGTCCAGCTAGCACGTTCTTGCTTCAAGTCCAGAATGATAAACAAAACTTTGCGCAGACGGGAAGATTCTCCAATTCTCGAATTTTTTTTTCCCTTAATCACTTTATATTTTGAGTTCATAACCACCATTTTTTACATTTGATTCTTTATTGAATGATGTTATCTGCTCCTTAATTGTAAGCTAAACACTCAAAATCAACAAGCTTCAATATTCGATTGTCATAATTCTACATTGCCTGCTGATGTTCCCCTTGTTCAAAACTTGTAGATCTGTCAAAGCCAGATTGTAAGACAACCGGGTGTTATTCTGCTTGAATCAAAATTAGGATTTTGCTAGTGCATAATCTAGATCCTGAACCAAATAAGTAATGCCCTTAATTTCTGTTTGAAAATAAGCTGGATTTGGTTTATGTTTCGAGGCACAAAACTGATAAGAGATTTCTTGCATAATGAACGGGGCCTTAAAGCATTAGTAGACAAAAAGATTCAAAGCACTAGAATCCCCACTCAATAGTTTTGTTAGGGAGTTCATAATCTTCATTTAAAGTTACTTCTTAATAAGTAATAACTCACATGGCAATATAATTTTATTTTACATCAATACTTTGCTATTAGCAGATGAGATTTAAGTTGCATACTGTAATCAATAATTTGCTATTATGCAGAGGCATTTGTACGGGGTCCTAAAATTTAAAGAACAAGTGAAGAAAGCCGGTGAAGAAAACTTTCATAACTAATAACATAATTTATTATGGTGGTTCTATCTAAACTTCCAGAAGGATCTTCATCTTCTTCATCACTTCATGGTTATAGTTCATCAGCTCGTGTTCATACTCCATCCACTCATGGTCATAATTCATCAACTCATAATCATAGATATGATGTATTTTTAAGTTTTAGAGGTGTTGACACTCGTCATAGTTTCACTGATCACCTTCATAAGGCCCTCATTCATGCCAATATCAATACCTTCTTGGATGATGAAGAGATTGAAACAGGGGAAGATCTGAAACCGGAACTGGAGAGTGCGATTAAGGCATCTCAGGCTTCTATTATTGTGCTGTCTAAGAATTATGCTTCTTCAACATGGTGCCTGGATGAATTGGTGCTGATCCTTGAGCAACGGATGACATCCAACCATATCGTCATCCCAATCTTTTATCATGTGGAGCCCACACATGTCAGGAAGCAACAAAGTAGCTTTGGAGATGCAATGGCTAAGCATAAACAGACAATGGAGGCAGAGAAAAATGCAAATAAAAGAAGTCAATGGGCTCAAAAGATGGAACGATGGAATAAAGCGCTTACACAAGTTGCTGATTTAAAAGGGAATGACATAAATGGCAGGTCACCACTTTCTTACCCTTATTCATCTCCCTATGCATTTCAATAAGTTTTTCTAAATCATTAAATAGACATATATCTGATGTTTTAGGATATATAGAAAATGAACATAATTGAAAATAAGTTCTCAAGTATGTGTTCTCATAAACTAGTTCGTACAGATGGATTAGCCATTTTGATAATTTTTACATGTTTTTTATGCATTTTGTATTTTATCATAAGTTAGTACATTTAGATAAACCTTCTCCACGATTTTTACATGCTTTTTATTTAAAAACCAAAGTTTGATGGGTTTGCTATGCTTCTACTATTAATTATATCATACTGCCTTCAAATCATAGCGGTTTTAATGATAAATAACTGCTTTTAGTTGTATTTATTAAAAGATAACCCATAACTATTTCATGGCATTTTGTTCAAATCCATGTAAAGCCACATCGATGGTTAAGTTTGATGGTCGTGTATAAACATAGTGAAATCTTGTATTTCGTTGGTTGCTTTGGTCTTATCATAAACTAATATTTATGACCTTCTCCATTAGCGAAATCTTGTATTTCATGGTATTTTGTTCAAATTGATGTGAGAACTCAATTAATAATAACAGAAGTGATATAATCTTAGTTAGGATCTTTGAATAAATTAAATCTCCCAATCTGGTTCATTAGTTTTGTAGATTGTGTTCTGAAATTCTTATATAATCAAGTTTCAGGTTGGAGACAGTGTTTATTGAAGAAATTGTGAAGGACATCCACCGTAGATTACATTTACACTTAAGGAGCGTTCGGCCACAACTTATTGGGATGAATTATCATATTAACTTTGTAACTTCATGGTTGAAAGATGGATCCTCGCATACAGCAGACATACTTACTATTTATGGTATAGGTGGGATCGGGAAGACATCTTTAGCCAAACATGTCTATGGGCTATATTCTCATGAATTCCACACAAGCAGCTATATTGAAGATATCACTAGGAAATGTGATGGGAAGTTTAATGGGTTGCTTGATTTACAAGAACAACTCTGCTATGACATTTCAAAAACAAGTTCAATTAAAGTTCATGATGTTTCAGTATACACCGCAAAGATAGAGAATGCACTAGCACGTAAAAGGGTGTTTCTAGTTCTTGATGATATCAGTACCCTTGTTCAGTTGGATGCACTACTTGGAAGCAAAGGCTTTCATCCTGGAAGCAAAGTTATAATTACAACAAAGGACAATTGGTTGACTGAGAGTTGTTCTTTATTTAAAACAAACATTAAACCCAAGAATGAAAGGCATTTTCTTCGAGGCTTAGATTATTTTGCATCGCAACAACTTTTGTGTACGCATGTATTCATGTGCAACCAACCCAAGGTGGGATATGAAGAGATGTCTGATAAGCTTGTGAAGTATTGTGAAGGACATCCATTGGCTCTTGAAATTTTGGGAAAGTCTCTACATAATCGAGATGTAGCTTATTGGGAAGGGTGCATCGAAGGGCTAAGGAATGAAATTAGTTCCCCTATCAATAATGTCTTGAAAATGAGCTTCGATTCCTTGCCATCAAAAAACGATAAGGAGTTGTTTAAGCATATTGCTTGTTTTTTTGTTGGACTAGACAAAGATGTTACCGAAACAATATTAGAGGCATGTGATATAAACACAAGATCCGGGATCACGAATCTCACTGACAGATGCCTTCTTAGTATAGGACGAAATAATGAATTGAAGATGCATCAGTTGGTTCAAGAGATGGGAAGATTCGAAGTACGCCAAGAATCACTTGACAAGCCATGGAAGCGAAGTCGATTATGGTGTCATAAGGAGTCATTCAAAGTGTTGAAACAAAAGAAAGTAAGAGGTCATGCATGCTTTTAGTAGTGTGTGTGTGTGTGTATGTCTGATATTTTGTATTGCCTAATTTATTTATTTGCGTTATGTTTCTTATTAGGGTAAGGGAAATCTTCTAGGCCTCGCCATTGACATGTGCATGCTTGAGAAAGAGAAGTTAGGTGTATCATATGAGCTGAAAACAGATGCATTAAGTAACATGGATAATTTGATGCTACTACAACTCAATTATGTGCGAATGGATGGGTCTTATAAGAATTTTCCAGAAGAAATAAGATGGTTGTGTATGCATGGGTTTCGTTTAAAGTCTATACCTTTAGACTTACCGATGATGAATTTGGTTGCTCTTGACCTGTCATATAGCAATATTGAATCATTTGTCGGTTGTTATAATAATCCACAACGGCTTGAGAAGAGGCAAAATGTAAGCTATCTTCATTTATTATTCATCCATATTGAGTTGATGTAGTTCTCTACTATTCTAACTTATTTCCATTTTTGTAGTTTGATGGATCGTTCTTAAAAGAGAAAAGGTTGCTTGGATCATTGAAGATTCTTAATTTAAGTTTCTGTAAACAACTCCGTAATCTTGGTGATTTTGACCAACTTCCTGCACTTGAGAGGTTAACAGTTAGAAATTGCATTGGTTTGCTCGAGATATGCGAATCAATCGAGCAATGTGTTGAACTTGTCTTCATCGATTTGAGCTATTGCAACAAGCTTGAAAAACTTCCAAGAAACATAGGCATGTTGAAGAATGTTAAAACAATGTTGCTAGATCGTTGCAGTCCTGGTGGATCTCCAATCCAGAATTGGGATATGGAATTGGGCAAGGCTAACAAAATTGACATAAATACAAAAACCTCTTCCCCTGCCTTTGTGGGTGCCATACCAAGTGATTTGAAGTTGTTTGCAAGTTCTTTACCGAGTTCTCTAGTAAGTTTGTCAATTGCAAATAGTAATTTGTCCACTAAATCCTTTCCCATGGACTGGAGTTGCCTATCCATGTTAATGGAATTATATTTAGATGGCAATCCTATAAATTCCATGCCTAGTTGTGTGAGAACCCTTCCTAGGCTTGAGATACTTGCTATGAGGGACTGCAATAAATTGAAGTTAATTGATCATCCTCCACGTACACTAAGCAGGTTACTCTTTCCTGTTAATGGGCATCTTCTAGGAAAAGTCGTATTTGATCCAGAGATGTCCCCACTAGAGTTATCAATACCCCTGACGCTTCCTACATTTTTGTCATGTGAAATTGAAGGCATTGTGAAAATCCAACCAATGGTATGTGTTGAGGAAAAGGTATTATGTAGCTTGGGCTGGAGTAATTTAGACTTCCTTAACGAAAGGCACTTGGGAACTAATTGTCGGGAATCTGAAACCCAGGTTTTTTTAGTTAATTTTTTTGTCTGTATGTGAATATGTTATATGTATAATATGCTTCTTATGTTGATTAATTAAGGTGGTTGTATTTGGCAGATGATGATTTATGAATTTGGAATATTCAGCACAATGTATGAGGCGGAGGAGATGCCGAGTTGGTTTAGGGATAGAAGCGTGGGGCCATCAATATCATTTACCATTCCATCATCATCGTCTCCAAACAAACTCCTTACAGGACTCAACTTCTGCTTCTCTGCTGACACATCGATATATCCCGGTGAGCGTTTTCCAGTTTCATTTGGTCAGTTCTCTTTGTCGCCAATGATGACAATTATTAATATAACAAAGAACCGCACGTGGATATACAAACGTTACTTCGACAGATTTAATGTATGTGGAAAGTGTTGGGTGTTGTTAAGTCATTGGATGTTTGGGATGAATGAGATGGAGGCTGGTGACCATGTTACTGTTACTGTTACAGAGCCAGATGATGAACTTGTAAAGGAGTGTGGGGTGATTCTTGTGTACGATGATGGAGAGAAGAAGGATGAAGAAGAAGATGTGTTGGGTTATTACAAGTCATGGAATCACATAATTGGTGGAGATCTCTCTCCTTTTGAAACAACAACCACCGGAGAATACATCCTACACAACGAACAATTTTTTATGTATGGCATTAGATTGTTTCCCTATCATGGTAAATTCGTTCCAGACAGCCCCGACTTTCATGGTAGATGTCATTTTTATTATTGTCATGTATATATTACATGAACCATCACCCAACTTCTTTAAATAGATGGATAATAACTCCATTAAATTTTAATACATGGATCATAACCTAATTCTTTTAAACAAATGGATCATATGACCTAAATCCACCCATTTATTATTGATTTTATTAACCTCTAAGATAAGAGTTTCTTTTTATAAAATATAGAAAATAAAACCACTACTTTTATTTTTGATGAATTAACCCAAACATTGGTCAATCTAAATGGATCAATGTGTTATATCAATTGATAAGTCTTTCGAGATGTTGGAATTTGGATCACATAAATATATCGAGACCTAATACAACTACTGTTTTCAAGTGGATATGTGTGAATAATGATTAACACGTAACTTTTTTTTATATGTTTTCAGAAAAAAAGCAACCATGGTTTAGAGCTTTATCCCGAAGGAGACCTTAAATTATTGGTCACACACATGAGGTATACTTTTTGAAACCGAAACCTTACTCTAGTCACATGTATAAAATGCATATACAACCAAACAAGTTATCATGAAAGTTCTTGATTGGTCTATGATGTAATAAAATAAAGGGTGTTATGACCTTGCAATGGATGCTTGAAAATGGCAACATCAGAATGTAGTTGGAGCATGAAATTTGTCTAATGTTCTTTTAAATATTTACATGCACAGCTCTAATCTTTAATCATGTGGACCTATGGAGCCCTAATGTCTTCATTTAGGGCTTCAAATTCAGTGTTTTTTGGTTGTTATTACTTTTGTTTATTTTTATGTCAAATACATGATATTTATTAGGCAATTATTATCAATTATTTTTGGTTGTCAGATACAGGTTTTTCTCTTTCTAACTTAATGCATAATGGATAGCTTAATGGGCCAAGTGTGGGAAGGGATGATTTATGTATTGAGATTTGAAATTTTATCCCCACTATCCTTTACCCAAAATTTTAATATAAAATAAATATACCAGCTGAATTTCCCTCACCTTTTTGTTTTGTACATTTCTAGATATTTTTTATGGTATCAAAATCTATATATTTTTTTAGAACTTTTTCATAACATTAAAATCTATTTTTTTTTTTCTCGTATTATATGATAGTTATATTTGGTGTGTTATTAAATATTATGTTTACTTTAAGTTATTAATTATGTTAGTAATATTTTTATTTTAATTCTTTTAATATGATTATTTGTGATTTCTGTTTTTATTTTAATTCTTTTAATATTTTTATGCAAAAAAGTCCCCATTATTTTGAATTTTTTTTTTTTTTTTTATAAAGTCCTTAACTTTTTTTTGAACAGAGTCCCGGTTATTTAACATTTTGTCCAAATTAACGAAAAAGTCCTTTTTTTTATTTTAAAAGGAAATGACATATTTTGTGATTTCCTAAAATCATGAAACTTTTCTGTTAAAAAAAACATTTAGGAATTTATTAAAAAATTTCTCAAAATAATGGGATTTTTGTGCGTAAAACCTTTATTTATATACAAAAGGGTAAATATAGTCATTTATTCATATTCAAGATAGTTCATTTAGTTCTAAAAAGGAACAGTCTTTATGTATATACAAACGCTTTATTATCCAGACAAACATTAATACCTATTCATCCACTTTATCAATAGAGGACTTGTTGAGGAAAAAAAATCTCTAAGCGTGTAGATTCAAGAAAATGTATCATAACATGTATATACTTCCAAGTGATTATCTATTTTCATAGTATTTTGTATTTTGTCTCTGTATATTTATGTTATGTTTAAAATGTTCTTACTTTTCTTTTATTCGTAGGGCAAGGAGGACTTTTCCAGAAGAATTTAATTAGAAGGTTTGGTCATTGCCATCTCTAGTATTGATTCATCTTTTCAGTTTTTGTTTTAATAGTTGTATCTTTATTGTCAAAAACAGGGGAAAATCCTTATGAATGGTTTTTGTGTTGGTTAATATACGCATCTAAGGAATATTATAGAAATGGTCATGTTGTCTTGATTACTTAATATATTTGTTATTATGGTGAGTTTACATGAATTAATCTCACATTTGTTGCATCTCCAAGAATCCCCACCTTGAACAACCACCCAACCTCACTGTTTGTTGAGTTGCATTGAATTTATGTTTGAGAGTATATATTTGTGTTTCTGTTTTATCATTGGTTCAACTTCCAAGTGTATATTTGATCTGGTATATGTTTGATTGCACATGAAGGTGCTAATATGTACTTGTGTTAAATCGTGGTATGGATATTAAATGGTTGCTCATATTGAGGACTTTAATTAGCTTGTTCTTCTGTAGCTATGAATTGCAATGATTTGACTATACTCGTTAAACATTTGAGAAGTTATATTCACTTGCTGACATGTTTTGCTACGATTAGAACTTGGTTAAAAAAGATAACCGCAACTTGCATGAATTTTCTAGATTAGCTACTAGCTTCCGTTGCAAAATGAAACACTTATTGAATTATATGTTATTTCCCCAGTGATTCTTTTGAGGGTTATTATATATATATATATATATATATATATATATATATATATATATATATATATATATATATATATATATATATATATACACACACTAGATTATAACCCGCGTTAAACGCGGGGAACATATAAAAAACATACAAATATCTACAGATATTGCATAATAATTATTAAAAAAAAAATTATGGTTATTGATATTATTGAAATGTGTAGAAGATACATTGAAATCGATAAATATCTATAATCATTGAAATACCTCTTTGTATACAACATTTTTTGTTTTATTAGTTGAATGACCTTTTTCATCACATATGGTTATGATATTGTTATATAAGCATAAGTATTCTAATTAGACGTTCATTCCATAATAAGGTTACTTAATTTGAGCTTATATTGACAACCAATATACCGTTTTTTTTCACTGCATTAAATATTGACAACTATTTCATTTATTCAAATAAAGTCATAAAGTATAATTTATGGAATGTTAAATGTCATATGGATTTAATTTTAGTATATCATCAATGGAAATTCTTTTCTAAATCATGATTGGTTTATTTTAAATTGATTATGAATATAAGTGCTAGCTTTTATGTTTGTTCTTATTTATTTGGTGTTCGCAAGAACTATGCATTAGTCTTGGCGCAACTTTGAATAATTTTAGTATATCATCAATGTAATTCAGTATATCTTTTAATTATATGAAATATCAAATAATGACATTTCATTACTATTGTGATAATTTAGTTTATATATTGCATTTTTACTAATCTTAACGATCTTATTTTTTTTTTCTAATAACCGTAGTGTTTTTACTAATTGTACTTACAAATCTCCTAATATATTATAATTTTTATCTTACTTTATAATTTTTCATAACTATATTATTTTCAAGATTTGTTGTCTTAATAGTTTCTTTTTAGTCTATTTAATTTTATATTTCATTGTACAATATTATCGTTTGTATGTATTCTGAAATTTTATTTTAAAAATGTTTAATGTTTACATCATGATATTTTTTTAATAAACCCGTGTAATCATTATGGAATATATCTAGTTTGAATTAGCATTTACTTCATTCACTAAATTAAATTCCTCATTAAACGGATATATTTTGAAAAATAATAATTATAATGTGGCAACACTATCTAAGACATAAATGCTTGGTATACTTTTAAAGGGAAAAAATTGGGATCATTAAACATATTTATATAAAGAAAAAGACAAATTTAAATTGGATGAAATTACTGGCGAAAATTATTTTGGAGGGAATTGTATTTTGTAAAGTATAATACTATGACAAAATTCGAAATATGTGTATTGTTCTGTAATTTTATAAATTTTATTGTTATTATATAAAGATAAAACAAAATAGGTTGATATGTTAAACAAAATAATAATAATAATAATTTCAATGTATGTAACTAAAAAATATAATTTGAAGATGAAAATTTAAAACTTAAAAGTATGAAGACACGTGATAAAAAAAATATTTGAAATAGCTTTAACCATAGTTGACCAATTTGTTAGTGAGAAGATCATAAATGGATCCTTTGATAATGATCAACGAATTATTTCTTGTATGAATAAAAGTGGATTCTATAATTAGTGGATTCAAAATGTTTTAAGTAATGCTAAAATAAACATGTATATTGAAGTGTAGATGAACATGTCATTTTCATGCAAACGACATGTTTTATGGTATCATGTAGAAATATACTTTAGAAAATAAATTTTTTTAAACACATATACTTAACTTATATCCTGATCAACCAGGTTCATCAATCGTTTCTCCCTTGAACTTTCAATAATCACTTTCATGAGATTAGTCGACACAACTCGACTAAGAAAATTTGGAACAAAAAAATAAATGGTTGTTGTATTATAAATGTGTAATACAATAAATATTTACGTATAGATAAGGTAGAATGTTAAAATAAAATCTTACCAAATGCAACACGAGTGTCGATTCCTAGCTGTCAAATCCTGGAAAGTCAAAAAATTATAAGGATCCACCATAGTTGTCAACAAAATTGATTCCATACTTAATTTCAAATGATGCATAAATAGATTATATATTATTTCCTATTAAATCAACTTAAAAGTGTAATATGATCATACCAAAATATTTTAAAATCATACCAAAGTTAACCGGATTCTTACGATATAATAATAATAAAAATCATAATCACCTCTAATATATAAAAATAACATTTTCCTAATTAGTGTCAATTCCAAAGATAGTGAAGTTCTATTTTGTTAAAGGTGTGTAATATCTTTTCCTGTTTATATGAAAAGTTTCAGAAAAGTAGTTAACCGATTTCATGTAATTTGTGATAAAGAAAATCGAAATATATGAATACATATATATTTGATATAGGAACAAAAAAATAATCGAAAAAAATATAGAAAGCAAAAGAAGGTACTGACCTTCTACTGCACAACAACGAAACTTTGAAGCAAAGAATGATGACGGAAGTTATAAACAATAAGAATGATATTGTAGGAGAAAGTTTGAAGAAAAGAAACGATTGAAAATAAGTGTGAGTCGCGGATTCAATGATGAATCGTATATGTATGTGCTAATTTGAATCTGATTTTTTGGTATTAATGGTTTCCTAATAAAAATGGATTTTTTATATTAATGGTTTACTAATATAAACAGATTCATATTAATGGTTGATATTAATGTCTTAATTGAAATGGTTTGTTACTAATATGTTTTTAAAGCTGCCCATATTAAAACCTTTATAATCAGAAATTCAGGATTTAAAATATGGAAAGATTTTATTGGAATTATATACATTCCATTTCAACGGATGTAAATTAATTTTGTTTGACAATTGAAAAGTTTTAATTGGAATTAAATATATTCCATTTGGGAAAATGATGTCAGCAATTTGATCTAAGGGTAGAAAACATATAATTAAAATACAATCAATGGCCAAGATTGTTTAAGATGATGTCATAAGGTTTCTCTTTTAATAATATTTAGAAATTAAAGTTATGAAGAAAAGGAATAGTAAACTTGCAATTTTTTTGGCAGAATTGGTCCTTGTACTATTTTACCTATTTTGACGCTTTTGGTCCTTGCAATCAATATTTTTACACTTTTTAGGAACCTTTAATATTTAAAGTTTGGCCACAAAACTTTAACGGTTTGACAACTTTGATCCTTTTTCTAAAAAGTTGCTAATTCCTACCTCTTTAATTCTTTAGCCATTTTGACACTTCTGGTCCTTGCAGTCCAAACTTTTACATTTTTCAATTTTGTTCCTTGCAATCAATATTTTTACATTTTTTAGGAATCTTTTAATATTTAAAGTTTGGCCACAAAACTTTTACGGTTTGACAACTTTGATCCCTTTTCTAAAAAGTTTCTAATTCCTACCCCTTTAATTCTTTAGCCATTTTGACACTTCTGGTCCTTGCAGTCAAAACTTTTACATTTTTTCATGAAAATGAAAAAAACGGTCTGGAGCAAAGCCCGGGCTTTTCATTCTTGCACTTTCTACGTCTGTCATTTTATCGATTTGGAAACAACATTGAAATCTTCTGGCCCCCGCGTTGCGGGGGTAACCTTTCTAGTTGTCATAAAGACCCAAGAAGGTTTTGTGATTGGTTTTAAAAGGTCCTCAAACTAATTTTTGTTCCTTCTATAGGTATAAACTCAAAAATGACATGTTAATAAACAGAAGGTAACCTCTTGTTCCCTGTTAACATATAAATTCAACCAAACCTTAAATGACATGGCATATTTTATGCCACATCGATCCCACGTGTGATGTGTACACCCATCCTCCAAAACCTCACCTGAAACTAATAAAACTCTCTTTAGATTAGCACAACCCTTTTTCATCTTCTTTACATGTGATTTGGTTCTAACATAGATAATATATATTTTTCTCTCTCACAAAATCAAAACAAAACTAATAAAACTCTCTTTAGATTAGCACAACCTTTTTTCATCTTCTTTATAGGTGATCTGGTTCTAACATAGATAATATATATTTTTCTCTCTCACAAAATCCTCCTAAAGAAATCCAGTTACCACCATTTATGTCTCTGGCCTAGAAACTACAGTGCACCATCAACCTTTTTGGCGACCATCTACGGGAAAAGGAATCGAAGCTTCATCTTGTTCATTCACCTTTAAACATTTCAATGTTTGTGTGTTTGTTTTAGTTGCAGGTAAGTATGTGTGTGTGTGTGTTTGTTTGTTTTAGTTGTAAATAGGTGTGTATTTTAGTTGCAAGTAGATGAATAGATCTTATTCTAGTGATCAATCAAGGATTATAATGGTAAACTTATTCTGGAAGTTTGATACAGAAGAGTTCTTTTTTCCACCGTTTTTTCATATACAGAGAGACTGTGGGGGTAGAGAGGTGTGTAGTTTGCCAACACCGACCGATGGTGGGAAAAAGATTACAGATGAGTCGTTCTACAAGTGCGTTTCGTTTCATTTAGGCAAATCAATTTTGGCTAAATCATTGTTTTCCATCTTCATTCCAGGTTTGATTTATATCAAAATCCGTTCTCCAGGTTTAAGTTTGTTGAATCACCATCGGTCAGTGCAGATTTCTACAGGTGCCGATCCGTAGGTTACGAGCTTCAGCCTCCAATTTTTTTTGCAACTAACGATACACGCCGATTAGAATTGTGAGGTGGTTAAGAAAAGTGAGGTTGAAGTTGTCGGGAATAGAGAAGACATCATAGACACGGATCTAAACTAGTCGACGAGCTGGGTGTCGGCCGAGAGTGGCCTCGGAGAAGCTGATTGGAACGGTGGATGTCTGAAGATGGAGATGTGTTTTTAGTCGGCGGGGATGATGAAATTTGCAGACCTAAATGCCAACATGGATTATCTTTTAATTTTTTATTTTTATAAAATAAAAATAAATCCACATGGACTGTAGGTAACCTGTGAAACCGGGACTAAATGGAATAAGTATAGTTTATTATCCTTTTTAACATGTAATATTTATTTTAATGGCACAAAAGACAAAAAAAAAAAGTTTAATGATTTTTTAAAACTAAAGGAAAAACTTCATTAGTTTTTATGTCAATAATCCTTCTTTTGAACACAATTATCAATGTTGAACACTTTTAGAAATGTGTGCTATATAATTTCTACCTATTTCCCCTTGATTAAATTGGAATCTTGGTCTCTACCATTACTCATCATTCTTCAACAATCTCCATCTTATATGATTGGGCTCAAAATCTCAAAACTTTTATAGGATATTTAACTAAGTAAAATTCGCATACTTCACCTTAGTATTGAAGGCTCTGATTCCAAATATGAGAATTCTCTAACAATTGTTTTTTGAATTTTAAACGCAACATGTTTAGGCCTTCCTTTTTTTCTTCACATCACGAGACAGAATAACAGGACATTAATCGATACTTTTTCTATTTACCACCTCTATATCTATATTTTTACTATTGGTGTTAACAAAAGGATACCATTTTCATTTTCCCATGCTATTTTTGCACCAATAACAGACTCCCAAAATTGGTCCATTTAGGCTGAAAATAAATTAGGTACATCAGGCCCTCGATGAGACCCACACAATTCTTCACAACTTACCATGGATTAGGCATAAGCTCATGCGCAAGCCCATCTTGACATACTCCTCCAAAGGCCCATATCTGATTACCTTTAAGGCTATAACCTATAGCCTTTTTCCATGTATTTCCAACATTTAAACGGCCTTTTTAGTCAAATAATTATGTAAATCATATATAGTATACCCATACGCACACACTCTTTCTTCCATCAGGTCCATCTCATTACCAACATCTTGGTCACCACCAAAATTATCCGATTGGCTCTAACTATCGTTGGCAGTAGTAATCTTGTTTCCAATAATTCCATTGCGAGATAGAATGAGCAGAGACTTGAATTTCCTCTCATTTGATACATGTCATTTTATATAATAGGAGAAAAAACAACATTCCTTTACCTGAATTTTCAAAACAATCTCATTCACTTCTATCTCTTTATGTTACTGATTATTTTTCCATGAAACGTAACTTGCATTCCACCAATCAATATATACAATATAAAGGTAAAAAGGGTATACATAAGTGGGCTAGGATACAAAATACAAAGGTAAAAGGGCTATACATGTGTGGGCTAGGATACAATAGGCCACACATATTAAAATGAAACTAAACTAAATATAATATATAATACAACATAAATATACATCTAACATCCTCCCGCAGTCGGAACAGGAGATCTGGAACGGATGCTCAGTCTAGATTTGAAATCAAGAAATAAAGAATATGGAAGCCCTTTAGTGAAGATATCAACATACTGGGACGAAGATGGAATGTGAAGAACACGAATCTGACCCATGGCCACCTTGTCACGCACAAAAGGAATATCAATCTCTATATGTTTGGTGCGTTGATGCTGAACAGGATTGGTGGACATATAGATTGCACTGACGTTAACACAATATACAAGAGTAGCGGAAAGCGGTGGGTAAAGCAGTTCACGAAGTATGTTGCAAAGCCAACATGTCTCAACAACAACATTGGCAACTCCCATGTACTAAAGCTTTAGAACTGGATCGAGATATTGTACCTTGTGTCTTGGAAGACTAAGAGGGAAGGTTGTTGCCAAGGAAGACACAATAACCAGAAGTGGATCGTCACAAAAAGGGGCAGTCTACCCAATCGGTGTCAAAGTAAGCTATGGACAACAGTAAGATAGCAGTCCATATGAGGGGGAGACATAACTGTAAACAAGAATAGATTGAGGGTGAAAATACTTTGTTGATTGTCTACTTTACGAGGAAGCGGTACAAGACTATAAATAGAGGTAGGATCCCTAGACAAAGGAAAACCTACGGCCCATAGGCTAACTAGGCCAAAACCAATATATGTAATATTTACATTCTAAAATTTACATTCTAACAATAACAATGTAAGCAATGATCAAGAGTGTCACGAATGTATCTGAGAATGTGCTTGAGAGCTATAAAGTGGGGCTCTCGTGGATCGTTCCTGTATAGGCAAACCTGTTGGACATCCTAAGTAATGTCACGTCTAGTAATGTTGGACATCGTAAGTAATGTCATATCTAGTAAAATCAGATACTATAATGATCCAGCAAGACTCCAATAGAGAGTAGGATCAGTAACGGGTGGACCGGAACCATCAAAGTTAGCAGACGTGTCTGCTAGTGTGTGAGCTAGTTTGCAACTAAGCATATGTGATCTCTCAAGTATCTCACAACATACTTTGGTTGTGAAAGGAACATGGCATGTCTATCTCTAGTAACACCGATGCCAAGGAAATATTGAAAGGGCCTAGATCAATGATAGCAAATTTTGAACATAACAAGTTAATAACATGCTAAAGAAGAATTGTAGATGAGGCAGTCAATATAATGTCATCAACACAAATGATCGACTCGCACCCGAGTCAACTAACACTAAGGAAGGTACATAATTCACAAGAAAAGTACATACGCATATCATCATATAAGCACAATATCTCAACTCAGCATGAAATAAATAAGAATACATACCAGCCACTACATCAGGCGCTGCGCAGACCTCCTCCGATGTCAACTAGAAAGCTCTCCCGCGAGCCTTCAGTGCCTCGGCCTTCACTGGCCGAACCTTGGTAACCTTAGCAACAGGTGCAGACCCCTGTGCTGATCCCTGATGTAACTGCGGGCACTCGGCCTTTCGATGGTCAGTCTGGTTGCAATGAAAGCAAACCATAAATCCCTTGGGGCAATCCTTGGCGATATGCCTCTCCTTGCCACATTTGTAGCAAGCACCTGATCGACAGACCCCATCATGTCCCTTTCCGCACTTTTCGCAAGTGCGGCCCTTCTGGCCTCCAGATCTCGTATCAGCGGACTTGGACCGCTTGGCTGCCGGATGAGACTGTGCCAGCCGCCGATCCATCCTCTGAGATTCAGCCTCCTCCCTGGCTTGAGTCTCCAACTCAATCTCCCTCTTCCGGGTATTTTCCTGGAGCTCAGCAAATGTCCGGTAAGTCGAGTTCGACACGAACTCCCGAATGTCTCTCCTCAAAACGCCTAAATACCGGCTCATCCATGCCTTCTCAGAAGACACTTGCTCAGGGCAGAACATCGCCCTCTCATGAAACCTCCTGGTAACCACAGTAACAGAATCAGTACCCTTCTTAAGGGTCAAAAACTCCTGAACCAACCGTTCCCTCTCCACCGGGGGAACATACTCATCTCTGAACATGGTGGCGAACCTCTCCCAAGTCACCTCTGAAATCTCTGCAAAAGTGAAGCTCGTTGTCACGAACTTCCACCAGTCCTTCGCTCCCAAGCGAAGCTGGTTCAGCGCGAACCGAACCCTCAGATGCTCCGGACATGAACACGTGTAAAAGCATCCCTCAATATCAACAATCCATCTCATCGTAGTGATCAGGTCCTGTGTCCCATCAAACTCGGGTGGCTTTGTGTTGCTGAACTCCCGAAACAACAACGAGTCACCTCCCTGAGGCCTGGCAGCAGCTACAACTGCGGTAGCTGCAACAGCCGTAGCCTCAGTCACCGCGGCGTACCGCTCATCGAAAGTCTCAATCAGTGTGGTCTTGATAGACCCAAACATCTCCGAAATCTCGGCTCGGATCGCCGTTGCCACCTCATCGTGGATCATCTGACAAAGCTCCTCATCACTCACACCGCTCGCCTCAGGTCTGTGGCGTGTCCCAACCATGATGTCTCTGAAATACAACATAATAGTATCAGAGACTCGCTCGAGCATACTTGCACTCGATAACTCGACCCTACCCGTTCCTTAGTACCCAAAGGATTCTTACTTAGAGTGCGCACTGCTTCGGTGTCTTCAGTAGTACGAGCCCTTATACTACCGTTTACACCGCATCAGTATTCACCCTAAGTCCTCCTCCTTGGATCCCAGATCACAAGTACTCTATATCTCACTGGCATAGGCTACCCTTCGGTAGACCTCTTATCAACTCCTCACTGCTACCTACTCGCTCTCAAGCATCACATAGCAGCATAATGTAAGGGTATTTTGGGAAATCACCGTTCAGGCATCACAAAATCAGGCCACTCTAGTCCTAATATAAATACCTAGCCAACTCTAGTATGCATATCATATCATAACATTTCTCATAACACATAATGTAAGGGTATTTTGGGAAATCACCGTTCAGGCGCTGGCTAATCGTACACACTGCTTCCTTCTGCTTTTCTCAAAATATATTACTCCCTTAGAAAAATTGTTTATTTTGTGAAAAACTTTCTCAAGTCCTCAGTTTGAGTTCAGATTCATCTAAAAATGCACCAGAATCCCTCAAACCAAGGATCTAATACCAACTTGTAACGACGTAAATTCTCAAAACAATTTTTTCATTTTTAAAACATACTTTCAATCATCAAAAACAATATCAAAACATAATGTATCCAATGTTATCATAACAAAACAATTCCCAGAATCTCAAACATAATCTCTATGAGTGTGTACGGATTATGTCGATGCCTTCCCGCGTTCCTCGCTAGTACCTGAAACACATATCATAACAACTGTAAGCATAAATGCCTAGTGAGTTCCCCAAAATACCACATACCATACATACGCCTTTCCAGGCCATAACTCTATAGGATCTTCTGATCCATGTGTCTCAGGGGACTTCCGTCCCAAATCCTGGTAGACCTTCCGGTCCGTACCCTCTTGACCTTCCGGTCCGTATCATCTTGACCTTCCGGTCCTTACCATACGTAACATACATAGCACATACATAAATATCATCTTGACCTTCCAGTCCTTATCATACATAAAATATATAACACATACATATCACATAACCGTATATATCACATACATCATAGAATTCAAGACCTTCCGGTCACACATAGGTACCCTTCCAGGTACAGTATAGTGAGAAGACTCACCTCAATGAAGTCGGATAAACTCTCATGCTCAACGTCCCGAATTAACCTCTTCCTATTTTTCAAATAACATTCCCGATCAATACACTCTCATGGTCTCTTCTCTACAGACTGGGTAGAAGGCCATTCTACCCTTCCCTGAACTCTCCTGAATCAGTCTTGACCAGAATCCTAAGGTCAACGAAAGTCGACGGTCAATTTTGACCTGACTCGTCGAGTGCACATGGGTGACTTGGCGAGTCCATGCGGGTCCTCTGAATCCTTTCAACCTCTCATGGCTCGTCGAGTCATCCTTCCACTCGACGAGTTACACCTGTCACAAATCGCGGGGCAACCCCGACTCGACTCGTCGAGTCCACTTATGGACTCGGCGAGTTGCTCCCATAACAACTCTCAAATGACCTTCTGAGGTCAGATCTTCTTTACCAAACTATAGATCTGGCCTTCCAGTGCTTAAAGGTCACGTAAAGGTGCAGCCTTTACGTGCTCGCAACCCATAACAAGCCATAAATGGAGAAATAACTCTAAAAATGGCAACCTAGTCTCCAATCCTCCAAGAACAAGCATAAAGCAGAATGGGAAAGGTTCTCTGGACCTCTATGGGTCCAGATCTGAGGTCTAACCCAGCGAAGGACCATATACTCAACCTTTCAAGCCTTAAAAGGTTTATAGCAAACCCTAGATCTTAGATTTTAACCCAAAACAGAAGGGAAGTTCGATTTGATACCTCAATAGTGTAGATCTGAACTAGAAAACCTTAGATCTACTGCCCCCTTGACCTCCTCTTGATGGAACCACCTTTCTTTTGCTAAAACACTCAAGAAATGGTGAGTTAGCCACCCTCAAGCACCACAAACACACACACACACACACACTCTCTCTCTAGGGTTCTCAGGGTGAAATGGCCGCAAGCCCGCAATGGAGGCTATAAAGGCCTTTAAATAGGGCACAAGCCCCGAGAATTAGGGTTTTCTCTTAACAGCGCGGACTCGCCGAGTCCATCCATCGAATCGCCGAGTCCTTCATTAAATCAGACCAGAAATGCGCGATCCCACTCGGCGAGTCTAAGCGCCTACTCGCCGAGTTCCTCTCTAAATTTCAATATGAATACTCAAAATAGGATACCTAGAAATCCGGATGTTACAAGTGTGGTCAAACATTAATCGAAATGGGAAGATTTCACGAGAAACAACAAAGTGGACCGAAACCACCTTCGGTCCGGATTCACTTTCGGGCCGAGACCCCTTTCGGCCCAGGCTACTGCGGTTTGAGCCTACTTTCGGTTCAGGTTACTTTCGGTCCTGAACCTAATTTCAATCCAAGGCCATGTTTGGTTCATTCCCCTATGGCACAGACTGCTCTCGGTTCTGACTACCTTCAGGTCCTTACTACTCATAGTTCAATCCACTTTCAGTCCGTAGTCTCATGAACTGAGACCCCACACCACATTTCCCCTCCACCTCATAATTTGAAAACCAAGCTAGAAAACCCAAAAAGGACCCTCTTGGTCCGGAGCCCTCTGAGTCCGGAACGTGACCCTCAAAATGAACCGGACAATTCCGTATACGCCCTCCTTCTTTTGGAACCTCCTCATCCGGAACCAACTCGACTCGAAAGGATCCGTACCAGATGAGCTTCACGGCCTCGGAAGACCAAGGCCACTCCGGAAGTTTATAATCCCGCACCTCTACTCCGAAACCATGGATGAACTCCGGATAGACGTTCCTGACTCCGGACGGACGTTCCTAACTCCATACACTCTATCTCATTTACCAACTTTGTAGAGAAGAACCCGTTCTTATAATATCTATGACTCATTATTAAATCATGGTCTGGGGAAATCCTTATTATAGGAAATATCTATTATACAAGATACTCTCTAAGAATTGGTTGACTTTTTCCAAAAAGTTATGACACCAACCCACTCCCCATACCACTCTATGACAACTTTATGGCACTATTCCCATTGTACCTAGTCAAATCGATATCTTTTCTCCAACACTCCACCAGATTTTCCTATTCTAAATCCACTCATTGGATTCTCAACCTCGATCTATAAAACCTCAATTCCATCCTTCAAAGACAAGCTTTACTTCCTCTTTCTCTATTCTTCAATCTGGAACACAAGAATTCCCTAGGAAGCATCTGCCCTCATTTCACCCTTGGTAAGCTCTTTACCTTCACTCTTGAATATTGCACAATCCCTCACACAAATCATGGTTTTCTTGTGCAATATCATCATAATTACTCTTAGGATCTCCAAAGTTGGTGTCATTTACCAACTTTGTAGAGAAGAACCCGTTCTTATAATATCTATGACTCATTATTAAATCATGGTCTGGGGAAATCCTTATTATAGGAAATATCTATTATACAAGATACTCTCTAAGAATTGGTTGACTTTTTCCAAAAAGTTATGACACCAACCCACTCCCCATACCCACTCTATGACAACTTTATGGCACTATTCCCATTGTACCTAGTCAAATCGATATCTTTTCTCCAACACTCCACCAGATTTTCCTATTCTAAATCCACTCATTGGATTCTCAACCTCGATCTATAAAACCTCAATTCCATCCTTCAAAGACAAGCTTTACTTCCTCTTTCTCTATTCTTCAATCTGGAACACAAGAATTCCCTAGGAAGCATCTGCCCTCATTTCACCCTTGGTAAGCTCTTTACCTTCACTCTTGAATATTGCACAATCCCTCACACAAATTATGGTTTTCTTGTGCAATATCATCATAATTACTCTTAGGATCTCCAAATCCTTAAGCTTTCTCCAAGTGTTCTCGACTTGGAAACCTATTTCCTTCGACATCCATTTCTAGGATTCACTCAAGGTGAGTTCATACCCCTACATTTTCATGTTTTCTTCAAGTGTTCGGGGGGGGGGGGGGTGGAATACAAGTTATAACATCAGAAACTTAACTAAACTCAAACATTAGCTTTCCATAGGAAAGTTTAGTTCCATTCATGGACTGTTTTGAACATCTTAAAATTTTTAGTTTTCAAAACTTTACAAGGTGAAAATAGTTCAGGTTTACACCTTTCTAATGAATACTTGCACAAGTTCATACTATTTTTCTACAAATTATGACGAATTTTACAAAATGGCCTATCATTTCAGCAAATAGTTTCGGACCAGTCTGTGAAGTTGCACATTTTCACACAAGTTAAAGGTCACTAAAAATCATTATAAAAATTATGAACAAACTAGACACAAT
This sequence comes from Lactuca serriola, assembly GCF_051521515.1. NCBI lineage: Eukaryota > Viridiplantae > Streptophyta > Magnoliopsida > Asterales > Asteraceae > Lactuca > Lactuca serriola. The sequence continues at coordinate 137,517,940 of NC_136408.1, forward strand.
TTCTAAACTCTCAGAATTTACGGATTCTAATTTCAACTTTCAATGATTTTTCTAAACTCTTAGAATTTACGGATTAGAAAAGCTAAAACTAGAAAAATAGTTAAAAAGTTCATTTACACTTTGTAACATGTTGAGCAAAGTGTGTATTATTGTATAAATACATGTTGTTTGTATTTCATGTCTTATACCTTCGTAAGAAGGTGTGCATCATATACAAAGGATTTCTATCACTGCAAACTCACTATAAAAAGTTCCGTTTACATTATAAAAAGGATTTTCATTAACACTACACGTAAACTCGTTATCATAAATTGTGAGACATAATTTCATTGTACTCTTAGAGTGCTGGTAAATTTCATGTAGTTATAGCCAAAGTCTCTTGTAGGGAGAGCGTGATAGTTGTGTATAGATCTATATTGGGATTGACAACCCACACCTTAGTTGCATGCAGCAGCCTGACCAGCCAGTTAGGGGTGACAAATGTCATAACATTCCGACGCCTGAAGAACGTCGTAGCAGGTCATCTATGTCATAACATGGTTATAACGACTCGCATAGGGAGATAACGAAACATATAGTTTACGGGGATTCTTCATCTAAAAAGGGTTTTATGTTGATTTAAAACCACATTTACTACTATAAGTATGGAAATTTACTTGTACATTTCGGTCTTTGGGTATTAAGACTACAACTCATTTCATAAGGAAGATATTGGATTTTTCTTGAAACATATACATTCATTTACATAGAAAGGTTTGCAATCCTACATGCAAAAAAGCTTATGCACTCACCAACTTAATTGTTGATATTCTTTCAAATTACTTGTATTCTCAGGAAATCAATGAAATCAGGTAACTACAAGCTTTTGTGGAAGGAACACTCCGACGTTTGACAAACTATTTTGATATTATGTTGTAATCGATTTTGAAACACGTAGCATTTGAAAACATGTAACCCTTTTGATAATATTTATGATTGGTTGTATTTACTGTGATCACTATTATACTCATTTGTCATGATACTATACATGAAGTCCTCCACCCCCGAACGTTTCCACCATCCGAGGTTTGGGGGTGTGAAATAAGAAATTTGACGATATCAGGCTCAAGGAGCCTGTTTGAGGCCATACATGGATCTCTGCAACAAGTAGACATGAGTTGGGAGGTTCGGATCATCGAAACCTGGAGGATAATGCATATAGATTGTTTCCTAAAAATGAATGTGAAGAAATGCATTGTTCACATCAAGCTGATGAACATGCCAGTGGTGGGATAGAGCCAAACTAAGGATCGTCCGAATGGTATCCAGTTTGACGATCGGGTTAAAGGTCTCATCAGAATCAATGTCTAGCCTCTGACTGTGACCATTCGCAACAAGTCTTGCTTTATACCGGGATAGAGATCTATCTACATTATGTTGCTTTTGAATAAAAAAATACAATTAACCACGATGGCACTGGGAGGACAAGGCACAAGCACCCATTTTTGTTAGAAATAAGTTCATCATATTCTTCTTTCATAGCGTTTAGCCAGTTAGTATCTCAAAAAGCTTTGAAATAGTTGTGAGGGATATGATAGGAGGAGGATTCAATGTGAAGATTGAGTTTTTGAGAGGTTGGAGATGCCATCATGAGACTGAGTGACCATTGGGTAAGACTGAGGAGGGACGGTAAAAGGAGGATGGGATGGAGGGTGGTGGCCATGATTATTACTGTTACAGAGCTGTATAATAAACTTTTAAAGGAATATGGGGGTGAGTTTTGTGTTTGATGATGGAGATAACTAGGATGAAGAAGAAGATGCGTTGGGTTATTACAAATCATGGAATCGCATAATTGGTGGAGATATCTCTCTTTTTCAAAAAACAACATGACAATACATCCTATACAACTGGCAGGTTTTTCAGCCCCTTACGTTACAATGTATCCATATCATCATAAATTTGTTCCAAACGGTGTTGGGTCAAAAATATGGTTTATACTTTACTTTTCTAGGCACTTATTTTTATGTAATATTTTATTAAGTTATGGTATGGTTTACGGCGGAGTTTACGGCCGTAAACACCTTACGGCCGTAAACTCATTTACAGCCCATTTGTTTTCGGCCCATGTTCCCTAGTATAAATAGAGGTGTTAAGGTGAGGAGTAGAGATTGATGAACTAGATGAAACCCTAAAGAGTTTACGGACAGAGAGCATTTTGTATGAATCTTTTGTATCTGGAGCTTTAATTCATATCAATACATACAGAAATTCATAATATTCTTCTTTTCCTTCTCTTCTTTCTTTATCTGACATCATCCGTTTGATTGGGATTCTGCACCATCAAACGGATCTGACTGATACACGGGCAGTTTAGGGACTCCTCAAACACATTTCATAACCAATATATATTTTTATTTTCTGATTTTTTGATGTTTTGGGAAGTGATATGATCATGTGATAACATGCAATCTGAGTCTGCGTAACGTACGCGAAGTTGAAGGGTCTATGCTCCGACTTGATGCGTCGGTAGGCACGAAAATTTTTAAAATGGACTTGACTAGGCAGAGTTGAACTTAGGAAATTTATAGACTTAACAAATCTTGACCTAGTTAGATCCGTTCAGCCTGACAATACGACGCTCGGATAGGTTGAGCAGGGAGATATATATGGGAATCTACTCGTCACATTAATTGAACCCGTACTTGGAACCGTGGTTTAACTTTTCCTCGATGTGCGGATTCTATCCTTAATTCCAATTGGATGGGGCGACTGGTAAATTACGATAAATTAGGTCTGTAGAATATGATTTTCTTTCTTTCCGTCTGTTAGTCATATGTTGTCTCCTTTGCGTGACTTCCAATCCGACCTGGTACACAACATATGCAACTCTATTTCTCTGCAGGATATATATATATATATATATATATATATATATATATATATATATATATATGTGTGTGTGTGTGTGTGTGTGAAATATATGTGTGAAATACTTCTCATCTGTTAGCCATATGCTGTCTCGTTTGCGCAACTTCTAATCCGACCTGGTACACAACATATGCAACCTTCTTCTTCTCAACCCCTCTGAAGTAGTTAGCAATAGAATTCTGAATCTCTTCTCTCTCTGAATGGTTGTCTGCTCACCCGGTGTAAGGAGTACTCTAGAAGTTCTTGATGGTTGGGGCATATCAGGAAGCGGGAAACACGTTCCAGTACACTTAAAATTGAACTCATACAGATTGTCTGTAGATCTCGCTGCTCAATTTAGGTGGACAACAATATCCCTGGTCATCGTCAGATGAATGGTCCTTAAGATATAGTATCTAAGGAATTAGGATCAGATATAATTTTTAGGAACTTAAGTTCACCTTGTCTTGTATCAAATAGTATGTCCTAAATTTGTCACAATTTTTCGTGTTTAAGTGGACAACAATACCAACGATCGACCAGACAAAGATGTGAATATGGAAGGCACCGACAAGTGGATAAAGGCTGTCTAAAAACTTTGATCCCAAATCTCTCTTAAAGTTAGATATCATTTTTGTTTTTGTTAAATTTGTCATAGTTTCTTCTAATTTAAATATTAAGGGAGAATTAAAAATTAAAAAATAATAAAAAAAAATCCAAAAATAGTGTTATTTATGTTTTATTTCTTGTTCAGAAAAATAAAAAAAATCCAAAAATATTTTTCTTTATGTTTTAATTTGTGTGCTAAGTTTTCTTTTAGTTTTGTTTTGTCTTGAAAAGTGATTTCAGGTATAGATAAGACTCATGGAGTTTGTGTTGAAGATTTCTGAGCCAAAGCCTCGTCCGTGAGCATCGAAGAATTCGCATTCAAAGGAGCAAGAAATGAAGGTTATTCTTTCAACATTCAATCCTTCAACCCCAGAAGCAAGGTGAAGCTGAAATTGAAGATTATGTGACAGATTACATTGAAGCCTCCTCAATCAGTCTGCTGCTATCTTTGTACCTGCTGAAGTGATCCAGAAGATTAGTTCTCTCTGAAGATTCTCAAGTTGAAAGTATCATCTTTCAAGAATCAGTATGTCAAGCCTCCTCACTCGACGTGCGTTCAAAGCCAAATTCTAAAGAAAAGCCCAACTGCTCAAGATGAAGTCATTCATTGAATATTCATCAAGTTCATCTTGAAGTCGTGAAGAATTTGAAGATTAATGCTGAAGCCAAGTTCCTAATGAAGATTATCAAGAAAGCCAGCTACTTTTTAGGGGGAGCATGTTGGCTCAATTAAGAAAAGAAAGCTATAAACCAAGGGGGAGATTGTTGGGTCAAAAATATGGTTTATACTTTACTTTTCTAGGCAATTATTTTTATGTAATATTTTATTAAGTTATGGTCTGGTTTACGGCGGAGTTTACGGCCGTAAACACCTTACGGCTATAAACTCATTTACGGCCCATTTGTTTTCGGCCCATGTTCCCTAGTATAAATAGAGGTGTTAGGGTGAGGAGTAGAGATTGATGAACTAGATGAAACCCTAGAGAGTTTATGGCTAGAGAGCATTTTGTATGAATCTTTTGTATCTGGAGCTTTAATTCATATCAATACATACAAAAATTCATAATATTCTTCTTCTCCTTCTCTTCTCTCTTTATCTGACATCATCCGTTTGATTGAGATTCCGCACCATCAAACGGATCTGACTGATACATGGGCAGTTTAGGGACTTACAAACGGCCCTAACTATCAAGGTAGATGTAACATCTCAAAAATACAGGCCAAAAATTTCATTTTTCACTCAATATCTAGTAAAATCATTCTTAAATAAACATTGCCCGTTCAAACCATTTCATAAACATATACTATGTCTGAAAACCAAAACATGTGTTAAATCAAAATGTAAGAGTATAAATCCCAGAACAATCCCATAAATGCGGTAAACAGTGTGTGTGTATGATGTGTCGCTACCGCGCCAGCTCCTTCCCCTTCGACGAAGAGGTACTTGAAACCAAAACTGTAAACTGTAAGCACGAAGCTTGGTGAGTTCCTGTAACAATCCAAAAATACGAGCCAAAAATTTCGTTTTTCATTAAGCGATTTGAAAAAGCATTTGTAACAAAACATCATACGGTCATAATATTTAATAAAACATGTCTCGTGGCCATAAACCAAAACATAAAACATGACAATGTCAGAGTACAAAATCCCAGAATGTCTCTTGGTGCAGAAATCAAAAGAGTGTGTGTGATGCGCCGCTACCGTGCCAGCTCTTTCCCCTTAACAGAAGAGGTACCTGAAACAACAACTGAAAACCGTAAGCACGAAGCTTAGCGAGTTCCCCCACTGTACCACATACCATATACCCACCTAACATACATATATTTTCAGGCATATCTGGGTGCTCGACCTACTCCTTCGGTCCTCTCGACCGGATACTGGCTAGCATATCTGGGTGCTGGCCTCCCCTTCGGTCCTCTCGACCGGATGCTGACTAGCATATCTAGGTGCTGGTCTCCCCTTCGGTCCTCTCTACCGGATGCTCGGGACTATTTCACCCCTACTACTACCACATAACACATATCACATATTCTATCTAACATGGCTGGGCATGACCGCCCCTTCAGCCCTATCGATCGGTAATCTAGGGACTATCTCCCCTACTGTCACTAGCACATAGCATCATATCATAGTAGCACATAAATATATCACAGGTAGTAGCAACCCTAGATGAATATCACAGAGACAATCATCTAACATACAACTCCTACTGGTGGGCCGGCATTGTGGCCGTAGACCCACCGCTACTGGAAGGTAACTCACCTCGAAAGCAGCTGCTGATGTCTGTTTGCTAAGCGCCTGACTGCTGAATCGGAAATCCTCCGACTATAAATCATAAACATTGATTAGCCCCTCATGCATACCCTAGTTCAGATGACTAACCCACCCTTAGTCCAAGGTCAACTCCTTGGTCAAGGTCAACTTCCAATTGACTGGACTCGCCGAGTCATGGCACTGACTCACCGAGTCCTTCTCCAACTAACTCGGTCCCACTCTACAAGTCCCTCTTTCCCACTCACTGAGTCGCCCTTAACTCACTACTTGGGACGGTAGGACCGGCTCGCGATCCGACTCGTCGAGTCCAAGAACAACCCACCGAGTCCATGCAAGCAGACTTCCCACTCGCTTCTAGATCCTCATCCGAACATCCTTCATGAGAATATGGGTTTCTAGGGCTATCATAACACGTTACATTGCTAATTCTACGTGCAAACATGAAGGGTTGGACTTCTGACACTTAACCCTTCGTACGCAGTAACAGTTCATACGACTCGCCGAGTTTGAAGAACAACTCGTCGAGTACCAGGAAATCTTCATAGGACTCGCCGAGTTGTTCATCCAACTCGCCGAGTCTAACGTCATCTTCATAGAACTTGCCGAGTTCCACTTTGGGACTCGCCGAGTCCCTTGACCCATTTCCCATATGAGCCAAATCTGAGACATTCAACGCTTCAAAACCACAGATCTATGTTCCTAGGGCATGCTTAACACGTAAAGTTGCAAACTTTACGTGCATGCATGGCCCTATATGCTCAAAAATGAAATTCCAAGCTCTTTAAGAGGTCATGCACTCAATGGGGTCCTCAATCACTTCAACCACAACAACTTTATGCTTTTAACACGTCCATAAGGTCTAGATTTGAAGTCCTTTCGGATTATTAAGCACAAACACATGGAGTTTGGTGTTTTAGGGCTTGAAAGCCACCAAATTGGGACAAAATGGGATCTAATGAACTAACGATCAAGGTAGAAACTTTACTACCTGAATGGAAGCTTCTCCCAATGTAGATTTCGAATCTACTCCCTCTCTTGCACTCTTCAATCTCTTCTTTTCTTCTTCTAAGCTCTAATTCCCTTCACCAAGCAAGAACTCACTCACAAGCACAATATGGGGGACTAGGGACTCTCACTACAGCTCTCTGGAAGTGTTAAGGATAATGGACCGAGTTAATGTGCTTAAATAGGGTGACAATACTCGGGTTTGGGTGTTTTCCCAAACAGGGACTACTCGCCGAGTCGGGGAACCGACTCGCCGAGCCCAAGGCTCAGACCCCGCGTCTTATCCCGCTCCTACTCGGCGATTCGGTCGTTCAACTTGCCGAGTCCAAGGCAAAAATGCAAGAATTAAGAATTTTAAATTACAAGAAATATATACCGGGAACCATGTGCTACAAATCTCCCCCACTTATTTTAGACTTCGTCCTCGAAGTCTACTGCCCGATCCTGAATAGCTCAGGGTAGTGCTCCATCATCTCTTCCACCGGTTCCCAAGTCCACTTCGATCCCTTCCAATGCTGCCATTGCACCTTTACGAGTTGCACCCTCTTGTTCCTCAGATCCTTCGACTTCTTGTCGAGGATCGCCGCAGGCCGCTCGATGTAATTCAGGCTGTCATCGACCTGAATGTCCTCCAAAGGCACTACTGCCGAGTTGTCCACCAAAAACTCCCGCAATTGAGAGACGTGGAAAGTGTTGTGGATCTGGCTAAGTTCGGCCGGTAGATCCAACCTATATGCCACCTTGCCCACCCGGGCTACAACCCTGAACGGTCCAATGTATCTCGGCCCCAGCTTGCCCCGCTTCCTGAATTGGATGACGCCCTTCCAAGGCGACACTTTCAGGAGAACCATATCCCCGACTTGGAATTCCAAGTCTGAACGACGCTTGTCGGCATAACTTTTCTGCCGACTTTGTGCAGTCTGAAGCCTGCTCCGAACCTGTTGGATCCTCTAAGTAGTCTTGAGCACCACTTCGGTGCTCCCCATGACCCTCTGGCCCAGTTCACCCCCAACATATCGGGGTCCTGCACCTCCATCCGTACAACATCTCGAATGGGGGACGGTCAATACTCGTGTGGTAGCTGTTGTTGTACGAGAACTCAGCCAAGGGAATATAGGTATCCCAACTACCACCGAAGTCTATCATGCATGCCCGCAACATATCCCCCAAAGTCTGGATGGTCCGCTCGCTCTGACCATCCGTCTACGGGTGAAAGGCAGTGCTAAAATGCAAACGAGTGCCCAACTCATCATGAAACTTCTTCCAAAACCTGGAAGTGAAACGCACATCTCTGTCTGATATCACGGACACTGGCACCCCGTGCCGCGCCACTATCTCCATGATATAGATATCGGCCGACTTTTCGGCCGAGATACTCTCCTAGATCGGAATAAAATAAGCGCTCTTGGTCAATCGATCCACGATGACCCAAATCGAATCTACTCCCCGTGCGGTCCTGGGAAGCTTTGTGATAAAATCCATCGTAATATCTTCCCATTTCCACAATAGGATATCCAACAGCTGCATCTTGTCATGCGGTCTCTGATGTTCGGCCTTGACCTTCCTGCAGGTCAAGCACCACTCAACGTACCAAGCCATATCCCGCTTCATGCAGGGCCACCAATAGTCTAGACGAAGATCCCTATACATCTTCGTTGCCCCAGGATGAATAGAAAATCAAGATTTGTGCGCCTCCTCCATCAAGATCTAACGCACGCCTTCGTGATACGGCACCCACACCATACAGTGTAGTGTCAATAATCCTTGGCTATCATAATCGAAGGAGGTAACTTGACCCACTATCCGCTCGCTTTTCCGATGCTCCTCCTTCATAGCCTCCTGTTGAGCTTCCCGAATCTGCTCTAATAGTGGAGTCACCACCGTCATCTTCATACATACATCCCTGATCGGCGTCGCCTTACGGCTAAGCGCATCAACCACCACATTGGCCTTCCCCGGGTGATAAAGGATCTCACAATAATAATCCTTCACCACGTCCAACCACCGACGCAGCCTCATGTTTAGATTCGGCTGATCCATGAGGCACCTCAGACTCTTGTGGTCCGTGTAGATGGTACATCGGACCCCGTAGAGGTAATGCCGCCAAATCTTGAGGGCGAAGACCACCTCCCCCAACTGTAAATCATGCGTCGGGTAGTTCGCCTCGTGGGGCTTCAGCTGCCTCGAAGCATAGGCAATGACATGCCCCATCTGCATCAGTAACGCGCCCATCCCCGAAATGGACGCGTCATAGTATACCACAAAATCCTCTACGACCTCGGGCAGGTCTAAGATTGGCGCCTCGCACAATCTCTGTCTGAGAGTCTCGAACGCTGCCTGCTGCTTAGCCCCCCACCAAAAGACCACCACTTTCTTAGTCAACCGCGTCAAGGGTATGACTATCTTGGAGAAATCCTGGATGAATCTCCGATAGTAGCCCGCCAATCCTAGGAAACTCCGAATCTCGGATGGAGACTCTGGAACCTCCCATCTCATCACGGCCTTGATCTTGGCCGGGTCGACCAATATACCCTTCTGGTTGATAAGGTGCCCAAGGAATTACACCTCGTGCAACCAGAACTCGCACTTGGAGAGCTTAGCGTACGAGGTCTCCTTCCTCAGGGTCTCCAACACCTCCCTCAGATGCTCCTCGTGCTCCTCCTGCGTCTTGGAATAAACCAAGATGTCATCAATGAAAACTATCACAGACCAGTCCAACATCGGTCTGCACATGCGGTTCATGAGGTCCATGAACTCGACAGGAGCATTGGTGAACCCAAACGGCATCACCACGAACTCATAATAGCCATAACGCATCCGAAACGCGGTCTTCTACACATCCTCCTCTCTGACCCTCATCTGATGGTAACATGAATGCAAATCGATCTTGGAGAACCAAGATGCTCCCTGTAACTGATCAAAGAGGTCATCAATCCTCGGGAGTGGGTAACGGTTCTTTACCGTTACCTTGTTTAGCTCCTAGTAATCTATACACATCCGATATGACCCGTCCTTCTTCCTCACAAATAGGATCGGGGCTCCCCAGGGTGAACTACTCGGTCTAATGAATCCCTTGTCTAACAACTCCTGTAGCTGTGTAGACAACTCCTGCATCTCAGGAGGAGACAACCGATACGGTGCCTTGGCTATCGGAGCCGCACCAGGAACTAGGTCGATCCTGAACTCTACTTGTCGTTCCGGAGGTATTCCAGGAATCTCCTCCGGGAACACATCAGCGTAGTCTCGCACCACTGGTACCTCGTTCACCGTCGCCTTACCCGCCTTCCGGGTATCCATAACAAACGCGACATATCACGTGCAACCCTGCTGAAGGTAGCGCCTAGCCCTCGCTGCTGAACATACTGTGGGTCCACGTAGTGGCCTCTCGCCATGGATCACCAACTCTCCCCCACTTGGGGTCCTGATCCGCAATAGCTGCTGAGCGCAATCTATCACCGCCCCATTAGAGCTCAACCAATCCATGCCTATAATCACTTTGTTCCCACGCAACGGAATGGGAACCAAATCCACCAAGTAGCGCTCCTCAAACAACCTTAGAACGCAATCTCTGAACACTGCTGATGCTCGCACTGATCGGTTATCGGCAATCTCTACCCCTAAAGGGCAATCCAACATGCCCAAAGACTCGGTAAACTTCTTGCTAAGCGCAAGAGAGACAAATGATCGGGTGGCACCCGAGTTGAATAACACCTGAACTGGGATACCGTTCACATGGAACGATCCTAACGCGCATATATATAGAGCACATATCAATATCATAACATCATAAAAATAAAATAGAGGGAAAGAATCATACCCGTCACCACATCGGGTGCGGCGCGAGCCTCCTCGGTAGTCAGCTGAAATGCCCGGCTCCTCACCACTGGAGCCTCTGCCTTGCCCTGCCGGCCATCAGTGATCCGTAGGGTTGCTGGAGCTGGCGCCTTTACTGGCACTGTTGCTGTCAACTGAGGGCAATTGGCTTTCTTGTGGCCCCTCTGGTTGCAGTGGAAACATAGTAAATCAGACGTCTGCATCACAGGTGCAGGGGCAGTATAATCCCTGCTGAAGTGCCCTGACTTGCCGCACTTATAACAGCCTGACGACCGCAACTTGCACGCTCCCTCGTGCGTCTTGCCGCATTTCCTGCAGCGGCCTCGCCCCTGTTGGCCTTTCGGCCCCGCATCTGGTCCCTTGGGATTCTTCCCCGAAGCCCCCATAACATGCCCCTCTTCCGCCTTCCTCTTCCGAATGTGCTCCAGGTCTATCTCCCTCTCCCTTGCCCAGGCAATCATAGAGTCTAGAGTAGGGCAAACTGAAAAACTGACATGCTCCCGAATATCAGCTCGTAGCATGTCATGATAGCGGGTCCTCCGCAGGTCTTCATCACCTGCGTACTGGGGCACCAACAATGCCCTCTCCAAGAACTTGGCGGTGATCTCCGCCATGGTCTTTTTCGTCTGCCTCATGTCCAAAAATTCCCTGGCCAGCTGTTGAAGCTCGACAGCCGGCGCAAACTCTGCCCTGAACCTGGTTACAAAGTCCGACCAGGTCATAGCCTTGACAGCCGAGGCTCCCAAAAAGTCACCAACGGACTCCCACCAATCCCTAGCTCGATCTCTTAAACACCCTGCTGCAAATCTCACCTTCGACCCCTCAGGGTAGAAGCTAGTCAACTGTGCAGACTCAATGTCTGCAATCCATCACCTCGCAGCTATGGGGTCCTTCGCCCCGTGAAAATCCGGCACAACACTGCCCCTGAAGTCCTTAAAGGACAGTGTGCGAGATCCCGACTGGCCAGATGCCATGTCGCTCCTGAATGCCCGAAGGCGATCCTCCATCAACTCGACTATCCCTTCCTTGATCGACCCGAAGATAATGGGGGTTGACTCAAGGATGCCCTTGGTGATCTCTGACGCGATGAAATCGTGTAGCCCCTCATCCACCAGCTCGGAACTTGATCCCGAACCTGATCCCTCTCCTAAACTGCCAACTGCTGGCCTCGAGCGTAGTACCACCATTCTGAAATACATAAATATCATCTGTTAGTGTTATTGATACTTCCTGAGGGATCACATCCACTACAAGTTCCCTGGTCTTATCTTGGCCTTCTTCGGTTCGGGTACGGATCCTCTGCTTTCAGTAGTACGGGCCTATACTACCTTCCACATCTATCCATACCTTCTTCAAGGACTACCTCGACTCCACCAGATCCCTTTCACTACTGCTGATCACTGCTATACTCATCCTAGGCTTGCCCTAGGGAAATATCTGACTCCACCCTACCCGGTCCTCAACTGCTGAAGGCCTCCTTGTAATGCCAATTAGCCATTACCTGAATACCATCACATGTGATGAGGCTCAGATAATCCTTCAAGTAATAGACTCGTCCCTACAATGGTTAGACTAAGACAAGAGCTGCGCAATAGGGCCAAATCCATCACTCTAAGATTATTCAACCCTGATCACATGTGACGTGAGGTATTCACCTAATGGCTAACTCCCATCGCTCAGAGTCCCACGAAGCACAAATAAAGTAGCATTTAGACAAAGGAAACAATCTCAAGCAACTATGCTCTCATAGAGAGAAACTGAACTAGCATACCGTGCTAAACTCATACTATCAGGCATAACCCTAACAGGCTATCATACTGCTGTCTACTCAATTCTAGCATGCAATTTTCATTCACTGAAGCATATAAAGCAGGCACATAAGGCATCACTCCTAGATCCTTAGTCCTATTCTAGCATGCTGTTCTACTGTAACTGAGAAACATAACATAAGCTTGTATGGGTACTTTGGGGAATACTTACTTGAGCTCGGCCGGTCGCGCACATCACACACTTGTTCCTTCTTAAAACTCTTTACTTGACCTCTTAGAAAACATTTTTCTTTTCCAAAATCTTTTTTTCCCTTGATTTGAGTTCATACACCCCCGAAGGTGTGTCCGAATCCCTCAAACCAGGGCTCTGATACCAACTTGTAACAACCCAAAAATACGGGCCAAAATTTTCGTTTTTAATTAAGCGATTTGAAAAAGCATTTGTAACAAAACACCATACGGTCAAAATATTTAATAAAACATGTCTCGTGGCCATAAACCAAAACATAAAACATGAAAATGTCAGAGTACAAAATCCCATAATGTCTCTTGGTGCGGAAATCAAAAGAGTGTGTGTGATGCGCCGCTACCGTGCCAGCTCTTTACCCTTGACAGAAGAGGTACCTGAAACAACAACTGAAAACCGTAAGCACGAAGCTTAGTGAGTTCCCCCACTGTACCACATACCATATAACCACATAACATACATATATTGTCAGGCATATCTGGGTGCCCGACCTACCCCTTTGGTCCTCTCGGCCGGATACTGGCTAGCATATCTGAGTGCTGGCCTCCCCTTCGGTCCTCTCGACCGGATGCTGACTAGCATATCTGGGTGCTGGTCTCCCCTTCGGTCCTCTCGACCGGATGCTGGGGACTATTTCACCCCCTACTACTACCACATAACACATATCACATATTCTATCTAACATGGCTGGGCCTGACCGCCCCTTCGGCCCTATCGACCGGTAATCTGGGGACTATCTCCCCCTACTGTCACTAGCACATAGCATCATATCATAGTAGCACATAAACATATCACAGGTAGTAGCAACCCTAGATGAATATCACAGAGACAATCATCTAACATACAACTCCTACTGGTGGGCCGGCATTGTGGCCGTAGACCCACCGCTACTGGCAGGTAACTCAACTCGAAAGTAGCTGCTGATGTCTATTTGCTAAGGGCCTGACTGCTGAATCGGAAATCCTCCGACTATAAATCATAAACATTGATTAGCCCCTCATGCATACCCTTAGGTCAGATGACTGTCCCACCCTTGGTCCAAGGTCAACTCCTTGGTCAAGGTCAACTTCCAATTGACTGGACTCGCCGAGTCATGGCACCGACTTGCCGAGTCCTTCTCCAACTAACTCGGTCCCACTCTACAAGTCCCTCTTTCCCACTCACTGAGTCGCCCTTAACTCACTACTTGGGACGGTAGGACCGGCTCGCGATCCGACTCGTCGAGTCCAAGAACAACCCACCGAGTCCATGCGAGCAGACTTCCCACTCGCTTCTAGATCCTCATCCGAACATCCTTCATGAGAATATGGGTTTCTAGGGCTATCATAACACGTTACATTGCTAATTCTACGTGCAAACATGAAGGGTTGGACTTCTGACACTTAACCCTTCGTACGCAGTAACAGTTCACACGACTCACCGAGTTTGAAGAACAACTCGTCGAGTACCAGGCAATCTTCATAGGACTCGCCGAGTTGTTCATCCAACTCGTCGAGTCTAACGTCATCTTCATAGAACTTGCCGAGTTCCACTTTGGGACTCGCCGAGTCCCTTGACCCATTTCCCATATGAGCCAAATCTGAGACATTCAACGCTTCAAAACCACAGATCTATGTTCCTAGGGCATGCTTAACACGTAAAGTTGCAAACTTTACGTGCATGTATGGCCCTATATGCTCAAAAATGAAATTCCAAGCTCTTTAAGAGGTCATGCACTCAATGGGGTCCTCAATCACTTCAACCACAACAACTTTATGCTTTTAACACGTCCATAAGGTCTAGATCTGAAGTCCTTTCGGATTATTAAGCACAAACACATGGAGTTTGGTGTTTTAGGGCTTGAAAGCCACCAAATTGGGACAAAATGGGATCTAATGAACTAACGATCAAGGTAGAAACTTTACTACCTGAATGGAAGCTTCTCCCAATGTAGATTTCGAATCTACTCCCTCTCTTGCACTCTTCAATCTCTTCTTTTCTTCTTCTAAGCTCTAATTCCCTTCACCAAGCAAGAACTCACTCACAAGCACAATATGGAGGACTAGGGACTCTCACTACAGCTCTCTGGAAGTGTTAAGGACAAGGGGCCGAGTTAATGTGCTTAAATAGGGTGACAATACTCGGGTTTGGGTGTTTTCCCAAACAGGGACTACTCGCCGAGTCGGGGAACCGACTCGCCGAGCCCAAGGCTCAGACCCCGCATCTCATCCCGCTCCTACTCGGTGAGTCGGTCCTTTAACTCGCCGAGTCCAAGGCAAAAATGCAAGAATTAAGAATTTTAAATTACAAGAAATACGTACCGGGGAACCAGGTGCTGCAGTCCCCCCACTGTACCACATACCATATATTCACGTAGTATACATACTGCCAGGCAATTTTGGGGTGCCCGACCTACCCGGTACGACCATTCTGGGGTGCCGACCTACCCGTGCGGCCATTTTGGGGTGCCGTCCTGCCCGTGTCAAGCCATTCTGGGGTGCTGACTACCCATGTCAAGCCGTTCTGGGGTGCTGACTACCCTCGGGGACTGCTCCCCTCCTACTACCACTAACACATATAACAGATCATACTGGCATATAAACATATCATCACATATTGTCAGACATAGCTGGGGTGCCTGACCTACCCTTTGGTCCTAACGACCCAACTCTACTACTATCACAAATAACATATCATGCCAGCACATAACATATTAGGGAGTAGCAAACCTAGATGATATCACAAAGACAATCATCTAACATACAACTCCTACTGGTGGGTTGGCATTGTGGTCGTAGACCCACCGCTACTGGAAGGTAACTCACCTCGAAGTAGCTGCTGATTTGAGCAGGAACTGACTGTCTACTGCTGCTGTTGCTGCTATTCCGGAAGTCCTCCGGCTACAATTACCACAAAACGTTCAGTCAAACACTGCTAGATGTACTTAGGGTAAAATGACCATTTTACCCTTGATCAGGTCAAAGTCCAAGTCAAAGTCAAATTCCAGTTGACCCGACTCGCCGAGTTGGCTTGCCAACTCGTCGAGTACCTACCCATTCAATTGTCCTTAATCCAGTCTCTACTCATCGAGTTAGGCAACGACTCGACGAGTTCTTCTTCTAAACTGATGTTCAAAAGTCCTTCATCCTACTCGCCGAGTTGTATGAACAACTCGTCGAGTTCATCTTTATCCTATGAACACTCTATGCTGAGACTCGCCGAGTGGTATGAACAACTCGCCGAGTCTGTTCTTGAGGTAAGAAGATTGCCTTAGACTCGCCGAGTCAGGGCATTGACTCGCCGAGTCCCTCCATGGATGAGTTTGGCTTCCGACTCACTGAGTCCACCCATGAATCACAACTCCACTCAGCAAACAAGAAAAATGGGAAAACTCGGGGACTCACGACTCGTCTCGCTGAGTCCGATGAACGACTCGCCGAGTCGCATGCATGCAAAAACTGTATACTCGATTCTACTTGAATCCAGTGCATACCATTCATAGATCTGGGTTCCTAGGGTTGATTTTATATGTAAAGTTTCCAAATTTACGTGCACGCATGCTCATTAAAGTGATTTAAGGACTTTAATGGGGTTAGAAGTGTAGATCTAGGCTTGTTCATGAAAATGGCCCGTAAAGGTTGTAGATCTGAGCCTCTAGAGCTCAGATGTGGTCAAATCTGAAGGCTAAACGAACCAATGAGCCCTCTAAACCACAACCAAGCCTATAAATGGTTTCAAAAGTCATAAAGATGCTCTAATGAAGGTTCAACCATAGATACAGAAGAAGGGGTCGAGTTTTTACCTTACTATTCTCTGAAATGGGCTCACAACTTCTGTTCTCCTCCTTCTCCTTGATCTTTCCTCCTTCTCTTCTTCAAAACTTCAAAGAAACACACACAAACACTCAAATCACAAAGGGAAAGGTTAGTGTTTGGCTAAGGTTGCTCTGAGAGTGAAGGGGGCAAGCTTGGGGGGTACATATGGTGGTTTAAATAGGGTGCAAACCTTTGAAATTAGGGTTTCATCCAGACAGCGGGGACTCGCCGAGTCCAGAATGTGGACTCGCCGAGTCGCCAACTTAAACGTGCTCAATATCCCGACTCTACTCGGCGAGTCGGGCCTACAACTCACCGAGTCCAAGGCTAAAAATGAAAATTACATAGATAGGTCATACATACCAGGAACCAGCTGCTACAAATCTCCCCCACTTATTTTAGACTTCGTCCTCGAAGTCTGCTGCACGATCCTGAAACAGCTCGGGGTAATGTTCTATCATTTCTTCCACCGGCTCCCAAGTCCACTCCGAACCCTTCCGGTGCTGCCATTTCACCTTCACTAATTCCACCCTCTTGTTCCTCAGATCCTTCGACTTCCGGTCGAGGATTGCAACTGGGCGCTCAATGTAATTCAGGCTGTCATCAACCTGAATATCTTCTAACGGCACCACTGCTGAATCATCCACTAGGCACTTCCTCAGTTGGGAGACATGGAAGGTGTTGTAGATCTGACTGAGTTCGGCAGGCAAATCCAACCTATATGCCACCTTGCCCACCCAGGCTACAACCCTGAACGGTCCAATGTATCTCGGGCCCAACTTGCCCCGCTTCCTGAATCGAATGACGCCCTTCCAAGGCGACACCTTCAGGAGAACCATATCCCCGACCTGGAACTCCAGGTCTGATCGGCGCTTGTCGGCGTAACTTTTCTGCCGACTCTGCGCAGACTGAAGCCTGCTCTAAACCCGCTGAATCCTCTCGGTCGTCTTGAGCACCACCTCTGTGCTCCCCATGACCCTCTTGCCAACTTCAACCCAACATATCAGGGTCCTGCACCTCCGTCCGTACAACATCTCGAATGGAGGACGGTCTATACTCGCGTGGTAGATGTTGTTGTACGAGAACTCAGCCAATGGAAGATAGGTATCCTAGCTACCACCAAAGTCTAGCACGCATGCCCGCAACATATCCTCCAAATTCTGGATGGTCCGCTCGCTCTGACCATCCGTCTGCGGGTGAAAGGCGATGCTAAAATGCAGACGAGTGCCCAACTCATCATGAAACTTCTTCCAAAACCTGGAAGTGAAACGCACATCTCTGTCTGATATCACTGACACCGGCACCCCGTGCCGCGCCACTATCTCCCTGATATAGATATTGGCCAACTTTTCGGCCGAGATAATCTCCTGTATTGGAATAAAATGGGAGCTCTTGGTCAATCGATCCGTGATGACCCATATTGAATCTACTCCTCGCGCAATCCTGGGAAGTTTTGTGATAAAATCCATCGTAATATCTTCCTATTTCCACAACGGGATATCCGACGGCTGCATCTTGCCGTGCGGTCTCTGATGGTCGGCCTTGACCTTCCTGCAGGTCAAGCACCGCTCCACGTACCAAGCCACATCTCATTTCATGCAAGGCCACCAATAGTTTAGACGAAGATCCCTATACATCTTTGTCTCCCTAGGATGAAGAGAGAATTGGGATTTGTGCGCCTCCTCCATCAAGATCTGGCGCACGCCTCCGTGGTACGGCACCCACACCCTACGGTGTAGTGTTAATAATCCTTGGCTATCATAATCGAAGGAGGTGACTTGACCCACTATCCGTTCACTCTTCTGATGCTCCTCCTTCATAGCCTCCTGCTGAGCTTCCCGAATCTGCTCTAACAGTGGAGTCACCACCGTCATCCTCATACACACATCCCTGATCGGTGCCGCCTTACGGCTAAGTGCATCGACCACCACATTGGCCTTTCCTCAGGTGATAAAGGATCTCACAATCATAATCCTTCACCACGTCCAACCACCGATGCTGTCTCATGTTCAGATTCGGCTGATCCATGAGGTACCTCAAACTCTTGTGGTCCGTGTAAATGGTATATCGAACCCCATAGAGGTAATGTCGCCAAATCGTGAGGGCGAAGACCACTGCCCCCAACTCTAAATCATGCGTCAGGTAGTTCGCCTCGTGAGGCTTCAGCTGCCTTGAAGCGTAGGCAATGACATGCCCTCTCTACATCAGTACCGTGCCCAACCCTGAAACGGACGCGGCACAGTATACCACAAAATCCTCTACGCCCTCGGGCAGGGCTAAGATTGGCGCCTCGCACAATCTCTGTCTCAGAATCTCGAACGCTGCCTGCTGCTCATGCCGCCAAATCTTGAGGGCGAAGACCACCTCCCCCAACTGTAAATCATGCGTCGGGTAGTTCGCCTCGTGGGGCTTCAGCTGCCTCGAAGCATAGGCAATGACATGCCCCATCTGCATCAGTACCGCGCCCATCCCCGAAATGGACGCGTCATCGTATACCACAAAATCCTCTACGACCTCGGGCAGGTCTAAGATTGGCGCCTCGCACAATCTCTGTCTGAGAGTCTCGAACGCTGCCTGCTGCTTAGCCCCCCACCAAAAGACCACCACTTTCTTAGTCAACCGCGTCAAGGGTATGACTATCTTGGAGAAATCCTGGATGAATCTCCGATAGTAGCCCGCCAATCCTAGGAAACTCCGAATCTCGGATGGAGACTCTGGAACCTCCCATCTCATCACGGCATTGATCTTGGCCGGGTCGACCAATATACCCTTCTGGTTGATAAGGTGCCCAAGGAATTACACCTCGTGCAACCAGAACTCGCACTTGGAGAACTTAGCGTACGAGGTCTCCTTCCTCAGGGTCTCCAACACCTCCCTCAGATGCTCCTCGTGCTCCTCCTACGTCTTGGAATAAACCAAGATGTCATCAATGAAAACTATCACAGACCAGTCCAACATCGGTCTGCACACGCGGTTCATGAGGTCCATGAACTCGACAGGAGCATTGGTGAGCCCAAACGGCATCACCACGAACTCATAATGGCCATAACGCATCCGAAACACGGTCTTCTGCACATCCTCCTCTCTAACCCTCATCTGATGATAACCTGAACGCAAATCGATCTTGGAGAACCAAGATGCTCCCTGTAACTGATCAAAGATGTCATCAATCCTCGGGAGTGGGTAACGGTTCTTCACCATTTCCTTGTTCAGCTCCCGGTAATCTATACACATCCGATACGACCCGTCCTTCTTCTTCACAAACAGGATCGGGGTTCCCCAGGGTGAACTGCTCAGTCTAATGAATCCCTTGTCTAACAGCTCCTGTAGCTGTGTAGACAACTCCTGCATCTCAGGAGGAGCCAACCGATACGGTGCCTTGGCTATCGGAGCCGCACCAGGAACTAGGTCGATCCTGAACTCTACCTACCGCTCCGGAGGTATTCCAGGAAGCTCCTCCGGGAACACATCAGCGTAGTCTCGCACCATTGGAACCTCGCTCACCATCACCTTACCCGCCTCCCGGGTGTCCATAACGTATGCGACATTGTAGGGTTTGGAGCATTCTAACACTTCCTAAGTGTACATGCAACCCTAATAACCTTGGATCTATGTTTGTCTAATTATCATGCAAAGTTGATTTCCAAGGCTATGATCCTATCTAGCATACATGGGGAACAATTTTAACTTGAATAATAGATAGAACTACATACCTTGTTGTAGTAAGTGTTCCTTGAAACCTTGTGAGCCTAGCGCCTCAAGTGTGATGCCTCAAATGCTTCACACAACACCAAATGCAAAGTATAAACTTGAGAGAATACTCTAACACACTCAAAATTGGCCAAGCCCTCTTGTTTCTCTAGTGTAGCCGATTTTGGGGAGAGACATGGTCCTTATATAGTGTGTTATTTCTCTCCTTTAGTTTATCCAATTGCATGGTGCCATGCAACCCAAATGGACCATGCCGGGTCCGGTCAAGTATTTACCAAAAATAGTTATGGACTTAGACACCTTATCCAACAGTCACCCACTTCGATAAGTCTAATAACTATAACTGCAATACTTCAGGAACCGATCGAAAATCGTAGCTCTTTCAAGGTCTCTTGGAATTGAGAAGATGTTGATACGCCATTTAAGTTAAGTGATCATATAATCCTCTATTCTAGATATCATTCGGATAGTTACATGGAACAATGTCTTACTTATTGTCCAGCAGTTTGTTTCCTGATTTCCGATTTGTTTGACAAAGAACTTAATTGAACACATCAACTTAGTTCTAACCGGGCCCGGTACATAGGTCAAAACAAAATCATCGAGGGGACCAGATATCAGCTTCTAATCAAAAAAGGAACAGATAAACTTTGACTCATATGTTTGTTCTACCACTCATTGAATTACACATAAAAGCACATTTTATAACATCGAGTTACCAATGCATTTTTGTACAGTCAATGCATAACCAACTCGTAAGTAACAAATCATATCTCTAGGTTTGAAGACTTATATGACATTACCGTCTCACGATCACTCGAGATAAAATTCCATGAAGTGATTCTAGTGAGCGTGGGTTGATTCCAATACTCAGGACTTATGAGCACTCATGAAGTGTTGTCTTATATCCTGACACCTACAACCAAATTCATGACAGTCTTACTTCATATCTACTTCCAACATATGACTGACTGTGGAAAGTTTGAATAATATGTGAAACCACAACATACTATTCTGGAAGTCAAAACATGCAAAAGAAATTATAGTAACAATTGACAAAAGATAGTAACACTTTACTCATAAATAAACACAACTTTTATTCATCATCAATTGTCAATTACACTTTACAAATTTCATAATTTATCTAACTACTAAAACTTATATCATCCTTCAGCCCTATGCTCCGAGCATGCTGGAGATGCTTAACCCTACTCAGTCCCTTTGTGAGGGGATCTGCTAGGTTCTCATCCGATGATACCCTCTTTGCCATGAGGATTCCTTCTTCTATGCGATGTCTGATAAAATGATTTTTTCTGTCGATGTGTCTGGATCTCCCGTGATCCCTTGGTTCCTTGGCTAAGGCAACAACACTTTCATTATCACAGAAAATTTCCATGGGCTCTTTTATAGATGGTACAACTCCAAGGTCTCCAATGAAGTTCTTTAGCCATATTGCCTCCTTTGCTGCCTCGCTCGCTGCTATATACTCTGATTCACAAGTGGAATCAGCCACTGTCTCTTGCTTGGAACTCTTCCAAGTGATTGCTCCTCCGTTTAAGGTAAAGACCCAGCCCGACTGAGAGCGGAAATTATCCCTATCAGTCTGGAAGCTAGCATCACTATACCCTACAACTCTCAAGTCATCACTCCCACCGAGAGTAAGGACCCAGTCCTTAGTCCTCCGTAGGTACTTGAGGATATTCTTTACCGCAGTCCAATGAGCCTTGCCAGGGTTCCCCTGATACCTGCTAACCATGCTCAAGGCAAAGGCTACATCAGGTCGAGTACACGTCATAACATACATGATCGAGCCTACTGCTGAAGCATAAGGTACTTGACTCATTTCTGCAATCTCAACCTCGGTACTTGGGCTTTGTGTCTTACTCAATCTGGCGTTACTCTGGATGGGTAACTCTCCTTTCTAGGAGTTCTGCATGCTGAATCTCTTCAACACCTTGTCCAAGTATGTACTTTTACTAAGCCCAATTAGTCTTTTACTCCGGTTTCTCAAAATCCTTATCCCTAGAATATAGGCAGCTTCTCGTAGGTCCTTCATAGAGAAACACTTCCCAAGCCAGGACTTAACTTCCTGCAGAGTTGGGATGTCATTTCCTATGAGTAGTATGTCATCCACATACAACACCAAAAAGCTACCTATACTCCCACTAGCCTTGACATAGACACAAGATTCATCTTCACTCCTAGAAAAGCCAAATTCCTTGACCTTTTCATCAAAGCAAAGATTCCATCTGTGAGGTGCTTACTTTAATCCATAAATGGATTTCTCAAGCTTACACACTCTATTAGGGTACTCGTTGCTGATAAAACCTTATGGCTGACTCATGTAAACATCTTCAGTCAACTTTCCATTAAGGAAAGCGGTTTTGACATCCATTTTCCAAATTTCATAGTCATGAAATGTAGCTATGGCTAAAATAACCCTAATAGACTTAATCTTGGCTACTGGAGAAAAAGTCTCATCATAATCCAGTCCAGGAATTTGAGAGAAGCCCTTTGCAACCAGTTGAGCCTTATAAGTGTGTACATTATCATCCATGTAGGTCTTCTTCTTGAAGATCCATTTGCACCCTACAGTCTTACGACCTGGTACATTCTCAACCAAGTTCCAAACTTGATTGTCATACATGGATTGTATCTCGCTATCCATAGCCTCTTTCCATTTAGCAGACTCAGGGCCTGCCATGGCTTCCGTGTAGCTGTACTAGTGTCTCATCACTAATAAGTGTCTCACCTTCCGCAGTAATATGGAAACCATAGTAATGCTCAGGTGCATTCCTAACTCTCGTGGAACGCCTCAGATGTATAGATTCGTCAATTGGCTCAACAGGAGTTTCCTCCTCAAGTTAAGGGCTAGGGTTTGAAGTTCCTTCACCACTTGACTCTTGAAGTTCTTCAAGGTCAATTTGCCTCCTACTGTCTCCTTGGCTTATAAATTCTCTCTCTCTCTCTCTCTCTCTCTCTCTCTCTCTCTCTCTCTCTCTCTCTCTCAAGACTCCTCTTCTTGCTACAAAGACCACATTATCACTAGGTCTGTAGAAGAGGTAACCAAAGGATCTTTGTGGGTAGCCGATGAAAATACACCTCTCGCTTCGGGGTTCAAGCTTATCATGAGACTCGCGCCTCACAAAAGCCTCGCAACCCCAAATCTTGATGTGGTCTAGTTTAGGTACTTTACCAGTCCACATCTCGTGAGGAGTTTTGGCAACTTTCTTTGTAGGGACTAGATTAAGAATATGGGCGGCAGTCTCTAAGGCATACCCCCAGAATGAGATTGGTAGCGAAGCTCGACTCATCATGGAACGAACCATATCCAACAAGGTTCGATTATGCCTCTCAGCCACACCATTCAACTGAGGTGTCCTGGGAGGTGTCAATTGTGATACAATCCCACATTCCCTAAGATAGTCGAGGAACTCTGAACTAAGACACTCACCACCTCGATCGGATCGAAGCATCTTAATGTTCCTGCCCAATTGATTCTCGACTTCCTGTTTAAATTCCTTAAACCTTTAAAAGTCTTTGACTTATGCTTGATTAAGTAGACATATCCATATCTACTATAATCATCAGTAAAAGTCAAATAATAACGATTAGCATCCCTTGTGGCATGTTTGAATGGTCCACACACATCCGTGTGTACAAGGTCCAACAAACCTTCACCCCTCTCACAAGAACCTGTGAAGGTTGACTTTGTCATTTTTCCTAGTAAGCATGATTCGCAACTATCATCAAACTTTAGGTCAAATGACTCCAAGACTGCATCCTTTTGGAGTTGGCCTATGCGTTTCTTGCTTATATGTCCAAGACGACAATGCCATAGTGATGCTTTATCCAAGTTATTATTATTAACAGAATCAACACACAATACATTATTTCCTAAGTTATCAACCACAGATACAATTTCATACACGCCATCACAAGGTATCACTTTAAAATAAAGAACATTATTAAAGAAAGCATTAATCGAACCAACTTCATTATCAAATGAAAAGGTGAAACCTTGTTTATACAATGCATGAAAGGAAATAATATTTCTTGCCATTTCTGGCGAATAACAACATTTATTCAAATCTAAACTAAACCCACTACTTAGCGATAAAGTATAAAATCCAATCTTGGTGACAGGTGAAGCTTTCCTGTTTCCCATAATCAAGTTTATCCTTCCTTGCTCCATATTCTCACTTCTTCTTCATCCCTCCAAATCAGAACATATATGAATAACACAACCGGTATCAAGGACCCATGAGTTAGAATGGGGTGAGTTATTAGATAAGATAGTGTAAATACATGCATGGTTGGGTTTAACTTTCCCATCCTTCACATCTTCCTGGTACTTTGGGCAGTTCCGCTTCCAATGTGCCTTTTCATGGCAATAGAAGCATTCAGCCTCTTTTGGGTCAGAAGAAGGAGTGATGAAACCTTTCTTGGTTCCACTTGAAGAAGAGCCATCAAGGGTCCTAACCTTGGTACCCTTCGAAGAACTCTTTCTCTTCTTCCCTCGTACTTTCCCGATTGCCAAGACAGGGGCGGAGTTGGTAGGAGTAGGAGTAGTAACAACCGCCTTACCCTTAAGACCACTTTCTACGGTCTTTAAGAGTCCTTGAAGTTTGCTGAGAGTGACCTCTTCCTTATTCATGTGGTATGTCATGCGGAATTGATCATAACATGAAGGTAAGGAGTGCAAAATAATATCTATTGCTAGCTCCTCGGGGAAGTTCACATTAAGCTTCAGCAAGCGGTCCACAAATCCTTGCATTTTCTGCATGTGGCCCGTGATGGGTTCTCCATCCTTCATTCAGGTTGTTATCATGGAGGAGATGATTTCATACCTCTCTTGTCGTGCACTATGATGGTATCTTTCCATCAAATCTTGGTGCATTTCAAAAGGGTAGTAGTCCTCGTAGGACTTTTGGAGATCGGCTGTCATAGTGGCCATCATGATGCATGCCACCTTGGTGGCATCCCTTTCATGTTCCCTAAAGTCAGCGATCTCTTGAGGAGTAGCAACTGTCTCATCAATCTCCTTAAGCTCCTTATTGAGGACATATTCTTTGTCCTCGTAGCGGGTAATCATTCAGATGTTTCTGATCTATTAATTAAAGTTGGATCCATCAAAAGTGACTTTCCCACACAAGTTCATAAGAGAAAAGGAGACATTAGGATTAGAGGCAGAAGCAGCAATGTTTGCAGACATCTAAAAAGAAGAAAAGTTTAGTTTAGAAATAGAGATAGTCCTTAATAAAACACCCAAATGTAGTATTAAGTCTAGGACCCTATCACAATATATTATACTTAGAAGAGGTATGCCGTAATCTAAGTAATAACGTATTTGAAAGGTAGGTGAATGACGAGTCACCAATTTTCACCAAAGTCAAAATATTAAAAATATTTAATTTGGTTCTTAGAAACTCCTAGATTCTTTTGAGATTTAATGAACTTTTCAAAGGCATGTTTCAATCTCGAGTGTGCCCTCCAAGTTTTGTGTTTGGGATGCCGAGGATCACAAAACGAGGTGTGAAGTAACTATGCAAATTACTTGGTACCCTTAATAAATTACCCCTCAATCGATGTGCCGGTTAACCACACACGCTCCATCGATACTATGATAAATATTAAGTCACCCTTTACCTACCTTGTTAATTCCAAGTTAGTGTGCCGGTTAACCACACACGCTCCACTAACGACTTAGACAAAGTGTAAAGTGTAATTTCATGGATTTGCACCTTATTCACATTTTTCATAAAGTAACTAAGATTGGGAATTTAATAAAACATTTAGTTACTTTATAATATTCATCATACTTTTAATGAGAATTTATAAGTCCTTTTCTTACCGTTCGGCTAACAACCCTCCACCAGTCAAGCAAGCGGTGGGTGAGAGTGGACACCCATTAAGTTGCCATTTTATAGGCAACAACCTTATACCCACCTTATAGACCGGCTTCGTGAATGAGGCGCACCAGCGGTAAGACGACTTTAATCTTATACATACACACACACACACACACACACACATATATATATATATATATATATTATTAACTTATAATATTATAAGTATAAGGTTTGAATTTTAACTTTCTAAAATTCTAAGGGTTGGAACTAAAGTTTTAATCAAGTCTTTACTTGTTCCAAAACATGAGGGCAAGTTTTGTAAACTTTCAAAACTTTTCATTTCTTGTAACTTATGAGTTTATTAGGGTATTAAAAATGAAGACTCTTCATTTTTATAACCCATGTGTTCTTTTAATGGTTTTTAAACAAAGTGACTTTTGGTTTTCCATAACTTGAGGACAAGTTATGGACTCCATTAAAACACATAATGATCATGAATTAATCTACCACATAGGTTACAAATAATTCCTATGATCATCTAAGCATCATAAGATCAAGAACATGAATATGAACACTTTCATGAATCAAAAATTACATTTAAAACTTTGTAATTTTGATAACTTGTTGTTGTAAATGGATTAGCAAAGACATTACACCATCTAAAACAGGTTTTCAAGTACCAAAACAGTTTAGGGTAATGTTTCTAATCCATTTCCAGCAACTAAAGTCGAAAATCTGCATTCTGAGGCTCTTATTCGCCGAGTGCATGAACATACTCGGCGAGTAGGTTGAAGATTCACATGAACTCGGCGAGTCCCCCCATGGACTCAGCGAGTTCATCAGTCGGATTGCAAAAATATCGACTTTTTTCAACTATATAGCACAAATAACAAACAAACAAGCCTAGGCTCTGATACCACTATAGGGTTTTGAGCATTCTAACACTTCTTAAGTGTACGTGCAACCCTAATAACCTTGGAACTATGTTTGTCTAATTATCATGCAAAGTTGATTTCCAAGGCTATGATCCTATCTAGCATACATGGGGAACAATTTTAACTTGAATAATAGATAGAACTACATACCTTGTTGTTGTAAGTGTTCCTTGAAACCTTGTGAGCCTAGCACCTCAAGTGTGATGCCTCAAATGCTTCATACAACACCAAATGCAAAGTATAAACTTGAGAGAATACTCTAACACACTCAAAATCGGCCAAGCCCTCTTGTTTCTCTAGTGTAGCCGATTTTGGGGAGAGACATGGTCCTTATATAGTGTGTTGCATTAGGTAAAACCCTAATGTAACATGACTCTTCATTTCTCAATCCATGGGTTAACTCCATGGAGCATCCATGGAGCATCCTATGGGTGGAACCCAACTTGATAATCCATGGAGCCTTTTAGCCCACTATATAAGATATGGAAGATTTACATAATCTACCCATATATTTAATTAGTTATTCTTTTGATCACTTAATTAATTCTAAATTAATTCTAGATCAAAACTAATTAAATAATATTATTAATATATTAGAACTTATAATATATTAATAAACCATATGTGTTATTTCTCTCATCTAGTTTATCCAATTGCATGGTGCCATGCAACCCAAATGGACCATGCCGGGTCGGGTCAAGTATTTACCAAAAATAGTTATGGACTTAGACACCTTATCCAACAGACATATCCCGCGCAACCCTGCTGAAGGTAGCGCCTAGCTCTCGCTGCTGAACATACTGTGGGTCCACGTTGTGGTCTCTCGCCGTGGATCACCAACTATCCCCCACTTGGGGTCCTGATCCGTACTAGTTGTTGTGCGCAATCTATCACCGCCCCATTAGGGCTCAACCAATCCATGCCTATAATCACTTTGTTCTCACGCAATGGAATGGGAACCAAATCCACCAAGTAGCGCTCCTCGAATAACCTCAGAACACAATCTCTAAACACCGCTGATGCCCGCACCGATCGATCATCGACAATCTCTACCTCTAAAGGGCAATCCAACATGCCTGAAGACTCAGTAAACTTCTTGCTAAGCGCAAGAGAAACAAACGATCGGGTGGCACCCAAGTCAAACAACACCTGGACAGGGATACCGTTCACATGGAACGATCCTAACGCAGATACACAGAGCACGTATCAATAACATAACATCATATAAATAAAATAGAGGGAAAGAATCATACCCATCACCACATCGGGTGCGGCGCGTGCCTCCTCAGTAGTCAGCTAAAATGCCCGGCTCCTCACCACTGGAGCCTCTGCCTTGCCCTGCCGGCCATCAGTGATCCGCAGGGTCGCTGGAGCTGGCGCCTTCACTGGCACTGTTGCTGTCAACTGGGGGCAATTGGCCTTCTTGTGGCCCATCTGGTTGCAATGGAAACATAGCAACTCAGATGTCTGTATCACAGGTGCAGGGGCGGTACAATCCCTGCTGAAATTCCCCGTCTTGCCATGTTTATAGCAGCCTGACGATCGCAGTCTACATGCCCCCTCATGAGGCCTGTCGCATTTCCTGCAGCGGCTCAGTCCTAACTGGCCTTTCGGCCTACCATCTGATCCCTTGGGCTTCTTCCCCGAAGCCCCTCCTATCTGTCCCTCCTCTGCCTTCCTCTTCCGGATGTGCTCCAGATCTATCTCCCTCTCCCTCACCCTGGCAATCATAGAGTCCAAGGTAGGGTAAGCTGAAAAACTGACATGCTCCCGAATATCAGCTCGGAGCATGTCATGGTAGCGGGTCCTCCTCATATCCTCATCACCCGCATACTGGGGCACCAACAATGCCCTTTCCTGGAACTTGGCGGTGATCTCCACCATAGTCTCCGTCGTCTGCCTCATATCTAAGAACTCCTTGGCCAACTGCTGAAGCTCGACAGCCGGCACAAACTCTGCCCTGAACCTGGTCATGAAGTCCGACCAGGTCATGGCCTCGACAGCCGGGGCTCCCAACGAGTCACCAACGGACTCCCACCAATCCCTAGCTTGATCTCGTAAACATCCTGTTGCAAACCTCACCTTCGACCCCTCAGGGCAGAAGCTAGTCAACTGTGCAGACTCAATGTCTGCAATCCATCGCCTGGCAGCTATGGGGTCCTTCGCCCCGTGAAAATCTGGTGCACCACTACCCTTGAATTCCTTAAAGGACAGTGTGCGAGATCCCGACTGGCCAGATTCCATGTCGCTCCTGAATGCCCTGAGGCGATCCTCCATCAACTCGACTATCCCTTCCTTGATCGACCCGAAGATAATGGGGGTTGACTCAAGGATGCCCCTGGTGATCTCTAACGCGATGAAATCGCGTAGCCCCTCATCCACCGGCTTGAAACTTGATCCCGAACCCGATCCCTCTCCTGAACTGCCAACTGCTAGCCTCGAGCGTAGTACCACCATTCTAAAATACATAAATACCATCCGTTAGTGTTACTGATACTTCCTGAGGGTTCACATCCACTACAAGTTCCCTGGTCTTATCTTGGCCTTCCTTGGTTCGGGTACGGATCCTCTGCTTTCAGTAGTACGGGCCCATACTACCTTCCACATCTATCCGTACCTTCTTCAAGGACTGCCTCGACTCCACCAGATCCCTTTCACTACTGTTGATCACTACTATACTCATCCTAGGCTTTCCCTAGGGAAATCTCTGACTCCACCCTACCCAGTCCTCAGCTGCTGAAGGCCTCCTTGTAATGCCAATTAGCCATTACCTGAATACCATCACATGTGATGAGGCTCAGATAATCCTTTGAGAAACAGACTCGTCCCTACAACGGTTAGACTCAGACAAGAGCTGCGCAATAGGGCTAAATCCATCACTCTAAGATTATTCAACCCTGATCACATATGACGTGACGTATTCACCTAATGGCTAACTCCCATCACTCAGAGTCCCATGAAGCACAAAGCAAGCAGCATTCAGACAAAAGGAAACAATCTCAAGCAAATCCGCTCTCATAGAGAGAAACTGAACTAGCATACAGTGCTAAACTCATACTATCAGGCATAACCTAAACAGGCTATCCTGCTGTTGTCTACTCAATTCTAACATGCAATTTTCATACAATGAAACACATAAAGCAGGCACATAAGGCATCACTCCTAGATCCTTAGTCCTATTCTAGCATGTTGTTCTACTGAAACTGATAAACATAACATAAGCTTGTATGGGCACTTTGGGGAATACTTACTTGAGCTCGGCCGGTCGCGCACATCACACACTTTGTTCCTTCTTAAAACTCTTTACTTAACCTTTTAGAAAACATTTTCTTTTTCAAAATCTTTTAATCCCTCGATTTGAGTTCAGACACCCCCGAAGGTGTGTCTGAATCCCTCAAACCAGGGCTCTGTTGGATTAGTGTCTAAGTCCATAACTATTTTGGCATGTACTTGACCTGATGGTGCATGGTCCTTTTGGGTTGTCTTCACCAAAGCAACTTGATAGGATGAATTATGGAGAGAAAGGATTAATTATGATTTGTTAATATATTATGAGAATAATATATTAAAGGAGAAATCATATTGTTTAATTAATATTAGTCAAGAATTAATAAGAATTAAGTTTGTGGCTAAAAGACATTAATTAAAATTAAGGGACTAGAACTGTCAATTGTGTGATAGTTGAATATTGAGCTAATGGACTCCATATTAAAGGGTTGGACGAATTCTATGGGGAAACCCATTAGAAATCATCCAAAGGCCTTTAAGAAAGGGGTTCATGGGTTGCTTAGGGCCTAAGCATCCAAATTAGGGTTTCCTTGTTAAATAAACCTAATAGCATCACTATTTAAAGAACCCTTAAGCCCCAAAAACGTGGTGAACTTGTTCTTAGCCTCCTTCTCTTTTCTTCTTCATCCTCTTTCTCTTGGTGTTTGTGAGCCATTAGAGGAGTGACATTTGTGACTCTAAGCTTTCTAAAGTCATTACAAGAAGGATTTGAGATTGTTATTGCTACATAACAATCAAGGTATGATTTAAACCCTAATTCATATGTTATATTGATTATTATATACTAGATCTAGGGTTTGGAGACTTGGATGAATTGCATGTACAATAGAGAAACCTAGATCCAAGCATTAGGGTTTGTATGAGCACATAGGATGTTCTTATGGCTAAAACCCAATAGTGGTATCAGAGCCTAGATTGATTTCTATTGTATTGATGCCTTGTTAACTTGTCCATGCTTGAAAAATTCGATTTTGGTGAGTCTTCCTGATGAACTCGGTGAGTCCCATTGTGGACTTGGCGAGTAGGCCCCTACTCGGCGAGTCCATAGGGGTACTCGGCGAGTTCGAGCGTCAGAAAGAGGGGATTTTGGGATTTCTTGCTGTTTTACTCATGGATACATGCCTTATCTGTTTTAGATCATTAAAATCCGATTTTATACATATTTATGAGTATATCCTTGATTAAACAAAAGAATTACCAATTGATTGGATAATAACTTCCTTATATGATTAAAGTTGATTATTTGTATTAATTGGGTAATTTATTTTGCAAGAAATTAAAATTAGGTCAAATATAGATAATGATAAAATAAATTATTTAATTTATATTATTTTTTATTTGATCCTTGTGTTATAAAAAGTTTCAATTTTTCCCCTTTAGGTTTTATAGTTTAAATTTGAACTCAAAAGTTTTGTTTTTGAAATTTAAATAGTTGAAACCCTAATGTTTTGAAAAAGGTTCAAAACTTGCCCTCAAGTTTTGGAATTTAAAATTTGATTAAAAGTTTAATTTAGGAATATTAAATTCTAAAACACTAGAATTGTTTTGAAAAGTTCAAATCACACCCTTACGGTTTTATTAATTAATTAAGGTGTATAATTAAAAGAGGTTTAATAAATCCATAAAATTTTGGTTTACAATTTAATTGAATTAAAGGTATAATTATTAAATTTGACCACCTAGTATTTTAAAAAGTGTAAAATACACCCTATACTATATATAACATTAAAGGTCTAACATTATATATATGTATAAGTAAAATTCAGTCTTACCGTTAGTAGGCCTCATTCATGAAACTGGTCTATAAGGGGTGTTTAAGGAAAGTGCCTATAAAATGGCGATTGAATGGGTATCCACTCTTACCCACCGCACTCTTGACTAGTGGAGGGTCGTTAGCCGAATGGGTAGGATAGGACAGAAACCTTCCATTATAAGTATAATGAAGTATAAAAGTTACTAAATGTTTCATAAAATTCCCAATCTTAGTTACTTTAGGCAAAAGTGAATTGATGCAATTCCATGAAATTACACTTTGTGCCCTTTCGAAGACGTTAATGGAGCGTGTGTGGTTAACTGGCACACTAAATGGTTCTAAGAAAAGGTAGCATAGGGTGACTCAATGTTTGTCATAGTTCGGTGGAGCGTGTGTGGTTAACCGGCACATCGAATAGGTGACTGTAACATGTGGGGGTACCATGTATGTTTGCATGGTTATTCACACCCGCTTTGTGATCCTCGGCATCCCAGTCACAAACTAGAGGGGCATATCGAGATTTAAACATGCCATTGAAAAGTTCAATGAATCTCATAGGATCTAGGATTTTTCAATACATTTAAAACTTAATATGTTTTTCGTTTTTCATGGTGGAAAATTAGTGAATCGTCATTCACTTACCTTCAAATGTTCTGCAATTTGGGTTACGGCATCCCTCTCCCGAGTTGTGGAATATTGTGTTGGGTCCTAGCCTTAATATCTCATTTGGGTGATTTATTAAGGACTCAATCGATCAACTAACTTGAATTTGTTTTCTCCCGTTTTGTAGATGTCAAAGTACGACAACTATGGTCTTCCCAAATCCCGTGGAACAAGCATTCCACATGAAGATGATATTCCACGATTCGATCGAGGAACAAGAAATCATGCTTCACTCCCTCCACCTCCTCCCGTTATTCTCCCTAACCCACAAAATCAAAGAATTGAAAGGTTCAATGTCACTAAAGCCCTATTGGAAATGAAACATGAAGATGGTAAACCCGTGTGTGCCCACATTCTAGGAATGAAATCACACATCGATAGGTTGATAATGTTGGGTGCGTCATTCCCGGATAAGTTGGTTGTGAACTGGGTTCTACAGTCACTTCCCGAATCATATAATGAGTTCAAAAGAAAGTATTATATGATGGATCATGACGAAAACCTCATTGACCTAATTTACATGTTCATTGCTGCTGAATCAGAAATGATTTGGCAAACCAGTGGATCATATTTGTTGGGAAAGTCAACCAACTATGCTTATGAGGACGTTCTAGGAGAACCGACCCGCGTTTGCTGCCAAGAGAAAGGGCGTTGGATACAAGTCTTCCCTAAGAGCCTGAAGAGTCCAGAAGATGGGAGAGTCAAAGAGTATGGTTGTACTTCAGGTAAAATCCATTATCTAACTTCATTAAGTTCCTATTCGTTGATTCTTAATACATGATGTGATAAGATTGCATTTGAATGTTTTGCAAGATCAGTGAAAAGAGAGGAAGCTTGATGAAATAGCAAGATGAGTCTAATCATGAAGAATTGGATCTCGATCGCATGGATTCGAAGATTAGATTTTGAGCTTAGGAAGTTATGATAGAGTTGTTAGGAATATTTAATTACATAGTCTTTCAGTTGATTTTGCATTGTAAGGACAAATGTTTTCCACTGCTTTTATGAATGAAATAATTTTTTTTTGATTTATTTATTTATTTATTTATTTATTTATTTCCTTGCAATGAAATCGTTATGAAAAATTGATGTTTGCATATTTCTACAACAAAATGGATGTGATTTTTAATTATGATAATTGTGGAAATGTCGAGAATTTACCAAATAGGGAAAGTTTCTCATCGCCCAAGTTTCAATTGGACAGAGACTTGGAATCATGCAACTTGGTTGCACGATGAATGAGAAATTTCATATTTGGAAATTAGACTAAGTCGTTGACAAAGTGTCAAGTGAAGGACTAGGAGATCGAGTACACAAAGTTGTGTGTTGATCAAGTCCACCGCAAGAGTAACAAAGATATTCGTCATATGAGAAATTTCATATTTGGAAATTAGACTAAGTCGTTGACAAAGTGTCAAGTGAAGGACTAGGAGATCGAGTACACAAAGTTGTGTGTTGATCAAGTCCACCGCAAGAGTAACAAAGATATTCGTCATGATTTACTAAAGGTTTAGTAAATATGATTATACTTATAAGATTAATTGTAATTCTGAATTGACCGAAAAGGTTTAAATAAATAGCAGAACAAATAAGAAGAATCAAGTAGGCAGAAAGATAAAAGTTTATCTATTCTAAGAAGAAGGGAGAGTACATTTCATTATGTTTTATGATAGATCTTAATGATTAAGAACCATATCTCAATTGATCCTCTAAGTGAGTCTTAGTCCAATTGTGTGTCTAAGAAGAGGAATCGAGAATTGAAGAAATGGTTAAATCAAGAAGCCAATCATAATTCGTTCCAAAACAAGTCTTAAAGTTAAGATTGGGACATTGAGTGACAAGTCTTAAAAAGGTTTATGACATTAATCAAATGTAGAATTTGGAAAAAGGTTTTCTTATTTGAAATTGGTAAGTTGTGATGTCTTGGATAAGACAAAGACCAACTAGGACCAATTTTATGAAGTGTTTTGTCTTGATAAGAACTACACTAACTCTTGAATATTTGTTTTGTCAAGGAATGTTTCTTGACAAGAGAATCTTATATGTTAAGGAGTCAGTAGGAGTCTTAATGGTCTTGAAATGTTTCAAGAACAAATCAAGAATAACCCTTATCGATCATCACTAGCACACAAGTTGAAGTTTTGACATTATCTTGTTTCTGTGCCGTTCCAATTGAGTTAATTATGCACGTGAGCCCTATGAGTTCTCATTTGAATGCATAAAAGGTAAGGACCTTGATCAATGAAAAGTACATTGATAGGAAAGCGTGAGCTGCTTAACTAATTGGAAGACATAGTGGGCAGCCGTGTTACCATAAGGCAAGAAATCAAGATTAAGAAAGTTCGGTCCATATGAGTTTGAATTTGTCAAAGTTCACATGGATAGGAACACATACACCATTAAAATCTAAGTGTCATAAGATTCCCTCCTTCATAAAAATGACTGTGAGGAAATGCTTTCACTAATAGATATTTTAAGAAGATAGTGATTGTGAAATTGTATTCTCGAATTCGATTATGGTTACGGTATCCCTTTCCATGATTTGAATTGTGAGATTTGACAATTAGTCTTAATTGTTTAGACACACATATGAGCTATCTAAAGGAAAGGTGTATAATCTTAGATAAAGGATTATCAAAGCATTAGGTATTAGAAACATGAACTTAACAAATTCAACAAGCATTGTTTTTCTGAAAGTTAAGTTGTTTCTGAATACGTGTCAAAGCTAGTGGGAGCATAAGTGTTATGTTTATAATAATCATCGTGATAGTGGGAGCATAAATGTTATGATTGCATGATTATTAAGACAAGTATTGCAAGTTAGCAATATTAATTATAGAAAACAAGAGTCATACTTTGCAAAGTAGTAAGGGTTGAATAGTTGTTTTTCTATAATTAAAGGAGAGAATATTGTACTTCATTTCAAAACTAAAGGCTTAGGTTATGGAATGTTAATAAACTTAGTCAAGGATACATAGTGAGTTCTTAAATTTCGATTATGATTATGACATTCCTCTTCATAATTCGAATCATAAGAACGTGACACATAAAATATCATGGCAGAAGATTGATAAAGTATTAAATGTTCATGTAAGACATTATGCATCGTGTCCCATACACTTCGGGTATAGGATCAATTACAAGTGCTATAATATTTGACCATTCTAAAATTTTCCAAATGTCTAGCGCATTAAGAGGGAAAAGGACAAGAATCGGTTTTGACTAAGATAATTAAACAACTATCAAAGGACAATCCAAAGTTTGCCGAGGATTGGTTGCTTGTGAGTAGTTGGAAGTATGATATTGGATGGAGCATATCGACATTATTATGAATAGATAGGATTCTATTAAGAATGAGTTGTCATATGGTAAGTATGGAAAGGTTTCCATATTGGGAATTGGATATTGAGAATCTATGTCTAGATTAGAAACTTTTATGCAAACTGATGTTCAAAGGAATGTACCTTGAGTGAGAGATATCACATCTATGGAATTGTCTTGTAACAATTTCCGATAGAGAGCTTTGTAATTCATTGGCAATAGTCATTGTGACCTTAGTGCAATGACATTACAAAAGGATCATTGCATAAAATGTTAGAATCTAGCATATTCTATAAGTGGCAAAAATTTGATATTCTTTCACTTATGAAAAGGATTGGGAGTTGTGAAATGAGTATGATTGGAAATGTGTTCATTTGATCTATTTCACAAAGTAAGAACCATAGGTAAACATTGTGTGCATGCTAAGAGCATGGGACAAGTGTTGTAAGAATTCAAGTAAGAAGTTGATTAACCGAAACGACAAATAATGAGTAATCGATATGGTGATAAATAAAAGGTGTTTTATTTATGCTCAAAGGTTTGAGGCCACATGGGATTAGTATTATTCTTGCGTTTCACTTTGCATGTTTTGACTTCCTGAATAATTTAATTGGTTGAGAACAGTCAAATTATTCAAACGGGCCACAGTCATTCATATGTTGGAAGTAGATATGAATGAAGACTGTCGTGAATTGGTGTGTGGATTGTCTAAAAGGTATTAGACATAAGCAAATGTTTGTTGCAACGTTCATGAGTGCTTATGAATATGATTTGAGCATTGGATTAAACCCACGCTCACTTGGATCACTTCATGGATTTTATCACGAGTGATTAGTGAGACGATAACATTTTATATTCTTGAAACCCAGATGTGTGAGTTGTATCTTGCGAGTCGGTTGCACATTGATAATATGTAAACGCACCAGTAACTTGGTGTTATAAAACATATTGTTGTGTGTGATTTGGTGAGTGAGTACAAGCAAGCATTGAGTCAAAGTTTATCCATTCCTTTTATCCAAAGTAGGATAAAAGCGATATATGTGGGCCCCTCGATGATTTAGTGATGGCACCTAAGCGCTTGGCCAAGTCGGGACTAAATTGATGTGTTCAATTGTAGTCTGTTGTCAGTCGTCATAAATCTGAATTCGGGAAACAACACATAGACAGAGAAAATGATTTAGATCCATGTCTCAGTCTATACGATATCTAAAATGGAGGAATATATGATCCCTTATCTAAAGGACACACGTATCTGATAAGATCAGAGTTGACAGCGGCTTTGGAAAGCTACGATTGCAGATCAGGATCTGAAGTCATACGCAGAATAGTTATTAGACTTATCCAAGTGGGAGACTGTTGTATTAGTGTCTAAGTTCATAACTATTTTGGTATGTACTTGACCCGATGGTGCATGGTCCTTTTAAGTTACCTTCACCAAAGCAACTTGATAGGATGAATTATGGAGAGAAAGGATTAATTATGATTTATTAATATATTATGAGAATAATATATTAAAGGAGAAATCATATTGTTTAATTAATATTAGTCAAGAATTAATAAGAATTAAGTTTGTGGCTAAAAGACATTAATTAAACTTAAGGGACTAGAACTGTCAATTGTGTGATAGTTGAATATTGAGCTAATGGACTCCATATTAAAGGGTTGGACGAATTCTATGGGGAAACCCATTAGAAATCATCCAAAGGCCTTTAAGAAAGGGGTTCATGGGTTGCTTAGGGCCTAAGCATCCAAATTAGGGTTTCCTTGTTAGATAACCCTAATAGCATCACTATTTAAAGAACCCTTAAGCCCCAAAAATGTGGTGAACTTGTTCTTAGCCTCCTTCTCTTTTCTTCTTCATCCTCTTTCTCTTGGTGTTTGTGAGCCATTAGAGGAGTGACATTTGTGACTCTAAGCTTTCTAAAGTCATTACAAGAAGGATTTGAGATTGTTATTGCTACATAAAAATCAAGGTATGATCTAAACCCTAATTCATATGTTATATTGATTATTATATACTAGATCTAGGGTTTGGAGACTTGGATGAATTGCATGTACAATAGAGAAACCTAGATCCAAGCATTAGGGTTTGTATGAGCACATAGGATGTTCTTATGGCTAAAACCCAACAGGCTCTGATACCAACTTGTAACATCCCAAAAATACAGGCCAAAAATTTCATTTTTCACTCAATATCTAGTAAAATCATTCGTAAATAAACATTGCCCGTTCAAACCATTTCATAAACATATACTATGTCTGAAAACCAAAACATGTGTTGAATCAAAATGTCAGAGTATAAATCCTAGAACAATCCCATAAATGCGGAAAACAGTGTGTGTATGATGTGTCGCTACCGCGCCAACTCCCTCCCCTTCGACGAAGAGGTACCTGAAACCAAAACTGTAAACTGTAAGCACGAAGCTTAGTGAGTTCCCCCACTGTACCACATACCATATATTCGCATAGCATACATACTGCCAGGCAATTCTGGGGTGCCCGACCTACCCGGTACGACCATTCTGGGCTGCCGACCTACCTGTGCGGCCATTCTGGGGTGCCGTCCTGCCCGTGTCAAGCCATTCTGGGGTGCTGACTACCCATGTCAAGCCGTTCTGGGGTGCTGACTACCCTCGGGACTACTCCCCTCCTACTACCACTAACACATATAACAGATCATACTGACATATAAACATATCATCACATACTGTCAGACATTGCTGGGGTGCCTGACCTACCCTTCGATCCTAATGACGGAACTCTACTACTATCACATATAACATATCATGCCAGAACATAACATATCAAGTAGTAGCAAACCCATATGATATCACAAAGACAATCATCTAACATACAACTCCTACTGGTGGGTCGACATTGTGGCTATAGACCCACCGCTACTGGAAGGTAACTCACCTCGAAGTAGCTGCTGATTTGAGCGGGAAGTGACTATCTACTGCTGCTGCTGCTGCTGTTCCGGAAGTCCTCCGGCTACAATTCCCACAAAACGTTCAGTCAAACACTGCTAGATGTACTTAGGGTAAAATGATCATTTTACCCTTGATCAGGTCAAAGTCCAAGTCAAAGTCAACTTCCAGTTGACCCGACTCGTCGCGTTGGCTTGCCAACTCGTCGAGTCCCTACCCATTCGATTGTCCTTAATCCCGTCTCTACTCGTCGAGTGAGGCAACGACTCGACGAGTTCTTCTTCTAAACTGATGTCCAAAAGTCCTTCATCCTACTCGTCGAGTTGTATGAACAACTTGTCGAGTTCATCTTCATCCTATGAACACTCTATGCTGAGACTCGCCGAGTGGTATGAACAACTCGCCGAGTCTGTTCTTGAGGTAAGAAGATTGCCTTGGACTCGCCGAGTCAGGGCATTGACTCGCCAAGTCCCTCCATGGATGAGTTTGGCTTCCGACTCACTGAGTCCACCCATGACTCACAACTCCACTCAGCAAACACGAAAAAGGGGAAAACTCGGGGACTCGCGACTCGACTCGCCGAGTCCGATGAACGACTCGCTGAGTCGCATGCATGCAAAAACTGTATACTCGATTCTGCTTGAATCTAGTGCATACCATTCATAGATATGGGTTCCTAGGGTTGATTTTACATGTAAAGTTTCCAAATTTACGTGCACGCATGCTCATTAAAGTGATTTAAGGACTTTAATGGGGTTAGAAGTGTAGATCTAGGCTTGTTCATGAAAATGGCCCCTAAAGGTTGTAGATTTGAGCCTCTAGAGCTCAGATGTGGTCAGATCTGAAGGCTAAACGAACCAATGAGCCCTATAAACCACAACCAAGCCAATAAATGGTTCCAAAAGTCATAAAGATGCTCTAATGAAGGTTCAACCATAGAAACAGAAGAAGGGGTCGATTTTTTACCTTACTATTCTCTGAAATGGGCTCACAACTTCTGTTCTCCTCATTCTCCTTGATCTTTCCTCCTTCTCTTCTTCAAAACTTCAAAGAAACACACACAAAAACTCAAATCACAAAGGGAAAGGTTAGCGTTTGGCTAAGGTTGCTCTGACAGTGAAGGGGGTGAGCTTGGGGGCACATATGGTGGTTTAAATAGGGTGCAAACCCTTGAAATTAGGGTTTCATCCAGACAGCGGGGACTCGCCGAGTCCAGAATGTGGACTCGCCGAGTCACCAACTTAAACGTGCTCAATATCCCGACTCTACTCGGCGAGTCGGGCCTACAACTCGCCGAGTCCAAGGCTAAAAATGAAAATTACTTAGATAGGTCATACGTACCAGGAACCAGGTGCTACAGTAGATGTCATTTTTATTATTGTTATATTTTTGTATAAAATGACCTGAGTCACCTTACCCATGACCTAACTTCTTTAAATAGATGGATAATGACCCCATTAAATTTTAATACATGGATCATAACCTAATTCTTTTAAAAAAATGGATCATATGACCTAAGTCCGCCCATTTATTATTGATTTTATTAACCTCAAAATATGTTATTCCCTTTGAGGTTTACCTACACCAGACGAGCTAAGTCTCAAGTGTTTGACTGGTAGGGTTGACGTTTACTTGTATTACAATAAGTCTGAGTTGGGAAGCGTAATTTGGTCTTTTCCTTAAGTCAGTTAGTATAGTGTTAGCATTGGAGGAGGAAATTTCTTGTTCAGTTGAATCTAGTTCATTGGGAGAGACCTGCCCTCTCAAAAGGCAGATGTCATAATTGTAATCCTTCTTTCTAGTACATTAATCATTTAGTAAAGAGTAATCAGTTCAATCTTACAGATCTTGATTACTCGAAAATTGTCTAGGATGTAACAAAATAAAAATAGTTATAACCTTGCAATGGATGCTTGAAAATGGCAACATCTAAATGTAGTTGGGGCATGAAATTTGTCTAATGTTGTTTTAACTATTTACATGCAAACCTCAAATCCTTACTTAAGAGGAGCATGTCAAGCAATTGTACAGTTAGGGCTCTAAATTCAGAGTTAAGGCATGCTTTCTTCAAAAGTATATGTATAGCTCCTCCACATGTTGACTTTTTTTTTTCTTAACTACAAATCTAGCCAACTTTTTTCATAATTTAATAAAAGCTTTGTTTTCTATTTATCATTATTTGTATAGACATCGCAAGAAAAGCTTATAACTCCAGTCGGTGCAATCTTTGGGATAAAGTAT
The DNA here is from genome assembly GCF_051521515.1 of Lactuca serriola. Lineage (NCBI taxonomy): Eukaryota > Viridiplantae > Streptophyta > Magnoliopsida > Asterales > Asteraceae > Lactuca > Lactuca serriola. The sequence continues at coordinate 137,559,055 of NC_136408.1, forward strand.
TTACATATAAAAACATTTTACACATTAATTTGAACCAATCATTATAAAGTTAGAAAAATCATATTACTATATAAATTAATAAATGTTTGAAAATCATTAATTAATGATTATAACTACAAAGTATTAATATTATTTTAATTTACTAACTGCAATTACTACGAGTTATAACCTAGTTTATAAAGAAGCAAACCAGATACCTTTTTCACTATTGAAAGACTAAAATCACTTGACCATCTTCTTAACAAACCATTATTATAACCACAAAAAAGAAGAAATGTGAACAAGGTCTAAGATGAGAGAGAGTCAATACTCATAATTTTCTCAGGCCAACCCCACTTCTTAAAATTCGGACAATTTTACGCATACAACTAGTCTAGGAATAACATTTATTATTAAAAAATTTAAATGAAATGAGAATGAAATTTAAAGAGTAAAATAGAATGAGAAGATGTGTGGAAAAAAAATGAAAATGTAACTGTTAAAACAGGTTCCACAAGCCTTTAACCTTCTTCTAACGGTAACCAATGCGCTCAAATCCATCTCCTCGGCGGTACCGCCTGCCACCCGCCGGAGCCCGCTTCCGATACCCTCCACTCTAATAAATATCATTATTATCTTCCAATTTTAAGTATCATGATAAGTACTCTGTTGATTTTGGTCGCCATAATGAATATCAATTATTTTCTATAAAATTCTCCTTGCTAATAATTATTTTGTTGAAAGGTACCTTGTCTTTATGAACATAACTAGTTTATAACCTGTGAAACCACGGCTACAAAATTAATTAAACTTTAATAGTTAGAACACAAAATTATTAATCAATTATAATCGTTAATTTAAATAAATATATGAAATTATATCACCTTATAATTTGTATTAATTTTATTTTAATTTTTATTGCATTGTTATTAATTTATTGTAATTAAAGTGAAATTTTTAAAATTTGAAATAAAGAATTAATAGGTTGACAATTGGCATGCATTAATTAAGAGGTTTAAAGGGTAACACATGACAAAAAAAGAATAAAATGTGTATTAATTAGGAAGCCTACTACGATGACACGTGTCAAAAGGATATTAAAAGTATTCTTTTATTAGAATAGGGATTACGATTATTGAATTTAGCTTGTCTTCATAAATATCATTTTTTTTTTCGTGAAACTACATTGGCTTAATAAAATATCATTACCACTTTAATAATCATCAATTTTAATTCTACAATAAATATCATTAGATATATAGTTTTCTTTAATAACTCTCCTCTCTGGCCGTCTCCCTTCCTCGTTGACTTGCTGTTTCCCTCCGATCGACTTAACGCGGTTCGCTCTGTACTTTTCACTCTTCATCTTTCTCGGCCTCGTCACTGTTGGTTCATCCTTTATCACTGCTGTTTCAGTTCTCCTTGTCATCCTGTAGGCTTCTTACAAGTTAGTTTCACATGTCGTTAGACAATTTCATCTTATTAATCATAAATCACATCATAATCATTTGGTTATTTCACCAACAGGTGATTGAATATTGTCTATTTCAATTGTTTTTGTTTAATTTTATATATCAATTAGGATAGTCCACACTCCTTCTAGCCCAAAGTCCAGTATGATGAACAAAACTTCCTGCACGATGAGAATTCTTTAAGCCTCTAACATTGCTTCCTCAATTCCTCTATATTTTCTAATTCATAACACGACTTTTCCATTTGACTCTTTTTGAATGATGTTTATGAACAAGCTTCAATATTTGACTGTCATAATGAGTTACCTTTGAAGTTTCTTATATTATTGAGTTTGAAATTGAACCCTTAGAAAGGGCAAAGTGGAAGGCGTGTTTTGTTGGCTTCAGAAACATATCATTTGGAACAAGCCCATCAATATTCTTAGTTGAAACACTTAAAATAAGATGTATGCTGATACTAGATCCAATTATATATGAATTTTAAATTTGTGTAGATTGTTGTTGCTAATTTTGGAGATCCATAATTAAACAACCTTGCCAAGCAACTGCTATTTTTTTTGTTTAAAACTTTACATCTTTCAATTGTTTGTTGATATCTAGTAAAAGCTTGAAATTTCCTATATGTTTTGCATTTTCCTTCATGGGAGGTAATAGTGGATCTTGTAGTTATTTCAAGAATGGTATTTTGGTGTAGATTTCTTTGATGATTACTCTACTGAAATTCATATGGATTTTACTTAGACAAATAAGGATCTTTATGTGGGCTAATCGAATTAAAACAGAGGCGTTGTAGTTTCAATGCATAAATTGGTTTGTTTTTTTTTTCTTGAATCTAAACTTAGCCAGAAAAACAGGTTAACCAATTTAGTTTAATTGGTAACAGCTTTTAAAATAAATTTCATGGCAATGTAATGGTTATTCTATATCCATACTTTGTTTTTGTGGGAAAGAATATTCTATATAAATACTTAGTTAGCTATATATGTGTTGGCTAAAGGATCCAAAAACCTGTCACATAATTATAATTGCCATGAGATTGCTGTTGTAGTGATTTAACAGCGTCTCTTTGTATTTCAAACACAGCAGCAACCGCTTAATGCTTATTCTTTTGTGTTCCTTTTCCAGTGTTTATTTGATGAGATTGAAGTTGCATATTTTAAATATTAATAATTTGGATTTTATGTACAGGCTTTATTTGAACCACAAGTTAAGAGTTTCTAGCTTATTGAGACACACAAAGGCTTATCAACCCATAACTCATAATGGTTATTCTCTCTGAACTCCTCTCAGAAGGATCTTCATCTTCTTCATCAACTAGTGGTCATAGTCCAACTGATGGTCAAAGTTCATCAAATGATGGTCCTAATTATGATGTATTTTTAAGTTTTAGAGGTGTTGACACTCGTCATAGTTTCACTGATCACCTTCATAAAGCCCTCATTGATGCCAATATCAATACCTTCTTGGATGATGAAGAGATTGAAACAGGAGAAGATCTGAAACCAGAATTGGAGACTGCAATTAAGGCATCTCGGGGTTCTATCATTGTGATATCTAAGAATTACGCTTCTTCAACATGGTGTCTGGATGAATTGGTGTTGATCCTTGAGCAGCATATGACATCTGATCATATTATTATCCCCATATTTTATCATGTTGAGCCCACCCATATCAGGAAGCAACAAAGTAGCTTTGGAGATGCAATGGCTAAGCATAAACAGACAATGGAGGCAGAGACAAATGCAAATAAAAGAAGTCAATGGGCTCAAAAGATGGACCGATGGAATAAAGCCCTTATAGAAGTAGCTAATTTAAAAGGAAAAGACGTCAATGGAAGGTAACCGTTTTCTTACCTATATTTCCAAAATTCTTCAATTTTGTTTGATTAACACATGAATGTTAGTATCATCTTCTCCCAATGCATTTCAATAAGTTTCTTTAACATCATTAAAAAGACATATATATATGTATATATATATATATATATATATATATATATATATATATATATATTATGTATTAGGATATAAATTCCACACATTTTTTTATGCATTTTGTGTTTCATTATAAGTTAATTCATTTAGACAAACTGTTCCAATTATTTTGTATGCTTTCTATTAAGAAAACAAGATTTGAAGGGTTTGCTCTGCATCTACTATTACTTATACCATACCACCTTATTATCATAGTGTCTTTTATGATAAATAACTTATCTTACCTTTAAGCAGTAAAACATTACCTATAACTGGCACTTTTTTCAAAACACGCCACAATGATAGTTATGATGGTCTTGTGTAAATGCAGTGAAGTTAGGTTGTCCATTAGTGAAATCTGGTATTACATTGGCATCTTTTATCTTATTATACATAAATATTTATGACCTTGCACATTGGAACTTGTATGGTTAGAACATAGAAGTGTAAACACAATATCATTTTAATGTGAAGGACTTGATTAAAATTAATAGCTATGATATGATTTTGATTTTGGATCTTTGGACAAATTAAATCTCCAAATCTAGTTTGTTAGTTCTGTGGTTCATATAAAATCTGATTTCAGGCTAGAGACGGAATTTATTGAAGAAATTGTGAAGGACATCCACCGTAGATTACATGTACCCTTAAGGAGTGTTCGGCAACAACATATTGGGATGGACTATGAGATTAAGTTCATAACTTCATGGTTGAAAGATGGATCCTCACATACGGCAGACATACTCACTATTTATGGTATAGGAGGGATTGGGAAGACAACTTTAGCCAAACATGTCTATGGGCTATATGCTCACGAATTCCACAAAAGCAGCTGTATTGAAGATGTTAGTAGGGTATGTGATGGGAAGTTTAATGGGTTGCTTGATTTACAAGAAAAACTAAGCAGTGACATTTCAAAAACAAGTTCCGTTAAAGTTCATGATGCTTTGGTATACACCTCAAAGATAGAGAATGCAGTAGCACGTAAAAGGGTGTTTCTTGTTCTTGATGATATTAGTATGCTTAATCAGTTGGATGCGTTACTTGGAAGCAAAGGTTTTCATCCCGGAAGCAAAATAATTGTAACCACAAAGGAAAGACATTTGATAGAGAGGTGTGCACTATTCAAAACAGACATTAAACCAAAGCATACAGAGCTCTTGCTTCAAGGCTTACATGAGACCGAATCATGGAAACTTTTGTGTCTCCATGCATTCAAATGCAACTATCCCAAGACAGGTTATGAAGGGGTGTTATATAAGCTTGTGAAGTATTGTCAAGGACATCCATTGGCTCTTGTAGTATTGGGAAAATCTTTATATGATCGAGACGTAACTTATTGGGAAGGGTGCATAGAAGGGCTAAAGAAAGAAACAGATTCTCATGTGAATAATGTCTTGAGAATGAGCTTTAACTCTTTGCCATCCAAAAATGATAAGGACTTGTTTAAGTATATTGCTTGTTTTTTTGTTGGCATAGATAGAGATGTTGCGGAAACAATATTAAAAGCATGCAATATAAACATAAGATCTGGAATCCCGAATCTCCTCGACCGATTCCTTCTTTCTATTGGATGGAAAAACGAATTGAAGATGCATCAGTTGGTTCAAGAGATGGGAAGATTCGAAGTACGTCAAGAATCACATGACAAGCCATGGAAGAGAAGTCTATTATGGTGTCATGAGGAGTCATTCAGAGTATTAAAACAAAAAAAGGTAAGAGGTCATATGTGGTTTTAAAAGTATGCATGTTAAAAATATTGTGTATGGTCTTAACTTTTTATTTACATTATGTTTCTTCTTAGGGTAAGGGAAATCTTCTTGGCCTTGCCCTTGACATGCGCATGCTTGAGAAAGAGATGTTGGGTGCATCATATAAGATAAAAACAGATGCATTAAGTAAGATGGATAATTTGATGCTACTACAACTCAATTATGTTCACATGAATGGATCTTATGAGAACTTTCCACCGGAACTAAGAGGTTTGTGTATGCATGGATTCCATTTAAAGTCTCTACCTTCAGAATTACCTATGGAGAATCTTGTTGCTCTTGACATGTCATATAGCAATATTGAATCATTTATCGGTTGTTATAGTAATCCACAACGACTTGAGAAGTGGCAAAAGGTAACTTATTTACATTGATAATTTTTCCATGTTTAGTTGAATTTCACTACCATTCTAACTTCTTTCCATTTTTATAGTTGGATGGATTATGCTTAAAAAACAAAAGGTTGCTTGGATCATTGAAGGTTCTTAATTTAAGTTCCTGTAAACAACTTTGTAGTCTTGGTGACTTTAACCAATTCCCAGCTCTCGAGAGGTTAATAGTTAGAAATTGCACTGGTTTGCTTGAGGTTTGTGAATCAATTGAGCAGTGTGTTGAACTTGCCCTAATCGATCTAAGCTACTGCAACCAGCTTAAAAAACTTCCAAGAAGTATAGGCATGCTAAAGAAGGTAAAAACAATGTTGCTAGATGGTTGTAATCTCGAAGAATCTCAAACTGAGAATACAAATTTAGATATGGATTCACTGGAAATGTGCAATGCTAACAAAAACATTAGCAGAAGCACAAGAACCTCTTCCTCCACCTTTGTGGGTGCTATGCCAAGCCATTTGAAGTTTTTTTCAAGTTCTTTGTTGAGATCTCTAGTAAGGCTTTCGCTTGCAAATAATAATTTGTCCACTGAATCCTTTCCTATGGATTTCAGTAGTCTGTCCTTGTTAAAGGAATTATATTTAGATAACAATCCTATCCATTCCATGCCCAATTGTGTGAGAACCCTTCATAGGGTTGAGATACTTAGTATGCTATACTGTAATAAATTGAAGTCAGTCGAACATCCTCCACACACACTAAAAACAATGTTGCTCTATTCTGATCACGGGTCTTTAGAAAAAGTTGTATTTGATCCCAAAATGTCTCCCCTCATGTTATTTTATCTTCCAAGAGGTTACACCCCTGGGTCGTATGAAATTCAAGGCGTGATGAAAATCCAGGCAATGGTGAGTGTTGAGGAAAAGGTATTACATAGCTTGGGCTGGATTAATTTACTCCATAACAAAAGGAATGGGGGAAATAATCCTAGGGAATCTCGAATGAAGGTTTTGTCTAGTTAACTGTCTTTCTTTATTTGACTACATAAAATACTATAATATAATCATTTAATTAAGATGTTTGTATTTGGCAGATGTTTTATGAATTTGGAATATTCAGCACAACATATGACGCACAGGAGATGCCGAGTTGGTTTATTCATAGAAGCGCAGGGCCATCGATATCATTTACAATCCCATCATCATCTCCAAACAACCTCCTTAAAGGACTCAACTTCTGCTTTCTGCAGACATGGAGAGTTTTGTATGAGAGGCCTTTAATTCTACTTGATAATTTCCCCATTACCCCAATGATCACAGTTAGTAATATAACAAAGAACCGCATGTGGATATACGAATGTAACACGGACAGATATAGTATATATGGAGAGTGTTGGGTGGTGTTAAATCATTGGATGTTTGGGATGAATGAGATGGAGCCTGGTGACCACGTTACTATTACTGTTACAGATCAAAATGATGAACTTACAAAGGAGTGTGGGGTGAGTCTTGTGTATGAGGATGATGGAGAAGAAGAAGAAGATGTGTTGGGTTATTACAAGTCATGGAATCACATAATTGGTGGAGATCTCTCTCATTTTCAAACTACAACAGGACAATACATCCTGGACCACCTGCAGTTTTTTCTGCCTGGCCTTTACTTGTCTCCCTATCATCGTAAATTCGTTCCAGACGGCCCCGACATTCAAGGTAGATGTGATTTTTGTTAAATATATTTTTATTGTCATGTCTTATGTATAATGACCTTCCTCACCCATCACCACTTTCTTTAAATACATGGATAATGACCCATTTATTTTAATACATATGTCATAACTTAAATCTTTTAAACAACTGGATCATATATACTATTGATTTTATTGACCCATAAGATAAGATGTTTTATAAAAATATTAAAGATAAAAGTTGTACTTTAAATTTATAAAACGAATAGACCCAAGCATTGATTCGTGTAGTCTACAGCAGGAGGTCCAGGAAGCCCATCAAATTAGTTGGGATCAAGTCCAGTCCTTATCACCCTAGTTTAGCTGCAATTAAGAGAGTTTTATTTTTCTTTTGTATGTTAATAGCATTCTGTTATCAGTGAAGCACCATCTTTAGGGGGGGGGGGCATCCATTTTACCCCACCCTGAGGAGTATTTAAACTTTTCATTTTCTAGAAAATTGTTAGCTAAGAAAATTGTAGTAGAAAAAGCTATTGGAGAGACCCTTCCTCTTGAAAGAATGGGAAAAAACCCTAATAAATCATTTATTATCAGTTAATTGTTACTGGTTGTGAATTTCCTGCTTATTCTCTTTACTCTGTGTGGGGCTTATCAGCACACTCAATTGATCAAGACTTTTGATAAGTTGGATCACATAAATATACCTGGGCCCAATACGACTACTTTGTCCGAATGGATTATTTGTGAATAATGCTTAACACATAACTTTTTATCTGTTTTCAGAACAAAAGGAAGATTATTGGTTCAGAGCTTTATCCTGAATGAAGCCTGACATAAGTGGTCGCACACATGAGGTATACTTTTTGACACCCAAACCTTTTCTCTATTCGCGTGAACAAAAGGCATACACAACCGAATATTAGGAATCAAAGTTCTCAATTGGTTTAGGGTGTAACAAAATAAGAGAAGTAATTATAACCTTTCATTGAATGCATTAAAGTGGAAATATTAAAATTTGGAATCATTGAATACTACAAATATCTGTTCATACCATGTCTAAACACTATGGATCAAAATCTAGGATTGAATTCTCACCACTCCTTGTCACAGTGTAATATGCAATTAGGACCAATTCATAGATTAATCATCTTCAGTAGATGTTTTTGGGTAGATTCTATGTTAATAACAAACTATTACACTTTGGAAAACAATATGAAATTGATCAAGCATATTGCTTGATTTTAGGGAATCTTAATGATAGATTCATTCTTAGGATAGAAGCAAGCAACATGTTGAGAATGCTTAAATTGCTTCAAGAGTTTGGAAGAGATGTGTCACTAGGAATCATTAATATTGTTGAATCAAGAGAATGTAACAGAAACTTTTACAATTTTCTTACTTTTCCTTCTTATGTAGGGTGAGGGGGAATCTTCAAGGTCTCATCCTTCATTCACATGAAAAGGGTTGAGAAAGCTAGAGAGGCTACATGGTTGGCATGATTAGAAAATAGATGCATTCGGCAAATGGGGGAATCTTCAAGGTCAATCGTGTGCAAGTCAATGAGCAATATATGTTACTTTTCCAAAAGAATTAAGATAATATATACCAGCCTCTACTGCAAAATTAAACACATTTGGAATTGTATGTTATTTCCCCATGATTCTTTTAAGCATAGTTATCAAAATTAAACACTTCTCGAATTGTGTGCTATTTCCTTATCATAATTGGAATTGAAAATTTGTCTCAACTCTCAATCATTGCATTATCAACAATGTCCATCGTGTCTATGGACTCAAAATCTCAAATCTTTGATAGGATTCTATACTTTGTTTGGGTACTATGTAAAATTATCATGCTACACCTTAATATACTAAGACTCCGATTCAGAGTTGTGTGAGGTGACTAAGTAGGGAGTCCTTTGGCTCCGCAGTCGGGCTGGGACCCGATATTTCAGATAATTGGTGAACGAACTGAGACCAGGAGGCCTCGTTAGATTTTGGAGAGCAGCCATGTGGTAGCATACTGCTTCAAGCAGTTCCGTGTTTCAGGCAGTTCAGTATTTCATGCAGTTCTGTGTTTCAGGCAGTTCAGTGTTCAGGCAGTAAGTGTTTTAGGCAGTTCAGTGTTTCACAAATTTCAATGCTTCGGACAGTCAGTGTCTCAAGCGGTAATGGTAACTGAGGATCTCATGTATGGTAAGTGTAATAGATTGCTGAGTAATGCTAAGTTACCCACCGCGGGGTTCATCTATAATGATTCAGTATGAGTGGTCTATTAGGGATTCAGATCATCTAGAGACAGCAAATTTCAGACAGAGTACATGTAATCTTGTTGCGAGGTATTTGTTCACCTTAGGAATTTAGGGCTTTACGAAGATTGTCACAACTACCCTAGGAAGCCTAGGGTGTGCTCAAGATGGTGACCATGTTACTTGAGTGGTTCGGCGCATAAGAGATGGTAAGGAATGATTTCGAGGACAAAATCTAATTTAAGTGGGGGAGAGTTGTAACACCCTATTTATTTATTAGATAAAAAATTAATTAATGAATGAATACTAGCCCTAAAATAAATAATTATATTTCAAAGGTTGATCTTGAGGAGCTAATTGTCACACTGTAAGAGATTGGGGGTTAAAGGTGTAAGTTCCAGATTAGTTTTGTAAGTATTTAAGAAGGCAGGGGCTAAATGGTAAGTATTATACTCGATTTGTAAAGGATTTTAAGGCTGAGCGTTAAAAAGGTATATTGGGGATTTATGTTGAAAGAAAAGGAGGGTGGAGGGGCTTATCTTGCCATTATGGAAAACTTATGTATGAAGGCGGGTATTTAAGGGTTCAAACCCTAAACCTAGTGCAAGAAACTACATCTGCCATCTCCTCTTTCATTCTGGTAGCCGCTGCTACCATTGGAGCCTCCTCAGCCACCATTTGCGTCACCAAGCCCGACAACCCAGTCCTGCCTACTGCCTCGCCGAGAAACGCCATCATCCGCCACCACAGTCGTGCCGCTTTGTTGTTGTCGCTGCTATCATTCCGATGAGAAGAGAAATCGGGATCGGAGCACCACCGTCCCACTGTTACATTGCCGCCACTCCCTTTATTCGTGTGTTTTCCGATCTGACGAGTCCGAGTCGACCGCCACCATCCCACCTTTTACGTTTTTGCCGCTGCTGCGTCCATTTTCATGACCATCGAAGCGCCGCTGTTTCTTAGTTCTTTTTCCCTGCCCCGTTCCCGTCGTCATTTGCTAATCCGAAGAGACAGTTTTGGTGTGTTTCAGCTCATGGGTTGCAAGCATAGGGGGTGGGCTGTGGTTACTGTTCGTTTGCTTGGCTGAGGGACAAGAAAGACCACCGCCACCACCATTGGGTGGTGGCTAGCATCGCAACCGCCGCTACTGCTACCTTTTAGTGTTGTTGCCATCACCGTGAGCCACCAAGGGAGGGTGGCTGGACCTTTGTGCAAATAGAAATCTTGTAGTTGTATGTGTGTTTTGTTGTAGAAGGTGCTAATGGCCGGAAAACGGAATAGATGCCCACCATAGCCGCCAGCCATGGTGGCTGCCGCCACAAGCCACCGCTGGCCACCACGGTGTGGCTGTGTGTGTGTGTGTGTGTGGTAGTTAGTGTATGTGTGTAGTTTTGGATTAAAGCTTTGTAACTGTGATTAACAATGAATAATAAAAATAATAGTAACCACCACCGTAAGGTGGTGGCCGCCACCGTGAGCCGCCAGTGACCACCACTACCTGAGGTAGTAGTGGGTGGCGCCCCGCTAGCAAACCCTAATGGGCTTAGAGATTGGTTTTGGGCCTATTTGGCCATGTTTGGGTGGAAAACCCTAATTATGAGTATTTCGACCTTGGACTTATTTGGACCCACTTTTGGGCCATTGGGATTGGATGGTGAATTAAGCCCAAACTATTCCATGCCATTTATCTAGTAGAGTAAAGAACTTAATGGACTAAGTCCTTATTGGGCTAATTAAGAAAATACTAATATTTGAGAAATTATCAGGACACACACGAGAAATTATTTAATAAGTGAAATATTAAATAATAATCATTGGCAGAAATTAATCTAAGCAATAATGGACTTAATGAATTAAGTCCTTAGTGGGTTAAGCCCTTAATGGGTTAAGTGAGAAACACTTAACCCTAATTGTCATTTTATGTGAAACCCTAATGGCACATGGGCCTTGAGTTGGGCTTTTCAATTGGGTAATTGGTAATTGGGCCAATAATGGGCCATCCAAGAATGATTATGGACTAGAATATTTAGTTGGGCTTTAGGGTAAGGCCCAAATAAAAGATTGGGCCCAATTTGGAAAATTGGGCCATAGTTTGGGCCTAGAGGGTTGTATGATATTGGGCCCTTAGAATGGGGCATGTTAGACTGGACTGGACAATTGGGCCTTAAGTGAAGTCCATGTAGAGGTTTGGGCTCAATTTAGAAAATTGGTCCATATGTTGGGCTTTGATCCCTAGTTGACTTTGGGCCTATGGATTGGACCTTGGGCTTGGGTAAGCCAAGCTGGGGGTAATGTAGTAATTATCCAAAGTATGTAATCATAGTCATGTAGTGGAACCCAATTATTAATTGGGTGTTATTTTGATGTTGACAGATCGGGAATCTGTCATCTAGCAGCTAGGGTCAAGTCTGCGGGACTTCAGCAGTGTGGGATTGAGTCTGCGGGACTTCAGCAGTGTGAGGTGAGTTTCCTTCCAGTAGGAACGGGTCTACGGCCACAATGCCGGCCCGTTTAGTTAGCAGTCAGTTCCGGACTTCGGTCCGATGCAGTAGTTCAGGGTGCTTGATGTCTTTGTGATTCAAGCATGTCTATGTGTTATGTGTTCCGGACTTCAATCCGATGCAGTATGCAGTATATGTGTTTATGCTAATTGATATGTGTTCATGCTATGCTATGTTCAGTCAGTTCCGAACTTCGGTCCGATGCAGGGGACAAGGTCCCAGTCAGTTCCGGACTTCGGTCCGATGCAGTTGGTTCTGTACATCGGTCCGATGCAGGGGACAAGGTCCCAGTCAGTTTCGGACTTCGGTCCGATGCAATTTCCGGACATCGGTCCGATGCAGAGGGCAAGGCCCTGGTTAGTTTCGGACTTCGGTCCGATGTAGAGGGCAAGGCCCTGGTTAGTTCCGGACATCGGTCCGATGCAGTGGCCAAGGCCCAGTATGTGCTTTATATGTTATTGTATGATATGTGGTAGTTTGGGGAGACTCACTAAGCTTCGTGCTTACAGATTTCAGTTTTGGTTTCAGGTACTCAGTTTTCAAAAGAGGAGCTCGGGAAGATTGTAGTGCACACACCATCTGTTCAGCCTGGGATGTTTATACTCTGATATTTTGACAAGTGTTATGATATTTTGAGATACACAGTTTATGAATTATATATGATGTTCGATGACTATGATTTTATTATTAAATTAAAACAAAATTTTTAGACTGTATTTTTGGGATGTTACAAGTTGGTATTAGAGCCTTGGTTTGAGGGATTCGAGCGCACTCCCGAGTGTGTCTGAACTCAAACTAAGGAAGTGGTATAAAGTTTTCAAGAGAAAAACCATGGTTACAAAAGAATTTTGAGAAAAGAAAACAATTTTAGAAAAAGTATAAAGAAAAGAGTTTTAGAAAAAGCAAAAGGAGTTTTGAAAAGAGAAAGGGGTGTGGTGCATGCAATCATCCGGGCTCAAGTAAGTACTCCCAAATTACCCATACAAGCTTGTGTTATGATTGTCAGTTTCAGTAGAACAGCATGCTAGAATAGGACTAAGGATCTAGGAGGATGCCTTATGTGCCTGCTATATGTGTTTCAGCTTTATGAGAATTGCATGCTAGTATTGAGTAGACAGTAGTAGGATAGCCTGTTTAGGTTATGCCTGATAGTATGAGCTTAGCATGGTATGCTAGTACAGTTTCTCGTTATGAGAATAGATTTGCTTGAGTAGTTTCATGTGTCCGAATGCTGCTTGCTTTGTGCTCTGTAGGACTCTGAGTGATGGGAGTTAGCCGTTAGGTGAATACGTCACGTCACATGTGATCAGGGTTGAATAATCTCAGAGTGCTGGATTTGGCCCTATTGCACAGCTCTTGTTTGAGTCTAACCGTTGTAGGGATGAGTCTTTTACTCGAAGGATTATCTGAGCCTCATCACATGTGATGGTATTCAGGTGATGGCTAATTAGCATTATAGAGAGTCCTTCAGTAGCTGAGGATTGGATTGGGTGGAGTCATAGATTTCCCTAGGGCAAGCCTAGGATGAGAGTAGCAGAGATCAGTAGTAGTAGAAGTGACTTGGTGGAGTCAAGGCAGTACTTGAGGAAAGTACAGATAGATGTGGAAGGTAGTATGGGCCCGTACTACTGAAAGCAGAGGATCCGTACTCGAATCAAGGAAGGCTGAGATGAATCCAGGAAACTTATAGTGTGTAAGATCCCTCGAGTTTTGATGAGCATTGTGATGTTAGTGGTGGTATATTACCAAGTATAGTGACGCTACGTGGTAGACTAGATGGTAGTTCTGGCGTCGATGAGGGATCAGGCTCGGACTCTGGAGCTGGGCAGATTGATGATCAGATAAGGGAGTTCATTCCATCCGAGAATTTCACGTAGTATCATTGACCAGACTCCTGTGATCCTCAGTGATCAAGGAGAGCATTATAGATATTTGTGATGAGAGGCCGAGTGCATTCTGCACTGAGATATTAGTCATGATAGAGACCCGTACATTGATGTTTCGGGAATTCAGAGTTTGTGAGGCTTTAGATTGACATGGGGGTTAGGAACCCCATTGTTAGTAGCAGACGGTTGGCAGATGTCGCCAACACTTTTCGTACCATACATTGTCTCGAAAGGAGACAAGATCTGACTTACTTCCTGTCTCCTGAGTGATAGAGCATGAGATTGATAGGAAGAGGTCGGTAGTGAGTTGTGTGATGATGCGGTTAATGCTAGGTCATGGGATGACTTTTAGACCAGATTCTGGGCAGAGTGTGCCCAGGAGATTGGGGCGCAGCAGTTGGCACAATGGTTGTTAGATCTCCACCAGACGACTGAGACCGTGGCAGAGATCACTGCCAAGTCTCGGGAAAGAGCTTATATGGTACCACAGTATGCAACAGATGAGGAAATGAAGAAGGAAAGTTATCCGAACATACTGTAGAATGATAGCAGGGAGATCATAGGCGTCTCGGGGTGCAAGACCCTGAATGATATGGCTCCTTGAGCCTGAGAACAAGATATGGACTTGGAGCACATTAGGAAAAGGGAACCAGATCAGTTGTTTATATAGAAGGGTCTCGAGAGGAGACCCAAGATTTCGGATTAGCTTTCGAGAGACCAACAAGACCAGATTTGGTGCAGCACTTGCGGGAGTAGGAGAGTACAGCGTCATCTTGGTTTATTCCAAGACTGAGGAGTAGCACGAGAAGCACCTGAGGGAGGTGCTAGAGACTTTGAGGAGGGAGAGAATTTTCGCAAGGTTCTCTAATTGTGAGTTCTGGTTGCGCGGGGTGCAATTTCTTAGGCACCTTGTCAATCAGAAAAATATTCTAGTCGATCTGACCAAGATAGAGGCCGTGAAGCAGTGGGAGATTTTGAGGTCTCCAAAAGAGATTTAGAGCTTTCTGGATCTAGCGGGTTATTACTGGAAATTTATTCGGGTTCTTGGAGGTAGTGTGATTTTTTGGAATGGCTAGTATTGAATCACTAGCAACGGTAAGCGCGGTTTTCAGCAGATTGGGCATAGAAGGGTAAGAAGGATTGAGAATTCTTCTAGATTTGTGTGTTGTAAGGCATCAGCTGAATCAAAGTGGGGGAGAATCGCCCAAGGATTCAGAAGCAGGAGCAATTTTGATACTAGGATAAGTTTCGCATCCTTCTCAGGAAGGAAGACAGCCCAGGCAGCTGTATGGTTTGAGGATAGTGTGAGATGGAAGTTTGGAAAAACTTGCCAGTAAGGAGATCGCGTTCTCGGAATGTTGCTATCAAGCCTTAAGGAATCAGTTTGGGGATTCCAATCAGGACATGGGTTCAGTTTCGGATGTTAGGTTGCATGTATGCTCGACGTCGGATGTGTTCGGATTAGTAATAAGCGAATGAGATAGTGTTAGAGTGTTGTAAGTCTATGGGTGTAGCTGTAGCATTCACTAGCAGCCAGATATCGCCAGAGTGTTGTAAGTATGCAGGTGTAGCCGTAGCATTCACTAGCAGCCAAATAGTGTGTCAGAGTGTTGTAAGTCTGCGGGTGTAGCCGTAGCATTCACTAGCAGCCAGATAGTGTGAGGGATTGTTGTAAGTCTGCGGGTGTAGCCGTAGCATTCACTAGCAACCAGATAGTGTGAAGGAGTGTTGTAAGTCTGCGGGTGTAGCCGTAGCATTCACTAGCAGCCAGATAGTGATAGAGTGTTGTAAGTCTGGGGGTGTAGTCGTAGCATTCACTTGGTTGGTCGATAGCATGAGCGCGTTGTTAGGACGCGGAAGGAATAGTAGTACCCACCAATTTGGGTGTAGCAGTAAGGATATGGAAATCCATGGATTGGATTTCGGAATTATCTGGATGGATTAGATCTAGTTGAGCCAGTGATAGGATTGTAGGGACGCCACTGCAGTTTCGAGACCGAGGAAGCAATGAATTGCTAAAAGTTTCTTGTTATATAAGGCTACAATTGGTCATGTAGCAATCGCGTTTAGCTGTGGTTTGGTAACCTCGGTATTTGGCATGTGGAATCGATCAGTTAGATCAGAAGTCCGCTAGGGCCACAGTGACAAGATAACTAGTAGCTGTTAGTTTCAGAGAAGGATTTCGTTCAGAGTTGTGTGAGGTGACTAAGTAGGGAGTCCTTTGGCTCCGCAGTCGGGCTGAGACCCGGTATTTCAGATAATTGGTGAACGAAATGAGACCAAGAGGTCTCGTTAGATTTCGGAGAGCAGCCATGTGGTAGCATACTGCTTCAAGCAGTTTAGTGTTTCAGGCAGTTCTGTGTTTCAGGCAGTTCAATATTTCATGCAGTTCCGTGTTTCAGGCAGTTCAGTGTTCAGGCAGTAAGTGTTTTAGGCAGTTCAGTATTTCAGAAATTTCAATGCTTATGACAGTCAGTGTCTCCAACGGTAATGGTCACTGAGGATCTCATGTATGGTAAGTGTAATAGATTTCTGAGTAATTCTAAGTTACCCACCGCGGGGTTCATCTATAATGATTCAGTATGAGTAGTCTATTAGGGATTCAGATCATCTAGGGACAACAAATTTCAGACAGAGTACATGTAATCTTGTTGCGAGGTATTTGTTCACCTGAGGAATTTAGGGCATTACGAAGATTGGTCACGACTACCCTAGGAAGCCTAGGGTGTACTCAGGATGGTGACCATGTTACTTGAGTGGTTCAGCGCATAAGAGATGGTAAGGAATGATTTTGAGGACGAAATCTAATTTAAGTGGGAGAGAGTTGTAACACCCTGTTTATTTATTAGATAAATAAATTAATTAATAAATGAATAGTAGCACTAAAATAAATAATTATATTTCGAAGGTTGATCTTGAGGAGCTAATTGTCATACTTTAAGAGATTGGGGGTTAAAAGTGTAAGTCCCATATTAGTTTTGTAAGTATTTAAGAAGGCAGGGGCTAAATGGTAAGTATTATACTCGATTTGTAAAGGATTTTCAGGCTGAGGGTTAAAAAGGTAAATTGGGGATTTGTGTTGAAAGAAAAGGAGGGCGGAGGGGCTTATCTTGCCATTATGGCAAACTTACGTATGGAGGCAGGTATTTAAGGGTTCAAACCCTAAACCTAGCGCAAGAAACTACATCTGCCATCTCCTCTTTCATTTTGGTAGCCGTTGCTACCATTGGAGCCTCCTCAGCCACCATTTCGTCACCAAGCCCGACAGCCCGGTCCTGCCTACTACGTCGCTGACAAACGCCATCATCCGCCACCATAGCCGTGACGCTTTGCTGTTGTCGCTACTATCATTCCGATGAGAAGAGAAGTCAGGATCGGAGCACCACCATCCCACTGTTACATTGCCGTCACTCCCTTTCTTCGTGTGTTTTCCGATCTGACGAGTCCGAGTCGACCACCACCATCCCACCTTTTACGTTGTTGCCTCTACTGCGTCCGTTTTCATGACCATTGAAGCGCCACCGTTGCTTAGTTCTTTTTCCTTGCCCCATTCTCGTCATCATTTGCTAATCCGAAGAGACAGTTTTGGTGTGTTTCAGCTCGTGGGTTGCAAGCATGGGGGTGGGTTGTGGTTATTGTTCGTTTGCTCGGCTGAGGGATAAGAAAGACCACCGCCACCACCATTGGGTGGTGGCTAGCATCGCAACCGCTGCTGCTGCTGCCTTTTAGTGTTTTTTGCCGTCACCGTGAGCCACCAAGGGAGGGTGGCTGGACCTTTGTGCAAATAGAAATCTTGTAGGTGTATGTGTGTTTTGTTGTAGAAGGTGATAATGGCCGGAAAACGGAATAGATGCCCGCCATGGCCGCCAGCCATGGTGGCTGCCACCACAAGCCACCGCTGGCCGTTGCGGTGTGGCTATGTGTGTGTGTGTGTGTTAGTTAGTGTATGAGTGTAATTGTAGATTAAAGCTTTGTGACTGTAATTAACAATGAATAATAAAAATAATGGTAACCACCACCGTAAGGTGATGGCCGCCGCCGTGAGCCACCATTGACCACCACTACCCAAGGTGGTAGTGGGTGGTGCCCCGCTAGCAAACCCTAATGGGCTTAGAGATTGGTTTTGGGCCTATCAGGCCATGTTTGGGTGGAAAACCCTAATTATGAGTATTTGAGCCTTAGACTTATTTTGACCCACTTTTGGGCCATTGGGATTGGATGGTGAATTAAGCCCAAACTATTACATGCCATTTATCTAGTAGAGTAAAGAACTTAATGGACTAAGTCCTCAATGAGCTAATTAAGAAAATACTAATATTTGAGAAATTATCAGGACACACACGAGAAATTATTTAATAAGTGAAATATTAAATAATAATCATTGGCAGAAATTAATCTAAGCAATAATGGACTTAATGAATTAAGTCCTTAGTGGGTTAAGCCCTTAATGGGTTAAGTGAGAAACACATAACCCTAATTGTCATTTTATGTGAAACCCTAATGTCACATGGGCCTTGAGTTGGGCTTTTCAATTGGGTAATTGGTAATTGGGCCAATAATGGGCCATCCAAGAATGATTATGGACTAGAATATTTAGTTGGGCTTTAGGATAAGGCCCAAATAGAAGATTGGGCCCAATTTGGAAAATTGTGCCATAGTTTGGGCATAGAGGGTTGTATGATATTGGGCCCTTAGAATGGGACATGTTGGACTGGACTGGACAATTGGGCCTTAAGTGAAGTCCATGTAGAGGTTTGGGCCCAATATTGAAAATTGGGCCATATGTTGGGCTTTGATCCCTAGTTGACTTTGGGCCTGGGTAAGCCAAGCTTGGGGTAATGTAGTAATTATCCAAAGTATGTAATCATAGTCATGTAGTGGAACCCAATTATTAATTGGGTGTTATTTTGATGTTGACAGATCGGGAATCTGTCATCTAGTAGCTGGGGTCAAGTCTGCGGGACTTCAGCAGTGTGGGATTCAGTATGCGAGACTTCAGCAGTGTGAGGTGAGTTTCCTTCTAGTAGGAACGGGTCTACGGCCACAATGCCGGCCCGTTTAGTTAGTAGTCAGTTTCGGACTTCGGTCCGATGCAGTAGTTCAGGGTGCTTGATGTCTTTGTGATTCAAGCATGTCTATGTGTTATGTGTTCTGGACTTCAGTCCGATGCAGTATGCAGTATATGTGTTTATGCTAGTTGATATGTGTTTATGCTACGCTATGTTCAGTCAGTTCCGGACTTCGGTCCGATGCAGGGGACAAGGTCCGAGTCAATTCCGGACTTTGGTCCGATGCAGTTGGTTCCGGACTTCGGTCCGATGCAGGGGACAAGGTCCCAGTAAGTTCCGGACTTCGGTCCGATGCAGAGGGCAAGGCCCTGGTTAGTTCCGGACATTGGTCCGATATAGTGGGCAAGGCCCAGTATGTGCTTTATATGTTATTATATGGTATGTGGTAGTTTGGGGAGACTCACTAAGCTTCGTGCTTACAGTTTTCAGTTTTGGTTTCAGGTACTTAGTTTTCAAAAGAGGAGCTCGGGAAGATTGTAGTGCACACACCATTTGTTCAGCCTGGGATGTTTATACTCTGATATTTTGACAATTGTTATGATATTTTGAGATACACAGTTTATGATTTATATATGATGTTCGATGACTATGGTTTTATTATTAAATTAAAACGAAATATTTAGACTGTATTTTTGGGATGTTACAGAGTCAAACTCGTCGAGTAGAGTCGAGTTGTCCGTCTAGGATTAATGAATGGACTCGACGAGTTAGAGAGCCGACTCGTCGAGTAGGTGCTGGGCAGAGAAACCCTAATTTCCCAGGGTTGGGGCATATATAAGGGAAGTTATGCCCCATTTCTGCCTCACCAGTTACCCTACACCCCTGAGAGAAAACCCTAATCGCCTATAGAGCTAGAGAGTGAGTGAGGAGCTAAGTTGGTGGTTGTTGATGCATTCTTTGAAGGATAAGTGAAGAGTATTGAGATTGGGGCAAGAGGAGCCTTTGGATTCATAGATTCAACAGTGTTTCTTGAGGTAAATATGTTGACTTGCTCATCTTCTAAGGAGATCTTGTTATGGGAGTTTCTAGGGTTTTCTTCCATTGTTTAGAGTCATTGAGCCTTTTGTGTATGATTTGAGGTTAAAACTTCAGATCTGAAGTGTGGAGGGTCTTGAGAGCCTAAAGACCTGAACTTTATTGAGCTAGAAACTAGACTTTGAGCACCTAACCCTTTGTAAGACTTGGTATTGGCATTTTTGGGCATATATGGCATGCATGAACGTAAAGGTCGAGACTTTATGCGGCTTTTGTGCCTATCTAGAGCCTAGTGTGGTAGATTTGACCTTGGACGTCTAAATGAGAAACCTGGTTGAGTAAACTCACCGAGTCCATGAGCTGACTCGACGAGTCGATTAGGGCTTGTCTCGATGTTCACGGCCATGCGATAACTCGGCGAGTCGGGAGTCAACTCGACGAGCTGAGTCAACCACCACGAGACTTCTGAGGAAAATGAGGGGATTCGATGAGTCACATGGGTGCATTCGGCGAGTCAGGTCAAATATGTGTTGTTGACTCAAGTTTGACTTATGTTGACTTTAGGGTTTGGTCAACATGAGTAATGGAGACTATGGAGAGGTAAAATGGTCTTTTACCCATTCTAAGAGTTAGAGAGAAAGGGAGAACAACCTTTAGTGTATTTGAGTATTAGTAGATTATTAATTAGAGATAATTATTTTATGTGTTAGGCGGAGGCTAGTTCGAGATTCCGTGTACGAGATTATACTTGCTAGCTTACGAGGTGAGTCTTCTCACTATACTTACCATGTGTGGTATCTTTGTGCGACTGATTTGTTTATGTGCTTATCTGTGTATCTTAATATTCTACATTATGTCTTTGTGATTTATGCTGATTATTATTATTATGAGCTTCCTGAGTTACGACTGGAGGGTCCACCCGAGCTATGGGACTAGAGGGTCCCACTGAGACACATTGACCGGAGGGTCTTATCTGAGTATAGCCATGAGAGGCTACTGAGATATATGTGGTATTTTGGGGAAATCACTAAGCTTTGCACTTACCGTGTTATGTGATATGTGTTTTAGGTACTTCTTTGGATCGCGGGAAGGCGGCAACTTGATTGTACACACAAGAAAGAAAGATTTATGTTTTGAGGATCCTGGATTATTAATCAAAAAATTATGAAGTCGGTTTTTTGTTAATTCGATAATTGGGAATTTTGTAAAATATGTTATGAGAATTCTGTGATTTTAAATGAAATTTTTGTTTGAAAATTTACGGTGTTACAAGTTGGTATCAGAGCCTTGGTTTGAGGGTTTCGAATGCACCTTCGGGTAGTGCTAGACTCAAACTGAGGATTCTAGAAAAATTTTCAAAAAGAAAAGATTTTTCTAAAACGAGTAGGAGTTTCTAAGAGAAAAACAAGAAGGGGCAGTGTGTAGAATCAGCCAGAGCCCGAACGGTGATTTCCTAAAATACCTCAGTTGTTTACTTTATGAGATATTTATGTAATATTCATGAGATATTAGAACTACATGTTAGAGCATAGGCCAAGTATTCCATATTCTAGAGATAGAGATGCCTGATTGTGGTGCCTTAGCCTAGGAGTGTTGCTATTTGTATGTGCTTTGAGTATGTGTTGAGTAAGCGTATCTAGCAGGAACCATTTATAGAGAGAGTTCTGAGTTGAGAGATAATCTCGGGGAGATACCTAGATGAACAATTGAGGAGTCTACTGAGAAGAGTAGTTAGTTACTGTGAGAGGTAAGATGGTCTGAGTTCGATGATGCCTTTTGAGTTGTGAATAGAGCAAGTGGAGTTATGTGCTCGAGTGGTGTGTTAGTGTCGGTGGAAGTTATTCGATGCCCAAATGCTACTTGCTTTGTGATTTTTATAACTCTTGATAATGGGAGTCAGCTACCGAGTGAATATGACGATATTCAGGAGGTAGATGGCTGGAATCATAAGGAGTTCTTCAACAGGTGATGAGAGAGAAGTGTGAGAACCTAGGGGAGCCTAGTGAGTAATTTGAGTCCTATGAGTACGCTGTTTGAGGAAGGGTATGCGCTGGAAGGCGAGCTTTTGTAGCGAGATTGGTGATCGAGAAAGTTGAGCAGCTACTTAGGATATGTGGGATGATCCGTGTGGAAAGTAGGGGTAGATGTGGCAGGTAGTATGGGCCCATACTACTGAAAGTAGAGGACCTGTACTCGAAATAGGGAGAATTCCAGAGGTCTTAAGTAGCAGATTGAGAGGTGATTACATGGTTCGAGTACCATGATTCATAGCAGATTGAGAAGTGATCACATGGTTCGGGCACCATGATTTGTAGCAGATTGAGAGGCGATCACATGGTTCGAGTACCATGATTCATAGCAGATTGAGAGGTGATCACATGGTTTGGGTACCATGATTCGTAGCAGATTAAGAGGCGATCACATGGTTAGAGTACCATGATCCGTAGTGGATTGTGTTTATAGCTTTAGTAGTTGTCCCGTTGTGATTGTTTCGACTGAGAATGGATATGATAGATTGTGGGGCCCGAGGGCCATGTTGAATGAGTTCCAATGGAGTGTACCTTGAGAAGGAAATCGGTTTAGTTTCCAAGAGATTTTACCGGTGAGATGCCAGTTGGAGTTGCAAGATTCAGAGATGAGTATAAATGATGCTTTATAGAGGATTACAGTCTTAGCTGAGCAATCATTCGATAGTTGAGATATCACTCTCTGTGATAAGAGTTGCACTAGGTCCGATTCCTATGAAAAGCAAAAGAGATAACCAGTTTTGGTTGCAGAGTTTGGAGGTAAACCCTGTGAGGTAGCATATGGTTGCGACCTATTCATCAGGGTATTTGGGGAATATGTCTACTGTGAGATATTTCTTATACCATGAGAGAGACATTAGTAGGGACTAAGATGAAAGAGAGAAATGTGGTGCCTTAATGAGTGAGGCATGCTTTTAGCAGCAGTTTCACGTGATTAAGAGGAGTATACCGGGGTGGTGGCCCTTGTGGTCCACATTGTGTATCGACTATGATCATTTTGAGGAATGAGGTCTCTAAAAATCTGAAATCTGCATAACTTTAAGGTTATTGGGTTCACCAGTAACAGGGTATCTAAAATTTGTTCTAGAATAAACTGCATCACAATAAAAGGGGTGCATCGAGTTGCAGGTATTGTTATTTTATTCCACTTACTAAAAGCATGGAAATGGAATATTTGGTTTATAAATAGACCATAGGAATACATATTTTTTTATCAGCTGGATACATATATAGCTAAGATAAATATCTCCCCAATCATCTGGATAGACGATACCATATAAACCAATGTAAAAACCAACATAAGCATTTCATCAAATACGTTGACTACGTGATGTAAGATGACCACATTCACCAAAATTAAGAAAAAAAAATGAAAGAAGGAAATTTTAAACTTTGATACAAAGTATAACCTTCTAAACATTGGGACTGAAAATGAAAAACATAATCATAATAATAATGAGATAAACGAAAGCGAAGACAATATATAACTTGAACGATTTCTTTGAAGCTCTATTATATCTACCGATGGAATAAGAAATTGAGGATGATCATGGAACTACATGATCTATATAACCATGAGAAATGAACAATGAGCGTTGGTCTGTAGATGTTAGTAACGAATTTCCAATTTTCTTGAAATATTGGAGGGGTGATTTTAAGAACGTCTTCGAACACCTCACATTAATGTCTAATATAGAAAGACGATCCATTAGAAACAATAAGCGTACCCGAGGGCGGGGTGAGAAGAGGTGGAGCAACTGAGAAGAGGTGGAGCAACTGAGCGCAATATGAAGCATTAGCCTTGATCACCACCATCAATAAGGAATCGAGTTTGATTGTGTTTCTTGCCCTTGAACACTGACATCCGAAATTGGAAATTGGGGGACACAATTCAGGGAGAAATAAGGATTAGTTGAAGCGGCGTGGGATCTTGGAGAAATATATGATACCAGAGTGAGGTGAGGGTGTTGCCGATTCTTTGACTCCATCAACAATGTTGTACATGATATTCATTTATGTTATACCGCTTAAAAATTAAATAAGTTTCGTTCACGACTATTTTGGATGGAATTTGAAACTGTTAAAGAAATTAAGATTCATCCATGACACATCTTTGGTTGTTATAAGTGAGATGAAATTAAATGAAAATTTGTTCTCATTAAACAACTTTACCAAATAACATAAATCATCCTACCTCTTAACTATTCAAGCCTAAATCATCCAAATATTACCAAACAAACCATAAATTTATAAATGGATATTCACATAAAGGACTATTCGGAACATAGTTATTTTCCAAAATGATCGATACCATTTCTGTCACACCCCGAAAACCGAAGGCGGAAACATTTCCGAGGTTGACTCCACGTTGGGTATGAAATCCAATGTACATAGTAAGTAAAGTAAAACAACCATTACATTACATTAAGAAAAGTTTTACAATTGTTTCAAAAGTACAGTTATACAGTTGTGATACATAATATATGATAACAAAATGTGCGGATCTTCGGAGTACTCCATCCTGAACAAAAAGATCTTCGGGTACCTGTTCTAACGTTGACCTGAGAACACAAGCAGTTTGAAAATCAGCATAACGTTGGTGAGTTCATAAGCGGTTTTTGTTTTGTGAAAATGTTCATGTTTCCTTTCTGTTTCTGAAAATGTAACACACGCCAAGAAAATCTCACATTTTCTTAAAAAGGTTGGTTGTTGTTTCAC
Source organism: Lactuca serriola (assembly GCF_051521515.1). Classification (NCBI taxonomy): domain Eukaryota; kingdom Viridiplantae; phylum Streptophyta; class Magnoliopsida; order Asterales; family Asteraceae; genus Lactuca; species Lactuca serriola. The sequence continues at coordinate 137,583,688 of NC_136408.1, forward strand.
AATATGTAATGTAAAGTTGTACACTGAAAACATGTTTACCCTTATGACAATGTACATTTAGGTTATTTGTTTTGTTATTCTGTTCTAGTTATGTACCAATGGATCCCCAGGAAAGTCTCATACTCCCCTGATTGTATATTACCAATTGTAAAAGATGTAAGGTTATCCAGTTTATTACACTTTTCTAGTTATGTAAATGTTTTCCCCAGGAAAACCCCATGCTTTCCTGAATGTTGGTTATCGTTTGTAAAAGATGTAAAAGATGTATTCTGTATACGTGGTTATCTTGTGAAGTGTATAAAGTTGTTCATTATTACTATAAGTAAATCTCTTTTATCCTAATTGCGAGTTCCATAACCATACGATAGACTGAACCTGTGGCAATAAGTAGTCCACATCCTTATGACTTTCGTCACCCTTGAACCATTTCGGTTCGGCTGTAGCTAGCAGCCAGGTGTGGGGTAGTCAGCCCCGTATAGATCTATACAGTCAAGTCACACTCTCTAAATCCCAGAGATTCTAGTTATGGGTGTAGTCCTCCACTCGCGTATCTATGTGGAGTGTTCGCTGAGGACGTGTCTCCAATCATACAGGAATAACAAATTTACTAGTAATAATATGATAATCCTCCACTCGCGTATCCCTATGGAGTGTTACCGAGGACTAACAATGTACAATTTATTTATTCAAATGTTCTAATGTCATGCTTTTAACTGATAAAATGTGGAAAAACCATTTGTGAAATATATAAAACATAACAGTTTATAAAACCCATTTCACAAATAATATGCTACGTGATCTGCATGTTCATACGGTTATCAGTTGTGTATATCAGTGTTAAAAGCATATGAAAGGTGAAACACACACACATGAAAATAAGTTTTGAGTACAAGAAACCCTTGTACTTTGCTTGTGTCCCCCCCTGAAAACAGTTAAAAACAATAAAAAAAAGGTAGGGGTATGAACTCACCAGACTCGGGAATGCGACGGTTTCGGACACTAGACGTTGGTTCAGGGCTTGATTACTCGCGATGTCCCTATGTAAAATGAAATAATGTCCATATATATTCAATTATATTTACAATCACTAATTATATGGAACATTACACTCCAACGAGGTTAAACACCTCAAAACGAGCGTTTGGAGTGACCCGGGTGACATCTACGGACGAATAATGGCACTAGGGACTTGGGATTTGAGTTTACTCCCCAAGAGTAAATATCATATGGAGTTTACAGCCATATAACACACACATACATGAGTTCACGGCCGTGAACTCATGTGGGTGTGATTTTGAGTGTTTAATGGCTTGTTTGGACTTGGGGATTGTTGGAATGAATTACTAAAATGCCTTGGAATAGATTAAATGAATTTATACCACTTAAAAGTGAGTTCACGGCTGTAAAATTTGAGTTTACGGCCATAAACTCTCCTATGGTCAAGAGAAATTGATTTGAGGCACTTAGAGCAATCACATGCGATTCTAGTAATTTTTCCAAGCTTTGGGGTGATTTAAGGGCATCATTTGACACAATTTTAGGAGTTTACGGCCCAAGAATATGTGCCATGCCCGTAAACTCGTGTATGATGCATTTTGTTATGTTTAAGGCCCCCAAACTAATTTTAGATGGTTCTAGGATTTACCACAAGGCTTTTGGCTGAGTTTGAAGGCAAACTAACATGTAAAAATGTGTTTACACCCCATGTTTGAGGAGTTTACGGCCCAAGCACATGCCTTGGCCGTAAACTCTCTTTTTTCCCACAAAATTCATGTTTAAGGTGTTACAAGTCCAAGATTGAAAGCCTCAAAGTCGTATCTAAGTCCCAACAATGATTTGCAAGGGTTAATTGGCTCAAAAACCCCATTTTTAAGTGTTTACGGCCCAAGCTTGATCCTTGGCCGTAAACACATGTTCCAGGTCCTAAATCCTTGTTTAAACATCAATTTGAAGGCTAAAGAGGTTAGATAACAAGTTAGGGATGTTACCTCTTTGATTTGGAGCCTTAAATCTTTGTTTTTGGACCTTTGATTATGGATGAGGAGAAAGGTTGGAGAGTGATTAAGGAAAGATGGCCAAAAGCTTCAAATGGAAGCTTTGATTCCTTTATATAGTGTTCGGGAATTGGACACGACGGAATTCTACCCGATACCGGCGTTAGGCGGGGCTTTTGGTCACACCCGACCAAATTGCCGTAACCCGATATGGTCGATTCTAGAATTATTCCGATAACTATTATGGGGTGTTACAATGATTTCAAATGGCATTAAGACACCCATTAAGTCATTTTAGATTAATACAAGATAATGACTTAATTAAACGGCGAAATAGAAACGGCGTTTGGTCAATCGAATTGGATTACAATTTGAGTTACAAGAAGTGATTTGGAATTTCGGGTTGTTACATTATCCCCCCGTTAGAGGGAATTTCGTCCCGAAATTCAAGACAAGATACAGGACAAAATACAAATCATGGATCTGGAAAGAGTTGCGGATACTTCTGTTTCATCGAGTCTTCCCGGTCCCAATTGAACTCCGGTCCCCGCTTGGCATTCCAGCGAACCTTCACTAATGGGATGCGACTTTGTTTCGTATGTTTGACTTCTCGATCCATGATTTTGATCGGTTCCTCCACGAAGTTGAGGTTTTCATCGATCTTGATCTCGTCTAAAGGAATCACTAGGGTTTCATCGGATAGGCACTTCTTGAGATTTGAAACATGGAAGACGGGGTGGATGTTACTGAGCTCGTGAGGTAAACGAAGCTTATAGGCTACCGGACCGACCCTGGCGAGGATCTCGAAAGGTCCAATGTACCCCGGATTAAGTTTCCCACGCTTACCAAAGTGTACAGTGCCTTTCCAGGGCGAGACCTTCAACAGAACACGGTCTCCAACCTGGAATTCCAGTGGTTTCCGACGGTTATCAGCCTAACTCTTCTGGCGATCACGTGAAGCTTTCATTCGTTCTCAGATTTGGATGATCTTCTCGGTGGTTTCACGGATGATTTCAGGACCAATGAGAGCACTTTCGGGGACTCGACTCTTGGCTAATTGTGTATCTCCCACCTTGGCCCAGCACAGAGGGGATCTGCACTTGCGATCGTATAGGCCTTCAAACGGGGCAGCCCTAATGCTGGTGTGGTAACTGTTGTTGTACGAGAACTCCATCAAGGGTAGATGTGTGTCCCACGACTTTCCAAAATCAATAACACATGCCCTAAGCATGGCCTCTAGGGTTTGGATTGTTCTCTCACTTTGTCCATCGGTCTGAGGATGATACGCCATGCTCATGTCTAGATTTGTTCCAAGGGCTTTCTGGAGAGACTGCCAAAATCGGGAGGTACACCTGCTATCTCGATCAGAGATAATGGACACAGGTACACCGTGCAGTCGGACCACCTCTTGGATGTAAATCTGTGCGAGTCTTTCCATCCTGACTGATTCTTTCATCGGAACGAACTGAGCGGACTTTGTCAGACGATCGACAATTACCCAAATGGTGTCGTACCCACTCGGACACTTGGGTAGTTTGGTGATGAAATCCATGGTAATCATCTCCCATTTCCATTCGGGTATATCGAGTTGCTGGAGCAGACCCGAGGGTTTCTGGTGCTCAACTTTAACCTTGGCGCAAGTCAGACACTTGCCCACGAACGTAGCTATCACAGCTTTCATGTTTGGCCACCAGTATTGTTTCTTGAGATCCAGGTACATCTTGTCCGAACCCGGGTGAACAGAGTATCTGGTTTTGTGTGCTTCTGCCATAACAATCTCTCTGAATCCTTCGAACTTGGGAATCCATAACCGATCCATGAAACAATAAACTCCATCACCTCCGATCTCAAGTTTCTTTTCCATTCCTCTCAAGGTTTCGGTTGACATGTTCTTGGGTTTGAGGGCTTCTAACTAGGCTTCTCGGATTTGCATAGGTAGTTTGGAATGAATGGTCATCGTCTGGTTCTTCACTTTGTGGCTTGTACTCTCCTTTCGGCTAAGGGCATCTGCTACCACATTGGCCTTGCCGGGATGGTAACGGATTTCACACTTATAATCACTGAGTAGTTCTACCATCACCGTTGTCTCATGTTCAAGTCTTTCTGGTCAAAGATGTGTTGCAGGCTCTTGTGATCAGTGAAAATCATGCATTTGGTTCCGTAGAGGTAATGTCTCCAAATCTTCAACGCAAAGACTACGGCTCCTAGCTCCAAGTCGTGTGTGGTATAGTTGACCTCGTGTGTTTTCAATTGTCTAGAGGCATAAGCAATCACCTTTCCTCTTTGCATAAGCACACAGCCTAAGCCTTTGGTACACACATCGCAGTAGACAACGAAGTCCTCTTTCCCTTCGGGTAGGGACAAAAAGGCGCGCTGCACAAGGCTTTCTTCAACATCTGGAACGCGGTATCTTGCTTATCACTCCAACAAAAGGGTACACCTTTCTGTGTTAGAGTGGTTAGGGGTTTGGCAATCCTGGAAAAGTTCTGGATAAATCTCCGATAATAGCCAGCGAGACCCAAGAATTGCCGGATTTTTGTGGGTGTCTTCGGTGCTGACCAATTCTCTATCGCCTTTATCTTGGAAGGATCGACATGAATACCCTCCTCGCTTACTACATGACCGAGGAAAGTTACCTTCCGAATCCAGAACTCGCATTTGGAAAATTTCGCGTACAACTTCTTGGATTGAAGAGTTTCCAACACTAGCCTCAAGTGTTGTTTGTGGTCTTCTTCGCTTCGGGAATAGACGAGTATGTCATCAATGAACACAATGACAAACTTGTCCAGATAAGGACGACACACCCGGTTCATTAGGTCCATGAACACCGCCGGTGCGTTGGTTAGACCAAAGGGCATCACTACGAACTCGTAGTGTCCATATCGAGTCCTGAAAGCTGTTTTGGAAACATCACTCTCATGAACTCGTAGCTGATGGTACCCTGATCGAAGGTCTATCTTGGAGAAGTAACTGGCTCCCTAGAGTTGATCGAAGAGGTCATCTATTCGCGGAAGAGGATATCGGTTTTTGACGGTCAACTTGTTCAGCTCGCGATAATCGATACACATTCGAAAGGATCCATCTTTCTTCTTGACAAACAAAACCGGAGCTCCCCAGGGTGAGGAACTCGGTCTAATGAATCCTTTACTGAGCAACTCGTTGAGTTGACTGGATAACTCCATCATTTCTGCTGGAGCTAAGCGATACGGAGACTTCGCTACGGGAGTAGCTCCAGGAATTAGGTCAATACGGAACTCGACCTGACGCTCGGGAGGAATTCCTGGAAGCTCTTCGGGAAACACATCAGGAAAGTTACAGACTTCGGGGATGCTCGCGAGGTCTTTAACTTCCTGCTTCTCGTTGATTACATGGGCCAAGAATGCAATGCACTCCTTTCGTAGGAGCTTTTGAGATTTGATGCAGGAAATGATATGAAGGTTGGAACTGAGTTTATCGACATAGATTACTAGAGTTTGACCCAAAGGAAGGTTGAGAGGGATGGCTTTTTCAAAACAAAGGATATCCGCATGATTGGGACTCAAGCAATCCGTGCCAATGATGACATCAAAGCTCTTTATGGATACCGGCATGAGATCGATAGGAAACGAATGGTCGTTCAGGGTAAGGGTAGAACCTACGAATATCTCGTTAGCGCTTTCTTTCTCACCGTTAGCCATCTCGACGGTAAATGTTTCAGTTAAAGGTTGGGGATTTTGTTTTAGGTTATGTTTGAATGCATGACTAATAAAGCTCCTCTAAGCACCCGAATCGAAAACAATATTAGCATATGAGTTGTCGAGAAGGAACGTACCCGAGACAACAGTGGGATCGGCGACCGCTTCCTCCCGTCCCATGGCGAGGACTCTTCCGGTGTTGTCAGCTGTAGATTTCTTGGGGCAGTTCCTTTTAAAGTGCCCAACTTCACCATAATTGTAGCAGGCTTGACCAATGCCTGCTCCCGAAGATTGATTGGCCGATTGGGCCGGAGCTTTGCAGAATCGGACGATGTGCCCCTTCTTACCACAATTGGTACACGACAGTTCTCGGCAGGGGCCAGGGTTGTGGTGATACTTGCACTTGTCACATAGGGGAAGATTACCAGCATACCGGCTGATAGGAGTTGGAGTTGTGGATCCCATAACAGAAGCAGCAGCAACGGGGGTTGTAGCAACATGGACTGCTACAGTTTGTTGTCTCTTGGAGGATCCTTGGGAAGATTGACCCTTCTTCTTCTTCCAGAACTTTCTCTTCTCACCACTGCTTTTAGTCGATTCAGGAGCGGTAGTGGTTTCCTCGACATCATTACTGTGGTCAATTATGGCTTGGGCTAAAGTCTTAGCACTATCATATGTATCCGGGCGAGCAGCTAAGACATGACCCTTTGTTGGATTGGTTAGTCCCCAAATAAACCTCTTGATCTTTTTGCTTTCAGGAGTGACCAAACCAGGGCAGAGAAGGGCAAGATCATTGAATCGGGAAGTGTATGCAGCAATGTCGGAACCTTTCATCTTCAGTTTCCAGAGCTCGTGCTCTAGCTTCTGCATTTCACCACGGGGACAGTATTCGGTAAGGAGGAGTTCTTTCATAGCTTCCCAGCCCATGGCGTTGGCTACGGGTAGAGTTAGGGATTTGACTCGGCCATTCCACCAAGTCAAAGCTTTATCGAGGAAGGTACAAGCTGCGAACTTGACCTTATCGGACTCAGCACAGGCACAGATTTCGAAAATGGATTCGATTTTCTTGAACCATCGGGACAAGGAAATGACACCACCGTTGCCGTCGAAGGATGAAGGCTTCGCATTCATGAAGTCCTTGTAGGAACCCTCCTTTCGGTGTTCCTGGTTACTTTCTTGATACCACCTCCCGAACCACCAGAACCACCGGTGTTCAATTGGGACATGGCAGCTGCCACCGCGGCGGTAACAGCTGTTTGTTATAACACGGGATCAATTTCAGGAGGAGGTGGTGGCAGAGGGTTGTTGGTCTTTGAGTTGGGTCTCTTTCTGGGAGGCATCTTGATCTAATAAGATCAAGAAAGAGAGGATGATAAGTCCTCTGAATTGGATCGAGAGATATGACAGATATTTATTCCAATTAAGCGATAAAGTAGGAAAGAGTTATCAAAGCAGGTAAACTATCGCTAACGTAATGATCGAGGATCTATACGTGAACGAGAATTTCTACAAAGAATTGGCTCGAGAAATACTCCCATAGTATTTCATGATTCGTTATTACACTGGCGCAATGTTTGTGGTATTAGGGTAAGTTTTAGGCATGCCGTATACCACAGTCACTCCCAAGCACATGTCGGCCGTGTCTCAAATGAATATAGTTGGCCAGGCTATATTGATCCTAGACACGACTACTTAACCGCAATACACAACACCCATTTACTTATGTTTTGTTCTACTTGTAGTTACGGATCTCGACGGTTCGGTATACTTATGTATTTTTGAAAATACTTATAGTTTGAAGATACTTTTATTGCAGAGCACTTAGGCCCTTTAGTGTTTATAGTTTTATACCATGTAACTTTTGGTATACTTTATTCACTATAAACAAGGGCTCTGATACCAATCTGTCTCACCCCGAAAACCGAAGGCGGAAACATTTCGGAGGTTGACTCCACGTTGAGTATCAAATCCAATGTACATAGTAAGTAAAGTAAAACAACCATTACATTACATTAAGAAAAGTTTTACAATTGTTTCAAAAGTACAGTTATATAGTTGTGATACATAATATATGATAACAAAATGTGCGGATCTTCGGAGTACTCCATCCTGAACAAAACGATCTTCGGGTACCTGTTCTAACGTTGACCTGAGAACACAAGCGGTTTGAAAATCAGCATAACGCTGGTGAGTTCATAAGCGGTTTTTGTTTTGTGAAAATGTTTATGTTTCCTTTCTGTTTCTGAAAATGTAACACACGCCAAGAAAATCCCACATTTTCTTAAAAAGGTTGGTTGTTGTTTCACAATATGTAATGTAAAGTTGTACACTGAAAACATGTTTACCCTTATGACAATGTACATTTAGGTTATCTGTTTTGTTATTCTATTCTGGTTATGTACCAATGGATCCCCAGGAAAGTCCCATACTCCCCTGATTGTATATTACCAATTGTAAAAGATGTAAGGTTATCCAGTTTATACACTTTTCTAGTTATGTAAATGTTTTCTCCAGGAAAACCCCATGCTTTCCTGAATGTTGGTTACCGTTTGTAAAAGATGTAAAAGATGTATTCTGTATACGTGGTTATCTTGTGAAGTGTATAAAGTTGTTCATTATTACTATAAGTAAATCTCTGTTATCCTAATTGCGAGTTCCATAACCATACAATAGACTGAACCTATGGCAATAAGTAGTCCACATCCTTATGACTTTCGTCACCCTTGAACCATTTCGGTTCGACTGTAGCTAGCAGCCACGTGTGGGGTAGTCAGCCCCGTATAGATCTATACACTCAAGTCACGCTCTCTAAATCCCAAAGATTCTAGTTATGGGTGTAGTCCTCCACTCGCGTATCTCTGTGGAGTGTTCGCTGAGGACGTGTCTCCAATCATACATGAATAACAAATTTACTAGTAATAATATGATAATCCTCCACTCGCGTATCCCTGTGGATTGTGACCGAGGACTAACAGTGTACAATTTATTTATTCAAATGTTCTAATGTCATGTTTTTAACTGATAAAATGTGGAAAAACCATTTGTGAAATATATAAAACATAATAGTTTATAAAACCCATTTCGCAAATAATATGCTACGTGATCTGCGTGTTCATACGGTTATCAGTTGTGTATATCAGTGTTAAAAGCATATGAAAGGTGAAACACACACACACGAAAATAAGTTTTGAGTACAAGAAACCCTTGTACTTTGCTTGTGTCCCCCCTTGAAAACAGTTAAAAACAGTAAAAAAAGGTAGGGGTATGAACTCACCAGACTCGGGAATGCGACGGTTTCGGACACTAGACGTTGGTTCGGGGCTTGATTACTCGCGATGTCCCTATGTAAAATGAAATAATGTCCATATATATTCAATTAGATTTACAATCACTAATTATATGGAACATTACACTCCAACGAGGTTAAACACCTCAAAACGAGCGTTTGGAGTGACCCGGGTGACATCTACGGACGTATAATGGCACTAGGGACTTGGGATTTGAGTTTACTCCCCAAGAGTAAACATTTTATGGAGTTTACAGCCATATAACACACACATACATGAGTTCACGGCCGTGAACTCATGTGGGTGTGATTTTGAGTGTTTAATGTCTTGTTTGGACTTGGGGATTGTTGGAATGAATTACTAAAATGTCTTGGAATAGATTAAATGAATTTATATCATTCGTTCTCGGATTTGGATGATCTTCTCGGTGGTTCCATGCATGATTTCAGGACCAATGAGAGCACTTTCGGGGACTCGACTCTTGGCTAATTGTGTATCTCCCACCTTGGCCCAGTACAGAGGAGATCTGCACTTGCGATCGTATAGGGCTTCAAACGGGGCAGCCCTAATGCTGGTGTGGTAACTGTTGTTGTACGAGAACTCAATCAAGGGTAGATTTGTGTCCCACGACTTTCCAAAATCAATAACACATGCCCTAAGCATGGCCTCTAGGGTTTGGATTGTTCTCTCACTTTGTCCATCGGTCTGAGGATGATACGCCGTGCTCATGTCTAGATTGGTTCCAAGGGCTTTCTGGAGAGACTGCCAAAATCGGGAGGTAAAACTGTTATCTTGATCAGAGATAATGGACACAGGTACACCGTGCAGTCGGACTACCTCTTGGATGTAAATCCGTGCGAGTCTTTCCATCCTGAATGATTCTTTGATCGGAACGAACTGAGCAGACATTGTCAGACGATCGACAATTACCCAAATGGTGTCATACCCACTCGGACACTTGGGTAGTTTGGTGATGAAATCCATGGTAATCATCTCCTATTTCCATTCGGGTATATCGAGTTGCTGGAGCAAACCCGAGGGTTTCTGGTGCTCAACTTTAACCTTGGCGCAAGTCAGACACTTGCCCACGAACGTAACTATCACAGCTTTCATGTTTGGCCACCAGTATTGTTTCTTGAGATCCAGGTACATCTTGTCCGAACCCGGGTGAACAGAGTATCTGGTTTTGTGTGCTTCCGCCATAACAATCTCTCTGAATCCTCCGAACTTGGGAATCCATAACCGATCCATGAAACAATAAACTCCATCACTTCCGATCTCAAGTTTCTTTTCCATTCCTCTCAAGGCTTCGGTTGACATGTTCTCGGGTTTGAGGGCTTCTAACTAGGCTTCTCGGATTTGCATAGGTAGTTTGGAATGAATGGTCATCGTCTGGTTCTTCACTTTGTGGCTTGTACTCTCCTTTCGGCTAAGGGCATCTGCTACCACATTGGCCTTGCCGGGATGGTAACGGATTTCACACTTATAATCACTGAGTAGTTCTACCCATCACCGTTGTCTCATGTTCAAGTCTTTCTGGTCAAAGATGTGTTGCAGGCTCTTGTGTTCAGTGAAAATCGTGCATTTGGTTCCGTAGAGGTAATGTCTCCAAATCTTCAACGCAAAGACTACGGCTCCTAGCTCCAAGTCGTGTGTGGTATAGTTGACCTCGTGTGTTTTCAATTGTCTAGAGGCATAAGCAATCACCTTTCCTCTTTGCATAAGCACACAGCCTAAGCCTTTGGTACACGCATCGCAGTAGACAACGAAGTCCTCTTTCCCTTCGGGTAGGGACAGAACAGGCGCGCTGCACAAGACTTTCTTCAACGTCTGCAACGCGGTTTCTTGCTTATCACTCCAACAAAAGGGTACACCTTTCTGTGTTAGAGTGGTTAGGGGTTTGGCGATCCTAGAAAAGTTCTGGATAAATCTCCGATAATAGCCAGCGAGACCCAAGAATTGCCGGATTTTTGTGGGTGTCTTCGGTGCTGACCAATTCTCTATCGCCTTTATCTTGGAAGGATCGACATGAATACCCTCCTCGCTTACTACATGACCGAGGAAAGTTACCTTCCGAATCCAGAACTCGCATTTGGAAAATTTCGCGTACAACTTCTTGGATTGAAGAGTTTCCAACACTAGCCTCAAGTGTTGTTTGTGGTCTTCTTCGCTTCGGGAATAGACGAGTATGTCATCAATGAACACAATGACAAACTTGTCCAGATAAGGACGACACACCCGGTTCATTAGGTCCATGAACACCGCCGGTGCGTTGGTTAGACCAAAGGGCATCACTACGAACTCGTAGTGTCCATATCGAGTCCTGAAAGCTGTTTTGGAAACATCACTCTCATGAACTCGTAGCTGATGGTACCCTGATCGAAGGTCTATCTTGGAGAAGTAACTGGCTCCCTAGAGTTGATCGAAGAGGTCATCTATTCGCGGAAGAGGATATCGGTTTTTGACGGTCAACTTGTTCAGCTCGCGATAATCGATACACATTCGAAAGGATCCATCTTTCTTCTTGACAAACAAAACCGGAGCTCCCCAGGGTGAGGAACTCGGTCTAATGAATCCTTTACTGAGCAACTCGTTGAGTTGACTGGATAACTCCATCATTTCTGCTGGAGCTAAGCGATACGGAGACTTCGCTACGGGAGTAGCTCCAGGAATTAGGTCAATACGGAACTCGACCTGACGCTCGGGAGGAATTCCTGGAAGCTCTTCGGGAAACACATCAGGAAAGTTACAGACTTCGGGGATGCTCGCGAGGTCTTTAACTTCCTGCTTCTCGTTGATTACATGGGCCAAGAATGCAATGCACTCCTTTCGTAGGAGCTTTTGAGCTTTGATGCAGGAAATGATATGAAGGTTGGAACTGAGTTTATCGACATAGATTACTAGAGTTTGACCCAAAGGAAGGTTGAGAGGGATGGCTTTTTCAAAACAAAGGATATCCGCATGATTGGGACTCAAGCAATCCGTGCCAATGATGACATCAAAGCTCTTTATGGATACCGGCATGAGATCGATAGGAAACGAATGGTCGTTCAGGGTAAGGGTAGAACCTACGAATATCTCGTTAGCGCTTTCTTTCTCACCGTTAGCCATCTCGACGGTAAATGTTTCAGTTAAAGGTTGGGGATTTTGTTTTAGGTTATGTTTGAATTCATGACTAATAAAGCTCCTCTAAGCACCCGAATCGAAAACAATATTAGCATATGAGTTGTCGAGAAGGAACGTACCCGAGACAACAGTGGGATCGGCGACCGCTTCCTCCCGTCCCATGGCGAGGACTCTTCCGGTGTTGTCAGCTGTAGATTTCTTGGGGCAGTTCCTTTTAAAGTGCCCAACTTCACCATAATTGTAGCAGGCTTGACCAATGCCTGCTCCCGAAGATTGATTGGCCGATTGGGCCGGAGCTTTGCAGAATCGGACGATGTGCCCCTTCTTACCACAATTGGTACACGACAGTTCTCGGCAGGGGCCAGGGTTGTGGTGATACTTGCACTTGTCACATAGGGGAAGATTACCAGCATACCGGCTGATAGGAGTTGGAGTTGTGGATCCCATAACAGAAGCAGCAGCAACGGGGGTTGTAGCAACATGGACTGCTACAGTTTGTTGTCTCTTGGAGGATCCTTGGGAAGATTGACCCTTCTTCTTCTTCCAGAACTTTCTCTTCTCACCACTGCTTTTAGTCGATTCAGGAGCGGTAGTGGTTTCCTCGACATCATTACTGTGGTCAATTATGGCTTGGGCTAAAGTCTTAGCACTATCATATGTATCCGGGCGAGCAGCTAAGACATGACCCTTTGTTGGATTGGTTAGTCCCCAAATAAACCTCTCGATCTTTTTGCTTTCAGGAGTGACCAAACCAGGGCAGAGAAGGGCAAGATCATTGAATCGGGAAGTGTATGCAGCAATGTCGGAACCTTTCATCTTCAGTTTCCAGAGCTCGTGCTCTAGCTTCTGCATTTCACCACGGGGACAGTATTCGGTAAGGAGGAGTTCTTTCATAGCTTCCCAGCCCATGGCGTTGGCTACGGGTAGAGTTAGGGATTTGACTCGGCCATTCCACCAAGTCAAAGCTTTATCGAGGAAGGTACAAGCTGCGAACTTGACCTTATCGGACTCAGCACAGGCACAGATTTCGAAAATGGATTCGATTTTCTTGAACCATCGGGACAAGGAAATGACACCACCGTTGCCGTCGAAGGATGAAGGCTTCGCATTCATGAAGTCCTTGTAGGAACCCTCCTTTCGGTGTTCCTGGTTACTTTCTTGATACCACCTCCCGAACCACCAGAACCACCGGTGTTCAATTGGGACATGGCAGCTGCCACCGCGGCGGTAACAGCTGTTTGTTATAACACGGGATCAATTTCAGGAGGAGGTGGTGGCAGAGGGTTGTTGGTCTTTGAGTTGGGTCTCTTTCTGGGAGGCATCTTGATCTAATAAGATCAAGAAAGAGAGGATGATAAGTCCTCTGAATTGGATCGAGAGATATGACAGATATTTATTCCAATTAAGCGATAAAGTAGGAAAGAGTTATCAAAGCAGGTAAACTATCGCTAACGTAATGATCGAGGATCTATACGTGAACGAGAATTTCTACAAAGAATTGGCTCGAGAAATACTCCCATAGTATTTCATGATTCGTTATTACACTGGCGCAATGTTTGTGGTATTAGGGTAAGTTTTAGGCATGCCGTATACCACAGTCACTCCCAAGCACATGTCGGTCGTGTCTCGAATGAATATAGTTGGCCAGGCTATATTGATCCTAGACACGACTACTTAACCGCAATACACAACACCCATTTACTTATGTTTTGTTCTACTTGTAGTTACGGATCTCGACGGTTCGGTATACTTATGTATTTTTGAAAATACTTATAGTTTGAAGATACTTTTATTGCAGAGCACTTAGGCCCTTTAGTGTTTATAGTTTTATACCATGTAACTTTTGGTATACTTTATTCACTATAAACAAGGGCTCTGATACCAATCTGTCTCACCCCGAAAACCGAAGGCGGAAACATTTCGGAGGTTGACTCCACGTTGAGTATCAAATCCAATGTACATAGTAAGTAAAGTAAAACAACCATTACATTACATTAAGAAAAGTTTTACAATTGTTTCAAAAGTACAGTTATACAGTTGTGATACATAATATATGATAACAAAATGTGCGGATCTTCGGAGTACTCCATCCTGAACAAAACGATCTTCGGGTACCTGTTCTAACGTTGACCTGAGAACACAAGCGGTTTGAAAATCAGCATAACGCTGGTGAGTTCATAAGCGGTTTTTGTTTTGTGAAAATGTTTATGTTTCCTTTCTGTTTCTGAAAATGTAACACACGCCAAGAAAATCCCACATTTTCTTAAAAAGGTTGGTTGTTGTTTCACAATATGTAATGTAAAGTTGTACACTGAAAACATGTTTACCCTTATGACAATGTACATTTAGGTTATCTGTTTTGTTATTCTATTCTGGTTATGTACCAATGGATCCCCAGGAAAGTCCCATACTCCCCTGATTGTATATTACCAATTGTAAAAGATGTAAGGTTATCCAGTTTATACACTTTTCTAGTTATGTAAATGTTTTCTCCAGGAAAACCCCATGCTTTCCTGAATGTTGGTTACCGTTTGTAAAAGATGTAAAAGATGTATTCTGTATACGTGGTTATCTTGTGAAGTGTATAAAGTTGTTCATTATTACTATAAGTAAATCTCTGTTATCCTAATTGCGAGTTCCATAACCATACAATAGACTGAACCTATGGCAATAAGTAGTCCACATCCTTATGACTTTCGTCACCCTTGAACCATTTCGGTTCGACTGTAGCTAGCAGCCACGTGTGGGGTAGTCAGCCCCGTATAGATCTATACACTCAAGTCACGCTCTCTAAATCCCAGAGATTCTAGTTATGGGTGTAGTCCTCCACTCGCGTATCTCTGTGGAGTGTTCGCTGAGGACGTGTCTCCAATCATACATGAATAACAAATTTACTAGTAATAATATGATAATCCTCCACTCGCGTATCCCTGTGGATTGTGACCGAGGACTAACAGTGTACAATTTATTTATTCAAATGTTCTAATGTCATGTTTTTAACTGATAAAATGTGGAAAAACCATTTGTAAAATATATAAAACATAATAGTTTATAAAACCCATTTCGCAAATAATATGGTACGTGATCTGCATGTTCATACGGTTATCAGTTGTGTATATCAGTGTTAAAAGCATATGAAAGGTGAAACACACACACACGAAAATAAGTTTTGAGTACAAGAAACCCTTGTACTTTGCTTGTGTCCCCCTTGAAAACAGTTAAAAACAGTAAAAAAAGGTAGGGGTATGAACTCACCAGACTCGGGAATGCGACGGTTTCGGACACTAGACGTTGGTTCGGGGCTTGATTACTCGCGATGTCCCTATGTAAAATGAAATAATGTCCATATATATTCAATTAGATTTACAATCACTAATTATATGGAACATTACACTCCAACGAGGTTAAACACCTCAAAACGAGCGTTTGGAGTGACCCGGGTGACATCTACGGACGTATAATGGCACTAGGGACTTGGGATTTGAGTTTACTCCCCAAGAGTAAACATTTTATGGAGTTTACAGCCATATAACACACACATACATGAGTTCACGGCCGTGAACTCATGTGGGTGTGATTTTGAGTGTTTAATGGCTTGTTTGGACTTGGGGATTGTTGGAATGAATTACTAAAATGTCTTGGAATAGATTAAATGAATTTATATCATTCGTTCTCGGATTTGGATGATCTTCTCGGTGGTTCCATGCATGATTTCAGGACCAATGAGAGCACTTTCGGGGACTCGACTCTTGGCTAATTGTGTATCTCCCACCTTGGCCCAGTACAGAGGAGATCTGCACTTGCGATCGTATAGGGCTTCAAACGGGGCAGCCCTAATGCTGGTGTGGTAACTGTTGTTGTACGAGAACTCAATCAAGGGTAGATTTGTGTCCCACGACTTTCCAAAATCAATAACACATGCCCTAAGCATGGCCTCTAGGGTTTGGATTGTTCTCTCACTTTGTCCATCGGTCTGAGGATGATACGCCGTGCTCATGTCTAGATTGGTTCCAAGGGCTTTCTGGAGAGACTGCCAAAAATCGGGAGGTAAAACTGTTATCTTGATCAGAGATAATGGACACAGGTACACCGTGCAGTCGAACTACCTCTTGGATGTAAATCCGTGCGAGTCTTTCCATCCTGAATGATTCTTTGATCGGAACGAACTGAGCAGACTTTGTCAGACGATCGACAATTACCCAAATGGTGTCATACCCACTCGGACACTTGGGTAGTTTGGTGATGAAATCCATGGTAATCATCTCCTATTTCCATTCGGGTATATCGAGTTGCTGGAGCAGACCCGAGGGTTTCTGGTGCTCAACTTTAACCTTGGCGCAAGTCAGACACTTGCCCACGAACGTAACTATCACAGCTTTCATGTTTGGCCACCAGTATTGTTTCTTGAGATCCAGGTACATCTTGTCCGAACCCGGGTGAACAGAGTATCTGGTTTTGTGTGCTTCCGCCATAACAATCTCTCTGAATCCTCCGAACTTGGGAATCCATAACCGATCCATGAAACAATAAACTCCATCACTTCCGATCTCAAGTTTCTTTTCCATTCCTCTCAAGGCTTCGGTTGACATGTTCTCGGGTTTGAGGGCTTCTAACTAGGCTTCTCGGATTTGCATAGGTAGTTTGGAATGAATGGTCATCGTCTGGTTCTTCACTTTGTGGCTTGTACTCTCCTTTCGGCTAAGGGCATCTGCTACCACATTGGCCTTGCCGGGATGGTAACGGATTTCACACTTATAATCACTGAGTAGTTCTACCCATCACCGTTGTCTCATGTTCAAGTCTTTCTGGTCAAAGATGTGTTGCAGGCTCTTGTGTTCAGTGAAAATCGTGCATTTGGTTCCGTAGAGGTAATGTCTCCAAATCTTCAACGCAAAGACTACGGCTCCTAGCTCCAAGTCGTGTGTGGTATAGTTGACCTCGTGTGTTTTCAATTGTCTAGAGGCATAAGCAATCACCTTTCCTCTTTGCATAAGCACACAGCCTAAGCCTTTGGTACACGCATCGCAGTAGACAACGAAGTCCTCTTTCCCTTCGGGTAGGGACAGAACAGGCGCGCTGCACAAGACTTTCTTCAACGTCTGGAACGTGGTTTCTTGCTTATCACTCCAACAAAAGGGTACACCTTTCTGTGTTAGAGTGGTTAGGGGTTTGGCGATCCTAGAAAAGTTCTGGATAAATCTCCGATAATAGCCAGCGAGACCCAAGAATTGCCGGATTTTTGTGGGTGTCTTCGGTGCTGACCAATTCTCTATCGCCTTTATCTTGGAAGGATCGACATGAATACCCTCCTCGCTTACTACATGACTGAGGAAAGTTACCTTCCGAATCCAGAACTCGCATTTGGAAAATTTCGCGTATAACTTCTTGGATTGAAGAGTTTCCAACACTAGCCTCAAGTGTTGTTTGTGGTCTTCTTCGCTTCGGGAATAGACGAGTATGTCATCAATGAACACAATGACAAACTTGTCCAGATAAGGATGACACACCCGGTTCATTAGGTCCATGAACACCACCGGTGCGTTGGTTAGACCAAAGGGCATCACTACGAATTCGTAGTGTCCATATCGAGTCCTGAAAGCTGTTTTGGAAACATCACTCTCATGAACTCGTAGCTGATGGTACCCTGATCGAAGGTCTATCTTGGAGAAGTAACTGGCTCCCTAGAGTTGATCGAAGAGGTCATCTATTCGCGGAAGAGGATATCGGTTTTTGACGGTCAACTTGTTCAGCTCGCGATAATCGATACACATTCGAAAGGATCCATCTTTCTTCTTGACAAACAAAACCGGAGCTCCCCAGGGTGAGGAACTCGGTCTAATGAATCCTTTACTGAGCAACTCGTTGAGTTGACTGGATAACTCCATCATTTCTGCTGGAGCTAAGCGATACGGAGACTTCGCTACGGGAGTAGCTCCAAGAATTATTTCAATAGGGAACTCGACCTGACGCTCGGGAGGAATTCCTGGAAGCTCTTCGGGAAACACATCAGGAAAGTTACAGACTTCGGGGATGCTCGCGAGGTCTTTAACTTCCTGCTTCTCGTTGATTACATGGGCCAAGAATGCAATGCACTCCTTTCGTAGGAGCTTTTGAGCTTTGATGCAGGAAATGATACGAAGGTTGGAACTGAGTTTATCGCCATAGATTACTAGAGTTTGACCCAAAGGAAGGTTGAGAGGGATGGCTTTTTCAAAACAAAGGATATCCGCATGATTGGGACTCAAGAAATCCGTGCCAATGATGACATCAAAGCTCTTTATGGATACCGGCATGAGATCAATAGGAAACGAATGGTCGTTCAGGGTAAGGGTACAACCTACGAATATCTTGTTAGCGCTTTCTTTCTCACCGTTAGCCATCTCGACGGTAAACGTTTCAGTTAAAGGTTGGGGATTTTGTTTTAGGTTATGTTTGAATGCATGACTAATAAAGCTCCTCTCAGCACCCGAATCGAAAAGAATATTAGCATATGAGTTGTTGAGAAGGAACGTACCCAAGACAACAGTGGGATCGGCGACCGCTTCCTCCCGTCCTATGGCGAGGACTCTTCCGGTGTTGTCAGCTGTAGACTTCTTGGGGAAGTTCCTTTTAAAGCGCCCAACTTCACCACAATTGTAGCAGGATTGACCAACGCCTGCTCCCGAAGATTGATTGCCCGATTGGGCCGGAGCTTTGCAGAATCGGACGGTGTGCCCCTTCTTACCATAATTGGTACACGACAGTTCTCGGCAGGGGCCAGGGTTGTGGTGATACTTGCAGTTGTCACATAGGGGAAGATTACCAGCATACCGGCTGATAGGAGTTGGAGCTGTGGATCCCACAACAGAAGCAGCAGCAACGGGGGTTGTAGCAGCATGGACTGCTACAGTTTGTTGTCTCTTGGAGGATCCTTGGGAAGATTGACCCTTCTTCTTCTTCCAGAACTTTCTATTCTCACCACTGCTTTTAGTCGATTCAGGAGCGGTAGTGGTTTCCTCGACATCATTACTGTGGTCAATTATGGCTTGGGCTAAAGTCTTAGCACTATCATATGTATCCGGGCGAGCAGCTAAGACATGACCTTTTGTTGGATTGGTTAGTCCCCAAATAAACCTCTCGATCTTTTTGCTTTCAGGAGTGACCAAACCAGGGCAGAGAAGGGCAAGATCATTGAAAATACTTATAGTTTGAAGATACTTTTATTTCAGAGCACTTAGGCCCTTTCGTGTTTATAGTTTTACACCATGTAACATTTGGTATACTTTATTCACTATAAACAAGGGCCCTGATACCAATCTGTCACACCTCGAAAACCGAAGGCGGAAACATTTCGGAGGTTGACTCCACGGTGAGTATCAAATCCAATGTACATAGTATGTAAAGTAAAACAACCATTACATTACATTAAGAAAAGTTTTACAATTGTTTCAAAAGTACAGTTATACAGTTGTGATACATAATATATGATAACAAAATGTGCAGATCTTCAGAGTACTCTATCCTGAACAAAACGATCTTCAGGTACCTGTTCTAACGTTGACCTGAGAACACAAGCGGTTTGAAAATCAGCATAACGCTGGTGAGTTCATAAGCGGTTTTTGTTTTGTGAAAATGTTCATGTTTCCTTTCTGTTTCTGAAAATGTAACACACGCCAAGAAAATCCCACATTTTCTTAAAAAGGTTGGTTGTTGTTTCAAATATGTAATGTAAAGTTGTACACTGAAAACATGTTTACCCTTATGACAATGTACATTTAGGTTATCTGTTTTGTTATTCTGTTCTGGTTATGTACCAATGGATCCCCAGGAAAGTCCCATACTCCCCTGATTGTATATTACCAATTGTAAAAGATGTAAGGTTATCCAATTTATTACACTTTTCTAGTTATGTAAATGTTTTCCCCAGGAAAACCCCATGCTTTCCTGAATGTTGGTTACCGTTTGTAAAAGATGTAAAAGATGTATTATGTATACGTGGTTATCTTGTGAAGTGTATAAAGTTGTTCATTATTACTATAAGTAAATCTCTGTTATCCAAATTGCAAGTTCCATAACCATACGATAGACTGAACCTGTGGCAATAAGTAGTCCACATCCTTATGACTTTCGTCACCCTTGAACCATTTCGGTTCGACTGTAGCTAGCAGCCACGTGTGGGGTAGTCAGCCCCGTATAGATCTATACACTCAAGTCACGCTCTCTAAATCCCAGAGATTCTAGTTATGGGTGTAGTCCTCCACTCGCGTATCTCTGTGGAGTGTTCGCTGAGGACGTGTCTCCAATCATACAGGAATAACAAATTTACTAGTAATAATATGATAATCCTCCACTCGCGTATCCCTGTGGAGTGTTACCGAGGACTAACAGTGTACAATTTATTTATTCAAATGTTCTAATGTCATGCTTTTAACTGATAAAATGTGGAAAAACCATTTGTGAAATATATAAAACATAACAGTTTATAAAACCCATTTCACAAATAATATGCTACGTGATCTGCATGTTCATACGGTTATCAGTTGTGTATATTAGTGTTAAAAGCATATGAAAGGTGAAACACACACACACGAAAATAAGTTTTGAGTACAAGAAACCCTTGTACTTTGCTTTTTGTCCCCCTTGAAAACAGTTAAAAACAGTAAAAAAAAGGTAGGGGTATGAACTCACCAGACTCGGGAATGCGACGGTTTCGGACACTAGACGTTGGTTCGGGGCTTGATTACTCGCGATGTCCATATGTAAAATGAAATAATGTCCATATATATTCAATTAGATTTACAATCACTAATTATATGGAACATTACACTCCAACGAGGTTAAACACCTCAAAACGAGCGTTTGGAGTGACCCGGGTGACATCTACGGACGTATAATGGCACTAGGGACTTAGGATTTGAGTTTACTCCCCAAGAGTAAACATTTTATGGAGTTTACAGCCATATAACACACACATACATGAGTTCACGGGCGTGAACTCATGTGGGTGTGATTTTGAGTGTTTAATGGCTTGTTTGGACTTGGGGATTGTTGGAATGAATTACTAAAATGCCTTGGAATAGATTAAATGAATTTATACCACTTAAAAGGGATTTCACGGCTGTAAACTTGGAGTTTACAGCCGTAAACTCTCCTATGGTCAAGAGAAATTGATTTGAGGCACTTAGAGCAATCGCATGTGATTCTAGTAATTTTTCCAAGCTTTGGGGTGATTTAAGGGCATCATTTGACACAATTTTAGGAGTTTACGGCCCAAGAATATGTGCCATGCCCGTAAACTCTTGTATGATGCATTTTGTTATGTTTAAGGCCCCCAAACTAATTTTAGATGGTTCTAGGATTTACCACAAGGCTTTTGGTTGAGTTTCAAGGCAAACTAACATGTAAAAATGTGTTTACTCCCCATGTTTGAGGAGTTTACGGCCCAAGCACATGCCTTGGCCGTAAACTCTCTTTTGTCCCACAAAATTCATGTTTAAGGTGTTACAAGTCCAAGATTGAAAGCCTCAAAGTCGTATCTAAGTCCCAACAATGATTTGGAATGGCTAATTGGCTCAAAAACCCAATTTTGAAGTGTTTACGGCCCAAGCTTGATTCTTGGCCGTAAACACATGTTCCAGGTCCTAAATCCTTGTTTAAACATTAATTTGAAGGCTAAAGAGGTTAGATAACAAGTTAGAGATGTTACCTCTTTGATTTGGAGCCTTAAATCTTTGTTTTTGGACCTTTGATTATGGATGAGGAGAGAGGTTGGAGAGTGATTAAGGAAAGATGGCCAAAAGATTCAAATGGAAGCTTTGAGTCCTTTATATAGTGTTCGGGAATTGGACACGACAGAATTCTACCCGATACCGGCGTTAGGCGAGGCTTTTGGTCGCACCCGACCAAATCGCTGTAACCCGATATGGTCGATTCTAGAATTATTCCGATAACTATTATGGGGTGTTAGAATGATTTCAAATGGCATTAAGACACCCATTAAGTCATTTTAGATTAATACAAGATAATGACTTAATTAAACGGCGAAATCGGAAACGGATTTGGAAACGGCGTTTGATCGATCGAATTGGATTACAATTTGAGTTACAAGAAGTGATATGGAATTTCGGGTTGTTACAATTTCCTTGGCAGCACATGATACATGAAGTATATGGTAACTTGATGTGAAAAACTAATTCCTTTAGGAGGAGGTTGAGCGTGTTATTTTTTTTAGAACAACCCTAAGGTTTTATTTGACACACGTTTTTAGAATATTTTGATAAGTTTGTAAGATTTATCTTTATTCATACTAAATTATACCCGTGTACCACATGGTTGATAAAATAAATAATATAAATAGATGTTAAATTTAATCAGAGATTAGCTCAAGCACACACACACTCAATTACCCACCCCTACATGCTCCTTAACATCCTAAGGTTATTACTTGGGTCGCATACAGATCTGGTGCTTTCAGTAGTACGGACCCAATACTACCTTCCACACCAACCTGTAGTCACCCCATGTTTTCCTCCTAGGATCCTAATTCACAAGTACTCTATCCCTCACGAATATCGAACTGCTCTCTCAGTAAATCTCTCAATGCTCATCTAGGTATCTCTTCTAGATTACTCAAAACTCTCTCTAAAAGATTCCTCCCAGGTACTCCTACTCAGCACATACACAGAGCAAATAGCAGATAATATCAATTAATAGCATTCCCTAGGCTAAGACCTCATGAATCAGGCAACTCTAACTCTACATTCCTGAAAAATCTAGCCTATCCTCTAGCATGCAGCTCTAATATCTCATAAATATCTCATAATATAAACAAGTAATGGTAATTTGAGAAATCACCGCTCGGGCTCTGGCTGATTGTACATATTGTTCCGTCTCTTTTTCTCTTTAAAACTCTTACTCGTTTTAGAAAATCATTTCTTTTTAGAAAAAATTTCTCAAATCCTTAGTTTGAGTCCAGACATACCCGAGAGTACATTTGAATCCCCCAAACCGGGGCTCTGATACCAACTTGTCACACTTTAAAATTTCCAAAACAAATTTTTCATTTTTGAAAACACATAAAATCCAATATCATAATTCTCGAAAACCCAAGTATAAGATTTGTTCAAACACAAGGTCACAAAATGTCTGATAATCCTCAAAACATAATCTCTAAATGGTGTATGTACAATCAAGACGATGCCTTCCCACGATCCTGATAAGTACCTGAAACACATATCACACAACATGGTAAGCACGAAGCTTAGTGAGCTCCCCAAAATACCACATACACAAATAATAAGCCTCTCATGGCTAAAGCTCGGTGTGGACCCTCTGATCATGTGTCTCAGTGAAGACCTTCCAGTCTCACAACTCGGGTTAGACCCTCTAGTCCTATATCTCAGTGAAGAACCTCCGGTGTCACAACTCAGTTTGGACCCTCCCGTCCTAACTCAGTATAACACAAAATAATATAGCATATATCATAAAGACAAAATGCAATATATCACAGAACTCAATATAAGCACATAGGATCCTCTGGTCGATAACTCAAATAAGACCCTCCGGTCACATAGTATTACTGCTCAGGTAAGTATAGTGAGAAGACTCACCTCGCAAGTAAATTAAGCAAATCCTGCACCCGATCCACTAATCTATTCTCTGCCTAACATATGTCATATACACATCTAATTAATACATGCCATGAATATCCCATAAAATGTTAGGCCAAGTCCTCTACTAATCCCCAAGAGGGTAAAAAGACCATTTTGCCCCTTTATAGTTCACATTTTGCCCAAAACCCTAAAAGTCAACGGAAGTCAACACTCGACGCGTACGTTGAGCGTACGTCTCTCTACATTGGGCGTATGGCTAGCCCATGCATGCATCGAGGGTGGCTTAGCGCTACGCTGCACATAGCTAGGAGTAAGCTCGGCGTACGTCCCAGACTTGCTTATCCCACTCTATTGGTCTTAATCCATTAAGACAAAGGCTACCATCTTAGATCTCGGTCAAATAAGGTGTCTTACAGGAAAGTAAAGGTTATCAATGCATACCTTATTTCGGGATGTTGCAACTCTATTGGTTTCATCTTATTGTCCCCAAATCCATTTGGACCCTAACTTATACATGATTCTACCATCATTCATGTGTTTGGGAATTCCAATTGGATCCATTATCATCAAACAACATCTAGGTCGTAGAATACAATCCAATTTCATCATAAATTGCATTATCCCCAAATTAGATTTCTAGGGTTCATGAAGCTTTTACCCAAATCATCAAATCCATTAATAGAATGATTGGATTGAGATTGGAACCATTGAAACCACTCAAGGGAGGTAAGAAACCAAAACCCTAATCATTAAATCACATAAAAATTTCCATTGGGATTTAACCCACTCATCAAAATCGAATTCAAGGTGAAAAGGATGAGAAATTATACCTTGAGCCACTTGAATTCTTCACAACTTGCACCTAATGAACAAAAAAGGTTTGAGATCCTCCCGTAGGGTTTTTATTGAGCTTGAATAGCCATCTAACCCTTCCTTTCTTCTCTTTTCGTTCTTATTTGACTGATATGAAGAGTATGCCTTCTTAACTCCAGATTTGTCACATTTAGTCCTTTAACTTTCTTTGTTTTGGCTAAAACCCATCAAACTTTAGTATTTATGATTTTAACTTAATTTTTGACAAAATAAGTCCTTCCCCATCCATTATTTAAATTTTATGAGCCCTTTCATTAACCGAGTCAACTTATTTTGCCAACTTAACACTTTTGGTCCTTTACCTTTTAGAATGTTATTATTTTCACTTCTAGCTTTCCAAACTTCATACCAATAATGATATGATTAATCCTTGAAGATTTATTTATATAACTCATTTTTTTCATTTATTACTTTATTAATTATAGAACCTAGTCTTAAATTTTAGGATGTTACAGTTAACCTTATTGTTTACTGATTTTTCAAAAAAAAAAATCATCATTTTTCAATCTTAACAAACATAAGCGTCATTCATAAAATCATCATCCGTTTTCATCACTACTACCAAGTACCAACATCCAGTTTTCTGATAAAAAATAAAAAAAACATAAATAAATATTAAAGATTTAAAATTCACATTTGAATATTTAAACCTAATTTCACTAATAATATAAATAAATAACAAACAAAGAACTAGTTGATTAATTTTAGTGTTTCAGTTCAAACAAGTAAATTTAACTAATGTATTAAAGATTAAGGTAATACTTGTTTATTTTGCCAGCGGGAAAAAAACGTAGCTTTTGAGAGGAGTGAGCAAGTAGGAGAAAACGCCCAAGTTTTGTTATTTGTGGTATCGACTTGCAGTGAAGGGGGACAAGAGAACCCATTTTTTCCCCTTTTTCTATTGAAGTATGTCATATACGTTTTGAGTAACTGATTCTGTAATGACCTAATTGGCTAGTTGATTCACATAATGAGATATTTGTTTGGATTTTTAATTTAGCCAATAGTTGAGCATTTAATTGGATTTACACCTAGGTGCACATTAGATCAATGCTATAAAATCCAAATTTTTTGTAACTTCTAGAAAGATATTGAAGGGTAGCAAGCTACCACTACCAACTAACTACATCCGCCAACTAACTACATCCGCCAACGGTAGTGGGTTGTGGTGAATGGTAGGTGGGAATGGGGTTGGGCTGTTCATAGAGGAAAAAAAAAAGAAATGATAAAGGAAGGTCAAAAAAGTCTTTTTATAATTGAACTTAAATGAAAAGTTTATCTGATTTGGTAAAAAGGACTACCATAAGGTGGTGTATCGTTTTTTAAATTTGCCCTCAATGTGAAAATTTCACTAAACTTGAAGGACCATGTTTGTAATTTAGCCTTCCTTTCCAGAAAATAATAATAAAAGAAATTCAAAAGAAACAAAACCGTGTTTCTTTTTTGGGAAAGAACCCTGAAAGCCTCCGATCCCAACGCAAAAGAAAACCCAAACATTTTCGTTGTTTGTTTATAGTCTCTCGCCGTCTCCCTTCGTTCATCGTCGACTCACCGTTTACCTGCTTACTTACTGCTCAACTTTCTCGGCCTCGTCTCTGTTCATTTTTCCTCTGTTATCGCCGCTTCAGCTTTATGTAAACTCTGCTCATCCTTACAAGTTAGTTTTGCTTGTCTAAGAATTTTCACTTATCAATCACAGATCATATATAATCAATTGAATTTTCATAAACAGGTGATTAAAATTTTGTTTATTTCAGCTACTTTTGTTTAGTTTAAAGCTACAGGTCGGCACGTTCTTGCTTCATGTCCAGAGTGATGAACCAAACTTTGCTATCCAAATCTCGAAAATTCCTTCCTTAATCACTTTATATTTTGAGTTCATAAACGCAATTTTTACATTTGATTCTTTTTTGAATGATGTTATCTGCTCCTTAATTGTAAGCTAAACATTCAAAATCAACAAGCGTCAATATTCGATTGTCATAATTCTAGATTGCCTGCTTATGTTCCCTTTGTTCAAAACTTGCGGATCTGTTTGAAATAAGATGGACTAGGTTTATGTTTCAAGGTAAAAAACTGATAAGAAATTTCTTTGTAGATTTAAGACATGATATGAAATTTGTCGCTAAGCTGATGTCATTTGTCACTTAAATCATTGAAACTTCACATTTCTTGGTTATTTGGTGGTTAATTGGGTCAGCTGATAATGCTTCAGTTTTCACTTCCAAGGATGGCATCAAAGCTTCGGAATCCGCCATTCCATCTTTTGGCGATTCCGTTTGTAACGGTACGATTTCTTGATTCTTATCAACATGGTTGTCTAAACTAATTGTTTGAGGAGAATCCAGATAAGATTTGATAATCCCACATCCGGAATGGGATTAGCTGCTGACCTGGCAATCACTTCTTCTTATCTTAAAATGGAGATGGAATAGCTTGGAGGAAATGTAAATCCCAAAGTCTTGAGGTCAGAATCCCAGGATATACCTGTTTGTTGTAGGGTTCTGTTTTTGTCTCTGACCTTTTTGCCCTCAAACAACTAACCCTTCATGTAGTTCACCTCCTAGGATAGCTGAAACAGCCTCCATAACAGTCCTCTATGGAAAAAAGAAATGAAGTTCCAAAAATTGTATAAATGAAAACCTTATAGTTGATGCTAAACTTCACTGGAAAATAAACATTACGAGGGAATTTTCACACTATAGTGTAAATGAATTACATGAGAGAGGAAACTTACCATGAGTATCTCCATTGCCAAAGGAGTCTCTGTTTGACTGTATATCTTTTTCCTATTTTGGTAAAGTGGTTTTGTTTAACCTACTAAAGAACCAACAAAATGATATAGTTAGACAGAGGGCTACATGATCTAACTTTTAGGCTGCATTTGTCAAGCTAGATATACTTTCAAGGGCATTTCAGTTATGAGGATCAGGAGGGTAATTTCGTCTTTTTCATAGACGAGAGACCGAGAGATAAAAAATTTAAATTTAAATAACTCACATGGCAATATAATATTATTTTACATCAATACTTTGCTGTTAGCAGATGAAATTTGAGTTGCATATTAATCAATAATTTGCTATTATGCAGAGGCATTTTCTATGGGTCCTGAGACATTAAAGAACAAGTGAAGAAAGCCGGTGAAACCAACTTTCATAACTAATAACATCTGTGGAGGAGTTTGAGAGCTTACTGAGAAGCGTGAAGGGTCATCAACCTGTAATTTGTTATGGTGGTTCTATCTGATCTTCCAGAAGGTTCTTCATCAACTGATGATTATAGTTCATCAGCCCATGTTCCTACTTCATCAACTCATGGTCATAACTCATCAGCTCATAATCATAGATATGATGTATTTTTAAGTTTTAGAGGTGTTGACACTCGTCATAGTTTCACTGATCACCTTCATAAGGCCCTCATTTATGCCAATATCAATACCTTCTTGGATGATGAAGAGATTGAAACAGGGGAAGATCTGAAACCAGAACTGGAGAGTGCAATTAAGGCATCTCGGGCTTCTGTTATCGTATTGTCTAAGAATTACGCTTCTTCAACATGGTGCCTGGATGAATTGGTGTTGATCCTTGAGCAGCGTATGACATCCAACCATATTGTCATCCCAATATTTTATCATGTGGAACCCACACATGTTAGGAAGCAACAAAGTAGTTTTGGAGATGCAATGGCTAAGCATAAACAGACAATGGACGCAGAGGCAAATGCAAATAAAAGAAGTCAATGGGCTCAAAAGATGGACCGATGGAACAAAGCGCTTACACAAGTTGCTGATTTAAAAGGGAATGTCCTAAATGGCAGGTAACCACTTTCTTACCCTTATTCATCTCCCTATGCATTTCAATAAGTTTTTCTGAGTCATTAAATAGACATATATCTGATGTATTAGGATATATAGAAGATGCACATAATTGAAAATAAGTTTTCAAATATGTGATCTCATAAACCAGTTCATATAGATGGGTTAGCCATTCTGATAATTTTTAAATGTTTGTTATGCATTTTGTATTTTATCATAAGTTAGTGCGTTTTAATGAACCTTCTCCATGATTTTTACATTTCTTTTTATTTAAAAACCAAAGTTTGATGGGTTTGCTATGTGTCTACTATTACTTATACCATACTACCTTCAAATCATAGCAGCTTTTATAATAAATAGCTGCTTTTAGTTGTATTTAGTAAAAGATAATCTATAACTATTTCATGGCATTTTGTTCAAAACTTCCCATGTAAAACCACATCGGTTGTTAAGTTTGATGGTCTTGTAGAAACATAGTGAAGTTTGGTGGCCTATTAGTGAAATCTGGTATTTCGTTGGTTGCTTTGGTCTTATCGTAAGCAAATATTTATGACCTTATTCATTAGTGAAATCCTGTATTTCATGGCATTTTGTTCAGATTGATGCAAATCACAATATGGTTTTGATGTGAGAACTCGATTAATAATAACTATAATACAATCTTAGTTTGGATCTTTGAATAAATTAAATCTCAGAGTCTGGTTCATTAGTTTTGTAGATTGTGTTTTGTAGTTCTTATATAATCAAGTTTCAGGTTAGAAACCGAGTTTATTGAAGAAATTGTGAAGGACATCCACCGTAGATTACATGTGCACTTAAGGAGCGTTGGACCACAACTTATTGGGATGAAGTATCATATTAACTTTGTAACTTCATGGTTGAAAGATGGATCCTCACATACAGCAGACATACTTACTATTTATGGTATAGGTGGGATCGGGAAGACATCTTTAGCCAAACATGTCTATGGGCTATATTCTCATGAATTCGACACAAGCAGCTATATTGAAGATATCACTAGGAAATGCGATGGGAAGTTTAATGGGTTGCTTGATTTACAAGAACAACTCTACAATGACATTTCAAAAACAAGTTCAATTAAAGTTCATGATGTTTCAGTATACACTGCAAAGATAGAGAATGCAGTAGCCCTTAAAAGGGTGTTTCTAGTTCTTGATGATATCAGTACTCTTGTTCAGTTGGATGCATTACTTGGAAGCAAAGGCTTTCATCCCGGAAGCAAAATTATAATTACAACAAAGGACAGCTGGTTGACTGAGAGTTGTTCTTTATTTAAAACAAAAATTAAACCCAAGCATGAAAGGCATTTGCTTCAACGCTTAGATGATTTTGCATCGCAACAACTTTTGTGTTTCCATGCTTTCATGTGCAACCAATCCAAGGCGGGATATGAAGAGGTGTCTGATAAGCTTGTTAAGTATTGTGAAGGACATCCATTGGCTCTTAGTGTTTTGGGAAAGTCTTTGCATAATCGAGATGTAGCTTATTGGGAAGGGTGCATCGAAGGGTTAAAGAAAGAAATTAGTTCCCCTATAAATAATGTCTTGAAAATGAGCTTCGACTCCTTGCCATCAAAAAATGATAAGGAGTTGTTTATGCATATTGCTTGTTTTTTTGTTGGAATAGATAGAGATGTTACTGAAACAATATTAGAGGCATGTGATATAAACACAAGATCTGGGATCACGAATCTCATTGACAGATGCCTTCTTAGTATTGGATGGAAGAACAAATTAGTGATGCACCAGTTGGTTCAAGAGATGGGAAGATTCGAAGTACGTCAAGAATCACTTGACAAGCCATGGAAGCGAAGTCGATTATGGTGTCCTGAGGAGTCATTAAGAGTGTTGAAACAAAAAAAGGTAAGAGTCTGTGTATACTTGTTAGTAGTGTGCATGTTTCAAACTACTTTGTATTGTCTAATTTTTATTTTTGGCCATTGGTTTTTTCTTAGGGTAAGGGAAATCTTGTAGGCCTTTCCCTTGACATGCAGATGCTTGAGAAGGAGAAGTTGTATGCATCATTTGAGTTGAAAACAGATGCATTCAACAACATGGATAAGTTGAGGCTACTACAACTCAATTATGTGCATATGAATGGTTCTTATGAGAACTTTCCAAAAGAAATAAGATGGTTGTGTATGCATGGGTACCCTTTACAGTATTTACCTTTAAACTTACCTATACAAAATCTTGTTGCTCTTGACCTGTCATACAGCAATATTGAGTCTTTTGTCGGTTGTTATAGTAATCCACAACGATTTAATGTGGGCGCTATTTCAAAAAATGTACTTTTTTTTATTTGTTTGTATTTGCTTTTTTATTTCTTCTTTACCCGAGGTCTCCTACGGAAGCAGTTTCTCAACCCTATGTTGGGGGCTACCAACCAGCCTACCTCCCCCTTACCCCATTTGTATGGGATCGGGCTAATGTTGTTGTTCTTGTATAGTAATCCACGACTTGAGAAGTGGAAAAAGGTAACTTATTTCATTGTTGAGTTAAGTTGATGAATTTCACTACTATTCTAATTAATCTGCATCTGTGCAGTTGGATGGATCTTGCTTAAAAGAGAAAAGGTTGCTTGGATCATTGAAGATTCTTAATTTAAGTTTCTGTAAACAACTTTATAGTCTTGGTGGATTTGACCAACTTCCTGCACTTGAGAGATTAATAGTTAGAAATTGCATTAGTTTGGTTGCCGTTTGTGAATCAATTGAGCATTGTGTTGACCTTGTCTTCATCGATTTGAGCTACTGCAAGAAGCTTGAAAAGCTTCCAAGAAACATAGGCATGTTGAAGAATGTTAAAACAATGTTGCTAGATGGTTGTAGTCTCGGTGAATCTGGAATCCAGAATAGGGGTATGGATTCACTGGAATTGTGCAAGGCTAAAAACAATGACATAAATACAAGAACCTCTTCCTCTGCCTTTGTGGGTGCTATACCAAGTGATTTGAAGTTGTTTACAGTTTATTTACCGAGGTCTTTAGTAAGTTTGTCACTTGCAAATAGTAATTTGTTCACCAAATCCTTTCCCAAGGACTTGAGGTGCCTATCCATGTTAAAGGAATTATATTTAGATGGCAATCCTATCATTTCCATGCCCAGTTGTGTGAGAACCCTTCCTAGGCTTGAGATACTTAGTATGGAGAATTGTATAAAATTAAAGTCAGTTGAGCATCCTCCACGTACACTAAGGAGGTTGCTCTTTTCTGTTGATGGGCGTCTTGCAAGCAAAGTTGTATTTGATCCAGAGATGTCCTCACTAGAGTTATCACCAAGGCAGCCATTGCTGATTTATGCAGGGTTGCCATATGAAATTGAAGGCATTGT
The DNA here is from genome assembly GCF_051521515.1 of Lactuca serriola. NCBI lineage: Eukaryota > Viridiplantae > Streptophyta > Magnoliopsida > Asterales > Asteraceae > Lactuca > Lactuca serriola. The sequence continues at coordinate 137,615,399 of NC_136408.1, forward strand.
GAAAATCCAACCTATGGTGCGTGTTGAGGAAAAGATATTACGTAAGTTGGGCTGGAGTAATTTAGACTTCCTTAACGAAAGGCACTTTGGAACTAATTCTTGGGAATCTGGAACCCAGGTTTTCTTTACTTAATTGTTTGTCTATATGTGAATATGTATAATATACTTCTTATGGTGATTAATTAAGTTGGTTGTATTTGGCAGATGATGTTTTATGAATTTGGAATATTCAGCACAATGTATGAGGCGGAGGAGATTCCGAGTTGGTTTAGGCATAGAAGTGTGGGGCCATCAATATCATTTACCATCCCATCATCATCATCATCTCCAAACAACCTCCTTACAGGACTCAACTTCTGCTTCTCTGTTGACAGATTTAAACCTCCTGATTATCTTTCAGTTGATTATCTTCCAGTTCCATACGCTTATTTCCCTTATACGCCAATGATCACAATTACTAATATAACAAAGAACCGCATGTGGATACATGAACGTTACTTTGACAGAGGTATGTTATCTAGAGACTGTTGGGTGGTGTTAAGTCATTGGATGTTTGGGATGAATGAAATGGAAGGTGGTGACCACATTACTATTACTGTTACACCGCCACGTTATGAACGTGTAAAGGAGTGTGGGGTGAGTCTTGTTTATGAGGATGATGGAGAGAAGAAGGATGAAGAAGAAGATGCGTTGGGTTACTACAAATCATGGAATCACATAATTGGTGGAGATCTCTCCCCTTTTCAAACAACAACAGGAGAATACATCTTATATAAAAACCGATTTTTTTTCCCTTACCTTACATTGTTTCCATATCATCATAAATTCATTCCAGAAGGCCTCGAATGTCAAGGTAGATGTGGTTTTTGTTAAATATATTTTATTGTCATCATAAATTTGCTCCAGACGGCCCCGACTTTCAAGTGGATTATTTGTGAATAATGATTAACTTTTTATCTGTTTTCAGCACCAAAGGAAAAGGGTTGGTTCAGAGCTTTCTCCCCAAGGAACCCTCGCATAATTGGTCGTGCAAATGAGGTATACCTTTTGACACCCAAACTTTTCACTCTTCATGTGAACAAAAAGCAAACACAACCAAATATTAGGAATCAAAGTTCTGGATTGGTTTAGGATGTAATA